>NC_141875.1:533874385-535124385 GCF_056163025.1 Triticum urartu
TCCTCTCGCTCCCAGGTGGCTTCATCCTCGGTATGGTGGCTCCACTGAACTTTGCAAAACTTGATAAGCTTGCTGCGGGTAACTCGGCCGGCAAATTCGAGAATCTTGACAGGTTTCTCCTCATAAGTCATATCACTATCCAACTGAATTGCTTCCAGGGGCACTGTATCTCTCAGAGGAATATCGGCCATATCAGCATAGCACTTCTTCAAATGGGAAACGTGAAACACATCATGAACTCCTGACAGTCCTTCGGGTAACTCCAACTTGTAGGCCACTTCTCCCATCCGTTCCAAAACTCGGTATGGTCCTACAAATCTCGGGGCTAACTTTACCTTAGCTCCAAAGATTTTAACTCCTCGTAGAGGTGACACACGAATATATGCTTTGTCCCCGATTTCATAGACTACTTCCTTGTGTTTTGAATCTGCATAACTCTTTTTCCTGGACTGAGCTACCTTCAGTCTATCTTGAATCAACTTAACCTTCTCTTCGGACTCTTTGATCAAATCCGGTCCAAACAACTGACGGTCTCCAACTTCATCCCATATTAACGGTGTCCTGCACCTCCTTCCATACAAGGCTTCTAAAGGTGCCATCTTCAAACTGGCCTGGTAGCTGTTGTTGTATGAGAACTCCGCGTAGGGCAAATTATCCTCCCAACTAGATCCATAATCTAGCGCACAAGCTCTCAACATGTCCTCCAGAATCTGATTGACTCTCTCGGTCTGTCCATCTATCTGCGGATGAAAGGCTGTACTAAACTCTAGTCTGGTACCCAAAGTCTGGTGCAGCTGATTCCAAAACTGTGAAGTAAACTGGGTCCCTCTATCTGATACGTTGGTCCTCAGAACTCCATGCAGACATACGATCCCGGTCATATATATCTTGGCCAACTTTGCACTTGTATAAGTGGTTTTCACTGGGATAAAGTGAGCCACTTTGGTCAAACGATCCACTACTACCCAGATAGAATCATATCCCGATCGGGTCCTGGGCAATCCGGTGATGAAATCCATGCCAAGCTTATCCCACTTCCATTCGGGTATCGGCATAGGCTACAGTAACCCTGCTGGCTTCTGATGTTCTTCCTTCACTCTCTGACACACATCACATACGGCTACATACTCGGCAATATCCTTCTTCATTCATGTCCACCAAAAACGGTCCTTCAATTCCAAATACATCTTGGTGTTTCCGGGGTGTATCGAGTATGGCGAGTCATGAGCTTCTTGAAGTATTAACTTCCTGATCTCTGTATTATTGGGTACATAAACACGGTCCTCTAACCATAAGGTGTCGTGCTCATCCTCACGAAAACCTTTGGCTTTTCCTTTGCTCATCTTCTCCTTTATCTCAGCAATCTCTTTATCATCCTTCTGAGCTTATCGAATCTTCCCCAATAATGTTGGCTGGACTTCCATTGCTGCGACAAAACCTTTGGGGACTATCTCCAAACGTAGCTCCCTGAGATGTTTGACTAACTCCTTTGGTAATCCCCCGCTTTGGAGGGTATTGGCATAACTCTTTTGGCTTAAGGTGTCTACTACGACATTGGCCTTGCTTGGATGATAATGCAACTTCATGTCATAATCCTTTATAAGCTCTAACCATCTCCTTTGCCTGAGATTCAGCTCCTTCTGTGTGAAAATGTACTTCAAACTCTTGTGATTCGTGTACACATCACAATGATTTCCAATAAGAAAATGTCTCCAGGTCTTGAGTGCATGCAATACAGCTGCTAACTCCAAATCATGCGTGGCATAATTCACCTCATGCGGTCAAAGCTGACGTGAGGCATATGAAACCACTTTTCCGTCTTGCATAAGTACACCTCCAAGTCCTAAGCGAGAAGCGTCGCAATACACTTCGAAATCCTTACGTATATCCGGCAGAATCAGCACTGGGGTTGTAACCAAACATTTCTTGAACTCCTGAAAACTTGCCTCACATTCATCTGTCCATTTGAACTTGGTGTCTTTCTTCAACAACTCAGTCATGGGCTTCGCAATTTTAGAAAAATTCTCAATGAATCTTCGATAATATCCCGCGAGTCCAAGAAATCTGCGGATCTCTCCAACTGAGGTGGGTGCCAACCACTCAGTGACAGACTGGACCTTGGTAGGATTCACTGCTATACCTTCTCCTAATATAACATGGCCAAGAAATCCAACTTCCTTTAACCAAAACTCACACTTGCTGAACTTGGCATACAACTGATGTTCCCTGAGCTTCTCGAGAACTAAACGCAAATGCTCCTTGTGCTCCTATTCATTCTTCGAGTATACCAAGATATCGTCAATGAACACCACAACAAACTTATCCAAGAACTCCATGAACACCTTATTCATCATACTCATGAAATAGGCAGGGGCATTGGTCAATCCAAATAACATAATCATGTACTCATATAGCCCGTACCTTGTGGTGAAGGCCGTCTTGGGTATATCCTGTTCTCGGATCTTGAAATGGTGATATCCTGATCGTAGATCGATCTTGGAGAATACTTTGGCTCCTTGCAGCTGGTCAAACAAATCATTGATCATCGACATTGGGTACTTGTTCTTGATCGTCACTTCATTCAATGCACGATAATCAACAACCATTCTCAAGGATCCATCTGATACATCTCCAACGTATCTATAATTTTTGATTGTTCCATGCTATTATATTATCAACCTTGGATATTTTATATGCATTACTATGCTATTTTATATGATTTTTGGGACTAACCTATTAACCTAGAGCCCAGTGTCAGTTTTTGTTTTTTCCTTGTTTTTGGGTATCACAGAAAAGGAAAATTAAACGGAGTCCAATTGACCTGAAACTTCATGGAGATCATTTTTGGACCAGAAGAAGCCCGCGGAGTACCGGAGGTGGGCCAGAAGAGCCCCGAGGCCACCACGAGGGTGGGGGCGTGCACTACCCCCTGGGCGCGCCCCCTGCCTCGTGGGCTCCTCGTGGCTCCCCTGACCGACTTCTTTCGCCTATATATATCCATATACCCTAAAAACATCCGAGAGCACAATAGATCGGGAATTCCGCCGCTAGAAGCCTCCGTAGCCACCGAAGACCAATCTAGACCCATTCTGGCACCCTGCCGGAGGGGGGATCCCTCTCCGGTGGCCATCTTCATCATCCTGGCGCTCTCCATGACGAGGAGGGAGTAGTTCACCCTTGGGGCTGAGGGTATGTACCAGTAGCTATGTGTTTGATCTCTCTCTCTCTCTCGTGTTCTTGAGGTGGTTCGATCTTGATGTATCGCGAGCTTTGCTATTATAGTTGGATCTTATGATGTTTCTCCCCCACTACTCTCTTGTGATGAATTGAGTTTTCCCTTTGAAGTTATCTTATCAGATTGAGTCTTTAAGGATTTGAGAACACTTGATGTATGTCTTGCACGTGCTTATCTGTGGTGACTATGGGATATCATGTGATCCACTTGATGTATGTTTTGGTGATCAACTTGCAAGTTTCGTGACCTCATGAACTTATGCATAGGGGTTGGCACACGTTTTCGTCTTGACTCTCCGGTAGAAACTTTGGGGCACTCTTTGAAGTTCTTTGTGTTGGTTGAATAGATGAATTTGAGATTGTGTGATGCATATCATATAATCATACCCATGGATACTTGAGGTGACATTGGAGTATCTAGGTGACATTAGGGTTTTGGTTGATTTGTGTCTTAAGGTGTTATTTTACTACGAACTCTAGGGCTGTTTGCGACACTTATAGGAATAGCCCAACGGATTGATCGGAAAGAATAACTTTGAGGTAGTTTCATACCCTACAATAATATCTTTGTTTGTGCTCCGCTATTAGTGACTTTGGAGTGACTCTTTGTTGCATGTTGAGGGATAGTTATATGATCCAATTATGTTATTATTGTTGAGAGGACTTGCACTAGTGAAAGTATGAACCCTGGGCCTTGTTTCCTAGCATTGCAATACCGTTTGTGCTCACTTTTATCACTTGCTACCTTCCTGTTTTTATTTTTTCAGATTACAAAAACCTATATCTACCATCCATATTGCACTTGTATCACCATCTCTTCGCCAAACTAGTGCACCTATACAATTTACCATTGTATTGGGTGTGTTGGGGACACAAGAGACTCTTTGATATTTGGTTGCAGGGTTGTTTGAGAGAGACCATCTTCATCCTACGCCTCCCACGGATTGATAAACCTTAGGTCGTCCACTTGAGGGAAATTTGCTACTGTCCCATAAACCTCTGCACTTGGAGGCCCAACAACGTCTACAAGAAGAAGGTTGTGTAGTAGACATCAAGCTCTTTTTTGGCGCCGTTGCCAGGGAGGTTAGCGCTTGAAGGTATATCTTTAGATCTTGTAATTGAATCTTTTAGTTTCTTGTTTTATCACTAGTTTAGTTTATAAAAGAAAGCTAAAAATGGAATTGTGTTTGCCTCATACACTTCATCTTTTTAATATCTTTCGTGAGAATGATGGAAAGGAAAATTGTGCTCAAGTGCTAGAAGAAGAAGTCTATAAAATGTTTGGCACTAAATCTTTGAATGATGAGCATGATTGCAATGTTGTTAGTATGAACTCCTTTAATATCCATAGTACTAATGATGATTGCACTAGTCATAATGAAAATGTCTCTTATAAGCATGTCAATTTTTGTGGAGTGCATAGAGTTTGCACGTACACACCAAATAGGGAAGATCGATTTTGCAAGAGGCATAAGTATTTAGAAACTAAATGGTTGCAAGAGAGGCTAGATCTTTGTGCTAAAAATTTAAAATTTCTTCACCATACTTGTGAACTTTGCAATGAACATGGTCATTTAAATCTCCAATGCAAATTGTTTCATGATCGTATCGTGTCCAAAAATTGTGATGATTTGATTTTCCTTGCACATCATAATCAACTTAGTTTGCTTTTGGGTTATGAAGAAATGAAACGTATAACTAAGCATATTCCAGAATATAACCTTGAGAAATTCCTCGATATTGATCTAGAAGAAATTTTTATGCATTGTGCGGTGAATTGCATTGAAAATCCTTATATTGCCAATTACATAAAGAAAAGAAAACAAATAGAGGATTAAGAGAATACTAATGAAAGGGAAGAGACTTCCCAATATTCTCCTATTATTTCTTATGATGAATCAGGTAACGAGGATGAGCCTTCTATTCAACCAATCTCATCAATAAGGAGCTCCAAAAAGAAGATTGAACCCACACATAATGTGAAGAAGAAAAAGAAAAGATGGAGAAGCAAAGGTAAAAATGTATCCCTCCCAAATGATGTTGCTCCTATTACTCATTATGATGATGATAATTGTTATACTATTGGTGCTATCCATACTATTAATGATGAGAGTGATTATGCTTATGATATGAAAAGGCCCAAGCTTGGGGATGCTATGTTTGATGAGAATGACATGTTTGAGAATGTATTTTCTGAAATTAATGTTTGTCCCAAGCTTGGGGATGCTACGTTTGATGAAGATGATATTTGTAGTCCCGCAAGTTTTGATATGCAAACTTATTATGATGATAGCATGCCTCCTACTTATGATGATTATATTGATGAAAGTGGGTTTGGAAGAGTGTCAACTTTAGGAAGTAATGATCCCACTATTTTGGAGGATGTTGAATCTTATTGTGATAATTATGAATGTGGATTTGGAGAGGTCATGACTTTATTTAGTAATGATTCCACTATCTTGGAAGAGGTTTCAATCGATTATGATGAGAACAAAGTTGCTACTTATGATGATTATTGTGATGACACTTATGCTATAATAAGTAGTGATGATTATATTAAAACTTGTCATGATTATGATTACCCTTTTCCTAAACATTACTCTTTTAATGTGGAAACAATTTATAGTATTCGAGTCTCTTATGATACTCGCACTATTCCGAATGAGAAGAATTTTGCCTATGTGGAGAGTAGTAAATTTTCTATGCTTGGAGATCATGAAAAGAATGTCTTATGTGATGGTTATATTGTTGAATTTATTCATGATTATACTGAAATTTATTATGAGGGAGGAATATATGCTTGTAGGAGTTGCAATAATATCAAGTTTCCTCTCTATGTGCTTAAAGTTTTGAAGTTTTTCTTGCTTTACCTTCCTATGCAAGTTGATTCTTGTTCCCATAAATTGTTTGCTCACAAAATCCCTATTCATAGGAAGTGGGTTAGGCTTAAATGTGCTTGTTATATTCTTCATGATCTCTCTTTAAGTTCCAATTCTTATCTTTTATGTGAGCATCATTGAAATCATCATGCCTAGCTAGGGGCGTTAAATGTTAGCGCTTGCTGGGAGGCAACCCAATTTTTATTTTTGTTCCTGTTTAGTAATAAATAATTCATATAGCCTCTGTTTAGATGTGGTTTTATGTTTTAATTAGTGTTTGTGCCAAGTAGAACCTTTGGTAAGACTTGGGGGAAGTCTTTGCGATCTTGCTGTAAATAACAGAAACTTTAGCACTCACGAGATTAGCAACCATTTTTTACTGGATAGTGCTATTAAGTTAATTATTTTTGCAGATGATTAATAGATAAATTTCTCACGTCCAGAAATTTATTTTAGAATTTTTGGGGTTCCAGAAGTATTCGAAACCTACAGATTACTACAGATTCTGTTTTTCGTGTGTTTTTTGCTTATTTTGATGAATCTATGGCTAGTAATAGAGTTTATGAACCATAGAAAAGTTGCAATACAGTAGGTTTAAAACCAATATAAATAAATAATGAGTTCATTACAGTACCTTGAAGTAGTGGTTTGTTTTCTTTTACTAACGGAGCTCACGAAGATTTTCTTTTAAGTTTTGTGTTGTTGAGTTTTCAAGTTTTGGGTAAAGATTTGATGGATTATGGAACAAGGAGTGGCAAGAGCCTAAGCTTGGGTATGCCCAAGGCACCCCAAGGTAAAATCCAAGGACAACCAAAATCCTAAGCTTGGGGATTCCCCGGAAGGCATCCCCTCTTTTGTCTTCGTTCATCGGTAACTTTACTTGGAGCTATATTTTTATTCACCACATGATATGTGTTTTGCTTGGAGTGTCATTTTACTTTATTTTCTTTTGCTTGCTATTTGAATAAAATACCAAGATATGAAATTATTAAATGTTAGAGAGTCTTCACATAGTTGCATAATTATTCGACTACTCATTGATCTTCACTTATATCTTTCGGAGTAGTTTGTCATTTGCTCTAGTGCTTCGCCTATATCTCTTTAGAGCACGGCGGTGGTTTTATTTTGAAGAAATAGATGAACTCTCATGCTTAACTTATATTATTTTGAGAATCCTAAACAGGATGGTAATTTGCTTTGGTTATGAAACTTGTCGTAATATGATGGGCATCCAAGATGGGTATAATAAAAACTTTCATATAGAGTGCATTAAATACTATGAGAAGTTTGATAGTTGATGATTGTTTTGCGATATGATGATGGTAATATTAGAGTCGTGCTAGTTGAGTAATTGTGAATTTGAGAAATACTTGTGTTGAAGTTTGCAAGCCCCGTAGCATGCATGTATGGTAAACGTTGTGTAACAAATTTGAAACATGAGGTGTTATTTGAGTGTCTTCCTTATGAGTGGCGGTCGGGGACGAGCGATGGTCTTTTCCTACCAATCTATCCCCCTAGGAGCATGCGCGTAATACTTGGTTTTTGATGACTTGTAGATTTTTGCAATAAGTATGTGAGTTCTTCATGACTAATATTGAGTCCATGGATTATACGCACTCTCACCCTTCCATCATTCCTAGCCTCTTCGGTACCGTGCATTGCCCTTTCTCACCTTGAGAGTTGGTGCAAACTTTGCCTGTATATCCAAACCCCGTGATACGATACGCTCTATCACACATAAACCTCCTTATATCTTCCTCAAAACAACCACCATACCTACCTATTATGGCATTTCCATAGCCATTCTGAGATATATTTCCATGCAACTTTCCACCGTTCCGTTTATTATGACACGAGTCATCATTGTCATCTTGCCTTGCATGATCATGTAGTCGACATCGTATTTGTGGCAAAGCCACCATTCTTAATTCTTTCATACATGTCACTCATGAGTCATTGCACATCCCGGTACACCGCCGGAGGCATTCATATAGAGTCATATCTTGTTTTAGTATCGAGTTGTAGTCATTGACTTGTAAATAAATAGAAGTGTGAGGATCATGAGTAATAGAGCATTGTCCTGAAAAAAAGAAAAAAGAAAGGCCAAAAAAGGGCAATGCTACTATCCTTTTTCCACACTTGTGCTTCAAAGTAGCACCATGATCTTTATGATAGAGAGTCTCTTGTTTTGTCATTTTCATATACTAGTAGGAATTTTTCATTACAGAACTTGGCTTGTATATAGCAAAAATGGGCTCCCTCAAATGCCCTAGGTCTTCGTGAGCAAGCAAGTTGGATGCACACCCACTTAGTTTCTTTTGTTGAGCTTTCATACATTTATAGCTCTAGTGCATCTGTTGCATGGCAATCCCTACTCCTTGCATTGACATCAATTAATGGGCATCTCCCTAGCCCATTGATTAGCCACGTCGATTTGAGACTTTTTCCTTTTTTGTCTTCTCCACATAACCCCCTTCATTATATTCTATTCCACCTATAGTGCTATATCCATGGCTCATGCTCATGTATTGTGTGAAAGTTGAAAAAGTTTGAGATTACTAAAGTATGAAACAATTGCTTGGCTTGTCATTGGGGTTGTGCATGATGAGAGCATTCTTGTGTGATGAAAATGGAGCATGACCAAACTATATGATTTTGTAGGGATGAACTTTCTTTGGCCATGTTATTTTGAGAAGACATGATTACTTAGTTAGTATGCTTGAAGTATTATTATTTTTATGTCAATATTAAACTTTTATCTTGAATCTTTCGGATCTGAACATTCATGCCATAATAAATAAATTACATTGAGAAATATGTTAGGAAGCATTCCACATCAAAAATTCTATTTTTATCATTTACCTACTCGAGGACGAGCAGGAATTAATCTTGGGGATGCTTGATACTTCTCCAACGTATCTATAATTTTTGATTGTTCCATGCTATTATATTATCAACCTTGGATGTTTTATATGCATTACTATGCTATTTTATATGATTTTTGGGACTAACCTATTAACCTAGAGCCAGTGTCAGTTTCTGTTTTTTTCTTGTTTTTAAGTATCGCGGAAAAGGGAAATCAAATGGAGTCCAATTGACCTGAAACTTCACGGAGATCATTTTTGGACCAGAAGAAGCCCACGGAGTACCGGAGGTGGGCCAGAAGATCCCCGAGCCACCACGAGGGTGGGGGCGCGCCCTACCCCCCTAGGCGCACCCCCTGCCTCGTGGGCTCCTCTTGGCTCCCCTGTTCGACTTCTTGTGCCCATATATATCCATATACACTAAAAACATCCGAGAGCACAATAGATTAGGAGTTCTGCCGCCAGAAGCCTCCGTAGCCACCGAAAACCAATCTAGACCCGTTCCGGCACCCTGCCGAAGGGGGGGATCCCTCTCCGGTGGCCATCTTCATCATCCCGGCGCTCTCCGTGACGAGGAGGGAGTAGTTCACCCTCGGGGCTGAGGGTATGTACCAGTAGCTATGTGTTTGATCTCTCTCTCATGTTCTTGAGGTGGTTCGATCCTGATGTATCGCGAGCTTTGCTATTATAGTTGGATCTTATGATGTTTCTCCCCCTCTACTCTCTTGTGATGAATTGAGTTTTCCCTTTGAAGTTATCTTATCGGATTGAGTCTTTAAGGATTTGAGAATACATGTATGTCTTGCATGTGCTTATCTGTGGTGACAATCGGATATCATTTTGGTGATCAATTTGCGAGTTCCGTGACCTCGTGAACTTATGCATAGGGGTTGGCACATGTTTTCGTCTTGACTCTCCGGTAGAAACTTTGGGGCACTCTTTGAAGTTCTTTGTGTTGGTTGAATAGATGAATATGAGATTGTGTGATGCATATCGTATAATCATACCCACAGATACTTGAGGCGACATTGGAGTATCTAGGTGACATTAGGGTTTTGGTTGATTTGAGTCTTAAGGTGTTATTTTACTACGAATGCTAGGGTTGTTTGTGACACTTATAGGAATAGCCCGACGGATTGATCGGAAAGAATAACTTTGAGGTGGTTTCGTACCCTATAATAATCTCTTTGTTTGTTCTCCGCTATTAGTGACTTCGGAGTGACTCTTTGTTGCATGTTGAGGGATAGTTATATGATCCAATTATGTTATTGTTATTGAGAGGACTTGCACTAGTGAAAGTATGAACCCTAGGCCTTGTTTCCTAGCATTGCAATACCGTTTGTGCTCACTTTTATCACTTGCTACCTTGCTGTTTTTATATTTTCAGATTACAAAAACCTATATCTACCATCCATATTGCACTTGTATCACCATCTCTTCGCCGGACTAGTGCACCTATACAATTTACCATTGTATTGGATGTGTTGGGGACACAATAGACTCTTTGTTATTTGGTTGTAGGGTTGTTTGAGAGAGACCATCTTCATCCTACACCTCCCACGGATTGATGAACCTTAGGTCATCCACTTGAGGGAAATTTGCTACTGTCCTACAAACCTCTGCACTTGGAGGCCCAACAATGTCTACAAGAAGAAGGTTGTGTAGTAGACATCACCATCCTTCTTCTCAACCAAAAGCAGTGGTGCTCCCCATGGTGACGAACTTCATCGAATGTAACCTTTCTCCAATAACTCCTTAATCTGCTTCTTTATCTCCTCCAGATCATTTGCAGGCAACCGGTATGGTCTCTTCGATATCGGTCCGGTGCCTGGCAACAGCTCTATCAAAAACTCAATGTCTCGATCCGGCGGCATGCCTGGTAGCTCCTCTGGAAATACATCCGGGTAATCCTTCACTACAGGCACTTCCTCCTGAACAACTCCTGAGAAGGAATTTACTTGGGTTCTCCTTGGCGCATGCCTAGATACATACTTAATCCTTTTTCCCTCCGGGGTGGTGACTACAGTTGACCTACTAGCATAGTTAATGTATCCTCCATACTTCAACAGCCAATCCATGCCTAGTATCACATCCAATCCTTGTGACTCCAGAATTATTAGGTCTGAGGGGAAAACATGGCTACCAAAGGTTAAGGGTAACCGATCGCACCATCGGCTGGCCATATACTTTGCTCCAGGTGAGCTTACTAGCATGGGTGACCTAAGGGCTAAGGTGGGTAACTTAAACTTGTCCAAAAATCCCCTTGATATGTATGAATGCGATGCACCAATATCAAAAAGAATGAGAGCGGTAAATGACTTAACCAAAAACTTACCGATAACGGCGTCTGGCTGCTCTTCAAGCTCCTCCACGTTAACGTGGTTCACTTGTCCCCTGTTGAAACGGTTGGGCTTCTCTCCAGAGCTTCCATTGCCATTACCATTCTTTGCTTCCGGGCACTCATTGGCATAGTGTCCAGTCTTCCCGCACTTGAAACGGGTAATGTGACTTTGGTCCTCCTTGGCGGGTGTGGCTGGGTTAGAGCGGTTCTGATTGCTACCTACTCCATTCCCATTTCCATTCTTGGAGCCACTATGGTTATGCGAACTTCCTCCATTGTGGGTGTGCCCTCCATGGTTATGAGTATATCTTCCTGAGTTCGGGGTAAAACGAGGCTTCTGCCGAGCTCCTGAATTGTACTTCCCTTGTCCATACTTCCTTTTGCGGCTCTCAATCTGCTGCTGCTTCCCTTCAATCATAAGAGCCTTGTCTACCAACTCCTGGTAGTTGTTAAATGTTGCCACCATTAACTGCATACTCATCTCATCATTCAACCCTTCCATAAACTTCTCCTGCTTAGCGGCATCTGGGGCATAACAGGCAAACTTGCTAAACTCATCCACGTACTGCCCCATAGTACGGTTTCCTTGGCGTAAGTTGCGGAACTCGCGCTTCTTCATGATCATAGCTCCAGTTGAGACATGTGCGGTGCAGAATTTTTGGTGAAACTGCTCCCAAGTGACATTGGCTATAAGGAAAGTGGTTGTGTAATTCTCCCACCATGAGGCCGCAGGTCTATCCAATTGATGTGCGGCAAAATTGTAGGATCGAGAAGAGGTGTCTAGAGGGGGGTGAATAGACTCTTAGCAAGAAAAGTTGCAGTTTTTAATTTCTTTAAGTTGAAGTGGAGTTTTGGCACAATTTTGAACATTCACAATACATCTCAAGCAAGCATGACATGAGTATATGAGCAGCGGAAAGTAAGTCATGCAAGTTGCAAGAATGTAAAGGGATGGGATTGGAGTGTGCAAACGCAATTGGAGACACCAAGATTTTTGGCGTGGTTCTGATAGGTGGTGCTATCGTACATCCACGTTGATGGAGACTTCAACCCACGAAGGGTAATAGTTGCGCGAGTCCACGGAGGGCTCCACCCATGAAGGGTCCACGAAGAAGCAACCTTGTCTATCCCACCATGGCCATCGCCCACGAAGGACTTGCCTCACTAGGGTAGATCTTCACGAAGTAGGCGATCTCCTTGCCCGTACAAACTCCTTGGTTCAACTCCACAATCTTGATGGAGGCTCCCAAGTGACACCTAACCAATCTAGGAGACACCACTCTCCAAGAGGTAACAAATGGTGTGTTGATGATGAACTCCTTGCTCTTGTGCTTCAAATGATAGTCTCCCCAACACTCAACTCTCTCTCATAGGATAGGATTTGGTGGAAAGATGATTTGAGTGGAAAGCAACTTGGGGAAGGCTAGAGATCAAGAATTATGTGGTTGGAATGAAGTATCTTGACCTCAACACAAGTGTAGGTGGTTCTCTCTCAGAAAATGTATGTTGGAAGTGTAGGCATGTTCTGATGGCTCTCTCCATGAATGAAGAGTGGGTGGAGGGGTATATATAGCCTCCACACAAAATCTAACCGTTACACACAAATCACCAAACTCGGTGGGGCCGAATCATACAACTCGGTTAGACTGATTTAGTTCATAATATGACCGTTAGGGTTTTTCGGTGGGACCGACTTGATCAACTCGGTGGGACCGATGTGCTAGGGTTAGGGTAAAGCCTCATCTCGGTTGGACCAATTACACAAATTCAGTGGGACCAATTTTGGTAATAAGCTAAACAGTGAGTTGGCCAAGCAAACTCGGTGGGACCGATGTCATGTTGCGGTGAGACCGAAATTAATGCAATAGGCAACAGAGAGTTTGCAAGCCCATCTCGGTGAGACCGAGATCCCATCGGTGAGACCGAATTGATTAGGATTTTTGGCAGTGACTGTGTCAAGAGAACTCGGTGGCGCCGGATAGATCAAATCGGTGGGGCCAAGTTTGACTTTTGGTTTGGGATATATTTGGGTAAGAAAAAGTGGTTGAGGGTTGTGGAGCATGTCACCAGGCACTTTGAGCAAGAACCTCATTAAGCAACACCTAATCCCCTCTTAATAGTATTGGATTTCCTATGGACTCAATGTGATCTTGGATCACTAAAATGAAAAATGTAGAGTCCTGAGCTTTGAGCTTGAGCCAATCATTTGTCTTCATCATCTTGAAGGGGTTCCACATCCTCTAGTCCATGCCACTCCACTGTTGGACTTATCTGAAATATGCTAGATGAAAGTATTAATCCAACAAGACATATGTTGACATTAATTACCAAAATCACCTGGGGAGCATTTGTGCTTTCAATCTACCCCTTTTTGGTAATTGATGACAACATACATCAAAGCTTTAGATAAAGATATAGAGAATAACAGGTAAAGCTTTGGAAAGACATGTAACATGCATAGGCTCCCCCTATATGTATGCAATCATGTAAATATGGAATATAAGAACATGTGAATGCATAGAATGACAGAGTAAGCAATGTGTTACATGTATCTTGGCTATATGCATCAGAGCAAAATATGTAAATATAGGAAATGTACCTACACGCTCACGAGTCTTTCTTGCAAACAATATGTACATCAGCAAGAAGTCCTCATGCACATGAGTGTGATGCATATACTTACCTTGTGGTCTTGAGTTGGCTTAGGAGAAATGATCCTCAATAAACAAGGTTAGATAACACAGATACATCTACTAGCTAGAGTAAACAAAGAAACCACAAGAGTACCAAGACTGGGATGACATGTAGAGAGTGAGTACTGAGTACTCTATTGGATATAGACATGTCCCCGAAGGTAAAGATATGCAATGAATTCAAGGATTTCCTTCCCTTAGATGTTGTGCTCCCCCTGAATCTTGCTTGGGATACTGGGAGAAGATAGGGAATAGAAAATCAGAGCAACGAAAGAAAAAAGAGCAAATGCAAACAATCAAATATGAACATGTCTTTCCCCTCTTAAAGACATGCAACTTCTCTCCTCTTGAACACCAAGCATCCGGGGTCTTTGATGTGATACTTCTTTCTCATTGAAGAACTCTCTCCCCCTATAGAAATGATTAAGCTTTCATGTGATCTCTCTCTCCCCCTTTGATGTCAATTTCCAAGAAGGGCTCTTCTGGATGTTTCTTACAAATGGGTTCGGTCCTTGAGTCACAAAGCAAAGTAGCAAGTCGAATGTGATGCTGGTAGAGGACAAGAATCATTGAGTGGAGCTGGAGTAAGAAGAATGTAGGAACAAGTGACACATTGTCTTTCCTGTAGTGAAATCGGTTGCACCGAGTGGTGTGTTCCGGTTGCACCGAAAGAGTTCGGTTGGACCGAATACAACAAACTGGTGTGACCGAGTTTATCACAGAGAGAACACTTGTCACCTCAGCTCACTAGACAAGAAGGATCTCATAAGGATTTGCAAGGAATTGGATGCAAGGAATGCAGAACAAAACAAAGAAAAGAAAATCTAGATGAAGTTTGCAAAAACTCAAGGAAACACTAGAGAACTTTATCTAGAATTGGGCGGTGACAAAGTCACCTATGTTAGAGAATATTGACTGAGGAGTCAAGTAAGAACACTTGATCATAAGTCATACTCATCGTTTAAGCTCAAAATGGGGTTACCAAGTTCCGTTTAAGCATTTGATGTATTCACATCTTGTTGAGTTGCTTTGACCTATGTCTTGAGGTAAAGCTTCTCTAAGATGGAATGACATACCTTGGGTGGTGGTGTTGATCTTGATCATGTAGTTGAACTTGCGTGGGGTGCTCAAGCTTGATGTAGCACAAGAATGGTTGGGAGCACCACTTGGAGTTGAGTTCATCTACCTACATGGGTTAGTTTTGCAAGAAAGAGCACTTGTGTATCCAAAATGACAATCATGAAATTTGATACATATAATTTGTCAAAGGATATGTTGAAGGGTTTCGTGCTTCCTTGTCATCAACCACCGTATTGTAGAGACTTGGTGATTGATACGTCTCCGTCGTATCTATAATTTTTGATTGTTCCATGCCAATATTATACAACTTTCATATACTTTTGGCAACTTTTTATACTATTTTTTGGGACTAACATATTGATCCAGTGCCTAGTGCCAGTTCCTGTTTGTTGGATGTTTTTTGTTTCGCAATAAACCCATATCAAACGGAGTCCAAACGGCATAAAAACTGACGAAGATTTTTTTGGAATATATGTGATTTTTGGGAAGAAAAATCAACGCGAGACGATGCCCGCGGGGGCCACGAGGCAGGGGGCGTGCCCCAGGGGGTCAGGCACGCCCTGGGCCCTCGTGGCCAACCCGTAAGGCGGTTGGTGCCCTTCTTCCACCGCAAGACAGCTAATATCCGGATAGAGATCGTGTTAAAATTTCAGCCCAATCGGAGTTACGGATCTCCAGGAATATAAGAAACGGTGAAAGGGCAGAATCTGAGAACGCATAAACAGAGAGAGACAGATCCAATCTCGGAGGGGCTCTCGCCCCTCCCATGCCATGGAGGCCAAGGACTAGAGGGGAAACCCTTCTCCCATCTAGGGAGGAGGTCAAGGAAGAAGAAGACGAATGGTCCCCCTCTCCCCTTCTCTTCCGGTAGCGCCGGAACGCTGCCGTGGCCATCATCATCACCGCAATCTTCACCAACAACTTCACCGCCATCATCACCAACTCTCCCCCCCTCTATGCAGCGGTGTAACCTCTCTCTTACCCGCTGTAATCTCTACTTAAACATGGTGCTCAACGCTATATATTATTTCCCGATGATGTATGGCTATCCTATGATGTTTGAGTAGATCCGTTTTGTCCTATGGGCTATTTGATTATCAAGATTGGTTTGAGTTGCATGTTTTATTATTGGTGCTGTCCTATGGTGCTCTCCGTGTCGTGCAAGCATGAGGGTTCCCCGCTGTAGGGTGTTGCAATATGTTCATGATTTGCTTATGGTGGGTGGCGTGAGTGACAGAAGCACAGACCCGAGTAAGTAGGTTGTTTGCGTATGGGATAAAGAGGACTTGATGCTTTAATGCTATGGTTGGGTTTTACCTTAATGATCTTTAGTAGTTGCGGATGCTTGCTAGAGTTCCAATCATAAGTGCATATGATCCAAGTAGAGAAAGTATGTTAGCTTATGCCTCTCCCTCAAATAAAATTGCAATAATGATTACCGGTCTAGTTATCGATTGCCTAGGGACAAATAACTTTATCATAACAAAAAGCTCTTTACTAAAACTAACTTAGTTGTGTCTTTACCTAAACAACCCCTACTTTTTATTTACTTGTTCTTTATTATCTTGCAAACCTATCCAAAAACACCTACAAAGTACTTCCAGTTTCATACTTGTTCTAGGTAAAGCAAATGTCAAGCGTGCGTAGAGTTGTATCGGTGGTCGATAGAACATGAGGGAATATTTGTTCTGCCTTTAGCACCTCGTTCGGTTCGACACTCTTACTTATCGAAAACTGTTGCGATCCCGTATACTTGTGGGTTATCAAGAGTGATGTAGAGATCGCTCAAGATGTGAGTGGGTTGCTATCTCATAGATTTAGATTCATCCAAGTACCTACAAGGGTTAGATAACATGCAAATGTGCTGAGGGAGTCCTGGATTAGGGGGTCTCCGGACAGCCGGACTATATCCTTTGGCCGGACTGTTGGACTATGAAGATACAAGATTGAAGACTTCGTCTCGTGTCCGGATGGGACTCTACTTGGCGTGGAAGGCAAGCTAGGCAATATGGATATGTATATCTCCTCCTTTGTAACCGACCTTGTGTAACCCAAGCCCCCTCCGGTGTCTATATAAACCGGAGGGTTTTAGTCCGTAGGACAACAGACAATCATTCCATAGGCTAGCTTCTAGGGTTTAGCCTCTCCGATCTCGTGGTAGATCAACTCTTGTAGTACTCATATCCTCAAGAATAAATCAAGCAGGACATAGGGTTTTACCTCCATCAAGAGGGCCTGAACCTGGGTAAAACATTGTGTTCCCTGCCTCCTGTTACCATCCGCCTTAGACGCACAGTTCGGGACCCCCTACCCGAGATCCGCCGGTTGTGACACCGACATTGGTGCTTTCATTGAGAGTTCCTTTGTGTCGTCGCCGTTAGGATTGATGGCTTCTTCTATCATCGAGCCTTATTCATCAGACCGTATTCAGGAGATCGCACCGGCAGCTGCTCTGAGCCTCAATTCGGAGCCAGTTGCACCTTCCATGGACGGGTGGATAAACCTCGTCATGGAGGCCGTATCCTCAGCGGCGATCGAGCCGAATATCGACCTTACCCTTCACGAGAGCCGTGTTGCCAAACTGCCGGATCCTTCCCCGGCCACAGACTTCGAACCGCCTGCGCCCATGCCTATCAAATTCGACTGGGCGCCAATCATGGAGTTCACCTCCGCGGATATCTTTCAGCACTCGCCCTTCGGCGACATACTGAATTCATTAAAGTCTCTCCCCTTGTCAGGAGAGTCCTGGCTGAACTATGTCCGGCAGGATTGGGATGTGGATGACAAAGAAATTCGCCGCCCACCCACCACCCACTTAGTAGCCACTGTGGATGACTTAACCGACATGCTCGACTTCGACTCCGAAGACATCGACGGTATGGACGACGATGCAGGAGACGAACAGGAACCACTGCCCACAGGTCACTGGACGCCCACTTCATCACATGACGTATACATGGTGGACACACCAAAAGAAAACGACAACGAGGAACGAAAGGACGCAATGAAGGGTTGTCCCCTCTAGAAGCAGTCAAAGCGGCGGCGTAAGCGCCGCTCCAAATCCCGCCTCGGCAGAAACAACGATCATATAGACCCAGCGTTAGAGCAGGGTGAACCATCGCCGGACCACGGCAACACGGAGAATCAAACCAAACAACCCGACTCTGTCAAAGATAATAGTCCCGACGACATCACACCGGACAGACACCCGGAGCAACAGAATGCCCGTCGAAGGCTTGTTGCCACCGCGAGGAGTCCAAAAAAGCAGAAGCAAAGGCTCAAGGCTGCGCAAGACACACTCAGAATCAGATGGAGTAAAGCACTCAACACAGCAGCGAAGTACGGCGGTAATCGCCCCACCAAGAGCTACCCGAAGCGGAAGTTGCTACCTGAATTCGATGAGGAGGCCTTAGATCCCCCGCAACCAAAAATTAAAACGGCCATCTGGCCGGATAGATGACCTCACGGCCAACATAGAGCGGCAAACAACGCCGCACATAAGCCAATACGTGATCCACGCGAGGGCTCGCATCAAAAGGACGACGCAACCAGATCCATCTATGGACCACGCAAGCGCGCTCCAGCATACGATGCAACACAACAAACATCCGAACAACGCGGTACACCCAGATACAGGGGTGCCGCACACCCCCTATGTTTCACCGACGAGGTGCTGGACCATGAATTTCCAGAGGGATTCAAGCCCGTAAACATAGAGGCATACGACGGAACAACAAACCCTGGGGTCTGGATTAAACACTATATCCTCCATATCCATATGGCTTGAGGAGATGACCTCCACGCCATTAAGTATTTACCCCTCAAACTCAAAGGGTCAGCTCGGCACTGGCTTAAAAGCCTCCCCGAAAGCTCCATTGGAAGCTGGGAAGAGCTCGAAGACGCTTTTCGGGAAAATTTTCAAGGGACTTATGTCCGACCTCCAGATGTGAACGATTTTAGTTATATAACTCAATAGCCTGGAGAGTTAGCCCGAAAGCTTTGGAACAGGTTTCTTACTAAAAAGAACCAAATAGTCGACTGTCCGGACGCCGAAGCCTTGCAGGTTTTAAACACAGCGTCCGAGACGAATGGCTTGCCAGACACCTCGGCCAAGAAAAGCCGAGAACAATGGCAGCATTAACAAGCCTCATGACCCGCTTTTGCGCAGGCGAGGACAGCTGGCTAGCCCGATGCAGCACCAGCGACCCAAGTACATCCGAAGTTAGAGATGGAAACGGGAAATTATGACGCAGCAAAAATAATAAGCGCCGGAATAAAGAAGACAGCCCGAAGAGCACGGCGATAAACGCCAGATTCAGAAGCTCACGTCCAGGTCAGCAAAATCCACCCTCTAAAGGCAGCAGAGATGAACTGTCTAGCCTAAACAAAATTCTGGACCAAATATGTCAGATCCATAGCACCCCTGGTAAACCCGCTAATCATGCCCACAGAGAATGTTGGGTCTTCAAGTAGTCCGGCAAGCTCAACGCCGTACACAAGGGGGAGGATACACCAAGCGAAGACGAGGATGAGCCTCTCAAGCAAGACACTGGGGAACAAAAGAAATTTCCACCAGAAGTCAAAACAGTAAACGTGTTACACGTGATCAAGGGGAGAAACAAAGCGGCACTCCCAGAGAAATATGCCCAAGGGCCTATCACCGCGGAGTCCTGCCACTGGTCGTCTCAACCGATCACCTTCGATCATCAGGATTACTCAGCAAGTATCCGGCGCGCAGGATGGGCTGCCTTGGTATTAGATCCAGTAATTGACGGATACCACTTCACACAAGTCCTGATGGATGGTGGCAGCAGTCTAAACCTGATATATCAGGACACAATCCGCAAAATGGGGATAGACCCAACGAAAATTTGCCACAGCAATACTACCTTTAAAGGAGTAATGCCAGGCCCAGGGGCTCATTGCACGGGCTCCCTGCTACTAGATGTTATATTCGGCTTCCCCGATAACTTCCGTAGCGAAAATTTAACCTTCCACATTGCTTCGTTCCAAAGTGGCTATCAAGCACTACTTGGACACGAAGCTTTCGCTCGCTTTAATGCAATACCGAATTACGCTTCCCTCATGCTTAAGATGCCCGGTCCACGTGGCATCATTACAGTAAATGGAAATATTGAGCAATCCCTGCGCGCCGAAGAGAGTGCGGCTGCCTTGGCAGCCGCACACTATAACGGCCTCACCAACTAAAGCACTCGATAGGTCGTCAAGACTACGGACACGGTTAGACGAGTCCAATGCAGCTATATGTACTTCATACAGGTTTGATGGCCACACCCTATTACAAATACAAGGGGCTCAACGCGCGTAGACAAGTGGCAATTTTTACTCATCTTGAATTGTACATGGTTTCTTTAAACCTACCTTTTTGCACGACAACTTTTCACCTAAGTTCCTCTCTTTTATAGATGACCATCGTGCTACACCCGTCCAGGATACGGCACAATGGAGACATAGGCGCAGACGTGCAGCAGGGACCCGTTCCAAGGATTCTTTTTAGATTAAGACCCTGCGTAAACCTTTTTTACTGTCTCTTATTGATACACATCCCTCGGATTCTCAGTACAATTGAGAAGGATGCTGACGTCTTGGCATGTGGCCATGTCATAATAATGCATGTACCTGGACACCAGGGCCTTATTACAAAGGGCATTGTTTAGGCCCGGTTTCTACCATAAAGACCGAATACCTTAGGGAGTGTTCGGCGTCGCGAGTTTGGCCTTATATGCATCAGCTCCGAATCATGTCTTTGGTCAAATGTTGGGTTTGCCCGGCTCCTGTGTTTTGCTGCCTTACGTTCCGCTCTATCGGCTAAGGCGGCACCAGGAGAACTACTGCGATTGTGCCCCGGTTCATCCGGACGAGCACCTCAGTGGAGAAAGCCAAAAACTGACTATCATGATATAGCGTGACACTGGTCAACCACTCGATGACCTATCGGAATGTTAGAATTCCTCCGCCTTAACGAAGGGCCGTTTCCCAGCCAGGCATGTACGCACCCCAAATTCGGGAGAGTGCGGAGCCACCAGGGGCTATATAGTAGCCCCACCGTCAAACTCCTATGGCTAAGTGAAAGTGTTAAAGCATTATAGTCTGGTTGCCTCGTTCGCTGCGCTATCACCTCGTTAATAGGACCAAGAAATTGGATTAAGTGTGAACACGCGTCTTCTACGAACACCTCCGCATTATATGCGTGGGGATTGAAGCCGACGACTGCAATCTTTTAGGTTATATACATATATACATAAACGGCCGCACAGGAGGCATTATATTACATTCAGGCAAAAGTATAAATACAGCCTTAATAAATTTAATAAACATTGTTTTTACAATGGGAATACATGTCACTCAAACATAATATTCTTCGAGCACTGGGCCTCTATCAAACGAGCACCCTCAAGAGCTTCTTCAAAATAGTGCTCGTCAGCCACTCGGCCTATGGCCGAACCCTGCGCCGCAACAGTGGTGGCATCCATCTCCGCCCAGCATGTCTTGACACGGGCAAGGGCCATCCGTGAGCCTTCTATGCATGCCGACCTCTTCATCGCATTAACGCACGGCACCGCACCAAGGAACTGCTGCACTAAGCCGAAATAGTTGTTCGGCTTCGAATTTTCCGGCCACAGATGATCGACGACGGACCTCATGGCGAGTCCGGACAATCTATTGAGTTTGGCCCATTCGGCAAGATGATCAGTTAGTGGAAGAGGATGCTCTGGAACGTTAAACTACGACCAGAATAGCTTGTCCACTTCACGATCTGTTTGATCTCGGAAGTATTCGGCCGCATCGACAGCTCGCCGTCAAATCCAGATATGCGTCTGCCAAACTCCACAACCGCTCCATAGGGGCATATCGCGGATCTCCGAACTTCCTCTGCAGCAAAAAGGGCTTCCCAGCCACAATATCACCAGCTTCATGCAGCTCTTCCTTCTTTTCCCTCATAGTAGAGCGGGTGTCTTTGGTTGTCATCGCGGCCTTTTCAAGGTCCATGCCTTCGCTCGGTTTTCTTCTTCAAGGAACTGGCAACGGTCGGCAGTGTCTTTTAACTTTACAGCCATCTTGGCCATTTTTTCTTTGCTCTCGCAATGCGCGGCCTTCTCGGCTCTTAACTCTTCGGCCGCCTTCAAAGCAGCTGCATTACTACTCCTTGCTTATTCTTTGGCTCGGGCAAGTTTCGCCCGAAGGGTCTCCACGGTGGCAGCTCCATCTGCAGTCAACACATATTAAAGATACTGGCATCATGCTGCTCTTACTATGTGACATTCACCAGAAAATATCACTTACCCTGTGCCTCATCAAGCCGCTTGTTAACAAGCTCGATGTCGGCATCCGCCGCATCCAGTTGCCGCTTTAGTTCGGCAAACTCATTAGTCCGGCTAGCCACCAGAGCTTCCACCACCTGCACATAAAAGCGGTATGGTTATTACCTGGGACTACGATCCTCTGTCTGCCACCGTTCTCGGTGACAACCAGAGTCTCTGGGGCTACTATCTACATAGGGCACACCTAAAAATGTGCGGTACTATCACAAATGTATATCATTTCACGTACCTCAAAACCCGTCAGTAGACTCATAAAGGCTTCATGCAACCCGCTTTCGGCGGACGAAATCCTTTCAATCACTGTACCCATCAATGTACGGTTTTCTTCTGAGATAGTTGCTCACTCTAGCAGATCCCTCAGTGCGTCCGACTGCATACCAGATGGTGCCGGATTCTTTTGGCTGCTCTTTTCAAGAGCCGGATACTGGGGACTTCGGGCGACCTTAGGATTATCTTCTGGCCTCACTTGATCCGGCGAGGCCCTCCATGACGACACTTCAAGGTCGCCCACTTCTTGAGCAGGGGAGTCCGGGGGAGGCGTTTCACTCTCCATCATCTCCGGAAGAAGATCCCTCGAAGACGAGCTCTGCTGAGAAGGGCTAAGATCCGAACTGCAAGATAAATGCTTCGGTTATTTTCCTCAGAGGTAAGGTAGTATATTTTCACTATTAAAGTACTTTTTGATTACTTACAGCTCGTTAGAGGGCTGATCCCCACGCGGACTTTGTGCGGCAAGAGCACCCTCCAAGGCAGGACCCTCTGGTGGAGATTTCTTCTCCCATTTGGAAACCTTGGTTTCCGGATCTTCAGAGGCAGTCCTCTTCCTTCCCCAAAGCAAGAGAAGGTCAGATTCTTCCCCTTGGTTATCCTCCTTCACGGAGGCGCTCATTCCCTCGGTTGGAATTGGTAGCGATGGGGGCCCGCTTTCGCCCTCATCATTCCCCCCTTTATCTTCCTTTGAGGGCTCCGGGCAAGGTGCTAGATCGAGCATCTTTTCCAGTACCGGATTGTCCAAACCCTCAGGAAGGGGGGCCGAACACCGAATCATCTTCGCCTTTGTTAGCCAGTCCTAGTCAAAGAGTGATTTCTCAGAATGACGTCATGATAAATGAAAGATGGTGTGTTCGTCTAGAGGATTACTTACTTGGTCGGTGGTGCGGTTGCTGCTCAGGCCCACGTCCTTGGTAGTATCCGGACACTCTATTTGGGGTCCGAAGAATGATTTATACATCTCCTCGTGCGTCAGGCCGAGGAAATTCTGAATAGTGCGCGGTCCTTCTGGGTTGAACTCCCACACGCGGAGGGGCCGGCGTTTGCAAGGCTGGACTCGACGGACCAGCATGACTTGCACCACCATGACCAAACTGAAATCTCCTTCGAAGAGATCTTGAATGCGGCTCTACAGTATAGGCACGTCCTTGCCTGGACCCTAGCTCAGCCCTCTGCTAATCCATGACATCAGTTGTGGTGGAGGGCCCGAGCGGAAAGCAGGGGCAGCCACCCACTTGGCACTTACGGGAGCTGTGATGTAAAACCACCCCCGTTGCCATAATCCAGACACCTCTGGAAAGGAACCCTTTGGCCATGGAGCTCCAGCGATTTTGCTTATTAATGCGCCTCCGCACGCTACATGCTGCCCCTCGACCATCTTTGGCTTCACGTCAAAGATCTTGAGCCACAGGCCGAAGTGAGGGGTAATGCGGAGGAAGGCCTCACATACGACAATAAATGCCGAGATGTGGAGAAAGGAGTCCGGGGCTAGATCGTGGAAATGTAGACCGTAATAGAACATCAAACCCCTAACAAAGGGATCCATAGTGAGGCCTAGACCTCGGAGGAAGTGGGAGATGAACACAACATTCTCGTTGGGTTCGGGAGTAGGGACGACCTGCCCTCGGGCAGGCAGCCGATGCGAAACCTCGGCGGTCAGGTATCTAGCCTCCCTCAACTTCTTGATATCCTCTTCCGTAATGGAGGAGGGCATCCACCGGCCTTGAAGGCTAGATCCGGACATGATTGAAGGTTAGAAGCACCTGACCTGGGCTTTGGGTGTTAGAACTCGAGGCGGGGGAAGGATTCGATTGAGCACGGGAGGGTAAAAAGTAAAACCTTGTCCCTTTATAAAGAGGGTGAATATCAAGCGTCCTCCTAGTGGCCGTTTGGGACTTGCCTAAAATCTAGTAGTCCTAGGCACGGTTGGGTTACCCACGACCGTATTGATGAGAATCCCGTAATTAGGGGAACACGATCTCTGCTTTGACAAGACATGTCAAGAAACTGCCTCGCGTTATGTGTGGAGCTGGTTGAAGAAAAATGGTTCAAATAATCACCGAGCCATGGCCTGATGTCATGTTGCCAAAGCGTGTCAGCAGATTAAGATTTGTGGAAATATTATTCTCTCTACGGTGGTATGTGGAATTTATTTTGCAGGGTCGGACACTATCCTGGTATTCAAACTCTTCTGTGATGTGTTTGGAGGAGGAACCCGCCTTGCAATGCCAAAGACAACACTGCGCGCCGGACTCATCGTCATTGAAGCCTGGTTCAGGGGCTACTGAGGGAGTCCTGGATTAGGGGGTCTCCGGACAGCCGGACTATATCCTTTGGCCGGACTGTTGGACTATGAAGATACAAGATTGAAGACTTCGTCCCGTGTCCAGATGGGACTCTACTTGGCGTGGAAGGCAAGCTAGGCAATACGGATATGTATATCTCCTCCTTTCTAACCGACCTTGTGTAACCCTAGCCCGCTCCGGTGTCTATATAAACCGGAGGGTTTAAGTCCGTAGGACAACAGACCATCATACCATAGGCTAGTTTCTAGGGTTTAGCCTCTCCGATCTCGTGGTAGATCAACTCTTGTAGTACTCATATAATCAAGAATAAATCAAGCAGGACGTAGGGTTTTACCTCCATCAAGAGGGCCCGAACCTGGGTAAAACATCGTGTTCCCTGCCTCCTGTTACCATCCACCTTAGACGCACAGTTCGGGACCCCCTACCCGAGATCCGCCGGTTTTGACACCGATAGGTGCAAATATATCCAAGACATATGAATATCATCGTAAGAGAAATATCAAGGATTTGTCATAGATTCATGCCTTGCATGTATCCAAATGGAGTTCCTACTCCAAGTTTGAAGCATCAATGATGTTCAATTCACCTCTCAAACGGCAAAAGACTTTCTCATCAAGCGGTTTGGTGAATATATCCGCCAATTGCTTATCGGTACGAATATGCTTAAGATCAATGTCCCCTTTAGCAACATGATCTCGAATGAAATGATGACGAACTTCAATATGCTTAGTTCGAGAATGGTGCACGGGATTGTGAGCAATCTTAATAGCACTCTCATTGTCACAAAGCAATGGAACATGTTTCACATTGATCCCATAATCTTTAAGAGTTTGGGTCATCCAAAGTAATTGAGCACAACATGAACCAGCGGCAATGTATTCCGCTTCGGCGGTGGATAAGGATACCGAGTTTTGTCTCTTGGAAGACCAAGACACAAGAGATCTACCAAGAAATTGACAAGTACCTGAAGTGGACTTTCTATCAACCTTGTCTCCGGCATAGACCGAGTCAGAGTAGCCAACAAGATCAAAAGACGACCTCTTAGGATACCAAATGCCAAAATTTGGTGTATGTATGTATTAAGTATCTCACTATCCTTTTCATAGCCTTAAGATGACATTCTTTGGGGGCCGCTTGATATCGTGCACACATGCACAGACTTAGCATAATATCAGGACGAGAGGCACATAGATATAACAATGAACTGATCATAGAGCGGTAAACTTTTTGCTCAACTGGTTCACCGTCCTTAGTCAAGTCAGGATGTCCACTAATAGGCATGGGAGTTTTCATACCTTTGCTTTCTTGCATGTTGAACTTCCTGAATAAGTCCTTGGTGTACTTTGTTTGAGAGACAAAGGTGCCTTCCTTAGTTTGCTTGATTTGCAAACCAAGAAAGAACTTGAGTTCACTCATCATAGACATCTCAAACTTCTCCGACATTAGCTTTCCAAACTTCTCGCTAAAATGAGGGTTAGTTGAGCCAAATATGATATCATCAACATAAATTTGGCATACAAATAACTCACCATTAACCCTTTTAGTAAAAAGAGTAAAATCTATTTTTCCAATTTCAAAGCCTTTTTCAATAAGGAACTTGGTCAAGCATTTATACCATGCTCTAGGAGCTTGTTTAAGACCATAAAGGGCTTTGTGAAGTTTGTAAACATGATCGGGTTTCTTAGGATTGACAAAGCCGGGAGGTTGTTTAACATAAAATTCCTCCTCAATTTCACCGTTTAGAAAAGCACTTTTAGTGTCCATTTGGTATAAAGTGATATCATGGTGATTAGCATAGGCAAGTAAGATGCGGATGGATTCAAGTCTAGCAATGGGGGCATATGTCTCACCATAGTCCATACCTTCGACTTGAGTGTAGCCTTGGGCGACTAGACGAGCTTTGTTGTGGACGACTTGACCATCTTCGTCTAGCTTGTTGCAAAACACCCATTTGGTACCAATGATGTTGTGGTAGTTGTCGGGCTTCTCCACCAATGTCCACACTTGATTTCTCTCAAAGTTGTGTAGCTCTTCATGCATGGCATTTATCCAATCCGGATCTTCCAATGCTTCTTCAACCTTCATAGGTTCAATGCTAGAGATGAATGAATAATGTTCACAAAAGTTATCCAAACGAGTTTTATAGTGAGTGATTCTCCCGGTTTGGATATCATTGTAGATTTGCTCGACAGGGTGGTCTTTGGCGACTCTTGCTCGAACTCGTGGAAGCTTTTTGCTTGGGTCAGGGTGGAACATCTTCTTCATCTTGTCCTTCTTCTTCTTGGCCTTCTTCATTGTTGACGTTGTCGTTCTCTTGTCTTGGTGGATAAGGAGGTTGATGAGGTTCGTCTTGGTGTACGTCCTCGTTTTCTTCGTCTTGGTGTGTCCCACTCGTGGATGCTTCCAAGTCAACTCTTGGTTCACCTTGTCATGAGGTGGAAGCTTCCACTTGGACGGACGAGGTACTCTCCTTCACCTCCGTTGGACGAATCTTGCCGATAGACAAGTCTTGAATTGCTTCCGAAGGGTCTTTTTCTCCTACATCAATTGGCAATTTC
Organism: Triticum urartu; assembly: GCF_056163025.1. Lineage (NCBI taxonomy): Eukaryota > Viridiplantae > Streptophyta > Magnoliopsida > Poales > Poaceae > Triticum > Triticum urartu. The sequence continues at coordinate 533,901,954 of NC_141875.1, forward strand.
TCTACTTGCGAGCCGTTAGATTCATCAAACTTCACATCTACCGTCTCTTCAACCTTTCAGGTGAAATTGTTGTAGACCCGGTAAGTGTGAGAGTTTGAGACATAACCAAGTAGGAAACCGGTGAGGAGCTTGTATGCCGTCTTGCCGAGTAGCTTGTGAAGATACAAGCGATTTGTTGCATGACAAGCTGTCTCAACCGCTTCTGCCCAAAAGTGTTTTGGAGTCTTGTACTCATCAAGCATCATTCTAGCCATCTCAATAAGAGTTCGGTTCTTCCTCTCAACAACTCCATTTTGTTGAGGCGTGTACATAGCCGAGAACTCATGTGAGATCCCTTCTTCGTCAAGAAAGGTATCCACATTTGTGTTCTTGAACTCCGTTCCTGAAAGTACGTTATATCGACTAGAGGGGGTGAATAGGCTATTTTTATGAATTCTTCACTGAGGAATTTGCAGGTGAGGAAATTCCTTAGCGAAGAACTACTAGCAGCGGAATAAGTACTCAAAAGTAAACATAACAGAGCACAAGCCTAGTCATCATGATGAAATGAAAACAAGAGTAGATTACAGGAAGTGTAAACACAGGATGAAGACAAACAGACTTAAGAAACTGAACTTAGGAATTTGAGAAAGTCTTCAGTCAAAGTCTTCAAACACAGATATGAACAAGCACTCAACACAGTTATCAGGAAATGAAAGAGTTGAGGAAATAGAACTAGTGAGCTTGGTGAACACAATGATTTGGTAGACCAGTTCCAACTATTGTCTCAGTTGTACGTCTGGTTGGAGCGGCTAGGTATTTAAACCTAAGGACACACAGTCCTCACCATATTCTCCTTGAGCTAAGGTCACATAGACCTCGCCCAATCACTCGTGGTAAGTCTTCAGGTGACTTCCGAACCTTCACAAACTTGGTCACTCGGCGATCCACAATTCCTCTTGGATGCTCTAGACCTTGGCGCCTAACCGTCTGGAAGAAGCACAGTCTTCAAAGGTAACAAGTGTCGGATCCACGCAGGATCAATCTCTTCAGTGATGATCAATCACTTGGGGTTTGTAGGTGTTTGGGTTTGGGTTTTCCTCACTTGATGATTTTCGCTCGAAGTCCTCGGAGGATGGGATGCTCTCAAATGACAAGTGTCAGTTTCTCTCGGAGCAGCCAACCAGCTAGTGGTTGTAGGGGGTGGCTATTTATAGCCTAGGGAGCAGCCCGACATGATAAGACGTAAATGCCCTTCGTTGATATGACCGTTAGGTGGATAGATATTTTGGGACAGCTGGCGCATAGCACAACAACGGTCGGAAATTTTGAGTAGCAAAATCCTCAGGGCTATCATGTTCCTCACTGTGTAGCCAACCCGTACTAGCGAATTCCTAACTCCTCAGTCAGAACAAATTCCTCAGAGACCAGAAGAACTTCGTCTCTATCACTGAAGAATATGACTGAACTGTATGAGATTTCCAATGGCTTCTCTCGAAGGGATTGGTAGGTGTAGGATTTTGAGTTGAGCATCACATGGAAATTTTTCCTTAGTATTTCCTCGACCCCCTTTAATAGTACGGTGTTTCCTAAGACTCAAGAAAGAGAAAATGAAACTACAAAAACAAAAGTCTTCACGCTTCATGTTCCTCGAATGAATACCAAGTCTTCAGGATTACACCAATTTCTTCACTTTCAAAGTCTTCAGAAATCCAAAGTCTTCAGTCGAAGAACTTCATTTTTAGGGGTCGACTTTCTCTGTAAATATCAAACTCCTCATAGACTTATAGACCTGTGTACACTCAAAAACACATTAGTCCCTTAACCTATAAGTCTTCAACACACCAAAATCACTAAGGGGCACTAGATGCACTTACAATCTCCCCCTTTTTGGTGATTGATGACAATATAGGTTAAGTTTTCAACGGGGATAAACATATGATGTGTAAATACTGATATTGAGGAATTTGATTGCAAGATATATAAGAACTCCCCCTTAAGATGTGCATAGTGAGGAATTTGCTTTTGAAGCATTGCACACTTTGAATAATAGAATCATGGAGATCTCCCCCTATATCTTGTAATTCATACACACATTTGACATATCGTAATTAAGAATTTGGAATGCATGATGAAATATGGTGACTCATGTTATTCAACATGCGTGCATTAACATATATGAGGAATAAGCATGCAAAAAACACATCAAAAGTATCAGAGCACCATCGGGTTTAAGTTTACAACTCGATCCAATAAAGTTTCAGAAGAATGAGAGTTGTAACTTAGCAAAAAAGACACCCATATAGACAGACCCGCTTGAAGACTAACTCAAAATTCTCCCCCTTTGTCATCTAATGACCAAAAGGATCGAAAATGAGGACTAACGCCCCTAAAGAATATCAAGTTGAAGAAGGAGCGCCAGCGTTGTTGGGGTCGATTGTTGTGGAAGGGCCTGCTGCAGTGTCGTCCAAGTCTTCATGCTCGTCGGTGTCACGCGATGAAGAATAGGAGCTGGACACCAAAGGAGGAACCTTGACCTTCTTTTATTTCTTCGGTGGAGGTGCAGACCAGTCAAAATCTTCCTTGAGACCCATTTGAACAGTTGGTGCATGGGACTGAGGTATTTGCTGTAAAGGTGTGAACAGTGGAGAGTTGGGGTGCTGACTTTCCCAAAATTCATCACTTAGCACAGGTGTGGTGCAGCCAATGTCCACATCTTCATCTTCCATATCTTCAATGCCAGCCTCTTCAGCAGTAAACTGAGGCATAGGCAAGGAAATAACTAGTGTTGAAGGGATTGTATCCACTTCAATTTCTTCATCCATCTACTCTGACGAAGCAGCAGAAGGATTTTCTTCATCAGATCCGCTAGGGATCACATATTCTTCATCAAAAGGAACAAGGTCCTTTGATGGCATGATTGAGATCGGAACAACATCAATGGGATTGGCGAAAAAACTTGTCATAGACTTGATTTTCTTCGGAGCTGAAGAATCTGAAGTGGCTGATGCTTTCCTTTGCTTCATAGTTGCATGCTCTGCAACCTTGGTCTTCTTCACATATGATGTAGATGGAAGGATCGGAGTTGGTGTAGGCGCAGGAGGAGTAGAGGAATCTGGTTGTATTTCTTCAGGCACAACTGATGTAGTTGCCCTGACTTCTTCATTTTCTTCAAGCGCACCACTAGTGGATGCCCTGGTAGTTTCTTCAGCGGCTGGAATGTAGTCATCAGCCCTGGAACTCACATTTTCTTCAGCAGCCTAAAAGTCATCAGCGGTTTTGGCATGTTCTTCAGTTGGCTGAGCAGATGCATCAGCCTGAGGAATTTCCTGTTGCGATGGAGCTACAACATTGGAGGTGAACTTCTCAGTCAGTTTAACAAACCTGACCTTGGCTCCTTGCCAATCAGCATAGTAGGCTTTGAAGTCATCGCTGAGGGTTTTGATTTCAGACAGGATTTTTACAAGTTCATCAGTTGTCCTAGTGACAACATTGTTCTTCAGAAATTTCTCCTTCTTATATTGCGCTTTCTTGATCTGCCTGGCCTTCTCATATTTCCATTTTTCTTCTTGGATGAAATGGGTTAGCATGTGACTCTGGCCAGGAGTCAACTTGAAATCAGGCATAGGAGTGTTTGGGTCCTTGTGCCAGAGATCAATATAGTCGAGGATCAACCTTGGATCGAAAAGCAGTGGCACATTTGTGCCTTTGTCTCTAGCGGTCCTGACATGCCTATCTCTAATGATCTCAACAAGTTCTTCATCATCAGCTTCGTCTTCTTCAGACGGCACTTAGAAGGCGACCTGCTTCTTCTGAGGATTAGGGCGAGGACCTCATCCAGCAGTGGCCTTTGTCTTCAGCAGAGAGGGTCCCGTTGAAGAATTTGGTGCAGCTGAGGAACTAGCTGAAGCTCCTGAGGAAATAGAGATGCCAGTAGTCCTTTGGCACGTGGCAAGATGCACAGGTGAAGAGGACTTTGTCGGGGCAGCTGAGGACTTTGGAGGAGCTGCTAAGGACTTTGGAGGAGCAGGAGCAGCATGAGGAATTTTCCTTGAGGGCTTTGAAGATTCTGGCCATGAGGGCATTGCTGAGGAACTTGGCCTTGAGGGCACTGAAGGTGAAGCACTTAGCTTGTGCGCAGGCTTCTTTGACATGGCCTTCTTAGGCTTGACAGAGGCCTCAACGGCAGTAGCAGCAGAGTCTTCGTTGAATTTCCTCACAGCTTCTCTGGCTTGTCTAGCCAACTTGGCCTGGCGCTTGGCCCATTCATCAGGATAATCCTCACCGCGCTTGAGGCTGGTGGGATCTGCTTCTTGGCCAGGTGTCAATGGAGGTCTTGGGCATGGAGGATTTAGAGCAAATTTCTTCATGTATTTTGGAGTAACATATCTGTACTCCCTCCACTCTCTTGCCCATCTCCTCTCTATTCTTTGGATGCGCACTTTGCGATCATTCTTGGTTTCCTTGCGATGAGTGGCCTCATTAGGAGTGCAATAGTCCTTGTATATGTCATCAGGGATCTCAAAAGCAGTATTGACCTCCGGCCTCTTTCCTCCTTTCTGTGGCTTCTTACCGTCAGCCATTTTCTTCAGTTGAGGAATTTGAACAATGGAATTCTCCGAAGATGTATGCAAGTTTTCTTCGAGGAACGCTGCAAATGAGTTAAGTTGATGAGAACCTAGTGATTCAGCAGCGGACATGAGTACCTATGAACAGAGTATAGTTGCGAGGAATTTGGAGAGGTCATTTGCGTTCTCAGAAGGTTTTGTAAAAAGAACAAGTTTGAGGAATTTGACCAGACGAGTCTTGAAGAATTTCACTGAGTGTTCTTAGTCTTAGGTTCCAGAGTTGTATAGATCAGAAATCAGTACAATTGAGGAATCTTGAAGAGAAATTTGCATCTTAGAGAAATGAATCAAGAATAAATGACATGTGAGGTCTTTTACTGTGCGAAGATTTGAAGAAAAACACCTTTGAAGATTTTGTAGATAATCATTTGAATCACAGAGGGCAGTGAAAGTATCTTTTAATTACCCTAAACAAAGAACATGACGAACTGTGAGGTGGAGAAGTGAAGTTCGTCAGTGCAGATCTTCCACGCCCTAACTCAGCGGAGGAAGACAGCTACGGCGGCGGCAGAGTGAAGATTTCCGCGGCCGGCGCGAGTACGGCGACGACGAGGTTGAGGCAGTGAAGCTCTTCCTCACCGGCGACGATGAAGTAGCGGCGGCACTAGGGTTTGAGAAGCTCGAGCTGGAGAAGGAGGTCGAGCGGAGTAAAGGAAGTGAGGAAGGGGAGAGGGGGTATTTATAGCCACGATGAAAAATTGTTCGCCCGAAGAAGTTGGACGAACGTGCCCCTGACCCTTCTCATTCGCATGACATGTGTCACCCACGTACTGAGAAGTGGAGATCGTGTTAGATCGTGGGTGAATAGATAAGTATATTGTGGGATGCGGAACGGTTTGAGCGGCAAAGCCGAAAATTTGGATAAGATAGGTTTTAAATTTCCGTTCGCAAATTCTTCAGCTGACAAGGACACAATGAAGATTTTGAACGAGTTTCAAATAGAACGCACATGAAGAATTTTTGAATAGATTGGGTTGAGTTCAGCATAGAGGGGGAAGGGTCCGTTCACATTCACTTAGCAGAAAAACCAACTTGAAGAAATAGCCATAAGTGAATGATGTAGAGGACATAAACTCATATAAATATAGCCAATGAAGAAAAATGACGGAAACAATGAAGACAATGCAAAGTTGAAGAATTTGAACAACTGAGGAATTTCAACTTTTGGTGGTGGCGTGACCCACCGTATAAGAATGATGATTTCAGACACCGCGTACAATTGTCGTAGGGTTCTGAGAATCAAATTCTTCGTTAATTTCTTCACACTTAGAGTGTTATTCTTCATTGATTGAAGAAAAACGTTTCTTCATGTGTTGCACATCTAAGTCATCAATTTTGCATAAGTGTTAGGATGAGTGTCCTTTTCAAAGAACATTCGAAGATTCTAAGATATTTAGCTCACACCACAACTTGCTAAATCTCTTCTCATCCAAGGGCTTTGTGAAGATATCGGCTAGCTGTTCTTCAGTCTTCACATGCTCAATAGAAATGTCGCCCTTCAACACATGATCACGAAGAAAATGATGACGAATCTGAATGTGCTTTGTCTTCAAGTGTTGAACTGGGTTGTGAGCAATCTTGATGGCACTCTCATTGTCACAGAAGAGAGGCACATTCTTCATGTTGACGCTGTAGTCCTTGAGAGTTTGCTTCATCCATAGCAATTGAGCACAGCAAGAACCAGCGGCAATGTACTCAGCTTCAGCAATGGATAGTGATACGCAGTTTTGTTTCTTCAAGGACCAACAGACCAAGGATCATCCGAGGAAATGACATGTACCAGATGTTGACTTGTGGTCCACACGATCACCAGCATAGTCAGAGTCAGAATATCCGATGAGATCAAAGACCGAGCCCTTGTGGTACCATAATCCAAGTGTTGGTGTGTGAGCTAGATATCAAAGAATATGCTTCACAGCCTTATGGTGTGATTCCTTCGGTGTAGCTTGAAATCGGGCACACATGCAAACACTAAGCATTATATCTGGCCTAGCTGCACATAAGTACAATAAAGAACCAACCATGGAGCGGTATACCTTATGATCGAAGTCAATACCATTTTCATCAGTGCATAGATGGCCATTTGTGGGCATAGGAATTTTGACGCCTTTGCAATCTTGCATGCCGAATTTCCTGAGTACATCCTTGAGGTATTTCTCCTGAGATATGAATATGCCATTGCATTGTTGACGAATTTGAAGACCTAAGAAGAATTTCAATTCTCCCATCATAGACATTTGATATTCTTTACTCATCATATAGGCAAATTCATCACTATAACGTTGGTCAGTACAGCCAAACATAATATCCTCAACATATATTTGGCACACAAACAATTCACCATCATAAGATTTAGTGAAAAGAGTAGGGTCGAGTGAACCGGGTTTGAAGCCTTTCTTCATAAGGAATTCCTTCAAAGTATCATACCACTCCCGTGGGGCCTACTTGAGGCCATTAGAGGGCCTTATTGAGTCTGAAGACTTTGTCAGGATTCTTTGGATCTTCAAAACCTGGGGGTTGAGCAACATATACTTCTTCCTCAAGCTTACCATTGAGGAATGCACTTTTCACATCCATTTGATATAGAGTGATATCATGATGGTTAGCATAAGCAAGTAATATGCGAATAGCCTCAAGTCTAGCAACAGGTGCAAAAGTTTCACCGAAATCAATTCCTTCAACCTGTGTGTAGCCTTGAGCTACAAGTCATGCCTTATTCCTTACCACAAGGCTGTTTTCGTCTTGCTTGTTGCGATAGATCCATTTTGTGCCAATGATATTGTGCTTACGAGGATCTGGACATTTGACCAGTTCCCAGACATTGTTGAGCTCAAACTGATGTAATTCTTCTTGCATGGCCTGAATCCACTCAGGCTCCAGAAATGCTTCATCTACCTTAGTGGGCTCTGTGATAGAGACAAAAGCATAGTGCCCACAAAAGTTAGATAAATGTGAAGCTTTTGGGCGTGTGAGAGGACCTGGCGCTTTAATGTCATTGATGATCTTTTCAACTTGCACTTCTTTTCCAATGCAAGGATGAGCTCGTTGTCGTTGATGAATTTGATCAGCATTTTCTTCAGTATTTTCTCCAGGTGCATTAGCTCGACGTTCTTCATGTTCTGGAATGAATTCTTCAGCAGATTCTTTAGTAGGAATGACATCCTCAGTAGCCTTGAACTTGATAGTTTCCTCAGGTGCTGGTTCATCTATCACAGTAGATAGGTTCTCTCCTTGCGAGCCATTAGTTTCATCGAACCGCACATCTACAGTTTCAACAAACTTGTGAAGAACGTTGTTGAAGACTCTGTAGGTGTGCGAGTCATTTCCGTAACTAAGCATAAAACCTCCATGTTCTTTCGGTGCAAATTTTGAGTTGTGATGATCTAATCCAGCATTTAGCACCGAAGACTTTGAAATAACTTACATTGGGTTTCTTATCAGTGAGGACTTCATAGGCAGTCTTCTTGAAGAATTTGTGAAGATATACTCTGTTGATGATGTGGCACGTAGTATCAATTGCATCAATCTAGAAACGACGAGGTGTTTTGTATTCATCAAGCATATTGCAAGCCATCTCAACAAGAGTTCTGTTCTTGCGCTCCATGACGCCATTCTGCTGAGGAGTATAAGGAGCAGATAACTCATGAGTGATACCAAGTTCATCAACATAGTCATCAAGACCAGAATTCTTGAACTCAGTTCCATTGTCACTTCCGATGTGCTTGATCTTCACACCAAAGTTGGTTGAAGCCCTCGAGGAAAATCGTTTAAAGACTTCCTGCACTTTATGTTTGTAAGTACCAGTGTGTACCCATGTGTATCAAGAGTAATCGTCAACAATAACAAACCCATATAGAGAGGCATCATTTGTAACAACAGAATAATGATTAGGGCCAAAAAGATCCATATGAAGCAATTCAAATGGTCGAGTGGTAGTCATGATTGTCTTTGCTGGATGCTTGGCCTTGGTCATCTTTCCAGCTTCACAGGCTCCGCATAAGTGATCCTTGAGGAATTTGACATTCTCAATGCCAATGACATGCTTCTTCTTTGCAAGCGTGTGCAAATTCCTCATGCTTGCATGACCAAGTCGTCGATGCCAGAGCCAGCCTTCTGAAGCTTTTGCAAGTAAACACATGGCTGGTTGTGGTCCTGTAGATAAATCAACAATATACAAGTCTCCTCTCCTAAAGCCTTCGAAGACTTTGGAATTGTCAGCTTCCATAAGCACAACACAACGGTACTTGCCAAAGACAACAACCATATCAAGACCGCAAAGCATTGAGACAGACATGAGGTTGTATCCTAAGGACTCGACAAGCATGACTTTGTTCATGTGTCGATCCTTTGTGATCGCAACCTTACCTAGACCCAATACCTAACTTTTGCCTTTGTCAGCAAAGATGATATGCTTCAGATGCGACAGAGATAAAGGGCCATCCATCAATAGATTCTTGTCACCAGTCATGTGATTTGTACATCCACTATCGAGGACCCACTCAGTGGCTTTGGGTTGATCATCCTGCAGATGAATTAGTGCAGCTTACGGATTCATATACTTCATCAGTGAAGAATATGACATCAGATCATCAGATCAATTTCATCTAGCAATAGAACACATAAATCAGTATGAGGACATGAGAAATGAAAGTTCATTTCTTCATGATTAGCGTGTGTCCTTTCAGGCACACTCAGGTCTCCAGAAAATTTTCCAGACGATTACGTACGTCTGGAGACCTGACCTTGCAGAAGATATTAGTTCTTTTTCTTCACCACCCACATCTGAAGGGGTGGCAAAGAGTTCATCACTCTGCAAGCTCCATACGAGAAAGGTGGCATAGAAGCCAGTCCATTTCGTTTCACATAAGAGGGGTTAGGATAAGCATATGAATAAGCAGAGAAATTCTTCGAGGACTTATGAACATAATGATTAGAAGAATAATGCTCATATTCATAGCCCTTGGCTCTTCCCTGCAAAACAGAGTTGTTAGCACGATGATATTCATGTGAGGACTTTGATCCTTTTGAGGAATTTGGTCCATATGAAGAATTTGATATGGGTTTCCCATTCTTCACAGGTGGTGTCCTGAGGACATTCACCTGAAGACTTTCAAGGAACATTTTGGGCACCCAGATTTTCTTCATAGGAGGACCGTCCGTGCAGTTAGTGCCAACATATCTAGCAAATACTTCACCATTTTGATTTTTGAACAGTTTATAGTTGGAGTCAAATGACTCATCATCAGAACGAGGAGATTCACATGCAAAGCCAGATAAGTTAGATGGATCAACTGGAGGTCCCTTTGCAGCAACCCATGAGGTTTTGGGGTACTACTCAGGCTTCCAATATGTACCATCAGCATTGAGTTTCCTCTCAAAGGCAATACCATCTTTCCTAGGGTTCCTGTTGAGGATCTGCTTTTTAAGCACATCACAAAGAGTCTGATGCCCTTTGAGGCTTTTGTACATGTCTGTCATGTACAATTCCTTCAGCCCTGCATCATGAGTGATACTAGCAGTGTCCTCAGATGAGGAATTAGTGATAGTAGAGGCAGATGAAGAATTTGAAACATTAGCAGCATTTGAACATTCAGGTGAAGAATTAGTAGATTCACGTTTAATGCACTTTAAGCAGGAGGAACAAATTCTTCCTGAGAAGCGCTGATTTGTTGAGCAAGTAATGAATCACGCTCCTTCTGAAGATCTTCATAACTCACTCTTAGCTTCTCAAGGTCTAGCTTTCTTTGAAGAAATTCATAAGAAAGCTTCTCATGATCAGATAAGAGAGTGTTATGATGACCTTGAAGGTTGTCACACCTAGTCTGAAGTCTCTGAAGATTTTCAGTCAAGGCTTTAGTGCGATCCATTTCTTCACCCAACGTATCATCACTTTTGTCTAGCATGTTTTGAACCTTTCCAAAAGCCCTTTGTTGTTTTATAGCAATCTTAGCAAGTTTAGAATAGCTGGGCTTGAGGTTTTCATCAGATTCATTCTCACTAGATTCAGAGGAGGTATATTTGAGTACCTTGGCGCCCTTTGCCATGAAGCAATAGGTGGGAGCGTAGTCATCATTGCCTTCATCAGCCTTGTTGGTGAGGTCATTTTCTTCAGTGTTGAAGGTAGACTTGCTGACAAATGCAGTAGCGAGGGCTAGGCTCGCCATACCGGATTCGGACTCCTCATATGCCTCCTCTTCCTCATTTTCTTCAGATTCAGCCTCAGAGTCCATTTCCTTGCCAATGAATGCCTGAGCCTTCTTGGAGCTGCTCTTCTTGTGAGATGAAGACTTTGAGAATTTTGATGATGAAGATTTTGAGGATTTCTTCTTTTTCTTCGCATCATCAGAACTGTAATCCTTGTATTTCTTCTTCTTTGATTCCTTTTCCCACTGAGGACAATCTTGAATGTAATGTCCAGGTTTCTTGCATTTGTGACAAAGCCTCTTCTTGTAGTCACTGGACGAGGAATCATTGCTCCTTGAGGGTCTTCCAAAGCGACCACATCTTGAGAACTTCTGGAATTTCTTCACGGGCAGTGCTAGCTCATGGCTTAGTTCTTCAGGATCACTAAAGCTGCTACCAGAGTCTTCATCATCGGACTCAGATACTGCCTTGGCCTTCAGTGCACGTGATCTGCCATAGCTCGAACCACAGAGATCTCTCTTTTCAGCAAGCTGGAACTCATGAGTATTTAGCCTCTCGAGGATATCAGCAGGATCAAGTGACTTGTAATCATCACGTTCTTGTATCATCAATGCCAGAGTATCAAATGAGGAATCAAGCGATCTCAGCAATTTCTTCACCACCTCATGGTCGGTGATGTCAGTGGCACCAAGTGCTTGAAGCTCATTTGAGATGTCAGTGGGGCGATCGAAGGTTTGTTGAACATTTTCATTGTTGATTCTTTTGAAGCGGTTGAAGAGATTGCGAAGGACATCAACTCGAGAGTCACGCTGTGTTGAGACTCCTTCATTCACCTTGGACAACCTATCCCAGATAAGCTTAGCAGTTTCCAAAGCACTCACTCTTCCATATTGTCCTTTGCTCAGATGGCCACATATGATATTCTTCGCTTGAGAATCGAGTTGCTTCAATCTCTTCACATCAGCAGCATTCAGAGAAGGTGTGACTAAGGGAACACCATTTTCCACAACATACTCGAGATCGTTATCAATTGCCTCAAGATGCATTCGCATCTTATTCTTCCAGTAGGGGTAGTCAGTCCCATCGAAGGTAGGACACCCAGCAGAGACCTTGATCATACCTGCTGTCGACATAACTAAAACTCCAGGCAGTTAAACCAAAATCACATAGAACAAGGGAGTACCTTGCTCTGATACCAATTGAAAGTGCGTTATATCGACTAGAGGGGGGTGAATAGGCGATTTTTATGAATTCTTCATTGAGGAATTTGCAGGTGAGGAAATTCCTTAGCGAAGAACTACTAGCAGCGGAATAAGTACTCAAAAGTAAACATAACAGAGCACAAGCCTAGTCATCATGATGAAATGAAAACAAGCACAGATTACGGGAAGCGTAAACACAGGATGAAGACAAAAAGACTGAAGAAATTGAACTGAGGAATTTGAGAAAGTCTTCAATCAAAGTCTTCAAACACAGATATGAACAAGCACTCAACACAGTCATGAGGAAATGAAAGAGTTGAGGAAATAGAACCAGTGAGCTTGGTGAAGACAATGATTTGGTAGACCAGTTCCAACTGATGTCTCAGTTGTACGTCTGGTTGGAGCGGCTAGGTATTTAAACCTGAGGACACACAATCCCGGACACACAGTCCTCACCGTATTCTCCTTGATCTAAGGTCACACAGACCTCGCCCAATCACTCATGGTAAGTGTAGCGACCCGACCTCAGACGGTCAAGTCTCTGTGCGTAAGTGTCATCCCTGGATCGGTATGCTGACACACACAGTACTCGAGGATTTATAAAAGAGGTAAATCACATGTATAAAGTAACGTAAATACTATTACCTCAATCCAAATAGCAGAAGTAACAAGGTTGTGGATTCCCATCAACACCAACGGCAAAGTTGAGTGTAGAAATCGTAACCCTAACGTATCACTTACTCGTCGTAAGATATTCCTGCAACATGAGACGTTGCAGCCACAAAGGGTCAGTACATTGAATGTACTAGCAAATTCACACCATAGAGAGAAATGATGAACAATGGCTATCACTACATGCATATATGGCTGGTGGAAAAGCTCTATAGTTATAAGGTTTTTTGCGAAAAGCCAATTTTTCCCTACTGCAAAGGAATAAATTTTTATTTAACTATCATGGTGGTTGTTGAACATTGAGAATGGTTGACAGCATTCTCAATCCCAATTAAATAACATCATTAAACCCAACAAACTTAATTTAAAGTAACATGATGAGATTCACATGATAATCCAAGTACTAGATACTGAAGACGTCCATAATCGGGGACACGGCTAATCATGATTAGTCTATACACTCTACAGAAGTTTGCACACTTTTCCCCACAAGACCCGATCTCCTCCGTTGGGATTCTCGCACTACATGGTGTTTGAGAAGCGGATGACCGAGACATAGTCTTTCAGAAGCGCTAGCACCTTGCGATCGGGTAGACCGTTACACCTACTTTCCCCTACATCTGCTAGTCTACCACTGTAAGAGTTCGCACGACTTAATCAACTATGCTAAAGCCCATAGTAGCTTGTGGCTGCACATAGAAGTTTCTAGTATGAATAATCTCATGATCCCTTTGAGCCTGGGTGGCGGTCCATAAAAAAACAGGCAAATCCTGGAATACCCAGGTGCCTAGACAGGCAATCGCTGGAATACCCAGGTGCCTCAATCCACCCAGATGTGTGTTAAAGTTGCCACCTTAAGTAAACCATTAATTAACAATCTCACATATGTCATGCATACTCTCAAACCCAATCCACGTCTACGAGCATAGCATAGCAGTATAAGCATAACGTAATAGTAACTCCCAAGGTTTGAATGCAAGACAATAGGTTCCTACCTCATTGTCGGTGTCAAAACCGGCGGATCTCGGGTATGGGGTCCCGAACTGTGCGTCTAGGCCGGATGGTACCAGGAGGCAAGGGACACGAAGTTTTACCCAGGTTCGGGCCCTCTCAATGGAGGTAAAACCCTACGTCCTGCTTGATTAATATTGATGATATGGGTAGTACAAGAGTAGATCTACCACGAGATCGGAGAGGCTAAACCCTAGAAGCTAGCCTATGGTATGATTGTTGTTCTGTATGTTGTCCTACGGACTAAAACCCTCCGGCTTATATAGACACCGGAGAGGGTTAGGGTTACACAAAGTCGGTTACAATGGTAGGAGATCTACATATCCGTATCGCCAAGCTTGCCTTCCACGCCAAGGAAAGTCCCTTCCGGACACGGGACGAAGTCTTCAATCTTGTATCTTCATAGTCCAGGAGTCCGGCTGAAGGTATAGTCCGGCCATCCGGACACCCCCTAATCCAGGACTCCCTCAGTAGCCCCTGAACCAGGCTTCAATGACGACGAGTCCGGCGCGCGGATTGTCTTCGGCATTGCAAGGCGGGTTCCTCCTCCAAGTACTTCATAGAAGATTCTGAACACAAAGATAGTGTCCGGCTATGCAAAATAAGTTTCCACATATGGCCATAGAGAGAATAATATTTACACAGATCTAATCCGCTGACGTATTCCATAGTGCGACATCGCACCACGGCCAAGCCTTTATCCGAATCGTTTTATTATCCCACCTCAGCGCGTCATGCGAGGCGGTTTCCTTGGCACGTCTTGTTAAAGCAGAGATCGTGTCCCCTTATTCCGGGATTGTCATCAATATGGGCGTGGGTAACCCAACCACTTCTAGGACTCCTAGACTATAGGCAAGTCCAAACGGCCACGGAGAGGACGCTTGATATTCACCCTCTTTATAAAGGGACAAGGCTCTTACTTTTTTCCCTCCCGTGCTCAATCGAATCCTTCCCCCACCTCAAGCTCAAACACCCAAGGTTCAGGTCAGGTGCTGCGAACCTTCAATCATGTCCGGATCTAGCCTTCAAGGCCGATGGGTGCCTTCCTCCGTCACGGAAGAAGACATCAAAAAGTTGAGGGAGGCCAGATATCTGACCACCGAGGTTGTGCATCGGCTGCCCGCCCGAGGGCAGGCCGTCCCCTCCCCCGAACCCAACGAGAATGTCGTGTTCGTCTCCCACTTCCTCCAAGGTCTAGGCCTTGCTCTGGATCCTTTTGTCAGGGGTTTGATGTTTTATTACGGGCTAGATTTCCATGATCTAGCTCCGGACTCCTTTCTTCATATCACGACATTTATTATTGTGTCTGAGGCCTTCCTCCGGGTTACCCCTCACTTTGGCCTGTGGCTCAAGACCTTTGAAGTAAAGCCGAAGATGATCAAGGGGCAACACGCAGCGTGTGGAGGTGCCTCAGTATGCAAGATGACGGGAGCTCCATGGCCCAAAGGTTCCATTCCAGAGGTGTCTGAATTGTGGCAATAGGAGTGGTTCTACATCACGGCTCCTAGAAGTGCCAAGTGGGCGGCCGCCCCAGTTTTCCGCTCGGGCCCTCCACCACAACTAATGTCATGGATCAGCAGAGGTCTGAGCTGGGGTCCAGCCAAGGACGTGCCTATACTGCAAAGCCGCATTCGAGATGTCTTCAATGGAGATTTTAGTTTGGTTGCGATAATACAAGTTATGCTGGTTCGTCAAATCCAGCCTTGCAAACGCCGGCCCCTTCGCTTGTGGGAGTTCAATCTCGAGGGTCTGCGTGTCATTCAAAATTTCCTCAGCCTGACGCACGAGGAGATGTACAAGTCATTCTTCGGACCTCAGGTAGAGTGTCCGGAAATTACCGAGGACGTGGGCCTGAGCAGTAACCGCGCCGCCGAACAGGTAAGGAATCTTCCGGCCGAACATACTATCTCTCACTTGTTACGAAGTTATTTCTGAGAGTTCGCTTTTTGACTAGGACTGGCTGACAAAGGCGAAGTTGATTCGGTGTTCGGCCCCCCTCCCTGAGGGTTTGGAGAATCCGGTATTGGAAAAGACGCTCCAGGTCGCACCTTGCCCAGAGCCCTTGAAGGAAGATACTGGGGAGGATAATACGGGCGGATGCGGGCCCCCAATGCTGCCCATTCTAACCGAGGGAGCGAGCGTCTCCATGAAGGAAGACGACCGGAGGAGGAAAAGGATTGCGCCCGGGGATTCGGAAGCTGAAGCTTCCAAACAGGAGAAGAAGCTCCCAAAGAGGGTCCTACCTCGGGGGGTGCTTTTGTCGCACAAAGTCCGCGGGGGATCAATTCTCCAGCGAGTCGTAAGTGACCCGAAATACTTTAATAGTACATGTATGCCATCTTTTTCTTCTGAGAAAATAACCACCGCATATATCTTTGCAGTTCGGGTCTTAGCCCCTCTCAAATGAGCTCGTCTTCGGGGGATCTTCTTCCAGAGATGATGGAGAGCGAAACGCCCCCTCCGGACTCCTCCGCTCCGGAAGCGGGCGACCCCGAAGTGTCGTCGTGGAGGGCCTCTCTGGGTCTGGTGAGGCCAGAAGATAATCCCATTGACCCCCGAAGCTCCCAGTGTCCGACTCCCGAAGAGAGCGGAAAAAAGAGTCCGACACCGTCTGGTGTGCGAATGGATGTTCTGAGGGAGTTGGTGGGGCGAGCGGCCATCTCAGATGAACACCGTGTGCTGATGAATACGGTGATGGAGAGAATCTCGTCCGTCGAAAGCGGATTGCATGAAGCTTTTATGAGTCTACTGACATGCTTTGAGGTACGTAAAATAATGTATGATAGTCCTGCACATGCTAGGTGTGCCCTGTGTAGATAGTAGCCCCTGAGACTCTGGTTGTCGTCGGAAACGACGACGAACAGAGGATCATATTCCCAGGTAATAGCCATACTGCCTCTATGTGCAGGTGATGGAAGCTCCAGTGGCTAGCCAGACTAGCGAGTTTGCCCATTTAAAATGGCAGTTGGATGCGGCAGACGCCGACATCGAGCTTGTTAACCAAAGGCTTGACAAGGCACAGGGTAAGTGTCATTATCTGGTAAATGCCACATAGTAAGAGCTGCATGATGCTAGTATCTTTAATATGTTGTGACTGCAGATGGAGCTGCCACTGTTGAAGCCTTGTGGGCAGAACTTGCCCGAGCCAAGGAACAAGCGAGGTTTAGTAATGCAACTGCTTTGAAGGCAGCCGAAGAGTTGAAAACCGAGAAGGCCACGCATGGCGAGAGCCGAGATAAGATGGCCAAGATGGCCATAGAATTAAAAGCCGCCGCCAACCGTTGCCGGGTTCTTGAAAAGGAAAACCTAGCGAAGGCATCGGACCTTGAGAAGGCTGCTGCGACGAAAAAGACATCCGCTCTGCTATGAGGGCGAAGAAGGAGGAGCTGCGGGAAGCCGGGGATATTGTAGCTGGGAAATCCTTTATGTTGCGGAGGAAGTTCGGAGATCCACGGTATGCCTCTCTGGATCGGCTGTGGAGTTCGAAGTATGTGTATATGGATTTGGCGGCGAGCGCTGCCGATGCGGCCAAGTACTTCTAGGGTCAGACGGACTGTGAAGTGGACCAGCTGTTTTGGACACAATTCTATTCTCCCGAGCGTCCGCTTTCATTGACTGACCAATTAGCCGAATGGGCCGAACTGAATAGGTTGTCCGGACTCGCCATGAGGTCTGTTGTGGATCAGCTATGGCCGGAAAGGCCAAAACCGAACAGCTATTTCAGCTTGGTGCAGCAGCTCCTTGACGTGGTGCCGCGCATTAATGCGGTGAAGAGGTCGGCGTGCATAGAGGGTTCACGGATGGCCTTTGCCCGTGTTAAAGCATACTGGGCAGAGATGGATGCTACCACTATTGCAGCACGGGATTCGGCATAGGTCGAATGGCTGCTGAGCACTACTTTGAAGAAGTTCTTGAGGGTGCTCGTTTGATAGAGACCCAGTGCTCAAAAAATATTATGTTTGAGTGATATGTAATATCATTGTAAGAGAAATGCTTTTATAAATTTTTATAAGGCTATTTTTATACTTTTGCCTGAAAGTAATATGATGCCTCCTGGGCGGCCGTTTATGTATACATGTGTATAACCTGAAAGATTGCAGCCGTCGGCTTCGACCCCCACGCATATAATGCGGAGGTGCTCGCAAAAACACGCGTTCACACTTAACCCAATGTCTTGGTCCTATTAAGGAGGTGATAGCGGAGCGAGCGAGGCAACCGGACTATAATGCTTTAACACTTTCACTTAGCCATAGGAGTTTGACAGTGGGGCTACTAAATAGCCCCTGGTGGCTCCGCACTCTCCCGATCCCGGGGTGCGTACATGCCTGGCCGGAAAACGGCCCTTCATTAAGGCGGAGGAATTCTAACATTCCAACAGGTCATCGAGTGGTTGACCAGTCTCACGCTATATCATGACAGTCAGTTTTTGGCTTTCTCTACTGAGGTGCTCGTCCGGATGAACCAGGGCACAATCGCAGTAGTTCTCCTAGTGCTACCTTAGCCGGTAAAGCGGAACGTAAGGCACCAAAACACAAGAGCCGGGCAAACCCAACATTTAACCAAAGACAATGATTCAGAGCTGATGCATATAGGGTCAAACTCGCGACGCCGAACACTCCCTAAGGTATTCGGTCTTTGTGGTATAAACCGGGCCTAAATAATGGCCTTTGTAAGAAGCCCCTTGTGTCCAGGTATGTGCATTGTTCTGGCGTGGCCACATGCCAAGACGTCAGCATCCTTCTCAACGGTGGATATGTATCAACAACAGATAGTAAAAAAGGTTTACGCAGGGTCTTAATCTAAAAAGAATCCTTGGGGCGGGTCCCTGCTGCACGTCTGCGCCTGTGTCTCCGTTGTGCCGTATCCTGGATGGGTGTAGCACGATGATCATCTGTAAAAGAGAGGAATTTAAGTGAAAAAGTTGTTGTGCAAAAAGGATAGTTTTAAAAGAAACCATATATAATTCAAGATGAGAAGAAATTGCCACTTGTCTGCGCGTTTTGAGCCCCTTGTATTGACAAATAGAGGTGTGACCATTTATTCGGTATAAATAGCGGCGCTGGACTTGATTAGTTGTGTCTGAGGTCTTGACGACCTATTGGATGCTTTCGCTGGTCCGGGCGCCTTTAGTGTGCGGCTGCCAAGGCAGCCGCACTCTCTTCGGCGCACAGAGATCGCTTGATATTTCCTTTCACTGAAATGATGCCACGTGGACCGGGCATCTTGGGTGTGAGGGAGGCGTAGTGTGGTATTGCATTAAAGCGAGCGAAAGCTTCGCGTCCGAGCAATGCTTGATAGCCACTTTGGAATGGAGCGATGTGGAAGGTTAAATGCTCGCGACGGAAGTTATCGGGGGAGCCGAATATAACTTGTAGTAGGAGGGAGCCCGTACAACGAGCCCCTGGGCCTGGCGTTACTCCTTTAAAGGTAGTATTGCTATGGCGAATGTTTGTTGGGTCTAACCCCATCCCGCGGATTGTATCCTGATATATTAGGTTTAGACTGCTGCCACCGTCCATCAAGACTCGTGTGAAGTGATATCCGCCAATTACTGGGTCTAATACCAGGGCAGCCCATCCTGCGTGTCGGATACTTGCTGAGTAATCGCGATGGTCGAAAGTGATTGGTTGAGACGACCAGTGGCAGGACTTCGCGGTGACAGGCACTTGGGTATATTTTCCTCGGAGTGCCGCGTTGTTTTTTCCCTTGATCACGTGTAACACGTTTACTGTTTTGACTTCCGGTGGAAATTTCTTTTGTTCCCCAGTGTCTTGCTTGGGAGGCTCGTCCTCGTCTTCACTTGGTGTATCCTCCCCCTTGTGTACGGCGTTGAGCTTCCCGGACTGCTTGAACACCCAACATTCTCTGTGGGTATGATTAGCCGGTTTACTAGGGGTACTATGGATCTGACATACTTGGTCCAGAATTTTGTTGAGGCTGGACAATTCATCCCTGGTGCCTTTAGAGGGCGGCTTTTGCTGACCTGGCCGGGAGCTTTTGAATCCGGCGTTTACTGCCATGCCCTTCGTGCTGTTTTCTTTATTCCGGCGTTTGTTATTGCTGTTGCGCCGTGATTTCCTGTTTCCATCTCTAACTTCAGATGTACTGGGGTCGCTGGTGCTGCATCTGGCTAGCCAGCTGTCCTCACCCATGCAAAAGCGGGTCAAGAGGCTTGTTAATGCAGCCATCGTTCTCGGCTTATTTTGGCCGAGGTGTCTGGCGAGCCATTCATCACGGACGCTATGCTTAAAAGCTGCCAAGGCTTCGGCATCCGGACAGTCGACAATCTGGTTCTTTTTTAGTAAGAAACCTGTTCCAAAGCTTTCGGGCTGACTCCCCGGGCTGTTGAGTTATATGACTCAAATCGTCCGCATCCGGAGGTTGGACATAAGTCCCTTGAAAATTTGCCCGAAAGGCGTCTTCGAGCTCTTCCCAACTTCCAATGGAGCTTTCGGGGAGGCCTTTAAGCCAGTGACGAGCTGGCCCTTTGGGCTTGAGGGGTAAGTACTTGATGGCATGGAGATCATCTCCTCGAGCCATATGGATATGAAGGATGTAGTCCTCAATCTAGACCCCAGGGTCTGTTGTTCCATCGTATGCCTCTATGTTTACGGGTTTGAATCCCTTTGGAAATTCATGGTCCAGCACCTCATCGGTGAAACATAGGGGGTGTGCGGCACCCTTGTAGCTGGGTGTACCGTGTTGTTTGGATGTTTGTTGTGTTGCATTGTATGCTGGGGCGCGCTTGCATGGTCCATAGATGGATCTTGTTGCGCCGTC
Source organism: Triticum urartu (assembly GCF_056163025.1). Lineage (NCBI taxonomy): Eukaryota > Viridiplantae > Streptophyta > Magnoliopsida > Poales > Poaceae > Triticum > Triticum urartu. The sequence goes on from NC_141875.1 coordinate 533,922,370, forward strand.
CTTTGGGTGCGAGCCCTCACATGGGTCGCGTGTTGTATTGTGAGTGGCGTTGTATGCCGCTCTATGTTGGTAGAGGGGTCGTCTATCCGGCCAGGTGGCTGCTTTGATATTTGGTTGTGGGGGGGGGGGTCTGAGGCCTCCTCATCGAATTCAGGTAGCAGCTTCCGCTTTGGGTAGCTCTTGGAGGGGCGATTGTCGCCGTACCTCGCTGCTGTGTTGAGTATTTTACTCCATCTGATTTGGAGTGTGTCTTGCGCAACCTTGAGCTTTTGCTTCTGCTTTTTAAGACTTCTCGCAGTGGCAACAAGCCTTTTATGGGCATTCTGCTGCTCCGGGTGCCTGTCCGACGTTATGTCGTCCGGACTATTATCCTTGATAGAATTTGTTTGTTCGGTTTGATTATCCGGATTGCCGTTGTCCGGTAGCGGTTCGCCCTGCTCCAGCGCTGGGTCTGTGTGATCGTTATTTCTGTAGAGGCGGGATTTGGGGTGGCGCTTGCGTCGCCGCCTTGACTGCTTCTCGAGGGAACAAGCCTTCGGTGCGTCCTTCCGCTCCTCGTCGTCATCTTTTGGTGCGTCCACCATGTATACGTCATATGGTGAGGTGGGCGGTGGTTCTTCTTCGTCTCCCGCATCGTCGTTCATACCGTCGATGTTTTCAGAGTCGAAGTCGAGCATGTCGGTTAAATCGTCGACAGTGGCTACAAAGTGGGTGGTGGGTGGGCTTTGAATTTCTTCATCGTCCGTATCCCAACCTTGTTGACCGTAGTCCAGCCAGGGCTCTCCTGATAAAGAGAGAGACTTTAGTGTCTTCAGGATATCTCCAAAAGGCGAGTGCTAAAAGACGTCCGCGGCGGTAAACTCCATGATCGGCGCCCAATCGGATTCGATCGGCAGGGGCGCGGAGGGTTCGGAGTCCGGGGAGGAGTCCAGCTCCTTGGAGTCACGAGTCTCGCGGAGTCTGGGGCTGGTGTTTGGCTCGATCACCGTTGGGATCGCAGCCCCCGAGGCGGTGTCCAACCACCAATCCTCGATCGGCGCAGTCGGTTCCGAATTAAGGGTTGAAGCCGATGTGGGTGCTGCCTCCAGGGCACTGTTCGGCGGCAGAGCTAGATCATGCTCGTCGTGACAGTGCGGCGCGCTCGGCAGTGGCTCGAATCCGTCGAAGATCAAGTCCCCGCGGATGTCAGCCGTGTAGTTTAAACTTCCAAATCTGACCTGACGGCCAGGGGCATAGCTTTCGATCTGCTCCAGATGGCCAAGTGAATTGGCACGTGGTGTAAAGCCGCCGAAGAAAGAGATCTGTCTGGGGAGATAAGTTTCACCCTAGACCGCATCACTATCGATGATAGTAGGAGCCATCAAGCCTGACGGCGACGACACAGAGGAACTCTCAATGAAAGCACCAATGTCGGTGTCAAAACCGGCGGATCTCGGGTAGGGGGTCCTGAACTGTGCGTCCAGGCCGGATGGTAACAGGAGGCAAGGGACACGAAGTTTTACCCAGGTTCGGGCCCTCTCGATGGAGGTAAAACCCTACGTCCTGCTTGATTAATATTGATGATATGGGTAGTACAAGAGTAGATCTACCACGAGATCGGAGAGGCTAAACCCTAGAAGCTAGCCTATGGTATGATTGTTGTTCTGTATGTTGTCCTAGGACTAAAACCCTCCGGCTTATATAGACACCGGAGAGGGTTAGGGTTACACAAAGTCGGTTACAATGATAGGAGATCTACATATCCGTATCGCCAAGCTTGCCTTCCACGCCAAGGAAAGTCCCTTCCGGACACTAGACGAAGTCTTCAATCTTGTATCTTCATAGTCCAGGAGTCCGGCTGAAGGTATAGTCCAGCCATCCGGACACCCCCGAATCCAGGACTCCCTCACTCATCAACTACTTTCCCAATACCCACATGTTATCAATCCTACTCATGCAATGTTTGAGGTTGAAACTAATGCCTAGAAACTGGGTATGAAAGGAATATGATCAAAGTGTGAACTTGCCTGCAATGTTGATGAAGATGATTCGCACTCAAACTCTTGATAGTTCTACTCGTCACACTCTGGTCAATCTATCGCAAGCAAGCAATAGTAACCACACATAAGCAATCACTCAAAAATCGAAGAGAACAAAGAAAGCAATTCGGAAAATGTCAAAAACAAGCAATAACTCTTGCAACATAAAACAATTTCTAACAGTACCAAAATTAAGTGAATTTGGACTTATCAGAAAATTTAGGTCAAGAGCTTCAATTTGCAAAAAGAATCAACTAAATCGGAGTTACGAAACTCAAGTTATGATCAAACGAAGTTTGAATTCAAATCTGATCTAATTTAAATTTTAAACTTTCAAAAACAAGTTTAAGTTGTTTTACTGGATAGAGGGGATCATAACGAAGACGTGGGCGTTGGTTTCATCGAATTCCGACTAACGAGCAAAAAGTTATGAGCGTTTGAAGAATAGGGGCTAAACTATAAAATAAAACAACTACAACTAGGTCCCTGGTGTAAATAACCAGAAAATGAAAAGACTAAATAACGAACGCTCGTTTATAAGATCTAAATAGTGGACGTTCGCTGTTTAAAAAAACCCTAAAAAAATAGATCTAGTCTAGGGTTTTTTTTAAAACGAACCTAAAGAAAAAGGACAGGGGTCGGTTTATACCGGTTCGCGGCGGTTCGAAGAAAACCGACGGTTCGCGGAGCGGATCGAACCGGCGAGCTCCGGCGAGGCGGCCCTGTGCTCCAGCGGGCGGCTCCGGTCGTCGGAGGAGACGGCGAGGCGCACGGGGAGAGGCGGCGCGGGCGGCGGGTGCGCTCGGGGCGCCAGCGGCGGTCGGAGGCCGCGGTGGGGTCAACGGCGTTGCGGGCGGCGCGATGCGGAGCAGCGGCGGCGGCGGTTGTCGACGTGGTGCGGCAGCGCGATGCGAGAGGAGGAGAGGAGAGGCGGCGGGGCTGCGGGATTTATAGGGGAGGGGAGGCGTGGGCGAGGGGGCAGGCAGAGGCGGTGGCGGGAGCCCGTGCGGAGCACGGCGGCGCTGGCGTGCGGCAGCCGGTCTCCGACCGGAGGTCGGGGACGGCGCGGTTGGGCTGGGCCGTGGCCTGGCCCGGTTGGCTGGGCCGGTCCAGTCGGGGAAGAAGTTTTTTTTAACATTTTCCAGATAATTAAAATAATAATAAAAACAAATTAAATGAAAATTTATATAGGCATATAATATATCAAAATTTTCAGAAAAAGATTGTCTACGACATGAACATTTTTCTAGCGTTAAATAAAATACACACAAATTCTAATAATTCAAAGAGTGCTACAGGTCTAATAAAATCCAATAAAAATTAATTTAAAAATATAAAAATGATTTCAAACTTATTTATCTCCAATTTTCTGATGTAGGGAATCATGTTACCCTAATTTCCATGTATTTTATTTTTGGAGAAAAATAATTTGAATAAAACTCCAATAACTTCAAATTGAAAATAAATTCAAAAGAACTTTGAATTTAATTCTTTTAAAACTTCCAACTCATATCTCATATATTTTGAAGAAGACATTTTATCTTCTCTCATGAAAATCACTGAGTTGCTTAAAGTTTCAGAACTGGAAATATTTTCAAATGAAATTCGAATATTTTCAACAACCATTTTCATTTGATTTAAATGGAAGAAGTCATGTCATCTTCTCTCTAGGGTTTTGTGTTGAAAAGCATTTGAATTCATGGAGATCAAAATGCAAAAATGAAAGTTTGGGAAAGTCCTTTTATTCCCTCTCATTTAACTTTCAAAAGTTTTGAATTTCACCCAATCAATGACACAACAATCAAGCAACCAATCAAATCTATCTATATAATATAACATTCCAAAATTTAGAATTTTGGGATGTTACAGTAAGTCTTCAGGTGACTTCTGAACCTTCACAAACTTGGTCACTCGGCTATGCACAATTCCTCTTGGATGCTCTAGACCTTGACGCCTAACCGTCTGGAAGAAGCACGGTCTTCAAAGGTAACAAGCGTCGGATCCACGCAGGATCAATCTCTTCAGTGATGCTCAATCACTTGGGGTTTGTAGGTCTTTAGGTTTGGGTTTTCCTCACTTGATGATTTTTGCTCAAAGTCCTCGGAGGATGGGATGCTCTCAAATGACAAGTGTCAGTTTCTCTCAGAGCAGCCAACCAGCTAGTGGTTGTAGGGGGCAGCTATTTATAGCCTAGGGAGCAGCCCGACATGATAAGACATAAATGCCCTTCAATGATATGACCGTTAGGTGGATAGATATTTTGGGACAGCTGGCGCATAGCACAGCAACGGTCGGAAATTTTGAGTAGCAAAATCCTCAGGGCTATCATGTTCCTCACTGTGTAGCCAATCCGCACTAGCGAATTCCTAACTCCTCAGTCAGAACAAATTCCTTAGAGACCAGAAGAACTTCATCTGTGTCACTGAAGAATATGACTGAACTGTATGAGATTTCCAATGGCTTCACTCGAAGGGATTGGTAGGTGTAGGATTTTGAGTTGAGCATCACATGGAAATTTTTCCTTAGTATTTCCTCTACCCCCTTTAACAGTACAGTGTTTCCTAAGACTCAAGAAAGAGAAAATGAAACTACAAAAACAAAAGTCTTCACGCTTCATGTTCCTCGAATGAATAATAAGTCCTCAGGATTACACCGATTTCTTCACTTTCAAAGTCTTCAAAAACTCTTCAGAAATCCAAAGTCTTCAGTCGAAGAACTTCATTTTTAGGGGTCGACTTTCTCTGTAAATATCAAACTACTCATAGACTTCTAGACATGTGTACACTCAAAAACACATTAGTCCCTTAACCTATAAGTCTTCAATACACCAAAATCACTAAGGGGCACTAGATGCACTTACAGTTCCGTTGTCATTGCGAACCTTCTTGATCATCACTTCAAATTGATTTTGGGCCCTCCTAGCAAAGTTCTTGAAGATATTTTGGACCTGCGATTTATCATCAAGAAAGAACACCCATGTAAATCTTGAAAAATCATCAACTATAACAAGACCGAATGAGTTACCACCGAGACTTTTATAGGCATTGGGACCAAAAAGATCAATATGAAGTAGCTCGAGCGGTATTCTCGTCAAACTGGTTTTCCTGCGGGGTGACTTCCTCCAACTGGTTATCCTGCTTGACAAGCACAACAAAGTCTATCCTTGTCAAATATAACATCTTTTACTCCAAGGATATGATCACCTTTAATAAGCTTATCAAGATTTCGCATGCCCACATGACCTAGCCTTCTATGCCACAACCAGCCTTTAGAAGATTTAGCAATTAAGCAAGTTCTAGGTTGAGCCTTTTTAGTGAAATCAACAATGTAAAGATCATCTCTACATATACCGGTAAAGGCCATTTTATGGTTATCTCTACAAAACACTTGGCAATCTACTTCAGTAAATAGGACATTGAAACCAAAGTAAGCAAGTCTAGATACGGAAATTAAATTGTAGCCAAGAGATTCAATGAGCATACCATTTTGTATGGAGCTATCCTGTGAGATGGCCACCTTACCAAGGCCAACCACCTTACCCTTTGAGTTATCACCGAAAGTGACATACTTTCGAGGGCCGTTGTTTTCAGCAAGCTCACGAAACATATCTTTGTCTCCGGTCATATGATCAGTACATCCACTATCAAGGACCCATTCCTTTCCTCCAGCCATGTAACCGCGAAGATTATCCATAAGACCAAAGTGTCTCATCGCATCATCAAGATCATAGTCACTATCATCATCCTCATTATAGTATCCATGTTCAACATCGTCATGTGATGGATCAACTCCTAGAGAGGGTAATTCATTAGAAGTATGACCGTAACAATGTTCATCTCTATGGATTCTAATGACTTCGGAAATGATATTGCTAATAATTCCAACATCTCTTTTTGCACTCGTAAGATTAGTAAGCTCAAATAAGCAATCACCAAACTTGGGATCATTAGAACTCATCTTACTCAAGGCAATAGACTTATGAAGAATCTCATCTAGGATTTTCAAGGAATAATTTGGGAATCATTCCTCAAGAAATCTCCATAAGGTGTAGGCATAATCAAAAGTAGGCAAGCTAGCAAGCAAGTTTCTAGGCAAACCTCTAATGATTAAATTGACCGTTCTAAGATTACGGATCATGTCAATAGACTCATCAAGGGTAGGATGCAAAGGATCAACAATGCGAGAACAAGGAGTAGTAATGTACTTCGTCAAATGATATTCATTGAAGATCTCAACATCTCATTTTTCCACTCATGAAAATACTCTCCATCAAGAATAGGCACTCTACGTCTAAGACTCCCCAATGTAGACTCATCACTCTTCCTCCAAAGGTGCTTAAACCAAAGCAATGGAGACCAATGCTCTGATACTAATTGTAGGATCGAGAAGAGGTGTCTAGAGGGGGGTGAATAGACTCTTAGCAACAAAAGCTGTAATTTTTAATTTCTTTAAGTTGAAGTGGAGTTTTGGCACAATTTTGAACATTCACAATACATCTCAAGCAAGCATGACAAGAGTATATGAGCAGCGGAAAGTAAGTCATGCAAGTTGCAAGAATGTAAAGGGATGGTATTGGAGTGTGCAAACGCAATTGGAGACACGAAGATTTTTGGCATGGTTTCGATAGATGGTGCTATTGTACATCCATGTTGATGGAGACTTCAACCCACTAAGGGTAATGGTTGCGCGAGTCCACGGAGGGCTCCACCCATGAAGGGTCCACGAAGAAGCAACCTTGTCTATCCCACCATGGCCATCCCCCACGAAGGACTTGCCTCACTAGGGTAGATCTTCACGAAGTAGGCGATCTCCTTGCCTGTACAAACTCCTTGGTTCAACTCCACAATCTTGACGGAGGCTCCCAAGTGACACCTAACCAATCTAGGAGACACCACTCTCCAAGAGGTAACAAATGGTGTGTTGATGATGAACTCCTTGCTCTTGTGCTTCAAATGATAGTCTCCCCAACACTCAACTCTCTCTCATAGGATAGGATTTGGTGGAAAGATGATTTGAGTGGAAAGCAACTTGGGGAAGGCTAGAGATCAAGATTTATGTGGTTGGAATGAAGTATCTTGACCTCAACACAAGTGTAGGTGGTTCTCTCTCAAAAAAATGTATGTTGGAAGTGTAGGCATGTTCTGGTGGCTCTATCCATGAATGAAGAGTGGGTGGAGAGGTATATATAGCCTCCACACTAAATCTAACCGTTACACACAAATCACCAAACTCGGTGGGACCGAATCATACAACTCGGCCAGACCAATTTAGTTCATAATGTGACCGTTAGGGTTTTTCGGTGGGACCGACTTGATCAACTCGGTGGGACCGATGTGCTAGGGTTAGGGTAAAGCCTCATATCGGTTGGACCCATTACACAAATTCAGTGGGACATTTTGGTAATAAGCTAAACAGAGAGTTGGCCAAGCAAACTCGGCGGGACCGATGTCATGTTTCGGTGAGACCGAAATTAATGCAATAGGCAACAGAGAGTTTGCAAGCCCATGTCGGTGAGACCGAGATCCCATCGGTGAGACCGAATTGATTAGGGTTTCTGGCAGTGACTGTGTCAAGAGAACTCGGTGACGTCGGATAGATCATATCGGTGGGGCCGAGTTTGACTTTTGGTTTGGGATATATTTGGGTATGAGAAAGTGGTTGAGGGTTGTGGAGCATCTCACCAAGTAGTTTGAGCAAGAACCTCATTCAGCAATACCTCATCCCCTCTTAATAGTATTGGCTTTCCTATGGACTCAATGTGATCTTGGATCACTAAATGAAAAATGTAGAGTCCTGAGCTTTGAGCTTGAGCCAATCATTTGTCTTCATCATCTTGAAGGGGTCCCACATCCTCTAGTCCATGCCACTCCACTTTTGGACTTATCTGAAATATGCTAGATGAAAGTATTAGTCCAACAAGAGATATGTTGACATTAATTACCAAAATCACCCGGGGAGCACTTGTGCTTTCAAAAACGCATCTTCTCAGCATCGGTGCAACCTGCGGTGGTCAACTCCCTTCCAATCCTATGGAGCCAGTCATCAGCAACTATTGGCTCGGTGCTACTGGAAAACACAGGCGGCTGCAACCTCGGAAAATGGGCTAAGTTTTTCAACTGGAGGTGGTGGCGGTGGGTTGTTGTTATTGTTGTTGTTGTTGCCTTGGTTCTGGACTAGTAACTGCATCAGGGTATTCTGCTGTTGGATCAACTGTGTGAGCTCCGGTGGGAAGGCAAACCCGGGGTCACGTCTCGGAGGCATCTGATGGGTTTATAGGGGAGAGATTAGAATAGAATGAGGTCTAATGAGAAAACACTACCCATATGCACATGAGACAAACACATTCATATCACATCAATCAATTCAAACAAGGGCATACAATCGATCTAACTATTGTTACAGTGCTCGGACTATTACAATATACATGGGGGAGTGCTACTAATAATATGGTAGTCGACTAGAAATTTTGATCGGTGGAAGACTCCATGATATCCTCTCCAGCTTTGTCTTCATAGTCATCGTCACTACTGTGGGGGTCGGAGTCGGTGTCGTCGATGATGATGTAGTCCTTGGGATGGTCATCATCTCCTCCTGGCGCGGGGTCTCCCATGAATACTCCGAGCTTCCTTGTCAGGTCGTCATTCTTCTCCACTAGTATTGTGATTTCCTCCTCGTATCCGTTGCGTGTAGACTTGAGTTCCTCTTCAAGCTCCATGTTCCTAGTCATCAACTTCTTCAGATCTATCATGCTCGCGCACATCTGGTTCTCCCGGTGGCGAATGTGCTAGTTTAACTCCCGGATGAAGGCTGCAATGGACTTGTCCCTTGCTGATCATCTCTCATTACTCATCTCGGCACCCACATATTTGATAGATGGTGTCCTTAAGATCCTTGTGATAAACTTCGCCAATTCGTCCCATGGCGATGTGGGCTGTCGTGCTCTTTCCTAGAATCTAGGTTGGTGCATCAAAGGAAAATTCTATGGGCTCAGTAACTGACGTGAATGTCCTTCCTGGAACTTGAACTCGAATCATCCAACGCTCCTCTTCTGGTAAAGTGGTGGTGTAGGTCCCAGTGAAGCTTGGTATTCCGATGTTCAGGTACCTAGTGACTTCCTTCAAGTGTCTCCCAAAAGGTGTGTCTTCATCCGGTTGTGCAAACTTGTTCCTTGAGCCTGCCATCCTATAGTGTGGAAAATGGAGAGGAGTTAGAAATGAGTAGATAAGAGTGACCTATGGCTTATCTTAGTGGTCGTGTCCTACATTCAGCGTGTGCTCTGATACCATCATGTAGCGATCTAACCTCAAATGGTCAAATCTATGTGCATAAGTGTCATCCCTGGATCGGTAATGCTGACACACACAGTACTTCGAAGGATTTATAACAAAGTAGCAATCACACACTTATTACATCGATAGTCTCAAGAGAGAACTTAATACAATAATATGGCTTAAGTCCATCTAATTAAGATAACAATGGAAGGCTTCGAAGATAAAGTGAGTCCATCAACTCCAACGGCATAGCTGAGTGCAAGACAACGACCTAGCACACCTTACTCTGAAAGGTCTGCAACATGATATGTTGCAGCCCGAAATGGGTCAGCACATGGAATATGCTGGCAAAATAACACAGTAGAGCAATGAACAAGTAAATGTTATCACTACATGCATATATGGCTGGTGGAGGCTCTAAGGTTATAATGTTTTTGCGAAAAGCAAATTTTTCCATACAACAAAGGAATATATTTTTATTTAACTATCATGGTAGTTAACAAACATTGAGAATGGTACCCCCATCTCAATCCCAATTAAAAAGTAATTAGTAACCCAACAAATTAATTTAGAGTGGTGAGATCAACATGATAATCCAAGAACCACATACTCAAGATGTCCATAACCGGGGACACGGCTAACCGTGATTAGTTTGTACACTCTACAGAGGTTTGCACACATTTCCCCACAAGACTCGATCTCCTCCATTGGATTTCTTGCACTACATGGTGTTTGAGAAACGGATGACCGAGACACAGTCTTTCAGAAACATTAACTCTTTACTCTAGGTAGACAGTACCAACCTACATCCCCTACATCTGCTAGTCTACCACTGAAAGAGGTCATGCAACATACTTAACTATGCTAGAGCCCATAATAGCTTGTGGCTGCACACGGAAGTTTCTAGCATGAGTAATCTTATGATCCCTTCGAGCCTGGGTGGCGAACCAAAGGACAACACGGGTATATCCCTAGGTGCCCGCACCAATCCACCGAGATGTGTATTTAAGTAGTCACCTTAAGTTAACCATTAATTAACAATCTCACATCTGTCATGGATCACTCAAACCAAACCACGTCTACGAGCATAGCATGGCAACCTAAGCATAACGTAGAAGTAACTCCCAAAGGTTTGATAATAAAAGGGCAATAGGTTCTACCTCATCATCTACTTCCCAATACCCACAAGTTAATCACATCCTAATCATGTAGTGTTTGAGGGTTGAAACTAATGCATAAAACTAGGTATGAAAAGAGTATGATCAATGTGTTACTTCCCTTGCTGACAATCCGCAAACCCTAGAGACTCATAGTAGCACACTTCGCACTCCGGAAATTCTATCGCAAACAAACAATAGCATACATAAGCACTCAAGAATAGATGCAAGGGTAAAACCCAACTAAGAAGATCCAATCTGAAAGTTCAACTGAAGAGCTTCAATTTGCAAAAAGAATCGATCGAATCGGAGCTACGAAACTGAAAGTACGATCAAAAGAACTTCAAATTCAAATCTGCTTGAAACCAAATTTTAAATTGTAAAAATCATGTTTAAGCTGTTTAACCGTAAAGAGGGCTTCGAGATGAATATTTTGGCATTGGTTTCACTGGATTTGGACGAACGGTTGAAAAGTTGCGAGGGTTTGAAGATTAGGGGCTAATGTGCGATAAAAATAATCGCGGATAGGTCCCTGGCGAAATTAAAACAGAAAAAGAAAAATCTATCAGACGAACGCCTGCTAACAGAGGCAAACGAACGAATTCGTTCGTTAAAACGAACTAACGAGTGAACGTTTGTAAAATAAACTAATCGAGAAAAACCGAACTGATCTAAATAAAATAAAAAACAATCTAGGGTTAACAAAAACTGGGCGGTTTTATACCTAAAACCAAAAAAACTAGCGGGCGGCGGCGGCTCAGCCGTGCGGGTGGCGTGAGGCGGCACGGGCGTAGGGCTGCGGGGGTGGGGCGAGACGCAGTGGCAGGCGGGCGATGCAAGGGCGGCGACGGAGTGGGTGCTGCAGCAGCTGCTTGCGGCGGCGGCAGGCGAGGTGGGTGGGGAGGGGCGGTGGCGGCAGGAGGTTATAAAGGCCTCGGGGGGTGGTCCGACTTGGGGGAGGGGGCGGCGGCGCATGTCCAGGACGGACACGGCGTCCATGGCGGCGGCGGCGCGGCGCGCTGGGCTGTGGCCCGCTCGGGCTACGCGGTTTTTTTTAAAATAAAATAAATTCCACCGAAAAGGAAAAACCTAATTAAATATAAAAAAAATCTAAAAATGCCAAAGACAATTTTCATCGTCTAAATAAAATATTTAGAACGAAGTGAACATTTTCTTGGCCTAAAAATGCAATTTTGGAAAATGCATATTTTTCTAATTCGAATAAAATATCAATAAAATCCAAATAAAATTGTTTATTTGATTTTAATATTTTTCCTCCAATATTTCCGTTATTTTGGAGAAGTCATATTATCTCCTCTCTTTTAATTTTAATATTGGAAATATTAATTGGAGGGAAAAATAATTAAAACCAAGATGATTGAGGGAGTCGTGGCTTAGGGAGTCTCTGGACAGCCGGACTATATCCTTTGGCCGGACTGTTGGACTATGAAGATACAAGATTGAAGACTTCGTCTCGTGTCCGGATGGGACTCTACTTGGCGTGGAAGGCAAGCTAGGCAATACGGATATGGATATCTCCTCCTTTGTAACCGACCTTGTGTAACCCTAACCCTCTTTGGTGTCTATATAAACCAAAGGGTTTTAGTCTGTAGGACAACAATCACAACATACAATCATACCATAGGCTAGCTTCTAGGGTTTAGCCTCTCTGATCTCATGGTAGATCTACTCTTGTACTACCCATATCATCGATATTAATCAAGCAGGACGTAGGGTTTTACCTCCATCAAGAGGGCCCGAACCTGGGTAAAACATTGTGTCCCCTGCCTCCTGTTACCATCCGGCCTAGACGCACAGTTCGGGACCCCCTACCCGAGATCCGCCGGTTTTGACACCGACAATGATCCTCTTTTCAATATTTGAGAAAAACTCAAATATGAAAATAAACGAAATCCCCAACTCTCTCCGTGGGTCCTTGTGTTGCTTAGAATTTCTAGGATCAAAACCAAAATGCAAATAAAATATGATATGCACATGATGACCTATATATAACATTCCAAATGGAAAATTTGGGATATTACATTATGTCTCGACAATTTCGAGACTCCTCGTCATGTCCGTGATCTCATCCGGGACTCCAAACAAACTTCGGTTCATCAAAAACACGAAACTCATAATACAAATCATCATCGAACATTAAGCGTGCGGACCCTACGGGTTCGAAAACTATGTAGACATGACCGAGACACATCTCCGGTCAATAACCAATAGCGGAACCTTGATGCTCATATTGGCTCCTACATATTATACGAAGATCTTTGTCGGTCAAACCACATAACAATATACGTTGTTCCCTTTGTCATCGGTATGTTACTTGCCCGAGATTCGATCGTCGGTATCGTCATACCTAGTTCAATCTCGTCACCAGCAAGTCTCTTTACTCGTTCTGTAATGCATCATCCCGTGACTAACTCATTAATCACATTGCTTGCAAGGCTCATAGTGATGTGCATTATCGAGAGGGCCCAGAGATACCTCTCCGATACACGGAGTGGAAAATTCTAATCTCGATCTATGCCAACTCAACAAACACCATTGGAGACACCTGTAGAGTATCTTTATAATCACCCAGTTACGTTGTGATGTTTGATAGCACGCAAGGTGTTCCTCCGGTATTCGGGAGTTGCATAATATCATAGTCTGAGGAACATGTATAAGTCATGAAGAAAGCAATAGTAGAAAAACTAAACGATCATTATGCTAAGCTAACAGATGGGTCTTGTCCATCACATCATTCTCTAATGATGTGATCCCTTTCATCAAATGACAACACATGTCTATGGCTAGGAAACATAACCATCTTCGACTAACGAGCTAGTCAAGTAGGGGCATACTAGGGACACTCTGTTTGTCTATGTATTCACACATGTACTAAGTTTCCGGTTAATACAATTCTAGCATGAATTATAAACATTTATCATGATATAAGGAAATATAAATAACAATTTTATTATTGCCTCTAGGGCATATTTCCTTTAGTCTCACACTTGCACTAGAGTCAATAATCTAGATTACATAGTACTGATCCTATCACCCATGGAGTCTTGGTGCTGATCATGTTTTGCTCGTGAGAGAGGCTTAGTCAACGGGTCTGCAACATTCACATCTATACGTATCTTGCAAATCTCTATGTCTCCCTCCTTGACTTGATCACGAATGGAATTGAAGCGTCTCTTGATGTGCTTGGTTCTCTTGTGAAATCTGGATTCCTTTGCCAAGGTAATCACACCAGTATTGTCACAAAAGATTTTCATTGGACCCGATGCAATAGGTATTACACCTAGATAGAATATGAACTCCTTCATCCAGACTCCTTCATTTGCTGCTTCCGAAGCAGTTATGTACTCTGCTTCACACGTAGATCCCGCCACGATGATGTCTACTACACAACCTTCTTCTTGTAGACGTTGTTGGGCCTCCAAGTGCAGAGGTTTGTAGAACAGTAGCAAATTTCCCTCAAGTGGATGACCTAAGGTTTATCAATCCGTAGGAGGCGTAGGATGAAGATGGTCTCTCTCAAGCAACCCTGCAACCAAATAACAAAGAGTCTCTTGTGTCCCCAACACACCCAATACAATGGTAAATTGTATAGGTGCACTAGTTCGGCGAAGAAATGGTGATACAAGTGGTATATGGATGGTAGATAATATTTTTGTAATCTGAAAATATAAAAACAGCAAGGTAACTAATGATAAAAGTGAGCGTAAATGGTATTGCAATGCGTTGAAACAGGGCCTAGGGTTCATACTTTCGCTAGTGCAAGTTCCCTCAACAATAATAACATAATTGGATCATATAACTATCCCTCAACATGCAACAAAGAGTCACTCCAAAGTCACTAATAGCGAAGAACGAACGAAGAGATTATGGTAGGGTACGAAACCACCTCAAAGTTATTTTTTCCAATCAATCCGTTGGGCTATTCCTATAAGTGTCACAAACAGCCCTAGAGTTCATACTAGAATAACACCTTAAGACACAAATCAACCAAAACCCTAATGTCACCTAGATACTCAAATGTCACCTCAAGTATCTGTGCGTATGATTATACGATAGGCATCACACAATCTCAGATTCATCTATTTAACCAACACAAAGAACTTCAAAGAGTGCCCCCAAAGTTTCTACCGGAGAGTCAAGACGAAAACGTGTGCCAACCCCTATGCATAGGTTCATGGGCGGAACCCGCTAGTTGATCACCAAAACATACATCAAGTGAATCACGTGATATCCCATTGTCACCACAGATACGCACGGCAAGACATACATCAAGTGTTCTCAAATCTTTAAAGACTCAATCCGATAATATAACTTCAAAGGGGAAACTCAATCCATTACAAGAGAGTAGAGGGGACAAACATCATAAGATCCAACTACAATAGCAAAGCTCGTGATACATCAAGATCGTATCACCTCAAGAACACGAGAGAGAGAGAGATCAAACACATAGCTACTGGTACATACCCTTAGCCCCGAGGGAGAACTACTCCCTCCTCGTCATGGAGAGCACCGGGATGATGAAGATGGCCACCGGAGAGGGATTGCCCCCTCCGGCAGGGTGCCGGAACGGGTCTAGATTGGTTTTTGGTGGCTACGAAGGCTTTTGGTGACGGAACTCCCGATCTATTGTGCTCTCTGAGTTTTAGGGTATATGGGTATATATAGGAGGAAGAGGTACGTCAGGGGAGCCACGAGGGGCCCACGAGGGTGGAGGGCGCGCCCTAGGGGGGTGGGCGCGCCCCCTGCCTCGTGGCTCCCTCGTTTCTTTCCTGACGTGCACTCCAAGTCTATCAGGTTGCTTTCCTTCCAAAAATAAGTTCCGTGAAGTTTCAGCTCAATTGGACTCTGTTTGATTTTCCTTTTCTGCGATACTCTAAAACAAGGAAAAACAGAAACTGGCACTAGGCTCTGGGTTAATAGGTTAGTCCCAAAAATCATATAAAATAGCATATAAATGTAGTTAGATCCATTGGAGCTCTCTTCCCTGAACGAGCTCTTGGATCGCATCGCCGCCCTGGGAGTCACTACAGACTACGATCAGATTGGGCCTAAACCCGATCTAAGAGAGATCAACTCCCCCCAGGTCACCCATCACATTGCAGTGGTGGAGGAACAATGCGGCAACCCTTTATCTATCTTAAGGACTAGATATGTCCGGATACCCGATCCCTCCAAGCCGGATACCCGCGGAGGGGAGGACGTCACTCAAGACCTGAACCTAGAGTCAGGCAGCGGGCTAGATTTATTGGAAAACCTCCAAGAATCCAAACCTCCGAGTTCGGAAACTCCTTGGCCCCTGAGTTTCAAATTGGGTGAGGATTCGGGTTCAATTCCACCCACCCACCCAAACATAAGCGATCTATCCCAAATTAGGCAAGAGCCCGAAGAAACAGTACACCATTACTGGGCCAGATTCCTCCTGGTCATGAACAGGATAAAGGACTGCCGCGAGGAAGAGGCAATTTCATTCTTCTACAATAATTGCACGGACAAGGGAATCCTCAACGCCATAAGTCGCCGCGAAATTACACGCTTTACCGACTTGGTGTCCATAGTACAAAAGTACTGTGCAATGGAAAGCGCCTGGAAAACCGAAATAAAATCTTGGGATAATCCGGCCCTGAATACAAACCCAGTTCGAAATAAAAGGGTGCATTATCACAATACACCTGGGTTAACTACCAAAAAGCAAAAGCCCTCTACAGGGCAAGGAACCGTACTGGAGGGATGGCTCAACGGACCCTGCAAAATTCATAGTATAGCGGATGCAATACCAACACACATCCTTAGAGCATGTTGGATAGTCCGGCAGGTGGCAAAAAGTGGTGAAGATCTACTCCTCCCAAATACCGCAGAGCACCATCCCGTGGACAACAATACGGTGTTAACGGTCTTTGAGACCTTTGCGTCAAATAATATACGCAAGCGAACACTCCACAGCATGTCCGAAATCTGCCACATAGCAGAAATAAATCCTTGGAGTGACACGGCTATTACCTTCAATGCCAGTGACGAACCTAAATTCCGAACAGCCCGAGCACCAGCCGCACTGGTCCTCAGTCCAATCATGGACGGCTTTCGACTCACCAAGGTACTCATGGACGGCGGCAGCGGATTAAACCTAATCTATGAGGAAACTCTTCAAAAGATGGAAATAGACTGGAGCCGCATTGAGCAAAGTAGCACAACCTTTAGAGGAATCATCCCCAGTCGGGAAGCACGCTGTGCTGGGAAAATCATACTAGATGTGGTATTCGGCACGCCGGATAATTACAAGTCCGAAGAAATTACATTCCAAGTGGCCCCGTTCAGCAGCGGATACCATGCTCTATTAGGGCGGGAGGCGTTTACAATCTTCCAAGCCATACCCCATTACGGGTACATGAAGCTCAAAATGCACGGGCCCAACGGAATCATCACTCTTGCTAGTGATCCGGACATAGCACTCCGCGCCAAAAATAAGATAGCCGCACTAGCCCTCGAGGCAC
Source organism: Triticum urartu (assembly GCF_056163025.1). NCBI lineage: Eukaryota > Viridiplantae > Streptophyta > Magnoliopsida > Poales > Poaceae > Triticum > Triticum urartu. The sequence goes on from NC_141875.1 coordinate 533,939,325, forward strand.
TATTCGAAGCCCTAGCGGCCGAGGAACTAACTGCGCTGCGCTCCACGGTGAACAGGGACGACGTGATACTCGATAAAAGATCCAAGTCCACCTCCTTTAAACCGGCGGACGAAATAGTCAAATTCCAAGTTCATCCAACGGACCCTACAAAAACAGCTTCCATCGGGGCACAATTAAGCCCTGATGTCGACGCCGCACTGCGAGAGTTCCTATGCGAGAACTGGGAAATTTTTGCCTCGCACCCTTCAGAAATGCCAGGAATCCCACGCAGGCTGGCCGAGCACAGCCTAAATATCCTAAAAGGATTCAAGCCAGTCAAGCAGGCCCTTCGGCGTTTCTCTGAACCTAAGAGACAAGCCATGGGAGAGGAACTAGCCAAGCTATTGGAGGCCGGATTCATCAGAGACATAGAACATCTAGACTGGCTAGCAAACCTGGTGATGGTACCAAAGAAGGACAAATCCTGGCGCTTGTGCGTCGATTTTAAGGACCTTAACAAGGCCTGCCCAAAGGACCCCTTCCCCCTCCCCCGCATCGATCAAATCATCGACGCTACCGCAGGACACAATTCATTGTGTTTCCTCGATGCATACTTCGGCTACCATCAAATTAAAATGGCAGAGCCAGACCAAGCCGCAACGGCATTCATCACACCATACGGCCCATTCTGCTTCAACACAATGCCCTTCGGGCTCAAAAACGACGGCGCAACATATCAGCGCGTGATTCAAACATGCCTGGCAAACCAGATCGGCAAAACAGTGGAGGCATATGTAGATGACATGGTCGTCAAAACCAAGCATGTCGAATCTCTAGTAGATGACTTGAGGCTCACATTCGATAACCTCCGAACATATGACATCAAGCTCAATCCGGAAAAATGCGTTTTCAGCGTACCAGCCGGAAAGCTCCTGGGATTCATTGTCTCCAGTAGAGGTATTGAAGCTAATCTGGCCAAAATCCGAGCGTTGTCACAGTTGGCTACCCCAACAGACCTCAAACATATACAAAAATTGACCGGATGTGTGGCGGCTCTAAGCCGCTTTATCTCCCGCTTGGGAGAAAAGGCATTACTCCTTTATCGCCTCCTCCAGCGCACCGAACACTTCGAGTGGACGGACGCCGCCACGGCCGGACTCAACGAAATAAAAGCCATATTGGCAACAAACCCAGTCCTGGCCGCACCAAACATTGGCGAACCAATGCTATTATACATTGCGGCAACTCATCAAGTAGTAAGCGCAGTGCTCGTCGTCGAGCGAGAAATGGATGGACACAAATTCCCCCTTCAAAAGCCGGTTTACTATGTGTCCACTGTCCTTACTCCATGCAAATCACGGTACCTGCATTATCAAAAGATAGCGTACGCGGTATTTATGGCATCCCGGAAGCTGCGACACTACTTTCAAGAGTGCTCGATAACGGTAGCCTCGGAAGTACCACTTAACGATATTATAAATAACCGCGATGCGACGGGTCGGATTGCCAAATGGGCCATTGAGCTCCTCCCGTTCGACATAACTTACAAGCCACGGCGAGCTATTAAGTCGTATGTTTTGGCTGACTTCGTCGCCGAGTGGACGGAAGCCGAACTCCCTAAGGAGTACGGCACATATTCAAACTGGATCATGCACTTCGACGGCTCCAAAATGTTGGCTGGTCTGGGGGCTGGCGTCGTTTTGACGTCCCCAACAGGAGATACCATTCAATAGGTACTACAGATAATTTATACGGACTCCAACAACGTAGCCGAATATGAGGCCCTTCTGCATGGTCTCCGGATGGCAGTATCCATGGGAATTCAACGCCTAGAGGTGCACGGGGATTCGAACCTCGTGATATCCCAAATAAATGGAGACTTTGATGCCAAGGATCCGAAAATGGCAGCTTATCGCAATGCCGTCCTAAAAATGTCAGCTCGGTTCAAGGGGCTCGAATTTCACCATGTGGCTCGGGAAAACAATCAGGCGACGGATATCCTCGCCCGCATCGGCGCAAAACGTGACGCGGTCCCTCCCAACATATTTCTGGAAAGGCTCTTCAAGCCATCCGTAGCATGGGAAGGGGACACCAGTAACAATAGTCCGGACCCGGCCAAAATACCCGATACCGAACTCTCTGACACAATCGGAGGCTCCGCCACCGAAATAACACATTCAGCCCACGAAATAATGGCCACTATTGCCCCGTGGACAAAACCATTCCTGGCCTACCTAACTAGACAGGAACTTCCCGAAGACCAAAATGAGGCACGCTGCATAGTGCGGCGATCCAAGGCCTACAGGGTCCATGAGGGAGAATTGTACAAGAAAAGCACTACTGGAGTCCTTCAAAGGTGCATCTCCGAAGAGGAAGGGCGGAACCTTTTGGCAGAAATTCACGCCGGACTCGGCGGTCATCACGCCGCAGCCCGGGCTCTTGTAAGCAAGGCCTTCCATACAGGATTCTATTGGCCAACGGCCCAGGCAGATGCACAAGACTTGGTCCAACGTTGCGCCGGTTGCCAGCTCTTTGCAAATCAAAGCCACATGCCACCCACCGCCCTCCAAACAATCCCCATTACATGGCCCTTCGTGGTCTGGGGGCTTGACATGGTTGGACCCCTTAAAGGGGGAACACACAAGAAAAAATACTTATTGGTCATGGTGGATAAATTCACCAAATGGATAGAGGCTAAACCGGTTAAAACAGCCGAATCCGGACCGGTGATAGATTTCATATCCGGGGTTGTACACCGTTACGGCGTCCCTCACAGCATCATCACTGATAACGGCACGAACTTCACGGCCAACGAGGTAAAACTTTGGTGCAGGAAAATGGGCATCAAGGTTGATTATGCTTCAGTCTATCACCCATAAACCAACGGTCAAGTCGAACGAGCAAACGGTCTTATAATGAGCGGCATTAAACCCAGATTAGTGCGTTCCTTAACGGAGTCTGACACACACTGGGTAGAGGAGCTCGACTCCGTACTCTGGGGGCTGCGGACCACGCCAAATCATAGTACCGGATATACACCGTTTTTTATGGTGTACGGCGCAGAGGCAGTCTTGCCCTGTGACATAATTCATGACTCACCTCGAGTACGCATGTACGAAGAAAGAGAAGCCAAGCTCGATCGGCGGGACAGTCTGGACACCTTGGAGGAAGAGCGCGACGTAGCCAAAGCTCGTTCCGCATTTTACCAGCAACATGCTCGCAGATACCAAAGCAGAGAAGTACGGGCCAAAACTTATAACGTTGGCGAACTAGTTCTACGACTGCCGGATAAGAAAAAGAACAATCTCGAGCCCAAATGGGAAGGTCCCTTCATTATCGACCAAGTTCTGACTGGTGGAGCGTACCGACTGCGGGATGCATCGACTAGTCGACTCGAGCCGAACCCATGGAACGCAACCAGGCTTCGAAGATTCTACGCCTAGCACCGGACTCTATGTTAGTCCCCTCCCTTTGTCCATTTTCTGCATATGCATCATCTGTCTTGTTTCCCTTTCTTTCTTTTATTTCTCTAGGCCTTCAAGGGTCACCTTGTGCCTCACTCGTACATTATAGATGCGCTAGCCGCACTCTTCATACCTGGGGGCTTCTTTCACAGAAGCTTAAATTATTTACCTGGGCCTCACGCCCAACACATGTGTTATACTTCCGCATGTACCATTTTTCACCATTATATGCATCGATATGACTTAAGTTTTGGCCAAGCTGGGTTGCCTGGCTCTTGTATTTATGCCTTACGTTCCCGTTAATTCGGCTAGGGCATAAGGGGAGCACCTCTGTGATTGTTACCGCCGGGTCAGCCGGATGTGTACCTCAGACTGGGAGAAGCCGAAAGCTAGCGTTCTTAAGGGAATATTTGGTCGGTGAACAAAAGATGACTTTTATTTATTTTCCATATCTGCCCCCAGATTCTTTTTCCGTGCTTCTTATCGCAGTCCGGACATGCACTTTAGGGCATGCTTACCCAGGGAAAGGAACCCTTAACGGAACTATTCTCCCTGGAAGATGTTTCTTACTACCCATGTAATATAACATAACTAGTTGGGCACTTGTCTGATAAAGCACTAATGACCCTACGCCTGGTCTCCACGCATGCCCTGGTTCTTACATAACCGAGAGGGTATTCGGATACACTTCGGACCGTCGGGTCCCGAGGTTCAAGCGAAAAGGTCCGCCACGACAAACGATCTACAATCCGACTAGAAGGCATTATACATGTCACTTTAAATTACATAGTCAATTTGACTGGTTGAATTCCTCTTCAATACCATCCAATAGGCTGTCTAGTCTACAGTCCTGTTGGGAATACTTTGTGGCCAATTCTACTTGGTCGTACACTAAGCTCACATGGATCTCCTTCCCATCGGGCCCCACAGGTCCGAGTTCGGCCATGTGGTTCGGGTCAGCCTTCATGTACTGTGTCTTCACCATTGCCCAGGCTTCCCTGGCGCCCTGACGGCAGGCCGATATCTTCCATAATCGGAAGCGCCGCCGCTGTAACACCCTCAATGCGACTATATCTCCCACGTGTCAAGGCACGACTTAGAGGCATAATCGCATTGAAGGCATATGTCGCAAGTTAGGCAATCTTCACAACATCCCATGTAATATAGATAATAAAAGGGGAGATAACATAGTTGGCTTACACTCGCCACGTCAATCAAGTACATAAATAACATTACATCATCCAAACACTCATGGCCCGACTACGGCGCTAAAATAAAAGATAACCCAACAAGTGACACGGTCCCGATCACCCCCAACTGGGCACCACTACTGATCATCAGGAAAGGAAACATAGTAATGTTGAGAGTCTTCGTCGAACTCCCACTTGAGCGCAAGCGCGTCACCTGGAGCGGAATCATCAGGCCCTGCATCTGGTGTGATAGTAATCTGTGAGCCACAGGGACTCAACAATCTCGCACCCTCGCGATCAAGACTATTTAAGCTTATAGGTATGGCAAGGTAAATATGTGGAGCTGCAGCAAGCGACTAGCAAATATGGTGGCTATCCTGTTCGCAAAAGAGAGCGAGAAGAGGAGGCAAAGCGCGAGCGAGAAACTAGAGGGCAACCTGCACAAACATTACTCCAACACCGTGTCCACTTCCCGGACATCGCCGAGAAGAGGCCATCACGGTAACACACTCAGTTGATTCATTTTAATTAAGTTAAGGTTCAAGTTATCTACAACCGGACATTAACAAATTCCCATCTGCCCATAACCACGGGCACGGCTTTCGAAAGTTCAAATCCCTGCAGGGGAGTCCCAACTTAGCCCATGAGAAGCTCTCACGGTCAACGAAGGAATAGACCTCCTCCCGAGACGTTCCGATCAGACTCGGTACCTCGCTTCTTCAAGACACTTTGACAGGTTAAAACAAGACCAGCAACATCGCCCGAATGTGCCGACAAATCCCGATAGAAGTTGCACATATCTCGTTCTCAGGGCACACTCAGATGAGCCAGACGTCAGGTAGGCCAGCCCAGAGTTGCCCCTGGTAGCCCCGAACATCGCTCGGTTGGACCAACACTCAGAGGAGCACTGGCCCGGGGGGGGGGTTTAAAATAAGATGACCCTCGGGCTCCGGAAACCCAAGGGAAAAAGAGGCTAGGTGGAAAATGGTAAGACCAAGGTTGGGCATTGCTGGAAAAGCTTTAATCAAGGCGAACTATCAAGGGGTTCCCATTATAACCCAACCGCGTAAGGAACGCAAAATCCGGGAACATAACACCGATATGACGGAAACTAGGGCGGCAAGAGTGGAACAAAACACTAGGCGAGAGGCCGAGCCTTCCACCCTTAACCAAGTATATAGATGCATTAAGATAACAAGATAATATAATGATATCCCAACAAGTAATAAATATTCCAACAAGGAACGGCCTCCAATCTTCACCTGCAACTAACAACGCTATAAGAGGGGCTGAGCAAAGCGGTAACATAGCCAATCAACGGTTTGCTAGGACATGGTGGGTTAGAGGTTTGACATGGCAGTTTGGGAGGCTTGAAAGCAAGTGGTAGGCATCGTAGCATTGGCATAGCAAAAGAGCGAGCAATCTAGCATAGCAAAGATAGTAGTGATTTCGAGGGTATGATCATCTTGCCTGCAAAGTTGTCAGAGTTGACTGGATCGTCGAGAGCAAACTCAACGGGCTCCTCGTTATCGAACTCGTCTCCCGGCTCTACCCAAACAAGACAAACAAGCAAACGAAACACAATCAACCACGTGCAAAGCTCAAACAAAAAGATGCAAGGATGGTATGCTATGCGGGATGCGATGCGGGATGCATATGCAAGATTTGACAAGGAATGCATGAACCTGGCCTCAACTTGGGAATCCAAGTGTGCCACTGGAAATATGAGATGAAATTGCTTGAAAACGATATAAAGAACGCCGGAATCGGAGTTACGGTTTGGAAATGGCAAGCGATTCAAATATGACACCGGTCTGCGATTTACAGCAAGTAGTCATTTAAATGCAACAAGATGAACATGCTACAGCACCCAAACATGGCAACAAAATACATGGAAGGGATGCATTCATGATGCTTAACAAAAGTCTAGCACTGAGATACGGCCAATTCATCCACTAACAGGTTCAAACAAGCATGGCAAAAATGCATATGGCAAACAGATTTCAGACTTAGTGAAATTAAGAGTTGTCTGGAATTTCAGATGAGATAGCACTCTTGGGAGCAACAAAACTACATGTTACAGGACCTTAACATGGCAAAGTAAAGCATGGCATGGAGCTACTCAAAGAGCTTAACAAAAGTCCCTTAGTGACCTTGAGCCAAAAGAGATCAGAAAATACAATTGCAGGCATGTGAACGTGGCAAAACATAATCAATTCTCAGACTTAGTGAAAACTGGAGCATGCTGAAAACAGATATCAAGTAGGCATGTTTACGAGCTCGATGCACTCACTACAGAGTAAGTCATGATAATCTAAGCATAAACCCATAAGGAATACACAAAATGCAAGCTAGACATGGCAAGAACAATAGCATAGCATGCACGGATCAACTACAACATCCTCGGCAAAATCGCTAACAAGTAGACAATCTGCCCAGATTCACGAAGTAGCAAAAGTAGAGCTCGATTGACTCAAGCTAGGATGATCCATAATTGCAAACAAAGACATGGATGAATAGAGCACTACAAGATTAACAAAACATCCTTACTGAACATCGTCAAAATAGGCACGGATCACTAGGAAACAACATGAACATATGGCCATATGAGATAAACAGCTCAAGGACTTAGTGGAAATGCTAAGTCCCTGAAATCAGCTTTACCAAGTGCCTCACTTTGCAAGCTTGTGCTAGTCACCACACACATCACAAAACTACATGGGTTGCACCTCTGGAAAGATGGCAAAACCCTTAACAAAACATATGTAGAGCTCACGGGCATATCATGCACACAATAATCATGGCAAAAATGACAAATATCTAAATAGAGTAGCAGATCTGACAATTATCTCAAGTAGCCCTCTTCTAACAACATTTCGGGCATCAAGATGAACTCAAAAGAAAAATATGCAATGAGATGAAATGATGTGCTCTCTGAGATGAACATTCTGATATGCTACATGCCCAAAACGGAGCTACGGATGCGGAGTTACGGCATGACGAACATAGCCAAAAAAATTAGAGACTTAGGGGAAAAAACAACCCCTAGGGTTTCCAGATCTGGATCTGGGCGGCGCGGACTTCAAGGACCGCCGGGATGCACTGTAGACGCTAGAGGGGAGGAGGCGCGCGGTGGCCGAACTTGGCAGCGCACGTCGGCGCGGAAGGCAGGCGGCGGGGGCGGCGGACGTCGGCGGCGGGCTGCCGCGGTGGGGCGGCGAGGTGCGGCACGGCGGGGCGGCGCTTGGCTCTGGCCGGCGAGGCGCGCTGTGGCCGCCGGTGATGGCGCGGTGGAGCTGGGCGGCTCGGGCGGCGGAGAGAGGGGCGGCGCGGGCGGCGGCGCCCGGGAGCCAGGCCGGGAGGGCCGGCCACGGGCCTAACGGGCCCGCGCGGTCGGCGGCGATGTGGGGACCGGCCCAGTGATAGGTGTCGCGTGGAGATTGGCCAAGGGGGAGCGGGGCGGATACGTCCGGATTTCGGATTTCGTCCGGCGGCGGCGAGTGGAGTTTTTCTAGGGTTTCGTCCGTGATTTGAATGGGGGGCCTTTATATAGGCATAGTGGGAGCTAGGAGAGTCCAAATGAGGTGCGGTTTTCGGCCACGCGATCGTGATCGAACACTCTAGATGATGGAGAGGGTTTTGGTGGGTTTTGGGCCAAAATGGAGGGGTGTTGGGCTGCAACACACACGAGGCCTTCTCGGTCCCTCGGTTAACCGTTGGAGCATCAAACGAAGTCCAAATGATACGAAACTTGACAGGCGGTCTACCAGTAGTAAACCAAGGCCGCTTGGCAAGTCTCGGTCCAATCCGGAAATGTTTAATCCCCACACATGAAAGAAAGGTAGAAATGACCACCGGAGGAGAACGAAGCGCCGGAATGCAAAACGGACAACGGGGAAAATGCTCGAATGCATGAGATGAACCCGTATGCAAATGCAATGCACATGATGACATGATATGAGATGCATGACAATGATAACAACACACGGAGACAAAGACCCGAACTCGAGAAAATAAAATAACTTAACGCCAGAAACGGCAAGAGTTGGAGTACAAATTGGGTAAGTTACATCCGGGGTGTTACAACACTCCACCACTACGAAAGGATCTCGTCCTGAGACCTAGGACTGAAAGAACGCCGGGTACTCAGAACGGAGGTGATCCTCGCGTTCCCAGGTAGCTTCACAGTCGGAATGGTGTGACCACTTGACTTTGAGGAATTTGATTGACTTATTGCGAGTCTTGCATTCAGTCTCTTCAAGAATAGCCACAGGGTGCTCACGATAGGAGAGATCTTCTTGGAGCTCAATGTCCTCGAAGTTGACGGTGCGGTCAGGAGTCTAGAAGCACTTTCGGAGCTGAGAGACATGGAACACATCATGAACATTTGCAAAGTTTGAAGGAAGCTCGAGTTGATAGGCGAGGTCGCCTCTCTTGCTGACAATCTTGAAAGGTCCCACGTATCTAGGGGCAAGCTTCCCTTTGATACCGAAGCGACGAGTACCTTTCATAGGAGAGACGTGGAGGTAAACATGATCTCCGATCTCGAAAGACAAATCACGGTGCTTACTATCATAGTAGCTCTTCTGGCGGGATTGGGCTGCTTTGAGGTTATCTCGAATGACTTTGCACATTTCCTCTACCTCTGTGATTAAGTCATTACCCAAAAGCTGACGTTCACCGGTTTCAGACTAGTTGAGAGGGGTACGGCACTTCCTGCCATACAGAATTTCAAATGGGGCCTTGCCCGAACTTGCTTGAAAACTGTTGTTGTAGGAGAATTCAGCATAAGGAAGACAATCCTCCCACTTCATGCCGAAGGAGATCACACAAGCCCTGAGCATATCTTCAAGAATCTGGTTGACACGCTTGACTTGACCGCTAGTTTGAGGATGGAAAGCTGTGCTGAAGCGGATGTTGGTGCCCATGGCCTTCTGAAAAGAATCCCAAAACTTGGAGGTAAAGATGCTGCCACGGTCTGAAGAGATCACTTGTGGAATACTGTGGAGAGAGACAATCCGAGAGGTATAGAGTTCCGCCAATTGAGCTGCAGTGATTGACTCTTTGATAGGCAGAAAGTGAGCCACTTTGGTGAGTTTGTCGATGACAACGAATATAGCATCATTGCCACGCTTGGACTTTGGGAACCCAGTCACGAAGTCCATCTCAATGTGGTCAAACTTCCATTCTGGAATGGCAAGAGGTTGGAGGAGACCCGCTGACCTTTGGTGTTCTGCCTTCACTCTTCTGCAGACATCACACTCATTCACGAATTGAGCAATCTCGCGCTTCATTCGAGTCCACCAATAAGCCTGTTTGAGGTCCTGATACATCTTCGTGCTCCCAGGGTGGATGGAGAGGAGAGAATTGTGAGCCTCATTGATGATCACTTTACGAAGTTCACCTTTGGGCACAACAATACGATTCTCGAAGAAGAGAGTATCCTTGTCATCAAGGCAGTAGCACTTGTACTTGGGTTGACTCTTGGCAATCCCAATCTTCACCTTTTTCACCATAGCATCAAGAAGCTGGGCTTGGCGAATATGGTCTTCCAAGGTAGGAGAGACTTGAAGGTTGGCGAGGAAACCTTGAGGAACAACTTGCAGATTATGTTTGCGGAAAGCTTCACAAAGCTCGGGTTGATAAGGCTTGAGAATCAGACTGTTGCAGTAAGCCTTTCTGCTCAATGCGTCAGCAATCACATTGGCCTTGCCTGGAGTATACTCGATACTCGGATTATACTCTTGAATCATTTTGACCCATCGAGTTTGCCTGAGCTTGAGATTAGGCTGAGTGAAGATCTACTTGAGACTCTTGTGATCAGTGAAGATGTCCACTTTTCTTCCCAATAGGAGATGTCTCCAAGTCAAAAGAGCATGCACAACTGCCGCCAACTCGAGATCATGAGTGGTGTAGTTCTTCTCATTGGGCTTCAATTGGCGAGAGGTATAAGCAACAACTTTCTTCTCTTGCATCAACACTGCGCCAAGACCTTGGAGAGAGGCATCACAAAAAACCTCGTACGGCTTGGATTCATCAGGCGGAGTCAGAACTGGAGCAGTGATCAATTTCTCTTTCAAAGTGTTGAAAGCAATGTCACACTCCGGAGACCAAACGTACTTGACGTGCTTCTGTAGAAAATTTGAGAGAGGCTTCGCGATCTTAGAAAAGTTTTCAACGAATCTTCGGGAATAGCTTGCGAGACCGAGGAAGCTACGGAGTTGCTTCACGTTCTGAGGAGGTTCCCAATTCACAATTGCAGACACCTTCTCAGGATTCACGGCAATGCCCTTGGCAGAGATGATATGACCAATATAAAGAACCTCATCGAGCCAAAATTTGCACTTGGAGAACTTGGCGTAGAACTGGTGTTCCCTGAGCTTATCAAGTACCAAACGCAAGTGCTTGGCATGATCTTCCTTGTTCTTCGAGAAAACCAGAATGTCGTCGAGATAGACCAAAACAAAGTCATTGGTGTAGGCGTTGAAAATGAAGTTCATCATGCGAGAGAAAGTCGGAGGAGCGTTGATGAGGCCAAAAGACATGACAGTGTATTCATATGAACCATAGCTTGTCCTGAAGGCCGTCTTGGGAATATCTTGCTCACGGATACGAATCTGATGATAACCCATACGGAGATCAAGCTTGGAGAATACTTGGGCACCTTTGAGTTGTTTGAACAGCTCATTGATGTTGGGAAGTGGGTATTTGTTCTTGATGGTCTTCTTGTTCAATGGACGGTAATCAACACAAAGTCGGTCCGTTCCATCCTTCTTCTTCACAAAAAGAACACCACAACCCCACGGAGAAGAACTAGGCCGGATGAGACCCATTCTTTCTTGAATATCGAGTTGCTTCTTCAGCTCCTTCAACTCTTCAGGTCCGAGCTTGTAAGGACGCTTGCATACTGGTTCCGTGCTAGGCTCAAGATCAATGACGAATTCAACTGGCCGGTGCAGAGGCATTCCTGGAAGCTCTTCTGGAAAGACGTCTTGATATTCGCAAATGACTGGAATTTGCGAGATCACATCCAGTTCACCCTTCTCATTGAGAGAAAATAGACGGATGGTATCATCACGAGCGGCAAAGACAATTACATCCTCAGACGAATGAGTCAATTGAATCTGTCCGGCTGCACAATCAAGCTGAGCCTTGTGCTTAGAAAGCCAATCCATTCCGAGAATAAGATCAATATCCGAGTTACCAAGAACCACCGGAGAAGAGAGAAACTTGTAGTCGCCCAACGTGATAGTAACATCTGGGGCAATAGCGCTTGCATTCATGAATTTACCCGGAGAAACAACAGATAACTGTCTAGGCAAATCTTGTAAAGGCAACTCATGCTTAGAAACAAATGGTCTCAAGATGAAGCAATGCGATGCACCCGTGTCAAAAAGAACTTTTGCAGGAATATCATTAATAGGAAGGTTACCCATAATGACATCTGATGAGTCCTCTGCCTGAGCTGCATTCATCAAGTTGACCTTGGCGGACTTGGGGTTATGCTTGACCACAGCTGTACTTGCCGATCTGACAGGAGGAGGAGGAGGAAGACACCTCTGGTTGAAACACTTGTTGGCATAGTGACCCTTCTGTTGGCACTTGTTGCACGTGACCTCTGAAAGCGGAAGGTGATACGGAGCACTCGATCTTGGAGCTTGAGATGAAGTCTTGTTCTGAAAGCCAGGGTTGGGTGGTGGGAAGATCCACTGCTACCTTTGCTCTTCTGCTGATACGGCTGACGGAACGGAGGAGGAGGAAGCCAATACTTCTGCTGCTTGGCCACTTGAGTAGAGGAAGAAGGAGTAACATCTCTGACTCGCTTCTTGGAAGCATCACACCTCAGTTGAGCGGCCTCTTGCTTCAATGCCATGTTGTAGAACTCATCGTATCTCAAGGGCTCAAAGAGAACAAGAGCTAGCTGAATTTCTTCTCTGAGACCACCCCTAAACTGGTATATCATGCTCTTCTCATCAGGGACGTCCTGCTTGGCAAAGCGGGCGATCTTCTGAAACAACTTGTTGTAGTCATAGACAGACAAAGAGCCTTGCTTCAGGTTGCGGAATTCCTCACGCTTGCTTTCAATCACGCTCTGAGGGATATGGTGAGCTCTGAAATCTTGACGGAATTCATCCCAAGTGATCCCACGTCCACCTCTGGAATCCTTGTACTGCTGGAACCATTCTGCAGCTTGATCTTTGAGTTGGAAGGAAGCGAACATGACAAAGTCCTCAGGCCTGACGTTACTGCACTCGAAATGCTTGCACAGATCCACAAGCCAATCGTCAGCATCGGTTGCCTCAACACAATTGCTGAAAGTCTTTGGCCCGTTAGCAAGGAACTGGTTGAGTGTAGCAAAGTGATTCTGATTGTTGCCTTGGTTCCCTTGGTTGCCTTGATTGCGCTCTTGGAGAATTTGCATGATCAACTGTGTGTTTGCATTGGTTGCGGCCAGCACAGCTTGCCATGCCTCCGGAGGAGGTGGAGGTGGTGGCGGATCAGGATTCGGAGTCGTGCGCGTTGGAGGAGCCATCCTGAAGAGGTTGACATCCATTAGCACATTGATAGACAAGTATTGAAGCTGAATCCAACGGAATGAAAATTGCAACATATAGTCATCACATCCGAACAAAAAGAACAAATGCATTCCTCTTGAAATGGTCACATATCCATAAATTAAGAAGCCACTTAGAATTAAGGTAGAGAAATAAATCAACAAGGTACGGATCAAGAACGAATACTCGGTAAGAAATCCCAATCTCAAACCAAATATCCGTGGAAGAAGAACTAGAGCTACAAGAATTCCCACCTATGAAACTCCCGAACCTTTCCGGTTATGCAATCAGGTGTTGGGGATACGGGGGAAGCATAATATCTCACCCAAATCTAGCAAATCCTACATCCAGCTATATCCATCCTTCAACACATAACCGAGAAAAACTTCGGAAGCCATCTACCTCAACCTTCGAAAAGCATCTGTTATACAAGTTATGGCGATACTCCCGAACTCCCGCCCCAGTACTGGGTGGCGTCGAGGTTATCTCACCAACGAACTGCATAAAAGAGATTTCCGATGTCGGCGTACTAGACTCAGGTATTCCAGAACTGCAACGATAAAATTATGACGACAACACCTCAGAGCTCAACTCCCCGGGACACTTCCACAAAACCCCTGACAGGAGGCACCAAGACAATGTTCTCATCATAAAACCATCGGAACGATTCCAAGATACCCGCGTGATCCTAAAATTTTTTTAGTGACATTTGTGAAGAGAAGAGTCAAAACTCTACGTCAGGATGCCTTACCAGAGCGATGAGGAGACTGGGAAGTAAAAAGAATTCCTAAACTCTCCGATATATAATTCCTAAATGACTCAAAAACATTTTTCTAGACACAACTCGACCGCTAATAACGATCAAGCAATGGGGCTCCTAAGGTCGGGGAAGGCTCTGAATACCAACTTGTAACACCCTCGATGTGACTATATCTCCCACGTGTCGAGGCACGACTTAGAGGCATAATCGCATTGAAGGCATATGTTGCAAGTTAGGCAATCTTCACAACATCCCATGTAATATAGATAATAAAAGGGGAGATAACATAGTTGGCTTACACTCGCCACGTCAATCAAGTACATAAATAACATTACATCATCCAAACACTCATGGCCCGACTACGGCGCCAAAATAAAAGATAACCCAACAAGCGACACGGTCCCGATCACCCCCAACTGGGCACCACTACTGATCATCAGGAAAGGAAACATAGTAATGTTGAGAGTCTTCGTCGAACTCCCACTTGAGCGCAAGCGCGTCACCTGGAGCGGAATCATCAGGCCCTGCATCTGGTGTGATAGTAATCTGTGAGCCACAGGGACTCAACAATCTCGCACCCTCGCGATCAAGACTATTTAAGCTTATAGGTATGGCAAGGTAAATATGTGGAGCTGCAGCAAGCGACTAGAAAATATGGTGGCTATCCTGTTCGCAAAAGAGAGCGAGAAGAGGAGGCAAAGCGCGAGCGAGAAACTAGAGAGCAACCTGCGCAAACATTACTCCAACACCGTGTCCACTTCCCGGACTCCGCCGAGAAGAGGCCATCATGGTAACACACTCAGTTGATTCATTTTAGTTAAGTTAAGGTTCAAGTTATCTACAACCGGACATTAACAAATTCCCATCTGCCCATAACCGCGGGCACGGCTTTCGAAAGTTCAAATCCCTGCAGGGGAGTCCCAACTTAGCCCATGACAAGCTCTCACAGTCAACGAAGGAATAGACCTCCTCCCGAGACGTTCCGATCAGACTCGGTACCTCGGTTCTTCAAGACACTTCGACAGGTTAAAACAAGACCAACAACACCGCCCGAATGTGCCAACAAATCCTGATAGGAGCTGCACATATCTCGTTCTCAGGGCACACTCAGATGATCCAGACGTCGGGTAGGCCAGCCCAGAGTTGCCCCTAGTAGCCCCGGACATCGCTCGGTTGGACCAACACTCAGAGGAGCACTGGCCCGGGGGGGTTTAAAATAAGATGACCCTCGGGCTCCGGAAACCCAAGGGAAAAAGAGGCTAGGTGGCAAATGGTAAGACCAAGGTTGGGCATTGCTGGAAAAGCTTTAATCAAGACGAACTATCAAGGGGTTCCCATTATAACCCAACCGCGTAAGGAACGCAAAATCCGGGAACATAACACCGATATGACGGAAACTAGGGCGGCAAGAGTGGAACAAAACACTAGGCGAGAGGTCGAGCCTTCCACCCTTAACCAAGTATATAGATGCATTAAGATAGCAAGATAATATAATGATATCCCAACAAGTAATAAATATTCCAACAAGGAACGGCCTCCAATCTTCACCTGCAACTAACAACGCTATAAGAGGGGCTAAGCAAAGCGGTAACATAGCCAATCAACGGCTTGCTAGGACATGGTGGGTTAGAGGTTTGACATGGCAGTTTGGGAGGCTTGAAAGCAAGTGGTAGGCATCATAGCATTGGCATAGCAAAAGAGCGAGCAATCTAGCATAGCAAAGATAGTAGTGATTTCGAGGGTATGATCATCTTGCCTGCAAAGTTGTCAGAAGTTGACTGGATCCTCGAGAGCAAACTCAACGGGCTCCTCGTTAGCGAACTCGTCTCCCGGCTCTACCCAAACAAGACAAACAAGCAAACGGAACACAATCAACCACGTGCAAAGCTGAAACAAAAAGATGCAAGGATGGTATGCTATGCGGGATGCGATGCGGGATGCATATGCAAGATTTGACAAGGAATGCATGAACCTGGCATCAACTTTGGAATCCAAGTCCGCCACTGGAAAGATGAGATGAAATCGCTTGAAAACGATATAAAGAACGCCGGAATCGGAGTTACGGTTTGGAAATGGCAAGCGATTCAAATATGACACCGGTCTGCGATTTACAGCAAGTAGTCATCTAAATGCAACAAGATGAACATGCTACAGCACCCAAACATGGCAACAAAATAAATGTAAGGGATGCATTCATGATGCTTAACAAAATTCTAGCACTGAGCTACGGCCAATTCATCCATTAACAGGTTCAAAAAAGTATGGCAAAAATGCATATGGCAAACAGATTTCAGACTTAGTGAAATTAACACTTGTCTGGAATTTCAGATCAGATAGCACTCTTGGGAGCAACAAAACTACATGCTACAGGACTTGAACATGGCAAAGTAAAGCATGGCATGGAGCTACTCAAAGAGCTTAACAAAGGTCCCTTAGTGACCTTGAGCCAAAAGGGATCAGAAAATACAATTGCAGGCATGTGAACATGGCAAAACATAATCAGTTCTCAGACTTAGTGAAAACTGGAGCATGCTGAAAACAGATATCAAGTAGGCATGTTTACGAGCTCGATGCACTCACTACAGAGCAAGTCATGATAATATAAGCATACACCCATTAATAATACACAAAATTCAAGCTAGACATGGCAAGAACAATTGCATAGCATGCACGGATCAACTACAACATCCTCGGCAAAATCGCTAACAAGTAGACAATCTGCCCAGATTCACGATGTAGCAAAAGTAGAGCTCGATTGACTCAAGCTAGGATGCTCCATAATTGCAAACAAAGACATGGATGGATAGAGCACTACAAGATTAACAAAACATCCTTACTGAATATCCTCAAAAGAGGCACGGATCACTAGGAAATAACATGAACATATGGCCATATGAGATAAATAGCTCAAGGACTTGGTGGAAATGCTAAGTCCCTGGAATCAGCTTTACCAAGTGCCTCACTTTGCAAGCTTGTGCTAGTCACCACACACATCACAAAAATACATGGGTTGCACCTCTGGAAAGCTGGCAAAACTCTTAACAAAATATATGTAGAGCTCATGGGCATAACATGCACACAATAATCATGGCAAAAATGACAAATATCTAAATGGAGTAGCAGATCTGACAATTATCTCAAGTAGCCCTCTTCTAACAGCATTTCGGGCATCAAGATGAACTCAAAAGAAAAAGATGCAATGAGATGAAATGATGTGCTCTCTAAGATGAACATTTTGATATGCTATATGCCTAAAACGGAGCTACGGATGCGGAGTTACGGCATGACGAACATAGCCAAAAAATTAGAGACTTGGAGAAAAAGCAACCCCTAGGGTTTCCAGATCTGGATCTGGGCGGCGCGGACTTCAAGGACCGCCGGGATGCACTGTAGACGCCGGAGGGGAGGAGGCGCGCGGTGGCCGGACTTGGCGGCGCATGCCGACGCGGAAGGCAGGCAGCGGGGGCGGCGGACGTCGGCGGCGGGCTCCCGCGGTGGGGCGGCGAGGTGCGGCACGACGGGGCGGCGCTTGGCTCCGGCCGGCGAGGCGCGCTGCGGCCGCCGGCGATGGCGCGGTGGAGCTAAGCGGCTTGGGCGGCGGAGTTGGAGGAGAGGGGTGGCGCGGGCGGCGGCGCCCGGGAGCCGGGCCGGGAGGGCCGACCACGGGCCTAACGGGCCCGCGCGGTCGGCGGCAATGTGGGGACCGGCCCAGTGACAGGTGTCACGTGGAGATTGGCCGAGGGGGAGTGGGGCGGACACGTCCGGATTTCGGATTTCGTCCGGCGGCGGCGGGTGGAGTTTTTCTAGGGTTTCGTCCGTGATTCGAATGGGGGGCCTTTATATAGGCATAGATGGAGCTAGGAGAGTCCAAATGAGGTGCGGTTTTCGGCCACGCGATCGTGATCGAACGCTCTAGATGATGGAGAGGGTTTTGGTGGGTTTTGGGCCAAAATGGAGGGGTGTTGGGCTGCAACACACACGAGGCCTTCTCGGTCCCTCGGTTAACCGTTGGAGCATCAAACGAAGTCCAAATGATACGAAACTTGACAGGCGGTCTACCGGTAGTAAACCAAGGCCGCTTGGCAAGTCTCGGTCCAATCCAGAAATGTTTAATCCCCACACACGAAAGAAATGTAGAAATGACCACCGGAGGAGAACGAAGCGCCGAAATGCAAAACGGACAATGGGGAAAATGCTCGAATGCATGAGATGAACACATATGCAAATGCAATGCACATGATGACATGATATGAGATGCATGAGAATGATAACAACACACGGAGACAAAGACCCAAACCCGAGAAAATAAAATAACTTAATGCCGGAAACGGCAAGAGTTGGAGTACAAATTGGGTAAGTTACATCCGGTGTGTTACAGCCGCGCTCCCTTCAGCTTTTCTACAAGCTCTCCAAGGCCTTCGGGTATGGAGACGGATGGCCACAAGGCCTGGGCGACGCCTTGCATCACCTGCCGAACTCGTTCGTGCAGCTGTGAGAGCTTGGGAAGAAGGTCACCCGTTGAACCGGGCATTTCCTCGGCAGGATGACCTGTTAGCATACCTACAGACATAACTCTGTCAGCCAGCTTCCTCGCCGAACTCTTTTTCAAAGTTCGTTCAAGAACTTACTAAATATGCCGCGTCGAAGCCACCGATTCTCCTTAACAGAGTCCGACAGTTGGGCACGAACATCTTTTAGTTCCAGGCCCAGCTTGGTGTTGGCATCTAGGAGATCATTCTTCTCCCGCCTCACCCCCGTAAGCATGCTCTCACCAGCCTTCAGCTGGCGTAGGAGCTGTTGCTTATCCGAATTTACTCCAGCGTCATCTGCAATTTTATCGTCAGATCTGCATATATGTTGCATCCTATATGACACCTATCATTCGAAGGATATATTACCAGAGGGGGTCTCTTTGGGCTCCCCCGCCGCGGCCAGTGCGGCCTGAAGTTGGGCTCTGCACTCTTCCAGCTCCTGGGACAGTTGAGTATTCTTTTCGGTAAGAACCTGCATAACAAATGATCCTTAAATCAGTTATTCTAACTATTTCAAGTCTCAGGGGCTACTGATATATATAATCACCAAATTTTCTCACCCGTATGTCTTTTACATACTGCTCCGTGGCTCTGGCTAGACCATTTTGAGCGGCACGGAGGTACGCATCTCCCGAGTTGAAGGCATCCAATGCCTCTTGGGAGAAACAAGCGTCACGAAGAATAGTCCGGCGACGCCTGTCGTTCATGGCACTTTACACCTCGGAATTGGTGGCGGATAGTTTATCCGCATCCTCTGTCGGAGGAGCGCCCGGCGCACGCCTCGTATTCGTTCCCGCCTCCGAATCCGGCCTTGGAGCCTGGCTGGTAGAGGCGCGATTAGTAGCCTCTACGGGTATAGTCCGGTGAGCGCTCTTTTTCTTGAAAAGAAGGCATGGGCGTTAATATGCCTCTGAGAATAATGTCTTGCAATAAAGATGGCGCGCCGTACCGCTGCGCCGGTGTCTCAATCCGGACTGCGGGTCTTTTCAGCCTGCCTGGCCTCGCGGCACCTTGTTGGCTAATTGCCGCAGGCTCTGCCTTCCGCCTCGAGGACATCCCCTGCAAAATACGGCTATTATACGGCAATCAAAAACAGGAAAGGACGGATCCCCTTTCGAAGTGCTGGGACTTCGGTCTCAGTCACCTGTGAGGCTGGAAGTAGCCCAGGGTAATCGGCCGTAATGGCCACCAAAGCGTTGTCATTACTCAATTGGTAAAATACCCCATCAATCAGCTCCACAGATATGTCCGGATCCTCCTGGGAGGCCGGGTCAAGGGATCGTCCAGGGTCCTCGGGTTGTGGAGGGGGCTGTTTATCTCCTTTACAGCCTGGCGCAGCTCCTGCGATGAAATCGCTAGACTGAATACTTAACTACGGGAATACGAAACGGATGGGCGAGAAAAAAGTCTCCGCTTACCCAGCTCGGAGGATTGTACATAGAAAATCCGCCCTGCGGGTTGACACGAAGGAATTCCTCCTCTTCTCCCTTGTACAAAGTGGATAAGATCTTTATTAGATCAGCAACCGATCCTGGCCCTTTGCGGACGTGGCGGGTGGTGTCATCCTCCCCGTTGAAATCCCACATGGGGTGGCCTCTATATTGAAGCGGTTGCACCCCCCGCATAATACATATGGCCATGACCTCGATCATGGTCAATCCGGATCGAGCTAAAAAACTTATCCGGCTCATCAGGTAAAGAACGTCCCTGTCATCTTCCTCCAGGGAGCTCCATGGACGCCAGCTCCGGTGCTTCTTCAAAGGGGCGTTGTCAAACTCAGGAAGGCCGATTCTAATAGGATCCGGGAGGGGGACGTCTTCTATATAAAACCATTCTGAAGGCCAATCTTTGGACGTCTTCTTTGGGGTTCCGGACAGGTATCCGGTCCCGGCAATACGCCACACTTTGGCTCCGCCCACTTGATATATTGACCCCTTCTGAGAATGGGGCACAAGGCAGAACAGTTTCTTCCATAGAGCGAAATGAGCCTCACAGCCCAAAAACAACTCGCAAAGGGCTACGAATCCCGCGATATGCAGCATGGAGGCAGGCGTAAGGTTATGCAACTGGAGGCCGTAGAACTCCAGGAGCCCCCGAAGAAATGGATGAATTGGAAATCCGAGCCCTCTAACCAAATAAGGGACAAGGCATACCTGCTCTCCCTTGGAGGGATTGGGAAGGCTCTCCACTTGCTCTCTACCATTATAGGTGGCAAGCCCGGCTCGAACCGGGACCATGTACGCTGGGGGAAGAAATCCCTTGGTCTGAAGCATCACTAATTTGCTGTGCGGGACGGAACATCTCTCCCAATCTCCAGGCTTGGGGCTAGGGGAGCGAGAGGAGGAGCTGCGTCGACCGGCCATGATGGAATGGATCTCTGTCGAATGCGCTCTGATGAAGGCTCGTCAAGGGACGATGGTGTGATTTCGATCTGAATCCTCGTCTTTTTAATAGGCAGCTCATTCACACAGCTAGGGGGGTAAATGTAAAAACACCCTGGCTGTTCACATTCGCTCGGCACGTGGAAAGTGGCCATTATTGCACATGGAAGCCAAGGAGTGCAACATTCACAAGAGGCCGGACACTATTTCGACAGGTACACGGAATTTGGAGAGGAACCCGCCCTGCAATGCCGAAGACAATACTGCGCGCCGGACTGATCGTCATTGAAGCCTAGTTCGGGGGCTACTGTAACGCCCCAAGACCGATGTGCCAGTTGTCGTCCAGTTATTCGTCGTCGTTGCCATGTCATTTGCTTGCGTGTTGCATCTTATCATGTCATCATGTGCATTGCATCATCATGTTTTCAAAACTTGCATTCGTCTCGGTCTCCTCGTTTCGTCTGTTGTCCGTTCTGAGCCCAGACACACTTGCACGCGCCCGCGGCATGTCCGGTTTATTATTTTATAAGTGGCCGGAAAATGTTCTCGGAATGGGTTGAAAGTTGGCGTGCGGTGTTTTTATGTTGTTAGTAGGTCGCTCGCCAAGTTTCATCGCATTCGGAGCTCGTTTGATAGCCCAACCGTTAAACTATAGCAGCAATATAGCCGGTCTAACGTCAGACATTTTCGGTCTCCGGAAACAGATGCCGGGCCCTCTCTCTCTTCTCCCCCTCGCAGTCTCGCCACAGCCCACCTAGTCCATCCTCCTTCCTCTCTTCGCTTCCGGAGTTGCCCGATGCGACCGCACGGTCCGAAACCCTCTCTGCACAGTGCATCAAACCCCTCACGTGCGCGCCCGAAATTGTCCGGGACCCGACCCAGGCAGTCGTCACCGTTGGATCCGGATCATCCCCAAACGTCTACAAAACGTCACCGTTTTCTTATTTAGGCTTCCTAGCTATTTTATTCGCAATCGTCTGATTACGATCGGAGGGACGAGGTAGCCCCTAACCTAATCTGTGATGTATTTATACTCCACTCCTAGTCTTTTTGGACAAACCCTAAAATCTAGGAGATGTGTCCCGTCGCCCGCCGCCGCTTTCCAAATCCACATCGGGATCTCCTCCCGCAGCAACCGCACCTCCACCTCATTCTCAGCGCCGGTCCAACCAGCGCTCGCCCTACCACCATCGGCTCCATCCAGCCGCCGCTCCAGCAGGACCCCGCGCCCCCGCTCCATCCCTCCTTTCTCCATGTTCATCTTGTTGCTCCCTCCCTTCTCAAATCTCTCTCTTTTCTCTCTTTCTACAGGAACGTGAGGAGGCCATGGAAGCCGTCCTTCCGTACCTCGTCTCCGGCCCCTGCCCGCCAAAGCCGTGCCTCCCTTGAACCGTGGCTGTGGAGTCGGTTAACAGTCTCGCCGTGCCCGCCTTGCCTCGCTCATCATCGTCGCCGGAAACTCCAAGCCGCCTCCCTGTTCGAACCCTTCGTCGTGGATCGATTCCATGGCGCATGTCTTCCGCCGGAGCAGCCCACCCTCTGACCGTCCTTGCTCCTTCCCGTCTCCCCCGCAGCTTCCTCTCCTTCCTTCTCTCTCTCACGATCTCTCTCTCTCATGGCGTTCGCAGGTAGCGCCATCTCCTCCCGGCACCAAGCCGTAGCGTCGCCGCCCATGGAGCTCCACCACCCACCGGATCCGGTGCCCCAAGGCACGATCCGTCCATTCCAGCCGCCGCCGGACCGGCAAGTCCCTGCGCCTCTTCCGCCAGAGCAGCCCGTCCTGCAGTCCCCTGCCTCCGTCGTGCCCTGCTTCTGCTCCTCCCGCTCGTCTCTGTGCGCGAGGAGAACGAGCGAGGCAACCGCTCGCGTTGACCGCGTCTGCTCGACCGCGCCCCCTGGGCCGCCTCCACCGTCTAGCGCCAAGGCCCAGCGTGCCTCCCTTGTTCACCGTCGGCCTGGGCCTTGGGCCGAAGTGAGCAGTTCCCCTCCAGTCCCTCTACCCTGTGCATGTTGGGCTAGCCTCTGTTTCAGCCCAGTGTAGTTTTTTTAGATCTGTGATTTTGTCTATTTTCCAGGGTATTGCAGTTTTACAAAAAACCCCTTGAACTTCATGCATTTAATAACTTCTCAACCGTGCATCTTTTGCAAATAACTTATATATGAAACTTGCTTAGATTTTCATCTAGTTTAATAATATGCAACTTTCATCTATGTTTAGAATGTTTAAAATGCTGTTTGTTTAAATTTGCTTAAATAACCTGTTAAAATGTTTTAATTCATAACTAAATAACCGTAGCTCCAAACCTAACAAATTTTATATGTAAATGGGGTAGAAAAATGCCTAGTTTAACATGGTGTACTTGTTTTGCATGCCTAAAAACTCTAAAATTATGTTTAGGGAAGATCAGTACCAAACCTAATATATGCATATGAGGAGTTTCCGGAATTGTTGTTCGTTGTTTCCGACCTCATTTAAACTTGACTAGATAGGTAGTTTTCATTTGCTTCACCCTCTTGCCATGCTAACAACATTTAATCTTGTTGGGTACATAAACGAGAGAGAACCAAATAAGTCATGTGGTGTTTTGTCAATATGCATCCCGATGCATATTGAGCTCCATTTAACTTGTAGTATTGTTCGTGCATGTTGCCATGCCATGCCTCATTAAACCGGACATGCATCATACTTGGTTGTGCATCATGCCATGTCTATGTGGTGGTTGTTTACTATGTTGTGTGCTTCTTTCTGGTGTTTGCTTCTTCGGGTTGGATTCGATTACGTCGCGTTTGTGAGGACCCGTTCGTCTTCATCCGTGTGTCTTCTTCATGACTCGTTCTTCTTCCTTGCGGGATTTCAGGCAAGATGACCATACCCTCGAAATCACTTCTATCTTTGCTTGCTAGTTGCTCGCTCTTTTGCTATGCCTATGCTGCGATACCTACCACTTGCTTATCATGCCTCCCATATTGTTTGAACCAAGCCTCTAACCCACCTTGTCCTAGCAAACCATTGTTTGGCTATGTTACCGCTTTGCTCAGCCCCTCTTATAGCGTTGTTAGTTGCAGGTGAAGATTGAAGTTTGTTCCTTGTTGGAACATGGAGATGTTGTTCCTTGTTGGAACATGTTTACTTGTTGAGATATCACAATATATCTTATTTATTTAATGCATCTATATACTTGGTAAAGGGTGGAAGGCTCGGCCTTATGCCTGGTGTTTTGTTCCACTCTTGCCGCCCTAGTTTCCGTCATATCGGTGTTATGTTCCCAGATTTTGCGTTCCTTACGCGGTTGGGTTATAATGGGAACCCCTTGATAGTTCGCCTTGAGTAAAACTCCTCCAGCAATGCCCAACATTGGTTTTACCATTCGCCACCTACCCCTTTTCTTTCCCTTGGGTTCTGCAGACTCAAGGGTCATCATTATTTTAACCCCCCCGGGCCAGTGCTCCTCTGAGTGTTGGTCCAAACTGTCAGCTGCCGGTGACCACCAGGGGCAACTCTGGGCTGGCCTACCCGTACCTAAGACAATCTAAGTGTGCCCTGAGAAAGAGATATGTGCAGCTCCTATCGGGATTTGTCGGCACATTCGGGCGGTGTTGCTGGTTTAGTTTTACCTTGTCGAAATGTCTTGTAACCGGGATTCCGAGTCTGATCGGGTCTTCCCGCTAGAAGGAATATCCTTCGTTGACCGTGAGAGCTTGTCATGGGCTAAGTTGGGACTCCCCTGCAGGGTTTTGAACTTTCGAAAGCCGTGCCCGCGGTTATGGGCAGATGGGAATTTTTTAATGTCCGGTTGTAGAAAACCTGAAGTTGACCTTAATTAAAATACATCAACCGCGTGTGTTACCGTGATGGTCTCTTCTCGGTGGATTCCGGGAAGTGAACACGGTGTTGGAGTAATGCTTGACGTAGGTTGTTCTAGGATCACTTCTTGATCATAGTTGTTCGACCGTGCTTTTGCCTTCTCTTCTCGCTCTCATTTGCGTATGTTAGCCACCAAATATGCTAGTCGCTTGCTGCAGCTCCACCTCATACCTTTTACCCTACCCATAAGCTTAAATAGTTTTGATCATGAGGGTGTGAGATTGCTGAGTCCCCATGACTCACAGATACTTCCAAAACCAGCTTGCAGGTGCCGATGAGACCGTGCAGATGACGCAACCAAGCTCAGGAGGAGCTCGATGAAGATCTTGTCTTTGTGTTGTTTCGTTCTAGTTGATCAGTAGTGGAGCCCAGTTGGGGTCGATCGGGGACCTTTGTCGCATTTGGGTTCTTCTTTTATTTTGGTTCCGTAGTTGGACCTTGATTGTATCTGGTTTATGTAATGCTTTATTCATGTAATTGTGTGAAGTGGCGATTGTAAGCCAACTATGTATCTTTTTCCCTTATGTATTACATGGGTTGTGTGAAGATTACCTCACTTGTGACATTGCTTTCAATGCGGTTATGCCTCTAAGTCGTGCTTCGACACGTGGTAGATATAGCCGCATCGAGGGCGTTACAGCTACTAAGGGAGTCCTGGATTAAGGGGTCTCCGGACAGCCGGACTATATCCTTTGGTCGGACTGTTGGACTATGAAGATACAAGATTGAAGACTTCGTCTCGTGTCCGGATGGGACTCTACTTGGCGTGGAAGGCAAGCTAGGCAATACGGATATGCATATCTCCTCCTTTTGTAACCGACCTTGTGTAACCCTAACCCTCTCCGGTGTCTATATAAACCGAAGGGTTTTAGTCCGTAGGACAACAATCACAACATGCAATCATACCATAGGCTAGCTTCTAGGGTTTAGCCTCTCTGATCTCGTGGTAGATCTACTCTTGTACTACCCATATCATCGATATTAATCAAGCAGGACGTAGGGTTTTACCTCCATCAAGAGGGCCCGAACCTGGGTAAAACATTGTGTCCCCTGCCTCCTGTTACCATCTGGCCTAGACGCACAGTTCGGGACCCCCTACATGAGATCCGTCGGTTTTGACACCGACAATGATCCTCTTTACAATATTTGAGAAAAACTCAAATATGAAAATAAACGAAATCCCCAACTCTCTCCGTGGGTCCTTGTGTTGCTTAGAATTTCTAGGATCAAAACCAAAATGCAAATAAAATATGATATGCATATGAGGACCTATATATATAACATTCCAAATGGAAAATTTGGGATGTTACATTATGTCTCGAAAATTTCGAGACTCCTCGTCATGTCCGTGATCTCATCCGGGACTCCAAACAAACTTCGGTTCATCAAAAACACGAAACTCATAATACAAATCATCATCGAACGTTAAGCGTGCGGACCCTACGGGTTCGAAAACTATGTAGACATGACCGAGACACATCTCCGGTCAATAACCAATAGCGGAACCTTGATGCTCATATTGGCTCCTACATATTATACGAAGATCTTTATCGGTCAAACCGCATAACAATATACATTGTTCCCTTTGTCATCGGTATGTTACTTGCCCGAGATTCGATCGTCGGTATCGTCATACCTAGTTCAATCCCGTCACCAGGAAGTCTCTTTACTCGTTCCGTAATGCATCATCCGTGACTAACTCATTAATCACATTGCTTGCAAGGCTCATAGTGATGTGCATTATCGAGAGGGCCCAGAGATACCTCTCCGGTACACGGAGTGGAAAATTCTAATCTTGATCTATGCCAACTCAACAAACACCATCGGAGACACCTGTAGAGTATCTTTATAATCACCCAGTTATGTTGTGACGTTTGATGGCACACAAGGTGTTCCTCCGGTATTCGGGAGTTGCATAATATCATAGTCTGAGGAACATGTATAAGTCATGAATAAAGCAATAGTAGAAAAAATAAACGATCATTATGCTAAGCTAACAGATGGGTCTTTTCCATCACATCATTCTCTAATGATGTGATCCCTTTCATCAAATGACAACACATGTCTATGGCTAGGAAACATAACCATCTTCGATTAACATGCTAGTCAAGTAGGGGCATACTAGGGACACTTTGTTTGTCTATGTATTCACACATGTACTAAGTCTCCGGTTAATAAAATTCTAGCATGAATAATAAACATTTATCATGATATAAGGAAATATAAATAACAATTTTATTATTTCCTCTAGGACATATTTCCTTTAGTCTCACACTTGCACTAGAGTCAATAATATAGATTACATAGTAATGATCCTATCACCCATGGAATCTTGGTGCTGATCATGTTTTTCTCGTGAGAGAGGCTTAGTCAACGGGTCTGCAACATTCACATCTGTATGTATCTTGCAAATCTCTATGTCTCCCTCCTTGACTTGATCACAGATGGAATTGAAGCGTCTCTTGATGTGCTTGGTTCTCTTGTGAAATCTGGATTCCTTCGCCAAGGTAATCACACCAGTATTGTCACAAAAGATTTTCATTGGACCCGATGCAATAGGTATTACACCTAGATAGAATATGAACTCCTTCATCCAGACTCCTTCATTTGCTACTTCCGAAGCAGCTATGTACTCTGCTTCACACGTAGATCCTGCCACGATGATGTCTACTACACAACCTTCTTCTTGTAGACGTTGTTGGGCCTCCAAGTGCAGAGGTTTGTAGGACAGTAGCAAATTTCCCTCAAGTGGATGACCTAAGGTTTATCAATCTGTAGGAGGCGTAGGATGAATATGGTCTCTCTCAAGCAACCCTGCAACCAAATAACAAAGAGTCTCTTGTGTCCCCAACACACCCAATACAATGGTAAATTGTATAGGTGCACTAGTTCGGCGAAGAAATGGTGATACAAGTGGTATATGGATGGTAGATAATAGTTTTTGTAATCTGAAAATATAAAAACAGCAAGGTAACTAATGATAAAAGTGAGCGTAAATGGTATTGCAATGCGTTGAAACAAGGCCTAGGGTTCATACTTTCGCTAGTGCAAGTTCCCTCAACAATAATAACATAATTGGATCATATAACTATCCCTCAACATGCAACAAAGAGTCGCTCCAAAGTCACTAATAGTGGAGAACGAACGAAGAGATTATGGTAGGGTACGAAACCACCTCAAAGTTATTCTTTCCAATCAATCCATTGGGCTATTCCTATAAGTGTCACAAACAGCCCTAGAGTTCGTACTAGAATAACACCTTAAGACACAAATCAACCAAAACCCTAATGTCACCTAGATACTCCAATGTCACCTCAAGTATCTGTGGGTATGATTATATGATAGTCATCACACAATCTCAGATTCATCTATTTAACCAACACATAGAACCTCAAAGAGTGCCCCAAAGTTTCTACCGGAGAATCACGACGAAAACGCGTGCCAACCCCTATGCATAGGTTCATGGGTGGAACCCGCAAGTTGATCACCAAAACATACATCAAGTGAATCACGTGATATCCCATTGTCACCACAGATACGCACGGCAAGACATACATCAAGTGTTCTCAAATCTTTAAAGACTCAATCCGATAATATAACTTCAAAGGGGAAACTCAATCCATTACAAGAGAGTAGAGGGGACAAACATCATAAGATCCAACTACAATAGCAAAGCTCGCGATACATCAAGATCGTATCACCTCAAGAACACGAGAGAGAGAGAGAGATCAAACACATAGCTACTTGTACATACCCTCAGCCCCGAGGGAGAACTACTCCCTCCTCGTCATGGAGAGCACCGGGATGATGAAGATGGCCACCAGAGAGGGATTGCCCCCCCCCCCCCGGCAGGGTGCCGAAACGGGTCTAGATTGGTTTTTGGTGGCTACGGAGGCTTTTGGCGGCGGAACTCCCGATCTATTGTGCTCTCTGATCGTTTTGGGGTATATGGGTATATATAGGAGGAAGAGATACGTCAGGGGAGCCACGAGGGGCCCACGAGGGTGGAGGGCGCGCCCTAGGGGGGTGGGTGCGCCCCCTACCTCGTGTCTCCCTCGTTTCTTTCCTGACGTGCACTCCAAGTCTATCAGATTGGTTTCCTTCGAAAAATAGGTTCCGTGAAGTTTCAGGTCAATTTGACTCTGTTTGATTTTCCTTTTCTGTGATACTCTAAAACAAGGAAAAAACAGAAACTGGCACTAGGCTCTGGGTTAATAGGTTAGTCCCAAAAATCATATAAAATAGCATATAAATGCATATAAGACATCCAAGGTTGATAATATAATAGCATGGAACAATAAAAAATTATAGATACGTTGGAGACGTATCAGCATCCCCAAGCTTAATTCCTGCTCGTCCTTGAGTAGGTAAATGATAAAAAAAGAATTTTTAATGTGGAATTCTACCTAACATATTTATCCATGTAGTTCTCTTGATTGTGGCAAGAATATTCAGATCCATAAGATTCAAGACAAAAGTTTAGTATCGACATAAAAATAATAATACTTCAAGCATACTAACTAAGCAATTATGTCTCTTTAAAATAACATGGCCAAAGAAAGTTATCCCTACAAAATCATATAGTCTGGCTATGCTCCATCTTCACCACACAACGTATTCAAATCATGCACAACCCCGATGACAAGCCAAGCAATTGTTTCATACTTTTGATTTTCTCAAACTTTTTCAATCTTCACGCAATACATGAGCGTGAGCCATGGACATAGCACTATATGTGGAATAGAAGGGTGGTTGTCGAGAATACAAAAAGGAGAAGATAGTCTCACATCAACTAGGCGTATCAATGGGCTCTAGAGATGCCCATCAATAGATATCAATGTGAGTGAGTAGGGATTGCCACGCAACGGATGCACTAGAGCTATAAGTGTATGAAAGCTCAAAAAGAAACTAAGTGGGTGTGCATCCAACTTGCTTGCTCACTAAGACCTAGGGAATTTTGAGGAAGCCCATCATTGGAATATACAAGCCAAGTTCTATAATTAAAAATTCCCACTAGTATATGAAAGTGACAACATAGGAGGTTCTCTATCATGAAGATCATGGTGCTACTTTGAAGCACAAGTGTGGTAAAAGGATAGTAGCATTGCCCCTTCTCTTTTTTTCTCTCGTTTTTTTATTATTTTTTGTTTGGGCCTTCTCTTTTTTATGGCCTCTTTTTTTATTTGGGCTTCTTTGGCCTCTTTTTTTTATTATTATTTTTTTGTCCGGAGTCTCATCCCGACTTGTGGGGGAATCATAGTCTCCATCATCCTTTCCTCACTGGGACAATGCTCTAATAATGATGATCATCACACTTTTATTTACTTACAACTCAAGAATTACAACTCGATACTTAGAACAAGATATGACTCTATATGAATGCCTCCGACGGTGTACCGGGATGTGCGATGACTCATGAGTGACATGTATGAAATAATTATGAACGGTGGCTTTGCCACAAATACGATGTCGACTACATGATCATGCAAAGCAATATGACAATGATGGAGCGTGTCATAATAAATGGAATGGTGGTGAGTTGCATGGCAATATATCTCAGAATGGCTATGGGAATGCCATAATAGGTAGATATGGTGGCTGTTTTGAGGAAGGTATATGGTGGGTTTATGGTACTGGCGAAAGTTGCGCGGTACTAGAAAGGCTAGCAATGGTGGAACGGTGAGAGTGCGTATAATCCATGGACTCAACATTAGTCATAAAGAACTCACATACTTATTGCGAAAATCTATTAGTTACCGAAACAAAGTACTACGCGCATGCTCCTAGGGGGATAGATTGGTAGGAAAAGACCATCGCTCGTCCCCGACCGCCACTCATAAGGAAGACAATCAATAAATATATCATGCTCTGACTTCATCACATAACGGTTCACCATACGTGCATGCTACGGGAATCACAAACTTCAACACAAGCATTTCTCAAATTCACAACTACTCAACTAGCACTACTCTAATATCACCATCTCCATATCTCAAAACGATCATCAAGTATCAAACTTCTCATAGTATTCAATGCACTTTATATGAAAGTTTTTATTATACCCATCTTGGATGCCCATCATATTAGGACTAGTTTCATAACCAAAGCAAACTACCATGCTGTTCTAAAGACTCTCAAAATGATATAAGTGAAGCATGAGAGTTCATCTATTTCTATAAAGTAAAACCACCACCGTGCTCTAAAAGGATATAAATGAAGCACTAGAGCAAATGACAAACTACTCCGAAAGATATAAGTGAAGATAAATGAGTAGTCGAATAATTATGCAACTATGTGAAGACTCTCTAACATTTAATAATTTCAGATCTTGATATTTTATTCAAACAGCAAGCAAATTCTAACAAAATAAATTGACGCTCCAAGCAAAACACATATCATGTGGTGAATAAAAATATAGCTCCAAGTAAAGTTACCGATGAACGAAGACGAAAGAGGGGATGCCTTCCGGGGCATCCCCAAGATTAGGCTTTTGGTTGTCCTTGAATATTACCTTGGGGTGCCTTGGGCATCCCCAAGCTTAGGCTCTTTCCACTCCTTATTCCATAGTCCATCGAATCTTTACCCAAAACTTGAAAACTTCACAACACAAAACTTAAAGTAGAAAATCTCGTGATGTAACATCCCAAATTTTCAATTTGGAATGTTATACAATAGATCATCACTGCATATCATATTTATTTGCATTTTGGGTTGATCCTAGAAATTCTACATAACTCAAGGACCCTCGGAGAGAGTTGGGGATTTCGTTATTTTCATATTTGAGTTTTCTCAAAATTTGAAAATGGTATAATTTGATTTTATTTATTTCATCTTCAATTATTTCTATTATCAAAATATGAGAGAGGGAATAAAATGACTTTCCCAAAATAAAGAAATATTGAGGATTTAATAAAAAATCAAATAAGGTTTTATTCTGGAGTTTTTCGTGGTTTTATTTGAATTTAGGAAAAATTGCACGTTTTCAAAAATAGCATTTAGGGCCAAGAAAATGTTCATCACATTCTAAATATTTTATTTAGACGGTGAAAATTTGTTTTGGCAATTTTAGATTTTTATTTATTTTTCTAGAATTTTTCTTAGTTTCGACGAAATTGTTAAAAAAACCTGCGCCCGACTGGGCCAAAGGCCCAGCCGAGCCAGGCCGGCCCGCCAGGCCACTGCCTCCCTCGCCGAGCTGCCACCGGACTCGAGGAGACCGAGTCAGGTACGCCTCCGCCGCCGACCCCCTCCCCAAGCAAGGCCGCCCCCCTCTCTTAAATAGCCACCCCGGGGCCCCCTGGGAGCCCCGAGTCGCACGCCGCGTGCGCCGCGCCGCCGCCCCGCCGCCGCTGCTGCCCACCGGAAGCCCCGCCGGACCGAGCCGAGGTAGCCGCCCCGCCGCCTGGTTTTCTGAGAAAAAAACCGATTTGTTTTTTTTTTGACCGTAGTTTTCGTTTTTTTTAAATAGATCGGTTTTTTCCGGTTTATTTAATTAGCGAGCGTTCGCTCGTCCGTTCGTTTTAACGAACGCGTTCATCGTTTAGTTCCAGAAAACGAACGTTCGTTCGTTATTCTGTTCGTCATTTTTCTTTTTCTCAGATTAATACGCGATTATTTCTGATCGCGATTTCTGATCCGATTTTCGTTCTAGTTTAACTTTTCGCTCATTTATCGGAATCAGGCGATTCAAGCGCCTGGAGTTTCATCTCGAAACCCTCTTTCTGTTTAACCCACTCAAACAAGTTTTTGCCTTGGTAAAACTTGACCTAGATTCAGGTTAGTAAACGGAGCTTGTTTCGTTTGCCGTTTGTCTTTCGTTGCTTCGTTTGATTTGATTCTTTTTGCCAACCGGAGTTCTTAAGTTGAACTATCTGGTTAGATCTCTTATTCGAGTTTTACCTGTGCATTAGATGAGTACTTATTGTATGCTTGTTTGTTTGCGATAGAGTACCCGGAGTGCGCCGCTTGCTACTTCGAATCGCTAGGTTTCACGGATCATCAGCAAGGCAAGTAACACTTTGATCATACTTCCTATTACCCAGTTTTTATTGCATTATATTGTGGGTTCAGGAAGTAGATGAGGTAGTACCTATTACCTGTTTATTATCAAACCTTTGGGAGTTACTTCTACGTTTGCTTATTATGCCATGCTATGCTAGTAGACGTGGATTGGGTGAGTGTATCCATGACAGATGTGAGATTGTTAAATTAATGGTTTGTCTAAGGTGGCAACTTAAACACACATCTGGGTGGATTGAGGCACCTGGGTATTCCAGCGATTGCCTGTTTTTCTTTTGGACCGCCACCCAGGCTCAAAGGGATCATGGGATTATTCATACTAGAAACTTCTGTGTGCAGCCACAAGCTACTATGGGCTCTAGCATAGTTGATTAAGTCGTGCGAACTCTTAAACTGGTAGACTAGCATATGTAGGGGATGTAGGTGGTACGGTCTACCCGTTCGTAAGGTGCAAGCGCTTCTGAAAGACTGTGTCTCGGTCATCCGTTTCTCAAACATCATGTAGTGCGAGAATCCCAACGGAGGAGATCAAGTCTTGTGGGGAAAAGTGCGCAAACCTCTGCAGAGTGTATAAACTAATCATGGTTAGCCGTGTCCCAGTTATGGACGTTTTGAGTATCTAGTACTTGGATTATCATGTGAATCTCATCATGTTACTCTAAATTAATTGTGTTGGGTTTTAATGATGATGCTTAATTGGGATAGAGAGGGTGTCTACACACTCAATGTTTAACAACTACCATGATAGTAAAATAAAATTTATTCCTTTGCAGTAGGGAAAAATTGGCTTTACGCAAAACTGTAACCATAGAGCTTTCCACCAGCCAAATATGCATGTAGTATAGCCTTATTCTTTCATTGCTCTCTATGTGTTACATTGCCAGCATATTCCATGTGCTGACCCGTTTAGGGCTGCAACGTTCATGTTGCAGACTTTTCAGACGACGAGTAAGGTGCCTTTAGGTCATTGTTCTATACCCAGTGATGTCGTTGGAGTTGATGCACTCACTTATCTTCCAAGCCTTCCGCTGTTATCGTTATTAGATGGCCTTAAGCCATATTTATTGTATTAAGTTCTCTTTTGAGACACTCGATGTAATAAGTGTGTGATTGCTACTCTGTTATAAATCCTTTAAGTACTGTGTGGTGTCAGCATTACTGATCCAGGGATGACACCGGAGCACAGAGATTGGACCATTTGAGGTCTGGTCGCTACAAGATGGTATCAGAGCACACGCTGACTGTAGGACACGACCACTAAGCTATAGCCCTAGATCACTACTCACTCTTCCCATTCTAACTCCTCATATTTTCTACTCTTTTAGGATGGCGGATGCAAGGAACAAGTTCACCCAGCCGGATGAAGATACACCCTTTGGACATCACTTGAAGGAAGTCACAAGATACCTGAACATCGGAGTACCAAGCTTCACCGGAACCTACAACGTCACTTTACCGGAGGAGGAGCGCTGGATGATTCAAGTTCAAGTTCCAGGAAGGACGTTCATGCCAATCACTGAGCCCATAGAGTTTTCCTTTGTTGCACCAACCTGGAGTCTAGGAAAGAGCATGGCAGCTCACATCGCCATGGGACGTATTGGAGAAGTTTACCGCAATGATCTCAAGGATACTATCTACCAGATTTGTGGGCGCCGAGATGAGCACTGGGAGATGATCAACACCAAGAAGGATAGATCAATTGCAGCTTTTATCCAGGAGTTGAACCAGCACATTCGACGTCAGGAGAACCAGATGTGCGCCGACATGATAGATCTGAAGAAGGCGAGGAGAAGAATCAAGGAACTGGAGGAAGAACTCAAGGCTACACGTGAAGATTATGAAGAGGAAATCGAAGTACTAGTGGAGAAGAATGACGACCTGATCAAGAAGATCGGAATATTTATGGGAGACCCTACACCAGTAGAAGAAGACAAAGAACCCAAGGAGATTCGCCCTGAAGACTACATCATCATCGACGACACCGAGTCAGATCCAGATGATAGTGATGATGACTATGTTGATGAAGCTGGAGCAGATATTATGGAGTTTGCAACTGAAGAATATTTTCTACTAGACCACCCCAACAGTAGTAGTAGTCCACCATGTAAATATAGTAGTCCGAGCACTTTTGCGATAGTTAGATCGATTGTATGCCCTTGTTTGATTGATTGAATGAAGTGAATTGTTTGCTTTTGCCTCATGTGCATATGGGTAGTGTTTTCTCTCTAGACCCCCCTCTATTCTTAATCTCATCTTTTCTAAACCCTCAGATGCCTCCGAGACGTGACCCTGGATTTACCTTCCCACCGGAGCTCACTCAGTTAATCCAATAGCAGAACACTTTGATGCAGTTGCTAGTCCAGAATCAGAATCAAGGCAACAACAACAACCCACCACCACCACCTGTTGACCACTTAGCCCGTTTTCTTAGGCTGAATCCGGCGGTGTTCTCTAGTAGCACCGAGCCGATAGTAGCAGATGATTGGCTCTGCAAGACAGCTAGGGAGTTGACCACGGCAGGATGCACAGATGCGAAAAAGGTGAAGTTTGCCGCACATCAGCTTGAAGGACCCGCAGCATCATGGTGGGAGAATTTCACGGCCACCTTCCCTATCAACACTATCACATGGGACCAGTTTCAGCAGGCTTTCTGTACTGCCCATGTTTCAGCAGGAGCTATGGCCATGAAGAAGCGTGAGTTTCGCAACTTGCGCCAAGGAGGATGGACAGTTGGCCAGTATGTGGAGGACTTTAGTAAGTTAGCACGTTATGCCCCAGATGACGTTGCTACGGATGCAACTAAGCAGGAGAAGTTTCTGGAAGGACTGAATGATGAGTTGAGCATGCAGTTGATGGTAGCAACCTTCATAAACTACCAGGAGTTGGTAGATCGTGCTCTTATGATTGAAGGGAAGCAACAGCAGATTGAGAACCGCAAGAGGAAGTATGGACAAGGGAAGTACAATTCTGGAGCTCAGCAGAAGCCACGTCTTACCCCTAGACCGGAAGGGCACTTTCAGCATACCCACGGAGGAGGTAGCTCGCACAATCATAATGGCCCCAAGAATGGTAATGGGAATGGAGGAAGCAACGGCCAGAACCGCACCAACCCATCAACCCCAGCCAAGAGAGACCTGAGCCAAGTCACTTGTTTAAGTGCCAGAAGACCGGACATTACGCCAATGAATGTCCTGAATCCTATAATGGAAATGGCAATGGAAGCTATGGGAAGAAGCTGAACCCTTTCAATAGGGGACAGGTGAACCACGTTATAGTGGAGGAGGTTGAAGAGCAACGGGATGCAGTAATCGGTAAGTTTTTGGTTAAGTCATTTACTGCACTCGTTCTTTTTTATACTGGTGCATCGCATTCATACATCTCAAGGGGAATTGTGGATAAGTATAAACTGCCAACCCAAGCCCTTAGGTCACCCATGTTAGTAACCTCCCCTGGAGCAGAGTATATGGCTAGTCTATGGTGTGATCGGTTACCATTAAGGATTGGTAACTACGTATTTCCCTCGGACCTAATAGTATTGGAATCTCAAGGATTGGATGTGATATTAGGCATGGATTGGTTATCGAAGTATGAAGGGAATATTGAATGCGCCAGTAAGTCAATTTTGCTTACAACGCCAGAAGGAAGAAGGATCAAGTATGTATCCCGGCATGTGCCGAAGAGGACTCAAGTAAATTCCCTAACAGGAGTTGTGCAGGAGGAAGTACCAGTAGTGAAGGATTTCCCTGATGTATTTCTAGAGGAGTTGCCAGGCATGCCACCGGATAGAGATATTGAGTTTTTGGTTGAGCTTTTCACCTTGGGGATCGCCGGTACTTCTAGTGGATAAGAAGGATGCATCGTTAAGGATGGTTGTTGATTATCGAGGATTGAATGAAGTAACCATCAAGAACAAGTACCCACTACTGATGATCAACGGTCTGTTTGATCGATTGCAAGGAGCTAAGGTATTTTCCAAGATCGATCTGCGATCGGGATACCACCAGTTGAAGATTCGAGAACAGGATATACCTAAAACAGCTTTCACCACCAGGTACGGGCTGTATGAGTATACCGTTATGTCATTTGGTCTAACTAACGCACCTGCATATTTTATGAACATGATGAACAAAGTGTTTATGGAGTTTTTGGATAAGTTCGTCATAGTGTTCATTTATTATATCCTAGTTTACTCGAAGAATGAAGAGGAGCATAAGGAGCATTTGTGTTTGGTACTTGGAAAGCTCAGAGAACATCAGTTATATGCCAAGTTTAGCAAATGTGAGTTTTGGTTGAAGGAAGTTGGATTCCTCGGACACGTTATATCTGGAGAAGGTATAGCAGTAGATCCCACCAAGGTTGACGATGTGACAAATTGGGAAGCCCCAACAACAGTTGGAGAGATCCGGAGTTTTCTTGGACTCGCAGGATACTACCAGAGATTCATTAAAAATTTCTCAAAGATTGTGAAGCCTATGACGGAATTGTTGAAGAAAGATACCAAGTTCAAATGGACTGAAGAATGTGAGGCTAGTTTCCAGGAGTTGAAGAAACGTTTGGTTACATCACCTATGTTGATTTTTCTAGATCAGACCAAGGATTATGAGGTGTATTGCGACGCTTCACGTTGAGGACTTGGAGCAGTGCTTATGCATGAAGGAAGAGTTGTTTCATATGCCTCACGACAGCTTAAGCCTCATGAGTTGAATTACGCCACGCATGATTTGGAGTTAGCAGCCATAGTGCATGCGTTGAAGACTTGGAGACATTTTCTCATTGCAAACCATTGTGAGGTGTACACGGATCACAAGAGTTTGAAGTACATCTTCATGCAGAAGGAGTTAAATCTCAGGCAAAGGAGATGGTTGGAGCTCATCAAGGATTATGATATGAGATTGCGTTATCACCCTGGAAAGGCTAACGTAGTAGCTGACGCGTTGAGCCGTAAAAGTCATGTCAACACCTTAATGATGGGAGGTTTACCAAGAGAGTTAGCCGAGAATCTTCGTGAGCTATGTTTGGAGATAGTTTCGAGAGGCTATGTAGCAGCATTGGAGATTCAGTCTACTTTGATGGATAAGATCAGAGAAGCCCAGAAGACTGACAAGGAGATTTCTTCTATTAAGGAGAAAATGAGCAAAGGAAAAGCTAAAGGATTTCGTGAGGATGAGCATGATACCCTATGGTTTGAAGACCGTGTTTACGTGCCCAATGACCCAGAGATCAGGAAGTTGATTCTGCAAGAGGCCCATGATTCACCATATTTGATTCACCCAGGAAATACCAAGATGTATCTGGATTTGAAGGATATTTTCTGGTGGACCGGAATGAAGAAGGATATTGCGGAGTATGTAGCAGTTTGTGATGTATGTCAGAGAGTAAAGGCAGAGCATCAGAAGCCAGCCGGATTGCTACAGCCATTGCCAATACCCGAATGGAAGTGGGATAAGCTAGGCATGGATTTTATTACAGGTTTGCCTAGAACTCGTTCAGGCTATGACTCGATTTGGGTAGTAGTCGATCGTTTGACAAAGGTAGCTCATTTCATCCCAGTGAAGACTACCTATACTAGTGCCAAGTTGGCAAAGATATACATGACCAGGATCTTATGTCTGCACGGAGTTCCAAGGAGCATTGTATCAGATAGAGGAACCCAGTTTACCTCAAAGTTCTGGAATTAGTTGCACGAAACTTTGGGTACCAGGCTAGAATTCAGTACAGCTTTCCATCCGCAGACAGATGGACAGACCGAGAGAGTCAATCAGATTTTGGAGGATATGCTGAGTGCTTGTGTGCTAGATTATGGATCTAGTTGGGACGACAATTTGCCATATGCAGAGTTCTCTTACAACAACAGTTATCAATCTAGTTTGAAGATGGCCCCTTTTGAAGCCTTGTATGGAAGGAGGTGCAGGACCCCACTGTCATGGGATGAAGTTGGAGATCGCTAGTTGTTTGGACCGGATCTGATTAAGGAGTCTGAACAGAAGGTGAAATTGATCAACAAGACTTTACCCAAGTCTTCCCAAAGGTTCTACTTGGCACAAACACTAATTAAAACATAAAACCACATCTAAACAGAGGCTAGATGAATTATTTATTACTAAACAGGAGCAAAAAGCAAGGTACAAAAATAAAATTGGGTTGCCTCCCAACAAGCGCTATTGTTTAACGCCCCTAGCTAGGCATGATGATTTCAATGATGCTCATATAAAAGATAAGAATTGAAACATAAAAAAGAGCATCATGAAGAATATAACTAGCACATTTAAGTCTAACCCACTTCCTATGCATAGGGATTTTGTGAGCAAACAACTTGTGGGAACAAGAATCAACTTGCATAGGAAGGTAAAACAAGGATAACTTCAAGATTTTCAACACATAGAGAGGAAACTTGATATTATTGCAATTCCTACGAGCATATGTTCCTCCCTCATAATAATTTTCAGTGGGGTCCTGCGAGCGTATGAGGCAAACTCAATTCCATATTTTTTTGTAGTTTCTTTTATGAACTAAACTACTACTAAAACAAGAAACAAAAAGATTCGATTGCAAGATCTAAAGATATACCTTCAAGCACTCACCTCCCCGGCAACGGCGCCAGAAAAAGAGCTTGATGTCTACTACACAACCTTCTTCTTGTAGACATTGTTGGGCCTCCAAGTGTAGAGGTTTGTAGGACAGTAGCAAATTTCCCTCAAGTGGATGACCTAAGGTTTATCAATCCGTAGGAGGCGTAGGATGAAGATGGTCTCTCTCAAGCAACCCTGAAACCAAATAACAAAGAGTCTCTTGTGTCCCCAACACACCCAATACAATGGTAAATTGTATAGGTGCACTAGTTTGGCGAAGAAATGGTGATACAAGTGGTATATGGATGGTAGATAATAGTTTTTGTAATCTGAAAATATAAAAACAGCAAGGTAACTAATGATAAAAGTGAGCGTAAATGGTATTGAAATGTGTTGAAACAAGGCCCAGGGTTCATACTTTCGCTAGTGCAAGTTCCCTCAACAATAATAACATAATTGGATCATATAACTATCCCTCAACATGCAACAAAGAGTCACTCCAAAGTCACTAATAGCGGAGAACGAACGAAGAGATTATTGTAGGGTACGAAACCACCTCAAAGTTATTCTTTCCAATCAATCCGTTGGGCTATTCCTGTAAGTGTCACAAACAGCCCTAGAGTTCGTACTAGAATAACACCTTAAGACACAAATCAACCAAAACCCTAATGTCACCTAGATACTCCAATGTCACCTCAAGTATCTGTGGGTATGATTATACGATAGGCATCACACAATCTCAGATTCATCTATTTAACCAACACATAGAACCTCAAAGAGTGCCCCAAAGTTTCTATCGGAGAATCACGATGAAAACGTGTGCCAACCCCTATGCATAGGTTCATGGGCGGAACCCGCAAGTTGATCACCAAAACATACATCAAGTGAATCACGTGATATCCCATTGTCGCCACAGATACGCACGACAAGACATACATCAAGTGTTCTCAAATCTGTAAAGACTCAATCCGATAAGATAACTTCGAAGGGGAAACTCAATCCATTACAAGAGAGTAGAGGGGGAGAAACATCATAAGATCCAACTATAATAGCAAAGCTCGCGATACATCAAGATCGTATCACCTCAAGAACACGAGAGAGAGAGAGAGGGATCAAACACATAGCTACTGGTACATACCCTCAGTCCCGAGGGAGAGCTACTCCCTCCTCATCATGGAGAGCACCGGGATGATGAAGATGGCCACCGGAGAGGGATTGCCCCCTCTGGCAGGGTGCCGGAACGAGTCTAGATTGGTTTTTGGTGGCTACGGAGGCTTCTGGCGGTGGAACTCCCGATCTATTTTGCTCTCTGATCGTTTTAGGGTATATGGGTATATATAGGAGGAAGAGGTACGTCAGGGGAGCCATGAGGGGCCCACGAGGGTGGAGGGCGCACCTGTGACGCCCTCGATTCAATTGTACACTAATCATACACGCAAACGTGTACGATCAAGATCGAGGACTCACGGGAAGATATCACAACACAACTCTACAAATAAAGTAAGTCATACAAGCATCATATTACAAGCCAGGGGCCTCGAGGGCTCGAATACAAGAGCTCGATCATAGACGAGTCAGCGGAAGCAACAATATCTGAGTACAGACATAAGTTAAACAAGTTTTCCTTAAGAAGGCTAGCACAAACAGGGATACAGATCGAAAGAGGCACATGCCTCCTGCCTGGGATCCTCCTAACTACTCCTGGTCGCCGTCAGGGGGCTGCACGTAGTAGTAGGCACCTCCCGACTAGTAGTAGTAGTCGTCGTCGGCAGTGGCGTCTGGCTCCTGGACTCCAAAGTCTGGTCGCAACAATCGGGTAGAAGGGAAAGGGGAAAAGAGGGAGAAAGCAACCGTGAGTACTCATCCAAAGTACTCGCAAGCAAGGAGCTACACTACATATGTATGCATTGGTATCAACTGGAATAAGGCTATCATATGTGGACTGAACTGCAGAATGCCGGAATAAGAGGGGGATAGCTAGTCCTTTCGAAGACTACGCTTCTGGCCACCTCCATCTTGCAGTAGGAGAAGAGAGTAGAAGGTAAGTTCACCAAGTAGCCTCGTGTAGCATAATCCTAACTGATGATCCCCCCTCGTCGCCCTGTGAGAGAGCGATCACCGGTTGTATCTGGCACTTGGAAGGGTGTGTTTTATTAAGTATCCGGTTCTAGTTGTCATAAGGTCAAGGTACAACTCCAAGTCGTCCTGTTACCGAAGATCACAGCTATTCGAATGGATTAACTTCCCTGCAGGGGTGCACCACATAACCCAACACGCTCAATCCCATTTGGCCGGACACACTTTCCTGGGACATGCCCGGCCTCGGAAGATCAACACGTCGCAGCCCTATCTAGGCACAACAGAGAGGTCAGCACGCCGGTCTAAATCCTATGGCGCAGGGGTCTAGGCCCATCGCCCGTTGCACACCTGCACGTTGCGAACGTGGCCGGAAGCAGACCTAGCCTAGTAGGCGTTCCAGTCCAATCCGGCGCGCGCCGCTCAGTCGCTGACGTCACGAAGTCTTCGACTGATACCACGACGTCGAGTGCCCATAACTGTCCCCGCGTAGATGGTTAGTGTGTATAGGCCAGTAGCCAGACTCAGATCAAATACCAAGATCTCGTTAAACGTGTTATCTTGAAGGCACCGCGAACGCCGACCAGGGCCAGGCCCACCTCTCTCCTAAGTGGTCTCAACCTGCCCTGTCGCTTCGCCACAAAGATCCACTCAGAGGGTCGTCGAGACAAACGTCCTTTCGGACCCAATCCGTGGATCACTCGCGGGTACTCCTACGAGGCGACCCGTCTTTAGTCACCACAAGTATCATATATCATGTATAGGTATATACCCGTGATCAACTCCCGAGTGATCACGGCCCGATAGTATAGCATGGCAGACAGACAAGAATGTATGGCCATTGATGATAAACTAGCATCCTATACTAAGCATTAGGATTGCAGGTAAAGGTAACAACAGTAGTAGCAAGGACAGGCTATGCATCAGGATGGGATTAATGGAAAGCAGTACCATGCTACACTACTCTAATGCAAGCAGTATAGAGGAGAGTAGGCGATATCTGGTGATCAAGGGGGGGCTTGCCTGGTTGCTCAGGCAAGAGAGAGGGGTCGTCAACACCGTAGTTGTACTGGGTAGCAGCGGCGTCGGTCTCGATGTCTAGCGAGAGAAGAGGGGGAAGAAACAATAAATATAATGCAAACAAATGCATGACGATGCATGACATGACAAAGCGTGATGCTAGGTGTGCCCTAACGCGGTACGAGGTGGTACCGGTGAAGGGGAAAACATCCGGGAAAGTATCCCCGGTGTTTCGCGTTTTCGGGCAGAGGAGCCGGAGGGGGAAAGTTGCGTGTTCGCTATGCTAGGGATGCGTGGCGGACGAACGGGTTGCGTATCCGGATTCGTCTCGTCGTTCTGAGCAACTTTCATGTTGAAAATAATTTAATCCGAGTTACGGATTAAAAGATATGATTTTCTAAAGATTTTATTAATTTCTGGAATTATTTTTAATTCGAAAATAATTGCTAAATTGCTAGGCGCACCCAGCACAATGTACACAAAAGTGTACCTAGTGACTGACAGGTGGGCCAGAGGGACACAGTTGACCAGTCAACGTTTGACTAGTCAACAGGGGTGGGACCCCCGTGTCATTGACTGTTTTAGTTAATTAGGGATTAGGCTAATCAAACTACTGTTTAATTAAACTAACAGATTAATTAGATTAATTAACTAGGATTAATTAACTTAATTAATTTAATTAATTAATGGAGTTTATTTATTTTTATTTATTATTATTATTTTAAATCCTTTTTCAATCTCTTTTTTTGTTCTAGGCGGGGGCCCCGTTTGTCATAGGGCCAGGGGGAGGCCATAGCGGATCGGGTGCGGGCGACGGGCGCCTGGGCGTGGGCGAACCCGCCTGGCGTCGGGGGAGCCCCGCCAGGAGGTTGCGCCGCGGCGACGGTCCTCGGCTATGGGTGCCGGACCCGGGCGGCGCGGGGCCGCACCGCAGGCAGAGGCCGAGCGGCGAAGGGCGCAACGGGGCATGGAGACGAAGCAGGGACGGCCGCGGCGGCTCGGCGATGGAGGCGGGGCGGCGAGCAGCAGGCAGAAGGAGCCAGGACATGGGCGGCGACGAGCGGCTTAGGTGCGGTAGGCGCGAGCGGGGAGGCTCAGCGGGGGTGGACGCGGCGATGGCCACGAGTGGCCGAGCGGGCGCGAAGCAGAGGGAGCGCGAGCGATGGCGGGGACTGCGGGCGCGTGAGCCGATGGCCAGGCGCGAGCAACGGCACGCGGGCGCGGCCAGCGTGCGTTGAGCGGAGGGTCGCGGTGGGCGCGGCGCGTGCGAGGGTTGCGGGCATGCGCAGGCCGCAGCGGGCGCGAGGCCAGCACCGGGCACGCACGGACAGGGGACGGCGCGGGAGCTCGGGCACGGGGCGGAGGCGGAGGCGCGGCGAGGCCGTGGTGGTGCAGGGCCGC
Organism: Triticum urartu; assembly: GCF_056163025.1. Lineage (NCBI taxonomy): Eukaryota > Viridiplantae > Streptophyta > Magnoliopsida > Poales > Poaceae > Triticum > Triticum urartu. The sequence goes on from NC_141875.1 coordinate 533,983,136, forward strand.
GGTGAGCACAGACGGGCGGGTGGTTGCGGGCGCGGGCGGCGTCAGCAGCAAAGGCAGCATCGACAGCGGCGATGCGGTATCAGGCGAGCAGCGGCAGCGCAGGCAGGCGCGTCCAGGGACGGCGAGCGGGCGCAGTGCGCGGGGAGGCAACGGCGGAGGGAGAGCAGCGGCAAGGGTCGGCGTGCGGCCACGGGCGAGAGAGAGAGAGAGAGGAGGGGGAGCACGGGGCGTGCTCACGGGGGGGAGTAGGGGTTCGGGCAGCGGGGCGTGGGAGGTACTCGGGGACGATGCGACAGAGAGGGGCAGGCCGGCGGGGGCGTCCGGCAGGGCGGCGTGTGATCCTGGCGGCGGCGGGCGACGAGTGCCCCCTCCCTTGATCCCGATCCAGTCGGGGGAGAGGGGGAGATATTTTTGGGGAGTGGGGGGAGTGTCGGTGGTTGACTGGGGGGAGTGGGGGTTATTGGGAGAGGGAGTGGGCCGGCCAGGTGGGTGGCCCAATGGCCTGCTGGGCCGAAGCCCAGTGGGGGTGTTTCCTTTTTTTCTTTTGTTAGTTTTCTGTTTTTATTTTTTTATTTCCCTTTTTCCTTTTCTGTTTTAGTTCAATTTAAAACATTTATGCATTTTCTAAATATGTGTTTTCTTCACCATAATTAACTATGTCATATTATGCACCAGCCGAACATTTTTGTTTAATGTTTTGAAAACTTTTGTCGTTTGACTTGTTTAGAATTTAAATTTGAAACAGTTTTGAATTAACCCGAGATTAACTACATTGACAGAGGTGACGTGGCACCATTATCGTGAGATTACTGTAGCATGATTATCCGGGCGTTACAAATCTCCTCCACTACAAAAAATCTCGTCCCGAGATTTAGGAGGTAGAAGGAAACAGTGCTGGGTATTCATCTCGCAGGCGGTCCTCGCGTTCCCAAGTGGCTTCTTCTTCAGAGTGATTCGCCCACTGGACTTTGAGGAACTTGATCGCCTTCTGACGTGTGCGGCGTTCAGCTTGGTCGAGAATGCGGACTGGATGCTCTTTATAGGAGAGGTCCTGTTGCAATTAGAGCACTTCATGATCCACTGCTCGGATTGGATCCTTGAAGCAATGGCGGAGCTGTGACACGTGGAACACATCGTGAACCTGAGAAAGGTTCGGCGGAAGCTCCAGTTGATATGCCACTTTTCCACGCCTTTCGAGAATAGTGAAGGGACCGATATAGCGAGGAGCTAGCTTGCCCTTGATCCCGAAGCGGTGAGCACCCTTCATTGGTGTAACTCAAAGATAAGCCTTTTCGCCAGGTTGATAGACCATGTCTTGGTGATGACGGCCATACTGACTTTTCTGACGTGACTGAGCAGTCTTGAGATTCTCGCGAATAATGCGAACTTGTTCTTCGGCCTGTTGGATAATATCCGGACCGAAGAATGGACGTCCCCCAGTTTCTGACCAGTTCAGAGGGGTCCTACACTTTCGTCCATATAGCACTTCGAAGGGGGACATCTTCAGACTAGCTTGATAGCTATTATTATAAGAGAACTCGGCGTATGGAAGAGATTCCTCCCATTTCTTGCCGAAGGAAATTACACAAGCTCGAAGTATGTCTTCGAGCACTTGGTTGACACGTTCAACCTGTCCTTGCGACTGAGGATGAAATGCCGTACTGAACGACAGATGAGTTCCCATAGCTTCTTGAAAACTTGCCCAAAATCTTGAAGTGAATAAGCTGCCACGGTCCGAACTGATAACCAGTGGAATACCATGAAGTGAAACAATTCTGGCCATGTAGAGAGTAGCAAGCTGACTAGCAGTGATTGTCTCTTTGATCGCCAGAAAATGGGCAACTTTGGAAAGCCGGTCAATGACGACAAGAATAGCATCATTACCTTTCTGCGATTTGGGAAATCCAGTGACGAAGTCCATTTCAACATGGTCCCATTTCCATTCAGGAATAGAGATAGGTTGCAGAGTTCCTGCAAGCCTTTGATGCTCTGCTTTGATACGGCGGCAAACGTCACACTCAGCAACATAACGAGCAATGTCCTGCTTCATATTAGACCACCAGAATCTTTGGCGAATATCCTGATATATCTTTGTACTACCACGGTGGATAGACAGAGGCGTATCATGAGCTTCTTGCATAACCCTTTTAGTCTTATCCAGGTTTTTCTTCGAACATGGTACCACTAGGCGGCCTTTGAAATACAAGGCGCCATCGTCGGCGATAGTGAAGAATGAGGGCTTTCCCTCTGCTAGATGGCGTTTAATCTTATGGACTTCAGAGTCATAACCTTGAATAGTCTTTATACCAGTTACGAGATCTGGTACAATAGCCACGGTATTTAGAGAACCCTTAGTAACAACAACAGATTCATCTTGCGGATCTACGGGGGAGGGGGAGCGAGTTCTCCAGGAGGAACAATATGGAGGTTCAGCTTTCTAAATTCTTCGATAAGCGAGGGCTGAACTTTGTGAACCTAGAGGAGATTGCAGTAAGACTTGCGGCTCAAGGCATCAGCCATTACATTAGCCTTGCCGGGGGTATAGGATATACCCACGTCAAAGTCTGCAACAGTCTCCATCCATCTTTGCTGACGGAGGTTCAGATCTGGCTGAGTAAACAGATACTTCAGACTTTGGTGGTCGGTGAAGATTTCGCAACAATTACCGAGAAGTTAATGTCGCCACTGCTTCGGTGCATGAATGACAGCAACAAGCTCGAGGTCGTGAACTGGGTAGTTTTCTTCGTGAGGGCGCAGTTGACGAGAGGCATAAGCAATCACTCTGCGCTCTTGCATTAGGACACAGCCTAATCCTTGACGGGAAGCGTCGCAGTAAATGACGAAGTCCTTCTTAGTATCAGGTGGAGCAAGCACGGGGGCAGAAGTCAACTTGTCTTTGAGCACCTGGAAACTTTCCTGACACTTGTCTGTCCATTCGAACTTGACACCCTTATGCAACAGATTAGTCAGAGGCCTGGCAATCTTGGAGAAGTTCTCGATGAATCGACGGCAATAGCTGGCGAGACCGAGAAAACTTCGGACTTGCTTGACGTTCTTCGGAGGAGTCCAATCGAGAATAGCCTGAACTCGTTCAGGGTTGACGGCAATACCATCCTTGGAGATGACATGCCCAAGATAGGTTACTTCGGGGAGCCAGAATTCACACTTGTAATACTTGGCATACAGTTGATGTTCTCGAAGCTTCTCCAACACAAGACGCAGATGTCCAGCATGTTCTTCCTCATTCTTGGAAAATACAAGGATATCGTCCAGATAAACCACGACGAACTTGTCGAGGTAATCCATGAATATATAGTTCATCAGACGAGAGAAGGTGGCGGGAGCATTTGTTAAGCCGAATGACATGACGGTGTACTCGTATGATCCATATCGAGTCACGAAGGCGGTTTTTGGGATGTCCTCTTCACGAACACGGATCTGGTGGTAACCCAACCTCAAGTCGAGTTTGGAGAACACTGATGAGCCAGCCAGTTGATCATAAAGATCATTGATCCGAGGAAGAGGATATTTATTCTGAATGGTAGCTCGGTTTATAGGACGGTAGTCTTGGACTAATCGGTTTGTCCCATCCTTCTTCTTAACAAAGAGAGAAGGTGCTCCCCAAGGAGAGCAGCTTGGGCGAATGAAACCTTTGACAAGAGATTTGTCGATTTCCTCCTTAAGCTCAATGAGTTCATGCAGCCGCATCTTATAGGGTCGTTTAGCTATAGGGGTGGTGCCGGGTTTCAAGTCGATGATGAATTCGACAGCTCTAGCAGGGGGAATCCCTGGAAGTTCTTCTGGGAAGACGTCTTGGAATTCACGAACGACAGAAATGTTTTCAATGCCCTCGAGTGGTGCAGCGTTCAACGCATTCAAGGCATAAAGATGTGCCTCGGCGTTCTGAACTAGATGAGCTTGGTAAGCAATTATTTCATCAGAAGGGTGTAGCAGATGGACGACCTTAGTGGCGCAAACTATAGAAGCAGTATGCGCTTTCAACCAATCCATTCCCAGAATGAGGTCGATGCTACAGGACTTTAGTATGATGGGGGAGGCAAGGAATTCCAGTCCTTCAATTTCAACGGGAACGTTGTGACTAACCATAGAGGTTTGACGCTGGCCCGCAGGAGTGTGTACCACAATCGCAGTGTTCATCTCTTCGTATTTAATGCCATGCATGAATGCAAACTCAGCTAATATGAATGAATGTGATGCTCCTGTATCAAATAAAACAGATGATGGTACTGAATTTACGAGGAGTGTACCCATCACGGTAGCAGGCTGGTCTAGAACTTCATTGAGATCAACGTGGTTGGCATGAACACGACCATAAGACTTGGCATTGTTGTTACGGGGCTAGTTGCTTCCACGGCCAGTTGCTGGGAGGGCCAGTTGATTCTGGTTCTGGTTGCATTCCCTAGCATGGTGTCCTGGTTGACCACACCTGAAGCACAGACCATTATTGGGAGTGGGAACAGGAGTTTGTGGTGGTGGAGCTGGAAGTCTTGGCTGCCTAGTTGGTGGAGCAGGCAGACGAGGTGCAGCATAGGTCTGCCTTGGAGCAGGTGCATTCGACTGGTACATGCTGTTGGGAATCCATATCTTGCGCTTCTGCGAGGACGGGCCCGAAGATGAGCCTGTGTCACGGTTGCGCCTGTGAGAGCCCTGGTATTCCTGCAGACCAGTTTCGACATTGATGGCCTTGTTCACCAGGGTGGCAAAATCAGCAAAGTCATGCACTAGAAGTGCGAGCTTGATTTCAGCTTGAAGGCCATCACGGAACTTCTCCTGTCTGTGTGCATCAGTTGCAATGTCCTCTTCAGCATAGCGGGACAAGTCCAGAAACTCCTGCTAATAAGCTTCCACAGTTTTGTTGCCTTGGGTGAGGTTGCGTAACTCACGCTTCTTCCGGTCCATGACTCCCTGAGGAATGAAGCGAGCACGGAAGGCACCTTTGGAAGTCTGGCCAGGTGATGATTGTTCCAGCTGGCAGAGTACGCCTGTGGCTGTCCCACCATTGAGCTGCGGGTCCTTTCAGGAAGAAGGAAACAAAGGTGACATAGCTGGCAGGGGCTACATCAGCAGACTCCATCTCATAGGTGATGTCACAGAGCCAGTCATCAGCATCCAGAGGCTGAGTTGAGCTACGGTACACGGTTGGGTTGAGGCGCATGAAATCCTGTAGAGTCACTTGGGTTGGCTGCTGGTTCATATTGGGGCGAGGAAACTGAGCCATAATATTCTCCATGAACTGACGATTCAGCTCAAACTGTTGCATCATCCCAGCCATGTACTCAGGCGTTGCCACCACGACCACGACCACCTGGTCTAACCATCCTGCTAATATATAACAGGGGTAGTTCAACATTGAGAAATTTGCAAAGACAAGAATCATTCATGATGAAACATGCACAACGAAAGCAGCACGATAGATACTACATAGTAGTCGGCATATCTTACAAAAGAGATCATGCATAGAGTTCGGTACACAGAGTACGGCACATAGACTAAGACATCATAGGCGGCACACAGGCTCACGGCGAATGCATCTAACACTAACAAGCAAGTCTACATCAGTCCCACGTGGTACTGCGGAGGTAGGTGTAGCCCGACAGCTGGTAGTGACGCGAAGGGAAGACCTCCATGCGAGTAGCCTGGGGTCCGCGGATACTCTCGTGCGGAACCCGATGCGCAGGTGGCAGGAGAGGACCAAGTGCAGGAGAGTAGCCTCCCACATCTGGCCAGCCGACGCCCTGGGGCATCATGGTCCTGGCAGGGTAGATCGCAAAACACGACAGATCACCAGATCGGACAGAGGGGTGCAACAGCGTCAGAGCACGATACAGGTGCTGACGGGTGGTGTACAACTCGTGGTGAAGAGCTTGGTTAGCTCTATCCAGACCATCAGCATGCAGAACCAGGTTCTGATGGTAGAAGGGCTCTTGGGTGACAGTGGAGTAGGCCGCAGTGCAGTAACCCTCCGCACCAACATCGGATGCGATAGCAATGTGCCTGAAGGGGAAGGTGCCCAGCTCCTAATACTCTCCACGAAGATGTGTCAGAGCAGCATAAGCAGCATCGTGGACCGCCATGTTGATAGTCACTCCAACACCATGAGCAGTGTGCAACACGGTAGTGGAGTCATACTCCCAAGAGTAGAGGTGGACGATGGCACGGTACTGCTCCTGGTTGAAGTCCTGGTACTCCTCATAGACGGTGTACTCAGGGTGCCAGCGATAACCCAGATAGGTCATCATCTCAACCAACACAGCAGGTGATCCTGAGGCACCAATGGCCGTCGTGTGGCGCACGACCTGCCTCGTCGGTTCCATCTGAAAACAAAGATGTTTTCACAGGAGTCAAATGCAATATGGATAATGTGCAAATACTACTCTAAAGAATAACTAGGGCTTATCCAACTTTGGGGTGAACGTGGTCACGGGATCCTAGTGTTAGAGTTAGTAAAATCATTTAACCCGAGTAGGAGAGAGTTCAGAGTCCCAGAGTAAGGATCGAGGAGTAAAAGATCCTAATACCACCCAGATGGCGACGTGGGCCCGTAAGGCACACAGCCATGTTAGTAAAAAGTTATGTAATGTCTAGACTCAACTTCGGCCAAGGAGTGTGGAAGGGGGATTCCTACAGGCAGTCGGCTCTGATACCAACTTGTGACACCCCCGATTCAATCGTACACTAATCATACACGCAAACGTGTACGATCAAGATCAGGGACTCATGGGAAGATATCACAACACAACTCTACAAATAAAATAAGTCATAAAAGCATCATATTACAAGCCAGGGGCCTCGAGGGATCGAATACAAGAGCTCGATCATAGACGAGTCAGCGGAAGCAACAATATTTGAGTACAGACATAAGTTAAACAAGTTTGCCTTAAGAAGGCTAGCACAAACAGGGATACAGACCGAAAGAGGCGCAGGCCTCCTGCCTGGGATCCTCCTAACTACTCCTGGTTGCCGTCAGCGGGCTGCACGTAGTAGTAGGCACCTCCTGAGTAGTAGTAGTCTTCGTCGACAGTGGCGTCTGGCTCGTGGACTCCAACATTTCGTCGCAACAATCGGGTAGAAGGGAAAGGGGAAAAGAGGGAGAAAGCAACCGTGAGTACTCATCCAAAGTACTTGCAAGCAAGGAGATATACTACATATGTATGCATTGGTATCAACTGGAATAAGGCTATCATATGTGGACTGAACTGTAGAATGCCGGAATAAGAGGGGGATAGCTAGTCCTTTCGAAGACTACGCTTCTGGCCACCTCCATCTTGCAGCAGGAGAAGAGAGTAGAAGGTAAGTTCACCAAGTAGCCTCGTGTAGCATAATCCTAACCGATGATCCTCCCCTCGTCGCCCTGTGAGAGAGCGATCACCGGTTGTATCTGGCACTTGGAAGGGTGTGTTTTATTAAGTATCCGGTTCTAGTTGTCATAAGGTCAAGGTACAACTCCAACTCGTCATGTTACCGAAGATCACGGCTATTCGAATAGATTAACTTCCCTGCAGGGGTGCACCACATAACCCAACACGCTCGATCCCATTTGGCCGGACACACTTTCCTGGGTCATGCCCGGCCTCGGAAGATCAACACGTCGCAGCCCTATCTAGGCACAACAGAGAGGTCAGCACGCCGGTCTAAATCCTATGGCGCAGGGGTCTGGGCCCATCGCCCGCTGCACACCTGCACGTTGCGAACGCGGCCGGAAGCAGACCTAGCCTAGCAGGCGTTCCAGTCCAATCCGGCGCGCGCCGCTCAGTCGCTGACGTCACGAAGGCTTCGACTGATACCACGACGCGAGTGCCCATAACTGTCCCCGCGTAGATGGTTAGTGCGTATAGGCCAGTAGCCAGACTTAGATCAAATACCAAAATCTCGTTAAACGTGTTATCTTGAAGGCACCGCGAACGCCGACCAGGGCCAGGCCCACCTCTCTCCTAGGTGGTCTCAACCTGCCCTGTCGCTTCGCCACAAAGATCCACTCAGAGGGCCGTCGAGACAAACGTCCTTTCGGACCCAATCCGTGGATCACTCGCGGGTACTCCTACAAGCCGACCCGTCTTTAGTCACCACAAGTATCATATATCATGTATAGGTATATACCCGTGATCAACTCCCGAGTGATCACGGCCCGATAGTATAACATGGCAGACGGACAAGAATGTATGGCCATTGATGATAAACTAGCATCCTATACTAAGCATTAGGATTGCAGGTAAAGGTAACAACAGTAGTAGCAAGGACAGGCTATGCATCAAGATAGGATTAACGGAAAGCAGTAACATGCTACACTACTCTAATGCAAGCAGTATAGAGGAGAGTAGGCGATATCTGGTGATCAAGGGGGGGGCTTGCCAGGTTGCTCTGGCAAGAGAGAGGGGTCGTCAACACCGTAATCGTACTGGGTAGCAGCAGCGTCGGTCTCGGTGTCTAGCGAGAGAAGAGGGGGAAGAAACAATAAATATAATGCAAACAAATGCATGACGATGCATGACATGACAAAGCGTGATGCTAGGTGTGCCCTAACGCGGTATGAGGTGGTACCGGTCTTGGGGAAAACATCCGGGAAAGTATCCCCGGTGTTTCGCGTTTTCGGGCAGAGGAGCCGGAGGGGGAAAGTTGCGTGTTCGCTATGCTAGGGATGCGTGACGGACGAACGGGCTGCGTATCCGGATTCATCTCGTCGTTCTGAGCAACTTTCATGTTGAAAATAATTTAATCCGAGTTACGGATTAAAAGATATGATTTTCTAAAGATTTTATTAATTTATGGAATTATTTTTAATTCGAAAATAATTGCTAAATTGCTAGGCGCACCCAGCACAGTGTACACAAAAGTGTACCCAGTGACTGACAGGTGGGCCAGAGGGACCCAGTTGACCAGTCAACATTTGACTGGTCAACAGGGGTGGGACCCCCCTGTCATTGACTGTTTTAGTTAATTAGGGATTAGGCTAATCAAACTACTATTTAATTAAACTAACAGATTAATTAGATTAATTAACTAGGATTAATTAACTTAATTAATTTAGTTAATTAATTAATTAAGTTTATTTATTTTTAATTATTATTATTTTAAATCCTTTTTTAATCTCTTTCTTTTTTTGTTCTGGACGGGGGCCCCGTTCGTCATAGGGCCAGGGGGAGGCCATAGCGGATCGGGTGCGGGCGACGGGCGCCTGGGCGTGGGCGAACCCACCTAGCGTCGGGGGAGCCCCGTCAGGAGGTTGCGGCCGCGGCGACGGTCGTCGGCTGTGGGTGCCGGACCCGGGCGGCGCGGGGCGGCACCGCGGGCAGAGGTCGAGCGGCGAAGGGCGCAACGGGGCGCGGAGACGAAGCAGGGACGGCATCGGCGATGGAGGCGGGGCGGCGAGCAGCAGGCAGAAGGAGCCAGGGCGCGGGCGGCGACGAGCGGCTCAGGTGCGGTAGGCGCGAGCGGGGAGGCCCAGCGGGGGTGGACGTGGCGATGGCCACGAGTGGCCGAGCGGGCACGAAGTAGAGGGAGCGCGAGCGATGGCGGGGACTGCGGGCGTGTGAGCCAATGACCAGGCACGAGCAACGGCACGCGGGCGCGGCCACCGTGCGTTGAGCGGAGGGTCGCGGTGGGCGCGGCGCGTGCGAGGGTTGCGGGCATGCGCAGGCCGCAGCGGGCGCGAGGCAAGCACCGGGCACGCGCGGACAGGGGACGGCGCGGGAGCTCGGGCACGGGGCGGAGGCGTCGGCGCGGCTAGGCCGTGGTGGTGCAGGGCCGCGGTGAGCACGGACGGGCGGGTGGCTGCAGGCGCGGGCGGCGTCAGCAGCAAAGGCAGCATCGACAGCGGCGATGCGGTATCAGGCGAGCAGCGGCAGCGCAGGCAGGCGCGTCCAGGGACGGCGAGCGGGCGCAGTGCGCGGGGAGGCAACGTCGGAGGGAGAGCAGCGGCAAGGGTCGGCGCGCGGCCATGGGCGAGAGTGAGAGAGGAGGGGGAGCGCGGGGCGTGCTCACAGGGGGGGGGGTGGGTAGGGGTTCGGGCAGCGGGGCGTGGGGAGGTAGTCGGGGACGATGCGACGGAGAGGGGCAGGCCAGCGGGGGCGTCCGGCGAGGCGGCGTGTGATCCTGGCGGCGGCGGGCGACGAGTGCCCCCTCCCTTGATCCCGATCTAGTCGGGGGAGAGGGGGAGATATTTTTGGGGAGTGGGGGGAGTGTCGGTGGTTGACTCGGGGGAGTGGGGGGTTATGGGGAGAGGGAGTGGGCCGGCCAGGTGGGTGGCCCAATGGCATGCTGGGCCGAAGCCCAGTGGGGGGTGTTTCCTTTTTTTTGTTAGTTTTCTGTTTTTATTTTTTATTTCCCTTTTTCCTTTTCTGTTTTAGTTCAATTTAAAACATTTATGCATTTTCTAAACATGTGTTTTCTTCACCATAATTAACTATGTGATATTATGTACCAACCGAACATTTTTGTTTAATGTTTTGAAAACTTTTGTCGTTTGACTTGTTTAGAATTTAAATTTGAAACGGTTTCGAATTAACCCGAGATTAACTACAGTGACAGAGGTGACGTGGCACCATTATCGTGAGATTACTGTAGCATGATTATCCGGGCGTTACAGCACTCTAGGGGGGTGGGTGCGCCCCCTACCTCGTGGCTCCCTCGTTTCTTTCCTGACGTGCACTCCAAGTCTATCAGGTTGCTTTCCTTCCAAAAATAAGTTCCATGAAGTTTCAGGTCAATTGGACTCCGTTTGATTTTCCTTTTCTGCCATACTCTAAAACAATGAAAAAATAGAAACTGGCACTGGGCTCTGGGTTAATAGGTTAGTCCCAAAAATCATATAAAATAGCATATAAATGCATATAAAACATCCAAGGTTGATAATATAATAGCATGGAACAATCAAAAATTATAGATACGTTGGAGACGTATCAGACGACACTCTGCTTGGAACTGCACCAATTGATAGCTCCACCATTCAATATAAATACGTATCCGGTTTGCGACTTAGAGTCATCTGGATCAGTGTCAAAGCTTGCATCGACATAACCGTTTACGACGAGCTCTTTGTCACCTTCATAAACGAGAAACATATCCTTGGTCCTTTTCAGGTATTCCAGGACGTTCTTGACCGCTGCCCAGTGATCCACTCCTGGATTACTTTGTTACCTCCCTGCTAAACTAATAGTAAGGCACACATCAGGTCTGGTACACAACATTTCATACATGATAGAACCTATGGCTGAGGCATAGGGAATGACTTTCATTTTCTCTCTATCTTCTGCAGTGGTCGGGCATTGAGTCCGACTCAACTTCACACCTTGTAACACAGGCAAGAACCCTTTCTTTGACTGATCCATTTTGAACTTCTTCAAAACTTTATCAAGGTATGTGGTTTGTGAAAGTCCAATTAAGCGTCTTGATCTATCTCTATAAATCTTGATGCCCGATATATAACCAGCTTCTCCGAGGTCTTTCATTGAAAAATTCTTATTCAATTATCCTTTTATGCCATTCAGAAATTCAGTATCATTTATGATCAACAATATGTCATCCACATATAATATCACAAATGCTACAGAGCTCCCACTCACTTTCTTGTAAATACAGGCTTCTCCAAAAGTTTGTATAAAACCATATGCTTTGATCACAATATCAACACATATATTCCAACTCCAAGAGGCTTGCACCAGTCCATAAATGGATCGCTGGAGCTTGCACACTTTGTTAGTACCTTTTGGATGGGCAAAACCTCTGTATAAAACCATATGCTTTGATCACAATATCAAAGCATATATTCCAACTCCAAGAGGCTTGCACCAGTCCATAAATGGATCGCTGGAGCTTGCACACTTTGTTAGTACCTTTTGGAACAACAAAACCTTCTGGTTGCATCATATACAACTCTTCTTTAAGATATCCATTAAGGAATGAAGTTTTGACATCCATTTGCCAAATTTCATAATCATAAAATGCGGCAATTGCTAACATGATTCGGACAGACTTAAGCATCGCTATGGGTGAGAAGGTCTCATCGTAGTCAACTCCTTGAACTTGTCGAAAACCTTTCGCAACAAGTCGAGCTTTGTAGACAGTAACATTACCGTCAGCGTCAGTCTTCTTCTTGAAGATCCATTTATTCTCTATTGCTTGCCGATCATCGGGCAAGTCAACCAAAGTCCATACTTTGTTCTCATACACGGATCCCATCTCAGATTTCATGGCCTCGAGCTATTTCGTGGAATCTGGACTCATCATCGCTTCCTCATAGTTCGTAGGTTCGTCATGGTCAAGTAACATGACCTCCAGAACAGGATTACTGTACCACTCTGGTGCGGATCTTAATCTGGTTGACCTACGTAGTTCGGTAGTAACTTGATCAGAAGTTTCATGATCATCATCATTAGCTTCCTCACTAATTGGTGTAGGAATCACTGGAACTGATTTCTACAATGAACTACTTTCCAATAAGGGAGAAGGTACATTTACCTCATCAAGTTATACTTTTCTCCCACTCACTTCTTTCGAGAGAAACTCCTTCTCTAGAAAGGATCCATTATTAGCAACGAATATCTTGCGTTCAGATCCATGATAGAAGGTGTACCCAACAGTCTCCTTTGGGTATCCTATGAAGACACATTTCTTCGATTTGCGTTCGAGCTTATCAGGTTGAAGCTTTTTCACATAAGCATCGTGATGTCTACTACACAACCATCTTATTGTAGACGTTGTTGGGCCTCCAAGTGCAGAGGTTTGTAGGACAGTAGCAAATTTCTCTCAAGTGGATGACCTAAGGTTTATCAGTTCGTGGGAGGCGTAGGAAGAAGATGGTCTCTCTCAAACAACCCTGCAACCAAATAACAAAGAGTCTGTTGTGTCCCCAACACACCCAATACAATGGTAAATTTTATAGTGCACTAGTTCGGCGAAGAGATGGTGATACAAGTGCAATATGGATGGTAGATATAGGTTTTCGTAATCTGAAAATATAAAAACAGCAAGGTAACTAATGATAAAAGTGAGCGAAGACGGTATTGCAATGCTTCGAAACAAGGCCTAGGGTTCATACTTTCACTAGTGCAAGTTCTCTCAAAAATAATAACATAATTGGATCATATAACTATCCCTCAACATGCAACAAAGACTAACTCCAAAGTCACTAATAGAGGAGAACAAACGAAGAGATTATTGTAGGGTACGAAACCACCTCAAAGTTATTCTTTCCGATCAACCCGTTGGGCTATTCCTATAAGTGTCACAAACAGCCCTAGAGTTCGTAGTAAAATAACACCTTAAGACACAAATCGACCAAAACCCTAATGTCATCTAGATACTCCAATGTCACCTCAAGTATCCGCGGGTATGATTATACGATATGCATCACACAATCTCAGATTCATCTATTCAACCAACACAAAGAACTTCAAAGAGTGCCCCAAAGTTTCTACCGAAGAGTCAAGACGAAAAAGTGTGCCAACCCCTATGCATAAGTTCACAAGGTCACAGAACCCGCAAGTTGATCATCAAAACATACATCAAGTGGATCACGTGAATATCCCGTTGTCACCATAGAAAAGCACATGCAAGACATACATCAAGTGTTCTCATATCCTCAAAGACTCAATGCGATAAGATAACTTCAAAGGGAAAACTCAATTCATCACAAGGAGATAGAGTTGGATAAACATCATAAGATCCAACTATAATAGCAAAGCTCGCAGTACATCAAGATCGTGCCATATCAAGAACACGAGAGAGAGAGAGAGGGAGAGAGAGAGAGATCAAACACATAGCTACAGGTACATACCCTCAGCCCCGAGGGTGAACTACTCCCTCCTTGTCATGGAGAACGCCGGGATGATGAAGATGGCCACCGGTGATGATTCCCCCTTCGGCAAGGTGCTGGAACAAGGTCCCGATTGGTTTTAGGTGGCTACAGAGGCTTGCGGTGGCAGAACTCCCGATCGAGGTTAAGTTCTGGAAGTTTGGGGGTTTATAAGAGAGGTTGGCGTCGAGAACAAGTCTGGGGGCCCCATAGTGAGTCCACAAGGCAGGGGGCGCGCCCTGCACCCTTGTGGGGCCCACGGGACTCCCCTCTGGTAACTCTTTGTTCAAGTATTTTTTATATTTTCCAGAAAAAATCTCCGTTGATTTTCAGCGCATTCCGAGAACTTTTACTTCTGCACAAAAACAACACCACGGTAGTTCTGCTGAAAACAACGTCAGTCCGGATTAGTTCTAACCAAATCATACCAAAATCATGTAAAAATATTATAAACATGGCATGAATACATAAAAAATTATAGATACGTTGGAGACGTATCAGCATCCCCAAGCTTAATTCCTGCCCGTCCTCGAGTAGGAAATGATAAAAACATAATTTTTGATGTGGAATGCTACCTAACATATTCATCAGTGTAATCATGTCTATTGTGGCAAGAATATTCATATCCATAAGATTCAAAACAAAAGTTTAGTATTGACATAAAAATAATAATACTGCAAGCATACTAACAACGCAAGCATGTCTTCTCAAAATAACATGGCCAAAGAAAGCTATCCCTACAAAATCATATAGTCTGGCTATGCTCTATCTTCATCACACAAAATATTTAAATCATGCACAACCCTGATGACAGGCCAAGCAATTGTTTCATACTTTTGATGTTCTCAAAAGTTTTCAATCTTCATGCAATACATGAGCGTGAGCCATGGACATAGCACTATAGGTGGAATAAAATGGTGGTTGCGGAGAAGACAAAAGGGAGAAGATAGTCTCACATCAACTAGGCGTATCAACGGGCCATGGAGATGCCCATAAATAGATATCAATGTGAGTGAGTAGGGATTTCCATGCAACGGATGCACTAGAGCTATAAGTGTATGAAAGCTCAACAAAACAAACTAAGTGGGTGTGCATCCAACTTGCTTGCTCACGAAGACCTAGGGCATTTTGAGGAAGCCCGTCATTGGAATATACAAGCCAAGTTCTATAATGAAAATTCCCACTAGTATATGAAAGTGACAAAAGAGGAGACTCTCTATCATGAAGGTCATGGTGCTACTTTGAAGCACAAGTGTGGAAGGATAGTAACATTGTCCCTTCTCTCTTTTCCTCTCATTTTTTTAGTTTTTTATTTTTTATTTGGGACTTTTCTCCCTTTTTTGTGGCCTCTTGTTTTTATTTTTTTATTTTTCGTCCGGAGTATCGTCCCGACTTGTGGGGAAATCATAGTCTCCATCATCCTTTCCTCATTGGGATAGTGCTCTAATAATGAAGATCATCACACTTTTATTTACTTACAACTCGATACTTAGAACAAAATATGACTCTATATGAATGTCTCCTGCGGTGTACCGGGATGTGCAATGACTCAAGAGTGACATGTATGAAAGAATTATGAAAAGTGGCTTTGCCACAAATACGATGTCAACTACATGATCATGCAAAGCAATATGACAATGATGAAGCGTGTCATGATAAACGAAACGATGGAAAGTTGCATGGCAATATATCTCAGAATGGCTATGGAAATGCCATAATAGGTAGGTATGGTGGCTATTTTGAGGTAGGTAATTGTGGGTGTTATGGTACCGGCAAAATTTGCGTGGCACAAGAGAGGCTAGCAATGGTGGAAGGGTGAGAGTGCGTATAATCCATGGACTCAACATTAGTCATAAAGAACTCACATACTAATTGCAGAAATCTATTAGTCATTGAAATGAAGTACTATGCGCATGCTCCTAGGGCGATAGATTGGTAGGAAAAGACCATCTCTCGTCCCCGACCGCCACTCATAAGGAAGACAATCAAAAAAAATCATGCTCCGACTTCATCACATAACAGTTCACCATACGTGCATGCTACGGGAATCACAAACCTTAACACAAGTATTTCTTAAATTCACAACTACTCACTAGCATGACTCTAATATCACCATCTTCATATCTCAAACAATCATAAGGAATCAAACTGCTCATAGTATTCAACGCACTTTATATGGAAGTTTTTATTATATCCCTCTTGGATGCCTATCATATTAGGACTAAATTTATAGCCAAAGCAAATTACCATGCTGTTTAAGATTCTCAAAATAATATAAGTGAAGCATGAGAGTTCATCTATTTCTTCAAAATAAAACCACCACCGTGCTCTAAAAGATATAAGTGAAGCACTAGAGCAAATGACAAACTACTCCGAAAGATATAAGAGAAGATCAATGAGTAATCGGATAATTATGTAACTATGTGAAGACTCCTTCTCATAAATAAAATTTCTGATATTAAGTACTTTATTCAAACATCAAGCAAAATAAAATAAAATGACATTGCAACTATAGCACATATCATGTGAAGAAGCAAAAACTTAGGTTCAACCAAAATTGACCGATAGTTGTTGAAGAAGAAAGGTGGGATGCCAACCGGGGCATCCCCAAGCTTAGATGCTTGAGACTTCTTGAAATATTAATTAGGGATGCCTTGGGAATCCCCAAGATTTAGATTTTGTGTCTCCTTAATTCCTCTCATATCACGGTCTCCCTAGTTCTTAAAAACTTCATCCACACAAAACTCAACAAGAACTCGTGAGATAAGTTAGTATAATCCATGCTAAACCTTATCATTCTCTACTGTAGGAAATCACTAAAATTATTATTTAACATTTCCTACTAATTTAATCTACATATTTAGCACTCCTATCCTCAAATAGAATCATTAAACAAGCAAACATATGCAAACAATGCAATCATAGCAGCAATCTGTCTAAACAGGATAGTCTGTAAAGAATGCAAGAAGAATCATACTTCTTTAACTCCAAAAATTATTAAAAATTACCACGTCGTAGATAATTTGTTGTTAATCATTGTGTAAAAATTTCAAGATTTTATCGTGTTCTGACTATTCACAAATATTCCAAACATAACAGCAAACTTTCTGTTTTTAAAACAGCAACATATGGACTTGCAAAATAAGCATGGTAAAGGCTATACTTGACCTTTTAATTGAAGTAAAAGATTCAAAATATTACTCTAAATAACATCAATCAAATCCTAATAAAATAAAATGACACTCCAAGCAAAACACATATCATGTGGTGAATAAAAATATAGCTCCAATTAAAGTTACCGATAAACGAAGACGAAAGAGGGGATGCCATCCGGGGCATCCCCAAGCTTAGGCTCTTGGTTGTCCTTGAATATTACCTTGGGGTGCCTTGGGAATCCCCAAGATTAGGCTCTTTACACTCCTTATTCCATAGTCCATCGAATCTTTACCCAAAACTTGAAAACTTCACAACACAAAACTCAACAGAAAACTCATAAGCTCTGTTAGTATAAGAAAACAAGTCACCACTTAGGTACTGTCAAGAAAAGATACATATTTTTTCTCACATGATACCTATTGTGCCCTATAATTTCCACAATTTATATTAAGCAATATAATCCATAGAAACTAGAAAACAAGCAAACTATGCATCGAAAACAGAATCTGTCAAAAACAGGATAGTATGTAGTAATTTGTAGCTCTCAAATACTTCTGTAAGTCCAACAATTCTGAAAAATTAGGACAACCTGAGGAATTTTTTCATTAATATTCTGCAGAAATAATCAGTATTTTATCACGCTTCTATTAAAAATGAGAATTGTTTTCCTGAGCACAAAAGTTTCTATTTTTCAGCAAGATCAAATCAACTATCACCATAGATCATCCCAGAGGTCTTACTTGGCACTTTATTGAAACAAAAGCTATAAAACATGATTACTACAGTAGATTAATCATGTGAACACACAAAAACAGTAGGTAAAGGTGTTGGGTTGTCTCCCAACAAGCGCTTTTCTTTAATGCCTTTTTAGCTAGGGTTGACGATTTCAATGATGCTCACATAAAAGATAAGAATTGAAACATAAAGAGAGCATCATGAAGAATATTACTAGCACATTTAAGTCTAACCCACTTCCTATGCATAGGGATTTTGTGAGCAAACAATTTATGGGAACAAGAATCAACTAGCATAGGAAAACAAAACAAGCATAACTTGATTTTAAGCACATAGAGAGGAAACTTGATATTATTGCAATTCCTACGAGCATATATTCCTCCCTAATAATAATTTTCAGTATCATCATGAATGAATTCAACAATATAACCATCACATAAAGCATTCTTTTCATGATCTACAAGCATAGAATTTTTTTTACTCTCCACATAAGCAAATTTCTTCTCATGAATAGTAGTGGGAGCAAACTCAACAAAATAAATGTCATGTGAGGCATAATCCAATTGAAAGTTAAAATCATGATGACAAGTTTCATGGATATCATTATTCTTTATAGCATACATGTCATCACAATAATCATCATAGATAGGAGGGACGCTTTCATCATAATAAATTTGCTCATCAAAACTTGGGGGACAAAAAATACCATCTTCATCAAACATAGCATCCCCAAGCTTGTGGCTTTGCATATCATTAGCATCATGGATATTCAAATAATTCATACTAGCAACATTGCAATCATGCTCATCATTCAAATATTTAGTGCCAACCATTTTAATGCATTCTTCTTCTAACACTTGAGCACAATTTTCCTTTCCATCATTTTCATGAAAGATATTAAAAAGATGAAGCATATGAGGCAACCTCAATTCCATTTTTTTGTAGTTTTCTTTTATAGACTAAACTAGTGATAAAACAAGAAAAAAGATTCGATTGCAACATCTAAAGATATACCTTTAAGAACTCGCCTCCCCGGCAACGACGCCAGAAAAGAGCTTGATGTCTACTACACAACCTTCTTCTTGTAGACGTTGTTGCGCCTCCAAGTGTAGAGGTTTGTAGGACAGTAGCAAATTTCCCTCACCTAAGGCTTATCAATCCGTGAGGGGCGTAGGATGAAGATGGTCTCTCTCAAACAACCCTGCAACCAAATAACAAAGAGTCTGGCGTGTCCCCAACACACCCAATACAATGGTAAATTGTATAGGTGCACTAGTTCGGCGAAGAGATGGTGATACAAGTGCAATATGGATGGTAGATATAGGTTTTTGTAATCGGAAAATATAAAAACAGCAAGGTAACTAATGATAAAAGTGAGCGAAAACGGTATTGCAATGCTTCGAAACAAGGCCTAGGGTTCATACTTTCACTAGTGCAAGTTCTCTCAACAATAATAACATAATTGGATCATATAACTATCCCTCAACATGCAACAAAGAGTCACTCCAAAGTCACTAATAGCGGAGAACAAACGAAGATATTATTGTAGGGTACAAAACCACCTCAAAGTTATTCTTTCCGATCAATCCGTTGGGCTATTCCTATAAGTGTCACAAACAGCCCTAGAGTTCATAGTAAAATAACACCTTAAGACACAAATCAACCAAAACCCTAATGTCACCTCAAGTATCTGCGGGTATGATTATATGATATGCATCACACAATCTCAGATTCATCTATTCAACCAACACAAAGAACTTCAAAGAGTGCCCCAAAGTTTCTAGCGGAGAGTCAAGACGAAAACATGCGCCAACCCCTATGCATAAGTTCACAAGGTCACAGAACTCGCAAGTTGATCACCAAAACATACATCAAGTGGATCACGTGAATATCCCATTGTCACCACAGATAAGCACATGCAAGACATACATCAAGTGTTCTCAAATCCTTAAAGACTCAATCCAATAAGATAACTTCAAAGGGAAAACTAAATTCATCACAAGGAGATAGAGGGGGAGAAACATCATAAGATCCAACTATAATAGCAAAGCTCGTGGTACATCAAGATCGTGCCATATCAAGAACACGAGAGAGAGAGAGATCAAACACATAGCTACTGGCACATACCCTCAGCCCCGAGGGTGAACTACTCCTTCCTCGTCATGGAGAGCGCCGGGATGATGAAGATGGCCACCGGTGATGATTCCCCCCTCCGGCAAGGTGCCGGAACAGGGTCCCGATTGGTTTTTGGTGGCTATAGAGGCTTGCGGCGGCGGAACTCCCGATCTACGTTAAGTTCTGGAAGTTTGGGGATTTATAAGAGAGGTTGGCGTCGAGAACAAGTCAGGGCCCCCACAGGGAGTCCACGAGGCAGGGGGT
The DNA here is from genome assembly GCF_056163025.1 of Triticum urartu. Taxonomy (NCBI): domain Eukaryota; kingdom Viridiplantae; phylum Streptophyta; class Magnoliopsida; order Poales; family Poaceae; genus Triticum; species Triticum urartu. The sequence goes on from NC_141875.1 coordinate 534,003,216, forward strand.
ACGCCCTCCACCCTCGTGGGGCCCATGGGACTCCCCTCCGGTAACTATTCGTTCCATAATTTTTATATTTTCCAGAAAAAATCTCCATTGATTTTCAGCGCATTCCGAGAACTTTTATTTCTGCACAAAACAACACCACAGTAGTTCTGTTGAAAACAATGTCAGTCCGAGTTAGTTCTACCCAAATCATACCAAAATGATGTAAAAATATTATAAACATGCCATGAATACATCAAAAATTATAGATACATTGGAGACGTATCACATCGCAGCCCCAAACTTTAAGAAACAACAACTTGGGTTTCTTGCCAAACCACATATCATATGGTGTCGTCTCAACGGATTTCGATGGTGCCCTATTTAATGTGAATGTAGCCGTCTCTAAAGCATAACCCCAAAACGATAGCGTTAACTTAGTAAGAGACATCATATATCGCACCATATCTAATAAAGTGCGGTTACGACGTTCGGACACACCAGTACGCTGTGGTGTTCCAGGTGGCGTGAGTTGCGAAACTATTCCACATTGTTTCAAATGAAGACCAAACTCATAACTCAAATATTCACCTCCACGATCAGATTGTAGAAACTTTATTTTCTTGTTACGATGATTTACCACTTCACTCTGCAATTCTTTGAACTTTTCAAATGTTTCAGACTTATGTTTCATTAAGTAGATATACCCATATCTGCTCAACTCATCTGTGAAGGTCAGAAAATAACGATACCCACCGCGAGCATCAACATTCATCGGACCGCATACATCAATATGTATTATTTCTAATAAGTCTGTTGCTCGCTCCATTGTTCCAGAGAATGGATTCTTAGTCATCTTGCCCATGAGGCATGGTTCGCAAGCATCAAGTGATTCATAATCAAGTGATTCTGAAAGCCCATCAGCATGGAGTTTCTTCATGCGCTTTACACCAATAGGACCTAAACGGCAGTGCCACAAATAAGTTGCACTATCATTATTAAACTTGTATCTTTTGGGTTCAATACTATGAATATGTGTATCACTATTATCGAGATTCAATAAAAATAGATCACTCATCAAGGGTGCATGACCATAAAAGATATTACTCATATAAATAGAACAACCATTATTCTCTGATTTAAATGAATAACCGTCTCGCATCAAACAAGATCCAGATATAATGCTCATGCTTAACGCTAGCACCAAATAACAATTATTCAGGTCTAAAACTAACCGCGAAGGTAGATGTAGAGGTAGCGTGCCGACGGCGATCACATCGACTTCGGAACCATTTCCCACGCGCATCGTCACCTTGTCCTTAGCCAACCTTTGTTTAATCCGTAGCCCCTGTTTTGAGTTGCAAATATGAGCAACAGAACCAGTATCAAATACCCATGCGCTACTACGAGCATTAGTAAGGTACACATCAATAACATGTATATCAAATATACCTTTTACTTTGCCATCCTTCTTATCCACCAAATTCTTGGGGCAGTTCCGCTTCCAGTAACCAGTCCCTTTGCGGTAGAAGCACTCAATCTCAGGCTTAGGTCCAGACTTGGGCTTCTTCACTTGAGCAGCAGCTTGCTTGCCGTTCTTCTTGAAGTTCCCCTTCTTCCCTTTGCCCTTCTTCTTGAAACTAGTGGTCTTGTTGACTATCAACACTTGATGCTCCTTCTTGATTTCTACCTCCGCAGCCTTTCGCACTGCGAAGAGCTCGAGAATGGTCTTATCCATCCCTTGCATATTATAGTTCATCACGAAGCTTTTGTAGCTTGGTGGCAGTGATTGAAGAACTCTGTCAATGACACTATCATCAGGAAGATTAACTCCCATTTGAGTCAAGTGGTTGTGGTACCAGACATTCTGAGTATATGTTCACTGACAGAACTATTCTCCTCCATCTTGCAGCTGTAGAACTTATTGGAGACTTCATATCTCTCAATCCGGGCATTTACTTGAAATATTAACTTCAACTCCTAGAACATCTCATATGATCCATGACGTTCAAAACGTCATTGAAGTCCTAGTTGTAAGCCGTAAAGCATGGCACACTGAACTATCAGGTAGTCATCAACACGTGTCTGCCAGGCATTCACAATGTCTGCATTTGCTGGTGCGGGTGGTACACCTAGCGGTGCTTCCAGGACATAATTCTTCGGTGCAGCAATGAGGATAATCCTCAAGTTACGGACCCAGTCCGTGTAGTTGCTACCATCATATTTCAACTTAGCTTTCTCTAGGAACGCATTAAAATTCAAAGGAACAGTAGCACGGGCCATGGATCTACAACAACATAGACATGCAAAATACTATCAGGTACTAAGTTCATGATAAGTTAAAGTTCAATTAATCATATTACTTAAGAACTCCCACTTAGATAGACATCCCTCTAGTCATCTAAATGATAACATGATCCATATCAACTAAACCATGTCCGATCATCACGTGAGATGTGATACGTCTCCAACGTATCTATAATTTGTTATTGTTCCATGCTATTATATTATCAACCTTGGATGTTTTATATGCATTTATATGCTATTTCCTATGATTTTTGGGACTAACCTATTAACCTAGAGATCAGTGTCAGTTTCTGTTTTTCCCTTGTTTCAGTGTTTCACAGAAAAGGATTATCAAACGGAGTCCAAACGAAATGAAACCTTCAAAAAAGTTATTTTTGGAAAGAAAGCAATACAGGAGACTTGGTTTGCACGTCAGGGGATCAACGAGGAAGCCACGAGGCAGGGGGCGCGCCCACCCCCCTGGGCGCGCCCTCCACCCTGATGGGCCCCTCGTGGCTCCCCTGATGTATTTCTTCCGCCGATATATATCCATATACCCTAAAACTATTGGGGAGCACAATTGATCGGGAGTTCCGCCGCTAGAAGCCTCCGTAGCCATCGAAAACCAATCTAGACCCGTTTCGGCACCCTGCCGGAGTGGGAATCCCTCTCTAGTGGCCATCTTCATCATCCCGGTGCTCTCCATGACGAGGAAGGAGTAGTTCTCCCTCGGGGCTGAGGGTATGTACCAGTAGCTATGTGTTTGATCTCTCTCTCTCTCTCGTGTTCTTTGGGTGATACGGTCTTGATTTATCACGAGCTTTACTATTATATTTGGATCCTATGATGTTTCTTCCCCCCTCTACTCTCTTGTAATGGATTGAGTTTTCCCTTTGAAGTTATCTTATCGGATTGAGTCTTTAAAGATTTGAGAACACTTGATGTATGTCTTGCCGTGCGTATCTATGGTGACAATGGGATATCACGTGATTCACTTGATGTATGTTATGGTGATCAACTTGCGGGTTCCTCCCATGAACCTATGCATAGGGGTTGGCACACGTTTTCGTTGTGATTCTCCGGTAGAAACTTTGGGGCACTCTTTGAGGTTCTATGTGTTGGTTGAATAGATGAATCTGAGATTGTGTGATGCATATCGTATAATCATACCACCGGATACTTGAGGTGACATTGGAGTATCTAGGTGACATTAGGGTTTTGGTTGATTTGTGTCTTAAGGTGTTATTCTAGTACGAACTCTAGGGCTGTTTGTGACACCTATAGGAATAGCCCAACGGATTGATTGGAAAGAATAACTTTGAGGTGGTTTCGTACCCTACCACAACCTCTTCGGTTGCTCTCCGCTATTAGTGACTTTGGAGTGATTCTTTGTTGCATGTTGAGGAATAGTTATGTGATCCAATTATGTTATTACTAGTCGTCAACCCGTGCTACTGCACGGGCTAGCAATTTTTAATATTGTACGGGCTACTGCATGGAAAATTATAATATTGTTCATTGAGTTTTGAAAGTATTGTATTGTCTAAAGTTGTGTAGAAATTAGAATACAAATTATATATATATATATATCAATTACAAAATAAATATGAGGATTGTTTTCTTGTTAATATTATCATACATATATTATCTATGATTTTTCCCTCTACCGATTACTATTAACATATTCCACTAAAACACAGTGCAACAACCCTTCTTCAAGGTGAGTTCATACGGGTCATTTTCGATCCCATTCCCATGTTGATGTTGTTGCCAACCAAGTGCTTATACGTTCAACATACTGGTGAGTCCCATGACTCGATAAGACACATAGTTCAACGTTATCCTTGGATTTCTATAATATTTCTAAGGTCATTAAACTTGTTGAGGTTTTTTTAACTCATGGAAGCCTTCCTTGTGTTGTCAATAATTTCCTATATTTATAGTTTTCTGATCAAATCTTTCTTTTACTTAGACTATAACATTCTAGTAGCCATGGTTACATCTTTAAGTTCAACACTATAATTTGGATATTTGTTCGATTATTCTAAAATCTCTCTCAATTATTGGATGCATACCAGTAAGATTTTAAACAATCATTTTTTACATTTAGAAAAATAACTGATCCCTTTGACATCCCAAATGAGATGCTGGGAAAAGTGGTGATGCTATTATTCTTTAGGCGATGAGCGCTAGCTAGCCGTTGTTCTAATCCATGATATATAGCTTTATCCATCCGATGCCTATGTGCATCTCTCCTTCTGGCTGCTATTTAATAAGTACTCTGGCATCATTGTGGTCTTATTCCTTGAATACAAAAGTTAAACAACATGCCCAAACTTTTGAAACACAATAGGCTTTTTTAGGCGCTTGCACAGTTTCAGAATTTGATTTCCTATAAATATAATCTAGGATTTTTTATTAATACATTTGTGACATAGATTTCAAAAAAATTACATAATTTTTTTTCATTTTTAGAAAACTAAGTGCTGTCCCAAACGAATTTGGGCGTATACATGTATGAGTGATTTCTAGAAGGTATTTCTTTTTTCCATGAGTATATCTCTTTTGTTTGTGTGAATGAAGATTTCTGCGTGAGTAAAAATAGTTCACATATGAATATGTACGCACCACACATTGCAATATTGTACGTAGATTTTTAGTGAAGAAGACACGTTGGTCTGTGACAGTTGAGCTGTGATACATATTTTTTTATCGGCTACATGCATGCTTCTAGTACGTTTTGGGAAAGGAAAGGTTTAGTTTGTTTGGTGATTTTATTTTGGACGTCTCCTTCTTCTCTTTTTAATACTTGGACGTTTCTTTCCTTCTGTATTCTGTACAAATACAAAAAGCTAGGCGATTCTTCTGTTGTAACACGTATGGAGTCTTGTCCCTTGTACGTGATGTGCTAGAGTTTCCTTACCTCCTTTAACCCTGGACGTTGCCCTAAAAAAAGATCATGGACATTGTAACATGTATGGACTTAGCCTGTACATTTTTTTCTTCTCGTAAAAAAAGAAAAAGAAAACTGGATGTTTTTTTTCTATTGTAACATGTATGGACTCTTTGCTTATATCGTTTAATCTTAGACGCATAATTAAGATCTAATGGCTATTTTTAAGCACTTTTAATGATTAACGTGGAGGCTCGTATGGTGCTTCCAATTAGTAAATATAAGATTGTTGAGAGGACTTGCACTAGTGAAAGTATGAACCCTAGGCCTAGTTTCAACGCATTGCAATACCGTTTGTGCTCACTTTTATTATTAGTTACCTTGTTGTTTTTATATTTTCAGATTACAAAAACCTTTATCTACCATCCATATACCGCTTGTATCACCATCTCTTCGCCGAACTAGTGCACCTATAAAATTTACCATTGTATTGGGTGTGTTGGGGACACAAGAGACTCTTTGTTATTTGGTTGCAGGGTTGCTTGAGAAAGACCATCTTCATCCTACGCTTCCTACGGATTGATAAACCTTAGGTCATCTACTTGAGGGAAATTTTCTACTGTTCTACAAACCTCTGCACTTGAAGGCCCAACAACGTATACAAGAAGAAGGTTGTGTAGTAGACATCAAGCTCTTTTCTGACGCCGTTGCCGGGGAGGTTAGCGCTTGAAGGTATATCTTTAGATCTTGCAATCAAGTCTTTTAGTTTCTTGTTTTATCACTAGTTTAGTTTATAAAGGAAAATTACAAAAAAATGGAATTAAGTTTGCCTCATACGCTTCATCTTTTTAATATCTTTCATGAGTATGATGGAAAGGAAAATTGTGCCAAAGTGTTAGAAGAAGAATGCATTAAAATGTTTGGCACTAAATATTTGTATGATGAGCATGATTTCAATGTTGTTAGTATGAATTCCTTGAATATCCATGATGCTAATGATATGCAAAGCCACAAGCTTGGGGAAGCTATGTTTGATGAAGATGGTATTTTTTGTCCCCCAAGTTTTGATGAGAAAAATTATTATGATGATAGCATGCCTCCTATTTATGATGATTATAATGATGAAAGTGGACTTGGAGAGGTCATGACTTTATTTTGTGATGAATCCACAATTCCGGAAGAGGTTCCAATTGATTATGAGAACAAAGTTGTTATCTATGATGATTATTGTGATGACTTGTATGCTATAAAGAATAATGATATCCATGAAACTTGTCATCGTGATTTTAGTTTTCAATTGGATTATGCCTCACATGATAATTATTTTGTTGAGTTTGCTCCCACTATTATTCATGAGAAGAATTTTGCTTGTGTGGAGAGTAATAAAATTTCTATGCTTGTAGATCATGAAAACAATGCTTTAGGTGATGGTTATATTGTTGAATTCATTCATTATGCTGCTGAAAATTATTATGAGGGAGGAACATATGCTTGTAGGGATTGCAATAATATCAAGTTTCATCTCTATGTGCTTAAAATCTTGAAGTTATGCTTGTTTTGCTTTCCTATGCAAGTTGATTCTTGTTCACACAAGCTGTTTTCTCACAAAATCCCTATGCATAGGAAGTGGGTTAGACTTAAATGTGCTAGTCATATTCTTCTTGATGCCCTCTTTATCTTTCAATTCTTATCTTTTATGTGAGCATCATTGAAATCATCATGCCTAGCTAGGGGCGTTAAACGATAGCGTTTGTTGGGAGGCAACTCAATTTTAATTTTATTCCATGCTTTTTGCTCCTGTTTAGTAATAAATAAATTATCTAGCCTCTGTTTTGGTTGTGTTTTTTATGTTTAATTAGTGTTTGTGCCAAGTAGAACTGTTGGGAAGACTTGGGGAAAGTCTTTCCGATCATGCTGTAAAAAACAGAAACTTTAGCGCTCACGAGAATTGCTTCCATTTTTTATTGGGGAGTGATATTTTGTTAATTATTTTTGCAGATTATTAATAGATAAATTCCTCACGTCCAGCAATTTATTTTAGAATTTTTGGGGTTCCAGAAGTATACGTTTGATCCAGATTACTACAGACTGTTCTGTTTTTGATAGATTCTGTTTTCTATGTGTTGTTTGCTTATTTTGATGAATCTATGAGTAGTATCGGAGGGTATTATGAACCATAGAGAAGTTGGAATACAGTAGATATTACAACAATATGAATTTAGAATGAGTTCACAACAGTACCTAAGTGGTGATTTATTTTCTTATACTAACGGAGCTTACGAGTTTTCTGTTAAGTTTTGTGTTGTGAAGTTTTCAAGTTTGGGTAAAGATTCGATGGATTATGGAATAAGGAGTGGCAAGAGCCTAAGCTTGGGGATTCCCAAGGCACCCCAAGGAAATATTCAAGGACAACCAAGAGCCTAAGCTTGGGGATGCCTGGAAGGCATCCCCTCTTTCGTCTTCGTTCATCGGTAACTTTACTTGGAGCTATATTTTTATTCGCCACATGATATGTGTTTTGCTTGGAGCGTCATTTTATTTTCTTTTGTTTTGCTTGCTGTTTGAATAAAATACCAAGATCTGAAATTCTTAAATGTTGGAGAGTCTTCATATAGTTGCATAATTATTCGACTACTCATTGATCTTCACTTATATCTTTCGGAGTAGTTTGTTGTTGCTCTAGTGCTTCACTTATATCTTTTTAGAGCACGGTGGTGGTTTTATTTTATAGAAATAGATGAACTCTCGTGCTTCACTTATATTATTTTGAGAGTCTTTAGAACAGCATGGTAGTTTGCTTTGGTTATGAATTTAGTCCTAATATGATGGGCATCCAAGAGGGATATAATAAAAACTTTCATATAAAGTGCATTGAATACTATGAGAAGTATGATACTTGATGATTGTTTTGAGATATGAAGATGGTGATATTAGAGTCATGCTAGTTGAGTAGTTGTGAATTTGAGAAATACTTGTGTTGAAGTTTGTGATTCCCGTAGCATGCACGTATGGTGAACCGTTATGTGATGAAGTCGGAGCATGAATTATTTATTGATTGCCTTCCTTATGAGTGGCGGTTGGGGACGAGCGATGGTCTTTTCCTACCAATCTATCCCCCTAGGAGCATGCGCGTAATACTTTGTTTCCATAACTAATAAATTTTTGCAATAAGTATGTGAGTTCTTTATGACTAATTTTGAGTCCATGGATTATACGCACTCTCACCCTTCCACCATTGCTAGCCTCTCTAATACCGTGCAACTTTTGCCGGTACCATAAACCCACCATATATCTTCCTCAAAACGTCCACCATACCTACCTATTATGGAATTTCCATAGCCATTCCGAGATATATTGCCATGCAACGTTCCACCGTTCTGTTTATTATGACACGCTCCATCATTGTCATATTCCTATGCATGATCATGTAGTTGACATCGTATTTGTCGCAAAGCCACCGTTCATAATTCTTTCATACATGTCACTCATGCATCATTGCACATCCCAGTACACCGCCGGAGGCATTCATATAGAGTCATATCTTGTTCTAAGTATCGAGTTGTAATTCTTGAGTTGTAAGAAAATAAAAGTGTGATGATCATCATTATTAGAGCATTGTCGAAGTGAGGAAAGGATGATGGAGACTATGATTCCCCCACAAGTCGGGAGGAGACTCCAGATGAAAAAAAAGAGGCCAAAGAAGCCCAAAAAAAGAGGCCATAAAAAAAGAGAAGGCCCAAATAAAAAAATGAGAGAAAAAGAGACAAGGGACAATGCTACTATCCTTTTACCACACTTGTGCTTCAAAGTAGCACCATGATCTTCATGATAGAGAGTCTCTTATGTTGTCACTTTCATATACTAGTGGGAAATTTTCATTATAGAACTTGGCCTGTATATTCCAATGATGGGCTTCCTCAAAATGCCCTAGGTCTTCGTGAGCAAGCGAGTTGGATGCACACCCACTTAGTTTCTTTTTGAGCTTTGATACACTTATAGCTCTAGTGCATCTGTTGCATGGCAATCCCTACTCACTCACATTGATATCTATTGATGGGAATCTCCATAGCCCGTTGATACGCCTAGTTGATGTGAGACTATCTTCTCCTTTTTGTCTTCTCCACAACCACCATTCTATTCCACCTTTAGTGCTATGTCCATGGCTCACGCTCATGTATTGCGTGAAGATTGAAAAAGTTTGAGAACATCAAAAGTATGAAACAATTGCTTGGCTTGTCTTCGGGGTTGTGCATGATTTAAATACTTTGTGTGATGAAGATAGAGCATAGCCAGACTATATGATTTTGAAGGGATAGCTTTCTTTGGCCATGTTATTTTGAGAAGACATGATTGCTTTGTAGGTATGCTTGAAGTATTATTATTTTCATGTCAATATTAAACTTTTGTCTTGAATCTTATGGATCTGAATATTCTTGCCACAATAAAGAAGAATTACTTAGAGAAATATGTTAGGTAGCATTCCACATCAAAAATTCTGTTTTTATCATTTACCTACTCGAGGACGAGCAGGAATTAAGCTTGGGGATGCTGATACGTCTCCAACGTATCTATAATTTTTTATTGTTCCATGCTATTATGTTATCAACCTTGGATGTTTTATATGCATTTATATGCTATTTTATATGATTTTTGGGACTAGCCTATTAACCCAGAGCCCAGTGCCAGTTTTTGTTTTTCCCTTGTTTCAGTGTTTCGCAGAAAAGGAATATCAAACGGAGTCCAAACGGAATGAAACCTTCAGAAAAAGTTATTTTTGGAAAGAAAGCAATACAGGAGACTTGGAGTGCACGTCAGGGGATCAACGAGGAAGCCACGAGGTAGGGGGCGCGCCCTCAACCCTTGTGGGCCCCTCGTGGCTCCCCTGATGTATTTCTTCCGCCTATATATATCCATATACCCTAAAACTATCGGGGAGCACAATAGATCGGGAGTTCCGCCGCCAAAAGCCTTCGTAGCCACCGAAAGCCAATCTAGACCCGTTCCGGCACCCTTCCGGAGGGGGGAATCCCTCTCCGGTGGCCATCTTCATCGTCCTGGTGCTCTCCATGACGAGGAGGGAGTAGTTCTCCCTCGGGGCTGAGGGTATGTACCAGTAGCTATGTGTTTGATCTCTCTCTCTCTCTTGTGTTCTTGAGGTGATACGATCTTGATGTATCACGAGCTTTGATATTATATTTGGATCCTATGATGTTTCTTCCCCCCTCTACTCTCTTGTAATGGATTGAGTTTTCCCTTTGAAGTTATCTTATCGGATTGAGTCTTTAAAGATTTGAGAACACTTGATGTATGTCTTGCCGTACGTATCTGTGGTGACAATGGGATATCACGTGATTCACTTGATGTATGTTTTGGTGATCAACTTGCCGGTTCCGGCCATGAACCTATGCATAGGGGTTGGCACACGTTTTCGTCGTGATTCTCTGGTAGAAACTTTGGGGCACTCTTTGAGGTTCTATGTGTTGGTTGAATAGATGAATCTGAGACTGTGTGATGCATATCGTATAATCATACCCACATATACTTGAGGTGACATTGGAGTATCTACGTGACATTAGGGTTTTGGTTGATTTGTGTCTTAAGGTGTTATTCTAGTACGAACTCTAGGGCTGTTTGTGACACCTATAGGAATAGCCCAACGGATTGATTGGAAAGAATAACTTTGAGGTGGTTTCGTACCCTACCATAATATCTTCGTTTGCTCTCCGCTATTAGTGACTTTGGAGTGGCTCTTTGTTGCATGTTGAGGGATAGTTATGTGATCCAATTATGTTATTATTGTTGAGAGGACTTGCACTAGTGAAAGTATGAACCCTAGGCCTTGTTTCAACGCATTGCAATACCGTTTGTGCTCAATTTTATCATTAGTTACCTTGGTTTTTTTATATTTTCATATTACAAAAACCTTTATCTACCATCCATATACCGCTTGTATCACCATCTCTTCGCCGAACTGGTGCACCTATACAATTTACCATTGTATTAGGTGTGTTGGGGACACAAGAGACTCTTTGTTATTTGGTTGCAGGGTTGCTTGAGAGAGACCATCCTCATCCTACGCCTCCTACGGATTGATAAACCTTAGGTCATCCACTTGAGGGAAATTTGCTACTGTCCTACGAACCTCTGCACTTGGAGGCCCAACAATGTCTACAAGAAGAAGGTTGTGTAGTAGACATCAAGATGGAGTAGCTTTCAATGGTTAACATCACTATGTTGATCATGTCTACTATATGATTCACGCTCGACCTTTCGGTCTCAGTGTTCCGAGGCCATATTTGCACATGCTAGGCTCGTCAAGTTTAACCCGAGTATTCTGCGTGTGCAAAACTGGCTTGCACCCGTTGTATGTGAACGTAGAGCTTATCACACCCGACCATCACGTGGTGTCTCAGCACGACGAACTGTAGCAACGGTGCATACTCAGGGAGAACACTTGTACCTTGAAATTTAGTGAGAGATCATCTTATAATGCTACCGCCGTACTAAGCAAAATAAGATGCATAAAGGATAAACATCACATGCAATCAATATAAGTGATATGATATGGCCATCATCATCGTGTGGCTTTGATCTCCATCTCCAAAGCACCGTCATGATCACCATCGTCACCGGCTTGATACCTTGATCTCCATCATAGCATCGTTGTCGTCTCGCAACTATTGCTTCTACAACTATCGCTACCGCTTAGTGACAAAGTAAAGCAATTACATGGCGATTGCATTTCAACAAATAAAGCGACAACCATATGGCTCCTTCTAGTTGCCGATAACTGTTAAAAAACATGATCATCTCATACAACAATTTATATATCATCACGTCTTGACCATATCACATCACAACAAGCCGTGCAAAAACAAGTTAGACGTCCTCTACTTTGTTGTTGCAAGTTTTACGTGGATGCTATGGGCTTCTAGCAAGAACCGTTCTTACCTACGCATCAAAACCACAATGATTTTTCGTCAAGTGTGTTGTTTTAACCTTCAACAAGGACCAGGCGTAGTCAAACTCGATTCAACTAAAGCTAGAGAAACAGACACCCGCTAGCCACCTATGTGCGAAGCACGTCGGTAGAACCAGTCTCATGAACGCGGTCATGTAATGTCTGTTCGGGCCACTTCATCCAACAATACCGCCGAATCAAAGTAAGAAGTTGCTGGTAAGGAGTATGACTATTATCACCCACAACTCATTGTGTTCTACTCGTGTATATAACATCTATGCATAGACCTGGCTCGGATGCCACTGTTGGGGAATGCAGTATTTTGATAAATTTCCTACGATCATGCAAGATCTATCTAGGAGATGCATAGAAACGAGAGGGGAGAGTGTGTCTACGTACCCTCATAGACCGAAAGCGGAAGCGTTTTAGTAAGGCGGTTGATGTAGTCGAACATCTTTGCGATCCAACCGATCCAAGCACCGAACATACGGCACCTCCGCGTTCAGCACACGTTCAGCTCGATGACGTCCCTCGAACTCTTCATCCAGGTGAGGCCGAGGGAGAGTTTCGTCACACGACGGTGTGGTGACGATGATGATGAAGTTTACCGGCGCAGGGCTTCGCCTAAGCACTACAACGATATAACCGGGGTATGTAACTATGGAGGGGGGCACCGCACACGGCTAAGAGAAACTTTGGTGTGTCTTTGGGGTGCCCCCCTCCCACGTATATAAAGGGGGAGGAGAGGTGGCCGGCCCTAGAGGGGGGAGTGCCATGGGGTGAGTCCTACTTGGACTCCCGGTCTAAGTAGGATTCGTTTCCCCCCTTCCTAGTCCAAGTAGGGGAAGAAGGGAAGGGGGAAAAGAAGAGAAGGGAGGAGGGGGGCGTCGCCCCCTTCCCTTGTCCAATTCGGACGGGGCAAGGGGGGCGCCACCTCTGGCCGGCCCTCTCGCTTCTCCACTAAGGCCCATGATGGCCCATTAACTTCCGGGGGGGGGGGGGTTCGGTAACCCCCGGTAATCCGAAACTTATCCGAAACGACTCGAACCATTCAGGTGTCCGAATGTAGCCTTCCAATATATGAATCTTTATGTCTCGACCATTTTGAGACTCCTCGTCATGTCTGTGATCTCATCCGGGACTCCGAACAAACTTCGGTTCATCAAAAACACAAAACTCATAATACAAATCGTCATCGAACGTTAAGCGTGCGGACCCTACGGGTTCGAGAACTATGTAGACATGAACGAGAGAGAGAGAGATTAGACACATAGCTACTGGTACAAACCCTCAGCCCCGAGGGTGGACTACTCCCTCCTCGTGGTGGTGGCCGCCGGGATGATGAAGATGGCCACCAGTGATGATTACCCCCTCCGGCAGGGTGCTGGAACGGGGTCTAGATTGGTTTTCGGTGGCTATAGGGCCTTGTGGTGGTGGAACTTCTAGGTTAACCCCGAGGGTCTTTGGAATATTTGTGAATTTATAGGGTAAAGTGGGGGGTGCGGGAGGCCACCGAGGTGGGCACAACCCACCTGGGTGCGACTGGGCCCCCAGGAGCACCCTGGTGGGTTGTGCCCCCTCGGGGCACCCCCCAGGTGCTGCTCTGGCACATTGGTGGTTTTCTGGTCCATAAAAAACCCACAAAAAGTTTCGCGGTGTTTGGACTCCATTTGATATTGATTTCCTGCGATGTAAAAAACAAGCAAAAAACAGCAACTGGCACTGGGCACTTGGTCAATAGGCTAGTCCCAAAAAATGTTATAAAGTTGCTATAAAATGATTGTAAAACATCCAAGAATGATAAAATAACATCATGAATACTTCATAAATTATAGATATGTTGGAGACGTATCAAAGCTCGGTAAGATCCGTTAGTATAATAAAGCAAATCGCTACTCTAAGTACTATGGAAAACCAATTCATATTTTATTTTTGCATTGTAGCTACTGTAATATAACTTTTCCATTGCTTATTCCACCGACAGAATCGATAGTTTCATCAAAACAAGCAAAACAATGCATCAAAAACAGAATCTGTCTTAAACAGGACAGTCTGTAGTAATATGAACATTCACCATACTTCTGGTACTCCAAAAATTCTGAAAAATTAGGACAAAATAAATAATTTGTATATAAAGACTGTGCAAAAATTTTTAGAACCTTTCTATGTTCCAATTAAAAATGTAAAATCACGCACTACATGCAAAGTTTCTGTTTTTTCTCCGCACATACCAACAAGCAATCTACTCATCCTAAAGGCAAATCTTGGCACATTATTTTTATAATACAATGAAATTGTACAAGGGGATAATTATTTTTGTTGAAAAGTTTCTGCAATTCAAGATTCACAAAGTTTCCATGGGCATGAACAAAGTTCAAGGCATGCTCCCGCTTCCACGGTGCTCGTCTATCTCACTTTCACTTTTCTTCTTGTAAAGTTTTAAGGTCCCCTCTATATTTTTTGTTTGAACTATATAAAAGCACTCAACAGAAATAAACGACTCTCTAAAACTTCTGGGTTGTCTCCCTGGCAGTGCTTTCTTTAAAGCCATTGAGCTAGGCATAAAGTGCTCAAGTAATGGATCCACCCGGATCCCAAGGTATATCAAAGCCAATTTTAATTAACAATGATTTGGCATTTAGTAATGAGCACAAAGCAACATATATCATGCAATGATGAAGTCTAACCCTCTTCCTATGCATCGGCATGTCATACAAGAACAATTCATGCACATCAAGTAAAGGCCAATACATAGCATAAGAAGTTTCCTACAATTCTTTCGTGTTGGAAACATAGAGAGGCGGAGATGTAGTTCCTCTCTCATAATAATTGCAACTAGGAGCAGCAAGCACATGCATATTATATTCATCAAAATCATCATGTGCAATGGTAAAAGGCAACCCATCAATGCAATCCTTAATAAGAGCAAACTTCTCCGATATAGTGTAGTTGAGAGAATCCAAAAGGATAATAGGACTATCATGTGTGGGTGAAATAGCAACAATTTCATTATTAACACAAGGAACTATAGCAAGTTAATCTCCATAAGCATAATTCATATTGGCATCATGGCCACAAGCATAGCAAGCATCAAGTTCATCAAAAAGGGATATTTCAAATGAATCAACGGGATTATAGCAATTATCATAGCATTCATCCTTCGGTAAGCATGAAGGGAAATTAAATAATGTATGAGTTGAAGAGTTACTCTCATTAGAAGGTGGGCACGGGTACCTAATCCGCTCTTCCTCCTTTTGTTCTTCGCTCACCTCATCATCTTTTTCATCCAATGAGCTCATAGTTTCATCAATTTCTTCTTCCATAGACTCCAGCAAAATATTAGTCTCTTCTTGGACAACGGAGATTTTCTCAATAAATTCATCAATATCATAATTGTATTTATAATTATCATAGCAATATTTAAGGATAGAAAAATTTCAGGTCTATAAACATCATCATCAAAAGCTTCATACTTTAAAAACAAAGATTCAATTTCATAAGCACCCTTAAAAGCAACAAATTCTTCTATTCATTCCACATCACAATAATCATATATACCATTAGCATAAGAAGCTAAGGTTTCATTATCATTAAATTTGCATGAAAAGGGAAGATGTAGAGCGTTCATCCTAGAGCAACAAGTATAATCATATCTCAAGCATAGCTCCTGAGCATACCTATGCAACATATGAATTTGATCCCATAACAATTTCCCTTTATGAGTCAAGCGATAATCCCTAAAGTATTCACGTTGATCCAACGTTACTCCCATTATATAATTGAATGGGTTTTTCTCAGGATTATCAAAGTAGTGCATAATATCTTTCACATAACAAGCATCGAGGGTTTTAGGAGGTTCCCCATCTCCATGAGTAGCAAGTACAACTAATTTTTTTGGTGTTTTGTGTTCCATATCCATAACTAAAGATAGAGAACAACTTAGAACAGGCAATAAAAACTGCTTAGTAATAAAGCAAACAAGCACACACGAGAATATACACCCCACGCTATTGCTCCCCGGCAATGGCGCCAGAAAAAGGTCTTGATAACCCACAAGTATAGGGGATCATTTGTAGCCTTCTTCGATAAATAAGAGTGTCGAACCCAACGAGGAGCTAAAGGTAGAACAAATATTCCCTCAAGTTCTATCGACCACCGATACAACTCTACGCACACTTGACGTTTGCTTTACCTAGAACAAGTATGAAACTATTTTGCAAGAATAAAACTACGAGTACTTTGCGAGAATAAAACTACGGTTAAATTGCAAGGTAATAAAATTGGATAGCTTTTTTCAACAACAAAGTCATTTGTCCCTAGGCAATCGATACCAAGTATCGGTAATCATTCTTGTAATTTTATATGAGGGAGAGGCATGAGCTAACATACTTTCTCTACTTGGATCATATGCACTTATGATTGGACCCCTAGAAAGCATCCGCAAC
Organism: Triticum urartu; assembly: GCF_056163025.1. NCBI lineage: Eukaryota > Viridiplantae > Streptophyta > Magnoliopsida > Poales > Poaceae > Triticum > Triticum urartu. The sequence goes on from NC_141875.1 coordinate 534,019,777, forward strand.
TACTAAAGATCATTAAGGTCTTGAAACCCAACCATAGCATTAAGTATCAAGTCCTTGTTACTCCCATACGCCGTAACCCACTTATCCGCGTTTAGGCTGTTGTCACCCCCGCAACACTGACAATAAGCAAACCATGAACATATTGCAACACCCTACAGCAATGGCCCCTCACGTTTGCGCGAAACGGGGGTACCATAGGACATCACCATAGATAAAATATACAATCATAGCAACCAAGATCGCGATTAACCCACCGGACAAAACAGATCTACTCAAACATCACAGGATAACCATAGATCATTGGGAAATAATATATGGAGTTGAGCACCATGTTTAAGTAGAGATTACAGCGGGGAGAAGGGATGTTACACCACTGCATAGAGGTGGAGAAAGTTGGTGTTGACGGTAGCAAGATTGTTGATGTAGATCGCCGTCACAATCATAGCCCCGGCGGCACTCTGGCGCCACCGGGAGAGAGCCCCCCTCCTTCTTCTTATTCCTTGGCCTCCCCCTAGATGGGAGGAGATTTACCCCTCTGCTCCATGGCCTCCATGGTGGTGGAGGGGTGGGAGCCCCTCCGAGATTGGATCTCCCTCTCTGTTCTCTTCTGTTTCGCGCTGCCCAGATCTGGCCGAAAACCGTTTCTTATATTCCCAGAGATCCGTAACTTCGATTGTGCTGAGATTTTAACTTGATTTTTTCGGATATAATCTTCCCTGCGCCCGAAGTAGATCTCCAACCGACGTACGTGGTGAGCACAACCCACCACCATGAGCCTGGCTCCTAGGTCGCGTCCTGGTGTCTTGTGGGCTGTGTGGGCCTCCATTTGCGGTGATTCGAACTCCCAAAAATCATGTATATTCCAAAATAATTCTCCATAAAAATTTATTGCATTTGGACTTCGTTTGATATGGATTTTCTGCGAGACAAAAAACATGCAAAAAACAGGAACTGTCATTGGGCACTGGATCAATAGGTTAGTCCAATAAAGCATATAAAAAGTTGCCAAAATATGTGAAAGTTGTATAATATTGGCATGAAACAATCGAAAATTATAGATACGACAGAGACGTATCAACAACCTATAAGATACAAAAATGCAACGACTTCTCTCCCAATTATATGGTATGTATATATGGTTCCCGGTGTTTCTCTCAAGATGATCAGATATGACAATCTTATATGCAATGTGGTAGGATGCTATGGCTATTGCTTACAAGCTTCTTTGCTCTCTCTCTCTCTTTGCTTAAAAGCTTATTCTTTTTTTGGTATGGCCATAATGCGAAATGCACAAACCAAAATAGCAATTGTGTATATACGGGAACAATCCCGTGACACAATGGATGATATGATGCCAATATGATATGGTATGTATGCAATGGATGGTGTAGATCACTAATGTGCACAAGTAACGTTGCCGGCAATACTCAATGGCTAGTCTTGATAGGCAAGTGACGCAAAATGGTCTAGGGGTTAACAATGCAATTACAAGGGGAATATACAATGGTGTCGTCGAGGTTACCGTCAATGGTTTGTCGAGTGTACATAAGGACGGATAATGATGAAGTGGTCAATGTCGATGACAACTTCATGGCAATAATGAGTGGTAGTGTTCTCTATGTTGAACCATTCCTAATGAGCTGAAACACCTTAGGAAACGGAAAAACCGCGAACTCAAAATCTCAAACGTCAAATGTCAAATGGTGGTAGCGGGAAAGCGGTGGTGGTTGCGGAAGTATTGGTGGAAAACCGATCAAAATGGGTTAAGGTGGTGGAAGCGTATGGTTGAGCTATACACGTTATCGGAGTTGAAGTCACATTCCTTAAGTAGCATGAACACCTTAGGAGACACAAACCACAACTCAAACAAGCTCAAACAAAATTGGGTTAAGTTGGTGTGGCGGAAGTTATGGTGGCCAAGCCTATGCGGAAGTTCTGGTGGGGGTTAATGAAGAAGAAACCGTCCCTAAGTAGCCTAAACACCTTAGGAGACTCAAATGACAACTCAAACAACCACTAATGCGAAGGGGAACAAAATGGGTTAGGTTGCGGAAGTCGGTGGTGGTTATGCGGATGATATGGTGGAAGCCCTAGGCAAAGATGCCAAACTTCCAAAATTTTGATGGAGTCAAATGGTGTTTAAACCTATCTAGATGGATGGGGGATGTCAATAGCTACTCAAAGAGCAAAAGAACACAAAAATCGGACTCCGGATGAATTAGTTATGGTCAAAACGGTGAAACACTGAAGGCTGCAATGCCGGGGGTGGGGGCCAGATATCCAGGGGCTGATGTCGAGAACCATGCGGATTTTGTGCTCCAGGAGACGAATGTCCAGCCGGGGACCTGATATGTCTCCAAAGTATCTATAATTTTTGATTGCTCCATGCTATATTATCTTCTGTTTTGGACATTATTGGGCTTTATTATTCACTTTTATATTATTTTTGGGACTAACCTACTAACCGGAGGCCCAACCCAGAATTGTTGTTTTTTGCCTATTTCAGAGTTTCGCAGAAAAAGAATATCAAACGGAGTCCAAACGGAATGAAACCTTCGGGAACGTGATTTTTGGAACGAATAAGATCTAGGAGACTTGGACCCTATGTCAAGCAACCAACAGGGAAGCCACGAGGTAGGGGCACGCCTACCCCCCCCCCCAGGTGCGCCCTCCACCCTCGTGGGCCCCCTGTTGCTCCACCGACGTACTCCTTCCTCCTATATATACCTACGTACCCCCAAATGATCAGATACAGAGCCAAAACCCTAATTCCAGCGCCGTAACTTTCTGTATCCATGAGATCCCATCTTGGGGCCTGTTCCGGAGCTCCGCTGGAGGGGACATCGATCACGGAGGGCTTCTACATCAACACCATAGCCTCTCCGATGAAGTGTGAGTAGTTTACCTCAGACCTTCGGGTCCATAGTTATTAGCTAGATGGCTTCTTCTCTCTTTTTGGATCTCAATACAATGTTCTCCCCCTCTCTTGTGGAGATCTATTCGATGTAATCTTCTTTTGCGGTGTGTTTGTCGAGACCGATGAATTGTGGGTTTATGATCAAGTTTATCTATGAACAATATTTGAATCTTCTCTGAATTCTTTTAGGTATGATTGGTTATCTTTGCAAGTCTCTTCGAATTATCAGTTTTGTTTGGCCTACTAGATTAATCTTTCTTGCAATGGGAGAAGTGCTTAGCTTTGGGTTCAATCTTGTGGTGTCCTTTCCCAGTGACAGTAGGGACAGCAAGGCACGTATTGTATTGTTGCCATCGAGGATAACAAGATGGTTTTTTATCATATTGCATGAATGTATGCCTGTACATCACGTCATCTTGATTAAAGTGTTACTCTGTTCTCTTGAACTTAATACTCTAGATGCATGTTGGATTTTAAGCAACTTGATCATGAACATGTTGCACAAGCTTGGGAGAGGATGAAATTAATGATACGTAATTGCCCTACACATGCTTTGAATTTGTGGATGATTATACAAATTTTTTATGCCGGATTGAATTTTCCTTCTAGAAATCTTTTAGATTCGGCCGCGGGAGGCACTTTTATGGAAATCACTTTAGGAGAAGCTACTAAACTCGTAGATAATATTATGGTTAATTATTCTCAATGGCACACTGAAAGATCTACTAATAAGAAAGTGCATGTGATAGAAGAAATTAATGTTTTGAGTGGTAAGATGGATGAACTTATGAAATTATTTGCTAATAAAAGTGTTTCTCCTGATCCTAATGATATGCCTTTTCCTACTTTGATTAAGAATAATAATGAATATTTGGATGTGAATTTTGTTGGTAAGAATAATTTTGGTAACAACGCGTATAGAGGAAACTTTAATCCTAGGCCGTATCCTAGTAATTCCTGTAATAATTATGGTAATTCCTACAACAATTCTTATGGAAATTTTAATAAGATACCCTCTGATTTTTAATCTAATATTAAAGAATTTATTACCTCGCAAAAGAATTTCAATGCTTTGATTGAAGACAAATTGCTTAAGATTGATGAGTTGGCTAGGAACGTTGATAGAATTTCTCTTGATGTTGATTCTTTGAAACTTAGATCTATTCCTCCTAAGCATGATATGAATGAGTCTCTCAAAGCCATTATAATTTCCATTGATGAGTGCAAAGAAAGAACTGCTAGGATGCGTGCTAAGAACGATTGCGTTATAAAAGCGTGTTCTTCTAGTTTCCATGATAATAAAGATGAAGATCCAAAAGTTATTGATGTGTCCCCTATTAAATCTTTGTTTTTTAATATGAATCTTGATAATGATGGCACTGAATATGATCCACCTTTACCTAGAAGGCGTTCCAAAAATTTGGAGTCTTTAGATCTTGATGCTAAACTTGTTAAAAGGGGGATTGAAGAAGTCAAAACTTTAAATATTAATGAACCCCCTATTTTGGATTTCAAGGAATTTAATTATGATAATTTCTCTTTGATATATTGTATTTCCTTGTTGCAATCCGTGCTAAATCCTCCTCATGCTTATAGTCAAAATAAAGCCTTTACCAAACATATAGTTGATGCTTTGATGCAATCTTATGAAGAAAAACTTGAGTTAGAAGTTTTTATACCTAGAAAACTTTATGATGAGTGGGAACCAACTATTAAAATTAAAATTAAAAATCATGAATGCTATGCTTTGTGTGATTTGGGTGCTAGTGTTTCCACGATTCCAAAGACTTTGTGTGATTTGTTAGTTTTCCGTGATTTTGATGATTGCTTTCTAAACTTGCACCTTGCGGATTCCACTATTAAGAAACCTATGGGAAGAATTAATGATGTTCTTATTGTTGCAAATAGGAATTATGTGCCCGTGGATTTTATCGTTCTTGATATAGCTTGCAATCCTTCATGTCCTATTATTCTCGGTAGACCTTTCCTTAGAACGATTGGTGCAATTAATGATATGAAGGAAGGAAATATTAGATTCCAATTTCTGTTAAGGAAAGGCATGGAAAACTTTCCTAGAAATAAAATTAAATTACCTTATGTATCTATTATGAGAGCCACTTATGGATTGCCTACCAAAGATGGCAATACCTAGATCTAGCCTTGCTTTTTATGCCTAGCTAGGAGCGTTAAACGATAGCGCTTGTTGGGAGGCAACCCAATTTTATTTTTATTCCTTGCTTTTTTCTCCTGTTTAGTAATAAATAATTTATCTAGCCTCTGTTTTGGTTGTGTTTTTGTGTTTAATTAGTGTTTGTGCCAAGTAGAACCGTTGGGAAGACTTGGGGAAAGTCTTGTTAATCTTGCTGTAAAAAACAGAAACCTTAGCGCTCACGAGAACTGCTGCCATTTTTATTTGGAAAGAGCTATTTAGTTAATTCTTTTTTAATAATATTAATAGATAAATTCCTCACGTCCAGCAGTTTATTTTAGAATTTTTGGGGTTCCAGATCTTGCGCTAGCTACAGATTACTACAGACTGTTCTGTTTTTGACAGATTCTGTTTTTCGTGTGTTGTTTGCTTATTTTGATGAATCTATGGCTAGTAAAATAGTTTATAAACCATAGAGAAGTTGGAATACAGTGGGTTTAACACCAATATAAATAAATAATGAGTCCATTACAGTACCTTGAAGTGGTCTTTTGTTTTCTTTCCCTAACGGAGCTCACGAGATTTTCTACTCTAAGTTTTGTGTCGTGAAGTTTTCAAGTTTTGGGTAAAGATTTGATGGATTATGGAACAAGGAGTGGCAAGAGACTAAGCTTGGGGATTCCCATGGCACCCCCAAGATAATCTAAGGACACCTAAAAGTCAAAGCTTGGGGATGCCCCTGAAGGCATCCCCTCTTTCGTCTACTTCTATCGGTAACTTTACTTGGAGCTATATTTTTATTCACCACATGATATGTGTTTTGCTTGGAGCGTCTTGTATGATTTTAGTCTTTATTTGTTAGTTTTACACAATAATATTTTCCGTACACACCTTTTGAGAGAGACACACATGATTCGAAAATTATTAGAATACTCTATGTGCTTCACTTATATCTTTTGAGTTATATAGTTTTGCTCTAGTACTTCACTTATATCTTTTAGAGCGCGATGGTGGATTTGTTTTATAGAAACTATTGATCTCTAATACTTAACTTAGATTATTTTGAGAGTCTTAAATAGCATGGTAATTTGCTTAAATAATCCTAATATGCTATGTATACAAGATTAGTAAAAACTTTCTTATGTGTGTGTTGAATACTAAGAGAAGTTTGATGCTTGATGATTGTTTTGAGATATGTTTTAGAGTCATGCTAGTTGAGTAGTTGTGAATTTGATAGATACTTGTGTTAAAGTTTGTGATTCCCATAGCATGCACGTATGGTGAACCGTTATGTGATGAAGTTGGAGCATAATTTATTTATTGATTGTCTTCCTTATGAGTGGCGGTCCGGGACGAGCAATGGTCTTTTCCTACCAATCTATCCCCCTAGGAGCATGCACGTAATACTTTGCTTTGATAACTTGTAGATTTTTGCAATAAGTATATGAGTTCTTTATGACTAATGTTGAGTCCATGGATTATACGCACTTTTCCTCCTTCCACCATTGCTAGCCTCTCTAATACCGCGCACTTTTTGCCGGTATCATACACCCACCATATACCTTCCTCAAAACAGCCACCATACCTACCTATCATGGCATTTCCATAGACATTCCGAGATATATTGCCATGCAACTTACCACCGTTCCGATTATTATGATACGCTCCATCATTGTCATATTGCTTTGCATGATCATGTAGTTGACATCGTATTTGTGGCAAAGCCATCGTTCATAATTCTTTCATACATGTCACTCTTGATTCATTACATATCCCGGTACACCGCCGGAAGCATTCACATAGAGTCATATTTTGTTCTAAGTATTGAGTTGTAATTGTTGAGTTGTAAGTAAATAAAAGTGTGATGATCATCATTATTAGAGCATTGTCCCAAGTGAGGAAAGGATGATGGAGACTATGATTCCCCCACAAGTCGGGATGAGACTCCGGACTGAAAAAAAGAGAAAAAAAAGGCCATAAAAAATAGAGAAGGCCCAAATAAAAAAATTGAGAGAAAAAGAGAGAAGGGACAATGCTACTATCCTTTTACCACACTTGTGCTTCAAAGTAGCACCATGATCTTCATGATAGAGAGTCTCCTATGTTGTCACTTTCATATACTAGTGGGAATTTTACATTATAGAACTTGGCTTGTATATTCCAATGATGGGCTTCCTCAAAATGCCCTAGGTCTTCGTGAGCAAGCGAGTTGGATGCACACCCACTTAGTTTCTTTTGTTGAGCTTTCATATACTTATAGCTCTAGTGCATCCGTTGCATGGCAATCCCTACTCACTCACATTGATATCTATTGATGGGCATCTCCATAGCCCGTTGATACGCCTAGTTGATGTGAGACTATCTTCTCCCTTTTTGTCTTCTCCACAACCACCTTTCTATTCCACATATAGTGCTATATCCATGGCTCACGCTCATGTATTGTGTGAACATTGAAAAAGTTTGAGAATGTCAAAAGTATGAAACAATTGCTTGGCTTGTCATCGGGGTTGTGCATGATTTAAATACTTTGTGTGGTGAGGATAGAGCATAGTCAGACTATATGATTTTTTAGGGATAACTTTCTTTGGCCATATTATTTTGAGAAGACATAATTGCTTAGCTAGTATGCTTGAAGTATTATTATTTTTTATGTCAATATTAAACTTTTGTCTTGAATCTTTTGGATCTCAATATTGATACCACAATTAAGAAGAATTACATTGAAATTATGCCTAGTAGCATTCCACATCAAAAATTCTGTTTTTATCATTTACCTACTTGAGGACGAGCAGGAATTAAGCTTGGGGATGCTTGATACGTCTCCAACGTATCTATAATTTTTGATTGCTCCATGTTAAATTATCTTCTGTTTTGGACATTATTGGGCTTTATTATTCACTTTTATATTATTTTTGGGACTAACCATTAACCGGAGGCCCAGCCCAGAATTGCTGTTTTTTTGCCTATTTCAAAGTTTCGCAGAAAAAGAATATCAAACGGAGTCCAAACGGAATGAAACCTTCGGGAACGTGATTTTTGGAACGAACAATATACAGGAGACTTGGACCCTACGTCAAGCAACCAACGGGGAAGCCACGAGGTAGGGGGCGCACCTACCCCCTAGGCGCGCCCTCCACCCTCGTGGGTCCCCTGTTGCTCCACCGATGTACTCCTTCCTCCTATATATACCTACGTACCCCCAAACGATTAGATACGGAACCAAAACCCTAATTCCACTGCCGTAAGTTTCTGTATCCACGAGATCCCATCTTGGGGCCTGTTCCGGAGCTCCGCCGGAGAGGGCATCGATCACGGAGGGCTTCTACATCAACACCATAGCCTCTCCGATGAAGTGTGAGTAGTTTACCTCAGACCTTCGGGTCCATAGTTATTAGCTAGATGGCTTCTTATCTCTTTTTGGATCTCAATACAATGTTCTCCCCCTCTCTTGTGGAGATCTATTCGATGTAATCTTCTTTTGCGGTGCGTTTGTTGAGACGGATGAATTGTGGGTTTATGATCAAGTTTATCTATGAACAATATTTGAATCTTCTCTGAATTCTTTTAGGTATGATTGGTTATCTTCGCAAGTCTCTTTGAATTATCAGTTTTGTTTGGCCTACTAGATTAATCTTTCTTGCAATGGGAGAAGTGCTTAGCTTTGGGTTCAATCTTGTGGTGTCCTTTCCCAGTGACAGTAGGGGCAGCAAGGCACGTATTGTATTGTTGCCATCGAGGATAACAAGATGTTTTTTTATCATATTGCATGAATGTATGCCTCTACATCACGTCATCTTGCTTAAAGTGTTACTCTGTTCTCTTGAACTTAATACTCTAGATGCATGTTGGATAGCATTCGATGTGTGGAGTAATAGTAGTAGATGCAGGCAGGAGTCGGTCTACTTGTCTCGGACGTCATGCCTATATACATGATCATACCTAGATATTCTCATAACTATGTTCAATTCTGTCAATTGCTCAACAATAATTTGTTCACCCTCCATAAAATACTTATGCTCTTGAGAGAAGCCACTAGTGAAACCTATGGCCCCCGGATCTATCTTCATCATATTAATCTTCCAACACTTAGTTATTTTCTTTGCTTTTTTACTTTGCTTTTATTTAATTTGCATCTTTATCATAAAAATACTAAAAATATTATCTTATCATATCTATCAGATCTCACTCTCGTAAGTGACCGTGTAGGGATTGACAACCCCTTATCGCGTTGGTTGCGAGGATTTATTTGTTTTGTGTAGGTGCGAGGGACTCGCGCGTAGCCTCCTACTGGATTGATACCTTGGTTCTCAAAAACTGAGGGAAATACTTACGCTACTTTGCTGCATCACCCTTTCCTCTTCAAGGGAAAACCAACGCAGTGCTCAAGAGGTAGCAGGACGCCGGATGTCAAGCCCGATGGCCCGGATGTCCGGCCTGACGATTCCAAATCGGGATTTGGACTTCGCAACTCGATTTGGGGGTGGATTCATGATTTCAGGGGCAAATTTTGATGGATTTTGTGGATGGAAAGGGGGGAAAAGATTGGGGAAAGCTAGATCCACTTGAAACCAAGAAAATGCATGGATCAAAATCAATAAAACATCATCAAACTAACAAATCACAAAAAAAATTGGGGCTATTTTTGGTGGGGATTTTCGAAATTAGGACGAAACCAAACAAAAGAAGGCTAGAAAACAAGGCGTAGGGGCTCCAAATTCATGATCAACCTTGCTCTGATCCAAGATGATCATGAGCAAGTTGGCTCTAATCCAAGATGATGTAGGGTGGAAACCCTAGGGCCGATCTTTCACGAAATGGAGGGAATCCCACGAAGAATACGAGGGGGAAAACACGAGGGGAAACGAGAAGAATCACTCAAATCAACAAGAAACGATCGCACATGTGCTAGATCCTCGAAACACAAAGAGATACACGATCCACGATCAACAAAGGATGATACAAATGGTAACTAGTTCATCTCCGCGAGGAGGTCTTGAAGGGGTATGCCCATGAGGGGGTCTTGAATCAAAGATGGATCTTCTTCGTAGAGGTCGCGGTCTCTCTCGGTGGAGTAGATCCGGATGGATGAGCAAAGCTCTATCTCAAATGAGCTAAACCTATGCTAACCCTAGCTAGGAGGAGGAGGGGGTCTATATATAGTCTAAGCCACAAAGGGGTAAGTTGGAAAGGGATACATGGGCCTCTGTCCCGGTTAGGCACGCGCAGGTGCCGGACGTCCAGGCTGGGGGCCGGATGTCCGGGGCATCGGGACGAGCCGGATGTCCGAGGTCTCGGTCGAATGTCCAGGCTGAAGTGGAGGTTCGGTTGCTCTCTGGATACGTCGCTGCCGGATTTCCAGGGGAAGGGACGGATGTGCGGGGCCTGGAGCTAGATGACGGCTGGTCGGCTATTGCGGCAGTTCCGTGTGGCTGCCCAGGCGCCGGATGTCCAGCCTTTGGCCCGGATGTCCGGCCGCTGTAGCTTTAGCAGCTCCGTCTTCTTCCGTCTTCACTTCCATGCTTCCCTTGCGGATGGTGTAGTTCTTCCTTGGCGCTCGCACTCCTCCTCTACATCCGTGAAGCTCCGACAATACCTATGCATGCGCATGGGAGAAGTGTCAAGTAGTATACCATCCTTGAAGGGGTCAAGTGAGCACGTGTAAAGGAGATGATTCACCTTTGTGTATGTGAAGTAGATGTCGCACGTGTCACTCGCCGAACGGACTCTTGACATGGTGATGTCCATAGGATGCTCCACATCAGGGTGGATCCCCCTTCTCACGAGTTTTCGGCCAGTGCCGCTCTAGAGCGTCAACGCCCGCATTCATGCCCTACCAGAGCGGATACGGCCGCTCACTGGCGCTTGCATTGAAGCAGCACACTGGCTGAGAGAGCGTTGCTCGCGCCGCTTCCCAGTGCTTGCGACCACTGCGCATTCAAACGACACGATGATCGCTCGTTTGTCCGTCGGCCGCCCACATTGATGGCATGCGGTTGCCGAGGCATCTTCTCCGGCGCCATATGTCCTTCCCTTCGCCGCCCACCATTGCAATAAAAACTGGTGCCCCGTCCATAACCACATCCATCCACCTCTGATTCATTTCAGCACCACTCCCACCATGTATTCCTTCCCGCCAATGCTCACTTGGATGGGCTGGCGTCGGACTAGAAGAAGGAGATGAAGGAAATATGCCCTAGAGGCAATAATAAAGTTGTTATTTATATTTCCTTATATGATGATAAATGTTTATTATTCATGCTAGAATTGTATTAACCGGAAACTTAGTACATGTGTGAATACATAGACAAACTGAGTGTCACTAGTATGCCTCTACTTGACTAGCTCGTTAATCGAAGATGGTTAAGTTTCCTAACCATTGACATGAGTTGTTATTTGAGTGATGAGATCACATCATTAGAGAATGATGTGATTGACTTGACCCATCCTTTAGCTTAGCACGATGATCGTTTAGTTTGTTGCTATTGCTTTGTTCATAACTTATACATGTTCCTATGACTATGAGATTATGCAACTCTCGAATACCGGAGGAACACTTGGTGTGCTATAAAACGTCACAACGTAACTGCGTGACTATAAAGATGCTCTATTGGTGTATCCGATGGTGTTTGTTGAGTTGGCATAGATCAAGATTAGGATTTGTCACTCTGTGTATCGGAGAGGTATCTCTGGGCCCTCTCGGTAATGCACATCACTATAAGCCTTGCAAGCAATGTGACTAATGAGTTAGTTACAGGATGTTGCATTATGGAACGAGTAAAGATACTTGCCGGTAACGAGATTGAACTAGGTATTGAGATACCGACGATCGAATCTTGGGCAAGTAACATACCGATGACAAAGGAACAACGTATGTTGTTATGTGGTTTGACCGATAAAGATCGGCGTAGAATATATAGGTGCCAATATGAGCATCCAGGTTCCGCTATTGGTTATTGATCGGAGATGAGTCTCGGTCATGTCTACATAGTTCTCGAACCCGTAGGGTCCACATGCTTAATGTTCGATGACGATCGGTATTATGAGTTTATGTGTTTTGATGTACCGAACGTAGTTTGGAGTCCCGAATGTGATCACGGACATGACGGGGAGTCTCAAAATGGTCGAGACATAAAGATCGATGTATTGGAAGGCTATGTTTGGACATCGGAATGGTTCCGGGTGAGTTCGGGCATTTACCGGAGCACCGGGGGGTTACCGGAACCCCCCGGGGAGTGTATGGGCCTTAGTGGGAGAGAGGAGGAGGCGGCTAAGGTGGAGGGCGCGCCCCCAAGCCCAATCCAAATTGGGTGGGGGCCAGCCCCCCCTTCCTTCCCTCTCTCTCCCCCTTCCTTTCTCTCCTACTCCAACAAGGGAAGGGGGAATCCTACTCCCGGTGGGAGTAGGATTCCCCCCTTGGGCGCGCCATGAGAGGGTCGGCCCTCCCCCTCCTCCACTCCTTTATATACGGGGGAGGGGGCACCCCATAGACACACAAGTTGATTGTTTAGCTGTGTGCGGTGCCCTCCTCCATAGATTTCCACCTCGGTCATATCGTTGTAGAGCTTAGGCGAAGCACTGCGTAGGTAACTTCATCATCACCGTCATCACGCTGTCGTGCTAACGAAACTTTTCCTCGACCTCAGCTAGATCTTGAGTTCGTGGGACATCACCAAGCTGAACATGTGCAGATCGCGGAGGTGCCGTACTTTCGGTGCTAGGATCGGTTGGATCGTGAAGACGTACGACTACATCAACCGCGTTGTCATAACGCTTACGCTTACGGTCTACGAGGGTACATGGACAACACTCTCCCCTCTTGTTGATATGCATCACCTAGATGGATCTTGCGTGTGCGTAGGAATTTTTTTTGAAATTACTGCATTCCCCAACAGTGGCATCACAGCTAGGTCTATGCGTAGATGTTATATGCATGAGTAGAACACAAAGGAGTTTTGGGCGTGGGTATATACATATTGCTTTCCGTCACTAGTTGATTCGTGATTCAGCGATATTGTTGGATGAAGCGGCTCAGACCGACATTACGCGTACGCTTACGCGAGACTGGTTCTACCGACGTGCTTCGCACACAGGTGGCTAGTGGGTGTGTGTTTCTCCAGCTTTAGTTGAATCGGATTCAATGGACATGGTTCTTTCTGAAGATCAAAAAGCAATCACTATACTGCGTTGTGGTTTTTTATGCGTAGGTAAGAACGGTTCTTGCTAAGCCCGTAGCAGCCACGTAAAACTTGCAACAACCAAGTAGAGGACGTCTAACTTGTTTTTGCAGGGCATGTTGTGATGTGATATGGTCAAAACATGATGATAAATTTTATTTTATGAGATGATCATGTTTTGTAATAGAGTTATCGGCAACTGGCAGGAGCCATATGATTGTCGCTTTATTGTATGAAATGCAATCGCCATGTAATTGTTTTACTTTATCACTAAGCGTTAGTGATGGTTGTAAAAGCAATAGTTGGCGAGACGACAACGATGCTTCGATGGAGATCAAGGTGTCAAGCCGGTGACGATGGTGATCATGATGGTGCTTTGGAGATGGAGATCAAAGGCACAAGATGATGATGGCCATATAATATCACTTATATTGATTGCATGTGATGTTTATCCTTTATGCATCTTATTTTGCTTAGTTCGGCGGTAGCATTATAACATGATCTCTCACTAAATTTCAAGGTATAAGTGTTCTCCCTGAGTATGCACCGTGGCTACAGTTCTTCGTGTCGAGACACCATGCGATGATCGGGTGTGATAAGCTCTACATTCACATACAACGGGTGCAAGCAAGTTTTGCACACGCAGAATACTCGGGTTAAACTTGACGAGCCTAGCGTATGCAGATATGGCCGCGGAACACTGAGACCAAAAGGTCGAGCGTGAATCATATAGTAGATATGATCAACATAGTGATGTTCACCATTGAAAACTACTCCATCTCACATGATGATCGGACATGGTTTAGTTGATATGGATCACGTGATCACTTAGATGATTAGAGGGATGTCTATCTAAGTGGGAGTTCTTAAGTAATATGATTAATTGAACTTTAATTTATCATGAACATAGTACCTGATAGTATTTTTGCATGTCTATGTTGTTGTAGATAGATGGCCCATGCCGATGTTCCATTGAATTTTAATGCGTTCCTACAGAAAGCTAAGTTGAAAGATGATGGTAGCAATTACACAGACTGGGTCCGTAACTTGAGGATTATCCTCATTGCTGCACAGAAGAATTACGTCCTGGAAGCACCGCTAGGTGACAAACCCGCTGTCGGTGTCAAAACCGGCAGATCTCGGGTAGGGGGTCCCGAATTGTGCGTCTAAGGATCGATGGTAACAGGAGACAAGGGACACGATGTTTACCTAGTTTCGGGCCCTCTTGATGGAGGTAATACCCTATGTCCTGCTTGATTGACTTTAATGAGTATAAGGGTTACAAGAGTTGATCTACCATGAGATCGTAATAGCTAAACCCTAGTTGTCTAGCCTGTATGATTATGATTGTATCTACTGACTAAACCCTCCGGTTTATATAGACACGGGAGGGGGTGCTACCTCTTGAGCACTGCGTTGGATTTCCTTGAAGAGGAAAGGATGATGCAGCAAAGTAGCATAAGTATTTCCCTCAGTTTTTGAGAACCAAGGTATCAATCCAGTAGGAGGTTACGCGCGAGTCCCTAGTACCTGCACAAAACAAATAACTCCTTGCAACCAACGCGATAAGGGGTTGTCAATCCCTTCAGGTCACTTATGAGAGTGAGATCTGATAGATATGATAAGATAATTTTTTTCGTATTTTTGTGATAAAGATGCAAAGTAAAATAAAAGCAAAGTAAAAAAGCAAAGGAAGTAACTAAGTATTGGAAGATTAATATGATGAAGATAGACCCGAGGGGGCATAGGTTTCACTAGTGGCTTCTCTCAAGAGCATAAGTATTTTACGGTGGGTGAACGAATTACTGTTGAGGAATTGACAGAATTGACCATAGTTATGAGAATATCTAGGTATGATCATGTATATAGGCATCACGTCCAAGACAAGTAGACCGGCTCCTGCCTGCATCTCCTACTATTACTCCACTCATCGACCGCTATCCAGCATGCATCTAGAGTATTAAGTTCATGAAAACAGAGTAACGCCTTAAGCAAGATGACATGATGTAGAGGGATAAATTCATGCAATATGATAAAAAAAACCATCTTGTTATCCTCGATGGCAACAATACAATACATGCCTTGCTGCCCCTACTGTCACTGGGAAAGGACACTGGTGTCTACTACACAACCTTCTTCTTGTAGACGTTGTTGGTCCTCCAAGTGTAGAGGTTTGTAGGACAGTAGCAAATTTCCCTCAAGTGGATGACCTAAGGTTTATCAATCCGTAGGAGGCGTAGGATGAAGATGGTCTCTCTCAAGCAACCCTGCAACCAAATAACAAAGAGTCTCTTGTGTCCCCAACACACCTAATATAATGATAAATTGTATAGGTGCACTAGTTCGGCGAAGAGATGGTGATACAAGTGGTATATGGATAGTAGATAAAGGTATTTGTAATCTGAAATTATAAAAATAGCAAGGTAACTAATGATAAAAGTGAGCGTAAACGGTATTGCAATGCGTTGAAACAAGGCCTAGGGTTCATACTTTCGCTAGTGCAAGTTCCCTCAACAATAATAACATAATTGGATCACATAACTATCCCTCAACATGCAACAAAGAGTCACTCCAAAGTCACTAATAGCGGAGAACGAACAAAGAGATTATGGTAGGGTATGAAACCACCTCAAAGTTATTCTTTCCAATCAATCCGTTGGGCTAGTCATATAAGTGTCACAAACAGCCCTAGAGTTCGTACTAGAATAACACCTTAAGACACAAATCAACCAAAACCCTAATGTCACCTAGATACTCCAATGTCACCTCAAGTATCCGTGGGTATGATTATACGATATGCGTCACACAATCTCAGATTCATCTATTCAACCAACACAAAGGACCTCAAAGAGTGCCCCAAAGTTTCTACCGGAGAATCACGACGAAAATGTGTGCCAACCCCTATGCATAGGTTCATGGGCGGAACCCGCAAGTTGATCACCAAAACATACATCAAGTGAATCACGTGGTATCCCATTGTCACCATAGATACGCACGACAAGACATACATCAAGTGTTCTCAAATCTTTAAAGACTCAATATGATAAGATTACTTCAAAGGGGAAACTCGATTCATTATAAGAGAGAAGAGGGGGAGGAGAAACATAAGATCCAACTATAATAGCAAAGCTCGCGATACATCAAGATCGTGCCAAATCAAGAACATGAGACAGAGAGATCAAACACATAGCTACTGGTACATACCCTCAGCCCCGAGGGAGAACTACTCCCTCCTCATCATGGAGAGCACCAGGACGATGAAGATGGCCACCGGAGAGGGATTCCCCCCTCCGGAAGGGTGCCGAAACGGGTCTAGATTGGCTTTCGGTGGCTACGAAGGCTTTTGGCGGCGGAACTCCCGATCTATTGTCCGTTCTGGAAGTTTTAGGATACATGGGTATATATGGGTGAAAGGAGTATGTCGGTGGACCGAAGGGGGGGGCCACGAGGCAGGTGGGCACGCCCCAGGGGGGTGGGCGTGCCCCCTACCCTCATGAGCTCCTCCTTGATCTTCTGACGTAGGGTCCAAGTCTATCCGGTAGGTTTCCTTCCAAAAATAACTTCTCCAGTTGATTTTGTTCCGTTTCGACTCCGTTTGATATTCCTTTTCTTTGAAACACTGAAATAGGCATAAAACAGCAAATCTGGGCTGGACCTCCGGTTAATAGGTTAGTCCCAAAATAATATAAAAGTGGAAAATAAAGCCCAATATTGCCCAAAACAGTAGATAATATAGCCTGGAGCAATCAAAAATTATAGATACGTTGGAGACGGATCAAGCATCCCCAAGCTTAATTCCTGCTCGTCCTCGAGTAGGTAAATGATAAAAAGATAATTTTTGATGTGGAATGCTAGTTGGCATAATTTCAATATAATTCTTCTTACTTGTGATATGAATATTCAGATCCGAAAGATTCAAGACAAAAGTTCATATTGACATAAAAATAATAATACTTCAAGCATACTAATAAAGCAATTATGTCTTCCCAAAATAACATGGCCAAAGAAAGCTATCCCTACAAAATAATATAGTCTGGCTATGCTCTATCTTCACCACACAAAGTATTTAAATCATGCACAACCCCGATGACAAGCCAAGCAATTGGTTCATACTTTTGATGTTCTCAAACTTTTTCAATCTTCACGCAATATATGAGCGTGAGCCATGGACATAGCACTATAGGTGGAATAGAATGGTGGTTGTGGAGAGGACAAAAAGGAGAAGATAGTCTCACATCAACTAGGCGTATCAACGGGCTATGGAGATGCCCATCAATAGATATCAATGTGAGTGAGTAGGGATTGCCATGCAATGGATGCACAAGAGCTATAAGTATATGAAAGCTCAAAAAGAAACTAAGTGGGTGTGCATCCAGCTCGCTTGCTCACGAAGACCAAGGGCATTTTGAGGAAGCCCATCATTGGAATATACAAGCCAAGTTCTATAATGAAAGATTCCCACTAGTATATAAAAGTGACAACATAGGAGACTCTCTATCATGAAGATCATGCTGCTACTTTGAAGCACAAGTGTGGTAAAAGGATAGTACCATTTCCCCTTCTCTCTTTTTCTCTTATTTTTTTATTTTTTTTATTTGGGCCTTCTCTTTTTTTATGGCCTCTTTTCTCTCTTTTTTTATTTGGGCTTCTTTGGCCTCTTTTATTTATTTATTTTCGTCCGGAGTCTCATCCCGACTTGTGGGGGAATCATAGTCTCCATCATCCTTTCCTCACTTTGACAATGCTCTAATAATGATGATCATCACACTTTTATTTACTTACAACTCAAGAATTACAACTCGATACTTAGAACAAGATATGACTCTATATGAATTCCTCCGGCGGTGTACCGGGATGTGCAATGATGCATGAGTGACATGTATGAAAGAATTATGAACAGTGGCTTTGCCACAAATACAATGTCAACTACATGATCATGCTAAGCAATATGACAATGATGAAGCGTGTCATAATAACGGAACGGTGGAAAGTTGCATGGCAATAAATCTCGGAATGGCTATGGAAATGCCATAATAGGTAGGTATGGTGGCTGTTTTGAGGAAGGTATATGGTGGTTTTATGGTACCGGCGAAAGTTGCGCGGTACTAGAGAGGCTAGCAAAGGTGGAAGGGTGAGAGTGCGTATAATCCATGGACTCAACATTAGTCATAAAGAACTCGCATACTTATTGCAAAAATCTATTAGTTATCGAAACAAAGTACTACGCGCATGCTCCTAGGGGGATAGATTGGTAGGAAAAGACCATCGCTCGTCCCCGACTGCCACTCATAAGGAAGACAATCAATAAATAAATCATGCTCCAACTTCATCACATAACGGTTCACCATACATGCATGCTACGAGAATCACAAACTTCAACACAAGTATTTCTCAAATTCATAACCACTCAACTAGCATGACTCTAATATCACCATCTCCATATCTCAAAACAATTATCAAGTATCAAACTTCTCATAGTATTCAACACACTCATAAGATAATTTTATTATTCTTGAATACCTAGCATATTAGGATTTTAAGAAAATTACCATGCTATTTAAGACTCTCAAAATAATCTAAGTGAAGCATGAGAGTTCATCTATTTCTATAAAATAAAACCACCGCCGTGCTCTAAAAGGATATAAGTGAAGCACTAGAGCAAATGACAAACTACTCCGAAAGATATAAGTGAAGATCAATGAGTAGTCGAATAATTATGCAACTATGTGAAGAATCTCTAACATTTAATAATTTCATATCTTGGTAATTTATTCAAGCAAAGCAAAATAAAATGACATCTAAGAATAGCAAACATCATGTGAAGAAGCAAAAACTTAGGATCAACCGGTACTAACCGATAGTTATTGAAGAAGAAAGGTGGAATACCAACCGGGGCATCCCCAAGCTTAGATGCTTGAGAATTCTTGAAATATTATCTTTTGGTGCCTTGGTCATCCCCAAGCTTGAGCTTTTGTGTCTCCTTAATTCCTCTCATATCATGGTCTCCCTAAATCTCAAAAGCTTCGTCCACACAAAACTCAACAAGGACTCGTGAGATAAGTTAGTATAAACCATTGCAAAAACCTTATCATAATCTACTGTAGCAAATCACTAAAATTATTATTCAACATTTCATACTAAATGCCTCTGCATATTTAATAGTCCTATCCTAAAATAGAATCATTAAAGAAGCAACCATATGCAAATAATGCAAACATAACAGCAATCTGCCTAAACAGGATAGTATGTAAAGAATGCTGCAACATACATACTTCCCTAGCTCCAAAAATTATTAAAGAAAATTCCCACTGTATTAAATTTATCAGAGCTTAATATGCAAAAGGTTTCGACATTTTATCACATTCTGACTTTTCTAGGGAATTATTGCAACAGCGGTAAACTTTCTGTTTTCAAACAGCAACATGTATACTTGTAACATAGGCATAGTAAAGGCTATCAATGCCAATTTTATTGAAATAAAAGATGCAAAACATTGTTATAAATAACAGCAAGCAAATCCCAACAAAATAAATTGACGCTCCAAGAAAAACACATATCATGTGGCGAATAAAAATATAACTCCAAGTAAAGTTACCGATGAAAGTAGACGAAAGAGGGGATGCCTTCCGGGGCATCCCCAAGCTTAGGCTCTTGGTTGTCCTTGAATATTACCTTGGGTTGACTTGGGCATACCCAAGCTTAGGCTCTTGCCACTCCTTATTCCATAGTCCATCGAATCCTTACCCAAAACTTGAAAACTTCACAACACAAAACTTAAAGTAGAAAACTCGTGAGCTCCGTTGGCGAAAGAAAACAAAAGACCACTTCAAGGTACTGTAATGAACTCATTCTTTATTTATATTGGTGTTAAACCTACTGTATTCCAACTTCTCTATGGTTTATAAACTATTTTACTAGCCATAGATTCATCAAAATAAGTAAACAACACATGAAAAACAGAATCTGTCAAAAACAGAACAGTCTGTAGTAATATGGATCAAACGTATACTTATGGAACTCATAAAATTCTCAAATAAATTTCTGGAACTGAGGAATTTACCTATTAATCATATTCAAAAAGAATTAACTAAATATCACTCTCCAAATAAAAATGGCAGCAATTATCGTGAGCGCTAAAGTTTCTGTTTTTTGACAGCATGATCAACAAGACTTTCCCCAAGTCTTCCCAAAGGTTCTACTTGGCACAAACACTAATTAAACAACTAAAACCACATCTAAACAGAGGCTATATGAATTATTTATTACTAAACAGGAACAAAAAGCAAGGAACAAAAATAAAGTTGGGTTGCCTTCCAACAAGCGCTATCGTTTAACGCCCCTAGCTAGGCATGATGATTTCAATGATGCTCCCATAAAGGATAAGAATTGTAACATAAAGAGAGCATCATGAAGAATATGACTAGCACATTTAAGTCTAACATACTTCCTATGCATAGGGATTTTGTGAGCAAACAACTTGTGGGAACAAGAATCAACTTGCATAAGAAGGTAAAACAAGCATAACTTCAAAACTTTAAGCACATAGAGAGGAAACTTGATATTATTGCAATTCCTACAAGCATATGTTCCTCCCTCATAGTAATTTTCAGTAGCATCATGAATGAATTCAACAATATAACCAGCACCTAAAGCATTCTTTTCATGATCTACAAGCATATAAATTTTATTACTCTCCACACAAGCAAAATTCTTCTCATAAATAATAGTGGGAGCAAACTCAACAAAATAATTATCATGTGAGGCATAATCCAATTGAAAACTAAAATCATTATGACAAGTTTCATGGATATCATTGTTCTTTATATCATACAAGTCATCACAATAATCATCATAGATAGCAACTTTGTTCTCATCATAATCGATTGAAACCTCTTCCAAGATAGTGGATACATCACTAAATAAAGTCATGACCTCTCCAAATCCACTTTCATAAATATAATAAGATTCGACATACTCCAAAATAGTGGGATCATTACTTCATAAAGTTGACACTCTTCCAAACCCACTTTCATCAATATAATCATCGTAAGTAGAAGGCATGCTATCATCATAACAACTTTGCATATCAAAACTTGAGAGGCTAAAAATATCATCTTTATTAGACATAGCATCCCCAAGCTTGGGACAAACATTAATTGCAGCAAATATATTCTCAAATATATCATCCTCATCAAACATAGCTTCCCCAAGCTTGGGCCTTTTCATATCATAAGCAAAATCACTCTCATCATTAATAGTATAGATAGCAACAATAGTATAGCAATTATAATATTCTTCCAAGCAAGTGCCAAAAAGATTTTCAAGATCATAAGAAGTGACATTATATTCCCAATCATAATCATCACAACAAGCAATAGGCATAACGAGATCATCATCAAGTGTATCATTTTCATGAGGCACATCAATAATAGGAGCAACTTTATTTGGGAGAGATACCTTTTTACCTCTCTTCCTTTTTCTTTTCTTCCTCTTCACCACATCATGTGTGGGTTCAATCATCTTTTTGGAGCTCCTTATTAATGAGATTGGTTGAATAGAGGGCTCCTCTTCGTTACCTGATTCATCATAAGTAATAATAGGAGAATATTGGGAAGTCTCTTCCCTTTCGTTAGCATTCTCTTCATCTTCTATTTGTTTTCTTTTCTTTATGTAATTGGCAATATAAGGATTTTCAATGCAATTCACCGCGCAATACATATAAATTTCCTCTAGATCAAAATGAAGAACTTTATCAAGGGCAAATTTTGGAATATCCTTAGTTCTACGTTTAATTTCTTCATAACCCAAGAGCAAACTAAGTTCATTATGATGTGCAAGGGAAATCAAGTCATCACAATTTTTGGACACGATACGCTCATGAAACAATTTGCATTGGGTACTAAAATGATCACGTTCATTGCAAAGTTCACAAGTAGGGCTAAGAAAAGATAAATTTTTAGCACATTCATCTAGCTCTTCTTGCAACAATTTGGTTTCTAAGTACTTATGCCTCTTGCAATATCTATCTTCCCTATTTGGTGTGTACTTGCAAACCCAGTCTACTCCACAAAAATTGACATGTTTATAGGAGGCATTTTCATCATAACTAGTGCAATCATCATTAGCATCATGGCTATTCAAAGAATTCTTACTAACAACATTGCAATCATGCTCATTATTCAAATATTTAGTGCCAAATATTTTATAGATTTCTTCTTCTAGCACTTGAGCACAATTATCATTTCCATCATACTCACAAAAGATATTAAAAATGTGAAGCGTATGAGACAAACTCAATTCCATATTTTTGTAGTTTTCTTTTATAAACTAAACTAGTGATAAAACAAGAAACTAAAAGACTCGATTGCAAGATCTAAAGATATACCTTCAAGCACTCACCTCCCCGGCAACGGCGCCAGAAAAGAGCTTGATGTCTACTACACAACCTTCTTCTTGTAGACGTTGTTGGGCCTCCAAGTGTAGAGGTTTGTAGGACAGTAGCAAATTTCCCTCAAGTGGATGACCTAAGGTTTATCAATCCGTAGGAGGCGTAGGGTGAAGATGGTCTCTCTCAAGCAACCCTGCAACCAAATAACAAAGAGTCTCTTGTGTCCCCAACACACCCAATACAATGATAAATTGTATAGGTGCACTAGTTCGGCGAAGAGATGGTGATACAAGTGGTATATGGATAGTAGATAAAGGTATTTGTAATCTGAAATAATAAAAACAGCAAGGTAACTAATGATAAAAGTGAGCGTAAACGGTATTGCAATGCATTGAAACAAGGCCTAGGGTTCATACTTTCGCTAGTGCAAGTTCCCTCAACAATAATAACATAATTGGATCACATAACTATCCCTCAACATGCAACAAAGAGTCACTCCAACGTCACTAATAGCGGAGAACGAACGAAGAGATTATGGTCGGGTACGAAACCACCTCAAAGTTATTCTTTCCAATCAATCCGTTGGGCTATTCCTATAAGTGTCACAAACAGCGCTAGAGTTCGTACTAGAATAACACCTTAAGACACAAATCAACCAAAACTCCAATGTCACCTAGATACTCCAATGTCACCTCAAGTATCCGTGGGTATGTTTATACGATATGCGTCACACAATCTCAGATTCATCTATTCAACCAACACAAAGGACCTCAAAGAGTGCCCCAAAGTTTCTACCGGAGAATCACGACGAAAACGTGTGCCAACCCCTATGCATAGGTTCATGGGCGGAACCCGCAAGTTGATCACCAAAACATACATCAAGTGAATCACGTGGTATCCCATTGTCACCACAGATACGCACGGCAAGACATACTTCAAGTGTTCTCAAATCTTTAAAGACTCAATCCGATAAGATTACTTCAAAGGGGAAACTCGATTCATTACAAGAGAGAGGAGGGGGAGGAGAAACATAAGATCCAACTATAATAGCAAAGCTCGCGATAAATCAAGATCGTGCCAAATCAAGAACACGAGAGAGAGAGAGAGAGAGAGATCAAACACATAGCTACTAGTACATACCCTCAGCCCCGAGGGAGAACTACTCCCTCCTCGTCATGGAGAGCACTGGGATGATGAAGATGGACACCGGAGAGGGATTCCCCCTCCGGCAGGGTGCCGGAACGGGTCTAGATTGGCTTTCGGTGGCTACGGAGGCTTCTGGCGGCGGATCTCCCGATCTATTGTCCGTTCTGGAAGTTTTAGGATACGTGGGTATATATGGGTGAAAGGAGTATGTCGGTGGACCGAAGGGGGGCCACGAGGCAGGGGGGCGTGCCCCAGAGGGGTGGGCGCGCCCCCTACCCTCGTGAGCTCCTCTATCATCTGACGTAGGGTCCAAGTCTATCCAGTAGGTTTCCTTCCAAAAATAACTTCTCTAGTTGATTTTGTTCCGTTTCGACTCCGTTTGATATTCCTTTTCTTTGAAACACTAAAATAGGCATAAAACAGCAAATCTGGGCTGGGCCTCTGGTTAATAGGTTAATCCAAAAAATAATGTAAAAGTGGAAAATAAAGCCCAATATTGCCCAAAACAGTAGATAATATAGCATGGAGCAATCAAAAATTATAGATACGTTGGAGACGTATCAGACACCGCAAGATTGAACCCAAAGCTAAGCACTTCTCCCATTGCAAGAAAGATCAATCTAGTAGGCCAAACCAAACTGATAATTCGAAGAGACTTGCAAAGATAACCAATCATACATAAAAGAATTCAAATATTGTTCATAGATAATCTTGATCATAAACCCACAATTCATCGGTCTCAACAAACACACCGCAAAAAGAAGATTACATCAAGTAGATCTCCACAAGAGAGGGGGAGAACATTGTATTGAGATCCAAAAAGAGAGAAGAAGCCATCTAGCTAATAACTATGGACCCGAAGGTCTGAGGTAAACTACTCACACTTCATCGGAGAGGCTATGGTGTTGATGTAGAAGCCCTCCATGATGGATGCCCCCTCCGGCGGAGCTCCGGAACAGGCCCCAAGATGGGATCTCGTGGATACAGAAGGTTGCGGTGGTGGAATTAGGTTTTTGGCTCTGTATCTGATCATTTGGGGGTACGTGGGTATATATAGGAGGAAGGAGTACGTCGGTGGAGCAACAGGGGGCCCACGAGGGTGGAGGGCGCGCTTGGGGTGTAGGCGCGCCCCCCTACCTCGTGGCCTCCTCCTTTATTTCTTGACGTAGGGTCCAAGTCTCCTGGATCGTGTTCGGTGAGAAAATCACGTTCCTGAAGGTTTCATTCCGTTTGGACTCCGTTTGATATTCCTTTTCTTTGAAACCCTAAAATAGGCAAAAAAAACAACAATTCTGGGTTGGGCCTCCGGTTAATAGATTAGTCCCAAAAATAATATAAAAGTGGATAATAAAGCCCAAGAATGTCCAAAACAGTAGATAATATAGCATGGAGCAATCAAAAATTATAGATACGTTGGAGACGTATCAGGGGGCTGGGGTTGTACAGAGTCGGTTTACAGAGAAAGGAATATTCATATCCGCATGCTAAGCTTGCCTTCCACGCCAAGGAGAGTCCCATCCGGACACGAGGGAAGGCCTTCTATCTTGTATCTTCACGGCCCATCTGTCTGGCCCACATCACGTAGCCCGGACACCCGAGGACCCCATAATCCAGGTCTCCGTTAGTAGCCCCTGAACCAGTCTTCAATGACGATGTGTCCGGCGCGCAGATTATCTTCGGCATTGCAAGGCGGGTTCCTCCTCCGAATTCTTCAAAGAAGTTGATCGTCAGTACTATATCTGAAAGCCTAACGGCGACGACACAGAGGAACTCTCAATGAAAGCACCAATGTCGGTGTCAAAACCGGTGGATCTCGGGTAGAGGGTCCCAAACTGTGCGTCTAGGCCGGATGGTAACAGGAGGCAGGGGACACAATGTTTTACCCAGGTTCGGGCCCTCTTGATGGAGGTAAAACCCTATGTCCTGCTTGATTAATATTGATGATATGGTAGTACAAGAGTAGATCTACCACGAGATCGGAGAGGCTAAACCCTAGAAGCTAGCCTATGGTATGATTGTCTGTTGTCCTACGGACTAAAACCCTCTGGTTTATATAGACACCGGAGAGGGTTAGGGTTACACAAGGCCGGTTACAAAGGAGGAGATATCCATATCCGTATTGCCTAGCTTGCCTTCCACGCCAAGTAGAGTCCTATTCGGACACAAGACGAAGTCTTCAATCTTGTATCTTCATAGTCTAACAGTCCGGCCAAAGGATATAGTTCGGCTGTCCAGAGACCCCCTAATCCAGGACTCCCTCAGTAGCCCCTGAAGAAGGCTTCAATGAGGATGAGTCCGGCGCGCAGTATTGTCTTCGGCATTGCAAGGCGGGTTCCTCCTTCGAATACACCACGGAAGAATTTGAATACAAGGATAGTGTCCGACCCTGCAAAATAAGTTCCACATACCACCGTAGAGAGAATAATATTTTCGCAAATCTAATTTGCTGACTTGTTTTGGCAGCACGACGTTATGTCATGGCCCGGTGATTATTCAAACCGTTTTTCTTCAACCAGCTCCACACATAACGTGAGGCGGTTTCTTGACACGTCTTGTCAAAGCAGAGATCGTGTTCCCCCAATTACGGGATTCTCATTAATACGGTCGTGGGTAACCCAACCGTGTCTAGGACTCCTAGATTATAGGCAAGTCCCAAACGGCTACGGAGAGGACGCTTGATATTCACCCTCTTTATAAAGGGACAAGGTTTTCACTTTTTCCCTCTCGTGCTCAATCGAACCCCTCTTCTGCCTCGAGTTCTAACACCCAAAGCCCAGGCCAGGTGCTCCGGATCTTCGATCATGTCCGGATCCAGCCTTCAAGGCCGGTGGATGCCCTCCTCCGTCACGGAAGAGGATATCAAGAAGTTGAGGGAGGCCAGATACCTGACCGCCGAGGTTTCGCATCGGCTGCCTGCTCGAGGGCAGGTTGTCCCCACTCCCGAACCCGACGAGAACGTCGTGTTCGTCTCCCACTTCCTCCGAGGCCTAGGCCTCACTCTGGATCCCTTCATCAGGGGTTTGATGTTCTATTACGGGCTAGATTTCCACAATCTAGCTCTGGACTCCTTTCTCCACATCTCATCATTTATTGTCGTGTGTGAGGCCTTCCTCCGCATTACCCCTCACTTCGGCATGTGTCTCAAGACCTTTGAAGTGAAGCCGAAGATGATCGAGGGGCAACATGCAGCGTGCGGAGGCGCGTCAATACGCAAGATGGCAGGAGCTCCGTGGCCGAAAGGTTCCTTTCCAGAGGTGTCCGAATTATGGCAACGGGAGTGGTTTTACGTCATGGCTCCCAGAAGTGCCAAGTGGGCGGTTGCCCCTGCTTTCCGCTCGGGCCCCCCACCACGACTGATGTCATGGATTAGCAGAGGTCTGATCTGGGGTCCAGCCAAGGACGTGCCTATACTGCAAAGCCGCATTCAAGATCTCTTCGAGGGAGATTTTAATTTGGTTGTGGTAAGGCAAGTTATGCTGGTTCGTCGAGTCCAGCCTTGCAAACGCCGGCCCCTTCGCTTGTGGGAGTTCAACCCAGAAGGACCGCGTGCCATTCAAAGTTTCCTCGGCCTGACGCACGAGGAGATGTACAAGTCATTCTTCGGACCTCAAATAGAGTGTCCGGATACTACCGAGGATGTGGGCCTGAGCAGTAACCGCGCCGCCGAACAAGTAAGAAATCCTCTAGCCGAACACGCCGTATTTTATTCATGAAGTTATTTCTGAGAGATTGCTCTTTGACCAGGACTAGCTAACAAAGGTGAAGATGATTCGGTGTTCGGCCCCCCTCCCTGAGGGTTTGGAAAATACGGTTTTGGAAAAGATGCTCGAGCTCGCACCTTGCCCGAAGCCCTCGAAGGAAGATACAGGGGGGAATAATATGGGCGGAAGCAGGCCCCCATCGCTACCAGTTCCAACCGAGGGAATGAGCGCCTCCATAAAGGAGGATAACCGGGGGAGGAAGAGGACTGCTTCCGAGGATCCGGAAGCCGAGGCCTCCAAACGGGAGAAGAAATCTCCAACAGAGGGTGCTGCCTCGGGGGGTGCTCCTGCCGCACAAAGTCTGCGGGGGGATCAGCCCTCCAACGAGTCGTAAGTAATCCAAAAAAATACTTTAATAGTGAAGGTATACCATCTTTCTTCTGGGAAAATAATTGCCGCATATTAGCCCCTCTCAGTTGAGCTCGTCTTCGGGGGATCTTCTTCCGGAGATGATGGAGAGCGAAACGCCTCCCCCGGACTCCTCCGCTCAAGAAGCGGGCGACCCCGAAGTGTCGTCACGGAGGGCCTCTCCGGATCCGGTGAGGCCAGAAGATAATCCCATAGGCCCCCGAAGTCCCCAGCGTCCGGCTCTCGAAGAGAACAAACAAAAGAGTCCGACACCGTCTGGTATGCGGTCGGACGTTCTGAGGGAGCTGGTGGGGCGAGCGGCCATCTTAGAAGAACACCGTACGCTGATGGGTACGGTGATGGAGAGAATTTCGTCCACCGAAAGCGGATTACATGAAGCCTTTATGAGTCTACTGACAGGCTTTGAGGTACGTGAGATAATATGTGATAGTACCGCACATGTTAGGTGTGCCCTGTGTAGATAGTAGCCCCTGAGACTCTGGTTGTCATCGAGAACGGCGGCGAACAGAGGATCATAGTCCCAGGCAATAACCAGACTGCCTTTATGTGCAGGTGGTGGAAGCTCCGGTGGCTAGCCGGACTAGTGAGTTTGCCGAATTAAAACGGCAACTGGATGCGGCAGACGCCGACATCGAGCTTGTTAACAAGCGGCTTGACGAATCACGGGGTAAGTAATGTTTTCTGGTGAATGTCACAAATAAGAGAAGCATGATGCCAGTATCTTTAATATGTTTTGACTGCAGAGGGAGCTGCCACCGTGGAGACCCTTCGGGCAGAGCTCGCCCGAGCCAAGGAACAAGCGAGGGTTAGTATTGCAGCTGCTTTGAAGGCGGCCGAGGAGTTAAGAGCCGAGAAGGCCGCCCATTGTGAAAGCAAAGAAAAGATGGCCAAGATGGCCGTAGAATTAAAAGGCACTGCCGACCATTGCCAGTTCCTTGAAGAGGACAACCGAGTGAAGGCAGCGGACCTGGAGAAGGCCACTATGGCGACCAAAGACAGTCGCTCTTCTATGAGGGCGAAGAAGGAGGAGCTGCGCGAAGCCGGGGATATTGCGGCTGGGAAGCCCTTTTTGCTGCGGAGGAAGTTCGGAGATCCACGGTATGCCCCTCTGGATCGGCTGTGGAGTTCGACAGACGCATATATGGACTTGGCGGCGAGCGATGTCGATGCGGTCGAATACTTCCAAGATCAATCAGGTCATGAAGTGGACAAGCTATTCTGGTCGCAATTCAACGTTCCAGAGCGTCCGCTTCCCTTGACTGATCAGCTAGCCGAATGGGCCGAACTTAATAGGTTTTCTGGACTCGCCATGAGGTCTGTTGTAGATCAGTTGTGGCCGGAGAAGCCGAAGCCGAACAGCTATTTCAGCTTAGTGCAGCAGTTCCTTGGCGCGGTGCCGCGTATCAACGCGATGAAGAGGTCGGCGTGCATAGAAGGCTCGCGGATGGCCTTTGCCCGTGTCAAGGCATACTGGGCAGAGATGGATGCTACCACTGTTGCGGCACAAGGTTCGGCCATGGGCCGAGTAGCTGCCGAGCACTATTTTGAAGAGGTTCTTGAGGGTGCTCGTTTGATAGAGTCCCAGTGCTCGAAGAATATTATGTTTGAATGACATGTATTCCCATTGTAAACACAATGTTTTTATGAAATATAGTAAGGCTGTATTTATACTTTTGCCGGAAAGTAACGTGATACCTCCTGTGCGGCTGTTTATGTATATATGTATATAACCTAAAGGATTGCAGTCGTTGGCTTCAACCCCCACGCATATAAAGCGGAGGTGCTCGCAAAAAACGTGTGTTCACACTTAACCCAATATCTTGGTCCTATTAAGGAGGTGATAGCACAGCGAACGAGGCAATCGGACTATAATGCTTTAACACTTCCACTTAGCCATAGGAGTTTGACAGTGGGGCTACTAGATAGCCCCTGGTGGCTCCGCACTCTCCCGATCTCGGGGTGCGTACATGCCTGGCCAGAAAACGGCCCTTTGTTAAGGCGGAGGAATTCTAATATTCTGATAGGTCATCGAGTGGTTGACCAGTCTCACGCTATATCATGACAGTCAGTTTTCAACTTTCTCAACTGAGGTGCTCGTCCGGATGAACCAGGGCACAATCACAGTAGTTCTCCTGGTGCTGCCTTAGCCGATAAAGCGGAACGTAAGGCAGCAAAACACAGGAGTCGGGCAAACCCAACATTTGACCAAAGACAATGATTCGGAGCTGATGCATATAAGGCCAAACTCGCGACGCCGAACACTCCCTAAGGTATTCGGTCTTTATGGTATAGACCGGGCCTAAATAGTGCCCTTTGTAAGAAGCCCCTTGTGTCTAGGTACGTGCATTACTCTGACGTGGCCACATGCCAAGATGTCAGCATCCTTCTCAATTGTACTGAGAATTCGAGGGATGTGTATCAACAAGAGACAGTAAAAAAGGTTTACGTAGGGTCTTAATCTAAAAAGAATCCTTGGAGCGGGTCCCTGCTGCACGTCTACGCCCGTGTCTCCGTTGTGCCGTATCCTGGACGGGTGTAGCACGATGATCATTTGTCTGCGTGCGTTGAGCCCCTTGTATTTGTAATAGGGGTGTGGCCATCAATCCGGTACAAATTACATATAGCAGCGTCGGACTCGTCTAACTGCGTCCGTGGTCTTGACGACCTATCAAATGCTTTAGTTGGTGAGGCCGTTTTTAGTGTGCGGCTACCAAGGCAGTTGCATTCTCTTCGGCGCGCAAAGATCTCTTAATACTTCCGTTCACTGTAATGATGCCACGTGGACTGGGCATCTTGAGCGTGAGGGAAGCGTAATGCGGTATTGCATTAAAGTGAGCAAAAGCTTCGCGTCCAAGTAGTGCTTGATAACCGCATTGGAACAGAGCAATGTGGAAGGTTAAATGTTCGCTACGGGAGTTATCGGGGAAGCCAAATATAACCTTTAATAGCAGGGAGCCCATGCAGTGAGCCCCTGGGCCTGGCGTTACTCCTTTAAAGGTAGTGTTGCTATGGCAAATTTTCGTTGGGTCTATCCCCATTTCGCGGATTGTATCCTGGTATATCAGGTTTAAACTGCTCCCACCGTCCATCAGGACTCGTGCAAAGTGGTATCTGTCAATTATTGGGTCTAATACGAGGGGAGGCCATCCTGCCCGTCGGATACTTGCTGAGTAATCACGATGGTCGAAAGTGACCAGTTGAGACGACCAGTGGCAGGGTTTCGCGGTGATAGGCCCTTGGGCATATTTATCTGGGACGCCCACTTTGCTTCCCTTGATCACGTGTAATACGTTGATTGTTTTGACTTCTGATGGAAACTTCTTTTGTTCCCAGTGTCTTGCTTGAGAGGCTCATCCTCATCTTCGCTTGGTGTATCCTCCCCCTTGTGTACGGCGTTGAGCTTGCTGAACTGCTTGAAGACCCAACATTCTTTGTGGGTATGATTAGCAGGTTTACCAGGAGTGCTATGGATCTGACATACCTGGTCCAGAATTTTGTTCAGGCTGGACAGTTCATCTCTGGCGCCTTTAGAGGGCGGCTTTTGTTGACCTGGTCGAGAGCTTCGGAATCCGGCGTTTACCGCCATGCTCTTCGGGTTGTCTTCTTTATTCCGACGCTTATTATTTTTGCTGCGTCGTGATTTCCCGTTTTCATCTCTAACTTCGGATGTGCTTGGGTCGCTGGTGCTGCATCTGGCTAGCCAGCTGTCCTCACCCGTGCAAAAGCGGGTCATGAGGCTTGTTAATGCTGCCATTGTTCTCGGCTTTTCTTGGCCTAGGTGTCTGGCAAGCCTTTCGTCGCGGACGCTATGCTTAAAAGCTGTTGTCGGTGTCAAAACCGGTGGATCTCGGGTAGGGGGTCCCGAACTGTGCGTCTAGGCCAGATGGTAACAGGAGGCAAGGGACACGAAGTTTTACCCAGGTTCGGGCCCTCTCGATGGAGGTAAAACCCTACGTCCTGCTTGATTAATATTGATGATATGGGTAGTACAAGAGTAGATCTACCACGAGATCGAAGAGGCTAAACCCTAGAAGCTAGCCTATGGTATGATTGTTGATGTGTATGTTGTCCTACGGACTAAAACCCTCCGGTTTATATAGACACCGGATAGGGTTAGGGTTACATAGAGTCGGTTACAATGGTAGGAGATATTCATATACGTATCGCCAAGCTTGCCTTCCACGCCAAGGAAAGTCCCTTCCGGACACGGGACTGAGTCTTCAATCTTGTACCTTCATAGCCCAGGAGTCCGGCTGAAGGTATAGTCCGGCTATCCGAACACCCCCTAATCCAGGACTCCCTTAGTAGCCCCTGAACCAGGCTTCAATGACGACGAGTCCGACGCGCAGATTGTCTTCGGCATTGCAAGGCGGGTTCCTCCTCCAAGTACTTCATAGAACACTTTGAACACAAAGATAGTGTCCGGCTCTGCAAAATAAGTTTCCACATATTGCCATAGAGAGAATAATATTTACACCAATGTAATCTGCTGACGTATTCCATAGCGTGACACACCACGGCCAAGCCTTTATCCGAGTCATTTCATTATCCCACCTCAGCGCGTCGTGCGAGGCGGTTTCCTTGGCACGTCTTGTTAAAGCAGAGATCGTGTCCCCTTATTCCGGGATTCTCATCAATACGGGTGTGGGTAACCCAACCGCTTCTAGGACTCCTAGATTATAGGCAAGTCCAAACGGACACGGAGAGGACGCTTGATATTCACCCTCTTTATAAAGGGGACAAGGCCTTTATTTTTCCCTCCCGTGCTCAATCGAATCCTTCCCCCACCTCAAGCTCAAAACGCCCGAAGTTTAGGTCAGGTGCTCCGAACCTTTAGTCATGTACAGATCTAGCCTTCAAGGCCGATGGGTGCCTTCCTCCGTCACGGAAGAAGACATCAAAAGGTTGAGGGAGGCCAGATATCTGACCGCCGAGATTTTGCATCGGCTGCCTCCCCGAGGGCAGGCCGTCCCCACCCCCAAACCTAACGAAAACGTCGTGTTCGTCTCCCACTTCCTCCGAGGCATGGGCCTCGCTCTGGATCCTTTCGTAAGGGGTTTGATGTTTTACTATGGGCTAGACTTTCATGATCTAGCTCTGAACTCCTTTCTCCATATCACGACATTTATTGTCGTGTGCGAGGCCTTCCTCCGGGTTACCCCTCACTTTGGCCTATGGCTCAAGACCTTCGAAGTGAAGCCGAAGATGATCGAGGGGCAACATGCAGCGTGTGGAGGTGCCTCAATATGCAAGATGACGGGAGCTCCGTGGCCCAAAGGTTCCATCCCAGAGGTGTCTGAATTGTGGCAGCAAGAGTGGTTCTACGTCACGGCCCCTAGAAGTGCCAAGTGGGCGGCTCCCCCTGTTTTCCGCCCGGGCCCCCCACCACAGCTGATGTCATGGATCAGCAGAGGTCTGAGCTGGGGGCTAGCCAAGGACGTGCCTATACTGCAAAGTCACATTCGAGATCTCTTCAATGGAGATTTCAGTTTGGTTGCGGTAATACAGGTTATGCTGGTCCATCAAGCCCAGCCTTGCAAACGCCGGCCTCTTCGCCTATGGGAGTTCAATCCCGAGGGACCACGTGCCATTCAAAATTTCCTCGGTCTGACACACGAGGAGATGTACGAGTCATTCTTCGGACCTCAAGTGGAGTGTCCGGAGATCACCGAGGACATGGGCCTGAGTAGTAACCGCGCCGCCGATGAGGTAAGGCATCTTCCGGCCGAACATCTCTCTTCGTTACGAAGTTATTTCTGAAAGTTCACTTTTTTACCAGGGCTGGCTAACAAAGGCGAAGTTGATTCGGTGTTCGGCCCCCCTCCCTGAGGGTTTGGAAAATCCGGTATTGGAAAAGATGCTCCAGACCGCACCTTGCCCGAAGCCCTTGAAGGAAGACACTGTGGAGGATAATGCGGGCGAGCGCGGGCCCCCAATGCTGCCCACTCTAGCCGAGGGAGCGAGCATCTCCATGAAGGAAGGCGACCAGAAGAGGAAAAGGACTGCACCCGGGGATTCGGAAGCCGAAGCTTCCAAACGGGAGAAGAAGTCTCCCACAGAGGGTCCTACCTCAGGGGGCGTCGTTGCCGCACAAAGTCCGTGGGGGGTCAATTCTCCC
Organism: Triticum urartu; assembly: GCF_056163025.1. Taxonomy (NCBI): domain Eukaryota; kingdom Viridiplantae; phylum Streptophyta; class Magnoliopsida; order Poales; family Poaceae; genus Triticum; species Triticum urartu. The sequence goes on from NC_141875.1 coordinate 534,053,799, forward strand.
GCGAGTCGTAAGTGACCCGAAATACTTGTAATGGTACAGATATGTCATCTTCTTCTTCTGAGAAAATAACCACCGCATATATTTTTGCAGTTCGGGCCTTAGCCCCTCTCAAATGAGCTCGTCTTCGGGGGATCTTCTTCTAGAGATGATGGAGAGCGAAACGCCTCCTCCGGACTCCTCCGCGCCAGAGGCGGGCGACCCTGAAGTGTCATCGCGGAGGGCCTCTCCGAGTCTGGTGAGGCCAGAAGATAATCCCATTGACCCCCGAAGCTCCCAGTGTCCGGCTCCCGAAGAGAGCAGACAAAAGAGTCCAGCACCGTCTGGTGTGCGATCGGATGTTCTGAGGGAGTTGGTGGGGCGAGCGGCCATCTCAGATGAACACCGTGTGCTGATGAACACGGTGATGGAGAGAATATCGTCCGCCTAAAGCGGATTGCATGAAGCTTTTATGAGTCTACTGACAGGCTTTGAGGTACGTAAAAGAATGTATGATAGTCCTGCACATGCTAGGTGTGCCCTGTGTAGATAGTAGCCCCTGAGACTCTGGTTGTCGTCGGAAACGACGACGAACAGAGGATCATATTCCCAGGTAATAACCATACTGCCTCTATGTGCGGGTGATGGAAGCTCCGGTGGCTAGCCGGACTAGCGAGTTTGCCCATTTAGAACGGCAGTTGGATGCGGCAGACGCCGACATCGAGCTTGTTAACAAAAGGCTTGACGAGGCACAGGGTAAGTGTCATTATATGGTAAACGTCACATAGGAAGAGCAGCATGATGCCATTATCTTTAATATGTTGTGACAGCAGATGGAGCTGCCACTGTTGAAGCCTTACGGGCAGAACTTGCCCGAGCCAAGGAACAAGCGAGGTTGGGTAATGCGGCTGCTGTGAAGGCGGCCGAAGAGTTGCAAGCCGAGAAGGCCGCGCATGGCGAGACCCGAGACAAGATGGCCAAGATGGCTATAGAATTAAAAGCCGCCGCCGACCGTTGCTGGGTTCTTGAAAAGGAAAACCAAGCGAAGGCATCGGACCTTCAGAAGGCTGCTGCGATGAAAAAGGATCTCCACTCTGCTATGAGGGCAAAGAAGGAGGAGCTGTGGGAAGCCGGGGATATTGTAGCTGGGAAATCCTTTATGTTGCGGAGGAAATTCGGAGATCCACGGTATTCCCCTCTGGATCGGCTGTGGAGTTTGGAGGATGTGTATATGGATTTGACGGCAAGCGCTACCGATGCGGCCAAGTACTTCCAGGGTCAGATAGACCGTGAAGTAGACCAGCTGTTTTGGAGACAATTCCATTCTCCCGAGCGTCCACTTTCATTGACTGACCAATTAGCCGAATGGGCCGAACTAAATAGGTTGTCCGGACTCTCCATGAGGTCTGTTGTGGATCAGCTGTGGTCGGAAAGGTCAAAACCAAGCAGCTATTGTGGCTTGGTGCAGCAGGTCCTTGACGTGGTGCCGCGCATTGATGCGATGAGGAGGTCGGCGTGCATAGAGGGCACACGGATGGCCTTTGCCCGTGTTAAGGCATACTGGGCGGAGATGGATGCTACCAATGTTGCAGCGCGGGATTCGGCTATAGGTCGAAAGGCTGCTGAGCACTACTTTGAAGAAGTTCTTGAGGGTGCCCGTTTGATAGAGACCCAGTGCTAAAAAAATATTATGTTTGAGTGATATGTAATCTCATTGTAAGCGAAATGCTTTTATGAATTTTTAGAAGGCTATTTTTATACTTTTGCCTGAAAGTAATATGATGCCTCCTGGGCGGCCGTTTATGTAAACATGCGTATAACCTGAAAGATTGCAGTCGTTGGCTTCAACCCCCACGCATATAATGCGTAGGTGCTCGCAAAAACACGCGTTCACACTTAACCCAACGTCTTGGTCCTATTAAGGAGGTGATAGCGGAGCGAGCGAGGCAACCGGACTATAATGCTTTAGCACTTTCACTTAGCCATAGGAGTTTGACAGTGGGGCTACTAGATAGCCCCTGGTGGCACCGCACTATCCCGATTCTGGGATGCGTACATGCCTGGCCGGAAAACGGCCCTTCGTTAAGGCGGAGGAATTCTAACATTCCCACAGGTCATCGAGTGGTTGACCAGTCTCACGCTATATCATGACAGTCAGTTTTCGGCTTTCTCTACTGAGGTGCTCGTCCGGATGAACCAGGGCACAATCGTAGTAGTTCTCCTAGTGCTACCTTAGCCGGCAAAGCGGAACGTAAGGCACCAAAACACAGGAGCCGGGCAAACCCAACATTTGACCAAAGACAATGATTCGGAGCTGATGCATATAGGGCCAAACTCGCGACGCCGAACACTCCCTAAGGTATTCGGTCTTTGTGGTATAAACTGGGCCTAAATAGTGGCCTTTGTAAGAAGCCCCGTGTGTCCAGGTACGTGCATTGTTCTGGCGTGGCCACATGCCAAGACGTCAGCATCCTTCTCAATGGCGGATATGTATCAACACGAGACAGTAAAAAAGGTTTACGCATGGTCTTAATCTAAAAAGAATCCTTGGAGCGGGTCCCTGCTGCACGTCTGCGCCTGTGTCTCCGTTGTGCCGTATCCTGGACGGGTGTAGCATGATGATCGTCTGTAAAAGAGAGGAAGTTAAGTGAAAAAGTTGTCGTGCAAAAGGATAGTTTTTAAAGAAACCATGTATAATTCAAGATGATAAGAAATTGCCACTTGTCTGCGCGCGTTGAGCCCCTTGTATTGACAAATAGGGGTGTGACCACTTATTTCCGTATAAATAGCGGCGCCGGACTTGATTAGTTGTATCTGAGGTCTTGACGACCTATTGGATGCTTTCGTCTGTCCGGGCGCCTTTAGTGTGCGGCGGGCAAGGCAGCCTCACTCTCTTCGGCGCGCCGAGATCGCTTGATATTTCTGTGTACTGTAATGATGCCACGTGGACCGGGCATCTTGAGTGTGAGGGAGGCGTAGTGTGGTATTGCGTTAAAGCGAGCGAAAGCTTCGCGTCCGAGCAATGCTTGATAGCCGTTTTGAAACAGAGCGATGTGGAAAGTTAAATGCTCGCGACGGAAGTTATCGGGGGAGCCGAATGTAACTTGTAGTAGGAGGGAGCCCATACAACGAGCCCCTGGGCCTGGCGTTACTCCTTTAAAGGTAGTATTGCTATGGCGAATTTGTGTTGGGTCTAGCCCCATCCCGCGGATTGTATCCTGATATATTAGGTTTAGGCTACTGCTGCCGTCCATCAAGACCTTTGTGAAGTGATATCCGCCAATTACTGGGTCCAATACCAGGGGAGCCCATCCTGGGTGTCGGATACTTGCTGAGTAATCGCGATGGTCGAAAGTGATCGGTTGAAATGACCAGTGGCAGGACTTCGTGGTGATAGGCACTTGGGTATACTTTCCTGGGAGTGCCGCATTGTTTTTTCCCTTGATTACGTGTAACACGTTTACTGTTTTGACTTCTGGTGGAAATTGCTTTTGTTACCCCGTGTCTTGCTTGGGGGGGCTCGTCCTCGTCTTCACTTGGTGTATCCTCCCCCTTGTGTACGGCGTTGAGCTTGTCGGACTGCTTGAAGACCCAACATTCTCTGTGGATATGATTAGCAGGTTTACCAGGGGTACTATGAATCTGACATACTTGGTCCAGAATTTTATTGAGGCTGGACAGTTCGTCCCTGGTGCCTTTAGGGGGCGGCTTTTGGCTTGGTTGAGAGCTTTTGAATCTGGCATTTACTGTCGTGCCTTTCGTGATGTCTTCTTTATTCCGGCATTTGTTATTGCTGTTGCGCCATGATTTCCCGTTTCCATCTCTATCTTCAGATGTACTGGGGTCGTTGGTGCTGCATCTGGCTAGCCAGCTGTCCTCCCCCGCGCAAAAGCGGGTCATGAGGTTTGTTAATGTGGTCATCGTTCTCGGCTTATTTTGGCCGAGGTGTCTGGCGAGCCATTCGTCACGGACGCTATGCTTGAAAGCTGCTAAGGCTTCGGCGTCCGGACAGTCGACAATCTGGTTCTTTTTAGTAAGAAACGTGTTCCAAAGCTTTCGGGCTGACTCTCCAGGCTGTTGAGTTATATGACTCAAATCATCCGCATCCGGAGGTCGGACATACGTCCCTTGAAAATTTGCCCGAAAGGCGTCTTCGAGCTCTTCCCAACTTCCAATGGAGCTTTCGGGGAGGCCTTTGAGCTAGTGACGAGCCGGCCCTTTGAGCTTGAGGGGTAGGTACTTGATGGCGTGGAGATCATCTCCTCGAGCCATATGAATATGAAGGATGTAGTCCTCAATCCAGACCCCAGGGTCTGTTGTTCCGTCGTATGCCTCTATGTTTAGGGGCTTGAATCCCTCTGGAAATTCGTGGTCCAGCACCTCATCGGTGAAACATAGGGGGTGTGCGGCACCCCTGTAGCTTGGTATACCGCGTTGTTCGGATGTTTGTTGTGTTGCATTGTATGCTGGGGCGCGCTTGCGTGGTCCATAGATGGATCTTGTTGCACCGTCCTTTGGGTGCGAGCCCTCGCATTGGTTGTGTGTTGTATGGTGAGCGGCGTTGTATGCCACTCTGTGTTGGTAGAGGGGTCGTCTATCCGACCAGCTGGCTGCTTTGATATTTGGTTGTGGGGGGTCTGAGGCCTCCTCATCGAATTCGGGTAGCAGCTTCCGCTTTGGGTAGCTCTTGTAGGGGCGATTGTCGCCGTACCTTGCTGCTGTGTTGAGTATTTTACTCCATCTGATTTGGAGTGTGTCTTGCGCGGCCTTGAGCCTTTGCTTCTATTTTTTCAGACTCCTCGCGGTGGCAACAAGCCTTTTAAGGGCAGTCTGCTGCTCCGGGTACCTGTCCGGCGTTATATCGTCCGGACCATTATCCTTGATAGGATTTGTTTGTTCGGTTTGATTATCCGGATTGCCGTTGTGCGTCAGCGGTTCGCCCTGCTCCAGCGCTGGGTCTGTGTGATCGCTATTTCTGTCGAGGCGGGATTTGGGGCGGCGCTTGCGTCGCCGCTTTGACTGCTTTTCGGGGGAACAAGCCTTCGGTGCGTCCTTCTGCTCCTCGTCGTCATCTTTTGGTGCGTCCACCATGTATAAGTCATATGACGAGGTGGCGTTCCAGGGCCCAATAGGCGCTGGTTCTTCATTGTCTCCTTCATCGGCGTCCATACCGTCGATGTCTTCCGAGTCGAGGTCGAGCATGTCGGTTAAATCGTCGACAGTGGCTACAAAGTGGGTGGTGGGTGGGCTTTGAATTTCTTCATCGTCCGTACCCCAACCTTGCTGACCGTAATTCGGCCAGGGCTCTCCTGATAAAGAGAGAGACTTTAGTGTCTTTAGAATATCGCCGAAAGGCGAGTGCTAGAAGATGTTTGCGGCAGTAAACTCCATGATTGGCACCCAATCGGATTCGATCGGCAGGGGCGCGGAGGGTTCGGGGTCCGGAGAGGAGTCCGGCTCCTTGGAGTCACGAGTCTCATGGAGTGCGGGGCTGGTGTTCGGCTCAATCGCCGTTGGGATCGCAGCCCCCGAGGCGGCGTCCAACCACCCATCCTCGATCGGCGCGGTTGACTCCGAATTAAGGGTCGAAGTCGATGCGGGTGCGGCCTCCAGGGCACTGTTCGGTGGCAGAGCTAGATCATGCTCGTCGGGACAGTGCGGCGCGCTCGGCAGTGGCTCGAATCCGTCGAAGATCAAGTCCCCGCGGATGTCAGCCGTGTAGTTTAAACTTCCAAATCTGACCTGACGGCCAGGGGCGTATCTTTCGATCTGCTCCAGATGGCCAAGTGAATTGGCCCGCAGTGCGAAGCCGCCGAAGACGAAGACCTGTCCGGGGAGGAAGGTCTCACCCAGGACTGCATCGTTATTGGTGATCGTAGGAACCATCGAGCCTAACGGCGACGACACAGAGGAACTCTCAATGAAAGCACCAATGTCGCTGTCAAAACCGGCGGATCTCGGGTAGGGGGTCCCAAACTGTGCGTCTAGGCCGGATGGTAACGGGAGGCAAGGGACACGAAGTTTTACCCAGGTTCGGGCCCTCTCGATGGAGGTAAAACCCTACGTCCTGCTTGATTAATATTGATGCTATGGGTAGTACAAGAGTAGATCTACCATGAGATCGAAGAGGCTAAACCCTAGAAGCTAGCCTATGGTATGATTGTTCATGTGTATGTTGTCCTACGGAATAAAACCCTCCGGTTTATATAGACACCGGATAGGGTTAGGGTTACATAGAGTCGGTTACAATGGTAGGAGATCTTCATATCCGTATCGCCAAGCTTGCCTTCCACGCCAAGGAAAGTCCCTTCCAGACATGGGACGGAGTCTTCAATCTTGTATCTTCATAGCCCAGGAGTCCGGCTGAAGATATAGTCCGACTATCCGAACACCCCCTAATCCAGGACTCCCTCAACTGCCAAAGCTTCGGCGTCCGGACAGCCAACTATTTGGTTCTTCTTAGTAAGAAACCTGTTCCAAAGCTTTCGGGCTGACTCTCCAGGCTGTTGAGTTATATGACTCAAATCGTCCGCATCCGGGGGTCGAACATAAGTCCCTTGAAAATTTGCCCGAAAAGCGTCTTCGAGCTCTTCCCAGCTTCCAATGGAGTTTTCAGGGAGGCTTTTAAGCCAGTGCTGAGCTGGCCCTTTGAGCTTGAGGGGTAAGTATTTGATGGTGTGGAGATCATCTCCTCGGGCCATATGGATATGGAGGATATAGTCCTCAATCCAGACCCCCGGGTCTGTTGTTCCGTCGTATGCCTCTATGTTTACGGGTTTGAATCCCTCTGGAAATTCATGGTCCAGCACCTCATCGGTGAAACATAGGGGGTGTGCGGCACCCCTGTATCTGGGTGTACTGCGTTGTTCTGATGTTTGTTGTGTTACATCATATGCTGGGGCGCGCTTGCGTGGTCCATAGATGGATCTAGCTGCGCTGTCCTTTTGGTGCGAGCCCTCGTGTGGACCGCATATTGGCTTGTGAGTGGCGTTGTTTGCCGCTCCATGTTGGCCGTGAGGTCGTCTATCCGGCCAGGTGGCCGTTTTTATTTTTGGTTGTGGGGGATCTAGGGCCTCCTCATCGAATTCGGGTAGCTCTTGGTGGGGCAGTTACCACCATACTTCGCTGTTGTGTTGAGTACTTTACTCCATCTGATTTGGAGTGTGTCTTGCGCAGCCTTGATCCTTTGCTTCTATTTTTTTCAGACTCCTCGCGGTGGCAACAAGCCTTTGACGGGCACTCTGCTGCTCCGGGTGCCTGTCCGGCGTTATGTCATCCGGACTATTATCTTTGACAGAATTGGTTTGTTCGGTTTGATTCTCCGTATTGCCGTGGTCCGGCAGTGGTTCGCCCTGCTCTAATGCTGGGTCTGTATGATCGTTATTTCTGCCGAGGCGGGATTTGGGGCAGTGCTTATGCCGCCACTTTGACTGCTTCTCGAGGGGACAAGCCTTCGTTGCGTCCTTCCGTTCCTCGTTGTCGTCTTCTTTTGGTGTGTCCACCATGTATTCGTCATATGATGAGGTGGACGTCCAGCGCCCTGTGGGCGGTGGTTCCTCTTCGCCTCCCGCGTCGTCATCCATACCGTCGATGTCTTCGGAGTCGAAGTCGAGCATGTCGGTTGAGTCATCGATAGTGGCTACCAAGTGGGTGATGGGTGGGCCTCGAATTTCTTCGTCGTCCGCATCCCAGTCCTGCCGGACATAGTTCGGCCAGGATTCTCCTGACAAGGAGAGAGACCTTAATGAGTTCAGTATGTCGCCAAAGGGCGAGTGCTGAAAAATATCCGCGGAGGTAAACTCCATCATCGGCGCCCAATCGGATTCGATAGGAACGGGCGCAGGTGGTTCGGAGTCCATGGCCGGAGAAGGATCCAGCAGTTTAACAACACGACTCTCGTGCAAGGCAGGGTCGATGTTCGGCTCGATCGCCGATGAGGGTAAGGCCTCCGTGGCGGGGTCCATCCACCCGTCCGCGGAAGGCACAACTGGCTCCGAATTGAGGGTCGGAGCGGCTGCCAGTGTGATCTCCTTAACACTATCCGATGTGAGAGCTAAGTCATGCTCATCGTGACCGCGTGGTGCACAAGGCAGAATCTCGAATCCGTCGAAGGTCAAATCCCCACGGATATCGGCCGTGTAGTTTAAGCTTCCAAACCTGACCTGGTGGCCAGGGGCGTAACTTTCCATCTGCTCCAGATGGCCAAGCGAATTGGCCCGCAGTGCAAAGCCGCCGAGCACGAAGATTTGTCCGAGGAGAAAAGTCTCACCCTGGACCGCATCGCTATCGATGATAGTAGGAGCCATCAAGCCTAACAGTGATGACACAGAGGAACTCTCAATGAAAGCACCAATGTCGGTGTCAAAACCGGCGGATCTCGGGTAGGGGGTCCCGAACTGTGCGTCTAGGCCGGATGGTAACAGGAGGCAAGGGACACGAAGTTTTACCCAGGTTCGGGCCCTCTCGATGGAGGTAAAACCCTACGTCCTGCTTGATTAATATTGATGCTATGGGTAGTACAAGAGTAGATCTACCATGAGATCGAAGAGGCTAAACCCTAGAAGCTAGCCTATGGTATGATTGTTGATGTGTATGTTGTCCTACGGACTAAAACCCTCCGGTTTATATAGACACCGGATAGGGTTAGGGTTACATAGAGTCGGTTACAATGGTAGGAGATCTTCATATCCATATCGCGAAGCTTGCCTTCCACGCCAAGGAAAGTCCCTTCCGGACACGGGACGGAGTCTTCAATCTTGTATCTTCATAGCCCAGGAGTCCGGCTGAAGGTATAGTCCGGCTATCCGAACACCCCCTAATCCAGGACTCTCTCAGCTGCCAAGGCTTCGGCGTCCGGGCAGCCAACTATTTGGTTCTTCTTAGTAAGAAACCTGTTCCAAAGCTTTCGGGCTGACTCTCCAGGCTGTTGAGTTATATGACTCAAATCGTCCGCATCCGGGGGTCGGACATAAGTCCCTTGAAAATTTGCCCGAAAAGCGTCTTCGAGCTCTTCCCAGATTCCAATTGAGTTTTCGGGGAGGCTTTTAAGCCAGTGTTGAGCTGGCCCTTTGAGCTTGAGGGGTAAGTATTTGATGGTGTGGAGATCATCTCCTCGGGCCATATGGATATGGACGATATAGTCCTCAATCCAGACCCCCGGGTCTGTTGTTCCGTCGTATGCCTCTATGTTTACGGGTTTGAATCCCTCTGGAAATTCATGGTCCAGCACCTCATCGGTGAAACATAGGGGGTGTGCGGCACCCTTGTATCTGGGTGTATCGCGTTGTTCTGATGTTTGTTGTGTTACATCATATGCTGGGGCACGCTTGCGTGGTCCATAGATGGATCTGGCTGCGCTGTCCTTTTGGTGCGAGCCCTCGTGTGGACCGCGTATTGGCTTGTGAGTGGTGTTGTTTGCCACTCCATGTTGGCCGTGAGGTCATCTATCTGGCCAGGTGGCCATTTTTATTTTTGGTTGTGGGGGATCTAGGGCCTCCTCATCGAATTCGGGTAGCTCTTGGTGGGGCAGTTACCACCATACTTCGCTGTTGTGTTGAGTACTTTACTCCATCTGATTTGGAGTGTGTCTTGCGCAGCCTTGAGCCTTTGCTTCTATTTTTTCAGACTCCTCGCGGTGGCAACAAGCCTTTGACGGGCACTCTGCTGCTCCGGGTGCCTGTCCGGCGTTATGTCATCCGGACTATTATCTTTGACAGAATTGGTTTGTTCGGTTTGATTCTCCGTATTGCCGTGGTCCGGCAGTGGTTCGCCCTGCTCTAATGCTGGGTCTGTATGATCGTTATTTCTGCCGAGGCGGGATTTGGGGCAGTGCTTACGCCGCCGCTTTGACTGCTTCTCGAGGGGACAAGCCTTCGTTGCGTCCTTCCGTTCCTCGTTGTCGTCTTCTTTTGGTGTGTCCACCATGTATTCGTCATATGATGAGGTGGACGTCCAGTGCCCTGTGGGCGGTGGTTCCTCTTTGCCTCCCACATCGTCATCCATACCGTCGATGTCTTCGCAGTCGAAGTCGAGCATGTCGGTTGAGTCATCGATAGTGGCTACCAAGTGGGTGATGGGTGGGCCTCGAATTTCTTCGTCGTTCGCATCCCAGTCCTGCCGGACATAGTTCGGCCAGGATTCTCCTGACAAGGAGAGAGACCTTAATGAGTTCAGTATGTCGCCAAAGGGCGAGTGCTGAAAAATATCCGCGGAGGTAAACTCCATGATCGACGCCCAATCGGATTCGATAAGAACCGGCGCAGGCGGTTCGGAGTCCGTGGCCGGAGAAGGATCCAGCAGTTTAACAACACGACTCTCGTGCAAGGCAGGGTCGATGTTCGGCTCGATCGCCGATGAGGGTAAGGCCTCCGTGGCGGGGTCCATCCACCCGTCCGCGGAAGGCACAACTGGCTCCGAATTGAGGGTCGGAGCGGCTGCCAGTGTGATCTCCTTAACACTATCCGATGTGAGAGCTAAGTCATGCTCATCGTGACCGCGTGGCGCACAAGGCAGAGGCTCAAATCCGTCGAAGGTCAAATCCCCACGGATATCGGCCGTGTAGTTTAAGCTTCCAAACCTGACCTGGTGGCCAGGGGCGTAACTTTCCATCTGCTCCAGATGGCCAAGCGAATTGGCCCGTAGTACAAAGTCGCCGAGCACGAAGATTTGTCCGGGGAGAAAAGTCTCACCCTGGACCGCATCGCTATCGATGATAGTAGGAGCCATCAAGCCTAACGGCGATGACACAGAGGAACTCTCAATGAAAGCACCAATGTCGGTGTCAAAACCGGCGGATCTCGGGTAGGGGGTCCCAAACTGTGCGTCTAGGCCGGATGGTAACAGGAGGCAAGGGACACGAAGTTTTACCCAGGTTCGGGCCCTCTCGATGGAGGTAAAACCCTACGTCCTGCTTGATTAATATTGATGCTATGGGTAGTACAAGAGTAGATCTACCATGAGATCGAAGAGGCTAAACCCTAGAAGCTAGCCTATGGTATGATTGTTGATGTGTATGTTGTCCTACGGACTAAAACCCTCCGGTTTATATAGACACCGGATAGGGTTAGGGTTACATAGAGTCGGTTACAATGGTAGGAGATCTTCATATCCGTATCGCGAAGCTTGCCTTCCACGCCAAGGAAAGTCCCTTCCGGACACGGGACGGAGTCTTCAATCTTGTATCTTCATAGCCCAGGAGTCCGGCTGAAGGTATAGTCCGGCTATCCGAACACCCCCTAATCCAGGACTCTCTCAGCTGCCAAGGCTTCGGCGTCCGGGCAGCCAACTATTTGGTTCTTCTTAGTAAGAAACCTGTTCCAAAGCTTTCGGGCTGACTCTCCAGGCTGTTGAGTTATATGACTCAAATCGTCCGCATCCGGGGGTCGGACATAAGTCCCTTGAAAATTTGCCCGAAAAGCGTCTTCGAGCTCTTCCCAGCTTCCAATGGAGTTTTCGGGGAGGCTTTTAAGCCAGTGCTGAGCTGGCCCTTTGAGCTTGAGGGGTAAGTATTTGATGGTGTGGAGATCATCTCCTCGGGCCATATGGATATGGACGATATAGTCCTCAATCCAGACCCCCGGGTCTGTTGTTCCGTCGTATGCCTCTATGTTTACGGGTTTGAATCCCTCTGGAAATTCATGGTCCAGCACCTCATCGGTGAAACATAGGGGGTGTGCGGCACCCTTGTATCTGGGTGTACCGCGTTGTTCTGATGTTTGTTGTGTTACATCATATGCTGGGGCGCGCTTGCGTGGTCCTTAGATGGATCTGGCTGCGCTGTCCTTTTGGTGCGAGCCCTCGTGTGGACCGCGTATTGGCTTGTGAGTGGCGTTGTTTGCCGCTCCATGTTGGCCGTGAGGTCGTCTATCCGGCCAGGTGGCCGTTTTTATTTTTGGTTGTGGGGGATCTAGGGCCTCCTCATCGAATTCGGGTAGCTCTTGGTGGGGCAGTTACCACCATACTTCGCTGTTGTGTTGAGTACTTTACTCCATCTGATTTGGAGTGTGTCTTGTCCAGCCTTGAGCCTTTGCTTCTATTTTTTCAGACTCCTCGCGGTGGCAACAATCCTTTGACAGGCACTCTGCTGCTCCGGGTGCCTGTCCGGCGTTATGTCATCCGGACTATTATCTTTGACAGAATTGGTTTGTTCGGTTTGATTCTCCGTATTGTCGTGGTCCGGCAGTGGTTGGCCCTGCTCTAATGCTGGGTCTGTATGATCGTTATTTCTGCCGAGGTGGGATTTGGGGCAGTGCTTACGCCGCCGCTTTGACTGCTTCTCGAGGGGACAAGCCTTCGTTGCGTCCTTCCGTTCCTCGTTGTCGTCTTCTTTTGGTGTGTCCACCATGTATTCGTCATATGATGAGGTGGACGTCCAGTGCCCTGTGGGCGGTGGTTCCTCTTTGCCTCCCGCATCGTCATCCATACCGTCGATGTCTTCGCAGTCGAAGTCGAGCATGTCGGTTGAGTCATCGATAGTGGCTACCAAGTGGGTGATGGGTGGGCCTCGAATTTCTTCGTCGTCCGCATCCCAGTCCTGCCGGACATAGTTCGGCCAGGATTCTCCTGACAAGGAGAGAGACCTTAATGAGTTCAGTATGTCGCCAAAGGGTGAGTGCTGAAAAATATCCGCGGAGGTAAACTCCATGATCGGCGCCCAATCGGATTCGATAAGAACAGGCGCAGGCGGTTCGGAGTCCGTGGCCGGAGAAGGATCCAGCAGTTCAACAACACGACTCTCATGCAAGGCAGGGTCGATGTTCGGCTCGATCGCCGATGAGGGTAAGGCCTCCGTGGCGGGGTCCATCCACCCGTCCGCGGAAGGCACAACTGGCTCCGAATTGAGGGTCGGAGCGGCTGCCAGTGTGATCTCCTTAACACTATCCGATGTGAGAGCTAAGTCATGCTCATCGTGACCGCGTGGCGCACAAGGCAGAGGCTCAAATCCGTCGAAGGTCAAATCCCCACGGATATCGGCCGTGTAGTTTAAGCTTCCAAACCTGACCTGGTGGCCAGGGGCGTAACTTTCCATCTGCTCCAGATGGCCAAGCGAATTGGCCCGCAGTGCAAAGCCGCCGAGCACGAAGATTTGTCCGGGGAGAAAAGTCTCACCCTGGACTGCATCGCTATCGATGATAGTAGGAGCCATCAAGCCTAACGGCGACGACACAGAGGAACTCTCAATGAAAGCACCAATGTCGGTATCAAAACCGGTGGATCTCGGGTAGAGGGTCCCAAACTGTGCGTCTAGGCCGGATGGTAACAGGAGGCAGGGGACACAATGTTTTACCCAGGTTCGGGCCCTCTTGATGGAGGTAAAACCCTATGTCCTGCTTGATTAATATTGATGATATGGTAGTACAAGAGTAGATCTACCACGAGATCGGAGAGGCTAAACCCTAGAAGCTAGCCTATGGTATGATTGTCTGTTGTCCTACGGACTAAAACCCTCTGGTTTATATAGACACCGGAGAGGGTTAGGGTTACACAAGGCTGGTTACAAAGGAGGAGATATCCATATCCGTATTGCCTAGCTTGCCTTCCACGCCAAGTAGAGTCCTATTCGGACACAAGACGAAGTCTTCAATCTTGTATCTTCATAGTCTAACAGTCCGGCCAAAGGATATAGTCCGGCTGTCCGGAGACCCCCTAATCCAGGACTCCCTGAAAGATCTTTATCGGTCAGACCGCATAACAACATACGTTGTTCCCTTTGTCATCGGTATGTTACTTGCCCGAGATTCGATCGTCGGTATCTCAATACCTAGTTCAATCTCGTTACCGGCAAGTCTCTTTACTATTCCGTAACACATCATCCCGCAACCAACTCATTAGTTGCAATCCTTGCAAGGCTTAAGTGATGTGCATTACCGAGATGGCCCAGAGATACTTCTCCGACAATCGGAGTGACAAATCCTAATCTCGAAATATGCCAACCCAACAAGTACCTTCGGAGACACCTGTAGAGCACATTTATAATCACCCAGTTACGTTGTGACGTTTGGTGGCACACAAAGTGTTCCTCCGGTAAACGGGAGTTGCATAATCTCATAGTCACAGGAACATGTATAAGTCATGAAGAAAGCAATAGCAACAAACTAAGCGATCAAGTGCTAAGCTAACGGAATGGGTCAAGTCAATCACATCATTCTCTAATGATGTGACCCCATTAATCAAATGACAACTCAAGTCTACGGTTAGGAAACATAACCATCTTTGATTAACGAGCTAGTCAAGTAGAGGCATACTAGTGACACTCTGTTTGTCTATGTATTCACACATGTATTATGTTTCCGGTTAATACATATCTAGCATGAATAATAAACATTTATCATGATATAAGGAAATAAATAATAACTTTATTATTGCCTCTAGGGCATATTTCCTTCAGACTCCCACTTGCACTAGAGTCAATAATCTAGTTCACATCGCCATGTGATTTAACATCAATAGTTCACATCACCATGTGATTAACACCCATAGTTCACATCGTCATGTGACCAACACCCAAAGTGTTTACTAGAGTAAATAATCTAGTTCACATCGCTATGTGATTAATACCCAAAGAGTTCTAAGGTGTGATCATGTTTTGCTTGTGAGGGAAGTTTAGTCAATGGGTCTGCCACATTCAGATCTGTATGTATTTTGCAAATTTCTATGTCAACAATGCTCTGCACGGAGCTACTCTAGCTAATTGCTCCCACTTTCAGTATGTATCCAGATTGAGACTTTGAGTCATCTGGATCAGTGTCAAAACTTGCATCGACGTAACCCTTTACGACAAACCTTTTGTCACCTCCATAATCGAGAAACATATCCTTATTCCACTAAGGATAATTTTGACCAATGTCCAGTGATCTACTCCTTGATCACTATTGTACTCCCTTGCCAAACTCAGGGCAGGGTATACAATAGGTCTGGTACACAGCATGGCATACTTTATAGAACCTATGGCCGAGGCATAGGGAATGCCTTTCATTCTCTCTCTATCTTCTGCCGTGGTCGGGTTTTGAGTCTTACTCAACTTCACACCTTGTAACATAGGCAATAACTCCTTCTTTGACTGTTCCATTTTGAACTACTTCAAAATCTTGTCAAGGTATGTACTAATTGAAAAACTTATCTAGCATCTTGATCTATCTCTATAGATCTTGATGCTCAATATGTAAGCAGCTTCACCGAGGTCTTTCTTTGAAAAACTCCTTTCAAACATTCCTTTATGCTTTGCAGAATAATTCTACATTATCTCCGATCAACAATATGTCATTCACATATACTTATCAGAAATGCTGTAGTGCTCCCACTCACTTTCTTGTAAATGCAGGCTTCACCGCAAGTCTATATAAAACTATATGCTTTGGTCAACTTATCAAAGCATATATTCCAACTCCGAGATGCTTGCACCAGTCCATAGATGGATTGGTGGAGCTTGAATATTTTGTTAGTACCTTTAGGATTGACAAAACCTTCTGGTTGCATCATAAACAACTCTTCTTTAATAAATCCATTAAGGAATGCAGTTTTGTTTATCCATTTGCCAGATTTCATAAAATGCGGCAATTGCTAACATGATTCGGACAGACTTAAGCATAGATACGAGTGAGAAACTCTCATCGTAGTCAACACCTTGAACTTGTCGAAAACCTTTTTGCGACAATTCTAGCTTTGTAGATAGTAACACTACTATCAGCGTCCGTCTTCCTCTTGAAGATCCATTTAATCTCAATGGCTCGCCGATCAATGGGCAAGTCAATCAAAGTCCATACTTTGTTCTCATACATGGATCTCATCTCAGATTTCATGGCCTCAAGCCATTTCACGGAATCTGGGCTCATCATCACTTCCTCATAGTTCGTAGGCTCGTCATGGTCAAGTAACATGACCTCCAGAACAGGATTACCGTACCACTCTGGTGTGGATCTCACTCTGGTTTACCTACGAGGTTCGGTAGTAACTTGATCTGAAGTTACATGATCATCATCATTAGCTTCCTCACTAATTGGTGTAGTAGTCATAGGAACAGATTTCTGTGATGAACTACTTTCCAATAAGGGAGCAGGTACAGTTACCTCATCAAGTTCTACTTTCCTCCCACTCACTTCTTTCGAGAGAAACTCCTTCTCTAGAAAGGATCCATTCTCAGCAAAGAATATCTTGCCTTCGGATCTGTGATAGAAGGTGTACCCAACAGTTTCTTTTGGGTATCCTATGAAGATTTACTTCTCTGATTTGGGTTCGAGCTTATCACGTTGAAACTTTTTCACATAAGCATCGCAGTCCCAAACTTTAAGAAATGACAGCTTAGGTTTCTTGCCAAACCATAGTTCATACGGTGTCGTCTCATCGGATTTAGATGGTTCCCTATTTAATGTGAATGTAGCTGTCTCTAATGCATAACCCCAAAACGATAGTGGTAAATCGGTAAGAGACATCATAGATCGCACCATATCTAATAAAGTACGGTTACGACGTTCGGACACACCATTACACTGTGTTGTTCCAGGTGGTGTGAGTAGTGAAACTATTTCACATTGTTTTTAACTGAAGGCCAAACTCGTAACTCAAATATTTCACTTATGCGATCATATCGTAGAAACTTCTTTTGTTACGATGATTCTCCACTTCACTCTGAAATTCTTCGAACTTTTCAAATGTTTCAGACTTGTGTTTCATCAAGTAGATATACTCATATCTGCTCAAATCATTTGTGAAGATCAGAAAAGAATGATACCTGCCGCGAGCCTTAATATTCATCGGACCACATACATCAGTATGTATGAT
The DNA here is from genome assembly GCF_056163025.1 of Triticum urartu. Taxonomy (NCBI): domain Eukaryota; kingdom Viridiplantae; phylum Streptophyta; class Magnoliopsida; order Poales; family Poaceae; genus Triticum; species Triticum urartu. The sequence continues at coordinate 534,070,551 of NC_141875.1, forward strand.
TTCCAACAAATATGTTGCTCGCTCCATTGTTTTGGAGAACGAAGTCTTAGTCATCTTGCCCATGAGGCATGGTTCGCAAGCATCAACTGATTCATAATCAAGTGATTCCAAAATCCCATCAGCATGGATTTTCTTTATGCGCTTTACACCAATATGACCTAAACGGTAGTGCCACAAATAAGTTGCACTATCATTATTAACTTTGCATCTTTTGGCTTCAATATTATGAAAATCTGTACCACCACGATCGAGATCCAACAAACCATTTTCATTGGGTGTATGACCATAGAAGGTTTTATTCATGTAAACAGAACAACAATTATTCTCTAACTTACATGAATAACCGTATTGCAATAAACATGATCCAATCACATTTATGCTCAACGCAAACACTAAATAACTTTTATTTTAGGTTTAACACTCATCCCGAAAGTATAGGGAGTGTGCGATGATGATCATATCAATCTTGGAACCATTTCCAATACACATCGTCACTTCGCCCTTAACTAGTCTCCGTTCATTCTGCAACTCCCATTTCGAGTTACAATTCTTAGCAACTGAACTGGTATCAAATACTGAGGGGTTGCTATAAACACTAGTAAAGTACACATCAATAACATGTATATCAAATATACCTATGTTCACTTTGCCATCCTTCTTCTCCGCCAATTACTTGGGGTAGTTCCGCTTCCAGTGACCAGTCCCTTTGCAGTAGAAGCACTCAGTTTCAGGCTTAGGTTCAGACTTGGGTTTTTCACTTGAGCAGCAACTCGCTTGCCGTTCTTCTTGAAGTTCCCCTTTCTTCCCTTTGTCCCTTTACTTGAAGCTAGTGGTTTTGTTTACCATCAACACTTGATGCTTTTCTTGATTTCTACCTTCGTCGATTTCAGTATCACGAAGAGCTTGGGAATCGTTTTCGTTATCCCTTGCATATTATAGTTCATCACGAAGTTCTATTAACTTGGTGATGGCGACTAGAGAATTCTGTCAATCACTATTTTATCTGGAAGATTAACTACCACTTGATTCAAGCGATTGTAGTACCCAGACAATCTGAGAACATGCTCACTCCTTGAGCTATTCTCCTCCATCTTTTAGTTATAGAACTTGTTGGGGACTTCATATCTCTCAACTCGGGTATTTGCTTGAAATATTAACTTCAACTCCTGGAACATCTCATATGGTCCATGACGTTCAAAACGTCTTTGAAGTCCCGATTCTAAGCCGTTTAAGCATGGTGCACTAAACTATCAAGTAGTCATCATATTGAGCTAGCCAAACGTTCATAACATATGCATCTGCTCCTGCAATAGGTCTGTCACCTAGCGGTGCATCAAGGACATAATTCTTCTGTGCAGCAATGAGGATAAACCTCAGATCACGGATCCAATCCGCATCATTGCTACTGACATCTTTCAACTTAGTTTTCTCTAGGAACATATCAAAAAAACAGGGGAGCTAAACGCGAGCTATTGATCTACAACATAGATATGCTAATACTACCAGGACTAAGTTCATGATAAATTTAAGTTCAATTAATCATATTACTTAAGAACTCCCACTTAGATAGACATCCCTCTAATCCTCTAAGTGATCACATGATCCATATCAACTAAACCATGTCTGATCATCACGTGAGATGGAGTAATTTCAATGGTGAACATCACTATGTTGATCATATCTACTATATGATTGACGCTCGACCTTTCGGTCTCAGTGTTCCGAGGCCATATCTGTTATATGCTAGGCTCGTCAAGTTTAACCTAAGTATTCCGCGTGTGCAACTGTTTTGCACCCATTGTATTTGAACGTAGAGCCTATCACACCCGATCATCACGTGGTGTCTCAGCACGAAGAACTTTTGCAACGGTGCATACTCAGGGAGAACACTTGTTCCTTGATAATTAGTGAGATATCATCTTATAAAGCTACCGTTGAACTAAGCAAAATAAGATGTATAAAAGATAAACATCACATGCAATCAAAATATGTGACATGATATGGCCATCATCATCTTGTGCCTTTGATCTCCATCTCCAAAGCATCGTCATGATTTCCATCATCACCGGCATGACACCATGATCTCCATCATCTTGATCTATATCAATGTGTCGTCACATGGTCGTCTCGCCAACTATTGCTCTTGCAACTATTGCTATCGCATAGCGATAAAGTAAAGCAATTATTTGGCGCTTGCATCTTATGCAATAAAGAGACAACCATAAGGCTTCTGCCAGTTGCCGATAACTTCAACAAAACATGATCATCTTATACAACAACTTATATCTCATCACGTTTTGACCATATCACATCACAACATGCCCTGCAAAAACAAGTTAGACGTCCTCTACTTTGTTGTTGCAAGTTTTACGTGGCTGCTACGGGCTGAGCAAGGACCATTCTTACCTACGCATCAAAACCGCAATGATAGTTTTTCAAGTTAGTGTTGTTTTAACCTTCTCAAGGACCGGGCGTAGCCACACTCGGTTCAACTAAAGTTGGAGAAACTGACACCCGCTAGTCACCTGTGTGCATAGCACGGCGGTAAAACCAGTCTCGCGTAAGCGTACACGTAATGTCGGTCCGGGCCGCTTCATCCAACAATACCGCCGAACCAAAGTGTGACATGCTGGTAAGCAGTATGACTTATATCGCCCACAACTCACTTGTGTTCTACTCGTGCATATTACATCAACGCATAAAACCTGGCTCCGATGCCACTATTGGGGAACATAGTAATTTCAAAAAAATTCCTACACACACGCAAGATCATGGTGATGCATAGAAACGAGAGGGGAGAGTGTTGTCCACGTACCCTCGTAGACCGAAAGTGGAAGCGTTAGCACAACGTGGTTGATGTAGTTGTATGTCTTCACGATCCGACCGATCAAGTACCGAACGCACGGCACCTCCGAATTCTGCACACGTTCAACTCGATGACATCCCTTGAACTCCGATCCAGTAGAGTGTTGAGGGAGAGTTTCGTCAGCACGATGGCGTGGTGACGATGATGATGTTCTACCGACGCAGGGCTTCGCCTAAGCACCGCTACGATATGATCGAGGTGGATTATGGTGGAGGGGGGCACCGCACACGACTAAGAGATCAAGAGATCAATTTTTGTGTCTCTCGGGTGCCCCCCTGCCCCCGTATATAAAGGAGCAAGGGGGGTGCGGCCAGCCATAGGAGGAGGCGCGCCGAAGGAGTCCTACTCCCACCTGGAGTAGGACTCCCCTCCTTTTTTCTAGTTGGATTAGGACTTGGGGGGAAGCAGGAGAGGGGGGAAAGGAAGGGGGGCGCCGCCCCCCTCCTTGTCCAATTCGGACTTGGGGGGGAGGGGCACGCGGCTGCCCCTTGGCCGCCTCTCCTCTTCCTCCATTTGGGCCCATAAGGCCCAATAGCCTCTGGGGGGTTCCGGTAACCCCTCCGATACTTCGGTAAAATCACTATTTCACCCGGAACACTTCCGATATCCAAACATAGGCTTCCAATATATCAATCTTCATGTCTCGACCATTTCGAGACTCCTCGTCATGTCCGTGATCACATCCGGGACTCTGAACAACCTTCGGTACATCAAAACACATAAACTCATAATAAAACTGTCATCGTAACGTTAAGCGTGCGGACCCTACGGGTTCGAGAACTATGTTGACATGACCGAGACATGCTACCTCTTGAGCTTGTGTTGGTTTTCCCCGAAGAGGAAGGGATGATGCAGCAAAGTAGCATAAGTATTTCCCTCATTTTTTGAGAACCAAGGTATCAATCCAGTAGGAGGCCACGCTTAAGTCCCTCGTACCTGCACAAAATGATAGCTACTCGCAACCAACGCGATTAGGGGTTGTCAATCCCTTCACGGTCACTTACGAGAGTGAGATCTGATAGATATAATATTTTTGGTATAAAGATGCAAAGTAAAAAGCAAAACAAGATTAAAGTGATGGAGATTGATATGATGAGAATAGACCCGGGGGCCATAGGTTTCACTAGTGGCTTCTCTCAAGAGCATAAGTATTCTACGGTGGGTGAACAAATTACTATTGAGCAATTGACAGAATTGAGCATAGTTATGAGAATATCTAGGCATGATCATGTATATAGGCATCACGTCCGTGACAAGTTGACCGAAACGATTCTGCATCTACTACTGTTACTCCACTCATCGACCGCTATCCAGCATGCATCTAGAGTATTAAGTTAAAAACAGAGTAACGCCTTAAGCAAGATGACATGATGTAGAGAGATAAATTCATGCAATATGAAATAAACCCCATCTTGTTATCCTCGATGGCAATGATGCAATACATGCCTTGCTGCCCCTTCTGTCACTGGGAAAGGACACCGCAAGATCGAACCCAAAGCTAAGCACTTCTCCCATGGCAAGAACTACCAATCTAGTTGAACAAACCAAACGGATAATTCGAAGAGACTTGCAAAGATAACCAATCATACATAAAAGAATTCAGAGAAGATTCAAATATTATTCATAGATAGACTTGATCATAAACCCACAATTCATCGGTCTCAACAAACACACTGCAAAAATAAGATTGCATCGAATATATCTTCACAAGAGAGGGGCAGAACTTTGTATTGAGATCCAAAAAGAGAGAAGAAGCCATCTAGCTACTAACTATGGACCCGAAGGTCTGAGGTAAACTACTCACACTTCATCGGAGAGGCTATGATGATGTAGAAGCCCTCCGTGATGACGGCCCTCTCCGGCGGAGCTCCGGAACAGGCCCCAAGATGGGATCTCGTGGATACAGAAAGTTGCGGCGGTGGAATTAGGTTTTTGGCTCCTCTTCTAATCGTTTGGGGGTACATAGGTATATATATGAGGAAGGAGTACGTTGATGGAGCACCGAGGGGCCCACAAGGCAGGGGCGCGCCCTAGGGGGGGCGCCCCCTACCCTCGTGACCGCCTCTTTGATTCCTTGGAGTAGGGTCCAAGTCTCCTGGATCACGTTCGGTGAGAAAATCACGTTCCCGAAGGTTTTATTCCGTTTGGACTCCGTTTGATATTCCGTTTCTTCGAAACACTGAAATAGGCAAAAAACCAACAATTCTGGGTTGGGCCTCTGGTTAATAGGTTAGTCCCAAAAATAATATAAAAGTGGAAAATAAATCCCAATATAGTCCAAAACAGTAGATAATATAGCATGGAGCAATCAAAAATTATAGATACGTTGGAGACGTATCAGGCATCCCCAAGCTTAATTCCTGCTCGTCCTCGAGTAGGTAAATGATAAAAAAGAATTTTTGATGCGGAGTGCTACTTGGCATAATTTCAATGCAAATCTTCTTAATTGTGATATGAATATTCATATTCGAAAGATTCAAGACAAAAGTTTATATTGACATAAAAATAATAATACTTCAAGCATACTAACAAAGCAATTATGTCTTCTCAAAATAACATGGGCAAAGAAAGTTATCCCTACAAAATCATATAGTCTGGCAATGCTCTATCTTCACCACACAAAGTATTTAAATCATGCACAACCCCGATGACAAGCCAAGCAATTGTTTCATACTCTAACTTTTTTAAAACTTTTTCAATCTTCACGCAATACATGAGCGTGAGCCATGGATATAGCACTATAGGTGGAATAGAATGGTGGTTGTGGAGAAGACAAAAAGGAGAAGATAGTCTCACATCAACTAGGCGTATCAACGGGCTATGGAGATGCCCATCAATAGATATCAATGTGAGTGAGTAGGGATTGCCATGCAACGGATGCACTAGAGCTGTAAGTATATGAAAGCTCAAAAAGAAACTAAGTGGGTGTGCATCCAACTTGCTTGCTCATGAAGACCTAGGGTAATTTGAGGAAGCCCATCATTGGCATATACAAGCCAAGTTCTATAATGAAAGATTCCCACTAGTATATGAAAGTGATAACATGAGAGACTCTCTACTATGAAGATCATGGTGCTACTTTGAAGCACAAGTGTGGTAAAAGGATAGTAACATTGTCCCTTCTCTCTTTTTCTCTCATTTTTTTTATTTGGGCCTTTTCTATTTTTTTATGGCCTCTTCTCTTTTTTTTATTTGGGCTTCTTTGGCCTCTTTTATTTACTTTTCGTCCGGAGTCTCATCCCAACTTATGGGGGAATCACAGTCTCCATCATTCTTTCCTCACTGGGACAATGCTCAAAAAAAGATGATCATCACACTTTTATTTTTCTTACAACTCAACAATTACAACTCGATACTTAGAACAAAATATGACTCTATATTAATGCCTCCGACGGTGTACCGGGATATGCAATATGACAATGATGAATGTGTCATGATAAACGGAACGGTGGAAAGTTGCATGGCAATATATCTCAGAATGGCTATGGAAATGCCATGATAGGTAGGTATGGTGGCTGTTTTGAGGAAGGTATATGGTGGGTGTATGATACCGGAGAAAGGTGCGCGGTATTAGAGAGGCTAGCAAAGGTGGAAGGGTGAGAGTGCGTATAATCCATGGACTCAACATTAGTCATAAAGAACTCATATACTTATTGCAAAAATCTAGAAGTTATCAAAGCAAAGTATTACGTGCATGCTTCTAGGGGGATAGATTGGTAGGAAAAGACCATCGCTCGTCCCCGACCGCCACTCATAAGGAAGACAATCAATAAATAAATCATGCTCTGACTTCATCACATAACGGTTCACCATACATGCATGCTACGGGAATCACAAACTTTAACACAAGTATTCTTTAAATTCACAACTACTCAACTAGCATGACTTCAATATTATCACCTCCATATCTCAAAACAATTATCAAGCATCCAACTTTTCTTAGTATTCAACACACTCAAAAGAAAGTTTCACAAATCTTGAATACCAAGCATATTATTATTAAGCAAATTACCATGCTATTAAGAGACTCTCAAAATAATTTAAGTGAAGCATGAGAGATCAATAGTTTCTTTAAAACAAATCCACCACCGTGCTCTAAAAGATCTAAGTGAAGCACATAGAGCAAAATTATAACGCTCAAAAGATATAAGTGAAGCACATAGAGCAAAACTACATAGCTCAAAAGATATAAGTGAAGCACATAGAGTATTCTATCAAATTCTAATTCATGTATGGCTCTCTCAAAAGGTGTTATCGGTGTCAAAACCGGCGGATCTCGGGTAGGGGGTCCTGAACTGTGCGTCTAGGCCGGATGGTAACAGGAGGCAAGGGACATGAAGTTTTACCCAGGTTCGGGCCCTCTTGATGGAGGTAAAACCCTACGTCCTGCTTGATTAATATTGATGATATGGGTAGTACAAGAGTAGATCTACCACGAGATCGGAGAGGCTAAACCCTAGAAGCTAGCCTATGGTATGATTGTTGTTCTGTATGTGGTCCTACGGACTAAAACCCTCCGGTTTATATAGACACCGGAGAGGGTTAGGGTTACACAAAGTCGGTTACAATGGTAGGAGATCTACATATCTGCATCGCCAAGCTTGCCTTCCACGCCAAGGAAAGTCCCTTCCAGACACGGCAAGAAGTCTTCAATCTTGTATCTTCATAGTCCAGGAGTCCGGCTGAAGGTATAGTCCGGCCATCCGGACACCCCCTAATCCAGGACTCCCTCAGTAGCCCCTGAACCAGGCTTCAATGACGACGAGTCCGGCGCGTAGATTGTCTTCGGCATTGCAAGGCGGGTTCTCCTCCAAATTCCGTGTACCTATTGAATAAAGTCCGGTTTCTTGTAAATGTTGCGCTCCTTGGCTTCTACGCCCTATAATGGCCGTCTCCCACGTGTCAAACGAATATGAAAAGTCTGAGTGTTTTTACATCCACACCCCTAGCCGCGTAAATGAGCCGCCCATTTAAGGGGACGAGGATTTAGATCCAAACCACACCTTCCCCCCTCGCGAGTGTTCATCAGAGCGCATCCGACAAAGGTCCATACCACCATGGCCAGCCGTCGCAACTCCTCCTTTCGCCCTTCCAGCCCTCAGGCTGGATATTGGGAGAGATGCTCCATCCCGCATAGCGAGCTAGTGACGCTCCAGACCAAGGGATTTCTCCCCCCGGCCTATATGGTCCCAGTTCGAGCCGGTCTTGCCATCTATAATGGCGGAGAGCAAGCGAAGAGTGCCCCTAATCCCTCCAAAGGAGAGCGGGTATGCCTCGTCCCTTATTTAATAAGAGGGCTCGGATTTCCAATCCATCCGTTTCTCCGGGGGCTCCTGAGTTCTATGGCCTCCAGCTACACAATCTTACGCCTGCCTCCGTATTGCATATCGCGGGCTTTATAGCCCTCTGCGAGCTATTTTTGGGTGTTGAGGCTCATTTCGGGCTGTGGAAAGAGCTATTCTGCCTTGTGCCCCGTTCTCAGAAGGGGTCAATATATCAAGTGGGCGGAACCGAAGTGTGGCGCATCGCCGGGACCGGATATCTATCCGGAACCCCAAAGAAGGCGTCCGAGGACTGGCCTTCGCAATGGTTTTACATAGAGGACGTCCCGCTGCCGGATCCTGTCCGGATCGGCCTCCCTGAGTTCGACAGTGCTCCACTAAAGAAGCACCTAAGTTGGCGTCCACGGAGCCCTCAGAGGGAAAGTGACAAGGACGTCCATTACCAGATGGGCCGGATAAGATTGTTAGCTCATTCCGGACTGACCATGATCGGGGTCATGGCCGCATGCATCATGCGAGGGGTGCAACCGCTACAGTATAGAGGCCACCCCATGTGGGATTTCAACGGGGAGGAAGACGCCACCCGCTACGGCCGTAAGGGACCGGATTCAGCTGCGGCCCTAACAAAGACCTTGTCCGCTTTGTACAAGGGAGAAGAGGAGGAATTTCTCCGCGTCAACCCACGAGGTGGATTTTCTATGTACAATCCGCCAAGCTGGGTAAGTGGTCACATTTACTTGCCCATCCGTTTTATATTCCCATTGTTAAATATTCAGTCTAACGACTTCAACGCAGGAACTGCGCCAGGCTGTTAAAGAAATAAACAGCCCTCCTCCACAACCCGAGGACCCAGGACGGTCCCTCGACCCGGCCTCTCAAGAGGATCCGGACTTATCTGTGGAGCTGATTGATGGAGTGTTCCATCAATTGAGCAAGGACAACGCCTTGGTGGCCATTATGGCCGATTAACCAGGGCTAATCCCGGCCTCCCAGGTAACTGAGATCGAAGTCCCAGTACCCCGAATAGGGGTCCGCCCTCTCGTGTTTTCAGTTTCCTGATTACAACCGAGCTTTGCAGGGGAGGTTTTTGAGACGAGAGGCCGAACCTGCGGCGACAAGCCAACGAGGGGCCGCAGGGCCCCGTGGGCAGAAAAGAGGTGCAGTCCGGACCGAGGCGTCAGCGCAAAGGTATGGCGCGCCCCCTTGTCCCAGGTGTTATACCTTCAAGGCATATTAACACTCGTGCTCTCTTCAGGACAAAGAGACCTCGCCGAACTATATCCGGAGAGGCTGCCAATCGCGCCTCCACCAGCCAGGCTCCAAAGCCTGGTCCGGAGGCGGAGGCGAACACAAGGCGCGCACCAGACGCTCCTCCGACGGAGGATGTGGACAGGTTGTCTGCCACCAACTCTGAGGTGGAGAGTGCCATGAACCACAGGCGTCGCCGGACAATTCTTCGCGATACTTGTTTCCCCCGAGAGGCATTAGATGCCTTCAATTCGGGAGATGCGTATCTCCGTGCCGCTCAAAATGGTCTAGCCAGAGCCACGGAGCAATATGTAAAAGACATACGGGTAAGAAAATTTTGGTAATTATATATATATACCAGTAGCCCCCGAGACTTGAAACAGTTAGAATAACTGATTTAAGGATCATTTGTTATGTAGGTTCTTACAGAAAAGAATTCCCTACTGTCCCAGGAGCTGGAAGAGTGCAAAGCCCAACTTGAGGCCGCACTAGCCGCGGCAGGGGAGCCAAAGGAGACCCCCTCTGGTAATATACACTTCGAAAGATAAGTATTTTGCGAAGCACGGCATGGGTGCGAATCTGACAAATGAAATTGCAGATGGCGCCGGATTGAGTCCGGAAAGGCAACAACTCCTACGCCAGCTGAAGGCTGGTGAGAAGGTGCTGACAAAGGTGAGGCAGGAGAAGAACGATCTCCAAGATGCCAACACCAAGCTGGGCATCGACCTGAAAGATGTTCGTGCCCAACTGTCAGACTCCGTTAAGGAGAATCAGCGGCTTCGGCGCGGCATATTTAGTAAGTGCTTGAACGAACCTTTGAAAAAAAGTTCGGCGGGGAAGTCGACTAACAGAGTAATGTTTGTAGGTGTGCTAACAGGTCGTCCTGCAGAGGAGATGCCCGGTTCTACGGGTGACCTTCTTCCCGAGCTCTCGCAACTGCTCGAGCGAGTTCGGCAGGCGATGCAAGGCGTCGCCCAGGCCTTGTGGCCATCCATCTCCATGCCCGAAGGTCTTGGAGAGCTTGCGGAGAAGCTAAAGGGAGCACGGCGGCGCTTCTGATTGTGGAAGATATCGGCCTGCCGTCAAGGCGCTAGGGAGGCCTGGGCCATGGTGAAGACGCGGTACACAAAGGATGACCCCAACCACATGGCAGAGGTCGGTCCTGTGGGGCCCGATGGGAAGGAGATCCCTGTAAGCTTAGTATACGGCCAAGTAGAATTGGCCACAAAGTATTCCCAGCAAGACTGTAAATTAGACAGCCTGTTAGATGGTATTGAAGAGGAATACAATCAGTCAGAATGACTATGTAATTTAATTAACATTTATAATGCCTTCTAGCCGGATTGTAGATCGTTTGTCATGGCCGACCTTTTCGCTTCAGCCTTGGGACCTGACGGTCCGGAGTGTGTCCGAATTCCCATGCGGTTATATAAGAACCGGGGAATGCATGGAGACCAGGCATAGGGGTCATTAGTGCGTGAACAGACAAGTGCCCGACTAGTTATGTTATATTACATGGTTAGTAAGAAACATCTTCCAGGGAGAATAGTTCCGTTAGGGGTTCCTTTCCCTGGGAGGCATGCCCTAAAGTGCATGCCCATTCTGCGAAAAAGACGCGGGAAAAAGCATCTGGGGGTGCATAAATAAATAAGTGAAAAGATCATCTTTTAGGTCACCGACCGAATATTCCCTTAAGAACGCTAGCTTTCGGCTTCACCCAGTCTGAGGTACACATCTGGCTGATCCGGTAGTAACAATCGCAGAGGTGCTCCCTTTACCGCCTAGCCGAATAATCGGGAATGTAGGGGTAAGCACAGGAGCCAGGCAACCCAGCTTGGCCAAAACTTAAGTCATATCGATGCATATAATGGTGAAATAAAAGGTACATGCGGAAGTGTAACACATGTGTTGGGCATGAAGCCAGTATAAATAAGCTTCTGTTAAAAGAAGCCCCCAAGTTTAATGAGTGTGAATAGCACGTCATTTGATGAGCCTTTAAAGGCTATAAGAGAAAGGAAGGGGAGAAGGAGAGAAATGTAAGACAGACAGTATATAAAAAATGGACAGAGGAAGGAGACGAACCCAGAGTCCGGCGCTAGGCATAGAATCTTCGGAGACGGGCTGCGTTCCATGGGTTCGGCTCGAGTCGGTTATCCCATGCATCTCGCATGCGGTACGCTCCACCAGTCAGGACTTGGTCAATTATGAAGGGACCTTCCCACTTGGGCTTGAGTTTGTCCTTTTTCCTGTCCGGCAGGCGTAGAACTAATTCGCCAACGTTGTAATTTTTGGCCCATACTTCTCTGCTTTGGTATCTTCGAGCCTGCTGTTGATAGAATGCGGAACGGGCTTTTGCCACGTCACGCTCCTCCTCTAATGTGTCCAAACTGTCCTGCCGATCGAGCTCGGCTTCTCTTTCTTCATACATGCGCACTCGAGGTGAGTCATGAATTATGTCGCAAGGCAAAACTACCTCTGCGCCGTACACCATAAAGAATAGTGTGTATCCGGTGGTGCGATTCGGCGTGGTCCACAGCCCCCAGAGTACAGAGTCGAGCTCCTCTACCCAGTGTGTGTTAGATTCCTTGAGGGACCGCACTAACCTGCGTTTGATGCCGCTCATGATAAGACCATTTGCACGTTGGACCTGGCCGTTAGTTTGTGGGTGATAGACGGAAGCATAATCGAGCTTGATGCCCATGTTTTTGCACCAGAGTTTTACCTCGTCGGCCGTAAAGTTCGTGCTGTTATCAGTGATGATGCTGTGGGGGACGCCGTAATGGTGTACAACCCCGGATATAAAGTCTATCACTGGTCCGGATTCGGCCGTCTTAACAGGCTTGGCTTCTATCCATTTGGTGAACTTATCCACCATGAACAGTAAGTATTTTTGCTTGTGGGTTCTGCCTTTAAGGGGTCCAACCATGTCAAGCCCCCAGACCGCGAAGGGCCAAGTGATGGGGATAGTTTGGAGGGCGGTGGGTGGCATATGGCTTTGGTTTGCAAAGAGCTGGCAACCGACGCATCGTTGGACTAAGTCCTGGGCGTCTGCCCGGGCCGTCGGCCGATAAAAGCCTGTACGGAAGGCCTTGCTTACAAGGGACCGAGCTGCAGCATGATGACCGCCAAGTCCGGCATGAATTTCAGCCAGGAGGTTCCGCCCTTCCTCTTCAGAGATGCACCTTTGAAGGACTCCGGTAGTGCTTTTCTTATAAATCTCTCCCTCGTGGAATTTGTAGGCTTTGGATCGCCGCACTATGCAGCGTGCCTCATTTTGGTCCTCAGGGAGTTCCTGCCTAGTAAGGTAGGCGAGGAATGGTTCTGTCCACGGGGCGATGACAACCATTATTACGTGGGCTGAAGGTGTTATTTCATTGGCGGAGCCTCCGATTGTGTCAGAATGTTCGGTGTCGGGCAGTGCGGTTGGGTCCGGGCTGTTATTGTCCGGCTCCCCTTCCCATACTACGGATGGCTTGAACAGCCTTTCCAAGAAAATGTTGGGGGGGACTACATCGCGTTTTGCGCCGATGCGTGCCAGGACATCTGCCGCCTGATTATTTTCCCGGGCTATATGGTGAAATTCAAGCCCTTTGAACCGAGCTGACATTTTTAGGACGGCGTTGTGGTAAGCTGCCATTTTTGGATCCTTGGCATCGAAGTCTCCATTTATTTGGGATATTGCGAGGTTCGAGTCCCCGCGCACCTCTAGGCGTTGAATGCCCATGAATACTGCCATCCGGAGACCATGTAAAAGGGCCTCATATTCGGCTGCATTGTTGGAGTCTGTGTACATAATCTGGAGTACATATTGAACTGTGTCTCCTATGGGGGACGTCAAAACGACGCCAGCCCCTAGTCCAGCCAACATCTTGGAGCCGTCGAAATGCATGATCCAATTTGAATATGTGCCGTACTCTTTAGGGAGCTCGGCCTCTGTCCATTCTGTGACGAAGTCGGCCAAAACTTGCGACTTGATGGCTCGCCGTGGCTTATAAGTTATGTCGAACGGGAGGAGCTCAATGGCCCATTTTGCAATCCGGCCCTTTGCGTCACGGTTGTTTATAATATCGTTAAGTGGTACTTTCGAGGCTACTGTTATTGAACACTCTTGAAAGTAGTGTCGTAGCTTCCGGGATGCCATGAATACCACGTAAGCAATCTTTTGATAATGCGGGTACCGTGATTTGCACGGACTGAGGACAGTGGACACATAATAGACCGGCTTTTGAAGGGGGAATTTGTGTCTGTCCGTTTCTCGTTCGACGACGAGCACTGCGCTTACAGCCTGATGTGTTGCTGCAATGTACAATAGCATTGGTTCACCAATGTTTGGCGCGGCCAGGACTGGGTTTGTTGCCAATATGGCTTTTATTTCGTCGAGTCCGACCGTGGCTGCATCCGTCCATTCGAAGTGTTCGGTGCGCTGAAGGAGGCGGTAAAGGCGTAGGGCCTTTTCTCCCAAGCGGGAGATAAAGCGGCTTAGAGCCGCCACGCATCTGGTTAACTTTTGTATTTGTTTGAGGTCCTTTGGGATATCCAATTGTGACAGAGCTCCGATCTTGGCTGGATTTGCTTCAATTCCTCTACTAGATACAATGAAGCCCAAGAGCTTTCCGGTTGGGACGCCGAAAACGCATTTTTCCGGGTTGAGCTTGATGTCGTATGTTCGGAGGTTATCAAATGTGAGCCTCAAGTCGTCTACTAGATATTCGACATGTCTTGTTTTGACGACCACATCATCTACATATGCCTCCACTGTTTTGCCGATCTGGTTTGCCAAACATGTCTGAATCATGCACTGATATGTTGCGCCGGCGTTTTTGAGCCCAAAGGGCATTGTGTTGAAGCAGAATGGGCTGTATGGTGTGATAAATGCCGTTGCAGCTTGGTCTGATTCTGCCATCTTGATTTGATGGTAGCCGGAATATGTGTCGAGGAAACACAACGAATCGTGTCCTGCGGTAGCGTCGATAATTTGATCGATGCGGGGGAGGAGGAAGGGATCCTTTGGGCAAGCCTTGTTAAGGTCTTTAAAATCAATGCACATGCGCCAGGATTTGTCCTTCTTTGGTACCATCACCAGGTTTGCTAGCCAGTCCGGATGTTTTATATCTCTGATGAATCTAGCCTCCAATAGCTTTGCTAGCTCCTCTCCCATGGCCTGTCTCTTAGGTTCGGAAAAGCGCCGAAGAGCTTGTTTGACAGGTTTGAATCCTTTTAGGACATTTAAAATGTGCTCGGCCAGCCTGCGTGGGATTCCTGGCATGTCTGAAGGGTGCCAGGCGAAAATGTCCCAGTTCTCTCATAGGAACTCTCACAGTGCGGCGTCTACATCAGGGTTTAACTGTGCCCCGATGGAAGCTGTTTTATTGGGGTCCATTGGATGGACCTGGAATTTGACTATTTCGTCCGCCGGTTTAAAGGAGGTGGACTTGGATCTTTTGTCGAGTACCACATCGTCCATATTCACCGTGGAGCGCAACGCAGTCAGTTCCTCAGCTGCTAGGGCTTCGGATAGTGCCTCGAGGGCCAGTGCGGCTGTCTTGTTTTCGGCGCGGAGTGCTATGTCTGGATCACTAGCGAGAGTGATGATCCCGTTAGGCCCGGGCATCTTGAGCTTCATGTACCTGTAATGGGGTATTGCTTGGAAGATTGTAAACGCTTCCCGCCCTAGCAGAGCGTGATAACCGCTGCTGAACGGAGCCACATGGAACGTGACCTCTTCGGACCTGTAATTATCCGGCGTGCCGAACACCACATCTAGTGTGATTTTTCTTGTACAGTGCGCTTCCCGACTGGGGATTATTCCTCTAAAGGTTGTGCTGCTTCGCTCAATGCGGTTCCAGTCTATTTCCATTTTTTGAAGGGTTTCCTCATAAATGAGGTTCAATCCGTTGCCGCCGTCCATGAGTACCTTGGTAAGACGAAAGCCGTCCACTATTGGACTGAGGACCAATGCGGCTGGTGCTCGGGCTGTTCGGAATTTAGGTTCATCACTGGCGTTAAAGGTAATAGCCGTGTCACTCCATGGGTTTATTGTTGCTACTTGGTAGACTTCGGCAAGGCTGTGGAGTGTCCTTTTTCGCATATTATTTGATGCGAAAGTCTCGAAGACTATTAATACCGTATTGGTGTCTCTAGGGTGGCTTTCTGTGGCCTTCGGAATTAGGAGATCTTCGCCAATTTTGGCCACCTGCCGGAGTATCCAACATGCTCTAAGGCTATGAGTTGGTGTGGCGTCCTCTGTACTGTGAATTTTACAGGGTCCATTAAGCCATCCTTCCAGTACGGTTCCATGCCCTGTAGAGGGTTTTTGCTTTTTGGTGTTTGACCCGGGTGTCTGGCGAAGATGCACCCTTTTATTTCGGACTGGGTTTGTATTCAGGGCCGGATCGTCCCAAAATTTTATTTCGGTTTTCCAGGCACTTTCCATCGCACAGTACTTTCGTACAATGGACGCTAAGTCAGCGAAGCGTGTAATATCACGGTGACTTATGGCGTTGAGGATTCCCTTGTCCGTGCAATTATTGCAGAAGATTGAGATTGCGTCTTCCTCGCGGCAGTCCCTTATCCTGTTCCTAACCAGGAGGAATCTGGCCTAGTAATCATGTACTGTTTCATCGGGCTCTTGCCTGATTTGGGATAGATCGCTTATGTTCGGGTGGGTGGGTGGAATTAAATCCGAAGCCTCACCCAATCTGAGGCTTAGAGGCCGAGGAATTTCCAAACTCGAAAATTTGGATTCCTAGATGTTGTCCAATGAATCCAGCCCGTCGCCTGACTCTAAGTTCAGGTCTTGAGTGATATCCTCCCCTCCGCGGGTATCCGGCTTGGAGGGATCGGGAATCCGGACATAGCTAGTCCTTAAGATAGATGAAGGGTCGCCGCACTGTCCCTCTACCACGGCAACGTGATGGGTGACTTGGGTTGAGTTAATTTCTCTCAGATCGGGTTTAGGCCCAATCTGGTCGTAATCCGTAGCGACTCCCAGGGCGGCGATGCGATCCAAGAGCTCGTTTATGGAGGAGAGCTCCATTGGATCTAACTGCTCGGCGAGTTCCGAGCTGACATGAAGATTGTTTTTGATGGCTTGAGAGGTCATCATCGGCGCAGAAGCCGAACAGGCGGTCATAAGAAAACCACCTAGCCGGAGGGTTTGGCCGACAGCCAAAGCTCCCTTAGCAACGGTGCCATCTTTAAAGACGGGGCGAGGCATCCTTCCTGATGGCGACGACACAGAGGAACTCTCAATGAAAGCACCAATGTCGGTGTCAAAACCGGCGGATCTCGGGTAGGGGGTCCCGAACTGTGCGTCTAGGCCGGATGGTAACAGGAGGCAAGGGACACGAAGTTTTACCTAGGTCCAGGCCCTCTTGATGGAGGTAAAACCCTACGTCCTGCTTGATTAATATTGATGATATGGGTAGTACAAGAGTAGATCTACCACGAGATCGGAGAGGCTAAACCCTAGAAGCTAGCCTATGGTATGATTGTTGTTCTGTATGTTGTCCTACGGACTAAAACCCTCCGGTTTATATAGACACTAGAGAGGGTTAGGGTTACACAAAGTCGGTTACAATGGTAGGAGATCTACATATCCGCATCGCCAAGCTTGCCTTCCACGCCAAGGAAAATCCCTTCCGGACACGAGACGAAGTCTTCAATCTTGTATCTTCATAGTCCAGGAGTCCGGCTGAAGGTATAGTCCGGCCATCCGGACACCCCCTAATCCAGGACTCCCTCAGGTGTGTACAGCAAGGATGATTGTGGCATACTAAAACACACAGACAAAATTAATACAAGACGCTCCAAGCAAAACACATATCATGTTGGTGAATAAAAATATAGCTCCAAGTAAATTACCGATGGAAGTGGACGAAAGAGGGGATGCCTTCCGGGGCATCCCCAAGCTTTGAATTTTTGGTGTCCTTGGATTATATTGGGGGTTCCATGGGCATCCCCAAGCTTAGGCTCTTGCCACTCCTTGTTCCATAATCCATCACAAGAATTCACCCAAAACTTGAAAACTTCACAACACAAAACTTAAAGTAGAAAACTCGTGAGCTCCGTTAGCGAAAGAAAACAAAAGACCACTTCAAGGTACTGTAATGAACTCATTATTTATTTATATTGGTGTTAAACCTACTGTATTCCAACTTCTCTATGGATTATAAACTATTTTACTAACCATAGATTCATCAAAATAAGCAAACAACACACGAAAAACAGAATCTGTCAAAAACAGAACAGTCTGTAGTAATCTGTAGCTAGCGCAAGATCTGGAACCCCAAAAATTCTAAAATAAATTGCTGGACGTGAGTAATTTATCTATTAATCATCTTCAAAAAGAATTAACTAAATAGCACTCTTCAAATAAAAATGACAGCAGTTCTCGTGAGCGCTAAAGTTTCTGTTTTTTACAGCAAGTTCAACAAGACTTTCCCCAAGTCTTCCCAACGGTTCTACTTGGCACAAACACTAATTAAACACAAAAAACACAACCAAAACAGAGGCTAGATAATTTATTTATTACTAATCAGGAGCAAAAATCAAGGAATAAAAATAAAATTGGGTTGCCTCCCAACAAGCGCTATCGTTTAATGCCCCTAGCTAGGCATAAAAGCGAGGATAGATCTAGGTATTGCCATCTTTGGTTTTAGAGAAAAAGAGAGCAAACTTGTTATATATGGAATTAATATTTCTATTTTGACAGAGTACATGTCCATTAATGGTAGATGAAAGATTAAGAATGTTGCGGAAATTGGCATCTAGGTTAGCTTTTATCTCTTTAATAGATTCGTTTTGGTAAGAAAGCAAGAGAGATGTGATTTCAGTTTTCTCATTAATGGGGTGCCCAAATATAGTTTTCATCCTCTCATAGGTATCTATGGGGTCCCCTTCAAGAAAACCCCCCTCGAAAATAGAATCTAAAACTTGTTTGAACGAAGCGGGTAGCCCAACATAAAAGCTTTTTAAGTAAACCTCAATTTGATATTGAGGTGCATAGCTAGCCCGGATCCTTAACAGTCTATCCCAAGCATCTTTCAAAGTTTCATCAAGTAAATAACAAAAAATTCCAGAATCATCTTCATCAAAATTACTAAGGTTCTCATTGATAACTCCGGCAAGTTGTTCTATAGCATTCCGATTTATGAGTTTAGATAAGATAGCAGGATTGTCTAAAGCACTAGAACTTGGGACAGAACCCCCAACTCTTTTTGGTTCTAACATGGCGAGGGAAAAGAGGCAAATAGGGAGGGAGGATAGAGAGAGAGAGGGCGAATAAAATGGCAAGGGTGAAGTGGGGGAGAGGAAAATGAGAGGCAAATGGCAAATAATGTAATGCGAGAGATAGGGATTGTGATGGGTACTTGGTATGTTGACTTTTTGCGTAGACTCCCCAGCAACGGTGTCAGAAATCCTTCTTGCTACCTCTTGAGATTGCGTTGGTTTTCCCTGAAGAGGAAGGGATGATACATCAAAGTAGCGTAAGTATTTCCCTCAGTTTTTGAGAACCAAGGTATCAATCCAGTAGGAGGCCACGCTCAAGTCCCTCGTACCTGCACAAAACGATAGCTACTCGCAACCAACGCGATTAGGGGTTGTCAATCCCTTCACGGTCACTTACGAGAGTGAGATCTGATAGATATAATATTTTTGGTATAAAGATGCAAAGTAAAAAGTAAAGTCAAAGTAAAAAGCAAAACAAGATTAAAGTGATGGAGATTGATATGATGAGAATAGACCCGAGGGCCATAGGTTTCACTAGTGGCTTCTCTCAAGAGCATAAGTATTCTACGGTGGGTGAACAAATTACTGTTGAGCAATTGACAGAATTGAGCATAGTTATGAGAATATCTAGGCATGATCATGTATATAGGCATCACGTCCGTGACAAGTAGACCGAAATGATTCTGCATCTACTACTATTACTTCACTCATCGACCGCTATCCAACATGCATCTAGAGTATTAAGTTAAAAATAGAGTAACGCCTTAAGCAAGATGACATGATGTAGAGAGATAAATTCATGCAATATGAAATAAACCCCATCTTGTTATCCTCGATGGCAACGATGCAATACGTGCCTTGCTGCCCCTTCTGTCACTGGGAAAGGACACCGCAAGATCGAACCCAAAGCTAAGCACTTCTCCCATGGCAAGAACTACCAATCTAGTTGGCCAAACCAAACAGATAATTCAAAGGGACTTGCAAAGATAACCAATCATACATAAAAGAATTCAGAGAAGATTCAAATATTATTCATAGATAGACTTGATCATAAACCCACAATTCATCGGTCTCAACAAACACACCACAAAAAGAAGATTACATCGAATAGATCTCCACAAGAGAGGGGCAGAACTTCGTATTGAGATCCAAAAAGCGAGAAGAAGCCATCTAGCTACTAACTATGGACCCGAAGGTCTGAGGTAAACTACTCACACTTCATCGGAGAGGCTATGATGATGTAGAAGCCCTCCGTGATGACGGCCCTCTCCGACGGAGCTCCGAAACAGGCCCCAAGATGGGATCTCGTGGATACAGAAAGTTGCGGCGGTGGAATTAGGTTTTTGGCTCCTCTTCTGATCGTTTGGGGGTACGTAGGTATATATAGGAGGAAGGAGTACGTCAGTGGAGCACCGAGGGGCCCACGAGGCAGGGGGCGCGCCCTAGGGGGGCCCACCCTCGTGACCGCCTCTTTGATTCCTTGCAGTAGGGTCCAAGTCTCCTGGATCACGTTCGGTGAGAAAATCACGTTCCCAAAGGTTTTATTCCGTTTGGACTCCGTTTGATATTCCGTTTCTTCGAAACACTGAAATAGGCAAAAAAAACAACAATTCTGGGTTGGGCCTCCGGTTAATAGGTTAGTCCCAAAAATAATATAAAAGTGGAAAATAAAGCCCAATATAGTCCAAAACAGTAGATAATATAGCATGGAGCAATCAAAAATTATAGATACGTTGGAGACGTATCAAGACACGTCTCCGGTCAATAACCAATAGCGGAACCTGGATGCTCATATTGGCTCCTACATATTCTACGAAGACTTTATCAGTCAGACCGCATAACAACATATGTTGTTCCCTTTGTCATCGGTATGTTACTTGCCCGAGATTCGATCGTCGGTATCTCAATACCTAGTTCAATCTCGTTACCGGCAAGTCTCTTTACTCGTTTTGTAAAACATCATCCTGCAACCAACTCATTAGTTGCAATGCTTGCAAGGCTTAAGTGGTGTGCATTACCGAGAGGGCCCAGAGATACCTCTTCGACAATCGGAGTGACAAATCCTAATCTCGAAATACGCCAACCCAACAAGTACCTTCGGAGACACCTGTAGAGCACCTTTATAATCACCCAGTTACGTTGTGACGTTTGGTGGCACACAAAGTGTTCCCCCGGTAAACGGGAGTTGCATAATCTCATAGTCATAGGAACATGTATAAGTCACGAAGAAAGCAATAGCAACAAACTAAACGATCAAGTGCTAAGCTAACAGAATGGGTCAAGTCAATCACATCATTCTCTAATGATGTGACCTCGTTAATCAAATGACAACTCATGTCTATGGTTAGGAAACATAACCATCTTTGATTAACGAGCTAGTCAAGTAGAGGCATACTAGTGACACTCTGTTTGTCTATGTATTCACACATGTATTATGTTTCCGGTTAATACAATTCTAGCATGAATAATAAACATTTATCATGATATAAGGAAATAAATAATAACTTCATTATTGGCTCTAGGGCATATTTCCTTCATTTACCCCACGCCTTCCCCCTCCTCAGTCCATCCGCCCTCAAGCTCTAGCGCTCAAGCTTCGATCCACTCCATTCCCAGAAAGTACTCCAACCATGTCTGGATCCGGAGCGCAGGGCAAGTGGATGGCCTCCTCCGTTACGGAGAAAAACATCAAGGAACTCCGGGAAGCGGGGTATCTGGCCAAGGAAATCACCCACCGGCTTCCAGCCAAAAAGCAGATCATAGCCACTCCAAAGCCCAGCGAGAGGGTAGTGTTCATGCCTCATTTTCTTCGTGGACTGGGGTTTCCCCTTCATCCTTTGTCCGTGGCCTCATGTTCTACTACGGGTTAGATTTTCATGATCTAGCCCCGAATTCTTTCCTCAACATTTCGGCGTTCATCATCGTATGCGAGGCATTCCTCCACATTTCCCCCCACTTTGGCCTATGGCTCAAGGTTTTCAATGTGAAATCGAAAGTGGTGGATGGCCAGTACACGTATTGCGGTGGCGCTATGGTGAGCAAACTGCCCAACGTCACTTCGCCCAAGGGCACCTTCATGGAGACCGTGAAGGGATGGCAGCAGGGGTGGTTCTATGTCACCGAGCCCCGTGACTCCCCATGGGCTGCTCCCACGGAGTTCAAGTCCGAGCCCCCAATGCGGCTGACATCCTGGCTCAACAAGGGCCTGGACTGGGCGTCGTTTGATGAGGTAACGATGCTGGAGAAGCGCATCAAGAGCATGGTAGATAAAAATACCAGCCTCGCCAGTGTGATCCAGGTGATGCTCTTTCGCCGGATTCTCCCTTGTTAGGCGCGTCAAGAGCCCATGTGGAAGTTCAACCCCGCCGGTCCTCGGACCCTGCAGCGGTTCTTCGGTACGAAGCACGAAGGCATGTGGAAGCTGCTCTTCAAGAACCAGAAGTCATGGCCGGAGACAACCGAAGACCTCGGCTACGACAGCACCCACGCTGTGACCCCCGTATGTTCTTTGATAACATTACTTTTGCGAGCCCAAGGAGCACACTAAACCCTTCGTTTACTTTTGCAGAACTGGACAAAGAAAGCGGACTGCATTCACTGTCTGACTCTGCTGCCCAAAGACCCAGCTATTCCTCCATTGACGAGGATGCTGGTCCCGGCCCCGTACCAGGCGCCGGAAAAGAAAGCCAAGGAGAAGGGCAAGGAGGCCAAGAGCGTCCTCCGCCGTAAGGGTGCTTCGGACGTACTATCCGGGGACACCGGAACCCTCTCCTCCCCTGACGAAGAGGAAGAGGAGGAGGAGAGCAACTCCCCCCTAAGGGGGAGAAGAAGAAAAGGGTAGCCTCCGCCGATCTAGAGGCGGAGGTGTCCAAGAAAGGGAGGACGTCCCTTACGGATGACTCCGAATCGGACGCCGACAAGTGGCGCCCCAGGTCGAAGCCCTTGGCCTGATCGTAAGTACTCAAAGGTATATATATGTCTGACTTTTCTAGCTTATAGTTGTAATGCATTTAAATCGTATGCTGCAGTCCAGTTAAGGTCCTTCCCCAGCGATCCTCCTCTTCTGGGAATTTGCTAGGTCCGAACATGATGGAGAGCGATTCGCCTCCACCAGCTTCCTCCCCCCTGCAGCGGACAACACCGAGGTGTCATCCCAAAGGACCCTTCCGGAACAGGGAGAGGTGCCGGAGGCTGCCAAGACGGTGCCGAAGGGTGATACCTCGGCTACCGAGAACATGGGGGAACCAACCCCCATGTAGACTATAGACGGGGGCCATGTCCAGTTTGGCCCCCAACCAAATGTCGCTCCAGAAACCCACACGGTTCCGGAGACAGATGAGCAACCCTCCTTGCGAGAAGGGGGTGCGCCTACTACACCGGTGTTCTTTGTCAATTCGGAGGCGCTGGATACTCTGGTGAGAGCACTTCAGAACGCCACCATTGTGGAAGAACATCATACCCTTATGGGTATGGTGATTGAAAAGGTTTAGTCCGCGAAAAGCGGATTGAGCGAAGCCTACACCAGCCTTTTAAGAGGCTTTGAGGTATGTGCCTTACAACGTCTTTTTAGTTGTATAAAAGAATGTCAGTGTATAGATAGTAGCCCCCGAGACTCTGTTCGGTGTTTGAAAAGAAGAACCGAACAGAGGATCTAATAACTTATGCAGGAGGTTAACATACATATCTGTTTGAACAAACAGGCTGCAAAAGAGGCATCGGCTGCCCATGCCACCGAAGCATCCGAGCTAAGGCGGAAGTTAGAAGAAACGCAAGGTATGTAATACCGAAGCACGTCTGAAATGATGCCAGCTGTGATGTAGCATCTCAATGAGTTTCATAATTATGTTTGCAGCTGACACGTCTGAGGTTGAGGCCCTCAAGAGTGTGCTGGCCAAGGCCAAGAAGGAGGCGGAGGAGGAACGAGCCTCTCGCCTTAAACATGAATCGCGGGTGGAGGAAGTCTAGCAAGAGCTCAAGGACGCCATAGGCAAATGCGAGTCCTTAGAGCACAAGAGTTCGGAGCAAAATTCCGAACTTGCCAAGGCACTCCAAAGTGCACAAGAAGCCCGGGCCGAAGCCCAAAGCGCTGTCCGGGTGATCCGGGAGGCAAGGCAAATTGCGGCGAGTAAGGCCTTTAACCCGCAGGGCAAATTTGTGAAGAAAAGGTACATCTTTCTAACCCGGATTTGGAGTTCTCCAGGAGTGTTTGCGGACTTGCCCCGGAGTGTTGCTGATGCCGCGGAGTTCTTCCGGGCCGAAGAGGGGAGCTCAACGGAGAAGTTGTTCTGGTCACAATACCTTGCGCCAAAGCATCCTGTGCCCCTCAGCGATCGGCTGAAGCAATGGACCAAACTGCACAGGTTGGCTGAATTGGCCATGAGGGATTTGATAATCTGTCTTTGGCCCGCCAAACCCATGCCCAGTAGCTACTTCGATCTCGTCAAGCGGCTGGTCAGCGCCTGCCCTCGGCTTGATGCCGTGAAGAGGTCGGTATGTATCGAAGGTGCGCGGATGGCCTTCGCCTGTGTCAAGGTGCAATGGGCGAACATGGATGCCGTCAAGCTTGCAACCGAGGGACCGCCCACTGGCAAAGAGCACCGCATGCCGCAGCGGTAATTTGATGATGTCCTGAAAGGATCCCGCATTGTAGAAGGCCAATGTTCGAAGGAAATCATTTTTGAATGAATGTATTTATATTGTCCAATCATGTATCATGAGACAAGGCTTATGTATGATATATTGCTTATTTTACTTTAAAATATCTCCTCCTGTGCGGCTGTTTATGATATCTGAGAGTTGGCCAGTCGTCGGCTTCAGCCCCCACGTAGGTAGTAGGGCGTGTTCGAGATAACACTTAAACACACTTGACCCAACATAATGGTCCATAAAGGAGGTGTTAGTGCGGCGAACCAGGCAATCCGACTATATGGCTTTATCGCCCTCACTTAGCCATAGGAGTTTTGTAATGGGAGTGCGGGCACTGCCCCTAGTATTGTTCGATTATCCGAACTCAGGTGTTGTGAATGCCCGGGCGGGTGGAGGCCGACCTATCGCATAATGCGGAAAAAATCGCTAAAGATTTATACTTAGTCACCGAATAGCTGACCATCTCTCGCCGCATCATGACAGTCAGTTTTCGGCTTTCTCTACTGAGGTGTTTGTCCGGGTGAACCAGAAACACAATCACGGTAGTTCTCCCTTTACTACCCTAGCCGATCAGACGGAACATAAGGTAGCAAGCACAGGAGCTGGCATCCCAACTATTGACCAAAGACATGATTCAGAGCCAATGCATACAATGCTATATTCGGGACGCCGAATTGCACTATTAAAGTGTTCAGACTTTGTTTTAATATTTAAGAGATGTACATGGCTTAATAAACCCCCTGGTGATTTAGGTCGTACCCATGCGTACATGACAATCGGACAAAAATAGGGAAACATATGTTAAGAGATAAGCCAATGCCATGTAGGTTTTGAGCTAAAGACTGTTTCCATTGTAGTCTGATTGATACATCAGAACGTATTGATACAAATAGTGCAATAAGCAACAAGGCTATTTTACATGCCGAACACAAGGGGAAGCTGTGCATGCATCCTGAAAGTGGAGAGGTGATCTTTAAAGATCCTTTAGGTACTCTGGCACGCATCTATGCTTCTTTTCTCCTTGGCATATTGTCCTTCGAGAGGAACATCGACCGGTGTTTTCATAATAGGCCACAGAAAGAGGCTTTGGCACCGTCAAAAGGGTGGTGTGGGTTGCGAGGAACCTGGAAAGAAAAGAAAATAAAAAGAACAAAAGAAAAAGGAAATGTAAGTGTCCTGGTAGGGTCTAGCCGTATTGCAGACATTGTCCTTATTATGCCTCCATCCTTTCCCATGGTACTTTTAGTGCGTAATTATGTACGCGTGGTACATATGTCACAATTCGGTAGGGGATGAGATGGGGGCCGAATTGCTAATCGAGCCCCTGACAAGCTGGACTGTCATATGGCGAGTAGTCTAGACTCGTTTGACAGTGTCCGAGGACTTGGCGGCCGACGTAATAGCCGGCTTGCTTAGGCCACCCTGTACTTCTGTTGCCAGGGCCGCGGTGTGCTCCTCAGTGCGGAGGGACCGTTCCATGTTTCCATTCACTGTTATAACACCGCATGGTCCGGGCATCTTGAGTTTGAGATAGTCGTAGTGCGGGACTGCATTGAAACGAGCAAACGCGGTTCGTCCGAGCAGTGTGTGGTAGCCACTGCGGAAGGGGACGATATCATGTTGGGGAACGCAGGGATAATTCAAAAAAATTCCTACGTGTCACCAAGATCAATCTAGGAGATACTAGCAACGAGAGAGAGGGAGTGCATCTTCATACCCTTGAAGATCGCTAAGCGGAAGCGTTACAAGAACGCGGTTGGTGGAGTCGTACACGCAGCGATTCAGATCGCGGTCGATTCCGATCTAAGCGCCGAACAACAGCGCCTCCGCGTTCAACACGCGTACAGCCCGGGGACGTCTCCTCCTTCTTGATCCAGCAAGGGGAGAGGAGAAGTTGAGGGAGAACTCCGACAACACTACGGCGTGGTGGTGATGGAGCTCGTGGTTCTCTGGCATGGCTTCGCCAAGTGCTACGGAGGAGGAGGAGGTGTAGGAGAGGGGGAGGGGCTACGCTAGGGGAAGGGTGCGGCTTCCCTCTCTCTCCCTCACTATATATAGGGGGAAGGGGATGGAGGAGGCGCCCTAGGGTTCCCTAGGGGAGGGGCGGCGGCCATAGGGGAAACCCTAGATGGGTTTGGGCGCCCCCACCCCTAGGAAACTTGCCCCCCAAGCCGGGAGGGGTGGCTGCCCTAGGGGAGGTGCCCCCATCTCTCCAGGTTATGTGAGATGGGGTGGGAGGAGCGCTCAGCCCCTTAGTGGGATGATGTGCCCCCTCCCCTTGGCCCATAAGGCCCCCCAACGCTTGTCAGGGCCTCCGAAACCCCTTTCGGACACGCTGGTCATCACCCAGTACCTCCGGAACAATTCCGGACTCCAATACCCTTCGTCCAATATATCGATCTTCACCTCAAGACCATACCGGAACTCCTCGTCACATCTGAGATCTCATCCGGGACTTCAAACAACCTTCGGTAACCACATACTATTTCCCATAACAACTCTAGCGTCACCGAACCTTAAGTGTGTAGACCCTACGGGTTCGGGAACCAGGCAGACATGACCGAGACATCTATCCGGCCAATAACCAATGGCGGGATCTGGATACCCATATTGGTTCCCACATGTTCCACAATGATCTCATCGGATGAACCACAATGTCGGGGATTCAATCAATCCCGTATACAATTCCCTTTGTCCATCGGTATGTTACTTGCCTGAGATTCGATCGTCGGTATCCCAATACCTCGTTCAATCTTGTTGCTGGCAAGTCACTTTACTCATTTTGTAATGCATGATCCCATGACCAACTCCTTAGTCACATCGAGCTCATTATGATGATGCATTACCGAGTGGGCCCAGAGATACCTCTCTGTCATACGAAGTGACAAATCCCAGTCTCGATTCGTGCCAACCCAACACACACTTTCGGAGATACCCGTAGTGCACCTTTATAGCCACCCAGTTACGTTGTGACGTTTGGTACACCCAAAGCATTCCTACGGTATCCGAGAGTTGCACAATCTCATGGTCTAAGGAAATGATACTTGACATTAGAAAAGCTTTAGCAAACAAACTACACGATCTTGTGCTACGCTTAAGATTGGGTCTTGTCCATCACATCATTCTCCTAATGATGTGATCCCGTTATCAATGACATCCAATGTCCATGGTCAGGAAACCATGACATCTATTGATCAACGAGCTAGTCAACTAGAGGCTTACTAGGGACATATTACGATCTATGTATTGACACATGTATCACGGTTTCCGCTTAATACAATTATAGCATGAACAATAGACAATTATCATGAATAAGGAAATATAATAATAACCATTTTATTATTGCCTCTCGAGCATATTTCCAACATATCAAAGATCAAGTCTTCGCTGCGAAAGTTATCCGGCGAGCCGAAGACCACTTCCAATGTGATTGAGCCCGTGCAGCAGGCCTCTACACCGGGTATCACTCCTTTAGAGGTAGTTTTAGTGGGCTTGATTCTTGACGGATCAATACCCATCTTGCGGACTATGTCCTGATAGAGGATGTTAAGGCTGCTACCACCATCCATGAGGACTCGCGTAAGGTGGAATCCGTCGATGATTGGATAGAGGACTAATGCGGCCGAACCTCCATGACGGATACTGGTCAGATGGTCCCTGCGATCGAAGGTGATCGGACAGGCCGACCATGGGTTAAATTTTGGGGCGACTGGCTCTATCACATAGATGTCCCTTAGTGCGCACTTGCGCTCCCTCTTGGGGATATGGGTGACGTATATCATGTTCACCATTTTGACTTCAGGGGAAATTTCTTCTGACCCCCTATTTTCGGTGCACGAGGTTCCTCGTCGTCATCCTCACTGGGTGACCCTTTCTCCTTATGTTTGGTGCTTAACTTGCCGGCCTGTTTGAAGACCCAACAGCTTCTGTTGGTATGGTTGGCAGGCTTATCAGGAGTGTCGTGGATCTGGTAGGGTCGATCAAGTATTCGGTCCAGGCTTGATGAACCGTCTTTGTTTCGTTTGAATGGCTTCTTTCGTTTACCGGATTTGGAGCCGTTGAATCCGGCATTGACAGCCTTATTCTTTGTATCATCATTGTTGCTCCAATGCTTATGTTTGTTGCGTCGGGGCCTTCCGGTGGCATTTCGGGCTTCAGAAGTGCTGGGGTCGCTGGTACTGTTACCGCTATGGGCTAGCCAGCTATCCTCGCCCGCGCAGAAGCGGGTCATTAGTGCTGTAAGGGCTGCCATGGACTTTGGCTTTTCTTGGCCGAGGTGTCGGGCGAGCCATTCGTCGCGGATGTTGTGTTTGAAGGCCTCTAGGGCTTCGGCGTCTGGACAGTCGACAATCTGGTTCTTTTTAATTAGGAACCTGGTCCAGAATTTCCTGGCCGACTCTCCGGGCTGTTGGACTATATGACTGAGGTCATCGGCATCCGGAGGCCGGACATAAGTGCCTTGGAAGTTGTCTCTAAAGGCATCTTCCAAGTCTTCCCAGCTTCCAATAGAGTTTTCTGGGAGGCTGTTTAACCAGTGCCTAGCTGGCCCATTAAGTTTTAGGGGAAGGTATTTGATGGCGTGTAGATTATCACCACGAGCCATGTGAATGTGGAGAAGAAAATCTTCAATCCATACTGCGGGATATGTTGTGCTGTCGTACGATTCGATGTTCACGAGTTTAAACCCTCCAGGGAACTCGTGTTCCATTACCCCATCGGTGAAGCATAGGGGGTGTGCGGCCCCTCTGTATCGGGCCATGTCACGACGTAGTTCGGATGGAGTCCGTATGTGGTTTTCAGCCCGAGGATGGTTGTGTTTATCACACCAGGCTTGATAGCCCGCTTCCCGCACCGGAGCACGCCCCCGTGATCCGTAGATTGACCTGGTCTAACCTGCCCTATTTTCCAGGTCCCATCGTAGGTCGTATGTGTATCCCCGAGTTGTTGTTTCTTTGCCTTTACGGCGAGGTGGTGCAGGCTGGTGCTCGGCTTGAGTTGTCGCTCTGTCCCGGCCACGTGGTGGTCTATCGGGCCCGTCTGCCGCATTACACACGAGTGGTATGGGCTCCAACGCCTCATCGTTGAATTGGGGTAGCAGCTTATGCTTTGGGTAACTCTTTGCTGGGCGTTCAAGGCCGTATTTTTCGGCTGCCAGGACGTTAGTCCATCTGTCGTTGAGCAGATCTTGGTCGGCTTGAAGCTTCTGATGTTTCTTTTTTAGGCTTCTAGTCGTGGCTATTAGCCGGCGCTTGAAGTGCTCTTGTTCGAGGGGTTCCTCTGGCATGATAAAATCTTCGTCGCCGAGGCTTACGCCATCCTCAGAGAGTAGCAGATAGTTGTTGTCCTCCGAGTCGTTGTTACCTGTTTGTTCATCAGGGTCAACTTGCCCGCCCTCCCGATCATCCTGTTCGATAGGGTTTTCTTGGTCTTCGGTGTTCTCCGGAGTATCATTGTCTTCGGTGCCGGTATTGCTGTTCATACCGCGACGTGATTTAGAGTGGCGCTGCTAGCGTTGACGTTTCGGCGGTATCTCAGGAGGTTCGTCCTCGGCTGGGTTTTTCTCATCATCGCTATCGCCGTTTTTAGGTGTATCCACCATATATACGTCATACAAGGAGGTGGCCGTCCAACGTTCGATGACCGGCGGGTTTTGGGCCTGCTCCTCTCCGGCATCATTGTCCATACGTCGATGTCTTCAAGGCGTAATCAAGCATGTCGGTTAGGTCCTCGAAAGTGGCTATGAAGTGGGTGGTGGGTGGGAAGTAAAATTCCCTATTTTCAGCCCCTGGTCCGAGCTGGGCGTGGTTCAGAAGTGGTTCCTCTGTGATGGTGAGGGATCGCATTAGGTCCAAAGCCTCGTTTAAGAGTGGGGTTTGGACATGGTCGGAAGTTTCTGGGCCGAGCTCGCATGACGCAGGCCTCCAGGGTTAGGAAGTATTATCCGAAGAAGAGTCTGGCCTTGCAATGATTGCCGGAGATGCTATCCTTTCGATGTTAAGCTCTAAGGCCGTGGAGAGTCCGCGGGCTCTAGACTCCCGTCTTTGGACCTGATGACGCGCTCCGGATCTAAGGCCGGAGCGGTGGTTGAGGCCGCGAACCCTTGGAAGATCAAGTCTCCTCGGATGTCAGTGACATAGTTCATATTTCCAAAACTGATCTGGTGACCAGGGGCGTAGCTGTCGATCTGCTCCAGGTGGCCAATCGAGTTGGCACGCAGTGCGAAGCCGCCGAATACAAAGATCTGGCCGGGGAGAAAAATCTCCTTCGCGGCGGCATTGTTGTAGATGATTGATGGAGCCATCAAGCCTTTCGACGACGGCACAGTGGAACTCTCAATGAAAGCACCAATGTCAGTGTCAAAATCGGCAGATCTCGGGTAGGGGGTCCCGAACTATGCGTCTAAGGATCGATGGTAATATGAGACAAGGGACACGATGTTTAGCCAGGTTCGGGAACTCTTGATGGAGGTAATACCCTACGTCCTACTTCATTTACTTTAATGAGTATAAGGGTTACAAGAGTTGATCTACCACGAGATCATAATGGCTAAACCCTAGTTGTCTAGCTTGTATGATTATGATTGTATCTACGGACTAAACCCTCCAATTTATATAGACACCGGAGGGGGCTAGGGTTGTACATAGTCAGTTTGCAGAGAAAGGAATATCCATATCCGCACGCTAAGCTTGCCTTCCACGCCAAGGAGAGTCCCATCCGGACACAAGGGAAGGCCTTCTATCTTGTATCTTCACGGCACATCTGTCCGGCCCACATCACGTAGCCCGGACACCTGAGGACCCCATAATACAGGACTCCCTCACCCGCTGCAGGAGCAACACCAGTTGTTATGAATGTTTGGCAGACCAAAGTTGATGACTACTCGATAGTTCAGTGTGCCATGCTTTATGGCTTAGAACCGGGACTTCAACGACGTTTTGAACATCATGGAGCATATGAGATGTTCCAGGAGTTGAAGTTAATATTTCAAGCAAATGCTTGGATTAAGAGATATGAAGTCTCCAATAAGTTCTACAGTTGCAAAATGGAGGAGAATAGTTCTGTCAGTGAACATATACTCAGAATGTCTGGGTACCACAACCACTTGACTCAGCTGGGAGTTAATCTTCCTGATGATAGTGTCATTGACAAAGTTCTTCAATCACTGCCACCAAGCTACAAGAGCTTCGTGATGAACTATAATATGCAAGGGATGGATAAGACAATTCCCGAGCTCTTCGCAATGCTAAAGGTTGCAGAGGTAGAAATCAAGAAGGAGCATCAAGTGTTGATGGTCAACAAGACCACCAGTTTCAAGAAAAAGGGTAAAGGGAAGAAGGGGAACTTCAAGAAGAACAGCAAGCAAGTTGCTGCTCAAGTGAAGAAGCCCAAGTCTGGACCTAAGCCTGAGACTGAGTGCTTCTACTACAAAGGGACTGGTCACTTGAAGCGGAGCTGCCCCAAGTATTTGGCGGAGAAGAAGGATGGCAAAGTGAAAGGTATATTTGATATACATGTTATTGATGTGTACCTTACTAATGCTCGCAGTAGTGCATGGGTATTTGATACTGGTTCTGTTGCTAATATTTGCAACTCGAAACAGGGGCTACGGATTAAGCGAAGATTGGCTAAGGACGAGGTGACGATGCGCGTGGGAAATGGTTCCAAAGTCGATGTGATCGCCGTCGGCATGCTACCTCTACATCTAGCTACCTTCAGGATTAGTTTTAAACCTAAATACTTGTTATTTGGTGCAAGTGTTGAGCATGAACATTATATCTGGATCTTGTTTGATGCGAGATGGTTATTCATTTAAATCAGAGAATAATGGTTGTTCTATTTATATGAGTAATATATTTTATGGTCATTGAGGGAGTCCTGGATTAGGGGGTCTCCGGACAGCCGGACTATCTCCATTGGTCGGACTGCTAGACTATGAAGATACAAGATTGAAGACTTCGTCTCATGTCCAGATGGGACTCTACTTGGCGTGGAAGGCAAGCTAGGCAATACGGATATGTGTATCTCCTCCTTTGTAACCGACCTTGTGTAACCCTAGCCCTCTCCGGTGTCTATATAAACCGGAGGGTTTTAGTCCGTAGGACAACATACAATCATACCATAGGCTAGCTTCTAGGGTTTAGCCTCTCTGATCTCGTGGTAGATCTACTCTTGTACTACCCATATCATCAATATTAATCAAGCAGGACGTAGGTTTTACCTCCATCAAGAGGGCCCCAACCTGGGTAAAAACATCGTGTTCCTTGCCTCCTGTTACCATCCGCCTTAGACGCATAGTTCGGGACCCCCTACCCGAGATCTGCCGGTTTTGACACCGACATTGGTGCTTTAATTGAGAGTTCCTCTATGTCGTCACCTTACACGAGAGGCTTGATGGCTCCTACTATCATCGATAGCGATGCAGTCCAGTGTGAGACTTTTCTCCCCGGACAGGTCTTCGTGTTCGGCGGCTTTGCACTACGGTCCAATTTGCTTGGCCATCTGGAGCAGATTGAAAGTTACGCCCCTGGCCACTAGGTCAGGTTTGGAAGCTTAAACTACACGGCCGATATCCATGGAGACTTGATCTTCGACGGATTCGAGCCTCTGCCTTGTGCGTCACGCGGTCACGATGAGTACGATTTATCTCTACCATCGGACAGTGTTCAGGAGATCGCACAGGCAGCCGCTCCGACCCTCAATTCGGAGCCAGTTGCGCCGTCCATGGACGGGTGGATGGACCCCGCCACAGAGGCCTTACCCTCAGCGGCGATCGAGCCAAACATCGACCTTACCTTACACGAGAGTCGTGTTGTTAAACTGTCGGATCCTTCTCCGGCCACGGACTCCGAGCCGCCTGCGCCCGTTCCTATCGAATCCGATTGGGTGCCGATCATGGAGTTTACCTCCACGGATATTTTTCAGCACTCGCCCTTCGGCGACATATTGAACTCATTAAGGTCTCTCCCCTTGTTAGGAGGATCCTAGCCGAACTATGTCCGGCAGGACTGGGATGCGGACGACGAAGAAATTCGCGGCCCACCCACCACCCACTTAGTAGCCACTATCGATGACATAACTGACATGCTCGACTTTGACTCCAAAGACATTGACGGTATGGACGAGGATGTGGGAGACGAAGAGGAACCACTGCCCACAGGGCACTGGACAGCCACCTCATCATACGATATATACATGGTGGATACACCCAAAGAAGGCAATGGCGACGAGATAGCAGAGGATGACCCCTCCAAGAAGCAACTCAAGCGCCTACGTCAACGGCGCCGCTCTAAGTCCCGCCAAAGAAAAAGTGGTGATACCGGCACAGGAGATAATAACACTCCAGATAGTGCCGAAGACAACAACAATCCCCTCCAGCAAGATTTAGAGCAGGAGGATGGAGGAGCCAGCCCTCCTGAGAGAGCGGCAGATAGAGAGGCGGAGGATGATAATTACATGCCTCCTCCGAAGACGAGGCAAGCCTCAGCGACGACGAATTCGCCGTGCCGGAGGATCCCATCGAACAAGAGTGCTTCAAGCGCCGGCTTATAGCCACGGCAAATAGCCTTAAGAAAAAGCAGCAGCAGCTTCAAGCTGATCAAGATCTGCTAGCTGACAGATGGACTGAAGTCCTCGCGGCCGAGGAATATACACTCGAGCGCCCCTCCAAGAGTTACCCAAAATGCAGGTTGCTACCCCGACTGGAGGAAGAAGCGTATGACGCGGCTGATCGGCCACCTCGTGGCCGCGATAGAGAGGCATTCCAGCCAAAAACTCAGCCTGCACCCTGACGCCATTCAAATAAAAAGGCATGGGGAGATTCGCCAGACCTGCGAGACATATTGGAGGACAAAGCAAAGCATGCAAGATCGATCTACGGATCACGAGGGTGCGCCACTATGCGAGACGATAAACGTCACGCCGGATATAGTAAAAGTAAATCCGGCCGGGCCGAACACAGTGAGCAAGACCCATTCGAGCTGCGTCGCGATATAGCCCAATACAGAGGCGCCGCACATCCCTTATGCTTCATAGACGAAGTAATGGATCATCAAATCCCAGAAGGTTTCAAACCTGTAAATATTGAATCATACGACGGCACAATAGATCCCACGGTATGGATCGAGGATTTCCTCCTCCATATCCACATGGCCCGCGGTGATGACTTACACGCCGTCAAATACCTCCCACTAAAGCTCAAGGGACCAGCGCGGCATTGGCTTAACAGCTTGCCAGCAGAGTCCATCAGCTGTTGGGAAGATCTGGAAGACGCATTCCTCGACAACTTTCAGGGCACTTATGTGCGGCCACCAGATGCCGATGACTTGAGCCACATAATTCAGAAGCCAGAAGAATCGGCCAGGCAATTCTGGACTCGGTTCCTAACAAAGAAAAATCAAATCGTCCACTATCCGGATGCAGAGGCCCTAGCGGCTTTCAAATACAACATCCGCGACGAATGGCTAGCCCGGCACCTTGGTCAGGAAAAGCCGAAATCTATGGCAGCCCTCACGACACTCATGACCCGCTTTTGTGCAGGAGAAGACAGCTGGTTGGCCCGCAGTAATAACATACCAAAGGACCATGGTACTTCGGATACCAAGGACGGCAATAGCAGGTCACATCGCAACAAACATAAGCGCCGCATTAACAGCAATAATACCGAGGATACGGCAGTCAATGCCGGATTCAAAGGCTCTAAACCCGGTCAGCGGAAACAGCCATTCAAACAAAGTACGCCGGGCCCGTCCAGCTTGGACCGTATACTCGATCGCTCGTGTCAAATACACGGCACCCCAGATAAGCCAGCCAATCACACCAACAGGGATTGTTGGGTGTTCAAGCAGGCCGGCAAGTTAATTGCCGAAAACAAGGACAAGGGGCCACATAGCGATGACGAGGAGGAGCCCCGGTAGCCACACACTGGAGGATAGAAGAGGTTTCCCCCACAAGTGCGGACGGTGAACATGATATACGCAACCCACATTCCCAAAAGGGAGCGGAAGCATGCGCTCAGGGACATATACGCGTTGGAGCCAGTCGCCCCAAAGTTCAACCCATGGTCCTCCTATCCGATCACTTTCGATCGCAGGGACCACCCCACTAGTATCCGTCATGGCGGATTGACCGCACTGGTTCTGGACCCAATCATTGACGGATTTCACCTCACTCGAGTCCTTATGGATGGCGGCAGCAGCCTGAACCTGCTTTATCAGGACACATTGCGCAAAATGGGTATAGATCCCTCAAGGATCAAACCCACAAAAACGACCTTTAAGGGCGTCATCCCAGGCGTAGAGGCCCATTGCACAGGCTCAATTACACTGTAAGTGGTCTTCAGATCCCCGGATAACTTCCAAAGCGAAGAGTTAATCTTTGATATAGTCCCGTTCCGCAGTGGTTATCATGCACTGCTCGGGCGAACCGCATTTGCGAGATTCAATGCGGTACCGCATTATGCATACCTCAAGCTCAAGATGCCAGGACCTCGCGGGGTTATTACAGTCAATGGAAACATAGAGTGCTCTCTCCGAACAGAGGAGCACACCGCGGCCCTCGCAGCAGAAGCGCAAAGCAGCCTGTCAAGGCAATCCACCAGTTCGGCATTTCAAGACCCGGACACCTTCAAGCGCGCTCGGAGCAATTGGCAACTAGACCGCCTGGCGCGATCTGAGCTCACGTAGCAATGCG
Organism: Triticum urartu; assembly: GCF_056163025.1. Lineage (NCBI taxonomy): Eukaryota > Viridiplantae > Streptophyta > Magnoliopsida > Poales > Poaceae > Triticum > Triticum urartu. The sequence continues at coordinate 534,106,512 of NC_141875.1, forward strand.
TCCCCCACCCCAGTCTCAGCCAAACGGCGAAACTCGTGCCACGCGTACATAATTACGCATTAAAAATACCATGGGCACAGGTGGGGAGGGGGCACAACTGTGGCATGCCCCAGACACGGCTTAAACCGCACTAGGGGCTTCCCGTTTGGTTATTTTTCTCTTTTTCAGGACCTTAATCTCTGGAAACCCTGTCCGGCAGCACTATTGCCGAACACATGATGCAGCAACCAGGGAGGCAGAAAGCTACGTCACACCACGGAATTCCCAGGTGGATTACAATAACGAGCGAAATATTTGATTTAATACTATTCCTCAGCTTGCCCTTGGAAGGGACATAGTCCTACTCTTTGCTTATCGCACCGTCTGTATCATTCTGCTTTAAACGCACCTTTTTGAATAATCAATGCATAACATTACGACTATTATTGCAATTCTTGTTATATATATGTGTGTTCATCAATGACGCCTTGCAACCGTACACTTTGGTATGGCCAATACACCAGGGGCTTACGTACCCCACAATATGGTGTGAAAAGTCCGAACACTTTCGCAAGTGCGGCACCCCGAACTTATAGCATTATATGCATCAGCTCTGAATCATGTCTTTGGTCAAATGTTGGGTTTGCCCGGCTCCTATGTTTTGGTACCTTACGTTCCACTCTATCGGCTAAGGTAGCGCTAGGAGAACTACTGCGATTGTGCCCCGGTTCTGCTGGGCTGAGCACCTCAGTAGAGAAAGCTAAAACTGACTGTCATGATAAGGCGAGAGACTGGTCGCTGTTCGGCGAGGTTTTCGAGTCCTTAAAGACTTATGCCGCTTAGAGTGAGGGGTCGGCCCTGTCCGGCTTAAAGGCATGTATCGCGCCCCGAATTCGGCCTTCCGAATACTAGGGGCTTCGCCGAAATTTAAAATTATTCTATGGCTAAGTGAGAGTGATAAAGCATTATTAGTCTGGTTGCCTTGTTCGTTGTGCTGAGCACCTCCCTCGAAGGACCCAAACATGGGAACAAGAGTGCTCAGGTTTATCCCGAACACCCCAGCACTCGTGGCATGGGGGCAGAAGGCGAGAACTAGCCATCTCTCAGATTGGATAAACGGCCAAACAGAAGGTAATATTTTAAATTCACACAAGTGTTGCATAGCGCATATGAAACAAGTTTTCATCATACAGGATCCCACGAGCAAGTTTACTCAAATATTACATCCTTTGAACATTCATCCGCTACAAGACGGGCACCCTTCAGGACACCCTCATAATAAATTTCGGGGGTGCGATGCTCCTTGCCCTGCGACGGCCCTTCCTTGATCAGCTTTACGGCGTCTAGCTTGGCCCACTGCACCTTCACACGGGCGAAAGCCCGGCGTGCACCTTCGATGCAGACAGACCGCTTGACGACCTCTAGCCGTGGGCAGGCATCCACAAGCCGCCTCACCAGGCCGAAGTAGCTGCTCGGAAGGGCGTCGCCAGGCCACAGCCGGACTATAAGGCCATTCATGGCCTGTTCGGGCGCCTTGTGCAGCTCGACCAGCTGCTTTAGCTGGTTGCTCAGAGGCATCGGGTGTTCGGTCCCAGCATACTGAGACCAGAACAACTTCTCCGTTGAGCTTCCCTCCTCGGCCTGGTAAAACTGCGCGGCATCTGACACGCTGCGGGGCAAATCTGCGAATGCTCCTGGAGAGCTCCGAATTCGGGTAAGTAATCGGTAATTTACTTTTACATGCTTGCTCTGCATATAGAATGCCTTACCCGCCGCTATCTTCTTCATTGCGTCGATCTCCTGGAGGGCCTTTTGGGCTTTGGCCTTGGCACTTTTTGCGCCCTCGAGGGTTGCAGCAAGCTCAGACTCTCGCGTCTTCGAGTCAAGCTCCAACGCCTCGTGCTTCATCACGAGAGCCTGGAGCTTTTGCTGCACCTCGCCCACCCGAGCCTCTTGCTTTTCTCGCTTGGTGCGCTCCTTGGCCACTTTATCTTCGGCCTCGGACAACGCTTGCTTTAGGGTCGCCACTTCAGTCGTGGCCCCTGGCAAATTCATGATGATCCTGTCATTTTGCAATCGCACTCTTTTTATACATATCCACAGACTAGGTACTAGTTACCTTTGTTCTCCTCGAGCTGCCTCTTGGCAAGGCTGAGCTCGTCCTGTGACCCTTTAAGGTCCTGCTTCAGTACGGCGACCTCCGCAGTCAGTGCGGCGGACGCCAGCAGCGAAGCCTGCATATGCATATTGACATACTCATATTAGACTCTTGCGATATTGTTTGATCCTCTGTTCGGCTTTTCTTTGTGAACACTGAACAGAGCATCAGGGGCTACTGTCTATGTGGTAATATTTTCCTATATTTTAAACATTTACCTCAAAGCCTGTTAGAAGGCTGGCACAGGCTTCAGTCAATCCGCTCCTGGCGGACTGAACCTTCGGGACCACCGCACTCATAATAGTACGATGCTCCTCGTTGATGGAAGCACTGCGAAGTGCTTCCAGCAGATTGTCCGGCGCCTCTGGATGAGCAGAGGTCACCGGCACAGGCGTCTTGCCCCTCTTAGAAGGAGGCCGCTTGCCCGAGTCCGGAACCGCTGGAGGTTCCAGCGCGGTGTTCGGCTGAGGGCCGAACTTGGGGCCCTCCGGGGCCTTGTCCCCTCGGCTCTCGGAGTCCGGGAGGCCGCCTTGAGGCGCCTCCGGGACTGTCTCCCCTCGACCCGGTGCCTCGTGAGACAGCACCTCGGCATCATCCACGGGATGAGGGGAGGTGGCGGTCGGGACGGGATCGCTATCCATGTCCGACGAGCCCAGGGAGCCGTCCGATGATACATCGATACTGGCTCGTGGCGGCCTGCATAATCATGTTCGGCGTTAGGGAAAGCAGTGCGACAAAGGAATACTATGAGTTACTCTGGTATCCGAATACTTACGATCTCCCCAGGGGCTTGGCCCTGGGCAACCACTCGTCTTCGCCTTTGTCGGCGGGGTGGAACTGTCCGGAAGGAGAGTCCTTCCCTTCTTGGACCCTTCGGCCCCCCCAGTTGGGACGGCCTTCCTTTTCTTGTCGCACCCGCCTAAAGGGGGAGCATCTTCTTCTTCCTCCTCATCTTCGGGGGAGGAATGTGCCGCAAAGTCATCGGACGATGAGCCCAATAACACCTGGCGCCAGGAACTCTTTCGGGTTCCCTTGGCCTTCTTGGTCTTCTCTGGCACCTTGTAAGGAGCCGGAGTCAGCATCTCCGTTAGGAGAGCGTTTGCTGGGCCTTCGGGCAAAGGAGCCGGACAGTCGATCTGTCCAGCCATTTCCTGCCAGTCCTGTCAAAGGAACGGGAGCTTAGATCCCCCATAGAGTCAAACTATGTAAAACAAGTATCTTGTAAGAGGTAAAACAGCTTACCGCGCTGGCTTGGCGCTTCGCGCAGAATCCGCGATCCTCGGTAGTAGGAGGAGGAACCTCGGCACCCTTGAATAGCACCTTCCAGGCATCCTCGTGTGTTGTATTGAAGAGCCTGTTCAGAGTTTGGTGATGCGCCGGGTCGAACTCCCACAATTTGAAGGCCCGTTGTTGACACGGGAGGATCCAGTGGATAAGCATGACCTGGACTACGTTGACGAGTTTGAGCTTCTTGTTCACCATGTTTTGAATACATGTTTGGAGCCCGGTCAGCTCTCCCGAACTACCCCAGGACAGGCCCTTCTTTTTCTAGGAGGTGAGCCGCGTGGGGATGCCAGATCGGAACTCGGGGGCCGCTGCCCATGCAGGGTCACGCGGCTCGGTGATGTAGAACCACCCCGATTGCCACCCCTTTATGGTTTCCACAAAGGAGCCCTCGAGCCATGTAACGTTGGGCATCTTACCCACCATGGCGCCTCCGCACTCCACCTGGCGGCCGCCCACTACCTTCGGCTTGACATTGAAGGTCTTCAGCCATAAGCCGAAGTGGGGCTTGATGCGGAGGAAGGCCTCGCACACGACGATAAACGCCGAGATGTTGAGGATGAAGTTCGGGGCCAGATCGTGGAAATCCATGCCGTAGTAGAACATGAGCCCCCGGACGAATGGGTGGAGAGGGAATCCCAGTCCGCGGAGGAAATGGGTAAGGAACACTACCCTCTCATGGGGCCCGAGGTGGGGATAAGTTGCCCCTCATCTGGGAGCCGGTGAGCGATGTCGTCGGGCAGGTATCCGGCTCTCCTCATCTTCTTAATGTTTCCCTCCATGACGGAGATCCACCTGCCTCCCGCTCCGGACATGGTTGGAGAAGGTTGAGGTGGGAAGTGCGGACTTGGGCGCTAGAGCTCGAGTGTGCGAAAACGGATGAGCAAAGGAGGAAGAAGGCATGGATGAAAAGGTGAATCCTTATCCCTTTATATGGGTGGACGAAACTATGCGCCCCCACTAGCCTGGTAAAACTCGCTTATCCCCCAAGCACCGTAATCGATGGCGCGGTTGGGTTACCCGTGCCCGTATTGATGAGAATCCCGTAATAAGGGGACACGATCTCTGCTTTGACAAGACGTGTCAAAAAACTGCCTCGCGTTATGTGCGGGGCTAGTTAAAGGAAACGGTTCGAATAATCACCGGGCCATGACATAATGTCGTGCTGCCAAAACAAGTCAGCAAATTAGATTTATGATAATATTATTCTCTCTATGGTGGTATGTGGAACTTATTTTGCAGGGTCGGACACTATCCTTGTATTCAAATTCTTCCCTGATGTATTCGGAGGAGGAACCCGCCTTGCAATGCCTAAGACAATACTGCGCGTCGGACTCATCGTCATTGAAGCCTGGTTCAGGGGCTACTGAGGGAGTCCTGGATTAGGGGGTCTCCGGATAGCCGGACTATCTCCATTGGCCGGACTATTAGACTATGAAGATACAAGATTGAAGACTTCGTCTCGTGTCCGGATGGGACTCTACTTGGCGTGGAAGGCAAACTAGGCAATACGGATATGTGTATCTCCTCCTTTGTAACCGACCTTGTGTAACCCTAGCCCTCTCCAGTGTCTATATAAACCGGAGGGTTTTAGTCCGTAGGACAACATACAATCATACCATAGGCTAGCTTCTAGGGTTTAGCCTCTCTGATCTCGTGGTAGATCTACTCTTATACTACCCATATCATCAATATTAATCAAGCAGGACGTAGGGTTTTACCTCCATCAAGAGGGCCCAAACCTGGGTAAAAACATCGTGTTCCCCGCCTCCTGTTACCATCCGCCTTAGACGCACAGTTCGGGACCCCCTACCCGAGATCCGCCGGTTTTGACACCGACAGTCATGCACCCTTGATGAGTGGTCTATTTTTACTAAATCTTGATAGTAGTGATACACATGTTCATAGTATTGAATCCAAAAGATATAAGTTTAATAATGATAGTGAAACTTATCTGTGGCACTGCCGTTTAGGTCATATTGGTGTAAAGCGCATGAAGAAACTCCATGCTGATGGGCTTTTGGAATCACTTGATGCTTGCGAACCATGCCTCATGGGCAAGATGACTAAGACTCCGTTCTCCGGAACAATGGAGCGAGCAACAGACTTGTTGGAAATAATACATACTAATTTGTGCGGTCCGATGAGTGTTAATGCTCACGCGGGTATCGTTATTTTCTTACCTTCACAGATGATTTGAGCAGATATGGGTATATCTACTTGATGAAACATAAGTCTGAAACATTTGAAAAGTTCAAAGAATTTCATAGTGAAGTGGAAAATCATCATAACAAGAAAATTAATTTCTATGATCTGATCATGGAGGTGAATATTTGAGTTATGAGTTTGGTCTTCATTTGAAACAATGCGGAATCGTTTCGCAACTCACGCCACCTGGAACACCATAGCGTAATGGTGTGTCCGAACATCGTAACCGCACTTTATTAGATATGGTGCGATCTATGATGTCTCTTACTGATTTACCGATATCGTTTGGGGGTTATGCTTTAGAGACGACTGCATTCATGTTAAATAGGGAACCATCAAAATCCGTTGAGACGACACCTTATGAACTGTGGTTTGGCAGGAAACCCAAGTTGTCGTTTGTTAAAGTTTGGGGTTGCGATGCTAATGTGAAAAAGCTTCAACCTGATAAGCTCAAATCCAAATCGGAGAAATGCGTCTTCATAGGATACCCAAAGGAGATTGTTGGGTACGCCTTCTATCACAGATCCAAAGGCAAGATATTCATTGCTAAGAATGGATCCTTTCTAGAGAAGGAGTTTCTCTTGAAAGAAGTGAGTGGGAGGAAAGTAGAACTTGATGAGTTAACTGTACCTTCTCCCTTATTGGAAAGTAGTTCATCACAGAAATCATTTCCAGTGATTCCTACACCAGTAAGTGAGGAAGCTAATGATGATGATCATGAAACTTCTAATCAAGTTACTACCGAACCTCGTAGGTCAACCGTAGTAAGACCTGCACCAGAGTGGTACGGTAATCCTGTTCTGGAGGTCATGTTACTTGACCATGACGAACCTACGAACTATGAGGAAGCGATGATGAGCCCGGATTTCGCAAAATGGCTTGAGGCCGTGAAATCTGAGGTGGGATCAGTGTATGAGAACAAAGTGTGGACTTTGGTTGACTTGCCCGATGATCGGAAAGCCATAGAGAATAAATGGATCTTCAAGAAGAAGACTGACTCTGACGGTAATGTTACTGTCTACAAAGCTCGACTTGTTGCAAAAGGTTTTCGACAAGTTCAAGGAGTTGACTATGATGAGACCTTCTCACCCATAGCGATGTTTAAGTCCGTCCGAATCATGTTAGCAGTTGCCGCATTTTATGATTATGAAATTTGGCAAATGGATGACAAAACTGCATTCCTTAATGGATATCTTAAAGAAGAGTTGTATATGATGCAACCAGAAGTTTTTGTCGATCCAAAAGGTGCTAACAAAGTGTGCAAGCTCCAACGATCCATTTATGGACTAGTGTAAGCCTCTCGGAGTTGGAATATACGCTTTGATAGTGTGATCAAAGCATATGGTTTTATACAGACTTTTGGAGAAGCCTATATTTACAAGAAAGTGAGTGGGAGCTTTGTAGAATTTCCGATATTATATGTAGATGACATATTGTTGATCGGAAATGATACTAAATTTCTGAATATCATAAAAGGATACTTGAATAAGAATTTTTCAATGATCTATAGAGATAGATCAAGACGCTTAATTGGACTTTCACAAAGCACATACCTTGATAAAGTTTTGAAGAATTTCAAAATGGATCAAGCAAAGAAAGGGTTCTTGCCTGTGTTACAAGGTGTGAAATTGAGTCAGACTCAATGCCCGACCACTACAGAAGATAGAGAGAAAATGAAAGTCATTCCCTATGCTTCAGCCATAGGTTCTATCATGTATGCAATGTTGTGTACGAGACCTGATGTGTGCCTTGCTATAAGTCTAGCAGGAAGGTACCAAAGTAATCCAGGAGTGGATCACTGGACAGCGGTCAAGAACGTGCTGAAATACCTGAAAAGTACTAAGGATATGTTTCTCGTTTATGGAGGTGACAAAGAGCTCGTCGTAAACGGTTACGTCGATGCAAGCTTTGACACTGATCCGGATGACTCTAAGTCACAAACCGGATACGTATTTTTATAGAATGGTGAAGCTGTCAGTTGGTGCAGTTCCAAGTAGAGCGTCGTGGCGGGATCTACATGTGAAGCGCAGTACATACCTGCTTCAGAAGTAGCAAATGAAGGAGATTAGATGAAGGAGTTCATATCCGATCTAGGTGTCATACCTAGTGCATCGGGTCCAATGAAAATCTTTTGTGACAACACTAGTGCAATTGACGTGGCAAAGGAATCCAGATTTCACAAAAGAACCAAGCACATCAAAAGACGCTTCAATTCCATCCGCGATCAAGTCAAGGAGGGAGACATAGAGATTTGTAAGATACATATGGATCTTAATGTTGCAAACCCGTTGACTAAGCCTCTCTCACGAGCAAAACATGATCAGCACCAAGACTCCATGGGTGTTAGAATCATTACTATGTAATCTAGATTATTGACTCTAGTGCAAGTGGGAGACTGAAGGAAATATGCCCTAGAGGTAATAATAAAGTTGTTATTTATATTTCCTTATATCATGATAAATGTTTATTATTCATGCTAGAATTGTATTAACCGGAAACTTAGTACATGTGTGAATACATAGACAAACTGAGTGTCACTAGTATGATCTACTTGACTAGCTCGTTAATCAAAGATGGTTAAGTTTCCTAACCATTGACATAAGTTGTTATTTGATTAACGCGATCACATCATTAGAGAATGATGTGATTGACTTGACCCATCCGTTAGCTTAGCACGATGATCGTTTAGTTTGTTGCTATTGCTTTGTTCATAACTTATACATGTCCCTATGACTATGAGATTATGCAACTCCCCAATACCGGAGGAACACTTAGTGTGCTATCAAATGTCACAACGTAACTGGGTGACTATAAAGATGCTCTACAGGTTGAAGGAAATATGCCTAGAGGCAATAATGTAGTTGTTATTTATATTTCCTTATATCATGATAAATGTTTATTATTCATGCTAGAATTGTATTAACCGGAAACTTAGTACATGTGTGAATACATAGACAAACAGAGTGTCACTAGTTTGCCTCTACTTGACTAGCTCGTTGAATCAATGATGGTTATGTTTCCTAAACCACAGACATGAGTTGTCATTTGATTAACGGTATCACATCATTAGAGAATGATGTGATTGACTTGACCCATCCGTTAGCTTAGCACGATGATCGTCTAGTTTGTTGCTATTGATTTCTTCATGACTTATACATGTTCCTATGACTATGAGATTATGCAACTCTCGAGTACCAGAGGAACACTTTGTGTGCTACCGAACATCACAACATAACTGGGTGATTATAAAGGTGTTCAACAGGTGTCTCTGAAGGTACTTGTTGGGTTGGCATAGATCGAGATTAGGATTTGTCACTCCGATTGTCGAAGAGGTATCTCTGGGCCCTTTCGGTAATGCACATCACTACAAGCCTTGCAAGCAATGCAACTAATGAGTTAGTTGCGGGATGATGTATTACGGAACGAATAAAGAGACTTGCCAGTAACAAGATCGAACTAGGTATTGAGATACCGATGATCGAATCTCGGGCAAGTAACATGCCGATGACAAAGGGAACAACGTATGTTGTTATGCGGTTTGACCTATAAAGATCTTCGTAGAATATGTAGGAGCCAATATGAGCATCCAGGTTCCGCTATTGGTTATTGACGGGAGACGAGTCTCGGTCATGTCTACATAGTTCTAGAACCCGTAGGGTCCGCACGCTTAAAGTTCGGTGACGATCGGTAATATGAGTTTATGTGTTTTGATATACCGAAGGCAGTTCGGAATCCCGGATATGATCACAAACATGGTGAGGAGTCTCAAAATGGTCGAGACATAAAGATTGATATATTGGAAGGCTATATTTGGACATCAGAATAGTTTCGGGTGAAATCGGGATTTTACCGGAGTGCTGGGGGGGGGGGGTTACCGGAATCCCTCAGAGGTTAATGGGCCTTGTTAGGCCCTAGTGGAGAGAGAGAGGGGCCGGCCAGGGCAGGCCACGTGCCCCCTCCCCTTGAGTCCGAATAGGACAAGGAAGGGGGGGCCCTTGCCTTTCCCCTCTCCCACTCCTTCCTTCCCCCTCCTAGTGGGACTAGGAAAGGGGAGTCCTACTCCCACTAGGAGGAGGACTCCTCCTCTTGGTGTGCCCTGCTAGGGCTGGCCGGCCTCCCCCTTTCTGCTTTATATACGGGGGCAGGGGGCACCCCAAGAAACACAAGTTGATCAGTTGATCTTTTAGCCGTGTGCGGTGCCCCCCTCCACCATAATCCACCTCGGTCATATCGTAGTGGTGCTTAGGCGAAACCCTGCGTCGGTAGCATCATCATCACCGTCATGATGCCGTTGTGCTGACGGCACTCTCCCTCGAAGCTCTGCTGGATCGGAGTTCGTGGGACATCACCGAGCTGAACGTGTGCTGAACTCGGAGGTGCCGTGCGTTCGGTACTTGGATTGGTCGGATTGTGAAGACGTACGACTACATCAACCGTGTTCTCATAACGCTTCCGCTTACGGTCTACGAGGGTACGTGGACGACACTCTCCCCTCTCGTTGCTATGCATCACCATGATCTTGCGTGTGCGTAGGAAATTTTTTGAAATTACTGCGTTCCCCAACAGTGGCATGCGAGCCAGATTTATGCATAGATGTTATATGCATGAATAGAACACAAAGGAGTTGTGGGCGTGGGTATATACATATTGCTTGTTGTCACTAGTTGATTCTTGATTTAGCGGCATTGTTGGATGAAGCAGCCCAGACCTACATTACGCGTACGCTTACGCGAGACTGGTTCTACCGACATGCTTCGCACACAGGTGGCTAGTTGGTGTCTGTTTCTCCAGCTTTAGTTGAATCAGATTCAATGAACATGGTTCTTTCTGAAGATCAAAAAGCAATCACTATACCGCATTGTGGTTTTTATGCGTAGGTAAGAACGGTTCTTGCTCAACCCATAGCAGCCACGTAAAACTTGCAACAACAAAGTAGAGGACGTCTAACTTGTTTTTGCAGGGCTTGCTGTGATGTGATATGGTCAAGACATGATGCTAAATTTTATTGTATGAGATGATCATGTTTTGTAACACAGTTATCGGCAACTGGGAGGAGCCATATGGTTATCGCTTTATTGTATGAAATGCAATCGCCATGTAATTGCTTTACTTTATCACTAAGCGGTAGCGGTAGTCGTGGAGGCAATAGTTGGCGTGACGACAATGATGCTTCGATGGAGATCAAGGTGTCAAGCCAGTGACGATGGTGATCATGACGGTGCTTTGGAGATGGAGATCAAAGGCACAAGATGATGATGGCCATATCATATCACTTATATTGATTGCATGTGATGTTTATCTTGCATCTTATTTTGCTTAGATCGGCAGTAGCATTATAAGATGATCTCTCACTAAATTTCAAGGTATAAGTATTCTCCGTAAGTATGCACTATTGCGAAAGTTCGTCGTGCTGAGACACCACGTGATGATCGGGTGTGATAAGCTCTACATTCACATACAATGGGTGCAAGCCAGTTTTGCACACGCGGAATATTGGGTTAAACTTGACGAGCCTAGCATATGCAGATATGGCCTCGGAACACTGAGACCAAAAGGTCAAGCGTGAATCATATAGTAGATATGATCAACATAGTGATGTTCACCATTGAAAACTACTCCATCTCACGTGATGATCGGACATGGTTTAGTTGATGTGGATCACGTGATCACTTAGATGATTAGAGGGATGTCTATCTAAGTGGGAGTTCTTAAGTAATTTGATTAATTGAACTTTAATTTATCATGAACTTAGTACCTGATAGTATTTTGCATGTCTATGTTGTTGTAGATAGATGGCCCGTGTTGTTGTTCTGTTGAATTTTAATGCGTTCCTAGAGAAAGCTAAGTTGAAAGATGACGGTAGCAACTACACGGACTGGGTCCGTAACTTGAGGATTGTCCTCATTGCTGCACAGAAGAATTACGTCCTGGAAGCACCGCTAGGTGTACCACCCGCGCCGGCAACTGCAGAAATTGTGAATGCCTGACAGTCGCGTGTTGATGACTACTTGATAGTTCAGTGTGCTATGCTTTACGGCTTAGAACCGGGACTTCAACGACATTTTGAACGTCATGGAGCATATGAGATGTTCCAAGAGTTGAAGTTAATATTTCAAATAAATGCCCGGATTGAGAGATATGAAGTCTCCAATAAGTTCTACAGCTGCAAGATGGAGGAGAATAGTTCTGTCAGTGAACATATACTCAGAATGTCTGGGTACCACAACCACTTGACTCAACTGGGAGTTAATCTTCCTGATGATAGTGTCATTGACAGAGTTCTTCAATCACTGCCACCAAGCTACAAGAGCTTCGTGACGAACTATAATATGCAAGGGATGGATAAGACAATTCCTGAGCTCTTCGCAATGCTAAAGGCTGCGGAGGTAGAAATCAAGAAGGAGAATCGAGTGTTGATGGTTAACAAGACAATCAGTTTCAAGAAAAAGGGTAAAGGGGAGAAGGGGAACTTCAAGAAGAACAACAAGCCAGTTGCTCCTCAAGTGAAGAAACCCAAGTCTGGACCTAAGCCTGAGACTGAGTGCTTCTACTTCAAAGGGACTGGTCACTGGAAGCGGAACTGCCCCAAGTATTTGGCGGGTAAGAAGGATGGCAAGGTGAACAAAGGTATATGTTATATACATGTTATTGATGTGTACCTTACTAATGCTTGCAGTAGCACCTGGGTATTTGATACTGGTTCTGCTGCTAATATCTGCAACTCGAAACAGGGGCTACGAATTAAGCGAAGATTGGCTAGGGATGAGGTGACGATGCGCGTGGGAAATGGTTCCAAAGTCGATGTGATCGCGGTCGGCACGCTACCTCTACATCTACCTTCGAGACTAGTTTTAGAACTGAATAATTATTATTTGGTGCCAGCGTTGAGCATGAACATTATATTTGGATCTTGTTTGATGCGAGACGGTTATTCATTTAAATCTGAGAATAATGGTTGTTCTATTTATATGAGTAATATCTTTTATGGTCATGCACCCTTGAAGAGTGGTCTATTTTTTATGTATCTCGATAGTAGTGATACACATATTCATAATATTGAAGCTAAAAGATGCAGTGTTGATAATGATAGTGCAACTTATTTGAGGCACTGCCGTTTAGGTCATATTGGTGTAAAGCGCATGAAGAAACTTCATTCTGATGGACTTTTGGAATCACTTGATTATGAATCACTTGGTACTTGCGAACCATGCCTCGTGGGCAAGATGGCTAAAACGCCGTTCTCCGGAACTATGGAGCGAGCAACAGATTTGTTGGAAATCATACATACTGATGTATGTGGTCCGATGAATGTTGAGGCTCGCGGTGGGTATCGTTATTTTCTCACCTTCACAAATGATTTGAGCAGATATGGGTATATCTACTTAATGAAACATAAGTCTGAAACATTTGAAAAGTTCAAAGAATTTCAGAGTGAAGTGGAAAACCATCATAACAAGAAAATAAAGTTTCTACGATATGATCGTGGAGGAGAATATTTGAGTTACGAGTTTGGTCTTCATTTGAAACAATGCGGAATAGTTTCGCAACTCATGCCACCCGGAACACCACAACGTAATGGTGTGTCCGAACGTCGTAATCGTACTTTACTGGATATGGTGCGATCTATGATGTCTCTTACTGACTTACCACTATCGTTTTGAGGTCATGCTTTAGAGATGGCCACATTCACGTTAAATAGGGCACCATCTAAATCCGTTGACACGGCACCTTATGAACTGTGTTTTGGCAAGAAACCAAAGTTGTCATTTCTTGAAGTTTGGGGCTGCGATGCTTATGTGAAAAAGCTTCAACCTGATAGGCTCGAACCCAAATCGGAGAAATGTGTCTTCATAGGATACCCAAAGGAGACTATTGGGTACACCTTCTATCACAGATCCGAAGGTGATGACCCACAAGTATAGGGGATCTATCTTAGTCCTTTCGATAAGTAAGAGTGTCGAACCCAACGAGGAGCAGAAGGAAATGATAAGCGGTTTCTAGCAAGGTATTCTCTGCAAGTACTGAAATAAGTGGTAACAGATAGTTTTGTGATAGGATAATTTGTAACGAGCAACAAGTAACAAAAGTAAATAAAGTGCAGCAAGGTGGACCAATCCTTTTTGTAGCAAAGGACAAGCCTGGACAAACTCTTATATAGAGAAAAGCGCTCCCGAGGACACATGGGAATATCGTCAAGCTAGTTTTCATCACGCTCATGTGATTCACGTTCGGTACTTTGATAATCTGATATGTGGGTGGACCGGTGCTTGGGTACTGTCCTTACTTGGACAAGCATCCCACTTATGATTAACCTCTATTGCAAGCATCCGCAACTACAACAAAAGTATTAAGGTAAACCTAACCATGGCATGAAACATATGGATCCAAATCAGCCCCTTACGAAGCAATGCATAAAGTAGGGTTTAAGCTTCTGTCACTCTAGCAACCCATCATCTACTTATTACTCCCCAAAGCCTTCCTCTAGGCCAAAATAATAGTGAAGTGCCATGTAGTCGACGTTCACATAACACCACTAGAGGAGAGACAACATACATCTCATCAAAATATCGAACGAATATCAAATTCACATGACTACTAATAGCAAGACTTCTCCCATGTCCTCAGGAACAAACGTAACTACCCACAAAGCATAAACATGTTCATAATCAGAGGGGTATTAATATGCATATAGGATCTGAACATATGATCTTCCACCAAATAAACCAACTAGCATCAACTACAAGGAGTAATTAACACTACTAGCAACCCACAGGTACCAATCCCGGACTTGAAGACAAGAATTGGATACAAGAGATGAACTAGGGTTTTGAGAGGAGATGGTGCTGATGAAGATGTTGATGGAGATTGCCCTCTCCTGATGAGAGGAGCGTTGGTGATGACGATGGCGATGATTTCCCCCTCCCGGAGGGAAGTTTCCCTGGCAGAACAGCTCTGCCGGAGCCCTAGATTGGTTCCGCCAAGGTTCCGCCTCGTGGCGGTGGAGTTTCGTCCGAGAAGATGGCTTATGGTTTTTTCCCATCGAAAGACTTCATATAGCAGAAGATGGCCACCGGAGGGCCACCAGGGGGCCCACGAGGTAGGGGGCGCGCCTAGGGGGTAGGGCGCTCCCCCCACCCTCATGGGCAGGGTGTGGCCCCCTGGTGAAGTTCTTGCTCTCAGTATTTTTTATATATTTGGAAAATGCCTTCCGTGAAGTTTCAGGACTTTTGGAGCTGTGCAGAATAGGTCTCTAATATTTGCTCCTTTTCCAGCCCAGAATCCCAGCTGCCAGCATTCTCCCTCTTTATGTAAACCTTGTAAAATAAGAGAGAATAGGCATAAGTATTGTGACATAATGTGTAATAACAGCCCATAATGCAATAAATATCAATATAAAAGCATGATGCAAAATGGACGTATCAACTCCCCCAAGCATAGACCTCGCTTGTCCTCATGCGAAAGCCGAAATCGAAAAATATGTCCACGTGTTTAGAGATAGAGGTGTCGATAAAAATAAAATACGGACATGAGGGCATCATGATCATTCTTAGAACAACAACTTATATAATTCTTGTCATATGATATCTTATGCTAGAGTAGTAATTCGATCACAATTTCAAGTATGAATCGTAAACTTCATTGAAAACTAACAAACTATAATCTCAGTCATTGGAGCAATTGCATTTTATCATAACATAGGAAAGAGTCAATATATAAGAGCTTTTCAACAACTCCACATACTCAACTATCATATAGTATTTCACAATTGCTGACACTCACGCAATACTTATGGGTATGGAGTTTTAATCGGACACAGAGAAAGATAGGGGCTTATAGTTTTGCCTCCCAACGTTTTACCTCAATGATAATGTCCACAATAATAGTTCATGAAAACTCACATCAAATTAGCCATATATACCAGGATCTTTCCAACATACTATGCTTGCCAAAGGATAAAATGTAAAAAGGAAGGGTGAAGATCACCATGACTCTTATGTAAGGTGGGAGATAAAAGTAAAAGATAGGCCCTTCGCAGAGGGAAGCAGAGGTTGTCATGCGCTTTTATGGTTGGACGCACAAAAATCTTAATGCGAAAGAACGTCACTTTATATTGCCAGTTGTGATATGGACCTTTATTATGCAGTCTATCGCTTTTATTTCTTCCATATCACACGATCGTATAAAGCTTATTTCTCCCACACTAATAAGTCATACATATTTAGAGAGCATTTTTTATTGCTTTGCGTCGATGACAACTTACTTGGAGGATCTTACTCAATCCATAGGTAGGTATGGTGGACTCTCATGATAAAACCGGTTTAAGGGTATTTGGAAGCACAAGTAGTATCTCTACTTGGTGCAATGATTTGGCTAGCATGAGAGGGAAAGGCAAGCTCAATCATGTTGGATGATCCATGACAATATAATTTATCTCAGATGTAAGGAAACATAACCCATTACGTTGTCTTCCTTGTCCAACGTCAACTCTTTAGCATGTCATATTTTAATGAGTGCTCACAATCATAAAAGATGTCCAAGATAGTATATTTATATGTGAAGACCTCTCTTTCTTTATTACTTCCTATTAATTGCAACGATGACTAAAACTATGCTTGTCAACCCTCAACAACTTTTATTCATCAAACTTTTTTCTATGTGAGCTCATTACTCTCCATAAGACTCACATGATCTCTTTGTTTCTTTTTATTTCTTTCTCTTTTCTTTTATTCACTTAGGATCATGGCAAAATAATCAAGCCCTTGACTCAACACTAATCTTTATTATATAGCTCACGGACTCGATTACATAGAGGAATTATAAAGCAAAACTCACGACTAGATCATACTAAGAACTTTTATTCTACTAGATCAAGATATTACCAAAAGGATCGAACTAAGAAAACGGTAGAGATAAAAGTGATGGTGATACGATACCGGGGCACTCCCCCAAGCTTGGCAGTTGCCAAGGGGAGTGCCCATACCCATGTGATTATGTTTCTCTTCTCGATGTGGTGATGTGATGTTCTTGGCGATGATGCCCCTCAGGATACGATTCTCCTCCTCGAGCTTATTGACTTACTGCTTGAGGTCCATTATTTCCTTTTGGAGTTTTCCTGTAACAGCCAAAGCTCCCTGCACCCAAGGGTGCTGCATAGCTGCGGGAGAACCAGTGACACTCTTTTTCATATTCTCATAAGAAAGAAATCTAACATTGGAAGGGATAACCGAGTTTGGAATAGCCGAGCTCTGCAGTTCTCCCATTGTGAATCCAGCTCGGAAGCGGGAAGTGACTTCTTGATCCTGCTCCATGGCATCTATCCTCTTCAATTCGGCCTCCATCTCTTCCTCCGTTGCTGGCCCAAAGAGGTCAACATTGTTGTTTGTCATTGATCTCGGTGCCGGATGAGACACCCGGCTCTCCCCAACTAACTCTTGCGAAGACATCCTGCTCTAATCTGCAGTAGCAACAGCTCGAAACACAAACAGAGGGTAATTGCGTGATATGGGAGTCAAAACCTCCGGGAGATTATATAATGAATTTTTACCGACCAAAATACGTGTCGTGTAAGAAATCGGAGTCCGGAGAGCACACGAGGTGCCCACGAGGTAGGGGGCGCGCCCAGGGGGGTAGGGCGCGCCCTCCACCCTCGTGGAGACCTCGTGTCCTTCTCGGACTGCTTCTTATTTTTCTATTTTTCTAAATATTCCAAAACGAAGAAATATTGCCTTAAAAACTATTTTGGAGTCGGTTTACTTACCGTACCACATACCTATTCCTTTTCGGAGTCTGAAACGTTCCGGAAAGTGTCTCTTATGTATTCCTCCGGGGTTACGGTTTCAATAACATTGGTTTCAACATTTATGGGATTACCTGAGATATAATGTTTGATTCTTTGACCGTTCACCACCTTCGGATTTGTGCCTTCGAAGTTGTTGATTTTTATGGCACCAGAACGATAGACCTCCTCGATAACGTAAGGGCCTTCCCATTTAGAGAGAAGTTTTCCTGCAAAAAATCTTAAACGAGAGTTGATAGCAATACATAATCACCTACATTAAACTCACGCTTTTGTATCTTTTTGTCATGCCATCTTTTAACTTTTTCTTTAAACAACTTGGCATTTTCGTAGGCTTGGGTTCTCCATTCATCGAGTGAGCTAATATCAAATAACCTCTTCTCACCGGCAAGTTTAAAATCATAATTGAGCTCTTTAATAGCCCAATATGCCTTGTGTTCTAGTTCGAGAGGTAAGTGACATGTTTTTCCGTAAACCATTTTATACGGAGACATACCCATACGATTTTTATATGCAGTTCTATAGGCCCATAATGCATCATCAAGTTTCTTGGACCAATTCTTTCTAGATCTATTAACAATCTTTTGCAAAATTAATTTGAGTTCTCTATTACTCAATTCTACTTGACCACTAGACTGAGGGTGATAAGGGGATGCAATTCTATGATTAACATCATACTTAGCAAGCATTTTACGGAAAGCACCATGAATAAAATGTGAACCACCATCAGTCATTAAATATCTAGGGACTCCAAACCTTGGAAAAATAACTTCTTTAAGCATTTTAATAGAAGTGTTATGATCAGCACTACTAGTTGGAATAGCTTCTACCCACTTAGTAACGTAATCAACGGCAACTAAAATATGTGTGTATCCATTAGAGGAAGGAAAAGGCCCCATATAGTCAAAGCCCCAAACATCAAATGGTTCAATAACGAGTGAGTAGTTCATAGGCATTTCTTGACGTCTACTAATATTACCAATTCTTTGACATTCATCACAAGATAAGACAAACTTACGGGCATCCTTGAAGAGAGTAGGCCAATAAAAACAAGATTGCAATACCTTATGTGCAGTTCTATCTCCAGCATGTTGTCCTCCATAAGCTTCGGAGTGACACTTGCGTAAGATCTGTTCCTGTTCATGCTCAGGTACACAACGTCTAATAACACCATCTACTCCTTCTTTATAAAGATGTGGGTCATCCCAAAAGTAATGCCTCAAATCATAGAAGAACTTTTTCTTTTGCTGGTATGTGAAACTAGGTGGTATAAATTTAGCAACAATATAATTAGCATAATCAGCATACCATGGAGCAGTATGAGAAGTATTTATGGCATTTAATTGCTCATCAGGAAAGCTATCATCAATAGGTAGTGGGTCATCAAGCACATTTTCTAACCTAGACAAGTTGTCTGCAACGGTGTTCTCAGCTCCCTTTCTATCAACAATATGTAAGTCAAATTCTTGTAGCAAGAGAACCCATCTAATAAGTCTAGGTTTAGCATCTTTCTTTTCCATAAGATATTTAATAGCAGCATGATCAGTGTGAATAGTTACTTTAGAATCAACAATATAAGGTCTGAACTTATAACAAGCAAATACAACTGCTAAGAATTCTTTTCAGTATTAGCATAATTTCTTTGAGCATTGTCTAGAGTTTTACTAGCATATTGAATAATATTTAATTTCTTATCAACTCTTTGCCCTAGAACATCACCTACAGCATAATCACTAGCATCACATATAATTTCAAAGGGTAAATTCCAATCAGGTGGCTGAACAATAGGTGCAGAGATTAATGCTTTCTTAAGTATTTCAAATGCTTCTACACAATCATCATCAAAGACAAATGGTATATCTTTTTGTAATAAATTAGTCAGAGGGCGAGAAATTTTTGAGAAGTCCTTAATGAACCTCCTATAAAATCCGGCATGACCAAGGAAACTTCTTATACCTTTGATGTTCTTGGGACATGGCATCTTTTCAATAGCATCAACCTTGGCTTTATCAACCTCAATACCTCTTTCAGAAACTTTATGCCCCGAGACAATACCCTCATTAACCATAAAGTGGCACTTTTCCCAATTCAAGACAAGATTAGTTTCTTCACATCTCTGCAAAAGTCGATCAAGGTTGCTTAAGCAGTCATCAAAAGAAGATCCATAGACAGAGAAATCGTCCATGAAAACCTCACAAATCTTTTCACAGAAGTCAGAGAATATAGCCATCATGCATCTTTGAAAGGTAGCAGGTGCATTACATAAACCAAAAGGCATACGTCTATAAGCAAAAGTACCAAAATGGCAAGTAAAAGTAGTCTTTGATTGATCTTTGGTTGACACGGGTATTTGAGAGAAACCAGAATAACCATCTAGAAATCAAAAATGTGTATGTTTGGATAATCTTTCTAGCATTTGATCGATAAAAGGTAAGGGGTAATGATCCTTTTTAGTGGCCTTATTTAATTTGCGGAAATCAATTACCATCTTATAACCTATAATAATTCTTTGAGGAATCAATTCATCTTTATCATTAGGAATGACAGTAATACCTCCCTTCTTAGGGACACAATGGACAGGACTTACCCACTGACTATCAGCAACGGGATAAATTATACCTGCCTCAAGGAGCTTTAGTATTTCTTTTCTTACCACTTCTTTCATTTTAGGATTCAGCCGTCGTTGATGATCACGAACTGGTTTAACATCTTCTTCCAAATTAATTTTATGTTGACATAGAGTGGGACTAATGCCCTTAAGATCATCAAGAGTATACCAAATAGCAGCACGGTGCTTCTTCAGAGTTTTCAATAATCTCTCTTCCTCATGCTCTGAAAGGTTAGCACTAATAATAACAGGATGTATCTTTTTCTCATCAAGATACGCATATTTAAGAGTATCAGGTAACGGTTTAAGCTCAAACACGGGATCGCCCTTGGGTGGAGGAGGATCCCCTAGGATTTCAACATGCAAATTGTTTTTCAGAATAGGTTCCTGTTTAAAGAATACTTCATCTATCTCCCTTCTTTCATTCATAAACATATCATTTTCATGGCCTAGCAAAAATTGCTCTAAAGGATCACTAGGAGGTACGGCAATAGAAGCAAGACCAATAATTTCATCCTTACTAGGTAATTCTTCTTCACGGTGTTGTCTACTAAATTTAGAGAAATTAAATTCATGAGTCATATCATCTAAAACGATAGTAACAACATCCCTTTTGCAATCTATGGTAGCATTAACAGTGTTCAGGAAGGGTCTACCAAATATAATGGGACAAAAGCTATCTTGTGGGGAACCAAGAACAAGAAAATCAGCAGGATATTTAGTTTTCCCACACAAGACTTCAACATCTCTAACAATTCCCATTGGTGAAATAGTATCTCTATTGGCAAGTTTAATTGTGACATCAATATCTTCTATCTCAGCAGGTGCAATATCATGCATAATTTCTTTGTATAAGGAATAAGGTATTGCACTAGCACTAGCACCCATATCACATAAGCCATGATAACAATGATCTCCTATTTTAACAGAAATAACATGCATGCCTACCACATGTCTGTTTTTATCTTTAGCACAAGGTTTAGCAATTCTAGCAGTCTCATTAAGGAAATGAACAACATGCCCATCAATATTATCAGACAAGAGATCTTTAACAATAGCAATATCAGGTTCAACTTTAATTTGCTCATGTGGTGTATAAGTTTTAATATTGCTGTTACTAACCACAGTTGAAGCTTTAGCATGATCCTTTATCCTAACAGGAAAAGGTGGTTTCTCAACATAAGAAGTAGGAACAATAGGATCATTATAAGTGACAATCTTTTCTTCAACTTTAATAGGTGCAACTACTTTTACTTCTATGGGAGGATGATATTTAAACCACTTCTCCTTGGGGAGATCAACATAAGTAGCAAAAGATTCACAGAAAGAAGCTACTATCTCAGAGTCAAGTCCATATTTAGTGCTAAATTTACGGAAAACATCGGTATCCATAAAAGATTTAACACAATCAAACCTAGGTGTCATACCTGACTCCTTACCTTTGTCGAGGTCCCAATCTTCAGAGTTGCGTTTAATTCTTTCCAATAAATCCCATTTGAATTCAATAGTCTTCATCATAAAAGAGCCATCACAAGAAGTATCAAGCATGGTGCGATTGCTATCAGAAAGCCGAGCATAAATTTTTTGAATAATCATTTCTCTTGAGAGCTCATGATTGGGGCATGAATATAACATTGATTTAAGCCTCCCCCAAGCTTGAGTGATGCTTTCTCCTTCCCGAGGCCAAAAATTATATATATAATTGTGATCACGATGAACAAGATGCATATGGTAAAACTTCTGATGAAATTCCAATTTCAATCGTTTGTAATTCCAAGACCCCATATCATCACATAGCCTATACCATGTCGATGCATCTCCCTTCAAAGATAAAGGGAAGGCCTTCTTCTTAACAACATCTCTGGGTACACCTGCAAGCTTAAATAATCCACAAACTTCATCCACATATATTAGATGCTCATCAGGATGCTTTGTTCCATCTCCTAAAAAAGGAATAGCTAGCAGTATTTCTATCATACTTGAAGGAATTTCAAAGCAGACATTTTCATTTTCAGTAGGTTCAGTAGGTTGAGGAGCAACTCTTTGCTCTACTGGTCGGGGTGAAGATACCCCGAACAAGCCCCTCAGAGGATTACTTTCCATCGTAACAAGTGACAGTAAATTTCAGCACACTATATAAATTTTTCCTTACCAAATTCCACCTACCAAAGGCGCTTCACTCCCTGGCAACGGCGCCAGAAAAGAGTCTTGATGACCCACAAGTATAGGGGATCTATCATAGTCCTTTCGATAAGTAAGAGTGTCGAACCCAACGAGGAGCAGAAGGAAATGATAAGCGGTTTCCAGCAAGGTATTCTCTGCAAGTACTAAAATAAGTGGTAACAGATAGTTTTGTGATAGGATAATTTGTAACGAGCAACAAGTAACAAAAGTAAATAAAGTGCAGCAAGGTGGCCCAATCCTTTTAGTAGCAAAGGACAAGCCTGGACAAACTCTTATATAGAGAAAAGCGCTCCTGAGGACACATGGGAATATCGTCAAGCTAGTTTTCATCACGCTCATGTGATTCGCGTTCGGTACTTTGATAATCTGATATGTGGGTGGACCGGTGCTTGGGTACTGTCCTTACTTGGACAAGCATCCCACTTATGATTAACCTCTATTGCAAGCATCCGCAACTACAACAAAATTATTAAGGTAAACCTAACCATAGCATGAAACATATGGATCCAAATCAGCCCCTTACGAAGCAACGCATAAACTAGGGTTTAAGCTTCTGTCACTCTAGCAACCCATCATCTACTTATTACTCCCCAATGCTTTCCTCTAGGCCCAAATAATGGTGAAGTGTCATGTCGTCGACGTTCACATAACACCACTAGAGGAGAGACAACATACATCTCATCAAAATATCGAACGAATACCAAATTCACATGACTACTAATAGCAAGACTTCTCCCATGTTCTCAGGAACAAACGTAACTACTCACAAAGCATAAACATGTTCAGAATCAGAGGGGTATTAATATGCATATAGGATCTGAACATATGATCTTCCACCAAATAAACCAACTAGCATCAACTACAAGGAGTAATTAACACTACTAGCAACCCACAGGTACCAATCCCAGACTTGAAGACAAGAATTGGATACAAGAGATGAACTAGGGTTTTGAGAGGAGATGGTGCTGATGAAGATGTTGATGGAGATTGCCCTCTCCCGATGAGAGGAGCGTTGGTGATGACGATGGCGATGATTTCCCCCTCCCAGAGGGAAGTTTCCCTGGCAGAACAGCTCTGTCGGAGCCCTAGATTGGTTCCGCCAAGGTTCCGCCTCGTGGCGGCGGAGTTTCATCTGAGAACATGGCTTATGGTTTTTTTCCCACCGAAAGACTTCATATAGCAGAAGATGGCCATCGGAGGGCCACCAGGGGGCCCATGAGGTAGGGGGCGCGCCCCCCACCCTCGTGGGCAGGGTGTGGCCCCCTGGTGAAGTTCTTGCTCTCAGTATTTTTTATATATTTGGAAAACATCTTCCGTGAAGTTTCAGGACTTTTGGAGCTATGCGGAATAGGTCTCTAATATTTGCTCCTTTTCCAGTCCAGAATCCCAGCTGCCGGCATTCTCCCTCTTTATGTAAACCTAGTAAAATAAGAGAGAATAGGCATAAGTATTGTGACATAATGTGTAATAACAGCCCATAATGCAATAAATATCAATATAAAAGCATGATGCAAAATGGACGTATCAGAAGGCAAGACATTTGTTGCTAAGAATGGATCCTTTCTAGGGAAGGAGTTTCTCTCGAAAGAAGTGAGTGGGAGTAAAGTAGAACTTGATGAGGTAACTGTGCCTGCTCCCTTATTGGAAAGTAGTTCATCACATAAATTTGTTCTTGTGACTCCTACACCAATTAGTGAGGAAGCTAATGATGATGATCATGTGACTTCAGATCAAGCTACTACTGAACCTCGTAGGTCAACCAGAGTAAGATCTGCACCAGAGTGGTACGGTAATCCTGTTCTGGAGGTCATGTTACTAGACCATGGCGAACCTACGAACTATGAGGAAGCGATGATGAGCCTAGATTCCACAAAATGGCTTGAGGCCATGAAATCTGAGATGGGATCCATGTATGAGAACAAAGTGTGGATTTGGTTGACTTGCCTGATAATCGGCAAGCCATCGAGAATAAATGGATCTTCAAGAAGAAGACTGACGCTGACGGTAATGTTACTGTCTACAAAGCTCGACTTGTTGTGAAATGTTTTTGACAAGTTCAAGGAGTTGAATACGATGAGACTTTCTCACCCGTAGCGATGCTTAAGTCTGTCCGAATCATGTTAGCAATTGCCGCATTTTATGATTATGAAATTTGGCAAATGGATGTAAAGACTGCGTTCATGAATGGATTTCTGGAAGAAGAGTTGTATATGATGCAACCTGAAGGTTTTATCGATCCAAAGGATGCTAACAAAGTATGCAAGCTCCAACGATCCATCTATGGACTGGTGCAAGCATCTCGGAGTTGGAATAAATATTTTGATAGTGTGATCAAAGCATATGGTTTTATACAGACTTTTGGAGAAGCCTGTATTTACAAGAAAGTGAGTGGGAGCTCTGTAGCATTTCTAATATTATATGTGGATGACATATTGTTGATTGAAAATGATATAGAATTTCTGGATAGCATAAAAGGATACTTGAATAAGAGTTTTTCAATGAAAGACCTCGGTGAAGCTGCTTATATATTGGGCATCAAGATCTATAGATATAGATCAAGATGCCTAATTGGACTTTCACAAAGCACATACCTTGATAAAGTTTTAAAGAAGTTCAAAATGGATCAAGCAAAAAAGGGTTCTTGCCTGTGTTACAAGATATGAAGTTGAGTCAGACTCAATGCCCGACCACTGCAGAAGATAGAGAGAAAATGAAAGATGTTCCCTATGCTTCTGCCATCGGCTCTATCATGTATGAAATGTTGTATACCAGACCTGATGTGTGCCTTGCTATTAGTTTAGCAGGGACGTACCAAAGTAATCCAGGAGTGGATCACTGGACAGCGGTCAAGAACATCCTGAAATACCTGAAAAGGACTAAGGATATGTTTCTCGTTTATGGAGGTGACAAAGAGCTCATCGTAAATGGTTACGTCGATGCAAGCTTTGACACTGATCCGGATGACTCTAAGTCACAAACCAGATACGTGTTTTTATTGAACGGTGGAGCTGTCAGTTGGTGTAGTTCTAAACAAAGAGTCGTGGCGGGATCTACGTGTGAAGCGGAGTACATAGCTACTTCGGAAGCAGCAAATGAAGGAGTCTAGATGAAGGAGTTCATATCCGATCTAGGTGTCATACCTAGTGCATCGGGTCCAATGAAAATGTTGTCTGACAATACTGGTGCAATTGCCTTGGCAAAGGAATCCAGATTTCACAAGAGAACCAAACACATCAAGAGACGCTTCAATTCCATTCGTGACCAAGTCAAGGAGAGAGACATAGAGATTTGCAAGATACATACGGATCTGAATGTTGCAGACCCGTTGACTAAGCCTCTCTCACGAGAAAAACATGTCAGCACCAAGACTCCATGGGTGTTAGAAACATTACTGTGTAATCTAGATTATTGACTCTAGTGCAAGTGGGAGACTGAAGGGAATATGCCCTAGAGGCAATAATAAAGTTGTTATTTATATTTCCTTATCATGATAAATGTTTATTATTCATGCTAGAATTGTATTAACCGGAAACTTAGTACATGTATGAATACATAGACAAACAGAGTGTCACTAGTTTGCCTCTACTTGACTAGCTTGTTGAATCAATGATGGTTATGTTTCCTAAACCATAGACATGAGTTGTCATTTGATTAACGGGATCACATCATTAGAGAATGATGTGATTGACTTGACCCATCCGTTAGCTTAGCACGATGATCGTTTAGTTTGTTGCTATTGCTTTATTCATGACTTATACATGTTCCTATGACTATGGGATTATGCAACTCCCGAGTACCGGAGGAACACTTTGTGTGCTACCAAACGTCACAGCGTAACTAGGTGATTATAAAGGTACTCTACAGGTGTCTCCGAAGGTACTTGTTGGGTTGGCATAGATCGAGATTAGGATTTGTCACTCCGATTGTCGAAGAGGTATCTCTGGGTCCTCTCGGTAATGCACATCACTATAAGCCTTGCAAGCAATTTAACTAATGAGTTAGTTGCAGGATGATGTATTACGGTACGAGTAAAGAGACTTGCTGGTAACGAGATTGAACTAGGTATTGAGATACCGATGATCGAATCACGGGCAAGTAACATACCGATGACAAAGGGAACAACGTATGTTGTATGCGGTTTGACCGACAGGGCCATCCAAGGCCATGTGCGAACAGTGCGACGGCAGAGGGCCCCCAAGTTTCAGGGGCCCCCAATTTGGGTCTGGTTATATTTGCTGGTAGCCTAGTTTCTTGGGTTTGCATGGTTTTGGGCTTGTCGGCCTAGTTTGATAGCCCGAGCGTCTCCCAAATTCTCACCCGAACAGGGCCTACTCCCGATCAATCAGGTCATCGATTCGTTTCCAGTCTTCCCGAGACCCCCGTCTAGATCATAACTTGCACAGAATGTGATGATTCAGTCCCAAACTTGCAAAACTTGACTCCATCATACCCCAACCTGCATCTCATGTGATGATTTAGTCCCAGGCCAATCACAGCTCGCCAATTGGCAACCAGGTGGCTGGACCGGTCAGCGTACGCATTTTTGCACAAAACCCTCTGCCGTTTTCTTTAATCAACCCGCACTCACCTCCACCTGAATTTGCCATGGCATTGATCAATCAAAACTGTCTTTGCCGTGGTGGGCGGAGCAAATCATTCTTGCATGCATGCATTCACGCTGACCACTGACGGCTCGAGTGCGCGCGCCAACACAAGCTAGCTAGCTAGCTATAGCTGGAGTACTCCGGTATGATGACCGCGTAATTTCGATCGCCGAGGAAATGTACGTACGTGCACGCCATGCATTGATGCTAAGTCTGGGAAGGCTAGATCTCGAGCATACGCAACCAACTTCCGTGTAAACAACTTCATTACCGAATCGTTCGATCAAAAAATTACTCCCTCCATTTTTATTAACTTCACGTATTAGCTTTCACTGAAGTCAAACTTTATCAAATTTGACCAAGTTGAAAGTAACACATTTATGTGATGCGAAAATATGTCTAATGATTAATCCAATGATATATTTTTTTAGGTTCAATGATATATATATTTGAAGGTATATATGTTAATATATTTTTCCACAAACTTGTTGAAAGTATATAAAGTTTGAATTTAGACAAACCTAATATGGGGAGTAAATAAAAATGGCGGGCGTAGGAAGAAAACACGGGAATATGATGCATGTCACGCAGCGTAATTTTCCTATTGCATCTTAAAAAAATACATTGGAGTTAATAGAGAAAAATACATTGGAGTTAATAGCGTAATTTTCCCGTGCTTTCATCAGTAATGTTCCCATAGACATGCTCCCTAGGATCTTACTAAATCGAAAAAAGGCTTGGCTGTATCTCCAAATGAAATCTTCTCCCTCCCATGTGGTGATAATCCATCCCAACAGTCAGTCAATCAGTGGTTATTGTACGGCTTTGCTCTCTCTCTCTCTCTCTGCAGCAGCCATCTTCAGACGACCACTGCACATGCCTCCCACCTCAACAGAAAATTCAGAAACTTTCGGCCGCACCAAACATGTTGCAAGCATCATCTTTCTCAACTTATTAGAGTCATATCGTTCATGTGTAGTACAGTAACTATTACTAGGTAGGAAACCACTTTTTTTCTTCTTCTTCCGTCTGAAACAAAGCATGATGTATGTGTGCGTGCAACCTGCAGGAGATTCCAGCGGAGCACCGGGGCGACGCGGTGAGCAGCCTGGTGTACGAGGTGAACGCGCGCGTGCGCGACCCCATCTACGGCTGCGTCGGCGCCATCACGTCGCTGCAGCGACAGGTGGAGTCGCTGCAGACCCAGCTCGCGCTGGCGCAGGCCGAGATGGTCAGGCTCAGGATGGTCAACGCCTACGGCGGCACGGCACGCCGCAACGGCGGCGGTGGAAGCAGCGCCAGCGGCTCGCCGTCCTCCATGTCGTCGCCGACCATGGCCACGCCGGATCATCACATGGCGGTCGACCAGTCCGGCGTGATGGAGCTGGAGCTGGAGTGCTCCAGGTTCTGGTCCTACTGAAGGCTGGACGACAAGCTCCAGGTTCTGATCACTGGTTCATCCTCGACCACTCGAGCAGCTAGGACCTCGTATCTACTTGTGATTCAGAGAGAGGAGAGAGATCACTTATTGGAGCGTTCAGAAGGAAGCGGAGGCGCGCGGGGGGCACGGCTGCAACGGCCAGAACTGCGCGGGCTTCACCTTGGAGACGCTGGTGAGCACGCCCAGTGGCGTCACGTCGCCCACCATCGTCACCTTGCTCAGGATGTCGATGTGGAGAACGAACCGTCCGACCAGGAGACCATGACGCCGGAGCTGAAGCTGGACGGCGGCAGCGAGCTTGCTGTCGGCGTGGAGATGGAGCTGGAGCTGAGGAGGGCAGGTGAGCATGAGGGGAACAGAGGCGGACGCGAGGTGAATTCGTTCCGTCAGAATTAATTCAGTTGGAGAGAATACGGGTTGAATAGGGAAAAAGGCAGGGGTTTCTGCAAAAGTGCATGCGCTGACAGGTCCAGCCACCTAGCTGTCAATTGTCGAGTTGTGATTAGACTGGGACTAAATCATCACATAAGATGCAAGTTGAGGTATGGTGAAGTTAAGTTTTGCAAATTTAAGACTGAATCATCACATTTTATGCAAGTTAAGGTACCTCGGGTGCTATTACTTCGAAAAAAATGTAGGC
Source organism: Triticum urartu (assembly GCF_056163025.1). Classification (NCBI taxonomy): domain Eukaryota; kingdom Viridiplantae; phylum Streptophyta; class Magnoliopsida; order Poales; family Poaceae; genus Triticum; species Triticum urartu. The sequence goes on from NC_141875.1 coordinate 534,135,415, forward strand.
ACGTACCGGGGCCGCTTCGAAATCCAACCGCTCGTCCGCGCAATCCTGCGATGCCGTCTGTGATTGGTCCTCGACACGTACCTCCACGCCATTAACCGGCCAATCCAGAACGGGCCCGCCCTCTGGAAAATTCCACGTAGACGCAGCCCTACGCGGGCCCGCAACTATACATACCGCCCGAGCTGCGTCCCCTTCCTCCAGAGAGTTCCGTTTCTTTTCTCCCCCTCTTCCTCGCCGAAGGAGCAGCAAGTATTCCGGTCGAATTGATAGGGGAGACGAGGAGCAGCGATGGCCGCCGCTCGAGCCCGATGGCGGTTCCTCGCGCTGCCCCTGGCGCTGCTCCTCGCGATCGGCTCGTCGCGCGGCCTCGACGCGGCGCCCAAGCCCCCCGTCCCCAAGGCCATCTCCGTGAGTCCCCCCTCCCTCCCTTAACCTCTCGTGCCACGGCTTGATCGATCACGGCCTGATTGGAGCTGATGGGCAACGCGGTTGTCGGATCCGCGCTGCAGGACCTGAGGGAGGCGATCGTGAAGGGGCTGGGGCTCCAGTCGGAGGAGCTCAAGGTGTCCGGGTTCGACGTGAGGGACGCGCTGGTGGGGCACGCGGTGGCGTACGAGTTCGACATGGAGGTCGGGAGGAAGGCCGTGCCGGTGCGGCTGCTCGAGGACGTCAACCGCTGGGACTTCGTCGACCTGCCCATCTTCCGGTCCCAGGCCGACGCCGACGACACGGCGCTCGCCGAGATCGGGCGGGGGAGCTTCGACCCCACGCTGCCGCCCTTCCAGCTCGCCGGGCCCATGGAGCTCTGGATCCAGGACGGCGACGACGTCAGGCTCGCTTTGCCGGTAAGATCAGATGATTTGTTTATTTTTGCTGTGTCGCTTGTCTTAAGGTTGGTTGAGAGTTGAGACTTGAGAGTTGTGGGTTGTTGATATGGTTTCCTTGCCTCTGCCTGTGCCTGAAATCCCAGAGAAGGAGAAGTTTTTTTAAAAAAAAGGGTCAGGCATGCTCACCTTAGTTATCTTTGTTTAATCTTGGAGGACGTCAAGATGGGGACTGGACGAGGTTAGGAGTTAGTGACAGGGGAAAGGTGTGCTACTACTGACAGATATTGTCATCATTCTTCATCTTATACATTAATGTGGGGATCTAACTTGGGATAGAATATTCAATATTGTAAAATAATTGGGCTCAAAACATCAAAACGTAACTACGGTCTCACCTGCACACAAAAGAAGAATATATACAAGATTAGACTGAGCTTAAATTGCATCCCCCCTACAGTATCAACAGAATTGGTAACACTGCCAAGGACCAAAAACACATCTTTTGTCTCTGAACATCAAATGTGGCTACTGTCATGGGCTAGATATTGTAGAGCACTTAGTCAGGTTTCTTATGTCACTTCAAGAAATAAGCAGAAGCAGAGACCATCTTCAGTCATCACATGTTGATAGTGCCAGCTGAAATGGCTGGCTGACTTCTGAATATGTCCGCATAATGAATGGAAGTGCTCTTATGTGTTTAGAAGTTGTATCACTGTTGCTGCAAACTTTTATTACGATGATGAAAGCTCGTATCTGAATAGGCAATAGTGAAATTATTGGTTGACATCAGGGAGTTGGACATTGTGGATTCCTTGCACTGGTGATTTTAGATAGATCTCACTCACCGTGAGGATGTGTTTGTTTGTACCTACCTGCAATACACTCTGGAATTCATCTCAAAGCCTTGAAAAAATAACGTTCATTTACTTTCTTGTTGTGTGTGTGCGGGCACATTTTCATCTGACGAAAGATACAACATGGCATTCACATACATGCCAACCATTGTGATGCAGCCAGTGGACAAATATTCGTGTTTATTGAATTATACTATACATGTAGACATGAAATTTCATCATATCGCATATGAAATGCTAATATCTGTTTCTGTACAGCATGATGTGGAAGCTGGAACCCTGAAGAAAGTTGTTCTTGCTGATGGTGCGGTGGTAACAGTGAAAGGTGCTAGGGCGGTGAGCCTCCGTTTGCCCCTCGAACTACCACTTCCTCTCAACCGCACCACATACAAGGGCCGCCTGTCTAGCTTGCTTTCCATTGCTCGAGCCCTACGCGGTGCGGCTCGGTCTAATCAGAAACCCCTGATGTCCCTCCGGATCGAGGGTCCAACCTCCTTATCATCAACCCCTTCCATGTCTCCGAATGACAAGCTCAAGCTCAAAAGGTTGGCCCCAGGTCAAGTGGAGCTCTCCTCGCGTGCCATCCCTGCCGTCACAGACGATGAGGATGAATCACCTAGCCCCGGATTGTGGCCCTTTTTGTCATTGAATGCATCGGATGGCAGCCTGCAGGGGCTTGAAGAACTACTGGCCAAGGTTCTCGGTAAGAAGGCGGGTGAGAAGGGCACGTTCAAGTTGGTGAATGCACGGGCGTCGGCGCAAACATATGTCAAAATGGGATTCACGGTGGAGAAGCGGATTGCTGATGGAGAGGTGAACTGGTCTAACTTGCCCGAGTGGAAAACAAAGCCCAACAAGTTGAGAGCGCACTATGAAGTTCTTGCTCGCGTGGAGCGTGGCCAGGCGATCCCGGAGAGGATCGCCCAGGTGCAGCCTTTCCAGGTGGACGAGGCCATGTCCGAGAGCATGCTCACCGGAAACGTGTCTAGATCGAAGATGGAGGTCGTAAACCCCCCACCGGTTTATTTCACTTTGTGAGACTGGGAGGGGCTGGAAGCTTTTTTTATTTCCAAAGCTCTACTTGGGATGGATGTGGCAAAAAATACTGATTTATGAGTTAACATGGAACTTGTGTTGTACTGGCTAGCTTTGTAAATTACGGGCGTGAGCAAGGAGGCCTTACAGTGAAGTGCAGCAATAAGCAAATTGTATGTACACAGTACACATCTCAAAGCAAAGCAAAAGCGCTTAGAGCATGGGATGGCATTTTGGCTCTGGGAACCTTGATGAACAGTCAATTCAAAACAAATAGTAAATAAATTATAAAAATTCTGAGTTTTGGTAAATGTTTCATGTCAGTGCAACAAAGGTGCTTGACAGTTTTCATGTGAATCGGTGAATAAACAAAATTAAGTTAACATTTGAAGGTGATATTTGGCGTTTGACTTTTTTTTTGCACATTTCAAAATGCTAAGAATTTGCAGATATAGCATTTGTGTGTGATGACACATCCATCCATTTATTTATTTGACATTTTCAAAAAAAACATTTTTAACGCGCAGAGCATATGCTCCTTAGAGCCAAATTGGATTTCTGATAGAGCTTCAAGGTGATTGATTTTTATCTCTCGTGTATGGCCTTTTTTTTCTTTGAGAGGGAATGCCTATTCGGCAATTTCGAAGCCAACAAAGTTGCATCATGAATCAAAAATGGAAATAAGAAACTAGGAGGGACATCATCCCAAAAAATAAAAGACTTCAACTTGTACGAATGTTTTGCTAAGTTGTGCGTAACTAAATTTGCATCCCGCTTGCAATGCTGAAAGGATATTCCAGCAATGTGTTGTGCCTTTGCGAAGATTTTCGCCAGTATAACTGAGGAAGGACCAAATAATTCAATGACTCCAGTGCATGCATTAATCAAGTCCAAACAGTCTGATTCCACCGCCGCTCCCAAGCATCCTAGTCTTTCCAGTAGCTCAAATCCTTTGAGCATGGCTAAAGGCTCTGCCGATCCAGCATCCAACACATGGTGTATAGGTTCAGCAGCACCCGCAATCGCTTCACTAGAATTGTTACGTAAGACAACCCCCACAACTCCCGTGCCATCATTATGAAAAGCCACATCGTCGTCCGTACCAGCCCCATCTATCTACTAGAGCCTCACTGCCTCTTGGTAGGGTCGCTGTCGCAACCATGCACGAGTCAATGCTGAGAGGTATAAGACCATGCATCATCATTCTCTAACTTTCGCTTGCTTATGTAAGGAGCATTGATGCCGCCTATTAGAGATGATATATATTTTTACACTATATGTGTTAGACCGAATGTCTCCCTGCTTGTTCATGCTTCCAACTACGTTCTTTGGCTTGTCATGGGCAATTCAACGGACATGTCCATGGTCTTGCCATTATCCTTGAGGCCAAGGATGATTAAAACAGCGGATTGGCATGTGTGATTCTTGAAGTGGCATCAATACGATGCATCAACCACCTCTCTTCTCGAGGTTCGCCCTTGGAGAGGCACCATTACTGGAGTTTGAAGCCAGTCATTGCAAGTACAAGTTGGGATATTATCCAGTAGATGGGGTATATCCAGCATGAGCCACAAATATTTAAGCCAATATCGGACCCTCAAGGTAACAAGAGAGGTCATTTTGTGAGGTAATAGGAAAGATATGGGGTGTGCATTTGGGGTGTTGCAAAGACCAATCTGCTATTCTTGCTATTATGCATGACATACCTGTGATCATGCACAACATGATCATTAAGGATAGGCTTGGTTAAGCGGTGGTCCGTGGGTGTGAGGGCATGGGGAGGCGGGCAATTTGTAGGAATAAAGACTCGATCGCAAGATTTGTTCAAGTGTGATAAGAGATCGAAGACCTTGCTTCCCATGAGCAACTCATAGATGATTTTGTGGAGGACTTGTAGGCATTCCATGGTCAGCGCATAGTTTCTTCATGTTTGTTTGGTGACACCATATTGACAATTCAAAAATTATATTCACAAGTGTGTGGTGCATGATAAAAAAATGTTGGATTAGTAATTGATAAACCGTGAAGTTATTCGTAGTGCACTTGCATAACTGGAACAGAGGTGAAGCTAGGTGATAAAATACGGTTTCCTGACCATGGACATTGGATGTCGTTGATAACGGGATCACATCATTGGGAGAATGATGTGATGGACAAGACCCAATCCTAAGCCTAGCACAAAGATCGTGTAGTTCGTATGCTAAAGCTTTTCTAATGTCAAGTATCATTTCCTTAGACCATGAGATTGTGCAACTCCCGGATACCGTAGGAATACTTTGGGTGTGCCAAACGTCACAACGTAACTGGGTGGCTATAAAGGTACACTACAGGTATCTCCGAAAGTATCTGTTGGGTTGGCACGAATCGAGACTGAGATTTGTCACTCCGTGTGACGGAGAGGTATCTCTGGGCCCACTCGGTAGGACATCATCATAATGTGCACAATGTGATCAAGGAGTTGATCACGGGATGATGTGTTACGGAACGAGTAAAGAGACTTGCCGGTAACGAGATTGAACAAGGTATCGGGATACCGACGATCGAATCTCGGGCAAGTACAATACCGCTAGACAAAGGGAATTGTATACGGGATTGATCGAATCCTCGGCATCGTGGTTCATCCGATGAGATCATCGTGGAACATGTGGGAACCAACATGGGTATCCAGATCCAGCTGTTGGTTATTGACCGGAGAACGTCTTGGTCATGTCTGCATGGTTCCCGAACCCGTAGGGTCTACACACTTAAGGTTCGATGACGCTAGGGTTATAAAGGAAGTTTGTATGTGGTTATCGAATGTTGTTCGGAGTCCCGGATGAGATCCCGGACGTCACGAGGAGTTCCAGAATGGTCCGGAGGTAAAGATTTATATATGGAAAGTCCTGTTTTGGTCACCGGAAAAGTTTTGGGTTTTATCGGTAACGTACCGGGACCACCGGGAGGGTCCCGGGGGTCCACCAAGTGGGGCCACAAGCCCCGGAGGGTTGCATGGGCCAAGTGTGGGAGGGGACCAGCCCCGGGTGGGCTGGTGCGCCCCCCCACAAGGGCCCAAGGCGCCTAAGGGGAGGAGGGGGGCAAACCCTAAGGGCAGATGGGCCTTAGGGCCCATACCTGGTGCGCCTCCCTCTCCCCTCCACCTGGCCGCCACCCAGATGGGTCTGGGGGCTGCCGCCATCCCTAGGGAGGGAACCCTAGGTGGGGGCGCAGCCCCTCCCCTCCCCCTATATATACTTGAGGTTTGGGCTGCCCAAAGACACACGAGTTCCTCTCCTTCTTGGCGCAGCCCTACCCCTCTCCCTCCTCGTCTCTTGCGGTGCTTGGCGAAGCCCTGCTGGAGTACCACGCTCCTCCACCACCACCACGCCGTTGTGCTGCTGCTGGATGGAGTCTTCCTCAACCTCTCCCTCTCTCCTTGCTGGATCAAGGCATGGGAGACGTCGTCGGGCTGTACGTGTGTTGAACGCGGAGGTGCCGTCCGTTCGGCAATAGGATCTCCGGTGATTTGGATCACGACGAGTACGACTCCTTCAACCCCGTTCTCTTGAACGCTTCCGCTTAGCGATCTACAAGGGTATGTAGATGCACTCTCCTTCCCCTCGTTGCTAGTTTCTCCATAGATAGATCTTGGTGACACGTAAGAAAATTTTGAATTTCTGCTACGTTCCCCAACATCTATAGTCTAATAAATGAAGTGATGTATAACACAATACACATATTACTACCCACTGTGAAGGTAGTAACATATGCATGTTACTACTCTAAGTTACTCCCCACTGTGACTAGTCTGATGAGGTGTCATATCATTAAATGAAGAAAGAAATGGTGGAGTATCATATTATGATATCATATCATAATAAATGCTATGCTACTTTGTGTCATGCATGACAATAAATAAAGTACTACATGATACTAATATATGATACTATGCATTAGGAAGGTAATATCTTACACTAGTATCATATGCATGATATTACTATATGATACTCCCTATTACAACCAGCCTTATACATTGACTCTGAGCCAAAAAGGAGACCATAAGTCCAGGTGGCGAGGATGGGCCGATGACGTCCTCGTTATTGGTATGTGCCTCGATGGGCAGGGTCGTCATCAGTGATGAGTGATGTCCACTGTAATGGTCGCTTCGCCTCACGCAGTCACTGTATTATTGCATATATCGTCTCTTACTCCCTCCATCATGATTTATTAGCTCTGTCAAAATTGAGCCTAAAGTTGATAAAAAATTCTGACCAACAAAATATGAGCTGTGTGCCGCAACAATTATATCATTAGTGGCATATACTCCCTCAGTTCCAAAATAATTGAAGTTATAGTAGGAGTTTTCTAAGTCAAACGCTTTAAAATTTGATGATCAAATCTATAGAGAAATCAACATCAAGATCTGTGATATCGAATATATATATACTCCTATAAAAATGCGAGTTGGTGATGATGGTGTGCCTGCCTTCGGGCTATATGTACCGTCTGATCTGAAATCTAAGGTTGAGATTGAGACTGAGATGTATTATGCCCAACCAACCGCCAAAACACGAATAGTCTAGAGGTTTCTCCTTCTCTAGGGAAACATATTATTCTAGAACCCCTCCAAACCTCTAGACTATTCATGATATATGCAATTATATACTGATTCATTGCAAGTGTGAGATTATTGACATTAACAATTTAACATGTATATATGGACGTATTAAAAGGAGGAAATTCTAGCCACGAGCAGGATTCGTCCTCCCACTTCTCAGGAAGATAACAGTTTTAAGTCACCGCCTTATTATGTTATAATGGCTCAACTCAGCGACATCCATGCTCGACACAAGAGGAGGGGGCTCGAAGACCGGTGTTTGCTCCGTAGTTAAGTATCAGTGACTAGATTATGCATACCCCGTTGCAACGTACGGGCTCTTTTGCTAGTATATATATATATATGTATATATATATATATATATATATATATAATACTCCCTCCGTTCACTTTTATAAGTCATTATAGACAAGTGAAATTGAGTTGTTTTTGCACACTGTCTGAAACATCTACAAAGCCTTATAAAAATGATTAGAGGGAGTATAAAAAACATTTCATAATGAATCTACTAAGTAATTGGTTTATAGATGTTAATAAATTTTCTTATAGGCTTGGTCAAACTTAATAAAGTTTGACATAGGACAATGCTAGCAATTCAATTATTTTGAAATGAAGGGAGTAACTCATAATTTATTAGTCAATCTTGAGATTGAAATTTGACTTAAAATTGGTGAGGGATTTATAAACCGAACGGAGGAAGTTGAACTCACTCGGCGGTCACACGGCACAGGTTCCATGCGAATATTCTCGTGTTTACTCGCAGCTGTTTTTTTTTCTCTGAGGGGATGTACCGGCACTCTGGCAGTTGCTTGTAAAGATCTGCACCGCTTCCATGAAAACGTAGCAGTCGGGGCCTGGCAGCAATGGCTGCTTGAAAGCCTTTGAACAACCCGGCACGTGGCCCGCTTCACGCCTCTACCCACCGCGGCCCGGTTCTCACCGACAAGCATGGCCCGCATATCGGTCCATCCAAACCTCTCCCCGCACCACCGCCCGCTCCTCCCACAGATCGCACCGCCACCACCACGTTGCCCTAGAAGGTTTCCGCCCGGTCCACCGCAGCAGCACACAAAGGGCAAAGCGACCGCAGCGGGAAGCCTCCACAGCGGGACCCGAACCGGCCGCCGCGCCGCCCCGAACGCCGCCGCCGCCGCGCCGCCCCCGCCCCCGCCCCCTCTCCGCGACGACGGGATGGGGCGAAAGGGGCCCAAGGGGCCCAAGGGGGCCAAGGCGAACGCCGACGCCCTCACGAAGGCCGCCCTGGCCGCCATGAGCGAGGAGACGACCGTACGCATCACCACGGTGCTCGAGGACTTCCGCGCCTCCGACGCCCAAGGTTCGCGCCATTCGCCTTCCTATCACATTGGATGTTCCCGTTTCCGTAGGCGCCCAGCGTGCTCTCTCGTCGTTTTTGGTGCGATTCCGTTGTGCTGCGGATACGGCACGCTCCGTGGGCAGTGGGAGCTAGGGTTTCAAGCCTTCGAGCTTAGGATTGAGGGCTGCTCATCTTATCATAGTATCGCCAATCTAATTCCGCAGCCGTTATTTTGGGTAGCTTTGACTTATTTTGCTAGCTTTGTGGTGTACTTGATGGCAATGCAACCAGTGTTTCTAGCTTCACTGCTGGTCCCGAGTGTGTTTACAAGTATGGTAAACGTTTATCATCTAGAGTTTAATGCTGCCACAATGCCTATCCTGAGTGTGTGGTTAATCGGTCATAAGGAAGGTGAATGCTCAATCAGTGTTCTTTCTCGCCACCATATGTGCTATTTGTACCAATACTAGTTTTAGAGTTTCCTTCTGGATAAGTTAGTCTGTTTTCTACTACCAAATAGCCTTCCATAGGTCATGCGGTGACATCATCTGACTCAAAAAAGGAACTTGTTAGTGCTTTTTGGTTGATTTGCAGTGTCCCATTTTTCTTTTCTTTTGAGAAACATTCCAAATTATTGTTGAAGAACTGTATGCCCACTAGACTGGTAACACAAAATTGCCTAACTGGGTGACAGGGTCTTATATTAGTTGGTTGTAAATATACAAGTCGTGGTTATGCTTTCAATAAGGTAGTTGCAGAAGCTTAAATGGTCTTCATGATACTTTTAATCGCCTGTAGAGCCGTTGCTCGCTACCTTATTGCTGCACCAAGGTGTCCATGCCAAGTTTAGTGGTCTATGGGGTGTTATGACCACCATGTGTTTTGATGTTCTTTTCATGTTCTGGACCCAATTTCAGTTTTATCATGGCCCCCCATATTTTCTGTTATGGATCTCCTTGTCGTATTATTTGCCACCTCTACTACTGGTATCTTCTGTTTATTTTATTGTATTGACCTTTATTGAAGCATGCATGGTATTCTTTTCTGTGTTATACTCTGAGCAGAGAAGTAAAATCTACACATTTTTAATTTGTAGTGCACACATTCGAACCTAGTCTTACCAATCAAGAGCGGGCTGCAGTACATGCTATGTGTAAAAAGATGGGCATGATATCAAAGAGTAAAGGGTGAGTTATTTCCTAACTATACTGGATGCATTTTGCAGACTTCTTTCGGTGAAGTGCTAATCGATAACTATGTTTGATCTGTCTTCTCTTTCATCAATCTTCATGCTGACCTATATTTGCAGTATCGACTTACTTCTTATCTGGTGTTTATAGGTATGGGGAACGGCGATGCCTTTCTGTTTACAAAACTAAAAACACACAGGCGCCTGGTAAAGAAGAAGGCCCTAGCAAACTCGGATTTTCTGAAGAAGCAAGACAGATTTTGTTAGATCTGTTTACACACTATCCTCCTGATGATGCTGAATTGAATGGTGATGCTGTCAAGAATCCTGGTGATAAGGCTGCTAAAATTCGATGGAAGACAGATACAGCCTTTTCCAGGCCAGCTATGCAGAAACATGATATAGCAAAGAAGGTCAAGATGCTTACGTCGAAATTAAGTGATCCTAGACAGTTGAGGAAGGTTGTATATTCTTGGCTTGATATGTTCCTTTTTTCACCATTTAATTTTGCCAGTCCCAGAATTCTTCCCCTGTACCTGGCATATGTGGTATTTGTAAGTTGGTGCTGAAAGTTGCACACATTTATACAGATCGGTGAAGACAGATCCAAACTTCCGATTGCATCCTTCAAAGATCACATTTCTTCTACCCTAGAAAATCACCAGGTATTGTTCTTTGTGCCAAAGCTTTATCATACTTAAATATGCAAGACTGTCGAAAGAGATAATTCAACTTGGAAAGATGTTGCTCCAAACTAGCTTTAGTGTGATGCTTGGATCAAGTTGGTTGCTGGTTATGTCTTTTCCCATCGGCTGCAGGTTTAGTATCAAGATAGTCTAGAATTTACATATTTTTACTCCAGAATTGCCGAGAATCTGCCAGTGTCTTGTACCACAGCTTCTGTTATTATATAGTAATAATAACAACTGTCACAAAAAGTAGTGGATATTTATTTTGTCATTTTCCTGTCTATTTATTTAATTTGATCGATTCATTACTATACTTCGCTAAATGGACATCCCCCCTGGCATCTGGTGATGCAATTTGATCCTCTTGTATTTCCTATCAGGTGGTTCTTATTTCTGGAGAAACAGGCTGCGGTAAAACTACCCAGGTCTAAGTTGTTCTGATTCTTTCCTGCATTTAATTCGGAAATTCTACTTATTATTGCTGGTTTGTTGGTCTAGTCCATTCCCTATTTTCTTTCAATTCAATCTTGTTCTATGCACGTCTCAACAATATGTACTCTTTGTGCTTGTGCAAATAGTATCTCATAGTTTAGATATCTGCAGTTCCCTTTGTAGAATTGAGTGGTCTTATGCCACTCAAAGGATGCGTTATGTTTCCTATAATCTTTAAAAAACAGTCTCTTCTAATCCATGTCCGTAATGTAATACAGTGCAGTCTTTAGTCGTAGATAATGTATTTTGTCTATTGAAACTTGCTTCACATGTTCCTGGGTTTGACTTGCTTCATATTCACATGATAACATCTCCATACTAAAAGACCGGTTAAGGTCAAATTTGTTTTCGTGCATACGAATCGTTGAGAACAAATCTTGATTGTGATTTGTGTTAGTGTTTTTCCTTCTTTTTCCATCTCATTTATCTTCCCGTTCTTACTTAGGTTCCGCAATATATCTTAGATCATGTGTGGGGCAAGGGTGAATCATGTAAGATCATTTGTACTCAACCGCGGCGGATATCAGCTATGTCAGGTAATTTTACTATTAGTTATGTCATAGGCCATTGCTTCTAATTATTTTGCCCTTTATCTGTTGGTTTGATGTAAATTATGCTATGTTCTGTGTCTTATACAGTTGCCGAACGAATCTCTGTTGAAAGAGGAGAGACTGTTGGTGATACAGTTGGGTACAAGGTATATTAATTTTTCAGAATTTCACTTTAATCCATTTGTCGATCGAATTTGCTAAACTGTAGCCATTTCAAAGCACTCCCAGTTTGTTTTCGGACTGCCCCTGAGACTAAACTTGATCATATCTACTATTAAAGGGAAGTTGGTGTTTGTAGGTCATGGATTTTGGCTTTGTTCGTTCTCCCCACCCCCTCCTCATGTTACACCGTTTTTTCCCTCACCGAAAAACCAGCACACGATTTTGGAAGGAAAAAAACAGTGCACGGTCTGATCGCTGCCTCGCACTGTAGCCCACACATCACGTGATCCAGTTACCACCACAACAGACACATCGCACAGCCCCGCCAATTGCCGGTCTGGGCGCACCCCACCTGACATACCTGACGAACCACGATGACCCCCGCCGTCATCTGCTTCGCCTGTTGTGGACGCTCCCGCGGAGGCAGAGGCAGAGGCAGAGGCATGTTTGGGACTGGCTATGACCCTCTAATGGCCTCGCTCGCCTCCGGCCTAAGAAGCATGGACACGGGGACGGAAAGACGGGGATACGCATACGGGGACACGGGATATGCCTTTTTTCAAAAATAGTCATTCGGGGATACGGCAGGATATATAAGTATTTAGAAAAATAAATGTGTAATAAAGATATAGTAGTAAATTTCAGATGAAAGATTGTTATTTAGTACTGGACGTATGTTGCCTCATTTTTAGATGAAAGATTGTTTTTTTTCTTTTGAGGATAACATGGTCACTTTACACGACCCTACACTCAGAGCCCATGTAACTCTCCACTCAGAGCCCACAAAGGCCCAATTCCAGGAAACCCTACACAAGTGCTCCTCCAGCTGGTCCCTATCCCGTGCTCCTCTTTCCTCCCTGTCCCAGCCGCCAAGATCTGTAGCAGGAGATGAGACGACCGCTCCTCGCCTGTACCTTCTTGCTCGTCTACAGATTCCCTTTCAATCCACCCAAATCTTCTTTCCCCCTGCCCGGAGCTTTTTCCTCGCCTGCAACCACCTCGTCTTCTCCTCTCTGACTGGATCTTCTTCCCTGCTAGAAGTCCTTTTAAATATGAATTTAGATAAGTTTACCCTTGTGGTCATCAGATGTATTTTTTCTTGGACCATTTGATTGCTAAACTGCCAAGTCGGAGAACTTCACCCCACAAATAAGTCCAGGTCCTTCTATTTTTTACCAAACAATGGGGCTTTTGTGAACATCATTTCCTTTTCGTTCAAGTAGTTATTTTCTTGGGAATTTTTAAATCTTCTCTTTAATGTATATATATCTCATCCATTTTTTCTTTTTAATAAAATGCAATATATGTTGATATGGGCCCCTTTTTGGTCTTATTCTATTGTGTATTTTGATTATAGATACGTTTGGAATCGAAGGGAGGGAAGAATTCGTCAATCATTTTCTGCACAAATGGTGTTCTCTTGAGGGTGTTGATAGGCAGAGTAACTAACAGTTCAAATAGGCAACGCGCAGCTGATGATGTAATTATGGGGATAACACACATTATTGTGGTAATAATATTTTGTTCTTAAACTTTCAAATATCTTGGTTACACAATTGTGATTTGAGGTGTGACATGTTCTTGTTATGCGATGCTGCAAGGAAAGGTTTAATGTTAGTAAATACTCCCTCTGTTCACAAATACTCCCTCCGTCCGGAATTACTTGTTGCTCAAACGGATGTATCTAGCTCTAAGATAGTGTTAGATACATCCGTTTAAGCTACAAGTAATTCCGGATGTAGGGAGTATAAGATGTTACACCTTTTTTCTGATTTGGATGTATATAGACGCGTTTTAATGTGTTTGTTCACTCATTTTAGTCCGTACATTGTCCATATTGAAATATCCAAAACATCTTATATTTGTGAACGGAGTGAACATAACGGTAAAGCTGTACAGATTGCCAAGGTATTTTCTAGTGTATAAGATGTTGGTGGTGATGATGATATCATGTGGGGGAAAAGCAGTGGCAAAAAACTCGCTTTTCACCAAAGATTTTGCTATTTCCAAAACATTTTACCTCTTTACTAGTACTCCAGTTACACCCGTCCACATGTACCACATATTATTATATTTTTTGGTATTATCAAGAAAGGAGTATCTCTATGGGGCCTCCTTGTTAGCCCAAGGCAAGTTCTTTGCAAAGTAACCATGAAACAGATTGTTTGTGAGCTTCAGATATAATTTGGTCAGTGTTTGGCTTTTCGTAATATGTGAATTTGTACGAACTTTCTATTGTTCATAGCGAACCTGCAAAATTGTTGCAGAACTGCAGCTTGCGCACATATTGCACTTAGCCATTTCATTAGATTAATACTTCACTGGAATCATTTTAGATGTATATATTGGGCTTTGTGTTGTTCTATATTGCATTTGAATTAATACTCGCTTTGATTCTCCAGGATGAAATCCATGAAAGGGATAGGTTTTCTGATTTCATGCTGGCTATCTTGAGGTATTTTTGTAACAAAATTTGTGCATATGTTGCATAAATATCACACTGTAATCCTCTAATAATATTTCCTGACCAATTATGTGTAGAGATCTGCTGCCGATGTATCCTCATCTTCATTTGGTAAGAATTATCTTCTTTGTAATTTATTATTCTCGTTGGTAAAGTAGGTCCATTTTATATACTCCCTCCGTCCGAGAAAGCTTGTCCCAAGCTTGTCTCTCAAATGGATGTATCTAGTACTAACTTGGGGCTAGATACATCCATTTGAGGGACAAGCTTTTTCGGACGGAGGGAGTACAACTCAAGTATTGACTAGATTTTAGAAAATCCAACTCACCATTGCCATATCTCGAATACTAAATTTTGTCCGGGCATGTTCCCTTGGTCGCAAGAATTCACTGATGCAATTAACAGGTGCTCATGAGTGCAACGATTGATGCTGAGCGGTTTTCACAATATTTCAATGGATGCCCGGTTATTCGAGTCCCAGGCCATACCTATCCGGTTAGTAACACTCTACATTTGCATTATGTGGCTGTAGATCTTTAATTAGCTGAAAGCTTTGTTGACAACTACATTTTTGACAGGTCAAAACTTTCTATTTGGAGGATGTGCTTTCTATTCTGCAATCTGTAGGTGATAATCATCTTAATCCTGAAACAAATGATCTGGGACTTGACAGTGTGCTAACCGATGATTACAAAAGCTCAATGGATGAAGCAATTAGCATGGCTTTAGCCAGTGATGAATTTGATCTTCTCATTGAGCTTATTTCTATAGAGCAGAACCCAGAAATCTTCAACTACCAACATTCAGAGACTGGTGTGACACCTTTGATGGTTTTTGCCAGGAAGGGTCAGCTTGGGGATGTCTGTATGCTTTTATCATTTGGTGTGGATTGTTCTGCACGGGATCATGATGGAAAATCTGCATTAGATTGGGCACAGCAAGAGAATCAGGTAGAGGCTTATGAAGTTATTAAGAAACATATGGATTGTAGTCCTGCAAAATTACCTGAAGAAAACGAGCTGCTTAAGAAATACTTGGCCACTATCAACCCAGAACACATTGATACTGTGCTGATAGAACGGTTGCTTAGAAAAATATGTACTGACTCCAATGAAGGAGCTATCTTAGTCTTCCTTCCTGGTTGGGAAGATATAAATCAAACACGGGAGAGGTTACTTGCTTCTTCCTTTCGGGATTCTTCAAAATTTCTTGTACTGTCACTTCATTCCATGATACCATCTTCAGAGCAGAAAAAGGTTTTCAAACGTGCACCGGCAGGGGTTCGTAAAATTATTCTCTCAACCAACATAGCGGAGACTGCAGTAACAATTGATGATATTGTATTTGTTCTAGATAGTGGGAGGATGAAAGAGAAAAGCTATGATCCATACAATAATGTGTCTACACTTCATACTTCTTGGGTATCTCGAGCTAATGCAAGACAGCGTGAAGGACGTGCCGGTCGTTGTCAGCCAGGAATTTGCTATCATCTTTACTCTAGATTTCGAGCAGCCTCGTTGCCAGAATTCCAAATTCCTGAAATTAAGAGGATGCCTATTGAAGAGCTGTGTTTGCAGGTACAGTCGTAGGCTCCTAGCTAATACTTCTGTTGTCCCTAATGTTTAAAGTAAACACAATGCTCCTCAGTATTACACTTGGCAGCAATGACATGCGGTGCAGTTTATACTGCTTGATCCAACAAGATTATCTTGTTATCACTGACAACTGTTTGTTGTTTCAATTTTTGCGGTGCAGGTCAAACTGCTTGATCCAAACTCTAAAATAGCAGACTTTTTAAAGAAGACCTTGGATCCTCCAGTTACAGAGACTGTAAAAAATGCTATTACTGTGCTTCAGGATCTTGGTGCTTTAACTCAAAATGAACAATTGACAGATTTGGGTGAAAAGTTAGGTTCTCTCCCGGTCCATCCATCCACAAGCAAGATGCTCCTGTTTGGTATATTGATGAACTGCCTTGATCCTGCATTGACATTGGCATGTGCAGCAGACTATAGAGATCCTTTCGTCCTTCCTATGGCTCCGGATGAGAGAAAAAGGGCTGCTGCAGCCAAGGTTGAGCTTGCTTCATTATATGGTGGATATAGTGACCAGCTTGCTGTTGTAGCAGCATTTGATTGTTGGACGTGTGCCAAAGAGAAAGGACAAGAAGCTTTGTTTTGTTCAAAGTACTTTGTAGCTTCAAACACCATGAATATGTTGTCTAGTATGAGGAAACAGCTTCACAGTGAACTAGCTCAAAGAGGATTTCTTCCTGCTGATACATCTGCCTGCAGCTTGAATGCTAAAGTTCCAGGTACTCAAGTTTTTATGAAAATAGGAGTTATGAAACACTGCATATAATGTGGTTCCCTTGTGTCCTTTTCCTGCTTTGCAATATGAGTGGCAATACGTACAAGGATATATATGTTTATATATGCAGCAAGTCATTTGATTCACCACTTAAGAGAAGCTTCCATTCTCTCAAGTATGTGTGGAGGTTTCTGTGGCTATTTAAGTAGAAAGCTGCATGCGTTGGTACTTTGAAGAATTACAATCTTGCAGAAATTTCTTTATTATTCAAACATAGGCATCACATCCTTTTAAATCGTGGTAGTTACACCATGCAAACCATGGTTACACATTAGTTTGAATAAGATAATGTCGCAGTCAGTGCTATTGTATATAAGTGATTTAGTTACCTGGTTCTGTTGAGTTTAAAGTTGTTACTTATGCCAATCACAGGTTTAATTCATTACAGAATTTTGTTTTGTATTTCAGATCAATCTTGTTCTAGTTTAGAAGCAATCCATTACATACATTTTCGTTTGTAGTAAAGCTATTTTTAATGCATGCACTGGTTTCTATGTTCATTTTCAAATCTTGCTTTGCAGCCTTATTATGTTTAAATTTGACGGTTTTCTTGCAACTTTGGTAGGTATCATTAGTGCTGTCCTTGTGGCTGGCGCTTACCCAATGGTAGGACGATTGCTCCCTCCTCGCAAAAATGCTAGAAGGGCAGTTGTGGAAACAGCAAGTGGTGCCAAAGTTCGACTACACCCGCATTCTTCCAACTTTAACTTGTCATTTAATAAATCCTCTGGGAATCCACTAATGGTATTTGATGAAATCACTCGAGGTGATGGTGGAATGTATGTAAAGAACTGTTCAGTTGTTGGATCATATCCTTTACTTCTGCTTGCTACAGAAATAGCTGTTGCTCCACCTGATGATGTAAGTGATGAGGATGATGAAGGTTCCAGTGGGGATGAAGCGGGAAAAAGCACTCTGGGACAACAAAAGGAAGAGATCATGTCTTCTCCCGACAACACTGTTTCAGTTGTTGTTGATCGGTGGCTCCGATTTGATGCTACTGCTCTGGATGTTGCTCAGATATACTGCCTACGAGAACGCCTAGCATCTGCTATTCTTTTCAAAGTAAGATTCAGTTATCTTGTTATCACATTTTCTAATTTAATCTGGGAACAGTGCACTATAATTTGCTCTGGCTTCCATCTGATGTTCCATAAAGTTTCATGCATCATCTGTCAGGCATATTATCAAACTTATGTTCAATCCATTCTGCACAGCTTTTCCCTCTTCTGGTCTGTACAATTGTTTAAAATACTTGTCTCATTTTGCTTGTAATGCAGAATCTTTGCTAAGAAATACTCCATCCGGGAATACTTGTCGGACAAATGGATGTATCTAGATGTATTTTAGTTCTAGATACACCCATTTTTTATCTATTTCTCCGACAAGTATTTTCAGATGGAGGGAGTATATAGCTATACAAATGATCACACTTAGGATAGAGCGTGTGGATCATATGTTGTCACCTTCCTGTCAAACTGTCAAGAGGCATATGATGAAGTTTGTTACTTTGTCTTCTTTCTGACGGAAGGATGTTTTTGTACAGGTGAAACATCCACAGGATGTTCTCCTGCCTGCTCTTGGAGCAACGATGTATGCGATTGCTTGTATCCTATCGTATGATGGCTTGCCTGGTAATTTGGCAACAAAACATGGTTCAGGTCAGAGCTCAGCAGATGCTAGCGGATCAGCTGAGGGAAGGAAAGGTGGTTTTATTCCGCCTGGTGGTTTCCTTATGTCATTGCTATCGGACATACCACCCAATGCACCTCATCATCAGAAGTCATCTAATCATCCAGGGGGTGGTTCAGGGCATATTAGGTCATCGAGGGCCCCCGCTGGTAGATTTAATCAGTCGCAGCAGCGTCCTGGCCGCAACAGCTCTGGACCAGGGAGTTCAGCATCACAATCTTTCAAAAGACAGCGGGACGCTGCACGGTGACCTGACCGTGGCTCACATGTAATTCAGTACTGGATCCCATGCTTGGGTCTCACAAGAAAAGTGCCATGGTTGGGAATTAATGAGGATTTTGCGGTGTTTGTTGGGACGAAGGCAAAATGTGCAAGCAAGGAATGTGGAAAGGCAATGCCTTAATCTGTCAAGGAGACCATAAGATGTTCCTGTTCATGACCTGCAGTTTTGCAGATCAGTGCATCTTGTTGTTCTGTTCGCCTTGCTGCCTAGCTCTCTTTCATGCCGGGACTACCGTCTAATTTCAATTGATGGTGTATCCGTGTCTCAGAGTTGCTAGGACTTGGCTAAAAACCAGGCACCCGGTTTTGTGCTGAGAACAGTTACTGTACGTGACAGTTAGGATTTAGTAGTATGCGTTGATATATCTATCCTATGAAATTACGTATCTGTATCCTCTGTTTTCCTGGCATGACATGAGCAAAACAGCTGGGAGCTCCGTAGTGCGGTTTATTCGGTCCTTACAAAAATATTCAAAAACTAGGTTGATGCAGTTCAGTACAAAAACAAACAAATTTTGTTTATTTTTAGGTCGTTTGCTGTCCTGTTGCTGGATTATTTCTGTTGTCTTTATTTATTTATTTTTGTTTTATCAATTTTTGGAAGTTCTGTGCTCGTTTTATAGGGTTCTTTTATTAATCCCTATGGCTGCTGAACACAGCCAGAGATCATGTACCTGCACCCTCTCCCCTGAAAGTGTTTAATTCTTTACAGAGGGAGCACGTCCTTTGTATGCAATCTCTTCACATGTGCCTGTTTTCGAAAACAAATCATGTCTGTTTTTAGATTGTAGACAGGCATTAAATGGTTGAACTGTAGCGATGTGATGTGGTGGATATGGCGACGTCTGGCCCTGCACCATCTGTAGGATAGCGTCGTAGATTCAAGTGGCACGCACACACTCCTCAAATGGATCGGATCGGATATAGCAGTACGTTGTTGATGGACTGGAGTGATAAACGTGGTGGTCCACAGGGCCAGGTTAGGCAAAAAAAACGTGGTGGGTCACAGGGCCAGATTAGGCAGAGAAGATACCAGAAGGCGTACGTGTAGCACGTGCCTGGCGGGGCGATAGGATGCCAACGTGGCAGCACGTGGAGTTCAAGTGGCACCGCACAGCTGGAGGATGCCGACAAGCATTTAAGTGGCGCCATTGGTGAAGCAGAAGAGCCTCGCTTGCTGACCGCACAGCGCCGCCCCTGTACGGCGCTTCCTTGGCGGCATCTCATTTCGCGGGGACGCAAGCAAACCATGTTCTGCTACCCCAAAGAAATTCTCACATGATCAAGCCTCGGTGCCTCGGGGCCTGTGTAGATGTAAAAGTTTACAGCGGGAATCTTGTAAACTGCGTTGCAATTGCAGAGTCAGATGCCGCGATAGTCATCACGAAGCCGCGGGCCGCGGCAGCGGTTTAGTCGTTTGTCTGAATTCTTTTGGTCCCGGTCCAAGGGAAGAAGCTAAACGGCTCTTCCCATTGGATGCGTGTGTGACCAAGGAGGAGCTGCATTATTGCTCGTAAGCATAAACTAATCGGTGTCCGGCGGCGTCGTCAGTCCCCACCCATTAGTCTTTGGTCAACTCCAAAGTGAACCCGGCATGGACGCAGTGTACTACTAGTACTTGTCCCAATTTATTTATCGATCTATCTATGGGCCAGGAACTTCCACACGAACAGTTGCTCCGGAGATACGGTCAAACAAGACGTAGCCAGCCAGGCGTCAGCCCCCACCTCAGGCCACAAGGAGGTGGA
Organism: Triticum urartu; assembly: GCF_056163025.1. Taxonomy (NCBI): domain Eukaryota; kingdom Viridiplantae; phylum Streptophyta; class Magnoliopsida; order Poales; family Poaceae; genus Triticum; species Triticum urartu. Next base: position 534,155,679 of record NC_141875.1, read on the forward strand.
GGAGAGCATCATCAGCACAGGCACGGCACCGAGTCACACGGCGCAGACGATGGCCGGGTGCTTTGATTGAGTCGACGCGTACTGCCAGGCGGGTGGGGGTGGGGTGGGCCGGTGGGGCGTGTCGTGTGGCACGGCTGACGGGGGACGCCCGCATCAGCGAGGCCTACCACCGAGCGCGTGACGCTGCGCGTCCCGTCACCGCGCGACTTCCCCGCCCCTCCTCCCGCGCCGATGTCACCCCGTGCCATCACCGCTCCCACGGAGCGGGTCGGGGTCAGAACGCATCTCCGGCCAAGGCCAAGTGGACGGACCGACCGCGCGAGTATTATACTGCCAACTGCTCCTACTTTACGACGCCTGAACTCAATTATCTATGGGCACGGTACATGGGAGAAACAAGGCGATAATGACAACACGCTCGCCCCAGCAGCATGCCCGCTCTCCTCTCCTCGCCCCGGCGCCTGCCGACACGAGCGACGCGCGTGCCACGCCATCCTGATCGCCAGCCAACAAAGATCACGAGTTGCCACCATCGCTTCGCCGCATCTTGGCGCCGGCCTCCTCTTAACTTTGCAGGATTCCGAGGACTAGCGCAGCGGCGACTCGTGGTTTGGCGCCGAGAGAGTACGAGGCTGTATCTTCCCTTCCTTGCCTTTTCGTCGTTATTGAAAATCTGCGTGAGGCTTTGCCTCCTCTTGCACGACTCCTGGATGTGAACGTGAGCTCGCCCACACTCCATTGCCTACTCTGCTGTGCTCCACTTTTTATTATTACAAAATAAAAAGAAGAGGGGAAAGTCGGGGGTGATTGAGACTGATTTGTTTCGTCATGTCATGTCGACATATATCTCTGGGCGGGCGGCTTCGGGGACACTCACACTATCGGAACAGTATCATCTTCGGTGTTACCTACAGGAGATGTGACCCGTTTTCATGGCCTAGGACGTCTGGGAGAACGAGGACCCTTTTTCGGCTTCTAGCCAAGGCACGTCGTGGTGGGACAAAATTACTGTTCTGACCTATAGGGCTAACTAAATCCCGATTTAACCTCGTTTTAAAATAAATTTCGTTTCTGACCTTTTTCGGTGACGTCAAGATCCCTGGCGTCTGGGTTACGAAGCAGACGCCAGGGACCCTGGCGTCTGGCCCCTGGCCCGCACTGCCAAAGCAGGTCAACGGGCACGCGAGCAGTGCGGGCCAGGGGCCAGACGCCAGGGTGCCTGGCGTCTGCTTAGTAACCCAGACGCCATGGACCTTGACGTCACCGAAAAAGGTCAGAAACGAATTTTTTTTTGAAACGAGGTCAAATCGGGATTTTCTTTACACAATGGGTCAGAACAGTAATTTTGTCTCGTCATCTGCATCCTAGTAGATGTCAAGTCCACGACCAGCATCTGCATCCTAGTAGTACTAGTAGTGCTCAGCAAATCAAATCATACAAACCTTCCCGCAAAAAAGAAGCAGCAAATCATACAAACCACGATCCACCAACTATTGAGGAGGTCGAAATTTGCAGAGAAAATCTACTTTTCAAGTTTACTGCATAAAACAACATCTATTAGTGTAACCCGTTCTAGATAGCTTTAATTCATCATTTCATTATGTTGACATGATTCCTAGTAGGCAGATCCTGCTTGTAAGTGCAAACATGGCATAAAAATACGCAACGGTACTCGGCTCAGGCTAACTAAGACCTCTAATATCTCCCAAAATTATGTCCAATATGAGCCAAAAAAATCAGATCTATACTAAGTTTACTAGATATTCTTTTGTACTTTTGGAAAATGTTAAATTTTGAAAAAGAAAATTCGACTGAGCCAACAAGCTGCCAATATCTTCAAAATGTGTGGTCCAAATAAGCTAAAAAGTTCTCAAATCAGTAATGGGTATATAGGCAATTGACTGAATTTTGGGATTTTTAAAAATGTTAAGATTTAAACATAAAATTATAATGAGCAACTAAAACTGCGAGTATTGGCAATTTTTATTGACCGGTTGATGTTGATTTTTTTGCCACATTTGCACTTACGAGCAGGATTGACTCATTAGGAATCGTGTCAATGTAGTCAAACAATGGATTAGAACTAACCGCAGCAGGTTATACACCAATAGATTGTGTTTTGTGCAACAAACCTGACGAGTACGTGTTGTGTGCAAAATTAACCCTAATAATTGTTTTTTTTGCAATTTCTTCTAATAGTAGTAGACTTCGAGGTTGAGGGTTCGAACACCATCGATAGACATGTGGTAAAGACAATACTCTTTTTTTTGTTATGGAAATCAAGAGGAATTTTAAATAGAGGCAAAAATAGAGCTAATATTATTTGCTCCGACCATCGAGGAGAGCTCGATGTGTATTTATAGAGAAGAAAAAAGTTTAGAATGATCAAGATGACACGGCCCAAACAACACCAGATGACGCACAACCAACACATCGCATGGATAAAGCTAGACAAAGAGTCCCATGGTGCAAGCTCTATTGGAGTGGGTTCATTTAATACAAAAGGAGTGGGTATTGTAATTAAACTTAATTAATGAAGAATTTGCTCATGTCAATGGAGTTAGTTGACACCCATCACTATTGCAGGATGCTGCTAACGCGACACTACGATCAGAGACCCTTTCATGAAACTGTGTGCGATGCATTAATTATAAACGAGGATGTAAAAAACCCGTCAAAAAGGTGCAAAATGTTTGCAATGGAGGATGCATCAAATACGGTTCAGATTTTAGTTGCGTGTGCGATCCAGGGCATACGGTTCAGTCCAATGAACCGTTTGCGATGAGGCGAAACAAAAGAAATAGGCAGCCTGATGAAGGTGTGTGCGATGTACAGCATACAGTTCACTTGGATGAACTATTTGTGATTAGGCAACACAAAAAAAACGGTCAGCCAGATCAAGGTGTGTGCGATGTACAACATACAGTTCACTCAGATGAACCGTTTGCGATGAGGCGGAACAAAAGAAATGGGCAGCCTGATGAAGGCGTGTGTGATGTACATCATACGGTTCACTCGGATGAACTGTTTGTGATTAGGCAACACAAAAGAAACAGTCAGCCAGATCAAGGTGTGTGCAATGTACGGCATGCGGTTCATCCGGATGAACAGTTTGCGTTGAGACAAGAGAACATAAATGGTTCAATATAACAAATACCATAAATATTGCAAGGTTCAAGTTCAAAGATTACAATGCCCAAATTCAAACATTGCAAGCTGCGTCATTTCTGAAAAGGGGTCAGTCGCTGACAAGTCATGTATGGGTTTGACACAATAACTTTCAATTGCTTTGCCATATGCTCTTCCAATACGAAGTTTGGCATTTTTGGAGGCACTTCCATTCCGCAGTACCAGCCGCCTCTGATAATCATACCATTGATCTTTCCTAATTAAATGCGTGTTCAACCTTAGTACCCTCAGCACCTTTGCTCTGTCAAGAAAGAACGTGGCGAGTGTAATCTTCGGTGGGGTCCCTCGGTAGGAGTTCAAAGTAATATTTGAGATATGCAGATCCATGCATTCAATGTGATTGTCGTTATCAACATCTTCCATCGGGCCTAATATGCACTGCAAAAGAAGAGAACGTGTTAGCGCCTACATGTAGTTTTGAACAGTGCTACACGCAGGAACCCATGTAGAGACATGTAGCCTTCTTCACAAGAGGTTGGATTGGATGAAAAATTCCCTAAAAAAACTAGTACAGATGAATCCAAAGGAGAAATGCTTATGGACGATTGTAACCATATGAATGAAGCAACCAATATGGGGTGGGGGTGTATGTCCTAAAATCCTACAAAATTCCTTCCAAAATCGTAGTACATAGTCATTGTAAACTTGGGAAAAGGTGCAAAAAATTGAACTCCCTTATGGTTAATATTTAACAGGAAAGGAACATCACCTCGATATACAACTTCTTCAGGCACGAAAAGCATCTCAGGCAACTGAAAACTTGGTCCAGGTTGGGGACGACAGATTCTAGTGCCAAGACCTTCACTGTGCCTAGAGTCTGGGTGAAGCTTCGCTGGATGACAGACGAACATACATCTTCAAAACTAGTTATAACGTTGATATCAAGAAGGAGAGGTATATAAGGCGACTGTTGTACCTGAAAGTTATAGTATTTGACAGACGAGTAGCCCACCACTTTCAATTTCGGCGCAAAAATGACATTGATTCTTGTTGGACCTTGTTGATCAACTACAAATAATCTCTCAAGTGAAGGTGTGCCCTCGATGACCATATTGTGGTCCACCTTTTGTGATCTCTTGTTGCAGCACCAGCAACATGCATAAATAGTGCGGAGAGTCGTGGAGGTGATGTGCAAGGTACTCGACCAATTCATCGTCTAAAGACGAAGGAACTCGAGTGCAGTACAGCCGTGGAGCAGGCGCTCCATGTGATCCTTTGGGATGCGGATGGCAACGAGCTCGAGGTGCTTCAGTCGTGGTAGAAAAAGAGCAGGCGCGTCATTAAGGGGGGGGGAATGGCAGTTCATGAACTTGGCGAGGCGCAGCGTGGGTGAGAAGCGGAGCGCGGACGTTGGCAGCAAGCTCATATGCCCATCATTATAACTTAGCTTCTCGAGCTGATCTATGACGCGGGATCGGAACCACTCGTCAAGCTTGGCTCGCTCCTTGCCATTGGAATGGAACTTGCCCGCAATAAGGCCATTGATTGGGCGATGGTGACTGCCGAGGATCTGGGAGAACGCATCCAAACTTTGGCAATAGCCATGGCAGAGCTTGTGGGTGTGGAGGAGGTCGACACGGGTGCGGAGCCATAGGGTGCGCCACCACCGGGAAATGGCGGCTGTCCTCGCCCGATTTCTGATTGGGAGGACGGATATGATGACTATCAACATATCATCGGGGAGTTTGTTGATGAAGTATAGGCCTGCTGGAGTCGCTTGCGGTTCTTTCTCGACATGCCTCCGCTTGTTGGTAGCCTCGTTCTCCACCTCGTCGGCGGGGACGGGAACCTCTGTCTCCATATTCACGCCATGCTCCGGTGCTTCAGCAGCCCCGGCATCGCCACTCCCTCCGATGGGGCGCTTCGGCGGCATCCTCGTACACTGATAGCTTTGAGGACTCAGAGCGGCATCGAGGATGCGGGCAGAGAGAGAGGAATTGTGTGTGTGGCGAGGATGGGGGGTGTGGCCGCTCAGCGGCGCCATTAATATAAACCAGTGGGAGCGAGACGGGCGGCGGTCCAAGGCTGTCTCGCTTCCCTGTGAGAACGACTGCTTAATCTCTAGTATGAATGAAATATATGCTTAATTACTGAATTTTAGTTGCAAAAAATAGATGGTGATATTGATTTTTAGCTGCATATTTTGACAAATCGCAGTGTCTCTTGGCATAGTGCCGAAGTCTGGCTTTAATTTGCATACCGTAATCTGAACCGTTTGCGTTGAAGAGATGCACAGATCCTATGTTGAACAGCTTGTACGCTTCCCAGTGAGCCTGCGCACTGGACTGCGGTCGCACGCCTCCCGTTCAGTCAAGCAGCTGTCCACACGACACCTCCTATAGCCATTAAAAACCAAGACACGTGGCGTCACATGAATGGTTAACTGAACACACACGGTTTGAACTATACAAACGTTTGAGATATTAAAGTGGCAGCTATTTATTTTTTCAAAATGCCTGTGTTGGCTGTCATTATTGGAGTGCACCTTCTCTAAAAATGGACACGAAAAATACCACAGCATGGCGTGTGCCCTTCCATGATAGCATGACAAGTTTCATGAATTTCAGACGAGTTTTGGATTTACTAGAATTTAAAAACCAGACATCTCAATGTTTTGCCGGCAATCAACGGTGCCCTAGTGTTTGAAATTCATTCTCATTTCTTGCATGGGACCTAAGCATGCACCCAAGGACACATATTTGATTTTTCAACGAATTTATATGTACTGGAGCATGCGCATGTAGTTCAAATTTGAATTATGCACACAAATGCATTGAAAACTTAGTTAATGCATAAAAATGTCCAAACGAACCCCAAAAAATCACAAAAATTCACAAAACACTCCTATTGTTCAATGTTGACATGAGAAAAGAAACTTAAAAGCAATAAGAGGCAATGGATACCGTTTCGTCCCCAAAGGTGGGATGTTCCATACCGAAAACCATGATGCTTGTTGTGAGAAGCTCCGTTTTGTGAGAAGCATATACCCAAACCTGCCCCAAATGGGACAAAATTTATACCACGACATGTTGATGCCGCTCCATAATAGCATGCCAAGTTTCATGAATTTCAGATGAGTTTTAGATTTACTAGAATTTAAAAACCAGGCATCTCACTATTTTGCCGGCAATCAACGGTGCCCTGGTGTTTGAAATTCATTCTCATTTCTTGCATGGGACCTAAGCATGCACCCAAGGACACATATTTGATTTTTGAATGAATTTATATGCACTGGAGCATGCGCATGTAGTTCAAATTTGAATTATGCACATAAATGCATTGAAAACTCAGTTAATGCATAAAAATGTCCAGACGAACCCCGAAAAATCACAAAAATTCACACAACACTCCTGTTGTTCTATGTTGACACGAGAAAAAAACTTGAAAGCAATAAGAGGCAATGGATATCGTTTCGTCCCCAAAGGTGGGACGTTCCCTACCGAAAACCATCATGCTTGTTGTGAGAAGCTCCGGTTTGTGAGAAGCATATACCCAAACCTGCCCCAAATGGGATAAAATTTGTACCACGGCATGTTGATGCCACTCCATGATAGCATGCCAAGTTTCATGAATTTTAGACGAGTTTTGGATTTACTAGAATTTAAAAACCAGGCATCTCACTGTTTTGCCGGCAATCAACGGTGCCCTGGTGTTTGAAATTCATTCCCATTTCTTGCATGGGACCTAAGCATGCACCCAAGGACACATATTTGATTTTTCAATGAATTTATATGCATTGGAGCATGCACATGTAGTTCAAATTTGAATTATGCACATAAATGCATTGAAAACTCAGTTAATGCATAAAATGTTCAAACGAATCCTGAAAAATCACAAAAATTCACACAACACTCCTGTTGTTCTATGTTGACACGAGAAAAAAAACTTGAAAGCAATAAGAGGCAATGGATATTGTTTCGTCCCCAAAGGTGGGACGTTCCCTACCGAAAACCATCATGCTTGTTGTGAGAAGCTCCGGTTTGTGAGAAGCATATACCCACACCTGCTCCAAATGGGACAAAATTTGTACCACGACATGTTTATGCCGCTCCATGATAGCATGCCAAGTTTCATGAATTTCAGATGAGTTTTGGATTTACTAGAATTTAAAAACCAGGCATCTCACCGTTTTGCCGGCAATCAACGGTGCTATGGTGTTTGAAATTCATTCCCATTTCTTGCATGACCTAAGCATGCACCCAAGGACAAAGATTTGATTTTTCAACGAATTTATATGCACTGGAGCATGTGCATGTAGTTCAAATTTGAATTATGCACATAAATGCATTGAAAACTCACTTAATGCATAAAAATGTCCGAACGAACCCTGAATAATTCCAATTCTTTTATGATCACTGCACATAAAAGGTCTAGCAATTCAAACACCGTCCATGGCCTCTATGACCCCATTATGTAATTCAAATCAAGACCAAAAATCAAGTAGATCCCACACAGTTTATTATAACCAACCGTGTGAGATGCAGCACAAAATATCTTCGGACAGTGTCTGAATAAGGGACCGTGTCTAATGACACTTTGCGCGCCAGTTTTTTGGCTGAAGCGGTTCCAAATTTTTGGCTTCCGCGGAAATATCTACCTCCCCGCCCCCTCCCCCTTACCAAAAGCCACATTTCCCCCCTTTCCGCCTTCCTTTCCAAGTTAAAACATTCACTCCTTGCTTGCAGCACCGCCGCCTCCTCGCCGGCGACCCTCCTTCATGCTCCTCGGCCTCGCCTATCCAGGCAGGTAATCCACACCCGACCCCCATCCTCCTCCTCCTTCCACAACCCACATGCCCCGACCGCCGGCGCGAGCGCGACACCTTCCACCCAAATCACCGACCCCTGCACCAAATAAGCGCCGGCCTAAGCCATGGTGCATGCAGTATAGCCAAGACCTCAAGGAGCATTTGGCAGCGGAGAAGCAAATCACGGTCGCACGCGCGGATGAGGTCGCGATGGCTGCCATTCGTGCCGACCCCCAGATCTTGGAGGAGCACCTCACCGTCGAGGCCACCGTTGACGCCTCACGCGTCGACGCCGCGACACGGTTGGCTGCTTTAAACGAAAGTTCGTGGCGTTTTCTCGAGGCCACCGTCAGTGCCTTCGATGAAGACTACGAGGTGTTTTCTCAGCGTGCACGTGCTTACCTCATCTCGAGAGCCAGCAGGTTGGTGCCTGGAGCGGCTCAGGCAACTCACCACTACAACGAGGGCACCCACGATGCGGAGGCCTCGCCCTCTTCCATGTCCAAGGAGCCAATCATCATCGATATCTCCGACAATGAGGAGTAGCTTGTCTTATTAGCTCACTATAAGGACCCATGTTTAGTTTGCTAGCTACTGCCTTTCCTTAACAAATTCTAGTGAATTGTGCTATCTAATTTTACCTTGCAATCTTCTACTATAGTGTATATGTTCTATATGTCATGCAATGTGGTGTTTAATTAACTGCTTGGTTCAATTCTGCAAATGTGATGTTCAATTCTTCAGGGTGCAATATTTCCAAGTTGTTAAGCATGCTTGGTTTGGTTAACTGTCTGATCTTCTATTAGGAGTATGTTATATTTTTCAATTGGTGTTTACTTAACTGCTTGGTTCATTTGTTGTGGCTTGGTTCACTTGTTGTGGTGTTTAGTTAACTGCTTGGTTCAATTCTGCAATGCGATGTTCAATTGTTGTGGTTGCATTCTGTTATTGTATACCATGTGAGGAATAAATCGAAGTTGGTTGTACTAAATACATGAGAAACAAATACAATTGTTATATTTCCAAGTTGTTATATTGTGCAATGTGGTGCTCAGTTAACGTTTGGTTTATTTGTTGTGGTGTTTAGTTAACCGTTTGGTTCAATTCTGCAATGCGATGTTCAATTGTTGTGGCTGCATTATGTTATTGTATACCATGTGAGGAATACATCGAATTTGGCTGCACTTAATACATGAGAAACATATACAAGTGCTATATTTCCTAGTTCTTAATCATACTTGGTTTGGATAAATGGGTTTTCCATGTGGCTTGAATTAATCTGATGAATCTGCAATGTGCTTATTTATCATCAACATATTTTACTAATAGCATGCGAACCCTTACTTAACCTGATAACTAACTACCTTATATGTGTTGCGGGGAAACAATGGGAAGCACTGAGGTTTACAAGATGGTACTAACTATTATACCTTGCCTTTTTGTATTCCTTTGCCCCATTTCCAATATAGAGATGATATTTATGCACATCCTTGTCTTCAGGCTTCACTGATGATTACCTCTCAAACCACCTCTATGGTCAGGAGGCGAGGAAAGTTTTCATACAACACCCACGGTTCAATGTTGAAGTGTTCCTGAAGAGGTCGAAGGATGGATGGTCAATCATCCACAGGCACTGGCCTAAAGTTGCAAAGACATTCAACATGAATGAAGGCTCAATATTCGCCTTCCACTTCAGAAGTTTTCTAGATGAGATGCATCTCTCTATGTACTGTCTAAGATGCTAATTTTGAAAGGTTCTAGATGTTGCATGTGAAACTTGCTACTGGTGCAGTTGTGTAATGGGGTAGCTGAGTGCTGAAGCTATATCATGTTGTAATCTGATGTATTTCAATTATGAAATCTGCTACCTCTTGAGCACTGCGTTGGTTTTCCCTTGAAGAGGAAAGGGTGATGCAGCAAAGTAGCGTAAGTATTTCCCTCAGTTTTTGAGAACCAAGGTATCAATCCAGTAGGAGACTACACGCAAGTCCCTCATACCTACACAAACAAATAAGAACCTCGCAACCAACACGATAAAGGGGTTGTCAATCCCTTCACGGTCACTTACAAGAGTGAGATCTGATAGAGATAATAATGATAAGATAATTATTTTTGGTATTTTTATGATACAGATTGAAAGTAAAGATTGCAAAATAATCGGTGCCAGAAAATAACTTGTTGACAGGAGATTAATATAATGGAGAATAGACCCGGGGCCATAGGTTTCACTAGTGGCTTCTCTCAAGATAGCATAAGTATTACGGTGGGTGAACAAATTACTATCGAACAATTGATAGAAAAGTGAATAATTATGAGAATATCTAGGCATGATCATGTATATAGGCATCACATCCGTGACAACTAGACCAACTTTTGCCTGCATCTACTACTATTACTCCACACATCGAGCGCTATCCAGCATGCATCTAGAGTATTAAGTTCATAAGAACAGAGTAACGCGTTAGGTAAGATGACATGATGTAGAGGGATAAACTCAAGCAATATGATATAAACCCCATCTTTTTATCCTCGATGGCAACAATACAATACGTGCCTTGCTGCCCCTGCTATCACTGGGAAAGGACACCGCAAGATTGAACCCAAAGCTAAGCACTTCTCCCATTGCAAGAAAGATCAATCTAGTAGGCCAAACCAAACTGATAATTCGAAGAGACTTGCAAAGATAACCAATCATACATAAAAGATTTCAGAGAAGAATCAAATATTGTTCATAGATAGACTTGATCATAAACCCACAATTCATCGGATCTCGACAAACACACCGCAAAAAGAGTTACATCGAATAGATCTCCAAGAAGATCGAGGAGAACTTTGTATTGAGATTCAAAGAGAGAGAGAAGAAGCCATCTATCTAATAGCTATGGACCTGAAGGTCTGAAGTAAACTACTCACACATCATCAGAGGGGCCATGGAGTTGATGTAGAGGCCCTCCGTGATCGATGCCCCCTCCGGCGGAGCTCCGGAAAAGGCCCCAAGATGGGATCTCTTGGGTATAAAAGGTTGCAGCGGTGGAAATAGGGTTTCGTGGTGCTCCTGGATATTTTCGGGGTATGTGAATATATATAGGAGGAAGAAGTAGGTCGCTGGAGCAACGAGGGGCCCACAAGGGGGGAGGGCGCACCCAGGGAGGTAGGCGCGCCCCCTGCCTCTTGGCCTCCTCGTTGGTTGCTTGACGTCCACTCCAAGTCCTCTGGATCACGTTTGTTCCAAAAATAACTCTCCCGAAGGTTTTATTCTGTTTGGATTCCGTTTGATATTCCTTTTCTACGAAACACTGAAATAGGCAAAAAACAACAATTTGCATTGGGCCTTGGGTTAGTAGGTTAGTCCCAAAAATAATATAAAAGTGTAAAATAAATCCCATTAACATCCAAAACAGATAATATAATAGCATGGAACAATCAAAAATTATAGATACATTGGAGACGTATCAAGCATCCCCAAGCTTAATTCCTGCTCGTCCTCGAGTAGGTAAATGATAAAAACAGATGTTTTGATGTGGAATGCTACCTAGCATAATTCTCAATGTAATTCTCTTTATTGTGGCATGAATATTCAGATCCGAAAGATTCAAGACAAAAGTCTAATATTGACATAAAAATAATAATACTTCAAGCATACTAACTAAGCAATTATGTCTTCTCAAAATAACATGGCAAAAGAATGTTCATCCCTACAAAATCATATAGTTTGGTCATGCTCCATTTTCGTCACACAAGAATGCTCTCATCATGCACAACCCCGATGACAAGCCAAGCAATTTTTTCACACTTTAGTAATCTCAAACATTTTTCAACTTTCACGCAATGCATGAGCGTGAGCCATGGATATAACACTATGGGTGGAATATAGTATGATGATGGGGGTTATGTGGAGAAGACAAAAAAGGAGAAAGTCTCACATTGACGCGGCTAATCAATGGGCTAGGGAGATGCCCATCAATTGATGTCAATGCAAGGAGTAGGGATTGCCATGCAACAGATGCACTGGAGCTATAAAATGTAAGAAAGCTCAACAAAAGAAACTAAGTTGGTGTGCATCCAACTTGCTTGCTCACGAAGACCTAGGGCATTTGAGGAAGCCCATTGTTGGAATATACAAGCCAAGTTCTATAATGAAAAATTCCCACTAGTATATGAAAGTGATAAAACAAGAGACTCTCTATCATAAAGATCATGGTGCTACTTTGAAGCACAAGTGTGGAGAAAAAGGATAGTAGCATTGCCCCTTTTTTTTTCTTCTTTTTTTCTTTTTTGGGCCTTTCTTTTTTTATTTGGCACAATGCTCTGTTAATGATGATAATCACACTTCTATTTATTTACATCTCAATGATTACAACTCGATACTAGAACAAAGTATGACTCTATATGAATGCCTTCGGCGGTGTACCGGGAAGGGCAATGAATCAAGAGTGACATGTATGAAAAATTATGAACGGTGGCTTTTGCCACAAATATGATGTCAACTACATGATCATGCAAGGCAATATGACAATGATGATGTGTGTCATGATAAACGGAACAGTGGAAATTTGCATGGCAATATATCTCAGAATGGCTATGGAAATGCCATAATAGGTAGGCATGGTGGCTGTTTTGAGGAAGATATAAGGAGGTTTATGTGTGACAGAGCGTATCATATCACGGGGTTTGGATGCACCGGCGAAGTTTGCACCAACTCTCAAGGTGAGAAAGGGCAATGCACGGTATCGAAGAGGCTAGCAATGATGGAAGGGTGAGAGTGCGTATAATCCATGGACTCAACATTAGTCATAAATAACTCACATACTTATTGCAAAAATCTGCAAGTCATCAAAAACCAAGCATTACGCGCATGCTCCTAGGGGGATAGATTGGTAGGAAAAGACCATCGCTCGTCCCCGACCGCCACTCATAAGGAAGACAATCAAATAACACCTCATGTTTCCAATTTGTTACACAACGGACACCATACGTGGATGCTACAAGACTTGCAAACTTCAACACAAGTATTTCTCAAATTCACAACTACTCAACTAGCACACTCTAATATTACCACCTTTATATCTCAAAACAATTATCAAGTATCAAACTTCTCCTAGTACGCAATGGATTTTTTTATGAAAGTTTTTATTATACCGATCTTGGATGCCTATCATATTAGGACTAAATTCATAACCAAAGCAAATTACCATGCTGTTCTAAAGGACTCTCAAAATAATATAAGTGAAGCATGAGATATCAATAATTTCTATAAAATAGAACCACCGCCGTGCTCTAAAGGATATAAGCGAAGCACTAGAGCAAAATTATCTAGCTCAAAAGATATAAGCGAAGCACATAGAGTATTCTAATAAATTCCGATTCATGTGTGTCTCTCCCAAAAGGTTTGTACAGCAAGGATGATTGTGGTAAAATAAAAAGCAAAGACTCAAATCATACAAGACGCTCCAAGAAAAACACATATCATGTGGTGAATAAAAATATAGCCTCAAGTAAAGTTACTGATAGAAGAAGACGAAAGAGGGGATGCCTTCCGGGGCATCCCCAAGCTTAGGATTTTGGTTGTCCTTTAATTTTACCTTGGGGCGCCTTGGGCATCACCAAGCTTAGGCTCTTGCCACTCCTTGTTCCATAGTCCATCAAATTTTTACCCAAAACTTGAAACTTCACAACACAAAACTTAAACAGAAAATCTCATGAGCTCCGTTAGTAAAAGAAAACAAACCACCACTTAAGGTACTGTAATGAACTCATTATTTATTTGTATTTGTGTTAAACCTACTGTATTCCGACTTCTCTATGGTTCATACACTCAAATATTAGCCATAGATTCATCAAAATAAGCAAATAACACACGAAAAACAGAATCTGTCAAAAACAGAACAGTCTGTAGTAATCTGTAGGTTTCAAATACTTCTGGAACCCCCAAAATTCTAAAATAAATTGATGTACATGAGGAATTTATGTATTAATTATCTTCAAAAAGAATTAACTAAATAGTACTCTCCAGTAAAAAAATGGCAGCTAATCTCGTGAGCGCTAAAGTTTCTGTTTTTTACAGCAAGATCGCAAAGATCTTCCCCAAGTCTTCCCAAAGGTTCTACTTGGCACAAACACTAATTAAAAGCATAAAACACATCTAAACAGAGGCTAGATGAATTATTTATTACTAAACAGAATCAAAAAGCAATGAACAAAAATAAAATTGGGTTGCCTCCCAACAAGCGCTATCGTTTAACGCCCCTTGCTAGGCATAAAAGCAAGGATAGATCTAGGTATTATCATCTTTGGTTTTAATTTTCTTAGCGGAGTCATGCTCGAATCCTGTAGGTTCCTTACACTTCCCTTCATATTCGGAAATTTTTAGATCTAAAGAATCCAACAGCTTATTGCAAAGGGTAATTAACATATTCATGCGGTGAAGATTTCCGCTAACACTCTTGAGAGGTTCAAGAGATTTTTGTAAAATTTTCGTTACTTCGCAAATCTTCTCAAAAACTTGTGTCTCTTCCTGGGTATTATGTGGCCCCTTTGGTGGAGGTAGTGTCCCCACTATTCCCTCTAAGATTTCATGAGCAATACCGGGATTTGTTTCAATAAAATTTCTTTTGGCAACGTAATCCAAGAGTTTTCTATGGGACATATTTAGTCCAACATAAAAATTGTGAAGTAAAATTCTAAAATTCACCTCTAAGGTGCAATTACAATAAGATTCCATCATCCTCAACAAAGCATCTTTTAAATTTTCTCCTTGCCTTTGTTTCAAGTGAAGAACTTCAAACTCGGGAGACAGAGGGACAGCTAAAGGACTGGCCATGACGGCACACAAGAGGCAAGCGAAAAGAGACAAACTGGAAAAGAGAAGGGGAACGAAAAAGAGAGCGAATAAAACGGCAAGGGTGAAGTGGGGGAGAGGAAAATGAGAGGCAAATGGCAAATAATGTAATGCAAGGGATAAGAGTTTGTGATGGGTACTTGGTATGTCTTGACTTGTGCGTAGATCTCCCCGGCAACGACACCAGAAATCCATCTTGCTACCTCTTGAGCACTGCGTTGGTTTTCCCTTGAAGAGGAAAGGGTGATGTAGCAAAGTAGCGTAAGTAGAGTAAGTATTTCCCTCAGTTTTTGAGAATCAAGGTATCAATCCAGTAGGAGACTACACGCAAGTCCCTCATACCTACACAAACAAATAAGAACCTCGCAACCAACACGATAAAGGGGTTGTCAATCCCTTCACGGTCACTTACAAGAGTGAGATCTGATAGAGATAATAATGATAAGATAAATATTTTTGGTATTTTTATGATATAGATTGAAAGTAAAGATTGCAAAAATAAACGGTGCCCGAAAATAACTTGTTGACGGGAGATTAATATAATGGAGAATAGACCCGGGGGCCATAGGTTTCACTAGTGGCTTCTCTCAAGATAGCATAAGTATTACGGTGGGTGAACAAATTACTGTCGAGCAATTGATAGAAAAGCGAATAATTATGAGAATATCTAGGCATGATCATGTATATAGGCATCACGTCCGTGACAAGTAGACCGACTCCTGCTTGCATCTACTACTATTACTCCACACATCGACCGCTATCCAGCATGCATCTAGAGTATTAAGTTCATAAGAATAGAGTAACACATTAGGTAAGATGACATGATGTAGAGGGATAAACTCAAGCAATATGATATAAACCCCATCTTTTTATCCTCGATGGCAACAATACAATACGTGTCATTTCCCTTTCTGTCACTAGGATCGAGCACCGCAAGATTGAACCCAAAGCTAAGCACTTCTCCCATTGCAAGAAAGATAAATCTAGTAGGCCAAACCAAACTGATAATTCTAAGAGGCTTGCAAAGATAACCAATCATACATAAAAGATTTCAGAGAAGAATCAAATATTGTTCATAGATAGACTTGATCATAAACCCACAATTCATCGGATCTCGACAAACACACCGCAAAAAGAGTTACATCGAATAGATATCCAAGAAGATCGAGGAGAACTTTGTATTGAGATTCAAAGAGAGAGAAGAAGCCATCTAGCTAATAGCTATGGACCCGAAGGTCTGAAGTAAACTACTCACACATCATCGGAGGGGCCATGGAGTTGATGTAGAGGCCCTCCGTGATCGATGCCCCCTCCGGCGGAGCTCCGGAAAAGGCCCCAAGATGGGATCTCTTGGGTACAGAAGGTTGTGGCAGTGGAAATAGGGTTTTGTGGTGCTCCTGGATGTTTTCGGGGTATGTGAACATATATAGGAGGAAGAAGTAGGTCGGTGGAGCCACGAGGGGGGAGGGCGCGCCCAGGGGGGTAGGTGCGCCCCCTGGCTCGTGGCCTCCTCGTTGGTTGCTTGACGTTCACTCCAAGTCCTATGGATCACGTTTGTTTCAAAAATAACTCTCCCGAAGGTTTTATTCCATTTGGATTCCGTTTGATATTCCTTTTCTGCGAAACACTGAAATAGGCAAAAAACCGCAATTTGCAGTGGCCTTGGGTTAGTAGGTTAGTCCCAAAAATAATATAAAAGTGTAAAATAAAGCCCATTAACATCCAAAACAGATAATATAATAGCATGGAACAATAAAAAATTAAAGATAGGTTGGAGATGTATCAAAATCCTGCTTCCTTAATATGGAAATGGAATATATTATGTGCTTAATATGAATGTCAATTAGATTAGTAAATGGATTATTAATAATAGGGAAATTAGCCCGCTAATTGGCCAATTAGCTTGCTAATTGGGTTTTCGTATTGCAAACAGTTAATGAGAAACCACCGTGGGCGATGACCTCAGGCAACACACACAGTTTCTAGGAATAAACCGTGTTGGATCAATGAACAATCACACACAATATTCTCTTCAAAACTGTTTGCGTTACGCCACCTTGCGCAAATGTTTTCCTTGGAGTGACTGTGTGGGATGTACATACGAACGAAAACGTTTAGCGGGGACTGACTGTGTGGGATGTACTTGCGATCGAAAACAATTTCGTCGTATAATTGTATTTTTTAGCTATATATACTTATTTCCGTATTTGCGCACTCTCCGGTCACACACGACCTCATTTTGCCGAATTTGTGTGCCAGGAGGGCATATCCCCGACGGTTTCTGGGTCATGTGGGAAGGACCCCCCTATCGCCGACACTCACTTGGCGACGGTTTCAGATGCCGTCGCGGAAAGGGGTTAAAAACCATTTGTTTAGGAGCAACGCGCACCAGTGAATGCCTATAAGACATCTCCGTCTTCGATGCATAGGCCAAGGGTATTCTTCCTTTTCCCCAAAAAAACTCTCCGTCTTTGACATAAGCTACATAACCATGAAAAAATTAAGGATCCTCGACACAAATGCCAGCGACCCATGACCCGAGAAAGAATCCTACCAACCGCCCCATGAAACATGACGAGTCACTAATGAGTGGATTTTTCACTCATTTTTGTTAGGACTGAGAGTATATCGACCAGAGGGGGGGGGTGAATGGGATATTCAAAAATTATTTCGAATGCTTTGAAACCGATCCCAATCACAACAGCAGAATAATGGAAAGGGGGAAATGAACCAAATCAATCTTCATCTTCAGAAGTATATATTCCTCGATGAAAGAAGTGATAACAGTATGAGCTTGGGAAATCACGGGTTTAACTACGATGAGAGTAATGCAACATGAAAACAGATGCAGAAGAATGAGACAAAACATGATACAGAAGGTGAGAGAGATGCAAGAGGGGTTTACTGAGGTGAAATGAGGTTGGGTACACAGAATGATGAAAATGCAACGGAATGAGATACGAAGATTAACTCAAGTGAATGACAACAAAGGCAGATGATAATGTAATACTACAATAAATGATAATGATCAGATAAACTGTCAACACAGAGCACAAATGTAAACTGCTGAAGGAATTGCAGTAAAGTAGATTGAACCAGTGGTGCTCGATGGCGACAGGGAGATTTGGTAGACCATTTCACCCTTCTGCCAAAGGGCTACGTTTGGTTGGAGGGGCTGTGACTTAACACGGAAGATAAACTCTCTTCACCCTATTCTCCTTGAACTCGAAGCTAATCAGACTCCAGTTGATATCACTCGTGGTAGATCCTTGTCGGCGATCTCCAAACCTTCGGTTGACCTTCGCAAACCACAATCACTCTTGGTTGTTGAAGATCTAGCTTGGTGAAGACAACAACTCTTCAACACTCGAGCGGAAACCTATCCGTCTAGAGCTGGCGTGCTAGCCATTTATCCCGAATACTATGCTTAAATGCGGCTATAGCTTTGGTGTTTGGACAGTCAACGATCTGGTTCTTCTTGGTCAAAAAATGGTTCCAAAATTGCCGAGATGCTGGATTACATGGCTCAAGTCATCGACGTCCAGGGTCGGACATAAGTGCCCTGAAAGTTAGCTTGGAAAGCGTCCTCGAGATCCTCCCAACATCCTATGAAGTCTCCGGGGAGGCTATTTAACCAATGTCGAGTCGGACCCTTAAGCTTTAATGGTAGGTACTTGATGGCGTGAAGGTCGTCTCCTCGTTCCATGTGAATGTGCAATAGAAAATCTTTGATCCATACTGCTGGATCTGTTGTCCCGTCATAGGGCTCAATATTTACAGGTTTGAAACCTTGGAGGAATTGGTATTGCATCACTCTATGTGTGAATCAAAGAGGATGAGCGGCGACCCTGATTCGGGCTACGTCGCGCCGGATATCATCTCTCATCCGGGCTCGTTGCAGCTCCCGAGCTCTATCATTTCGGTCTAGCCAAGATTTGTATTTGTCCTGTCTAGTAGGAGGATCTTTTTTAGATCTGTAGATGGACCTCGTCAGACCTGCTCGAGCGTCCAGGTCACGGTGTAGGTCATACTCATAGCTAGGCCGTACTGGCTCCTTTCCTTGATGGCGAGGGTGAGTGGGAGGTTGTTCGGCTTTATCAGCTATCCGATACCGTCCTCGAGGGGGCGGTCTGGCTGGTCCACCCGAGTGTACCTTGCAGGCGATGGTTCTATGGCCTCCTCATCAAATTGTGGCAGTAGCCTTCACTTCGGGTAGCTTTTGGTCTGTTGCTTGTGGCCGTACTCCTCTTTGGCATCTAGGACTTTAGTCCATCTCTCATTAAGGGTATCCTGTTTGGATTTTATTTTTTGCCACTGTTTTTTCAGGCTTAGTGTGGTGGCAATCAACTGCCTTTGAACCGCTCTTGATCCAGCGGGTCTTCGGGGATGATGAAATCCTCGTCGCCCAAACTGACCTCCTCTTTGGAAGGGGGGAGGTAGTTGTTGTCTTTAGAGTCATCGAGGTATTCAAGATTGAGCGAGTCCTCAAGCTTGTCGTGGTCATTTTGTGGTTGTTCGTCGGTGCCCGGATTGCCGAGGTTGTCCGCATTGTCTGGGGTGGCATTTTCTCCGGTGTCTGTGTTGCTCGCATGGCTTCGACGCACTGGAGCGGCGACATTGTCTGCGACGCTTCGGTGATTCATCACTAGGCATGTCGTTATCCTTCCCGGGAGTGCCATCGTCTTCTTTCGGGGTGTCCACCTTGTAGACGTCGTAGGTGGACGTGGTCGTCCAACGGCCGGTGACGGGAGGAGCAACATCGGTGTTCGCCGTGGCTCCACTATCCTCGTCCATGTATTCAGCATTTTTTGAGGTGTGGTCCTACATGTCGGTTAAGTCCTCGATTGTGGCCACTAAGTGGGTGGTGGGTGGGACGTAAAATTTCCTAAAATCTGCCTCAAGGGGCTGCTGAACGCAAGCCGAGGGTGGGTCCTCCTGAATAGCCATCATCTGGATTTGGTTCAACACCTCATTTAATAAGGCGAGGGTTGCCGGACTGGTACACGGTGGCCCCCGAGGGCCGGCCTCCGACGTAGCGGGGGAAGGCGTGATCTGGCCCCAGGCTGGATCCTGACCTTCAAGGGCCAAGTTGACCTTGAGGCCCGGGGTCGGACAGTCGTAAGAGACCAAGGACAAGACCTGGTCTTCGGACACTGTTTTCGTATTGGGGCTCAAAGCCCACTTGATGAGGGAAAATTCAACCAGGGATGATTCCTGGCCTCCGAACATCGACCCATCGCTGGGGCTCAAGGCCGAAGGCATGTCATGAGGAGAGGGTTCGACCGAGAGTGACTCTTGGCGTCTGAACACCGCTTTTGTGTTGAGGCCTGAGGCTGGGTCTTTGGCGGGCATTGCAGGCATGGTCGAAGGGGATTCCTGGCCTGCGATCAGGGTGGAGCCGTCTGAGCTCGAGGCCGGTTGAAGGATTGAGGCCGATCCATATATCAGATCGAGGGAAAATGAAGGAAATATGCCCCGGAGGCAATAATAAAGTTGTTATTTTATATTTCCTTATTCATGATAAATGTTTATTATTCATGCTAGAATTGTATTGGTCGGAAACCCAAATACATGTGTGGATACATAGACAAACACCATGTCCCTAGTAAGGCTCTACTAGACTAGCTCGTTAATCAAAGATGGTTAAGTTTCCTAACCATAGACATGTGTTGTCATTTGATAAATGGGATCACATCATTAGGAGAATGATGTGCTGGACAAGACCCATCTGTTAGCTTAGCATATTGATCGTTCAGTTTTATTGCTATTGCTTTCTTCATGTCATATACATATTCCTTTGACTATGAGATTATGCAACTCCTGAATACCGGAGGAATACCTTGTGTGCTATCAAACGTCACAACATAACTGGGTGATTATAAAGATGCTCTAAAGGTATGTCCGAAGGTGTTTGTTGAGTTGGCATAGATCAAGATTAGGATTTGTCACTCCGAGTTTCGAAGAGGTATCTCTGGGACCTCTCAGTAATACACATAATAGCTTGCAAGAAAATGAATAAGGAGTTAGTTACGAGGTGATGCATTACGGAATGGGTAAAGAGACTTGTCGGTAACGAGATTGAACTAGGTATAGAGATACCGACGATTGAATCTCGTGCAAGTAACATACCGATGACAAAGGGAATTACGTATGTTGTCATAACGGATCGACCGATATAGATCTTCTTAGAATATGTAGGAGCAAATATGGGCATCCAGGTTTCTCTATTGGTTTTTGACCGGAGAGGTGTCTCGGTCATGTCTACATAGTTCTCGAACCCGTAGGGTCCACACGCTTAACGTTCGATGATGATTTAGTATTATATGAGTTATGTGATTTGGTGACCAAATGTTGTTCGGAGTCCCGTATGAGATCACGGACATGACAAGGAGTCTCGAAATGGTCGATAGGTAAATATTGATATATAGGGTGATAGTATTCGGACACTGGAGGTGTTCCGGGTAGTATCGGGTATTTATCGGATTATGGGGGGGGGGGGGGGGTTATCGGAACCCCTCGGGGGAAGATATGGGCCATAAGAGGGGAGCACACCAGCCCACAAGGGGTGGCGCGCCCCCTTAGGCATGTGGCCGAATTAGAGAAGGAGGAGAAGGGGTTCGCCCCCCTTCCTTCTCTCCTCCCCCTTCCCTTTTCTCTCCGGCAAAAAAGGAAGGGGGAGGCCAAATTGGAGGAGGCCCCTAGTAGGATTCCTCCTACTTGGGGCGCCCCCTTGCTGCTCCCCTCCCCCTCCCGCCTATCCAGGAGGGAAGTTCCCCTGGCGGAATCGCTCCGCCGGAGGGCAAAAGTGCTCCTGCTCAAGTTCGGCCTCGAGACGGCAGCGCTCCATCCCGGAAGTCCTCTCCTTATTTTTTCTAGGTCCAAATGACTTATATACCAGAAGATGGGCACCAGAGGTGGGCTGGGCTAAGCATAACCCACCAGGACGCGCCTGGGGGGCCTGGCGCGCCCTGGTGTCTTATGCTCACCAGGTGCCCCCCTCCATTAGTTATTTGCTCTAGTATTTTTCATATATTCCATAAAAATTCCTCATGAAGTTTCAGCTCATTTGGAGTTGTGCAGAATAGGTAGCCTGACGTAGTTTTTTTGGTCCAGATTTCCAGCTGCCAGAATTCTCCCTCTCTGTGTGAACCTTGCATATTATGAGAGAAAAGGCATTAGAATTACTCCAAAAAGCATTATTATGCATAAAAACATTATAAATAATAGTAGGTAAACATGATGCAAAATGGACGTATCAAGAGGGAAGGAAAGGAAGGAGGAACACGATGATTTACCCAAGTTCGGGCCACCTTGCGGTGTAAGACCCTACTCTTGCTTTGTGGAGGATTACCTCGCGAGGGGGATGAGTATGAACTAGTACAAGGGTGAACTGCCTTGGGATGGCTCAAGAGTCGGCCTTCTCTCCCTTGGATGCCAGGATCCGATCTCTCTCTATGGTGGAGACAAACCTATATTTATACTTGCCTTGGTCCTCAGCCCACGAACTCTAGGTGGGAAGGGATGCCACAACGGCCAATTTTGAAAGGGGACAAGATTACACCCTATCCTGACTAAAGGCGGTCTTCGCCTGCAAAGCTTCTGTCCATGACGCGGAGGTGGGCTCGGTGATGACCTCTACCCTGGAGAGCCTGCGTCGTGGTCTTGTTGCACCGAACGGGAAAGCGTTGGGGCTGCCTTGGGAACCCGAGTACGTCCTTGCCTCCTTAGCAGCAAAGAGGAAAGTGTCCTTGCCTGCGCCTGCTGGCGCCCGCCTAGCTTCATTCATCACGACTCATGTCACCACGCGCCTTGTGAGGCGGGGTGCGAGCCTAGAGATGTCCGCCCCTCAGGAAGCAGCCTCGGGAGGCCGCTCCTCGGGAGACCCTCGGGAGGCCTTGATGTAGTTTGCCTCACGAGGCGGAGGCCTCGCGAGGTCCTTACTCGTGAAGTCTTGCTGCTGGGCCGCACCGGGCCCTTTGATGACACCGCGTGATGGGCCGCAGGCAGACGGGCCTGGGTACCCCCAGTCCCAGAGCCCCGACAACATCGGTGGATAAACAAATTACTGTTGGGCAATTGACAGAATTGCGCATAGTTATGATGGTCATCCAAGGCATAATCAATATGCAGGCATCATGTCGGCGACAAGAAGACCGTTAATCCAACTGCCTCTACTACTATTACTCCATCTCAAGACCGCTATCCAACATGCATCTCAAAGTATTAAGTTCATGCAAACAGAGTAACACATTAAACAAGATGACATAATATAGACAAACTTAGATCAATCAATATGACCGAACCCCGTCGTTTTATCCTTAATAGAAACAATACAATACATGCCTTTACCCCTCCTGTCATAGAGCAAGATCACCGCAAGATTGAACCTACTACAAAGCACCTTCCCAACTAGATAAATTAATCTACTTGGCCAAAGAAGACAGATAGATCAAAGAGAAATAGTTAACTATAAAATTACGCAATCATAGAGATCTTAAAAGACTCAAATAATATCAATGAATAATTTGATTACAAACACACAATTAATCGGATCCCAACAAACACACCACAAAGATTATATCTGATTGATCTCAGAGGAGATCCTTGTGTTGAAGATCAAAAGAAAGAGACAAAGCCATCTAGCTACTGCTATGGACCCGTAGGTCCTGAAGGAACTACTTACACATCATCATGGAGACAACAAGGTTGATGAAGATTGCCTGCCCAATTGTTTCCCCCTCTGGCAGAGTAACGGAACATGGCTTCAGATGGGATCGCTTCATAACAGAGGATTGTGACGGGGGAAAAACTGTTTCGGGTCTCACTCCAAGGGTTTTGAAATATTTGGGAATTTATTGCCAAGAATTAGGGTAAACGGAGCTACATGGGCCCCACAAACTCACATGGCGCTCTACCCCCTGGGTGCGATATGTGGGCTTGTGGCCTCCTCGTGTGTCTTCTGGTCTCGCCTATAACCTTCTAGGGTCTCTTATGTTCCAGAAAAAATCACTCTAACGTTTCATCATGTTTCCACTTCGGTAGGTATGGTTTTTCTGTGAAAAAACACAAAAAAATAGGAAGTGACATTGGGCACTACTTTAATAGGTAGTCCATAAAATAATCTAAAATGTCATATAAAGCATACAAAAGTGATAACATAATAGCATAAAACAATCAAAAATTATGATACGCTGGAGATGTATCAAACACCGTCATGTGGTAAGGACGATAAATTCTTTTTACATAAAAATAAGGGTATTTTTAAAAATGGAAGGAATATTACTTCTGATGCCCATCCAAAGTTTTTTCTTTGAGCCATGCATGAGTGTATTTATTGAGAAGAAAGAAGATTACAACGAGATAACACCACCCATACAGTACCAACATGGCACAACTCAAACAACGCCAGTTAAGGCATGACCAACACAACCTAGGGACGAACTAAGGTAAAGTGTCCCGCGTGGCCAACTCTATTGGAGCAGGTTCATTTCATAAAACAAATAGTGTTTTAATTAAACTTAATGAATAATTTGCTTGCCTCAACAGGGTCTGCTCCCACCACTGACCCATATAACCATGAATGACCTAAGGATCCTCGGCAGAAATGCCAACGACCCATGACCTCAGAAAAGAACCCTAACAACAGCCCCACGACACATAACAGGTCACTACGCAACCAGAACTAGAGAGGGGTGGACTAGAGTTGAGTTGAGGAGGTCATCCTTGGCGATAGGGGTGGGCACAAAAACCGACCAACCGAATACCGAACCGATGCGGAAACCGAAAAAACCGAATTTTCGGTTTTTGTTGCTGTTATATTTAAATTCAGTTTTTAGGTTTAATAACCAAATTGAAATCGATAGGTTCGGTATTTAACTGATAACCGATGGAAAAAACTGATGTCTCCCGCACGGCCACACATCTCGCCAAATGCCAAATGGAAGTCCACGCAATTCCAGTGTGAGGCACCCCCATGGCAGCACGTCTCGCCAGATTCCTTTTTTAGGGGTGCACTGTGCACGTCTCGCCAAATGCTAACTGCTTGATAACCCACAAGTATAGGGGATCACAATAGTTTTTGAGTGTAGAGTATTCAACCCAAATTTATAGATTCGACACAAGGGGAGCCAAACAATATTTGAAGGTATTAGCAGCTGAGTTGTCAATTCAACCACACCTGGAGATTAATTATCTACATCAAAGTGATCAGTAGCAAAGTAGTATGATAGTTTTGATAATAGTAGCAATAGTAACGGTGATGGTAACACTGATAGCAATAGTTTTGTAGCAAGTGTAACAATGATGATAGTAGTAGTAACTTAGCAAGAACGGTATAAGTTAAATTCGTAGGCATCGGATCGGTGACTTGTTGGATGATATTCATCATGAGACAGTTATAACCTAGGGTGATACAACACTAGCTCCAGTTCAACAATATAATGTAGGCATGTATTCCGTAAATAGTCATACGTGCTTATGGAAAGAACTTGCATGACATCTTTTGTCCTACCCTCCCGTGGCAGCGGGGTCCATATTGGAAACTAAGGGATATTAATGCCTCCTTTTAATAGAGAACCGGAACAAAGCATTAACACATGATGAATACATGAACTCCTCAAACTATGGTCATCACTGGGAGTGGTCCCGGCTATTGTCACTCCGGGGTTGCCGGATCATAACACGTAGTAGGTGATTATAACTTGCAAGATCGGATCTAGAACATGGATATAATGGTGATAACATAAATGGTTCAGATCTGAAATCATGGCACCCGGGCCCAAACTGGCAAGCATTAAGCATGGCAAAGTCATAGCAACAAAATTTTAAGAACATAGTGGATACTAGGGATCAAGCCCTAACAAAACTAACTCGATTACATGATGTATCTCCTCCAACCTCACTGACCAGCGAGCATACGAAGGAATTACTCACTCCCGGTGGGGAGCATCATGGAATTGGCGATGGAGAAGGGTTGGTGATGACGAAGAACGAAGATCCCCCTCTCCGGAGCCCCAAACGGACTCCAGATCTGGCCTCCCGATGAAGAACAGGAGGTGACGGCGGCTCAGTCTCGTGGATCGCGATAATTCTTCCTCCCAATTTTTTTTTCTGGGAAAACAGGATTTTATAGCGTCAGTTTCAGGGTCTATGGGGCCACCAGGTGGGCACAACCCACCTGGGTGCGCCAGGAGAGGGGGCACGCCCTGGTGGGTTGTGCTCACCCAGGTGCCCTCCTCTGGTGGGTCTTGGCTCCAAAAATTCTTATTATTGATATAAAAAATTTCTCGCAAAGTTTCGTTCCATTCCAAGAACTTTTATTTCCGCACAAAAACAACACCATGGTAGTTCTGCTGAAAACATCGTCAGTCCGGGATTAGTTTCATTCAAATCATGCAAATTAGAGTCCAAAACAAGAGGAACAACATTAGGAAAAGTAGATACATTGGAGACGTATCAACTCCCCCAAGATTAAATCTTTGTTTGTCCTCAAGCAATTCAGTTGATAAACTGAAAGTGAAAAAGAAAAACTTTTATGAACTCTTTTGCTCTTGTTTGCATAAATAAGCTTAAACAACACCCAGGTTTTCAGCCAACATTATAACTAACCATGCCGACAATAACTCTTAAAGATTATATTAACTCATATCAAAGACATAATTAGCTAGCGAGCAATAATAAGACATCTCAAATGGCAACACGTTGTCAAAATAACCATGATATAATATGACAATAGTGGTATCTCGATAGCCCTTTCTGAGACTGCAAAACATAAATGCAGAGCACCTCTAAAGTCCAAGCAGCGAATAAACATTGTAATTCATGGTAGAAAAGATCCAGTCATGATGCACCCAACATTAGCTACACACAATGCATAAGTCATGACAGCTGTGCTCTCCGGTTCTAGCACTTGTTTTAGAAGGTGATGACACAACATAAAAGTAAATAAATAGTCCCTTCGCAAAGGGAATCAGTGATTTGCAGAGGTGCCAGAGCTCAAGTTATAAAACAGAGATAAATGGTATTTTGAGACATGCGCCCTTCTCGTTTACTTCACGACTATCAGTTATCAAAATCTCTCATGCTAAACAAGCTAGTGGCGGTTCCCAAGCGATAAAAAGTAAAGGTTTTGACTCCATTGGGAGTTTTTGTTTGATTATTTGAGCGATTAACTCTTTTTGTATTTTCCAGTTTGGGACTGGGCATACCTATTACCACCCTTTTCTTGTGCGTTGGCGAGTGAATAAACACTCGACCTGAGAATAACCCGCTTAGGATGGAAGATACCGACTACCTCCTGTCGTTCCATGAACGATCCAAGCACACAAAATGGATATTTTTTGAAGTTTTTAGAGGTGGCACATGCAAATTTACTTAGGATGGCAGGGTAATACCGCATATAGATAGGTATGGTGGACTCATCTGGAATAACTTTGGGTTCAAGGTTTTTCATGTACAAGCATAATCCCCACTTAGTTCAGGCGAAGGCTAGCAATTAGGTTGAGAAGCGGCCAGCTAGAGAGCAACAACGATCATGATCATGCATTATGGGTAAGTAACATTGGACACTAGCATGAGTAGGATATGAACACCATGAACATAAATATCATAGAGGCTATGTTGGTTTTGATTCAACTACATGCATGAACATGTGCCAAGTCAAGCCACTAGAACATTCAGAGGAGGATACCATATCATCATACTACATCAGAATCATTCTAATGCAATGTTGATATCCAAGATAAATCATTATCCACTCCCAGCTACTTATGCATGGCATGAGAAACTATAATATCTAGTTATCATTGAAAACATGTTTAATCATAATGGGCTAAATCATGGATACTAGGTTAAACATATTTACACAAACAGAACAAGTCGAGTTCGTACCAGTTTCTCTCTGCCACGGCCAATTCATCGAATATTGTCATTATTGCCTTTCACTTACATGACCGAACGATGTGGAAATGATAATAGTGCAAGAATGCCATGGACTAAGCTGGAATCTGCAAAACATTGTATTCAACAGGAGAAGACAAGGTAAAATGGGCTCTTTATTAGATCAACAGTTATTCATATGAGAGCCACTCAACATTTTCATCATGGTCTTCTCCTTGGCACAACTCGAATAAAAGGAAAAGAAATTCAGAGAAACACACCGAAATATTTTTGGAGTTTTTGGTTTTCTTGAACAAGCAAATAAAAGGGAAAAGCAAAAACGAGAAAAACTATTTACACGGGAAAGCTCCCAACAAGCAAAACAAGAACAAGGAAATATTTTTGGGTTTTCTTTTTAATACTAATATTACAACTGAGCACGCATGGAAATTAAACTAGCTACAACTAATTTTTTGGCTTTTTCTATGTTTTCTCAAACACACAAGAAGAAAGAAAGAAAAATAAAATCTAAACATGGATGATACAATGAAAAAGTGTGAACACCGACAAGATGAATAAGTGAACATGAATGTAATGTTGGTGGGAAACACGTATTCCCCCAAGCTTAGGCTTTCGGCCTAACTTGGTAGTCGATCAGTAGTCTGGATAGTAGTTTGCATGGTAGCTCACGGAGGCTCTCGGTGCGGATGCCTCGGCCTGCCATGTTGCCTCCACTGCTGCGTTGTGAGCTCGGGCCTCGCTCTCAAGAAAAAAATATCTTCCTTTGCTATGATAATCAAAAAGAGCAGGCAAATATGTGTGCACAACAGATTTTTGGTTAAACAATAGATTATAAGTGAAGTTGTCAATCTTTTCCCTTGAGAATCTTATGTTCCTTTAAAGTGTCAAAATCTAAATACTGCATGGGTAGGATGGGATCAAAGGGCAAAGGTGCAACACCCAGCCCTCGTGCTAAACGCGTGGCATATATTCCACCATAGAAATAGCCACTGTTAGTGTTGTGCTGGAGTCTGCGTGCAACAATCGCTCCAAGGTTATAATTCCTTTCACCGCTGAGAGCGGTGTGGATGAGGCTCAAGTCTGGAGCACAAAGTGTACTATAGTCTTGCTTGCCTACTATACATTTCCCATTAAATAATGCAAAGTACTGAATTGCGTGAAAATGAATGATCTTTATTCTACCTTGTGTCACTCCCCTCGTCTCATCATAACAAAGAGTAGACAAGAATGATTGATACTCAGCCCTTAGCGGTTCGTCAAGCGAACCCCAGAACGGGAGTTTGCAATGGTAAGAAAAATTCTCTAGTGATATGGTAAATGGGTTATCATAAAGCATAAACGACACCCTAGACTCACGGGGAAGGAATTTAAATCCTTTGAAAAATGATTCAGTGAGAAGGTGGCGTTGTTCACACTTATCTGAAATGTAGGGACCGAGACCAGCATTGTGAATGTATTGCTCAAATTCTTCTTTAATACCCACATGCATCATATACTCATCGCAAGACCATAAGCATGTTTTGGTGGCGGCATCTCGAGTGGAACTTTCCCTTGGTTCAACATATGACCAGCGAGCGGAGCTGTCACTAGAAGATGCCCCCCGAGGATCGCCTCCTCGAAGAACTCCTTCCAAACAAGTTCATCATGTTCGCGTACAATTTTCTGAAATTTTTTGGGTGACAAAAATTTATCAACAAAACTTTATAAGATTGATAGCAACTACTCATAGGGATATATAGAGGCCATAGCAAGCATTCAAACTACTTAGAACACTAAGCATTCAACAAGCAAGCTCATCTACAGCAGCACCAAGAATAGCTAATTATTCAAAATATAAACCACTAAAACAAAAACTAATTGGACAAACGGTGGAGTCACATACCAAGCAACAATCCCCGAAACAATTTCGGAAATAGAGCTTCGAGCAAAGAGATCGAAATCCGCGGGCTTGAGAGCAAGAACACAGGGGAGAGAGCAATGGGGAATTTTTTCTGGAGGTAGGTGATGATGTGGTATGAAGAGATAAGTTAGGGGGCCCACGTGGGGACCGCAACCCACCAGGGCGCGCCCAGGTGGGTTGTGCCCACCTCGTGCACCTCCTTCTGATGTTATATGCACCAAAAATTCTTAAATATTCAGAAAAAAATCGTATTAAATTTTCAGGGCATTCTGAGAACTTTTATTTTTGGGTCATTTTTTTATTGCACGGGAAATTCAAAAAACAGACAGAACATGGCATTTTATTTTATTTAACTAATAAAAACAGAAAAATAAAAAGTAGGGATAGAAGGTAGTGCTTACTAAATTCATCAACTTCATACCGCTCAAAAATGATCCATTAATAAGGTTGATCAAGTCTTATTAACAACCACTTTCGATTAGCATGAAACCGAAGAACTTTCGTAAATCAATAAGTTACCTCAATGGGGATATGAATGTCCCCAACAATAAGCATTTCCTATTTCTTTTTGACAGTAGGTAGAGGTATTTGAAAACTTCCAATAGTGATTGTCGGAGATTTTTCAATAAGATTAATACCATTCACTTGGAATTGTTTCTTCGGAAAGTGCACCGTATGCTCATTACCATTGATATGAAAAGTGACCTTGCTTTTATTGCAATCAATAACAGCCCCTGGCATATTCAAGAAGGGTCTACCAAGGATAATCGACATGTTGTCGTCCTCGGGCATCTCAAGTATAACAAAGTCAGTCAAAATAGTAACATTAGCAACAACAACGGGCACATCCTCACAGATACCGATAGGTATGGCAGTTGATTTGTCAGCCATTTGCAAAGATGTAGGTGTGAGTTTATTCAAATCAAGTCTTTTATATAAAGAGAAAGGCATAACACTAACACCAGCTCATAAATCACACCAAGCAGTTTTCACACAATTCTTTTGGATAGATCAAGTTGGTATCCCCGGATCTCCAAGTTTTTTAGGTACTCCATCCTTAAAAGTATAATTAGCAAGCATAGTGGAGATTTCAGCTTCTGATATTTTTCTCTTATTGGTGATGATGTCTTTCATATACTTTGCATAAGGAGGCATTTTTAAGATATCAGTCAAGCGAGTATGCAAAAAGTCTGGCCTCAACATTTCAACAAAGCGTTCAAATTCTTCATCATCATTCTTTTTAGTTGACTTAGGTGGAAAAGGAACATGTTTTTGAACCCACGGTTCTCTTTCTTTACCGTGTTTTCTAGCCACAAAGTCTCTTTTATCATACATTTTATTCTTAGGTTGTGGGTTATCAAGATCAACAGGTGGTTCTATCTCAACATCATTGTCTGGTTCTTTATTATTTGGTTTAGAGTCCTCATGAACATCACCATTATCCTTTTCATTATCACTAGGTGAGTGTTCATTACCAGACTGAGTTTCAGCATCTGAGATAGAAGTTTCATTATCATTGTCAGGAGGTTTCTCTATTTCAGGTTCACTAGGAGCATGCAAGGTCCTATCATTTTTCTTTTTATTTTTCTTTCTAGAAGAATTAGGTGCACTAGTGTTGGCTCTTTGTGAATCTTGTTCAATTCTTTTAGGGTGTCCCTCAGGATAAAGTGGTTCCCGAGTCATTTTACCTCCTCTAGTTGCAACTCTAATAGCAAAGTCATGCATATTATTATTCATTTCATCAAGCAATTCTCTTTGAGATTTAGCAACTTGTTCTAACTGGGTTTGTACCATAGAAGCATGCTTTCCAACACCTCTAACATCATTTGATATTATAAATAACAAGTCACTCAAGCAAGCAATCATATAAGAATTGTATTTCAATTGTTTCATAACATGTGCACTGAAGTGATCTTGTTTTCTAATATAATTTTCAAACTCATAAATGCAGTGGTTAGGATGCATATTGTGAGGATTATCATTATCATTACATTTCATAAGAGAATTCACCTCCACCACCTTAGTCAGTGGTGGTGTATTAAGCCCATGTATTTCTTCAATAGGAGGTAAAATTTTAGCATCCTCAGCTTTAATACCTTTTTCCTTCATAGATTAATCTGCCTCTTGCATATCTTCAGGACTGAGATATAATATACCCATCTTCTCTAGAGTGGGTTTAGGCAGTGGTTCCGGAAGAATCCAATCATCATAATTTTTCAATATGTTATTCAATAATTCTTCACCTTGTCCAATAGTTCGTTTCCTAAAAACACAACCAGCACAACTATCTAGGAAGTCCCTAGAAGCATCGGTTAGTCCATTATAGAAGATGTCAAGTATTTCATTTTTCTTAAGAGGATGATCAGGCAAGGCATTAAGTAATTGGAAAAGCCTCCCCCAAGCTTGTGGGAGACTCTCTTATTTAATTTGCACAAAGTTAAATATTTCCTATAAGGCAGCTTGTTTCTTATGAGGAGGAAAATATTTTTCAGAGAAGTAATAAATCATATCCTGGGGACTATGCACACAACCAAGAGCAAGAGTATTGTACCAAGCTTTAGCATCATCCTTTAACGAGAAAGTAAATAATTTGAGAATATAGTAATAGCGAGTTTTCTCATCATGAGTAAAGAGGGTGGCTATGTCATTCAACTTAGTAAGATGTGCCACAACAGTTTCAGTTTCATGACCATGGAAAGGATCAGATTCAACCAAAGTAATTAACTCTAGGTCAATAGAGAATTCATAATCCTTATCATCAATAAATATATGTGAAGTAGCAAACTTAGGATCACATTTCATTCTAGCATTCAGAGATTTTTCTTTATACTTGCATAATAATTTTTCTAGATCATCTCTATCTCTACAAGCAAGAATATATCTAGTTGTTTCTTCACTCATAACATAACCTTTCGGTACCTTAGGCAATTCATATCTAGGAGGGCTATTTCTGGCAGGTATTTAAGGGGTTTCAGTTTCAAGCTCATCATCAGATTCAACAACATCATGTTGTATATCTCTAGCAATTTGTTTATCAAGAAAGTCACCAAGTGGCACATCATCATTAAGCAAGGTACTAGCATCATCATAAGCATTATCCATAGCAGAAGTAGCAACATCAATAACTTGCGACATATTAGAATTAATAGCATGTGGTGTTGTTGCAAGTTTACTTATAACAGAAGGTGAATCTAAAGCAGAACTGGATGGCAGTTCCTTACCTCCCCTCGTCTTTGAGGGAAATATCTTATTCATAGCATCCTTCAGATTCTTCATAGTGGTAATATGATAATAATCCCAAGTGACTCAAAAAATATAGCTATGCTCCCCGGCAACAGCACCAGAAAAAGGTCTTGATAACCCACAAGTATAGGTGATTGCAACAGTTTTTGAGGGTAGAGTATTCAACCCAAATTTATAGATTCGACACAAGGGGAGCCAAAGAATATTTGAAGGTATTAGCAGCTGAGTTGTCAATTCAACCACACACCTGGAGATTAATTATCTGCAGCAAAGTAGTATGATAGTTTTGATAATAGTAGCAACATTAACGGTAACGGTAATGGTAACAGTGATAGCAATAGTTATGTAGCAAGTGTAACATTGATGATAGCAGTAGTAACTTAGCAAGAACAGTATAAGATAAATTCGTAGGCATGGGATCGGTGAGTTGTTGGATGATATTCATCATGAGACAGTTATAACCTAGGGCGATATGACACTAGCTCCAGTTCCGCAATATAATGTAGGCATGTATTCCGTAAATAGTCATACTTGCTTATGGAAAGAACTTGCATGACATCTTTTGTCCTACCCTCCCGTGGTAGCGGGATCCATATTGCAGACTAAGGGATATTAAGGCCTCCTTTTAATAGAGAACCAGAACAAAGCATTAACACATGGTGAATACATGAAATCCTCAAACTACAGTCATCATCGGGAGTGGTCCCGGCTATTGTCACTTCGGGGTTTCCGGATCATAACAGGTAGTAGGTGACTATAACTTGCAAGATTGGATCTAGAACATGGATATAACAGTGATAACATAAATGGTTCAGATCTGAAATCATGGCACCAGGGCCCAAAGTGACAAGCATTAAGCATGACAAAGTCATAGCAACATCAATCTAAGAACATAGTGGATACTAGGGATCATGCCCTAACAAAACTAACTCGATTACATGATGAATCTCCTCCAACTCCTCACCGACCAATGAGCCTACGAAGGAATTACTCACTACCGTTGGGGAGCATCATGGAATTGGCGATGGTGAAGGGTTGGTGATGACGAAGAACGAAGATCCCCCTCTCCGAAGCCCCAAACGGACTCCAGATCTGGCCTCTCGATGAAGAACAGGAGGTGACGGCGGCTCCGTCTCGTGGATCGTGATAATTCTTCCTCCCTGTTTTTTTGGAAAAATAGGATTTTATAGCATCGGTTTCAGGGTCTGCGGGGCCACCAAGTGGGCACAACTCACCTGGGTGCGCCAGGAGAGGGGGGTGCGCCCTAGTGGGTTGTGCTCACCCAGGTGCCCCCCTCTGGTGGGTCTTGGCTCTAGAAATTCTTATTATTGATACAAAAAATCCTCACAAAGTTTTGTTCCATTCCGAGAACTTTTATTTCTGCACAAAACAACACCATGGTAGTTCTGCTGAAAGCAGCGTCAGACCGGGGTTAGTTTCATTCAAATCATGCAAATTAGAGTCCAAAACAAGAGGAAAAGCGTTAGGAAAAGTAGATATGTTAGAGACGTATCACTGCTCACGGACGCACACGCTTGCGTACGAACTACAAAGGGCCCAGCCAGCTACTCTACCTTGTGTGATAGGGCCATCTACGTCATTTCAAGGCCTAAATACTATTTCTGATGGCTGATGGAATGTGCAATGGCTGGAGTTTTACTTGTTTAGTCCGACATCGATTAGCTGCACTGCAAGGGACAAGGTGCTTAGCTATATAAGAGGTCACAGTGCCACTAGAAGATGCGCTCGCTGTAACGTTGCAGCACCAAAGCAACCAGTTGGTATAAACTGAAAACCAAACCGAAATGGTCGTTTAACCGAAATATCAGTTAGTATATTTGGATTGTCATATTCGGTTTTTGGTTTTGCTAATCGAAGTTGAAAATAAACCGAACTTTCGGTTTCTCCCGAATGCCCACCCCTACTTGGCGAGATGGAGGAGGACATACATCATGGGAGATGGGTGTTAGAGTACAAGCGCAACAAGGAAATGTCTAGAAATTGCACAACAACTATTGCAGCCACCTAAGAGAGGGCAATGTGAAAGTGCTAGTTATCGACTAGAGGGGGTGAAAGGCGATTTTTATGAAAGTCTTCAATACACAAGGCCTTTGCAGACAAACCGACGAAATGAACCTGTTGATATGCAGCGGAAGATAGACTAAACTAGACAAGCC
This sequence comes from Triticum urartu, assembly GCF_056163025.1. NCBI lineage: Eukaryota > Viridiplantae > Streptophyta > Magnoliopsida > Poales > Poaceae > Triticum > Triticum urartu. The sequence goes on from NC_141875.1 coordinate 534,190,670, forward strand.
ATAGTCAAGTAAGCAATGTAGTGAAAGTACGAAGACTATCAGCAGCTAGGTAGTATGGATCAAAATGGAAGACAATATGAAGCTAAACAGGTAATAGTCTTCACACAGTGAAGTCAATTAGATCAGACAGGCAAGCAATGACTTCATGAGGACAAACTGAAAAGTAAAGAGAAGCGGGGGATAGAACCATTGTAAGTGCATCTAGTGCCCCTTAGTGATTTTGGTGTATTGAAGACTTATATGTTAAGGGACTAATGTGTTTGTGAGTGTACACAGGTCCATAAGTCTATGAGGAGTTTGATATTTACAGAGAAAGTCGACCCGTAAAAATGAAGTTCTTCGACTGAAGACTTTGGATTTCTGAAGACTTTCTGAAGACTTTGGAAGTGAAGAAATTGGTGTGACCTTGAAGACCCGGCATTCATGTGAGGAACATGAAGCGTGAAGACTTTTTTTTACAGTTTCATTTTCTCTTTCTTGAGTCTTAGGAAACACCGTACTGTTAAAGGGGGTCGAGGAAATACTAAGGAAAAGTTTCCAAGTGATGCTCAACTCAAAATCCTACACCTACCAATCCCTTCGAGTGAAGCCATTGGAAATCTCATACATTTCAGTCATATTCTTCAGTGACAAAGACGAAGTTCTTCTGTTCTCTGAGGAAATTGTTCTGACTGAGGAGTTAGGAATTCGCCAGTGTGGATTGCCTACATAGTGAGGAACATGATAGCCCTGAGGATTTTTCTACTCAAAATTCCGACCGTTGCTGTGCTATGCGCCAGCTGTCCCAAAATATCTACCCACCTAACGGTCATATCATTGAAGGGCATTTATGTCTTATCATGTCGGGCTGCTCCCTAGGCTATACATAGCCCCCCTACAACCACTAGCTGGTTGGCTGCTCCGAGAGAAATTGACACTTGTCATTTGAGAGCATCCCATCCTCCGAGGAATTTGAGCGAAAATCATCAAGTGAGGAAAACCAAAACCCAAACCCAAACACCTACAAACCCAAAGTGATTGAGCATCACTGAAGAGATTGATCCTGCGTGGATCCGACGCTTGTTACCTTTGAAGACTGTACTTCTTCCAGACGGTTAGGCGTCAAGGTCTAGAGCATCCAAGAGGAATTGTGGATCGCCGAGTGACCAAGTTTGTGAAGGTTCGGAAGTCACCTGAAGACTTACCATGAGTGATTGGGCGAGGTCTGTGTGACCATAGCCCAAGGAGAATACGGTGAGGACTGTGTGTCCGGGACTGGGTGTCCTCAGGTTTAAATACCTAGCCGCTCCAACCAGACGTACAACTGAGACAGCAGTTGGAACTGGTCTACCAAATCATTATCTTCACCAAGCTCACTGGTTCTATTTCCTCAACTCTTTCATTTCCTCATAACTGTGTTGAGTGCTTGTTCATATCTGTGTTTGAAGACTTTGACTGAAGACTTTCTCAAATTCCTCCGTTCAATTTCTTCAGTCTGTTTGTCTTCATCCTGTGTTATCCCGTGCTTACGCTTTCTGTACTCTGTGCTTGTCTTCATTTCATCATGATGACTATGCTTGTGTTCTGTTATGTTTATTTTTGAGTACTTATTCCGCTGCTAGTAGTTCTTCGCTAAGGAATTTCCTCACCTGCAAATTCCTCAGTGAAGAATTCATAAAAATCACCTATTTACCCCCCCTCTAGTCGATATAACGCACTTTCAATTGGTATCAGAGCAAGGTACTCCCTTGTTCTGTGTGATTTTGGTTTAACCGCCTGGAGTTTTTAGTTATGTCGACCGCAGGTATGAAGAAAGTGACATGCCCCATCTTTGATGGTCACGAGTATCCCAAGTGGATGGCCATGATGAAGAAGCGCCTCATGGTGATGAACAGCGAGCTGTGGACCGTCACTGAGATTGGTCTGACCGATCTGTGCAAGATGGCGGAAGCTGATGACATTCGCAAGTACACTCTTCTCAACCTCACGGTGAAGGATGTCATCTGCTCCTGTCTGTCTCAAAATCAGTTCAGGAATATCATGCATCTCGATCATGCGAAGCTTATCTGGGACCGTCTCTCTGAGGTCTATGAATGTCATCGAACCTGTCATGATCCTTGGTTTGAGGACTCCAAGGAATTTCTCAAAGGGATGACATTCGAACCAGAAGCATCATCTTCTACATCATGCCTTATGGCAAAAGATGCTAAGGTAACTAAATGCTACCTATCCGAGTCTAGTGATGATGAATCTGGTGATGAATTTGGACCCAGCTATGTCAAACTTGCTTCCCTTGCCACTAAACAACAAAGTGCTTTGGAAAAAGTTCAATACATGCTAAATAAGAGCAATGATATGTTGGGTGAAGAAATGGATCAGTCAAAAGCTTTGACTGAAAGTCTTCTGAGACTTCATACTAAGTATGACACCCTTCAAGATCATCATAACACTCTCTTATCTGATCATGAGAAGCTTTCTTACGAATTTCTTCAAAGAAAGCAAGACCTTGAGAAGCTAAGAGTGAGTTATGAAGATCTTCAGAAGGAGCGTGATTCATTACTTGCTCAACAAATCAGCGCTTCTCAGGAAGAATTTGTTCCTCCATGCTTGAAGTGCATTGAATGTGAATCTGCTAATTCTTCACCTGAATGTTCAAATGATGTTAATGTTTCAAATTCTTCATCTGCCTCTGCTATCACTAATTCCTCATCTGAGGACATTGCTAGTATCACTGACGATGCAGGGCTGAAGGAATTGTACATGACATGCATGTACAAAAGCATCAAAGGGCATCCGACTCTTTGTGATGTGCTTAAAAAGCAGATCCTCAACAGTAACCCTAGGAAAGAGGGTATTGCCTTTGAGAGGAAACTCAATGCTGATGGTACATATTGGAAGCCTGAGCAGTACCCCAAAACCTCATGGGTTGCTGCAAAGGGACCTCCAGTTGATCCATCTAACTTATCTGGATTTGCATGTGAATCTCCTCGTTCTGATGATGAGTCATTTGACTCCAACTATAAACTATTCAAAAATCAGAATGGTGGAGTATTTGCTAGATATGTTGGCACTAACCGCAGGAACGGTTCTCCTATGAAGAAAATCTAGGTTCCCAAAAGGTGCCTTGAAAGTCTTCAGGTGAATATCCTCGGGACACCACCTGTGAAGAATAGGAACCCCAGATCAAATTCTTCATATGGACCAAATTCCTCAAACGGATTAAAATCCTCATATGAATATCATCGTGCTAACTACTCTGTTTCGCAGGGAAGAGCCAAGGGCTATGAATATGAGCAGTATTCTTCTAATCGTTATGTTCATAAGTCCTCGAAGAATTTCTCTGCTTATTCATATGCTTATCCTAACTCCTCTTATGTGAAACGAAATGGACTGTCTTCTATGCCACCTTTCTCGTATGGAGCTCACAGAGTGATGAACTCTTTGCCACCCCTTCAGATGTGGGTGGTGAAGAAAAAGAACTAATCTCTTCTGCAGGGTCAGGTCTCCAGACATATGTAATCGTCTGAAGAATTTGCTGGAGACCTGAGTGTGCCTGAAAGGACGCATGCTAATCATGAAGAAATGAACTTTCATTTCTCACGTCCTCTTACTGCTTTATCTGTTCTATTGCTTGATGAAATTGATCTGATGAATTGATGTCATATTCTTCACTGATGAAGTATATGAGTTCGTAAGCTGCACTAATTCATCTGCAGGATGATCAACCCAAAGCCACCGAGTGGGTCCTCGATAGTGGATGTACAAATCACATGACTGGTGACAAGAATCTATTGATGGATGCTCCATTATCTCCGTCGCATCTGAAGCATATCATCTTTGTTGACAAAGGCAAAAGTCAGGTATTGGGTCTAGGTAAGGTTGCGATCACAAAGGATCGACACATGGACAAAGTCATGCTTGTCGAGTCCTTAGGATACAACCTCATGTCTGTCTTATTGCTTTGCGATCTTGATATGGTTGTTGTCTTTGGCAAGTATCGTTGTGTTGTGGTTATGGAAGCTAACAATTACAAAGTCTTCGAAGGCTTTAGGAGAGGAGACTTGTATATTGTTGATTTCTCTACAGGACCACAACCAGCCGTGTGCCTACTCGCAAAAGCTTCAGAAGGCTGGCTCTGGCATCGACGACTTGGTCATGCAGGCATGAGGAATTTGCACACGCTTGCGAAGAAGAAGCATGTCATTGGCATCGAGAATGTCAAATTCCTCAAGGATTATCTATGCGGAGCCTGTGAAGCTGGGAAGATGACAAAGGCTAAGCATCCAGCGAAGACTATCATGACCACTACTCGTCCATTTGAATTGCTTCACATGGATCTCTTCGGTCCTAACCATTATTCTACAGTCTCAAATGAGGCATCTCAATATGGCTTTGTTATTATTGATGATTACTCTCGATACACATGGGTACACATTGTTACTTACAAACATGAAGTGTAGGAAGTCTTCAAATGATTTTCCTCGAGGGCTTCAACCAACTTTGGTGTGAAGATCAAGCACATCAGAAGTGACAATGGAACCGAGTTCAAGAATTCTGGTCTTGATAACTATCTTGATGAACTTGGTATTACTCATGAGTTATCTGCTCCTTATACTCCTCAGCAGAACGGCGTCGTGGAGCGCAAGAACAGGACTCTTGCTGAGATGGCTCGCACTATGCTTGATGAATACAAAACACCTCGTCGTTTCTGGATTGAGGCAATTGATACGGCATGCCACATCATCAACAGAGTATATCTTCACAAATCCTTCAAGAAGACTGCCTATGAACTCCTCACTGATAAGAAACCCAATGTAAGTTATTTCAAAGTCTTCGGTGCTAAATGTTGGATTAGAGATCCTCATCACAACTCAAAATTTGCACCGAAAGCACATGAAGGTTTTATGCTTGGTTATGGAAAGGACTCGCACACCTACAGAGTCTTCAACAACGTTCTTCACAAGGTTATTGAAACTATAGATGTGCGGTTCGATGAAACTAATGGCTCGCAAAGAGAGCACCTACCTAGTGTGATAGATGAACCGGCACCTGAGGAAACTATCAAGTTCAAAGCTACCGAGGATGTCATTCCTACTGAAGAATCTGCTGAAGAATTCATTCTAGAACATGAAGAACGTCAAGCTAATGCACCTGAAGAAAATACTGAAGAAAATGGTGCTAAAGAAAATGTTGATCAAATTCCTCGACGGCAACCAGCTCATCCTCGCGTTGCGAAAGAAGTGCAAGTTGAAAGGATCATCAATGACATTAAAGCGCCAGGTCCTCTCACACGCTCAAAAGCTTCACATTTATATAACTTTTGTGGGCACTATGCTTTTGTCTCTATCACAGAGCCCACTAAGGTAGATGAAGCATTTCTGGAGCCTGAGTGGATTCAGGCCATGCAAGAAGAATTACATCAGTTCGAGCTCAACAACGTCCGGGAACTGGTCAAGCGTCCAGATCCTCACAAGAACAATATCATTGGCACAAAGTGGATCTACCGCAAAAAGCAAGATGAAAATGGCCTTGTGGTGAGGAATAAGGCACGGCTTGTAGCTCAAGGATACACACAGGTTGAAGGAATTGATTTTGATGAAACTTTTGCACATGTTGCTAGACTTGAGGCTATTCGCATATTACTTGCTTATGCTAACCATCATGATATCACTTTATATAAAATGGATGTGAAAAGTGCATTCCTCAATGGTAAGCTTGAGGAAGAAGTATATGTTGCTCAACCCCCAGGTTTTGAAGATCCAAAGAATCCTGACAAAGTCTTCAGACTCAACAAGGCCCTCTATGGCCTCAAGCAGGCCCCTCGTGCGTGGTATGATACTTTGAAGGAATTCCTCATGAAGAAAGGCTTCAAACCCGGTTCACTCGACCCTACTCTTTTCACTAAATCTTATGATGGTGAATTGTTTGTGTGCCAAATATATGTTGATGATATTATCTTTGGCTGTACCGACCAACATTATAGTGATGAATTTGCCTATATGATGAGTGAAGAATATCAAATGTCTATGATGGGAGAGTTGAAATTCTTCTTAGGTCTTCAAATTCGTCAACAACGCAATGGCATATTCATATCTCAGGAGAAATACCTCAAGGATGTACTGAGGAAATTCGGCATGCAAGATTGCAAAGGCGTCAAAATTCCTATGCCCACAAATGGCCATCTGTGCACTGATGAAAATGGTATTGACTTAGATCATAAGGTATACCGCTCCATGATTGGTTCTTTATTGTACTTATGTGCATCTAGGCCAGATATAATGCTTAGTGTTTGCATGTGTGCCCGATTTCAAGCTACACCGAAGGAATGACACCATAAGGCTATGAAGCATATTCTTCGATATCTAGCTCACACACCAACACTTGGATTATGGTACCCCAAGGGCTCGGCTTTTGATCTCATTGGATATTCTGACTTTGACTATGCTAGTGATCGTGTGGACCGCAAGTCAACATCTGGTACATGTCATTTCCTCGGACGATCTTTGGTCTGTTGGTCCTCGAAGAAATAGAACTGCGTATCACTATCTACTGCTGAAGCTAAGTACATTGCTGCTGGTTCTTGCTATGCTCAATTGCTATGGATGAAGCAAACTCTCAAGGACTACGTCGTCAACATGAAGAATGTGCCTCTCTTCTGTGACAATGAGAGTGCCATCAAGATTGCTCACAACCCAGTTCAGCACTCGAAGACAAAGCACATTCAGATTCGTCATCATTTTCTTTGTGATCATGTGTTGAAGGGCGACATTTCTATTGAGCATGTGAAGACTGAAGAACAGCTAGCCGATATCTTCACAAAGCCCTTGGATGAGAAGAGATTTAGCAAGTTGCGGTGTGAGCTAAATATCCTAGAATCTTCGAATGTTCTTTGAAAAAGGACACTCATCCTAACACTTATGCAAAATTGATGACTTAGATGTGCAACACATGAAGAAACGTTTTTCTTCAATCAATGAAGAATAACTGCAGAGTAATGTGCCACGGGTAGGCCAACCCGGGTCCCAGAACCTTTCAAGACATCGGGGCGGGCTGCGCCCCTCAAAGACCCCAGGACGAAGAGCCGCCTCCTGAGGAGTCGACGGCAAGACGGCCGACTCCCGCTCACCGCCGAGTCCCAGGGACGACTTCCAGAGAAGCCGGCTTTGGGGAGTCGGCCTGCGACTCCAACAAACCCCATGACCTCATCAAAGGGGACGAGGCAGGGGCGTGGCTACAGTGAAGCCCACCCTGCCCCTCACCAAGGGCAGGCATGGCCACAACACGCCGTACCCCGGAAGATCTCTGTGCGGCGTGGCACTGTTGCCATGCCGGCCCTGACATCAGCACCGCAGGGCCAAATCCTGCACCCACGACGGCTTGTGTGTACGGACTGGAGGTAGCAGGCCCCACCAGTCATTGAGACTTCGGGAGATGGCAGGAGAACCACCAGTCGGACCCGTCGGGAGTCGGCCCGGGGGAGTCGGCCGAGCCCTTCCCCGGGGCCCATGCGCCATTAATCAAGATGTGATGGGGAGAGGCAACAATGATCGCACGCCGAGCGGCGGGGCTGTTGCCATGACCTCATAATCAAGCCCGTGTCATCAGAAACACGACTATAGTAAGCAGCAGCCGGCAAGACCCGCCAGCGGCGGACGCGGGCTGTCGGCTCCGTACCCGGCTAGTCGGCGGGGCCCACCAATCGGCGGGCCCCAGCGGTCGGCAGAGAAGACGGAGGCCAGAGACACTGACGGCTGGGCCCGTGCCCAGCTGGATTACCATTGTACCCCTGGGGGGTAGGCCTATATAAACCCCCCAGGGCACACATGCAAAGGGTTGGAACCCATTAGCTCTAGACCAGATCATATAGAAGGGAGAGAGCTAGCCTTGCCCTCTCCTACCACCAGAAAACAGCTCAAGGAGCAACCGTGTAAACACTTTGGCCATAGTGATCATGCGGAGACCCCGCAGAGCAGTAGTAGGGGTATTATCTCCCCGGAGAGCCCCGAAGCTGGGTAAGATTCGCCAGCGTGCATGTCTTCGCCTCATCCCATTTCCAGGCACCGGCGACGTTCTACTCGCCCCCACCATGATAAGCCATCCGTTGGCATATGTCGCACCAAACCCCCGACATTTGGCGCCCACCGTGGGGCCTGGTGCACCGCTGTCCGAAGATCTGTTCTGGACGGGAACTCTTTTCCTCCCTGGCGAGCGCAGCCAGCCAGGCACGCCGGATGGAGTTTGCGCCGACGCGCTAAGCGGCGTCGAGATCGCCTGCGCGGTCAGCTCCTTGGCCGAACTCGTCGGCGAGGTCCGCCTCTCCGACGAACCTGCATCCAACGCAGGCACGGGCGGCCCCGAGAACCTCCTCGCGGGCCTCCTCGATCAACTCCACGTTTCCGGCGAGCCTGCCATAGACTTGGAGTCCGTAGGCTCCACGGAGCCGATGCTGGTCCACTCCGACACCGCGTCGCTCGATGCGTTCCCCACCAATGTGGTGGTCTACGACGAACCTCTCCCCCACGCAGAGAGCAACGGAAGCACCGTCACCGAGGTGCTAGTCATCAGTCATGACGAGCTCCCCGGCGGAGGAGCGCACGACTCGCTCAGCGCGGCGCTGCAAGACCTAACTACACCCATTCTGGAAGACGCTGACGCTGAGACGTTGGAGGCGCGCCGCCTTCAGCTCGTTGAAGGCGCGAAGAAGCTGGCCAGCATGAGGCGCTTGTCAGAAGCCTATGAGCGGGAGATGGATCGCGCCGTCGGCGACTCGCCGGCCCCGGCGGGGCCCAGCCGCCTTGGCGCAGTCTGGCAGCGCGACGTAGCCATCGCCAACCTGTTTGAGGCAAGCCGCCCTGTGTACGCTACACCAGCAGAGAACATCCGAGCCGCCCAGGCAGCGGCGGACGAGCTGGACAATTTCGAGGGAGAAGAACGCCGCCTCATGATGGAGCGAGTCCAGCGGCTTCTCGACGCGGCTGCCGCGCAGAACGAGGCCGACTGCCGCACGGAGGCGCCTCAACGGCCCGTCGACGGCCTTCACCGAGATCAAGGCACGACGTCTCGGACGCCGACTGGTGGCGCCCAAGGAAGAAGAGACAAGGAGCCGACTGTCAGCCATAGTCGGACTCGCATTACCATAGAGCGCGACCGAGACGGCCGCCCAAGAGCAGTGGAACAATGGGACGACTGTCCGCCTCCCCCTCCCCGCAAGGAGAGGCGAGTCTCCCCGCCGCCTGTTGACCATCCGACTCTCGGTGACCGCCTTGGCCGCCGAGAGGGAGTTGGAGAGAACGACGCCCGCCACCGGATCGACCGACTCCAGCGATCCTTAGCGCTGGAGGAAGAAGACGAGCTGGGTCCACCTTGTTTCGGGCCCCGCATTCAGGACGAACCCTTTCCCAGAGGGTTCACACTCCCAAGAGACACGCCCAAGTATACCGGCTCCATGAAGCCAGAAGACTGGCTAGTCGACTACTCCACGGCTGTCAGCATAGCAAACGGCAACAAGCGTGTCGCCGTAAAGTACGTTCCGCTCATGCTCCAGGGCACGGCCCGGACGTGGCTGAACAACCTAAAGCCCCGCAGCATCAATAGCTGGGTCAACTTCACCGAAGCGTTCGTCCGCAACTTCACCAGCATGTACAAGCGTCCTCCCAAGCCTCGTCAGCTCTCCTTGTGCGTGCAAGGCCCCGACGAGTCGACTCGCGATTACCTCACGTGTTGGGCCGAGCTCCGGAACTCCTGTGAGGGCGTGCATGAGGTGCAGGCCATCGAGTACTTCAGGGCGGGGTGCAGAGAAGGCACCCTCCTCAAGCACAAGCTCCTTTGCGACGAGCCAGAAACCCTCGATGAGCTGCTGATCATAGCAAACAAGTACGCCACGGCCGACTCCTCCATGAAGGCGGAAATTCAAATCAGCACAACTGGCAAAGTGGCTCCTCAAGCTCCAAGAACTCCGGCTGCAGACGCCGGCCGGTGACAACAGCAGGGCGACAACAAGCGCAAGGCCCCGCAGCCGGCTTCCAGCAGCCGGCAGGTCACGACCGTTGAAGCCCAGCAGCCAGAAGAGCAGCCCCCGCCCAAGCGACAGAAAGGCGGCAAGCCAAACTGGTTGCCGGCCTTCTCCTATGAGCAGACCTTGGATGGACCTTGCAAGTTCCACAGCGGCGCAAAGCCGTCGAATCACACCACCCAGAAGTGCCACTGGCTCACCAGGATCGCCAAGGGAGACGGCCTCCTGCCTCCCTCGCCTACTGGGCAGCCGCCTCCGCCTTCGCCCCAGCAGCCGGCTGTCAGGCCAGTCGGCGCAGTACAAGACGAATACCCTGAAGAGCATGGAGCCTATGTGGTGTTCACCAGTGTGGCTGATGATCGACGCAGCAGGCGGCTGCAGCGACAAGATGTGAACGCGGTAGCGTCGGAGACGCCAGAGTTCATGCACTGGTCTGAGAAGCCCATCAGCTGGAGCAGGGCTGACCACCCAGAAGTGATGCCGAGTCCGGGCTCCTATGCTTTGGTCCTGAACGCCACCTTTGCTACGGACAGACGAGCCGCACGTTTCTCGCGAGTTCTGATAGACGGGGGCAGCAGCATCAATATCCTGTACAAGGACACCATGGAGAAGTTAGGAATCAAGCAAAGACAGATTCACAACAGCCGAACTGTGTTCCACGTCATTGTTCCTGGGCTTTCCTGCTCGCCAATCGGCAAGATCCTGATGGACGTCCTCTTTGGGGACAAAGATCACTTCCGTAGAGAGCCCATTTGGTTTGAGGTGGTGGATCTTGAGAGCCCATACCATGCGCTGCTTGGCCGACCTGCCTTGGCCAAGATCATGGCGGTCCCCCACTACGCCTACCTCAAGATGAAGATGCCCAGTTCCAAGGGAATTCTAACTGTGGCTGGCGACTACCAGAAGTCGTCTGCTTGCGCAGCAGAGAGCAGTCGGCTGGCCGAGTCCTTGGTAATCGCGGCTGAGAAGCGGCTCCTTGAGCGAGTTGTGGCGATGGCCGGCAAGCAGCCTGAGGTGTCGCCCAACCCAAAAGAGTCGGAGACTGAGGGTTCGTTCAAGCCGGCCAAAGAGGCAAAGAAGATACCCTTGGACCCGGAGCACCCAGAGAGGTACGCCGTCGTAGGTGCAAACCTCGACAACAAATAGGAAGGCGAGCTCGTCGATTTCTTCCGTGAGAATTGAGACATCTTTGCATGGTCCCCCAAAGACATGCCGGGTGTACCGACGGAATTCGCCGAGCACAAGTTACATGTCCGATCTGATGCAAAGCCGGTCAGACAGCCCCTGCGCCGCTTATCAGAAGAGAAGAGAAGAGTTGTCGGAGAAGAGATAGCCCGACTCCTAGCAGCCGGCTTCATTATGGAAGTATTCTTTCTAGAATGGCTAGCAAATCCGGTCCTGCTACTAAAGAAGAATGAGCAGTGGCGAATGTGTATAGACTACACGAGCCTCAACAAGGCCTGCCCCAAGGACCCATTTGCTTTACCAAGAACCGATCAGGTGATAGACTCCACAGTCAGATGCGAGCTGTTGAGTTTTTTGGATGCATATTCAGGATATCACCTGATCAAGCTAAACCCGGCTGACAGACTGAAAACCGCCTTCATCACGCCGTTTGGAGCCCTCTGCTACCTCACCATGACGTTCGGCTTAAGGAACACCGGCGCTACCTTTCAGCGTTGCATGCAGAAGTGCCTCATCAAGCAGCTCGGCAGGAACGCCCACGTTTACGTCGACGACGTGGTGGTGAAGACGGAAAAGCGTGGGACACTGCTCGAAGACCTCAAGGAGACCTTTGAGAACCTGCGCCGGTTCTAGATCAAGCTCAACCCCGAGAAGTGTGTCTTCGGAGTACCAGCCGACCAGCTCCTTGGCTTCCTGGTCTCTGAACGCGGCATAGAATGCAACCCAGTAAAGATCAAGGCCATTGAGAGAATGGAGGTACCCAACCGAGTGCTGGACGTGCAGAAGTTCACCGGCTGCTTGGCGTCCATCAGCCGATTCATCAGTCGGCTGGGCGAGAAAGCTCTCCCCTTGTACCAACTCATGAAGAAGACCACTTTTTTCGAGTGGAACCATAAGGCGGACGAAGCTTTTCACCAGTTGAAGAAGATGTTGACTACTCCACCTGTCCTGGCGGCTCCGACTCCCAAGGAACCTATGCTCCTGTACATCGCCGCCACCAGCTGAGTAGTCAGCACGGTCATTGTAGTGGAGCGTAAGGAGGAAGGCAAGGCGCTGCCTGTCCAGAGACCGGTATATTACCTGAGCGAGGTACTGTCGACCTCCAAGCAGAACTACCCCCACTACCAGAAGATGTGCTATGGCGTACACTTTGCTGCCAAGAAATTGAAGCCTTACTTTCAAGAGCATCCAATCACGGTGGTCTGCACAGCCCCACTTGCCGAGATCATTGGTAGCCGAGATGCTTCTAGCCGAGTGGCCAAGTGGGCCATAGAGCTGGCTCCTTACACCATCCACTACCAGCCCCGCACCGCCATCAAGTCACAAGCACTGGCTGACTTCCTCGTCGACTGGGCCGAGACCCAATACCTACCTCCAGCACCTGATTCCACCCATTGGCGGATGCATTTCGATGGCTCCAAGATGCGCACTCGCTTGGGAGCCGGCGTCGTCCTCACCTCTCCCAAAGGCGACAAGCTCAAGTATGCGCTGCAAATCCACTTTGCCGCCTCCAATAACGTCGCTGAGTACGAGGCACTCATTCACGGGCTCCGGCTTGCCAAAGAGCTTGGCATCCGCCGGATCTTGTGTTATGGCGACTCGGACTTAGTGGTCCAGCAATCATCTGGCGATTGGGACGCGAAAGATGCAAACATGGCGAGCTACCGTTTCCTCGTGCAGCAACTCAGCGGGTATTTCGAAGGGTGCAAGTTCCTCCATGTGCCAAGGAATGACAACGACCAAGCAGATGCATTGGCACGAATAGGCTCTACCCGCCAAGCAATACCATCTGGTGTCGCCCTTCAATGCCCCCTCAAGCCGTCTGTCAAGCCTTCAGCAGAATCAGACTCCATTTTTGTGCCAGCTCCTCCCGAAGACATCGGATCCGACTCCAGTGCTCCGGCAGTCGGAACGAGGATTTTGGCGGAAGACCCCAAAGCTGCCACAGCCAAACCCGGCCCGGGGACTGCGGTGGCGGACTCGAAGACTCCAGAACTCGGCCCAAGGACCGCGCCAGTCGGCCTATGGACTTCAACAACCCAGCAAGCGGCTGTTGACTCCACCCTGCCGCCTCCCAGCCCAACCTCCCTCGTCCAAGTCGCAGTTCTGGCAGTCGAAGAAATAGCAGCACCCTCATGGGCGCAGCCCATCCTCAAATTCCCGGTGAACAAAGAGCTGCCGACCAATGAAACTTCAGCTCGGCAAATACAACACCGGGCGGCAGCCTACACCATAGTCAACAGAGAGCTGGTCAGGCGCAGCGTCACTGGTGTCTACCAGCGCTGCGTAGAGCCAGAGCAAGGCCAAGTGATTCTCAAAGACATCCATCAAGGCAAGTGCGGCCACCATGCGGCTTCAAGAGCACTCGTCGCCAAAGCCTTTCGGCACGGTTTCTTCTGGCCAACTGCCTTGGAAGAGGCCAAGGAGCTGGTCCAACGATGCAAAGGGTGTCAGAAGTTCAGCTCCAAGCCGCACTAGCCAGCTTCTGCACTCAAGACCATCCCCATTGCCTGGCCTTTCGCAGTTTGGGGTCTAGACATGGTGGGACCATTCAAAACAACACGAGGTGGTTTAACTCACTTACTTGTCGTAGTGGACAAGTTCACCAAGTGGATAGAAGCAAAGCCAATCAAGAAGCTGAACGGTCCGACTGCCGTAACTTTCATCTCCGATATCACAATTCGGTACGGCATACCACACAGCATCATCACCGACAACGGCACAAATTTCGCCAAAGGCGCCTTGGCCCGTTTCTGCGCAACACAGGGCATCCGACTGGACCTAGCGTCCGTCGCCCACCCACAGTCAAATGGCCAAGTGGAGCGAGCAAACGGCCTCATCTTGTCCGGCATCAAGCCTCGGTTGATCGAGCCTTTGGAGTGCTTGGCTGGCTGTTGGCTCGACGAGCTGCCAGCCGTCCTCTGGAGTCGTCATCCCAACAGACATAGAGTTCGACTCCCCACGAGTCACCATGTACACCGAGGAGGAAGCAGAAGAAGCACGACAAGACGGCGTTGATCTGCTGGAAGAGGGCCGTCTGTTGGCACTCAGCCGGTCCAGCATCTACCAGCAGAGGCTGCGCCAATACCACAACAGGAAGGTCAGGCCAAGATCTTTCCAAGAAGGCGACCTTGCTCCGGCTGATCCAGCGAACAGCCGGCCATCACAAGCTGCCGGCACCTTGGGAAGGCCCTTTCATCATCAGCAAAGTACTGGGCAACGATTCCTACTACCTGATCGATGCTGAGAAGCCCCGAGCACGCAAGAGGGACGACTCCGGCAAGGAGATAGAGCGGCCATTGAATGCAAATCTCCTCCGAAGATTTTACAGTTGATGCAGTATGTACCACGCTACCTTTTGTATTAAAGTACCAAGACTTCGGGCCCCCCGAGGCGAGCTCGGGGACTGCCCTCTTTTGTCTGTATGATAAAAATTATGACTGCGAGTATGTTACTCCTTTTTTATGTCGTTTGGCACCGGGCTCGACAAGTCGGCCTGGGGACTTGCCGCCTTGCACTATGAAATGCTTCCTACAGTCGGACAAGTAGTGTGTAAATGCCCAAGCCGTCTCCTGTCAGAAGCCGTAGCTCGCAGAGCGACTGTACGGTAGGCAGCAGTAAGGTAGAATGGGCATTCGCATGAAAAATGGCTAAGGACTCAAAGCATAAAACATAGCTCAAGACGGCTTCCAGCCTTTCTCGCAAATCGACTCTCGGATAGTCGGATTGCCGTCTTCTATCTAACTTGCTCAAAAAATCTTAAAAACGGCTAAGTACTTGCTTTCCCAAAGTAGCCTAGCACTTGATCCAGCGACAGTCCGCAGAGCGGCTGTCCGATTGGCAAGGCAGGCAACTAAGAGAAAGCGGCAAAGGAAAAAAGCCAAAAGAGCATTGAGCAAGAAAAGATAGAACTCAGATAAATATATCTACATAACATAGGCCCTTGGCCGAATTTTCGAGTAGAGGTTCAAAATACACCCCGCGGGTGGAATTGTGCGAATTAACAAGTTCTTGAAAGACTACTGAAGCAGACAAAACAAAGATACAGCGGCAGCTTAGGAAGCAGCAGACGGACTCGGAGGGTCGGAGGAGGCGCCAGCGCCAGGCGTCGGGGCGGCCGGCCAGCTAGTCTCGGCTTGATCGCCTTCGGCAGCAGTCGAGTCGGTTGCACACGGCTCGTTGCTGGAGGCACGGTCCAGCTGAGGCTGGCCATCTGCTCTGTCTTTTGGTGCCTCCGCCTCGCCTCCGTCCTCCGCCTCACCCTCTTCCTCGATGCTGGAGCCAATCACCTTCGCCGAGTCCTCGCTGTAGTCTGGGTTCATCCCAAACCACTCCGGCGGTACCTCCTCGCCGTCTTCAGACCGCTCGGGGACGAAGATGCTGGTGTCGGTGTACTCGGCGATCACCGCAGCACGCTTGACGAGGGTGTCTTCCGCGGCCGCCAGCTCTGGCTGGGCCTCCGACCGAAGCATGGCCAGCCGGTCTAGGTCCAGCCCCGGATACCATGCCTTGATGAACTCCAAGGCCCGGTGCGCTCCAGCTCGGGCCGAAGAGCCCTTCCAGGCCTCAAGACGACCAGCCGCGATGTCCAGCCAGTCGGCCGTCAGGCTGGGGGTGCGTGGAGCCTGCATATCCGGCCACAGGGCGGCAATCGCCTGGGCACCGACACGCTGAAGCCGACGCAGCATCCGATGAGCCGGCCGGAGGCGAGCCTCGATGCTCAGGATGTGATCGTCAAGAGTTCGGGGGGCATCGGCGGCAATCTCTGCGCCCTCCGCCCTCCGACCTTCACGGTCAGCCTCGATGGCTTGGATGGCGGCCTACGACTGCCCAGGGAAGAAGTCTGCAAAGACACGAAGAAACGAAGAAGCAAGTCAAAAACCAGGAGTCGGCATGATTTAAGTCGGCAGCTCGAAGAAAGAAAATAAAGAAACTCACCATCAACGATGTCTTCAATCTCGTGGAAGCCGGAGGACAGCAGCGCCTCCTTGTCAGACCAGGAGGAGCGCTCGCTCGCGAACTCGTCCAGGAGGGCGGTTTCCGTCTCCTCCGCCTCCCTCTGCGTCTTCACAAGCAGCTCCTTCTGCTCTGCCAATTGAGTGGCTAGCAGATCGCGCTCCATGGCGATCTTGCCGCACTCCTCCTCTTTGGCGCGCAAAGCAGAGTTGGCATCGCTCAGCTGCTGTTGAAGAGCAAAGTTGGCCCCTGAGAAGAAGAAAGAAGGCGTCAAGTCATCAGTAAAGAAGGTCGCCGGGGAGATCCGGCCCGACTGCTCAGCTGTCGGCCTGAATCTCGGGGACTACAGCCCGTGGGTCCGCCAGCGCGCCCCCGCGAAGAAGGAAAAAGGACTTACTCCGACTCTCTGACAGATCGGCGGTCCGGTTGCCCAGCTCTTCGACGTTACGGTTGAAGGCAGTGACGCGGAGGTTGTGGTAATCCTGCGACGAACGTTTCAGACAAAAAGTTAACACCCAAAGTTCATCAATTGGAGTTCCGGGCTGCCTGCTCAGCAGCCAGCCCGAAACTCGGGGACTACACCCAATGGGTGTCGCTGGCGCGCCCCCACAGAGAGGAACAAGAAAAACAAAGACCAAAGGGAAAAAAAAACATACCCGGACGGCTGCCCGCGACGCCAGGAATGCCTTGGTGCAATTCCGGAGAGCGTCGCCCTCAGCGCGAAGCTTCGCCTGGACGTCCAGGAGTGCCTGGTTCAGCGGCCCTGTGCCGCCTCCTCGCACCCACCCAGTAGGCGCAACGCTTGTCGCCTCGGCGTCTGGGATCACCGAGCTGGCGGTGCCGGCTTCCAGGGGGCGGGGCGCCGAAGTCGCCTTCTCCAGACGGCGGCGCGTTGGCGAGCTGACTTGAAGAAGTAGCCTCGCCACGGGCTCGTCTTCGGTCGGCGGCACCGGAGGGCCCACCGGCTGCCCGCCCTGCGCACCTTCAGATGGCGGCGGAGGCGGCGGCGGAACATTCACATCCGGCGTAGAGGGGTCACCGCCCTCCCCCTCCACGACGGGGTTCTCCCCGCCGGCTTCCCCAGTCTGCCCCGTGAACTCCGGAGGCGGCGACGCAGAGTTCAACGCGGTTACGAGAACCGCCGACTGGCGGCGTGCGGCTTCCTCGGCCTGCTGCTTCGCCGCGGCAGCGGCTTCGGCCTCCGCCTTCTCCAGGCAGAGGGCCTCTTCTTCGTTGCGCTTCTCCTGCGCATTCCGCTCCATCGCCTCCCGGAGGTCAGCAGCGGGGTCAATCCACTGAGTGGTGGCGGACGTCTCCGCTGACCCCATGACGGAGGCGGCGGTGACCCTCTCAAGAGAGAGGGGAGCCCTGAAGCAAGAGGGGCAAGCAGAGACTTAGACAAAGTCACAAAGAAAGAATAAAACTTTGAAGACAGAATACTTACGCGGAGACCAATGGTGGCTTCTTCACTTCCTTACGAAAGCGGATGGCCTTCGCGGCCGCCTCGTCCCGCCGGGTCACCGCAGCCGAACCCTTGGGCTTCTTCGGCCGACTGCCGAACAAGGTCGGCATGGCCCTGCGCTTCTTTCCGCCGCCTGGAGCGCCCGACGCGACAGAAGAGCCCGTGCCAGGTTGGCTGGCTCCTGGCCGATGGCGAGGGGCGACTTCTCCCTCGGCGTCGTCGTTAGGCCAGTCGGCGAAGGTGGCCGAGGGCCTGAAGTCGCCTGCTGTTCCTCCTCCTCCCTCGGCGTCATCTTCCAGAGCCGCCGCCCCCAGATCGGGGTCGTCGACGTCGCTCTCCGCCCGGTCGGCAAGGAACTCGCGGGCCGGCCCCGAGGTGCCGGCTGGTGGGTGGAGGAGGGGATTCTAACCAAAGTCGGCTGGTCAAAACAAAACTCGGCAAGAAGAAGACAATCCAAAGAAAGAAAAGAAAGGCGACTCACCACGGGTGGGGGGTTGGCGCGGGAGTACGGCTCCTTGCCGAATCGCCAGTCCTCCAGGAGCCTGCTGTCCGAGAGGTAGTTCACCATGAAGGCCACCTCTTCGTGAGGCATGTCCTTGGTGCACATCCGACTTGGGTCGCGGTGCCCGCTCATCTGGCATATCATATGAGGGCGGCCTTGGAGTGGGAGAACTTGGCGCGAAACGAAGGCGGCCAACAGGTCTGGACCAGTCAGACCCTCCGACTACGTCAGCACTCGGAGTCGCGTGATGGCGCCGGCTCCCGCAGGCGTCAGCGACTTGGCCCGGTACGACCAGTTGGGCAGTCGCCCAGCCGGCGGGCCGGCTTCGAAAGCCGGCAAGTTGACCCAGTCTCCCCTCGCGGAGGCGTTCTTGATGTAGAAGTAGGATCTCTGCCACATCTTCACCGACTTGATCAGCGAGATGGAGGGGAAGGGATTGTCGGCCCCCGACCTTCGCACGATGATGAAAGCGCCGCACTGAGCCGGCACGCCCGCAGCCTGGGTGCCGAGCTTGGAAAAGAAGAACTCCCCCCAGAGCTCGAGGGTGGGGAGGACTCCGAGGAAGCCTTCGCACATGGCCACGAAGGCGGACAGCAGCACCACTGCGTTGGGGGTGAGGTGGTGCGCCTGGAGGCCGTAGAATTCAAGGAAGGACCGGAAGAAACTGCTCGCCGGCAGCCCCAACCCGCGCAGGCAGTGCGAGCGGAAGATAACCCGCTCGCCCTCCTGCGGCGCGGGGGAAATCTCCCCCTTTAGCGCAAGACGCACTTGCACGCGATCCTTGCCGGGAAGCCGACGAGTCTGGCGGAGGAACTCAACGTGGTCTTCAAGAACTTCGGAGCCGTCCCAGGTGCCGGAGCGCACTGGGGGAGGAGCGGCGGAGGAGGAAGAACTCATTGCGAGTTGTCGCCGCAGCGTTCGCCGAAGCTTGGGCGTGCGGCGGAGCGAAGAAGAGAAGAGGAAGGAGGAGAGCAAGGAGCAGCAAGGAGGAAGAGAACGAGGAGTAGTGGGAAGGAGGGGCACGCGTGCCTCCCTCTTCCCCCTGCTTATAGCCCCGTGGGCTGCGAAGCCGAGGGGCGGACGTGGGGATTTACTGCGCCCACAACCCCACGACCCCCACGATCCACGTAAAGTTATTGCACGCAGTAACTCCACGGGAATCCCAACCGTCCACCGGGGCCGCAGCGGATCCGCTCGAGCGCTGAGGCGCAATAGTGGCAGGCCCCGCCTATGGGCCTGTCCCGTCGCGCGCGTAGGCTGGCAGGACGGCCTAGCCACATGCCCTCGCGTGACAGGCCTAGAACGGGCAGCGGCCAGGAGGCTTAGCTAGCACGCCACTTAAATCCCGCCGCGAGTCGGAATTGAGTGGGTCCGAGTTTAGCAAGTCTGACTCCTTCTAATCGGCCCGGCAGAAGTCAATCAAAGACCATGTGTTGAGCACCCGGAAAGAGAAACTGTTGAGGCTTCTCGGCCAATCGTCCGCGGCGCCTCACCAACTTCGGGGACTACTGTCGGAGCAATGGGCCACAGGTAGGCCAACCCGGGTCCTAGAACCTTTCAAGACATTGGGGCGGGCTGCGCCCCTCAAAGACCCCAGGACGAAGAGCCGCCTCCTGAGGAGTCAATGGCAAGACGGCCGACTGCTCGCTCACGGCCGAGTCCCAGGGACGACTTCCAGAGAAGCCGGCTTTGGGGAGTCGGCCTGCGACTCCAACAAACCCCATGACCTCATCAAAGGGGATGAGGCAGGGGCGTGGCTACAGTGAAGCCCACGCCGCCCCTCACCAAGAGCAGGCATGGCCACAGCACGCCGTACCCCGGAAGATCTCCGTGTGGCGTGGCACTGTTGCCATGCCGGCCCTGACATCAGCACCGCAGGGCCGAATCCTACACCCACGACGGCTTGTCTGTACGGCCTGGAGGCAGCAGGCCCCACCAGTCAGTGAGACTTCGGGAGACGGCAGGAGAACCACCAGTCGGACCCGTCGGGAGTCGGCCCGGGGGAGTCGGCCGAGCCCTCCCCCGGGGCCCAGGCGCCATTAATCAAGATGTGATGGGGAGAGGCAAGAGTGATCGCCCGCCGGGCGGTGGGGCTGTTGCCATGACCTCATAATCAAGCCCGCGTCATCAGAAGCACGGCTACAGTAAGCAGCAACCAGCAAGACCCGCCAGCGGCGGACGCGGGCTGTCGGCTCCGTACCCGGCTAGTCGGCGGGGCCCGCCAGTCGGCGGGCCCCAGCGGTCGGCAGAGAAGACGGAGGCCAAAGACACTGACGGCTGGGCCCGCGCCCAGCCGGATTACCATTGTACCCCTGGGGGGTAGGCCTATATAAACCCCCTAGGGCACCCATGCAAAGGGTTAGAACCCATTAGCTCTAGACCAGATCATATAGAAGGGAGAAAGCTAGCCTTGCCCTCTCCTACCACCAGAAAACAGCTCAAGGAGCAACCGTGTAAACACTTTGGCCATAGTGATCATGCGGAGACCCCGCAGAGCAGCAGTAGGGGTATTATCTCCCTGGAGAGCTCCGAAGCTGGGTAAGATTCGCCGGCGTGCATGTCTTCGCCTCATCCGCCGGGGGAAGGGTCCGATCACACCATGAGTTTGTGTCCTCTATAGCATTTACTTATTGCTAATTCTTCAAGTTGGTTTTTCTGCTAAGTGAATGTGATCGTACCCTTCCCCCTCTATGCTAAACTCAACCCAATCTATTCACAAATTCTTCATGTGCGTTCTATTTTGAAACTCGTTCAAAATCTTCACTGTGTCCTTGTCAGCTAAAGAATTTGCGAACGGAACGTTAAAACTTATCTTATCCAAAATTTCAGCTTTGCCGCTCAAACCGTTCCGCATCCCATGATATACTTATCTATTCACTCACGATCTAACACGATCTCCACTTCTCAGTACGTGGGTGACACATGTCATGCGAATGAGAAGGGTCAGGGGCACGTTCGTCCAAATTCTTCGGGCGAACGGTTTTTCACCGTGGTTATAAATACTCACCTTCCCCTTCCTCACTTCCTTTACTCCGCTCGACCTCCCTCTCCAGCTCGAGCTTCTCAAACCCCAGCGCCGCCGCTACTTCATCGTCTCTGGTGAGGAAGAGCTTCACTGCCTCGACCTCATCGCCGCCGTGCTCGCACTAGCCGCGGAAATCATCACTCCGCCGCCGCCGTAGCTGTCTTCCTTCGCCAAGTTATGGCGTGGAAGATCTGCACTGACGAACTTCACATCTCCACACCCCAGTTCGTTGTGTTCTTCGTCCAGGGTAATTAAAAGTTACTTTTACTGCCCTCGTTGATTCAAATGATTTCTATAAAATCCTCAAAGGTGTTTTTCTTCATATCTTCACACACTAAAACACCTCACATATCATCCGTTCTTGATTCGTTTCTCTAAGCTATGTTTTTCTTCAAGATTCCTCAAATGTGTGGATTTTTGATCTATACATCTCTAGAACCTTAGACAAAGAACGCTTAGTGAAATTCTTCAAGACTCATCTGGTCAAATTCCTCAAACTTGTTCTTTTTACAAAACCTTCTGAGAACGCATATGACCCCTCCAAATTCCTTGCAACTATACTCTATTGACAGGTACTCATGTCCGCTGCTAAATCACTAGGTTCTCGTCAACTTAACTCATTTGCAGCGTTCCTCGAAGAAAAGTTGCATACTTCCTCAGAGAATTCGATTGTTCAAATTCCTCAACTGAAGAAAATGGCTGACGGTAAGAAGCCACAGAAAGGAGGAAAGAAGCCAGAGGTCAACACAGCGTTTGAAATCCCTGATGACATCTATGTTGGGTACTGCACACCTCCTGAGGAAGATAAAAATCAGCGCAAGGTGCGCATACAGAATATAGAGAGATGGGCTAGAGAGTGGAGGGAGTACAGATATGTTACTCCCAAATACATGAAGAAATTCGTTGTTACCCCTCCATACTCAAGATCTCCATTGGCACCTAGCCAAGAAGCAGATCCCACCAGCGTCAAGCGCGGTGAGGACTTTCCTGAAGAATGGGCCAAGCGCCAGGCCAAGTTGGACAAACAAGCAAAAGAAGTAGTGAGGAAATTCAATGAAGACTCTGCTACTGCTGCTGCCACTGAGGCCTCTGTCAAGCCGAAATCTATGGCAAAGAAGCCTGCACGTAAGCCAAGTGCTTCACCTTCAATGCCCTCAAGGCCAAGTTCCTCAGCAATGCCCTCATGGCCAGAATCTTCAAAGCCCTCAAGGCCAATTCCTCATGCTGCTCCTGCTCCTCCAAAACCCTCAGCTCCTCAAAAGTCCTCAGCTGCTCCGACAAAGTCCTCTACACCTATGCATCTTGCCAAATGCCAAAGGACTACAGGCATCTCTATTGCCTCAGGAGCTTCAGCTAGTTCTTCAGCTGCACCCAATTCTTCAACGGGACCCTCTCTGCTAAAGACAAAGGCCACTGCTGGACGAGGTCCTCGCCCTAGTCCTCAGAAGAAGCAGGTCGCCTTCCAAGTGCCATCTGAAGAAGACGAAGCTGATGATGAAGAACTTGCTGAGATCATCAGAGATAGGCAAGTCAGGGCCGCTAGAGCCAAAGGCACAAGTGTGCCTCTACTTTTGGATCCAAAGTTGATCCTCGAATACATTGATGTTTGGCACAAGGACCCCAACACTCCCATGCCTGACTTCAAGCTGACTCCTGGCCAAAGTCACATGTTGACCCACTTCATACAAGAAGAAAAATGGAAATATGAGAAGGCCAGGAAGATCAAGAAAGCGTAGTACAAGAAGGAGCGCTATCTGAAGAAAAATGTTGTCTCTATGACAACTGAAGAACTTGTCACTATTCAAATTGAGATCAAGAAACTCAGTGATGAATTTCACGCATACCGTGCTGATTGGCTTGGAGCCAAGGTTCGCTTTGTGGGACTTGCTGATAATTTCACCTCAAATGTTGCAGCCCCAACGCAACAGGAAATTCCATAGGCTGAAGCATCTGCTCAGCCGACTGAAGAACATGCCAGCACCGCTGATGACTTTCAGGCTACTGAAGAAAATGTGAGTTCCAGGGCTGATGACTGCATTCCAGCCGCTGAAGAAACTGCCAGGGCATCCACTAGTGGTGCGCCTGAAGAAAATGAAGAAGTCAGGGCAACTGCATCAGTTGTGCCTGAAGAAAATCAACCAGATTCCTCTGCTCCTCCTGCGCCTACACCGACTCCGATTCTTTCATCTGCATCAGATGTGAAGAAGACCAAGGCTGCAGAGCGTGCAGCTGTGAAGAAAAGGAAAGCATCAGCTACTTCAGATTCTTCAGCTCCAAAGAAAATGAAGTCTATGACATGTTCGGTCGAAAATCCCATTGATGCTGTTCCAATCTCTACCATGCCATCAAAGGACCTTGTTCCTTTTGATGAAGAATATGTGATCCCTAGTGGATCTGATGAGGAAAATCCTTCTACTGCTTCGTCAGAGCAGATGGATGAAGAAATTGAAGCGGATCAAATCCCTTCAACACCAGTTATTTCCTCGCCTATGCCTCAGTTCACTGCTGAAGAGGCTGGCATTGAAGAAATGGAAGATGAAGATGTGGACGTTGGCTGCTCCACACCAGTGATAAATGATGAATTCTGGAAAAGTCAGCATCCCAACTCTCCAATGTTCACACCTTTACAACAAATACCTCGGTCCCCTGCACAAACTGTTCAAATGGGCTCTGAAGAAACTCACCCCACTCCATCTATACGTGAAGAAATTCCAGCCACTAGTGCTGAAGAAACTGTTGCTGCTGAACATCTGAAGACGCAGACTGCCACTGAAGAGGAACCAGAAATTCCTCAGCCTGAAGAACCTGAGATTGCGATTCCTGAGGTTGTGATGCAACTCACTGACACTCCTCTACCCAAGCCAAAGGATCCATTCTCCAGGAAGCAAAAATTCAAGGCTGATGAGTTCTTCAGCGAGCACGTATTCTTCATAGACTACAACCCCTATGACTCTGCTCGCATTAGGAAGAGGCGTTTCTGGACTGCCAGCCAGGCTAATTTCTATTCCTCAGTGCTGTTCAACAAAGACAAAATCTTCTACCATGAGCACATTCCTCACGTGGATATGGAATCTCTGCCGTGCTTCGTGCCAGTCCTCAGTGTTCTTCACGACGCTGGACTGTTAAATTTCTGCACTGACATCTGTGATTGGAATGAAGAACTCATTCTTCAATTTTATGCGACGCTGCACATCATAGGAGATTCTGAAGATGTGAATTCATGGGTGTTGGACTGGATGTCTGAAAACACTCACTACACGGCACCAGCTATTGAATTGCTTCATGCCTTAGCACTCAGTCCTCCCCTTGAAACTGCTCGTTGCGCCTATAGTGAACCTGAGCTTATAAATCACTACATGCAAGTTCTGATGAAGCCTTTGAAGCCAGGTCAGGCCCCACGAACCAAATTCCTTGTGAAGGAATTACTATATGTGCCCAGAACTGTCTATCGCATTCTGACGAGGACAATGAGTCCCATCAAAGGCCACGACTCATCTGATGAGGAAATTGTTGGCATCATGAAGAATCTGGTATTCAACATCGTTCATGGCATTCCTGTCAATTATCACGATTTCTTCATGAGGACTCTGGCAAATGTTGCACTTTCTTTGTTTGAAATGAAGCCTTATGCACCCTGGATCATGAGATTCCTCAGGACAAGGACTTCCCTCAACTACAAAGCTGATTTTCAGAATCACCTCAGCTACTTGCCCCCGATTGAAGTCCTCAAGCGGACCTATTCCTCAGTTGACGAAAAGGGCAAGGCACCAGCTCTTATAGATGAAGGCATTCGTCCATTGGATGGTCAGTTTCGCAAAGCTGCATCTTATTCCACCAATGATGACTCTGCAAATGCACCCAAGTCTACTCCTCAAGCCACTGCTCCTCATGTGATGACTGGCCGTGAGCTTCTGCTTAGTCTTCACCAGAAGGTGGATCGAAACCATAAATGGGTTAAGCGTCAGTTTGCTTCATTTCTTCACAACATGACTGCTACACACAATGCAGTGAAGAAAAACCACTACTACCTCCATGAAGTTTTCATTCGCATGTAGCGACCCAACCCGAATGGATCAAGTCTCTGTGCTTAAGTGTCATCCCTGGATCGGTATGCTGACACACACAGTACTCGAAGGATTTATAACAGAGGTAAATCACATGTATAAAGTAACGTAAATACTATTACCTCAATCCATATAGCGGAAGCAACAAGGTTGTGGATTCCCATCAACACCAACGGCAAAGTTGAGTGTAGAAATCGTAACCCTAACGTATCACTTACTCGTCGTAAGATAATCCTGCAACATGAGACGTTGCAGCCCGAAACGGGTCAGTACATTGAATGTACTGGCAAATTCACACCATAGAGAATGATGAACAATGGCTATCACTACATGCATATATGGCTGGTGGAAAAGCTCTATGGTTATAAGGTTTTGCGTAAAGCCAATTTTTCCCTACTGCAAAGGAATAAATTTTATTTAACTATCATGGTGGTTGTTGAACATTGAGAATGGTTGACAGCATTCTCAATCCCAATTAAGTAACATCATTAAACCCAACAATATTCATTTAAAGTAATGTGATGAGATTCACATGATATCCAAGTACTAGATACTCAAGATGTCCATAACCGGGGACACGGCTAATCATGATTAGTTTATACACTCTGCAGAGGTTTGCGCACTTTTCCCCACAAGACTCGATCGCCTCCGTTTGGTTTCTCGCACTACAGGGTGTTTGAGAAGACGGATGACCGAGACATAGTCTTTCAGAAGCGCTAGCACCTTACGATCGGGTAGACCGTACCACCTACATCCCCTACATCTGCTAGTCTACCACTGTAAGAGTTCGCACAACTTAGTCAACTATGCCAGAGCCCATAATGGCTTGTGGCCGCACACGGAAGTTTCTAGTATGAATAATCTCATGATCCCTTTGAGCCTGGGTGGCGGTCCAAAATAAAACAGGCAAGTCCTGGAAACCCCAGGTGCCTCAATCCACCCAGATGTGTGTTTAAGTTGCCACCTTAGATAAACCATTAATTAACAATCTCACATCTGTCATGGATATCACTCACCCAATCCAAGTCTACTAGCATAGCATGGCATAATAAGCAAACGTAGAAGTAACTCCCAAGGGTTTGATAATAAACAGGTAATAGGTACTACCTCATCTACTTCCCATCCCACAATTTAATTAGATCCTAATCATGCAATGTGTGAGGATTGATCTAATGCAATAAAACTGGGTTGTAGAAAAGGGTATGATCAAAGTGTGAACTTGCCTGCAATGTTGATGAAGATGATTTGCACTCAAAACTCGTGATAGATCTACTCGTCACACTCCGGTCAATCTATCGTAAGCAAACAATAGCAACCACACATAAGCAATCACTCAAAAGATCGGGAAGAACGAAGAAGACGAATCGGAAACATCAAAACCAAGCAAATAACTCTTGCAACATAAACCAATTTCTAACAGTACCAAAATTATGTGAATTTGGCCTTATTAGAATGTTTAGGTCAAGAGCTTCGATTTGCAAAAAGAATCAACTCAAACGGAGTTACGGATAAAAAGATATGATCAAAAGAAGTTTGAATTCAAATCTGATCTAATTCAAATTTTAAAATTTTCAAAAACATGTTTGAGTTGGATTAATGGATAGAGGAGATCGTAACGAAGAAGTGGGCGTTGGTTTCGTTGGATTTGGACAAACTGGTAAGAAGTTGTGCTTGTTTGAAGAACAGGGACTATTCTGTAAATAAAGTATTCACATCCAAGTCCCTGGCCGAAATTACAGAAAAAGAAAAAAACTAAAAGGCGAACGTTCGTTTTCTATACCTAACCAGCGAACGTTCTCTAAATAATAAACCTAACAAAAACCGGTTTTAAAAGAAAACCAGAGAAAACCTATAAAATATAAAATAAACCGGACCGGGGGCGGTTTATACCGGTTCGGGGCGGTTCGGGGCGGAAAACCAGCGGCGGCGGTGTTCTCCGGCGAGCGAGGCGAGGCAGCTCCGGCGAGCGCGGTGGGGCAGGGTGGCGCGGGGCGGCGGCGGCGAGCAGCAGAGGCGGGGCGGCGCGCGGCAAGGCAGCAGAGGCGGTAGCGAGGCGAGGCGGCGCGCGGCGAGGCAGCAGAGGGGCGCGGCACGGGCGGCTCCAGCGTCCGGTGATGGCGGCGGTTGTGGCGGCGAGAGGCGGGGAGGAGAGGGAGGCGGGGTCCGGGGCCGTCCTTATAAAGGCACGAGGCCGAGGCCTTCCTTGGGCGAGGGGGCACGAGGAGGACGCGGAGTCCGGCCGGACTCCGGCGGCGGCGCTCCCGTGCGGGAGTCGGTCTCCCGCGGGAGATCGGGGACGGGGCGACGGCGAGCTGGGCTGGGCCGCGGCCTGGCAGGAGCTGGGCCGGCCCAGTCGGGGAATTTTTTTTAAAACATTTCCAGACAAATAAAAAAACAAATTAAATGGAAATATTACATAGGCATATAATATATCAAAAGTTTCAGAAAAAGATTTTCTACGACATGAACATTTTTCTAGCATTAAATAAAATACACACAAATTCTAATAATTCAAAGAGTGCTACTGGTCTATTAAAATCCAACTAAAATCATTTTAAAAATACCAAAAATGATTTCAAATTAATTTTTCTCCAATTTTCTATTGTAGGGAATCATGTTACCCTAATTTCCATATATTTTATTTTTGGAGAAAAATAATTTGAATAAAACTCAAATAAATCCAAATTGAAAATAATTTCAAAAGGACTTTGAATTTGATCCTTGAAACTCCCAACTCATATTTCACAATTTGAAGAAGTCATTTTATCTCCCCTCGTGAAAATCATTGAGTTGCTTAAAGTTTCTGAATTGAAATATTTCCAAATGAAATTCAATTATTTTCAAATACCCTTTCATTTAATTTAAATGGAAGAAGTCATATCATCTTCGCTCAAGGGTTTTGTATTTGAAAAGAATTTGAATTCATGGAGATCAGAAAGCAAATATGAAAGTTTGGGAAAGTCCTTTTATTCCCTCTCATTTAACTTTCAAAAAGTTTCGAATTCACTCACTTTCAGTCAATCAATCAAACAATCCATCCAATCTATCTATTTATTATAACATTCCAAAATTTAGAATTTTGGGATGTTACATCGCACGTGGGCCATTCTGTCACATCTATATGGTGAAGAAGATCTCAAGAACATGGGTCTCAAGGAAGATTTTGACTGGTCTGCACCTCCACCGAAGAAATTCAAGAAGGTCAAGGTTCCTTCCTTGGTGGCCAGCTCATATTCTTCATCGCGCGACACCGATGAGCATGAAGACTTGGACGACACTGCAGTAGGCCCTTCCACGACAAACGACCCCAACAACGCTGGCGCTCCTTCATCAACTTGATATTCTTCAGGGGCGTTAGTTCTCATTTTCGATCCTTTTGGTCATTTGATGACAAAGGGGGAGAATTTTGAGTTAGTCTTCAAGCGGGTCTGTCTATATGGGCGTTTTTTTCCTGCTAAGTTACAACTCTCGTTCTTTTGAAACTTTATTGGATCGAGTTGTAAACTTAAACCTGATGGTGCTCTGATACTCTTGATGTTTTTTCTGCATTCTTATCCCTCATATATGTTAATGCACGCATGCTGAATTACATCAGTCACCATACTTCATCATGCATTTCAAATTCTTCATTATGATATGTCAAATGTGTGTATGATCTACAATATATAGGGGGAGACCTCCATGATTCTACTCTTCAAGTGTCCAATGCTTCAAAAGAAAATTCCTCACTATGCACTGAAAGTGCTAGTGATCGACTAGAGGGGGGGGGGGTGAATAGGCGATTTTTATGGAAGTCTTCAAAACATGGAAGTTTCGAAGACAAACGATAGAAATAAACCTATTACCATGCAGCGGAAGGTAGACTACACCAGGCAAACCATAGTCAAGTATTCAATGAAGTGAAAGCACAATGGCTAATAGCAGCTAGGCAGTAAAGATCAGGTAGGAAGATATTGTGAAGACAAACAGAACAAGCAGTCACTCAGTGAAGACAAAAGATAATGCAATCATACAATGACTTCACAAGGACCAACAGTAAGTAAAGGGAAGGGAAGGATGAAACCAGTGACTCATTGAAGACAATGATTTGTTGGACCAGTTCCAGTTGCTGTGACAACTGTACGTCTGGTTAGGGAGGCTGAGATTCAACTCAGAAGACCTCGTCTTCACCTTATTCCCCTTGAGCTAAGGACACCCAGTCCTCGCCCAATCACTCTGGTAAGTCTTCAAGGTAGACTTCCAAACCTTCATAGACTTCGTTCACTGGCGATCCACAATGACTCTTGGATGCTCAGAACGTGACGCCTAACCGGCTGGAGGATTCACAGTCCTCAAGTGTAATAAGTCTTCAGATCACACAGACAGGAAGACTTAAGTGATGCCTAACACTCTTTGGCTCTGGGTGTTTAGGGCTTTATCCTCGCAAGGAATTCTCTCTCAAAGGCTTCGAGGTGGGTTGCTCTCAAACGACAAAAGCCGTACTCTAACTTTGAGCAGCCAACCGTTTATGGTTGTAGGGGGTGGGCTATTTATAGCCCCTTGGCAACCCGACCTGATTTGTCCGAAATGACCCTTGGTCACTAAGGAACTGACACGTGTTCCAATGGTCAGATTTCAAACACACACGGCAACTTTACTTGGACTATAAGCAAAGCTGACTTATCCAACTCTGGACAAGATTTGCTCTCATAGTCTTCACTCGAAGACATAGGATTTTGGTTAAGCATCACTTCAGTCATTCTTACTGGTTCTCTTGGACCCCACTTAACAGTACGGTGGTTCCTATGACTCAACAAAGAAAAACACAGAACGACGAAACTGCTAAGTCTTCGCGCTCCATAGTCTTCACACGATGTATTCTCTTATCATAGTCTTCAATGTGAATGTCTTCACATACCACCTCTGACTTCAATGTCTTCATACATTTTTAGGGGTCATCTCTGGTAGGAAAACCGAATCAATGAGGGACTTCTACCTGTGTTATCCTGCAATTCTCACAAACACATTAGTCCCTCAACTAGGGGTGGCACTAGATGCACTTACAATCTCCCCCTTTTTGGTGATTGATGACAAACTAGTTGAAGTTTTCAACGGGGAATATAATATGTGAAATTGTAAAGGATAGGGAATTGTCTTCATAAGTTGCAAGGGCTCCCCCTGAAGATGTGCATATAGGTAATTTGCTTTTGGAATGCAAATGCACATGGCAGGTTGTACTTGTGGAGATCCTCTTCAACTTATGATGACAATTCATTATGCAAGATATGATGTGACGAAGATGATGATATGCATAATGATAAATGGACGTCTGCAAAATGATCTGAGTGTGGAATTTATCGTCGCACATGCGGAATTTATCATCGCATCACAGAATGGCAAATAAGTAGCAGACGACCATCGAGTTTGAGTGTTACAACTCAAAGAGCCAAATGTATCAAGACGCGAGAGTTGTAAACACTGGGCAAAATATAAACTACCGCCCATATGAACCCGCTTGAAGACTATCAAACTCATATGCTTCTCCCCCTTTTGTCAGTAAGGACCAAAAAGGTTTGAAGACATAGAGCACCTACTCGTTCCCGTGAGGAGTTGGTGAAGCAGCAGGGTCTTTGGTGTTGATTGGCGGTGCAGACGAACTCGGTGCAGTGTTGATTCGCGCTGAAGGTGGTGAAGTAGCATCGTCTTCATCATCGATGACACGTGCATTCACTGTTGCAGCAGAGGAGGAGAACTCAGAGTCTTCAAGAGACGGAGTTCATCGTAGCATAGTCCTTATTGGAGGTGTTGAGTCAAACTTGAAGCGTTCAGAGAAGCCATCCTCTTGAAGATCATCTTCAGAACACATAAGCGTCAGCCCATGTACGCCGACAAGTTTCATGGGCAACAAAGGCATTCTTGGTGGCAAGGTTGCGAATCCTGTTTACGTCCACCAAGAGGCTTTGCATTTGGCGCTTCAGCCAGTCATGATGCTTATCCTATTTCTGATGAAGGGCAACCAAAAGTTCTCGGTCGTTGAGAACACGAGATCGCTTCTTGGGCCGTTGGGCAATGGTGCTTTCAGTTGCTTCAGTGAGGGCACGATGAGGTGCACAGGTAGTACCAGCCAGAGGATAAACACGAGCGACTGCTAGATCTCCATCAATGTGTTGTGAGAAACTTTGCTTATCAGCATTCTGAAGACTAAGGGGCTCCTTGGCAGGCTCTGGATAGATGGCTTCAACTGACATATCAACGTCAGGCATAAAGATTCGATGATTGTGAGCAGAGGGATGATAGGTGACAGTTGAGTGTAGTTTGATCAGCCGCATAATCCATGGAGCGTAAAACTTCAAGCCAAAGAGATCAGATCCTGATGCAGCAAGTTGGCGGATGAAGAAGTCTTGTGCATTGAAGCATTTGCCGTGAAGAATATGGAAGACCAAAGTCTTCATTGCACCTTCCAGCTTTCCATGTGGAGAATGTCCTTTGATGGGCTAGAGAGTTCGCCTTATAATGTGATAGATAGTGCATAGCAGATACTCAAGGTCTTCAACAAAGAACTCCTTAGGATATGCAGCATCTGGAGGCAAAGGCTTCATCATGCTAAGCATCTGACTCGTGTTTGGTTCAGGCTTGTGAAAAATGCTCTCCATAGCTGCACTGTGAAGCTGACAACCAGGTTCATAAAGATCTCCTGGAGTGGGCAGACCAGTGAGCTCAATGATATCAAAGGCTTTGGCTTCGTGATGAACATTGCCTGTCATCCACTCAAGGTCCCAAGTCTTCGAATCTCTGTTGTAGCCACGAATATGAAGAGTGCCATAGAATTGGAGCAGCAATTCTTCGTTCCAGTGCTCCTTGTCAGTGACGAACGGCAACAATCCAGACTCTCTGAAGCAATCCAGAGCTTCTTCCGAACAAGGCAGACCAGTTATGGCTTCAGTGTCAAGACGCATATGTGGGAAAATGCGACCTTGATTGTACATAATGCATGAGTAATAACCGTGCTGCTGATAGCTCCAGAACCGATCAGAAGATATTCTTGCCTTTGAGTAGGGTTCTTGGCGCTATTGAAGAAGGTGTTGTGTGCTTTGAAACCATTGATATTAAAAGATCCGGGTGCAGATGCAGTACCTGGAAACCTGGGCAACCTTGGCATTGGCTTCTGAACCTGAGGCATGTGCTCAATGTGATAGTCAAACTGAGGACCAGCAGCAGGTGGAGGAGTCAAAAAAGGCCATTTAACAGTGATAAGTTGGCCATAGTTGAATGCTTGCTCGATAGTGTGTGGCCTTGATGGCAGAACAGGAGCAGTGGCATCAACAGAGGCGTCATGCTACACATCTGTTGCAGGTGCATCATTGGCTTCATTGGCCTCTGGCACAGTGTTAGGTGCAGGCTCCACAGTTTCTTCAGCCATGACCGCGTCATTGGCTTCAGTGGTGTTAGTGGTGGCAGCCTCACAATTCTCAACCTCCACTTCAGAAGCTGGAGGGTCGGTCACGTTCTCCTAGAGAACAACATCTTGGTGAGACGGGGGTGTAGCAACTCTTGGGGCTTCTTCTTCATCGGCTGATGCAGCCGGAACATCTTCAGCCATTTTGGCTTCGAATTCAGACACGTGCATTGTGGGAGTGACTTGGGGCCTTGATCCTTTGTGAAGCCTGCGTAATACAGGCGACACTTGTGGAGGTGGAGTGTGCTGGGCCTCATAGTCGTCATCATCTTGCACTGTTGGGGTAGCTTGCGGTTGGGGAGAGCTTGGAGTGTCTTGTCTCTGTGGGTGATCAGCCCACGATGCATCCTGAGCAGTTGGCGTCAGAGGACGACCAATGCTGATGAGTTCGCTGTGCGTAAGCACAGGCGATGATACCAGTTGGTGCTCGATCTGAGGAAGGACTTCATCATCTTCAAC
This sequence comes from Triticum urartu, assembly GCF_056163025.1. Taxonomy (NCBI): domain Eukaryota; kingdom Viridiplantae; phylum Streptophyta; class Magnoliopsida; order Poales; family Poaceae; genus Triticum; species Triticum urartu. The sequence continues at coordinate 534,223,749 of NC_141875.1, forward strand.
ATTGTCATGGTGACCAATGTCTTCAGCAGCGGTGAGGTCAACTGGTGGAATGTCTTCAGCTTCAGGAGCCTCTGTGGAAGCAGGCTCATGAACTACTATCCGTCGTTCTTGATGCGAGGAATCAGGGCGAGCAACAAAGATGGGTTCTACAACAAGGGGCTCTGTGGGAGCAGCCCGATCTTTCTTGGTTCTGTGCTTCTTCTTGGAGGGAGCGACATCAGAAGCATCAGGATTTTTCCTCTTTCTGGCTTCAGCCTCGGCAGTCCTCGTCTTCTTCAGTTCTGAAGCGGTTGACCGGACCTTTGGCTTCGAGCCAGTCATGCTGCTTGGAAAGACTATGCGTGGCTCTTCCCACCTTGAAGGTGCAGATTGGTCTGTTGATGGCTTCTTCTTATTTGCAGCCATTCTTGGGTCGATGCCAGGACGACCAAGAGCCTTGCGCTTCTCAGCCTCATTGTAGGCTTGCACACACTTGTCAGCCAGGCTCTTCATGCGCTCACGAGAACCTTTAGCTTCTTCATGCTTCTTGAGAAAGGCTTCCTTGAGCTCGTGCAGCATAATCTTGAAGTTTTTCACTTCTTGCACGCTGAGCTTGGCCATGTGCTTCTTGAATTGAGCTTTTTCATAGTCGATCTTTTGCTTCAGTTCAATGATGCGCTGAGCTAGAGCTAGCTCAGAAGCAATGGCGCCAGTGAAGGCGACACTGAGGCCAATTGGAAGTTGCAGATCTTCAAAGCTGAGGTTGGGCGTGTCAAACCACTCATCAATGAAGTTATGGATGATTGCCACATCAAAGAGAGGCAAATCATTGAAGATCTCTGATTCTTCCTTGCTCTTGATCAGTTGCTCAAGAGCGTCATCTGCAAGATCTTCTTCGCTGGACAGATCAATGGCATCATTGCGCAGAATAGCAGCAGCAGTCAGTGCCTGATCAGTACTCTTTCTCATCTCAGTCTTGGAGATACGTGATAGTCTTCAGACTGGACACTGTCTTCAGGAGGTGCAGTAGCCAGTGGCTTCGCACGTGAAGCTTTTGGAGGAGCAGCTAACTTTGAAGCTTTAGCCTTCTTCTGCTTCTGCGGCTTTGTAGTAGGAGTTGGGGCTTCATCAGTGTCGGCATCATCATCAGAATGATCCACTTTGGCACCTTGAACAGAAATGTGAGTGATAAGGCCATCAAGGTTGTAGAAAGGTCTGTCGGATTTCGGGTTCCGGTAGACCCTTGAGGTTCGAACACTGGGGTGCGCGCGGAGATTTCGCCTTCTACCTACCTGCACCCCTCCGCCTTGCTAAGATCTAAGCTTTGGAAATAACAGCACAAGAGACACAAGGTTTATACTGGTTCGGGCCACCGTTGTGGTGTAATACCCTACTCCAGTGTGTGGTGTGGTGGATTGCCTCTTGGGCTGATGATGATGAGCAATACAAGGAAGAACAGCCTCGCGAGGGTCTGTTTTTGGCTGGGGGGATGAACTGCTAGGAGGAGTTCAGTCGCCCTTCTCTCTGTGTGTGTGTGTGTGTGTGTGTGTGTGATGCTACTCGATCCGATCCTAGCTAGTTTCTCTCTTGGCTTCTAGATTCTCCCTTCTTGATTGCCCCCCTACCCTGGGGGTGGCTAGTCCTATTTATAGGCAAAGGCCCTGGGCCTCTTTCCAAATATTGAGCGGGAAGGGCACGGACAATTGGCCATTTTGAAGGGGAACATCTGGTACACTTATCCTGACTAAAGTTGGTCCTCGCCTGCCAAAGGCTCTGGTGGTGACGCTGGCTTGGGCTCCACAATGACTTCCTCCCTGCCGTTGGACTGGTCTTGGTCTCGTTGCACCGAAACGGGTGCCTTTGCTTGATGCTCTCGCCTGCGCTTGCTCCCTTTGCACCAAAGAGGAAAGGAGGACACTGCGCGGCTGGCACCCGCCTGGCGCCTTTGGTCGTCATGGCTTGCGTCACGGGCACCTCGCGAGGTACCCCGCCTTGATCTCTCCGCCTCCTCGTGAGCCAGTCTGATGAGGCCGCGCCTGAGGAAGTTCCGTGTCGTCCGCCCCGCGAGGCTTGGCCCCTCGCGAGGGTCTTGGGTCTGTGTTGATGAAGATGGGTCATGCTGGGCCCCCTTTTGAGCCACGCCGCAGGCCGCAGGCAGGCAAGTCTGGGGACCCCCGTTCCCAGAACGCCGACAGTAGCCCCCGGGCCCAAGGCGCGCCCGGACTTGGCCGTGCAGGGAGGCAAAAGGGCAAGAGCGAAGCGCCGCGGGCCCTAACAGCCTGCGGCCTTGGGCGCCGCGTGGTGGTTGACTGGACGTGGGCGCCTCAGCAACCGCGCGAGTTGATAAGGGAGCGGCATCTGCCTAGGCTTTGCTTTTTTTGCTTTCTCCGGTTGCTGCTCAGATCCCCTTTCTTGCGCCTCTCCTTCCTTCCTCCAAAATTTCCAGATCTACTCCGACCGCGTGACCTAGGAAGCCATGGCGCCTCGTCAGTCCCCGGCCGGAGCTTGGTACTCGTCTGCCCTGGACTCGCCGAACGTGTCGGAGGCGAGCCTCGCCCGGTTGCGCCTCGTCAGTCCCCAGCCGGAGCTTGGTACTCGGCTACAAAGGTGTTCAAGGCCGGCTTCGCCACCCCTGAGGGCCAAGGGAGCACCTTCTATCCGTTCTTTGTAAGCGCCATTGCTGCTGGCCTGGTGCCTCCCTTCTCCGAGTTCTTCTTCTCTGTCCTCCGCCATTATAAGCTACAGGCTCTGCATCTCCACCCCAACTCCGTCCTTCTCCTGGCAATCTTCGCCTATTACTGCGAGGCTCACGTAGGGGTGCAGCCCTCAGTGGCCTTGCTGCGCCACTACTTCTACCTCCGGACCTCTCGTGGTCCTGCTTCCGCGTGCGCGAGCTTCATCGCGTACGGTGGCGCCATTGCCATTTCGAACCCCGGGAAAAGGATTGAGGGCTTCAGGAGCAAGTGGGTCTTGGCAGATGCTGGGCGCATCCACCCTCGGTTGATCTTGCCCATGGAGCAACCCACGAGCTCCAGCGATTGGGGTCGAGCAGAGCTCGCGGACCCCTGCGCGAAGCTGGTGTTGGAGAAGATGGACGCGGATCTGAGGCCGACCAATATGGCGGCGGCGAAGCTGACCGGCGCGTCGCTGCTGAGGGAATTCCTGGAGCACCAGCTGGCTCCGCTTCGGCAGTACTCACTTCCGATGTGGAGGCCCCATCCGAGCCCCGCGGCCTTGGCCGGCGAAGATTTGGCTGCGGTCCTCCAATCTCTGGTCAGGGGCGATGTGGAGAGGTTGGAGGGCGCTTCTACGCCCTTGTTCCTCCACGACGACTGGGAGCAGGTAGTGGAGTCCATGCCCGTCTTCAACGGGGACGGGCCCGTGCCCATGGAAACTCCCGGGGAATCAGTGGACGTGTCCTCCGACGACTCCAGCGAAGAGGAGGAAGGAGGGGAGCGGGAAAAAGGGCCTGACTCCGAGGCGACTGACAGAGAGTCGAGGGCTCCCCTCCCCCGGCGCAGGTCCCACGCTCTCCGCCTCTCTCCGAGCGATGACGACGAGGATGATTACGAGCAGGGCGGCGGGAGCTTGCCCCCGATCCTGAAGAAGGACAGGACTGGGCTGATCTCCCGCGGGTCTGCCCCAGCCCCGAGGCGGACCGCAGACGCGCCTTTCACTCCCGAGCTTCCCAAGGTTGACCCTTCCAGCCGGCTTTCAGGCTTCAAATTTGGCCGGAGGCTGCCTGAGCTCACTGGCGACGACCCGTAAGCGCTTGATTCTTGTCTTTATTTCTTGTACTGTTGCTGAGGCTTGACGTCCACATCTCTTGGACAGGCTGGCGCCCGCAGCAAAGAAGCCGAAGGGAGCTCCTGAGGTTCCATCCGTGGCAGCGCCTCTGCCCGCAAAGGAAGGTGACCGCGACGCACGGGCTTCTCCTGCCTGGTCGTCCTCGCGAGGCCTGGCTGAGCCGGCTGGGGCGAGCTCAGCCCCCATGGCCCAAGTGACTCCCGAGGTGCCTTTGCCTGCTGCCGCCGCTACAGCCGTTGGGGCGCAGCAGGCTCCGCCTCAGGATGCTGTGGTCACGCCACCGCCTTCTCTTCCTACTCCACCGACTGTTGTCTCTCCGACTCCTCCTGCCTTTCTGGATCGTGCTGCTGCTGAGCTGGACCGGCTGCGGCAGGATCTTCTTGGCGCCGACCCTCGCTTGGTGGCCGGGCGCTTGGAGCTGGCTTCAGGATGGATTCGTTCCGACGCTTCGATTCGGGCGGCGCTGGTCCAGGCCTCGACGGCTTGCGATGAGGAGAGGCAGGCCGTCCTTGAGGCGAAGGCTTCTCGTGACACAACCCTAGGGGAGGTGGTTGATGTCTGTGGTCGTTGCAAGGCGCTGGAGGACGAGCTGCAAGGCCTGCGGGACCAGCTCGCGAAAGAGGCCCACCTTCGCCAAGAGCAGGAAGAAGGCGTGAAGGCTCGCGAGGCGGCCGTCAAGGAGAGGGAGGTCAAGCTCAGGAGGCGCCATGACCGCCTAGGCGCGCTGGAGCAGGAGTTGGGGGCGAGGAAGGTCGAGCTGGACGACAAGGCCCAGGTTCTTGCCGAGGACCGCGTGGCCTTCGCGGAGATGGAGGCGAAGGCTCGCTCCTCGCTGAGGACGCTTTACGACAGCGGCCTAGAGAGCCCGCTGGCTGGCGCCGAGGACGGCCCCGCCAAGCTGCTTCCCTTCCTGGTTCGCGCTCTTGAAGATGTCGCCCTTGGCCTTGGCCCCACGGCCGAGGCCGAGGCGCGTGTCCTGTCTTCTGCAGCGCTGACGCGGGTCCTCACCCACATCTACCTTCGCGATCCCGGAGTCGACCTCGACAGCCTGTTGGAGCCAGTAAGCGGCGAGCGTGCCGCTGCCACTGCCGAGGCCGTGAAGGGTCGCACGGAGGCTCTGCTGGGGAAGTTCCGGGCCTTCAGCACCAAGCCGAAGCAAGGCGCTGCTGACCCCGCTGCTCCATGAGGCGAACCCACTCCGCGCTGCTCCATCGCCGACAAGTGACTCCGTTGTGGCTCCTGTCCTGCCTTTAATTCCTGCAGATGTATCATGCCTCGGGGAGGCGTTTAAACTTGCGTTTGGCATTGAGATAACAGTGTGGACTATAATATTTTCTTTTGAATTTCTTGAAATTTACGCTTTTCCTTCCTACTTGCTTATGTTCTACGCCGGCAGAGCCCGGCCCCGCGCATACCTCAGCCGCCGTTAGCCCCGACCGGAAACCAGGACGGGACCAAGGAGTAAGGGGCTACGTGACAAGTTAGGCTCCTGAGTCGCGATGCTCAGGAGTCCCCCTTGGCGCACGAATAGCAAGTAGGGAGGTGTGATGTGGGTGGATCTACCGTTCTACGTCTGCAGAGCCCGGCCGCGCGCATACCTCAACCGCCGTTAGCCTTTCGGAACTAAGGAGTGAGGGGCTACGTGACCAGTTAGGCTCCTGATTCGTGATGCTCAGGAGTCCCCCTTGACGCTCAAACGGCCTTTGTACCTTGGCTCCGCTCGGGGAGAGACGCGCGACGAACCAGGCCCGGGGGGGGGCCTGGCTGGGTGGTGTGCGTCTGGGCGTGACCCAGGCGTAGCCCCCGGGCCCAGCCCCCTCGCGCGGCACTCCCGAGGGGAGGCGTTACGATGAGGCTAGACACTGAGCTCTGGGCTCCCTGAGGTTGATGCGGCCCGGGGGCCGCCCTCAGTTGTTTAGGACCAGCGCGGAGCATAGCGCTTCCGTATGTGTACGGGCATAGCCGCTCCTCGGCAGTGTCGTCAGCCAGCGCGGAGCATGGTGCTTCCACTGGTACGTGGGAGGGGGCTCCCCTCCGGGAGGAGCCCCGGGGCGTGTACAGCCCCGCCCTGACACGTGGCTGGCACAGTAGGGCCTGGCGAGGTGTATCTGGGCACCCGTGAGCCAGCGCGGGACTCACGGGGCCCTACCTCTAGGCGGGTTGCGCCTGGTACTGGGCCTTATCTTGTGATGTGTCCCTGCAAATTTGGTTAGATGCCGACACTCTACGTCCTCGGGTCCCGGCCCTCGAGCTGGTCTCAGCCGTCGCTGGTATGCCAGGTCACGATGCCGTGGACAAGGCCAGAGGGTGAGGGCTGGAGAGCCAGTAAGAGCCCTGAGTCGCGATGCTCAGGTACCCCCCTTTAACGTGCAAGTGGTCGGCATGGAGAAGAAGAGGTGTCATGGACAGGCATCAAATAATCAAGCATGGTGGGTCGAACGCATAGCCGGAAATAAACGCAAAAGGGATACATGCCGCTGGGTCTGGCCCGAGCGACTTGGGGGATGATGCAGCCCGAGGGGCGCCCCCAACAAGGTAAGCTAACAACATGAAATAAAAGGGATACATGCCGCAGGGACGGACCCACGCGACCTGGGAATAATGCAGCCCTGGGGGGCGCTCCCAGCTGGAAATGAAACTTGAAAGATGTCACCTGATGATGTTGAGGACGAAGGAGTGTTGGCGTAGCAGACTCGGTGGGCTGTGGAAGCCGATCCTCACGAGCCCCCAGGCCCAGGGGCCTCGGGAGGCCCCGGAGGCGCTGGTGGCTCCTCGCGGACCATCTCCATCTCCGCCAGGGCTGCGGAACGCCTGGCCTCTTGAGCCTCCATGATGCCCCTCATGAGGCGCTGGTACGTGGCAGCCGCGTTCGGCAAGCCGTAAGGCATGCGAACGTAGCTGTGGGGTGGACCTTTGCAGCGCCCCACTCGCGAGGGCCAGAGGCGCTCCAGAGAGGCGACTCGATTGAGCCCTGGTATGTCGATGCAGACGCGCAGCCCACCATCCTCGCCTGGATGGGGAGCCACAGCTGGTAGGCGGCGGCCGCCTTTCATGACTCTTAACTTCTGTAGCTCCTGAATGGCCTTGCTGACGAACTCCTGAGGGTCTGGCCCTCCTTGCCTTACTCCTTCTTGAGGAAAACGTGCTTCGAAACACGCCTCCATGTGGTGCCCAAGCACCTCCCTCGTGACCTTAGCCAGGTCAGTGGCCCTCCAGGGGAGAGCCCCCGAGCCCTGCCTGAGGAGGGCGCTGGGCGCACTTTCCTATGCGATGGAAGGAGGTTCCCCCTGGGCAGGCACGGGCCCTGATGGGCCTGCCTCCTGAGGGGCCGGGCCGGATGATGTCTTCTTCTTCTTGGGGGCGGTCTCGGGAAGCCTCCTGCTTTCGCGATCCGGGTCTTCTAGTGATGCGACCTGAAAGGCTCGTTCCAGGGAACACACCCCGTCCTTCTCTTCACAGGGCATCGCGATGACTCCGCCACTTCCTGGCATCTTGAGGACGTTGTAGCCGTGGTGAGTTACGACCATGAACTTGGCCAGCACTGGGTACCCAAGGATGGCGTTGTACGGCAGGCAAATGTGAGCGACGTCGAAGTCGATGAGCTCGGTGTGGTAGTTGTCACATGCCCCGAAGGTGACAGGGAGGCGGACCTGCCCAATCGGGACCGTGGAGCCGTCGGTGACTCCGGAGAAAGGCTTGGTTGGCTGAAGCTGGTTGTAGGGCACTTGGAGATTGTTGAACGTTTCCACGGACAGGACGTTGAGCCCTGCCCCGCCATCGATGAGGGTCCTGGTGACCACCACGTTGCTGATGATAGGGGAACAAAGCATCGGGAGGACTCCGGCTGTGGCCGCACACTTGAGCTGATCTGCTGAGCTGAACGTGATGGCGCACGCCGACCACCTGAGAGGGCGCATGGCTTCGAGCTTGGGGAGGACTGCATTCACTTCGCAGGCGAACTGCTTGAAGATGCGTTGAGAGGCTGGGGCTTGAGCCCCGCCCAGGATGCAGGCGATCGCACGCGGCTCCTGGAAGCCCCCAGCCCCCTCGTCTTGATGGCAGTCCTCGTTTCTCCTTGGATGCGGCGGCAGCGGAGGGAGGCCTGCGTTGCCTTGCGGGCGATCCTCGCGAGGCTGATCCCTCCAGTCTCCCTCGCGAGGTGGGTCTTGCCAGCGATCCTCGCGAGGTCGATCGCGCCACCCTTGGCGCGGGCAGCGGTCTTCCCAGCGTCCTGCGTTCCTTCCTCCTCCTCGACCGTAGCCCCGATCACCGTGGTCGGGGCGACGGCCGATCCTTCCTTCTCGCACGGCTCGGAACTCTTGACATTCGTTGGTGTTGTGGGTGTGGAGGTCATGGTACACACAGTACCGACTGCCCTTGGAAGATTCGGGTTGATCTCTGCCCCGCTTGGTTTCTGGTCCTGCCGCGAGCACGGCAGCCCCCTTGCGCTTCACATCCTTGGCCTTGGGCTTCTTCTCTTCTGGGTCCGCGGCAGGCAGCTCGAGGAGGGAGAGACGCCCTTCCTCAGCCCTGGCGCACTTGGTTGCCAAGTTTAACAACTCAAAGGAAGTGCACAGGTCTTCATGCACCGCCAGCTCCTCCTTCATCTTGACATCGCGCACGCCGTCGGAGAAGGCTGAGATGATGGCCTCCTCGGTCACCTTGGGAATCTTGAGGCGTGCGTTGTTGAAGCGCTGGATGTACTTCTGCAGGGTCTCTCCGGGTTGTTGCTTGATGCAGCGCATGTCGCTCACGGTGGGTGGCCCGTCGCGAGTACCTTGGAAGTTGGCGATGAAGCGGGTGCGCATCTCGTCCCAGGAGGAGATCGTGCCTGGAGCCAGGTTCGGGCCCCGTCCTTGAGCGCCATGGGAAACCAGTTCGCCATGACCTTCTCGTCTCCGTTGGCAGCTTCGATGCCCAGCTCATAGAGCTGGAGGAACTCTGCAGGGTCGGCCGTGCCGTCGTAACGAGGAGGCAGGTCTGGCTTGAAATTGCCGGGCCACGCGACGCTGCGTAGCTCGGTGGTGAAGGCACAGCAGCCTGTTGTGGCCACGGGAGGCCTTGGGTGGCGGAGAGCTTGGTCTTGCATGTCCCCACGCGCTGCAGCTGGGAGCAGCGCGGGGTCTTGACGTGCGGGAGCAGGAGCATGGTCGCGACGTGCTGGAGCAGGGAGCGCCCGGGAAGCTTCTTGCGGGCGAGGGACTTCTTGGCAGCTCTGATCTTGCCGCGCTGGCACCTGACGGAGCGGGTTCCGCCCAGGGGCCACGCGCCTTGGAGCCATGGCGCCTTCTTGAGGAGGAGGCGGCTGGGGCGCCCCCGGAGCTTCGTCGCCCGTGCGGGGCGGGGTGCGGTGCAGCGGAACGGACGGCGTAGGAGAGCCCCCTGCGGCGCGGACGAGCTCGACGACGTGGTCGAGCCATTCTTCGTAGACGTCATCGACGGGACGGTAACGCAGGAGCTCGTTTGCCGCGATGAGCGCAGCTCGAGCCTCCATGGGTGCGCGGAGCGCGCGGGACGAAGAACCAGCTGGGGTGAGCGAGGGAGTAGTGGTGCGGCCGTCTTGCCGCATGGACGGATGCTGAGACGACGCTTGCTGCTCGTTCCCCGCTGGGCCGATGGCGGCGTTGACGGCAGGTGACGGGGAACGGCGAGGACGCCCGCCGACAGGAGCCGTCTGGGTAACGCGGGAAGCGAGAGCGGCCCGGCGCTCGGCGCGGGCCCGACGAGCGTCAGACATGGACGCGATGGTCGGAGGAGAACGGGGTGGTGGAAGACGAATTCCGGCGCACCCCTACCTGGCGCGCCAAATGTCGTATTTCGGGTTCCGGCAGACCCTTGAGGTTCGAACACCGGGGTGCGCGCGGAGATTTCGCCTTCTACCTACCTGCACCCCTCCGCCTCGCTAAGATCTAAGCTATGGAAAGAACAACACAAGAGACACAGGGTTTATACTGGTTTGGGCCACCGTTGTGGTGTAATACCCTACTCCAGTGTGTGGTGTGGTGGATTGCCTCTTGGGCTGATGATGATGAGCAATACAAGGAAGAACAGCCTCGCGAGGGTCTGTTCTTGGCTGGGGGGATGAACTGCTAGGAGGAGTTCAGTCACCCTTCTCTCTCTCTATGTGATGCTACTCGATCCGATCCTAGCTAGTTTCTCTCTTGGCTTCTAGATTCTCCCTTCTTGATTGCCCCCCTACCCTGGGGGTGGCTAGTCCTATTTATAGGCAAAGGCCCTGGGCCTCTTTCCAAATATTGAGCGGGAAGGGCACGGACAATTGGCCATTTTGAAGGGGAACATCTGGTACACTTATCCTGACTAAAGTTGGTCCTCGCCTGCCAAAGGCTCTGGTGGTGACGTTGGCTTGGGCTCCACAATGACTTCCTCCCTGCCATTGGACTGGTCTTGGTCTCGTTGCACCGAAACGGGTGCCTTTGCTTGATGCTCTCGCCTGCGCGCTCCCTTTGCACCAAAGAGGAAAGGAGGACACTGCGCGGCTGGCGCCCGCCTGGCGCCTTTGGTCGTCATGGCTTGCGTCACGGGCACCTCGCGAGGTACCCCGCCTTGATCTCTCCGACTCCTCGCGAGCCAGCCTGATGAGGTCGTGCCTGAGGAAGTTCCGTGTCATCCGCCCCGCGAGGCTTGGCCCCTCACGAGGGTCTTGGGTCTGTGTTGATGAAGATGGGCCTTGTTGGGCCCCCTTTTGAGCCACGCCGCAGGCTGCAGGCAGGCAAGTCTGGGGACCCCTGTTCCCAGAACACCGACAAGGTCCGATGATATTTGGTTCAGCATCGCGTGTGCCGTCAGCCCGAGGAGTAGAAGGACCAGGGTTGAAGTCTAGTCCCAATGACTTCTTGTTTTCCTTGGCTGATGCCTTTGCGTGCTGGAAGTTGCGCTTGAAGAGATTATCGTCACGACACCAGAGCAGTGATGATGAGTCGGCATTTTCAGGCTGTGGTCCACGGACCATACAAGGATAGAAACCCTGAGCAATAGCTTCAGCTCTGGTCTTGGGAGGAAGGCTTCGGAAGAGAATGTCACCCCAAGGACTCTTGATGGCATTCTTCTCAGCATACTCCTGGGTCACAAACTTGTATTTAAACCATTGTTCGGCCCAATATCTTCGAATCCATTGGATTCGTGTCTTGCGTTGATTTTAATCCTCTTCTGGATCTGTCTTGTACAGCTCTGAGAGGTCATCAGGCAGATCTCTTGATGTTCCCCGTCGACGCTGTCTGCCACCCTTCCTTGTTGATTTCTCTATAGCCATGAACTTTAAACTGAAAGGCTTCAAAGGCTTTCGCTTTCTTGTCAAACATGAACTGGCTTCGGGAGAGTTAATGTGATGTTGTAAGAATTCTGCAAACGAATGCAGACTATGAGAACCAAGGGATTCTCCCACGGACATGTACCTGTGATAGCATTAAGGTGCGAGGGAAGGGGAAGAGGTCATATGCATTCTTAGAAGATTTTGAAGATAAATCAGTTTAGAAGACATTGACCTCATCGTGCGAAGACATTCACTCATAGATAAAGAGTTGGTTCCAGATTTGTACGAATCCACGAATAAGTACAAGTGAGGAATCTAACTACTTTGTGAAGCATAAGTGAACATACTAGGCATATTATGATATGCAGTATGAAATAGATCCAACTTGTGTGAACAGAAACTGCTTGTGGTAGAAAGTAATGAATCTATAGGATCAAAGGGGCCGTAAAAAGGAAGTTTTATTTACCACACAAAGAACTGCTAGATGGAGTGGGAGAGGAGGCTGAGCAGTTCGATCGTCCGTGGCCTAACTTGGCGATGGAGGACACCTACGGCGACGGCGGAGAAGACGATGTCTGCGGCCGGCGTGAAGACGGCGTCGGTGAGGTCGCGGCAGCTAAGCGCTTCGTCGCCGGCGTCGTCGAGGGCTAGCGGTGGCGCTAGGGTTTGTGCGAGAGTGGAAAAAAGGATAATGACTGTGGTGAGGCATGTATTTATAGGGACAGGGACGGCACAGTTGTTATTACACAGGTGCCCCTGGCGATTCACATCTGAAGGGCACGTGGCTATCATGCAACATATCGGAGGTTGTTCCACGTTCCCACGCATGCCTGGATTGTCGGGTGGTCGTTCCCACTTCTTCGGGTTTCAGGTGAAAGGATTTAGCATTGAAAACAGACTTAATGTTTGTCTCTGTATCTTCTGCTGACAAGAACGCAGAGAAGATATTCAACAGTTTCAATAGAATGCATATGATTTGGAGAGATAGAGTTTGAGATAGAAAGCATAGAGAGGTTAGGGTCCGATCACATTCACTTAGTTCAAAAGATTCAACAAGAAGACATAGCTATAAGTGAATGATGTAGAGGACAAAACACTGGTGTATATATATATATATATATGATAAAGACTATCAAATCAACATAGTGAAGATAATCATGAAGACAAGTTGAGATTGAAGCCAAATCAAATGTGAAGACATACCAAACGTAACGCCATGAGTGAAACACTTCAAACAGAAAAAATTTGGTGGTGGCGTTACCCACCTTATAGGAAGTATTAGACCCAGACACGGCGCACAATTATCGTGGCGCTCCGAAGTCAAATTCCACATTAATGTATTCACACTTAGAATGTAAGTCCTCATTGATTGAAGATATACTTTACTTCGTGTGTTGCACATCCAAGTCATCAATATGCATAAGTGTTAGGATGTGTGCCTGATCACAGGACATTTCAGGATTCCAAGATATTTAGCTCACACCGTAACTTGCAAAACCTCTTCTCATCCAAGGGCTTGGTGAAGATATCTACCAATTGCTCTTCAGTGTTGACGTGTATGATATCAATATCTTCCTTCACAACATGATCTCTGAGAATGTGATGACGAATTTCAATGTGCTTTGTCTTCGAGTGCTGAACTGGGTTGTTGGCAATCTTGATGGCGCTTTCGTTGTTGCAGTAGAGTGGCACTTGCTTCAGATGAATGCCATAGTCTTTGAGTGTTTGCTTCATCCATAGAAGCTGAGCACAGCAAGATCCGGCAGCAATGTATTCAAATTCAGTAGTGGAGAGAGATACACAGTTTTGCTTCTTTGAAGACCAACATACAAGGGATCGTCCTAGAAAATGACATGTGCCTGATGTAGACTTGCGATCCACCTTGTCACCAGCATAATCAGCATCCGAGAATCCAACCAGATCAAACTCTGAGCCCTTTGGATACCATAATCCTAATGTTGGGGTGTAAGCCAAATATCGAAGAATTCACTTCACAGCTAAGTGATGCGATTCCTTTGGTGCCGCTTGGAATCGAGCACACATGGAAACACTAAGCATAATATCTGGCCTAGATGCACATAGATAAAGTAAAGAACCAATCATGGAGCGGTATACCTTTTGATCGAACTCTTTACCATTGTCGTCGGGACCCAGATGATGTTTGGCTGGCATTGGCGTCGTGAAGCCTTTGCAGTCTTGCATCCCAAATTTCTTCAGGCAATCTTTGACGCACTTCTCTTGAGATATGAAGATGCCATTGCGTTGCTGACGTATTTGAAGACCAAGGAAGAACTTCAGCTCACCCATCATGGACATCTGATATTGCTCTTGCATCATATATCCAAACTCTTCATTGTATTTCTGATTGGTGCAGCCGAAGATAATGTCATCCACATATATTTGACACATAAATAGTTCACCATCATATGTCTTCGTGAAGAGAGTGGGGTCGAGGGAACCAGGTTTGAAGCCTTTGCTCTTCAGGAAGTCTTTGAGTGTGTCATACCAAGACCGAGGGGCTTGTTTGAGGCCATACAGTGCCTTGTTGAGCTTGTACACCATGTCAGGATGTTTTGGATCTTCAAAGCCAGGCGGTTGTGCAACATACACTTCTTCTTCAATCTTGCCATTGAGAAAAGCGCTCTTCACATCCATTTGATACAGAAGAATGTTATGATGATTTGCATAGGCCAGCAGTATGCGTATGGCTTCAAGTCTAGCCACAGGAGCAAATGTTTCATCGAAGTCAATCCCTTCAACTTGAGTGTACCCTTGAGCAACGAGACGAGCTTTGTTTCTGACAACTTGACCATGCTCATCTTGCTTGTTGAGATATATCCATTTGGTGCCTATTATATTGTGCTTGCGAGGATCAGGACGCTTAACCAGTTCCCATACATTATTCAGCTCAAACTGTTGAAGCTCTTCTTGCATAGCTTGAATCCATTCAGGTTCCATGAAGGCTTCTTCAACTTTCTTGGGTTCAGATATTGAGACGAATGCGAAGTGCCCACAGAAATTTGCTAGTTGTGTTTCCCTTGAACGAGTGAGTGGACCTGGTGCATTGATGCTATCAATTATTCTCTCAATATGTACTTCATTTGCAACATGAGGATGTACAGGACGAAGATTTTGCTCTTGCTGATCATTGTCATCGTTAGAAGGATTATCTTCAGGCTGAGCATTGTCTTCAGGTTGATCATTGTCTTCAGGTTGATCAGGTGCGGAGATGATAAGTTCCTCTTCAGGCTGAGCTTCAGAAGGTATGATTTCTCCAGTTCCCATAAGTTTGATTGATTCACTGGATGGAACTTCATCTAGCACATTTGGCAGGTACTCTCTTTGCGAGCCATTAGTCTCATCGAACTGCACATCCACAGTTTCAACCACTTTATAGTGAAAGAGGTTGAAGACTCTGTAGGAGTGCGAATCCTTTCCATATCCAAGCATAAAACCTTCATGTGCTTTTGCTGCAAATTTTGAAGTATGATGTGGATCCTTGATCCAGCACCTGGCACCAAATACTCTGAAGTAACTGACATTTGGCTTCTTGCCAGTAAGGAGCTCATACGATGTCTTATTCAGAAGCTTGTGAAGATAAACACGGTTGATGATATGGCATGCAGTATCAATGGCTTCAGGCCAGAATTTTCTTGGAGTCTTGTATTCATCAAGCATCGTCCGAGCCATCTCAATAAGTGTTATGTTCTTGCGTTCGACGACGCCATTCTGCTGTGGCGTGTACGGAGCTGAGAATTCATGTGTGATGCCCAAAGTATCAAGATATGTATCTAGGCTAGTGTTCTTGAATTCAGTGCCATTGTCACTTCTGATGTGCTTTATCTTGACGCCATAGTTGTTCATTGCTCGATTGGCGAAGCGTCTGAAGACATCCTGCACTTCAGTCTTGTAGAGGATTATATGCACCCAAGTATATCTTTAATAATCATCAACAATGACAAAGCCATAGAGACAAGCAGTAGTAGTAAGAGTTGAGTAATGAGTGGGACCAAAAAGGTCCATGTGGATTAGTTCGAAGGGTTGAGTCGTTGTCATGATTGTCTTCGAGGGATGCTAGGCCTTGTCATCTTTCCTGCTTGACAGGCACCGCATAAGTGATCCTTCTTGAACTTGACGCCCTCGATGCCTATGACATGCTTCTTCCTTGCAAGGGTGTGGAGGTTCCTCATTCCGGTATGCCCTAGCCTCCGATGCCAAAGCCAACATTCAGAAGCTTTTGCTAGAAGACATACGGCAAGTTGTGGTCCTGCTGAGAAATCTACCACGTACAAATCATCTTTCTGATACCCTTCAAACACTAGAGACTTGTCAGATTCCATTAGAACAAGGCAACGATATTTCCAAACATCACAATCATGTTTAAATCGCAAAGCATTGAGACAGACATTAAGTTGAAACCAAGGGATTCAACAAGCATGACTTTATCCTTGTGTTGATCCTTTGAGATTGCAACTCTACCTAGACCCAATACCTTGCTTTTACCAGTGTCAGCAAATGTGATGTGACTTTTGTCAGATGGACGTAAGGTTCGGTCCATGAGAAGGCTTCGCTTGCCAGTCATGTGATTAGTACACCCACTATCAATAATCCATTCTGAAGCAGCTGGTGTCGTACCCTACAGTGCAGTTAGGGGGATAGGCTTCATGAAGAGAATTGTGAAGCATAAACATTTGACGAGCAAGTGGATTATGAAAGCTTAGATCGAGGTTAGGACTGATAGGGCAAGTGGCAAGCGACTCAGGAACAAAATACATAATAAGACCATTTGGGCATTTGATCTTGCGCCCTACAAGATGTTTAAGGTCCCCAGCAATGGCTTCAGACGATTTTGGTTTTCGGCTGGAGACCTTTCCCTGCAAAAGAGAGTTAAGCTTTCTTAGCCACCCACATCTTCAAGGGTGGCTTCGAAGCAATGAGTATAAGTGCAGCATCTGAGAACTTTGGCTTTGGAGCCCTAGCAAAAAGTCTTGCGGGTGGACAATAGTACTCATAAGGATAAGGAGAATAGTTTTTGGTCTTATGAACATGGCGGTTTGATGAAACGCGTGTTGGAAATATGCCCTAGAGGCAATAATAAAAGCATTATTATTATATTTCTTTGTTCATGATAATTGTCTTTATTCATGCTATAATTGTATTATCCAGAAATCATAATACATGTGTGAATAACAGACACCAACATGTCCCTAGTAAGCCTCTAGTTGGCTAGCTCGTTGATCAACAGATAGTCATGGTTTCCTGGCTATGGACATTGGATGTCATTGATAACGGGATCACATCATTAGGAGAATGATGTGATGGACAAGACCCAATCCTATGTTGGGGAACGTTGCAGAAAACAAAAATTTTCCTACTCGTTTCACCAAGATCCATCTAGGAGTTCATCTAGCAACGAGTGATTAGATGCATCTACGTACCTTGTAGATCACGAGCGGAAGCGTTCAAAGAACGGGGATGATGTAGTCGAACACGACGTGATTCAAATCAGCGATGATCAAGCACCGAACGGACGATGCCTCCGCGTTCAACACACGTACGGAACGGATGACGTCTCCTCCTTTCTTGATCCAGCAAGGGGGGAATAGAGGTTGATGAAGATCCAGCAGCACGACGGCGTGGTGGTGGATGCAGGGCGTCACAGTAGCAGGGCTTCGCCTATACTACGAGAGAGAGACGTAACGGGGAGAGAGGAAGCACCAAAGGCTGAGGTATGAAATCCCTCCTCTCCCCCACTATATATAGGAGGGCCAAGGGGGGGATGCGCAGCCTAGGAGATCCAATCTCCTAGGTGCGGCGGCCAGGGGAGGGTTTCCCTCCCCCCCAAGGCACCTCGGGGTGCCTTCCACCACTTGGACTTCTCCGTGGTGGAAACCCTAGGCGCATGGGCCTAGTAGGGCTGGTGCCCTTGGCCCATGAAGGCCAAGGCGCACCCCCTACAGCCCATGTGGCCCCCCGGGAAAGGTGGCCCCACCCGGTGGGCCCCCGGGACCCCTCCGGTGGTCCCGGTACAATACCGATAACCCCGAAACTTGTCCCGATGGCTGAAACAGCACTTCCTATATATAATTCTTTACCTCCGGACCATTCCGGAACTCCTCGTGACGTCCGGGATCTCATCTGGGACTCCGAACAACATTCGGGTTACTGCATATTCATATCTTCATAACCCTAGCGTCACCGAACCTTAAGTGTGTAGACCCTACGGGTTCGGGAGACAAGCGGACATGACCGAGACGACTCTCCGGTCAATAACCAACAGCGGGATCTGGATACCCATGATGGCTCCCACATGCTCCATGATGATCTCATCGGATGAACCACGATGTCGAGGATTAATCAACCCCGTATACAATTCCCTTTGTCAATCGGTATGTTACTTGCCCGAGACTCGATCGTCGGTATCCCAATACCTTGTTCAATCTCGTTACTGGCAAGTCACTTTACTCGTACCGTAATGCATGATCCCGTGATCAACCACTTGGTCACCTTGAGCTCATAATGATGATGCATTACCGAGTGGGCCCAGTGATACCTCTCCGTTATCCAGAGTGACAAATCCCAGTCTCGATCCGTGTCAACCCAACAGACACTTTCGGAGATACCTGTAATGCACCTTTATAGTCATCCAGTTACGTTGTGACGTTTGATACACCCAAAGCACTCCTACGGTATCCGGGAGTTACACGATCTCATGGTCAAAGGAAAAGATACTTGACATTGGAAAAGCTCTAGCAAACGAACTACACGATCTTTGTACTATGCTTAGGATTGGGTCTTGTCCATCACATCATTCTCCTAATGATGTGATCCCGTTATCAATGACATCCAATGTCCATAGCCAGGAAATCATGACTATCTGTTGATCAACGAGCTAGTCAACTAGAGGCTTAGTAGGGACATATTATGGTCTATGTATTCACACGTGTATTACGATTTCCGGAAAATACAGTTATAGCATGAATAAAGACAATTATCATGAACAAAGAAATATAATAATAATGCTTTTATTATTGCCTCTAGGGCATATTTCCAACAGTCTTCCACTTGCACTAGATTCAATAATCTAGTTACATTGTGATGAATCGAACACCCATGGAATTCTGGTGTTGATCATGTTTTGCCCTAGGGAGAGGTTTAGTCAACGGATCTGCTATATTCAGGTCCGTATGTACTTTACAAATCTCTATGTCTCCATCTTGAACATTTTCACGAATGGAGTTGAAGCGACGCTTGATGTGCCTTGTCTTCTTGTGAAACCTGGGCTCCTTGGCAAGTGCAATAGCTCCAGTGTTGTCACAAAAGAGTTTGATTGGCCCCGACGCATTGGGTATGACTCCTAGGTCGGTGATGAACTCCTTCACCCATATTGCTTCATGTGCTGCCTCCGAGGCTGCCATGTACTCCGCTTCACATGTAGATCCCGCCACGACGCTCTGTTTGCAGCTGCACCAGCTCACTGCTCCACCATTCAACATATACACGTATCCGGTTTGTGACTTAGAGTCATCCAGATCTGTGTCGAAGCTAGCGTCGACGTAACCCTTTACGACGAGCTCTTCGTCACCTCCATAAACGAGAAACATGTCCTTTGTCCTTTTCAGGTACTTCAGGATATTCTTGACCGCTGTCCAGTGTTCCTTGCCGGGATTACTTTGGTACCTTCCTACCAAACTTACGGCAAGGTTTACATCAGGTCTGGTACACAGCATGGCATACATAATAGAACCTATGGCTGAGGCATAGGGGATGATACTCATCTCTTCTATCTCTTCTGCCGTGGTCGGGCATTGAGCTGAGCTCAATCTCACACCTTGCAAAACAGGCAAGAACCCTTTCTTGGACTGATCCATTTTGAACTTCTTCAAAATCTTATCAAGGTATGTGCTTTGTGAAAGACCTATGAGGCGTCTTGATCTATCTCTGTAGATCTTGATGCCTAATATATAATCAGCTTCTCCAAGGTCCTTCATTGAAAAACTTCTATTTACCCTTCATAATGTTTTTCAATGAAGGACCTTGGAGAAGCTGATTATATATTAGGCATCAAGATCTATAGAGATAGATCAAGACGCCTCATAGGTCTTTCACAAAGCACATACCTTGATAAGATTTTGAAGAAGTTCAAAATGGATCAGTCCAAGAAAGGGTTCTTGCCTGTTTCGCAAGGTGTGAGATTGAGCTCGGCTCAATGCCCGACCACGGCAAAAGATAAAGAAGAGATGAGTGTCATCCCCTATGCTTCAGCCATAGGATCTATTATGTATTCCATGCTGTGTACCAGACCTGATGTAAACCTTGCCGTAAGTTTGGTAGGAAGGTACCAAAGTAATCCCGGCAAGGAACACTGGACAGCGGTCAAGAATATCCTGAAGTACCTGAAAAGGACAAAGGACATGTTTCTCGTTTATGGAGGTGACGAAGAGCTCGTCGTAAAGGGTTACGTCGACGCTAGCTTCGACACAGATCTGGATGACTCTAAGTCACAAACCGGATACGTGTATATGTTGAATGGTGGAGCAGTGAGCTGGTGCAGCTGCAAGCAGAGCGTCGTGGCGGGATCTACATGTGAAGCGGAGTACATGGCAGCCTCGGAGGCAGCACATGAAGCAATATGGGTGAAGGAGTTCATCACCGACCTAGGAGTCATACCCAATGCGTCGGGGCCAATCAAACTCTTTTGTGACAACACTGGAGCTATTGCACTTGCCAAGGAGCCCAGGTTTCACAAGAAGACAAGGCACATCAAGCGTCGCTTCAACTCCATTCGTGAAAATGTTCAAGATGGAGACATAGAGATTTGTAAAGTACATACGGACCTGAATGTAGCAGATCCGTTGACTAAACCCCTCCCTAGGGCAAAACATGATCAACACCAGAATTCCATGGGTGTTCGATTCATCACAATGTAACTAGATTATTGACTCTAGTGCAAGTGGGAGACTGTTGGAAATATGCCCTAGAGGCAATAATAAAAGCATTATTATTATATTTCTTTGTTCATGATAATTGTCTTTATTCATGCTATAATTGTATTATCCGGAAATCATAATACATGTGTGAATAACAGACACCAACATGTCCCTAGTAAGCCTCTAGTTGGCCAGCTCGTTGATCAACAGATAGTCATGGTTTCCTGGCTATGGACATTGGATGTCATTGATAACGGGATCACATCATTAGGAGAATGATGTGATGGACAAGACCCAATCCTAAGCATAGCGCAAGATCGTGTAGTTCGTTTGCTAGAGCTTTTCCAATGTCAAGTATCTTTTCCTTTGACCATGAGATCGTGTAACTCCCGGATACCGTAGGAGTTCTTTGGGTGTACCAAACGTCACAACGTAACTGGGTGACTATAAAGGTGCACTACAGGTATCTCCGAAAGTGTCTGTTGGGTTGACACGGATCGAGACTGGGATTTGTCACTCCGTATGACGGAGAGGTATCACTGGGCCCACTCGGTAATGCATCATCATAATGAGCTCAAAGTGACCAAGTGTCTGGTCACGGGATCATGCATTATGGTACGAGTAAAGTGACTTGCCGGTAACGAGATTGAACGAGGTATTGGGATACCGACGATCGAATCTCGGGCAAGTAACATACCGATTGACAAAGGGAATTGCATACGGGGTTGCTTGAATCCTCGACATCATGGTTCATCCGATGAGATCATCGTGGAGTATGTGGGAGCCAACATGGGTATCCAGATCCCGCTATTGGTTATTGACCGGAGAGTCGTCTCGGTCATGTCTGCATTTCTCCCGAACCCGTAGGGTCTACACACTTAAGGTTCGGTGACGCTAGGGTTGTAGGGATATGTATATGCAGTAACCCGAATATTGTTCGGAGTCCCGGATGAGATCTCGGACGTCACAAGGAGTTCCGGAATGGTCCGGAGGTAAAGATTTATATATGGGAAGTCCTGTTTCGGCCATTGGGACAAGTTTCGGGGTCATCGGTATTGTACCGGGACCACCGGAAGGGTCCCGGGGGTCCACCGGGTGGGGCCACCTGTCCCGGGGGGCCACATGGGCTGTAGGGGGTGCGCCTTGGCCTACATGGGCCAAGGGCACCAGCCCCAAGAGGCCCATGCGCCTAGGGTTTCAAGGGGGAAGAGTCCTAGGAGGGGAAGGCACCTCCTAGGTGCCTTGGGGGGGGAGGGAAACCTCCCCTGGCCGCCGCCCCACCCTAGGAGATTGGATCTCCTAGGGCCGGCGCCCCCCCCCCTTGGCCCTCCTATATATAGTGGGGGAGGGAGGGCTTTTCTCCCAAGCCTTTGGTTGCCTCCTTCTCCCTCCCCAACACCTCCTCCTCCTCCTCCATAGCGCTTGGCGAAGACCTGACGGAGTACTGCAGCTCCATCACCACCACGCCGTCGTGCTGCTGCTGGAGCCATCTTCCTCAACCTCTCCTTCCCTCTTGCTGGATCAAGAAGAAGGAGACGTTACGCTGACCGTACGTGTGTTGAACGCGGAGGTGCCGTCCGTTCGGTGCTAGGATCTCCGGTGATTTGGATCACGTCGTGTTCGACTACCTCATCCCCGTTCTTTGAACGCTTCCGCTCGCGATCTACAAAGGTATGTAGATGCATCCGATCACTCGTTGCTAGATGAGCTCCTAGATGGATCTTGGTGAAACCATAGGAAATTTTTTGTTTTCTGCAACGTTCCCCAACAACGCGCTCATATTCATAGGCCTCGGTAAGGTTTCCTTGCAAAACATTTGCGTTAGTGTGACTCAGGTGAGTCCTTTGTCTGTATGAAGCCTTTGCACCATATGAAGACTGTGGTCTGGGGTTTGTCTTCTTCACTTGTGGTGTCATGACAACATTCATAGGAAGATTCTCCAAACACCTTTTCGGCACCCAGACTTTCTTCATAGGTGGCCCATTCCTGCAGTTACTACCAATATACCTGGCAAACACTTCACCATTCTGATTCTTAAACAGTTTATAGTTTGCATCAAAGGATTCATCAATAACAATGGGATTAGCACAAGTGAAGCCAGATAGGGTGGATGGATCCGCTGAAGGTTCCTTTGAAGCAACCCATATGGTTTTGGGGTACTGCTCAGGTTTCCAGTAAGAGCCATCAGCATTCATTTTCCTTTCGAACCCAACACCCTCTTTCCTAGGGTTTCAGTTCAGGATCTGCCTTTTGAGGACATCACATAGTGTCTGATGCCCTTTGAGACTTTTGTACATCCCTGTTTCAAGTAATGTCTTCAACCTAGCATTCTCATCAGCAATAGCAGTGGTATCCTCAGCAGAGGGGTTAGTTACCACATCAACAGTTGAAGATATTGCAATAGTAGCAGCAGTAGAACACCCAGCAACAGAAGTAGCGTTGTCACGCTTGATGCATTTAAGACATGGTGGTTCAAATCCTTCCTGAGCTGAACTGATCTGTTCGGCGCGAAGTGACTCGTTTTCCTTTTGAAGATCTTCATGAGCCGCTCCCAATTTCTCAAGATCTTGCTTCCTTTGAAGACAATCATAGGAAAGCTTTTCATGAGTTGTTGAGAGTGTTTCATGACGACTTTCAAGTTCCTCATACTTAGCGTGAAGATTTTTTATGTCTTCAATTAAGGACTGAAATCGAGTCATTTCAGCGTCTAACAGATCATCGCTTTTGTCTAACAGTTTTTGAATATGTTCCATAGCTTTCTGTTGTTCAGTTGCAATTTTAGCAAGTGTTTTGTAGTTGGGTTTGGAACCACAATCAGAGTCATCTTCACTAGATGTTTGATAGTGAGTAGTGCGTGTGTTTACCTTGGCACCGCATGCCATGAAGTAGTAGGTAGGAGCGGAGTAGTCCTTGTCATTTGCATCGGTGTCGGTGATGAAGTCATTATCTTCAGTGTTGAAGATGGACTTGGCAACGTATGCTGTAGCCAGACTCGCAACGCCAGAATCGGACTCCTCCTCAGACTCCACCTCCACCTCCTCAAAAGCGGACTCCTCCTCTGGATCCATTTCCTTGCCAACAAACGCACGTGCCTTGCCAGATGAGCTCTTCTTGTGTGATGAAGACTTTGAGGAAGACTTGGAAGAAGACTTTGAGTATTTCTTCTTCTTCTTGTCGTCAGAGTCATACTCCTTGCTCTTCTTCTTGTTGTTGTTCTCATTGTCCCACTGCGGACACTTAGAGATGTAGTGGCCAGGTTTCTTGCACTTGTGGCATGTTCTCTTCTTGTAGTCATGAGCAGAAGCTTCATCATTCCTTGAGCTTGATCGTGAAGACTTTCTGAAGCCTTTCTTCTTGGTGAATTTTTGGAACTTCTTCACAAGCATAGCAAGCTCCTTTCCAATGTCTTCAGTATCATCAGAACTGCTGTCAGATTCTTCTTCAGATGAGGAGACATATTTTGCCTTCAAGGCATGAGTTCGCCCATAGTTGGGACCGTAGATGTCTATTTTCTCAGAAAGCTGAAACTCGTGTGTGTTTAGCCTCTCAAGTATGTCAGACGGATCGAGTGTCTTGAAGTCGGGACGTTCTTGAATCATCAGGGCTAGGGTGTCAAACGAGCTGTCAAGTGATCTCAGGAGTGTCTTGACGACTTTATGCTTGGTGACCTCAGTGGCGTCGAGAGCTTGAAGCTCATTTGTGATGTCAGTGAGTTGATCAAACGTGAGCTGGACATTCTCATTGTCATTTCTCTTGAAGCGGTTGAAGAGGTTGCAAAGGACACTGATTCTCTGATCTCTCTGGGTTGAGACGCCTTCATTGACCTTGGAGATCCACTCCCAGACTAGCTTAGATGTTTCCAAAGCACTCACGCGGCCATACTGTCCTTTGGTCAGATGACCACAGATGATGTTCTTGGCAGTGGAGTCCAGTTGGACGAACTTCTTGACATCAGCAGCGGTGACACCTTCACCAGCCTTGGGAACACCATTCTTGACGACATACCATAGGTCGACATCAATGGCTTCAAGATGCATGCGCATCTTATTCTTCCAGTAGGGATATTCAGTTCCATCGAAGACGAGGCATGCAGCGGAGACTTTAATTATCCCTGCAGTCGACATAGCTAAAACTCCAGGTGGTTAAACCGAATCACACAGAACAAGGGAGTACCTTGCTCTGATACCAATTGAAAGTGCTAGTGATCGACTAGAGGGGGGGTGAATAGGCGATTTTCATGAAAGTATTCAAAACATTGAAGTTTCGAAGACAAACGATAGAAATAAACCTATTACCATGCAGCGGAAGGTAGACTACACTAGGCAAACCATAGTCAAGTATTCAATGAAGTGAAAGCACAATGACTAATAGCAGCTAGGCAGTAAAGATCAGGTAGGAAGATATTGTGAAGCCAATCAGAACAAGCAGTCACTCAGTGAAGACAAAAGATAATGCAATCCTACAATGACTTCACAAGGACCAACAATAAGTAAAGGAAGGGAAGGATGAAACCAGTGACTCGTTGAAGACAATGATTTGTTGGACTAGTTCCAGTTGCTGTGACAACTGTACGTATGGTTAGGGAGGCTGAGATTCAACTCAGAAGACCGTGTCTTCACCTTATTCCCCTTGAGCTAAGGACACCCAGTCCTCACCCAATCACTCTGGTAAGTCTTCAAGGTAGACTTCCAAACCTTCACAAACTTCGTTCACCAGCGATCCACAATGACTCTTGGATGCTCAGAACGCGACGCCTAACCGGCTGGAGGATTCACAGTCCTCAAGTGTAATAAGTCTTCAGATCACACAGACAGGAAGACTTAAGTGATGCCTAACACTCTTTGGCTCTGGGTGTTTAGGGCTTTATCCTCGCAAGGAATTCTCTCTCAAAGGCTTCGAGGTGGGTTGCTCTCAAACGACAAAAGCCGTACTCTAACTTTGAGCAGCCAACCATTTATGGTTGTAGGGGGTGGGCTATTTATAGCCCTTTGGCAACCCGACCTGATTTGTCCGAAATGACCCTTGGTCACTAAGGAACTGACACGTGTTCCAACGGTCAGATTTCAAACACACACGGCAACTTTACTTGGACTACAAGCAAAGCTGACTTATCCAACTCTGGACAAGATTTGCTCTCATAGTCTTCACTCGAAGACATAGGATTTTGGTTAAGCATCACTTCAGTCATTCTGACTGGTTCTCTTGGACCCCACTTAACAGTACGGTGGTTCCTATGACTCAACAAAGAAAAACACAGAACGACAAAACTGCTAAGTCTTCGCGCTCCATAGTCTTCACGCGATGTCTTCTCTTATCATAGTCTTCAATGTGAATGTCTTCACATACCACCTCTGACTTCAATGTCTTCATACATTTTTAGGGGTCATCTCTGGTAGGAAAACCGAATCAATGAGGGACTTCTACCTGTGTTATCCTGCAATTCTCACAAACACATCAGTCCCTCAACTAGGTTTGTCGTCAATACTCCAAAACCAACTAGGGGCGGCACTAGATGCACTTACATGCACATCTTCAGGGGGAGTTCTTCTATATCTTGCAATCAAATTCCTCAATATCAGTATTTACACTTCAAATGTTTATCCCCGTTGAAAACTTAACCTATATTGTCATCAATCACCAAAAAGGGGGAGATTGTAAGTGCATCTAGTGCCCCTTAGTGATTTTGGTGTATTGAAGACTTATAGGTTAAGGGACTAATGTGTTTGTGAGTGTACACAGGTCCATAAGTCTATGAGGAGTTTGATATTTATAGAGAAAGTCGACCCCTAAAAATGAAGTTCTTCGACTGAAGACTTTGGATTTCTGAAGACTTTGGAAGTGAAGAAATTGGTGTGACATTGAAGACCCGGCATTCATGTGAGGAACATGAAGCGTGAAGACTTTTGTTTTTATAGTTTCATTTTCTCTTTCTTGAGTCTTAGGAAACACCGTACTGTTAAAGGGGGTCGAGGAAATACTAAGGAAAATTTTCCAAGTGATGCTCAACTCAAAATCCTACACCTACCAATCCCTTCGAGTGAAGCCATTGGAAATCTCATACAGTTCAGTCATATTCTTCAGTGACAGAGACGAAGTTCTTTTCTTCTGTGAGGAAATTGTTCTGACCGAGGAGTTAGGAATTCGCCAGTGCAGATTGCCTACATAGTGAGGAACATAATAGCCCTGAGGATTTTGCTACTCAAAATTCTGACCGTTGCTGTGCTATGCGCCAGCTGTTCCAAAATATCTACCCACCTAACGGTCATATCAATGAAGGGCATTTATGTCTTTGAAAGTGCGTTATATCGACTAGAGGGGGGGTGAATAGGCGATTTTTATGAAAGTCTTCAAAATGTGGAAGTTTCGAAGACAAACGATAGAAATAAACCTATTACCCTGCAGCGGAAGGTAGACTACACTAGGCAAGCCATAGTCAAGTATTCAATAGAGTGAAAGCACAATGACTAATAGCAGCAATGTAGTAAGGATCAGGTAGGAAGATATTGTGAAGCCACACAGAACACGCAGTCACTCAGTGAAGACAAAAGATAGTGCGAGCATACAATGACTTCACAAGGAGTAACAGTAAGTAAAGGAAAGGGAAGATGAAACCAGTGACTCGCTGAAGACAATGATTTGTTGGACCAGTTCCAGTTGCTGTGACAACTGTACGTCTGGTTAGGGCGGCTAGGTATTTAAACCTTAGGACACACAGTCCCGGACACCCAGTCCTGAACACGCAGCTCAGGACACCCAGTCCTCACCGTATTCCCCTTGAGCTAAGGTCACACAGACCTCGCCCAATCACTCTGGTAAGTCTTCAAGGTAGACTCCCAAACCTTCACAGACTTCGTTCACTGGCAATCCACAATGTCTCTTGGATGCTCAGAACGCGACGCCTAACCGGCTGGAGGATGCACAGTCCTCAAGTGTAATAAGTCTTCAGATCACATAGACAAGAAGACTTAAGTGGTGCCTAATTCTCTTTGGCTCTGGGTGGTTAGGGCTTTATCCTCGCAAGGAATTCTCTCTCAAAGGCTTCGAGGTGGGTTGCTCTCAAACGACAAAAGCCGTACTCTAAATCTGAGCAGCCAACCGTTTATGGTTGTAGGGGGTGGGCTATTTATAGCCACTTGGCAACCCGACCTGATTTGTCCGAAATGGCCCTGGGTCACTAAGGAACTGACACGTGTTCCAACGGTCAGATTTCAAACTCACATGGCAACTTTACTTGGGCTGCAAGCCAAGCTGACTTGTCCGACTCTGGACAAGATTCGCTCTCATAGTCTTCACTCGAAGACATAAGTTTTGGTTAGGCATCACTTCAGTCATTCTGACTGGTTCTCTTGGACCCCACTTAATAGTACGGTGGTTCCTATGACTCAACAAAGAAGAAAGAGAACTACAAAAGATCTAAGTCTTCGAGATCCATAGGCTTCATGTGATGTCTTCTCTTTTCATAGTCTTCAATGTGAATATCTTCATATACCACCTTTGACTTCAATGTCTTCATACATTTTTAGGGGTCATCTCTGGTAGGAAAACCAAATCAATGAGGGACTTCTACCTGTGTTATCCTGCAATTCTCACAAACACATTAGTCCCTCAACTAGGTTTGTCGTCAATACTCCAAAACCAACTAGGGGTGGCACTAGATGCACTTACAATCTCCCCCTTTTTGGTGATTGATGACAAACTAGTTGAAGTTTTCAACGGGGAATATAATCTGTGAAATTGTAAAGGATAAGGAATTGTCTTCATAAGTTGCAAGGGCTCCCCCTGAAGATGTGCATATAAGTAATTTGCTTTTGGAATGCAAATGCACATGGCAGGTTGTACTTGTGGAGATCCACTTCAACTTATGATGACAATCCACTATGCATGTGAAAGTATATGAAGATAATGACATGCATAATGGAAAATGGACGTCTGCAAAATGATCTAAGTGCGGAATTTATCGTCGCACAACAAGGTGGCAAATAAGTAGCAGACGACCATCGAGTTTTAAGTGTTACAACTCAAAGAACCAAATGTATCAAAACGAGAGTTGTAAACACGAAGCAAAATATAAAGCACCCGCCCATATGGACCCGCTTGAAGACTATCAAACCGTATGCTTCTCCCCCTTTTGTCAGGAAGGACCAAAAAGGTTCGAAGACATAGAGCATCTACTCATTCCCATGAAGAGTAGGTGATGCAGCAGGGTCGTCAGTGGTGTTTGGCGGTGCAGAAGAGCTTGGAGCAGTGTCGAAGCGTGCTGAAGGAGGCGGCGGTGAAGTAGCATCGTCTTCATCCTCGATCACTCTGGCATTCACAGTTGCAGCAGAGGAAGAGAACTCAGAGTCTTCAAGGGATGGAGTTCGTCACGGCACTGCCCTTCGAGGAGGTGTGGAGTCAAACTTGAATCGCTCAATGAAGCCATCCTCTTAAAGATCATCTTCAGAACACATCAGCGTTAGCCCTTTCCATGTGCGGCGAGAGGTTTCATGGGCAACAAAAGCATTCTTGGTGACAAGATTTCGAATGCGATTAACATCCACCAAGAGGCTTTGCATCTGACGCTTCAGCCAGTCATGATGCCTATCCTGTTTCTGATGAAGAGCCACAAGAAGCTCTTGGTCGTTGAGAACACGAGTGTGCTTCTTGGGTCGTGGAGCAGTTATACTGTCTGTGGCTTCAGTGAGAGCGGGATGCGGTGCACGTGTAGTGCCAGCCAAAGGATACACACGAGCGACTGCTTCAACTCCTTCAATGTTCTGAGAAAAACTCTGATGCTCAGCATTCTGAAGACTTAGGGGTTCCTTGGCAGGCTCAGGATAGATGGCTTTAATCGACATATCCACATCAGGCAGAAAAATCCGATGATTGCGAGCAGATGGCTGATATGAGATAGTGGAGTGAAGTTTGATCAGCCGCATGACCCATGGGGCGTAGAACTTCAAGCCAAACAGATCAGAGCCTGATGAAGCAAGTTGGCGAATGAAGAAGTCCTTTGCATTGAAGCATTTTCCATGAAGAATATAGAAGACCAAAGTCTTCATTGCACCTTCAAGCTTGGCATGTGGAGAGTGCCCTTTGATGGGACAGAGAGTTCGCCTTATGATGTGATAAATGGTTCTTGGCAGATACTCAAGGTCTTCAATGAAGAACTCCGTGGGATAAGCAGCATCTTGGGGCAATGGCTTCATCATACTGAGCATCTGACTCATATTAGGTTCAGTCTTCTGAAAGATGCTCTCAATAGATTCACTATGAAGCTGACAGCCATGCTCGTAGAGATCGCCAGGAGTGGGCAAGCCAGTGAGCTCAATGATGTCAAAGGCTTTGGCTTCGTGATGAACGTTTCCTGTCATCCACTCCAGGACCCAAGTCTTCGGATCTCTGCTATACCCGCGGATGTGAAGTGTGGCATAGAATTGGAGCAGCAACTCTTCATTCCAATGCTCTTGGTCAGTGACGAACGGCAGCAGTCCAACTACTTTGAAGCAATCCAGAGCTTCTTCCAGACAGGGCAGACCAGCTATAGCTTCAATGTCAAGACGCTTATGGGGGAAGATGCGACCTTGATTGTATAGAATGCAGGAGTAATAGCTTCGCTGCGGATAGCTCCAGAACCGATCAGATGATATCCTTTCCCTTGAGTAGGGGTTCCTGGAGCTATTGAAGAATGTGTTGTCTGCTCTGAAGCCATTGATATTGAAGGATCCAGGTGCTGATGTAGGACCTGGGAACCTGGGCAATCTTGGGATTGGCTTCTGTACCTGAGGCATGTGCTCAACATGATAGTCGAACTGGGGACCGGCAGCAGGGGCAGGAACAGAAGCAGTGGGATCAGTGGCTTCGCTGACTTCTGATGCTTTTGTTGGTGAGGGCTCCACATTAGCTTCAGCCATGATAGCGTTAGTGGCTTCAGTGGTGTTGATGGTGGCAGCCTCAAGATGTTCAACCTCCCCTTGATGAACTGGAGGGTCGGTCACAGTCACGTTCTCCTCGAGAACAGCTTCTTGGTGAGACGGGGGTGTAGCAGCGCTTGGGGTTTCTTCTTCATCGGCTGATGCAGCCGGAATGTCTTCAGCAGATTCAGCTTCAGACGCAGAGACTGGAGGCCTTGGTCCTTTGCGAAGCCTGCGCAACGCAGGCGACGCCTGTGTAGTTTGAGTTGGCTGGGCCTCAAAGTCTTCTTCCTCTTGTGGGCGATCAGCCCATGAAGCATCCTGAGCGATTGGCGTCAGAGGACGCCCAATGCTGATGAGTTCGCTGTGCTCGAGCCGAGGAAGGACTGCACCATCTTCTACATGGTCATGGTGACCAATGTCTTCAGCAGCGATGGGATCAGCTGCTGGAAAGTCTTCAGCTTCATGAGCCTCTGTGAAAGCAGGCTCATGGATTGTCAGTTGGCGTTCAGCGTCAGGACGAACCATGGAAATGGGTTCAACTATCAAAGGCTTTGTGGGAGCAGCCCGATCTTTCTTGGTCTTCCTCTTCTTCTTGGAGGGGGTAATAGGAGAGGCTTCAGGATGTTTCCTCTTCCTGGCTTCAGCCTCAGCAGTCCTCGTCTTCTTGAGCTCTGAAGCGGTTGACCGGCTTTTTGGCTTCGAGCCAGTCATTCTAGTTGGGAAGACAATGGGATCTACTTCCTGCCTTGGTGCGTCAGGTTCAGCCGTAGCGGGCTTCTTCATCTTCTTTGCAGCCATCCTGGGGTCGATGCTAGGATGCCCAAGGGCCTTGCGCTTCTCAGCCTCATTGTAGGCTTGCACACATCTGTCAGCCAGAACCTTCATGCGCTCACGAGAACCTTGAGCTTCTGCACGTTTCTTGAGAAAGGCTTCCTTGAGCTCGTGCAGCATAATCTTGAAGTTCTTCACCTCTTGCACGCTGAGCTTGGCCATATGCTTCTTGAACTGAGCCTTTTCATAGTCAATCTTTTGCTTCAGTTCAACAATGCGCTGGGCGATAGCTAACTCTGAAGCAATGGCGCCATGGAAGGTGACACTGAGGCCAATGGGTAGCTGCAGATCTTTGAAGCTGATGTTTGGCGTGTCAAACCACTCATCAATGAAGTTGTGGATGATTGTTACATCAAAGAGAGGCAGATCATTGAAGATTTCTGCTTCTTCTTTGCTCTTGATGAGTTGCTCAAGAGCGTCATCTGCAAGATCTTCATCACTTGACAGATCAATGGCATCACTGCGCAGAATGGCAGCAGCTGTTAGCTCTTGGCCGGTGTGTGGCAGAGGCATCTTGACCTTCTGGCGCTTGGAGATGCGTGATAAGTCTTCAGACTGCACACTATCTTCAGAAGGTGCAGTTGCCAGTGGCTTCGCTCGTGAGATTTTTGGTGAAGGGGCAGGCTTTGAAGCTTTAGGCTTCTTCTTTGGCTTCGGCGCTGCAGGCGCTTCATCTGATTCAGCGTCATCTGCAGGCTCATTCACGGCTGTCCCTTGAACCAAGATATGGGTGATGAGACCTTCAAGGTTGTAGAAAGGACCAATGACATTGGGTTCTGCATCACGTGTGCCATCTGCCCTTGGAGCTGAGGGACCAGGGTTGAAGTCTAGTCCCAATGTCTTCTTGTTTTGCTTCGCTGAGTTCTGGGAAAACTGGAAGTTGCGTTTGAATAGAATGTCGTCACGACACCATAGTAGTGACGATGGGTGCGCATCAGCAGGCTATGGCCCACGGACCATGCAGGGATAGAAGCCTTGTTCAATGGCTTCATCTCTGGACCTGGGTTGAAGATTCTTGTATAGGATGTCTCCCCACGGTCTCTTGATGGCATTTTTCTCAGCATATTCCTGGGTTACAAATCGGTATTTGAACCATTGTTCTGCCCAATATCTTCGAATCCATTGGATTCGGGTCTTGCGCTAATTGTAATCCTCTTCAGGATCTGCCTTGTACAGTTCTGAGAGGTCATCTGGCAGATCTCTAGATGTTTCTCCATGACGCTTTCTGCCACCCTTCCTTGCTGATTTTTCTGAAGCCATGAACCTTAATCTGAAAGGCTTCAATATGTTCAGAGGCTTCAAAGGTTTTCGCTTGCTGGACAAACAGGAACTGGCTTCGGGAGAATTTATGTGATGCTGTAAGAATTCTGCAAATGAATGCAGACTATGAGAACCAAAGGATTCTCCCACGGACATGTACCTGTGACAGCATTAAGGTGTGAGGGAAGGGGAAGAGGTCATATGCATTCTCAGAAGATTTTGAAGATAAATCAGTTTAGAAGACAATGACCTCATCGTGCGAAGACATTCACTCATAGATAAGGAGTTGGTTCCAGATTTGTACGAATCCACGGATCAGTACAAGTGAGGAATCTAACTACTTTGTGAAGCATAAGTGAATATACTAGGCATGTTATGAGATGCAGTATGAGAGAGATCTAACTTGTGTGAATAGAAACTGCTTGTGGTAGAAAGTGACAAAGCCATAGGATCAACGGTGCCGTAAAAAGGAAGTTTTATTTACCACACTAAGAACTGCTAGACGGAGTGGAAGATGAGGCCGAGCAGTTCGATCTTCCGTGCCCTAACTTGGCGACGGAGGACACCTACGGCGACGGCGGAGAGGACGATGTCCACGGTCGGCGTGAAGACGGCGTCAGAGAGGTTGCGGCAGCAAAGCGCTTCGTCGCCGGCGTCGTCAAGGGCTAGCGGTGGCGCTAGGGTTCGTGCGAGAGTGGAAGAAGAGATAATGACCACCGTGAAGTGTGTATTTATAGGTACAGGGGCGGCACTGCGTTATTACACAGGTGCCCCTGGCGATTCGCATCTGAGGAACACGTGGCCATTATGCGGAATTTTGGGGTTTGTTCCACGTCCCACGCACGCCTGGATTGTCAGGTGGTCGTTCCTACTTCTCCGGGTTTCATGTGGAGGAATGAGCATTGAAAACGGACTTAATGGTTGTCTCTGTATCTTCTGCTGACAAGGACGCAGAGAAGACATTCGACAGT
The DNA here is from genome assembly GCF_056163025.1 of Triticum urartu. Classification (NCBI taxonomy): domain Eukaryota; kingdom Viridiplantae; phylum Streptophyta; class Magnoliopsida; order Poales; family Poaceae; genus Triticum; species Triticum urartu. The sequence continues at coordinate 534,256,693 of NC_141875.1, forward strand.
TTTAATAGAATGCATATGATTTGGAGAGATAGAATTTGAGATAGAAAGCATAGAGAGGTTAGGGTCCGATCACATTCACTTAGTTCAAAAGATTCAACAAAAAGACATAGCTATAAGTGAATGTTGTAGAGGACAGAACACTAGTATATATATATAATCAACATAGTGAAGATAATCATGAAGACATGTTGAGATTGAAGCCAAACCAAATGTGAAGACATATCAAGGTAACGCCATGAGTGAAACACTTCAAAATAGAACATTTGGTGGTGGCGTTACCCACCGTATAGGAAGTATTAGACCCAGACACGGCGCACAATTATCGTGGCGCTCCGAAGTCAAATTCCACATTAATGTATTCACACTTAGAATGTATGTCTTCATTGATTGAAGATATACTTTACTTCGTGTGTTGCACATCTAAGTCATCAATATGCATAAGGGATAGGATGTGTGCCTGATCACAGGACATTTGAGGATTCCAGGATATTTAGCTCACACCGTAACTTGCAAAATCTCTTCTCATCCAAGGGCTTGGTGAAGATATCTGCCAATTGCTCTTCAGTGTTGACGTGTATGATATCAATATCTTCCTTCACAACATGATCTCTGAGAAAGTGATGACGAATTTGAATGTGCTTTGTCTTCGAGTGCTGAACTGGGTTGTTGGCAATCTTGATGGCGCTTTCGTTGTCGCAGTAGAGTGGCACTTGCTTCAGATGAATGCCATAGTCTTTGAGCGTTTGCTTCATCCACAGAAGCTGAGCGCAGCAAGATCCAGTAGCAATGTATTCAAATTCAAAAGTGGAGAGAGATACACAGTTCTGCTTCTTTGAAGACCAACATACAAGTGATCCTCCCAGAAAGTGACATGTGCCTGATGTAGACTTGCGATCAACTTTGTCACCAGCATAATCAGCATCCGAGAATCCAACCAGATCAAACCCTGAGCCCTTTGGATACCATAATCCTAGAGTTGGGGTGTGAGCCAAATATCGAAGAATTCGCTTCACAGCTAAGTGATGCGACTCCTTTGGTGCCGCTTGAAATCGAGCACACATGGAAACACTAAGCATAATATCTGGCCTAGATGCACATAGATAAAGTAAAGAACCAATCATGGAGCGGTATACCTTTTGATCGAACTCTTTACCATTGTCGTCAGGACCCAGATGACGCTTGGCTGGCATTGGCGTCGTGAAGCCTTTGCAGTCTTGCATACCGAACTTCTTCAGGCAATCTTTGAGATACTTCTCTTGAGATATGAAGATGCCGTTGCGTTGCTGTCGTATTTGAAGACCTAGAAAGAACTTCAGCTCTCCCATCATAGACATTTGATATTGCTCTTGCATCATATATCCAAACTCTTCACTGTACTTCTGATTGGTGCAGCCGAAGATAATGTCATCCACATATATTTGGCACACAAACAGTTCACCATCATATGTCTTCGTGAAGAGAGTGGGGTCGAGAGAACCAGGTATGAAGCCTTTGCTCTTCAGGAAGTATTTGAGTGTGTCATACCAGGCCCGAGGGGCTTGTTTGAGGCCATACAGTGCCTTGTTGAGCTTGTATACCATGTCAGGATGTTTTGGATCTTCAAAGCCAGGAGGTTGTGCAACATACACTTCTTCTTCAATCTTGCCATTGAGGAAGGCGCTCTTCACATCCATTTGATAAAGAAGTATGTTGTGATGATTTGCATGGGCCAGCAGTATGTGTATGGCTTCAAGTCTAGCCACAGGAGCAAATGTTTCGTCGAAGTCAATGCCTTCCACTTGAGTATATCCTTGAGCAACGAGACGAGCTTTGTTTCTGACAACTTGACCATGCTCATCTTGCTTGTTGCGGTATATCCATTTGGTGCCTATTATGTTGTGCTTCCGAGGATCGGGACGCTTGACCAGTTCCCATACATTATTCAGCTCAAACTGTTGAAGCTCGTCTTGCATAGCTTGAATCCATTCAGGTTCCATGAAGGCTTCTTCAACTTTCTTGGGTTCTGTTATTGAGACGAATGCGAAGTGCCCACAGAAATTTGCTAGCTGAGTTGCCCTTGAACGAGTGAGTGGACCGGGTGCATTGATGCTATCAATTATTCTTTCAATCTGCACTTCATTGGCAACGCGAGGATGTACAGGGCGAAGATTTTGCTCTTGCTGATCATTGTCGTTGTTAGAAGGAATGTCTTCAGGCTGAGCATTGTCTTCATGTTGATCAGGTGCTGAGATGATAAGTTCTTCTTCAGGATGAGCTTCAGAAGGTATAATTTCTCCAGTTCCCATTAGCTTGATTGATTCACTGGATGGAACTTCATCTAGCACATTTGGCAGTTGCTCTCTTTGTGAACCGTTGGTCTCATCGAACCGCACATCCACTGTTTCAACCACTTTTTAATGAAAGAGATTGAAGACTCTGTAGGAGTGCGAATCCTTTCCATATCCAAGCATAAAACCCTCATGTGCTTTTGGTGCAAAATTTGAGGTGTGATGTGGGTCCTTGATCCAGCACCTGGCGCCAAATACTCTGAAGTAACTGACATTTGGCTTCTTGCCAGTAAGGAGCTCATAAGATGTCTTGTTCAGAATCTTGTGAAGATAAACACGATTGATTGTATGGCATGCAGTATCAATGGCTTCAGGCCAGAATTTTCTTAGAGTCTTATATTCATCTAGCATCGTTCTGGCCATCTCAATGAGTGTTCTGTTCTTGCGTTCGACGACCCCATTCTGCTGTGGCGTGTACGGGGCTAAGAATTCATGTGTGATGCCCAAGGTATCAAGATATGTATCAATGCCAGTGTTCTTGAATTCAGTGCCATTGTCACTTCTGATATGCTTTATCTTGGCGCCATAGTTGTTCATTGCTCGATTGGCGAAGCGTCTGAAGACATCATGCACTTCAGTCTTGTAAAGGATTATGTGCACCCAAGTATATCTAGAATAATCATCAACAATGACAAAGCCATATAGACAAGCAGTAGTAGTAAGAGTTGAGTAATGAGTGGGACCGAAAAGATCCATGTGAAGCAGTTCGAAGGGTCGAGTAGTGGTCATGATTGTCTTCGAGAGATGTTTGGCCCTCGTCATCTTTCCTTCCTCACAGGCACCGCATAAGTGATCTTTCTTGAACTTGACGCCCTCAATGCCTATGACATGCTTCTTATTTGCCAGGGTGTGGAGGTTCCTCATGCCAGCATGCCCAAGCCTCCGATGCTAGAGCCAGCATTCTGAAGCTTTTGCTAGAATACATACGGCAAGCTATGGTCCTGCTGAGAAATCTACCACGTACAAATCATCTTTTCGATACCCTTCAAATACTAGAGACTTGTCAGATTCCATTAGAACAAGGCAACGATATTTTCCAAATATTACGATCATGTTTAAATCGCAAAGCATTGAGACAGACATTAAGTTGAAGCCAAGGGATTCAACAAGCATGACTTTATCCATGTGTTGATCCCTTGAGATTGCAACTCTACCTAGACCCAATACCTTACTTTTACCAGTGTCAGCAAATGTGATGTGGCTCTTGTCGGATGGACGTAAGGTTGAGTCCATAAGAAGGCTTCTTTTGCCAGTCATGTGATTTGTACACCCACTATCAATAATCCATTCTGAAGACGCTGGTGTCGTACCCTACAGTGCAGTTAGGGGGATAGGCTTCACGAAGAGCATTGTGAAGCAAAAAAATTTGACGAACCAGTGGGTTATGAAAGCTTAGATCCAGATTAGGACTAATAGGGAGAGTAGCAAGCGATTCAGGAACGAAGTACATAGTAAGACCATTCGGGCATTTGATCTTGCGCCCTACAAGATGTTTAAGGTCCCCAGCAATAGCGTCAGACGATTTTGGTTTTCTGCTGGAGACCTTTCCCTGCAAAAGAGAGTTAAGCTTTCTTAGCCACCCACATCTTCAAGGGTGGCTTAGAAGCAATAAGTCTAAGTGCAGCATCTGAGAACTTTGGCTTTGGAGCCCTAGCAAACAGTCTTGCAGGCGGACAATAGTACTCATAAGAATAAGCAAAATAGTTCTTGGTCTTATGAACATGGCGGTTTGATGAACCGCTCTCATATTCATATGCCTGAGTATGGTTTCCCTACAAAACATTTGCGTTAGTGCGACTCAGGTGAATCCTCTGTCTGTATGAAGCCTTTGGACCGTATGAAGCCTTTGGTCTGAGGTTTGTCTTCTTCACGGAAGGTGTCATGATGACATTCACAGGAAGATTCTCCAGACACCTTTTCGGAACCTAGATCTTCTTCATAGGCGGTCCATTCCTGCAGTTAGTACCAATGTACCTGGCAAACACTTCACCATTCTGATTCTTAAATAGTTTATAGTTTGCATCAAGGGATTCATCAATGATAATGGGGTTAGCACAAGTGAAGCCAGATAGATTGGATGGATCTGCTGAAGGTTCCTTTGCAGCAACCCATGTGGTTTTGGGGTACTGCTCAGGTTTCCAGTAAGAGCCATCAGCATTCATTTTCCTTACGAACCCAACACCCTCTTTCCTCAGGTTTCGGTTCAGAATCTGCTTTTTGAGGACATCACATAGTGTCTGATGCCCTTTAAGACTTTTGTACATCCCTGTTTCAAGCAATGTCTTCAACCTAGCATTCTCATCAGCAATAGCAGTGGTATCCTCAGCAGAGGGGTTAGTTACCACATCAACAGTTGAAGATATTGCAACAGTAGTAGCAGTAGAACATTCAACAACAGAAGTAGCATTATCACGCTCAATGCATTTAAGACATGGTGGTTCAAATCCTTCCTGAGTGGAACTGATCTGTTTGGCGCGAAGTGACTCATTTTCCTTTTGAAGATCTTCATGAGCCGCTCTCAATTTCTCAAGATCTTGCTTCCTATGAAGATAATCATAGGAAAGCTTTTCATGAGTTGTTGAGAGAGTTTCATGATGACTTTCAAGTTCCTCATACTTAACGTGAGGATTTTTTATGTCTTCAATTAAGGATTCAGATCGAGTCATTTCAGCACCTAACAGATCATCGCTTCTGTCTAGCAGTTTTTGAATATGTTCCATAGCTTTCTGTTGTTCAGTTGCAATTTTAGCAAGTGTTTTGTAGCTGGGTTTTGAACCACAATCAGAGTCATCGTCACTAGATGTTTGATAGTGAGTAGTGCGTGTGTTTACCTTGGCACCACGTGCCATGAAGCAGTAGGTGGAAGCAGAGTAGTCCTTGTCATTTGCATCGGTGTCGGTGATGAAGTCATTGTCTTCAGTGTTGAAGATGGACTTGGCAATGTATGTTGTAGCCAGACTTGCGACGCCTGAATCGGACTCCTCCCCAGACTCCACCTCCGCCTCCTCAGAAGTGGACTCCTCCTCTGAATCCATTTCCTTGCCAACAAATGCACGTGCCTTGCCAGATGAGCTCTTCTTGTGTGATGAAGACTTTGAGGAAGACTTCGAAGAAGACTTTGAGTATTTCTTCTTCTTCTTGTCGTCAGAGTCATATTCCTTGCTCTTCTTCTTCTTTTGTTCTCATTGTCCCACTGTGGACACTCAGAGATGAAGTGGCCAGGTTTCTTGCACTTGTGACATGTTTTCTTCTTGTAGTCGTGAGCAGAAACTTCATCATTCCTTGTGCTTGATCGGGAAGACTTTCTGAAACCTTTCTTCTTGGTGAATTTTTGGAACTTCTTCACAAGCATAGCAAGTTCCCTTCCAATGTCTTCAGGATAATCCGAACTGCTGTCAGATTCTTCTTCAATTGAGGAGACAGCTTTTGCCTTCAAGGCACGAGTTCGCCCATAGTTTGGACCGTAGATATCTCTTTTCTCAGAAAGCTGAAACTCATGTGTGTTAAGCCTCTCAAGTATGTCAGACGGATCGAGTGTCTTGAAATCATGACGTTCTTGAATCATCAGGGCTAGGGTGTCAAACGAACTATCAAGTGATCTCAGTAGTGTCTTGACGACTTCATGTTTGGTGATCTCAGTAGCACCGAGGGCTTGAAGCTCATTTGTGATGTCAGTGAGTCGGTCAAATTTGAGCTGGACATTCTTATTGTCATTTCGCTTGAAGCGGTTGAAGAGGTTGCGAAGGACACTGATTCTCTGATCTCTCTGGGTTGAGACGCCTTCATTGACCTTGGAGAGCCAGTCCCGGACCACCTTAGATGTTTCCAAAGCACTCACACGGCCATACTGTCCTTTGGTCAGATGACCACAGATGATATTCTTGGCAGTAGAGTCCAGTTGAATGAACTTCTTGACATCAGCAGCAGTGACACCTTCTCCAGCCTTGGGAACGCCGTTCTTGACGACATACCATAGGTCGACGTCAATGGCTTCAAGATGCATGCGCATCTTATTCTTCCAGTAGGGATATTCAGTTCCATCAAAGACGGGGCACGCAGCGGAGACTTCAATTATCCCTGCAGTCGACATAGCTAAAACTCCAGGTGGTTAAACCGAATAACACAGAACAAGGGAGCACCTTGCTCTGATACCAATTGAAAGTGCGTCATATCGACTAGAGGGGGGTGAATAGGCGATTTTTATGAAAGTCTTCAAAACATGGAAGTTATGAAGACAAACGATAGAAATAAACCTATTACCCTGCAGCGGAAGGTAGACTACACTAGGCAAGCCATAGTCAAGTATTCAATAGAGTGAAAGCACAATGACTAATAGCAGCAATGTAGTAAGGATCAGGTAGGAAGATATTGTGAAGCCACACAGAACACGCAGTCACTCAGTGAAGACAAAAGATAGTGCGAACATACAATGACTTCACAAGGAGTAACAGTAAGTAAAGGAAAGGGAAGATGAAACCAGTGACTCACTGAAGACAATGATTTGTTGGACCAGTTCCAGTTGCTGTGACAACTGTACGTCTGGTTAGGGCGGCTAGGTATTTAAACCTTAGGACACACAGTCCCGAACACCCAGTCCTGAACACGCAGCTCAGGACACCCAGTCCTCACCGTATTCCCCTTGAGCTAAGGTCACACAGACCTCGCCCAATCACTCTGGTAAGTCTTCAAGGTAGACTCCCAAACCTTCACAGACTTCGTTCACCGGCAATCCACAATGTCTCTTGGATGCTCAGAACGCGACGCCTAACCGGCTGAAGGATGCACAGTCCTCAAGTGTAATAAGTCTTCAGATCACACAGACAAGAAGACTTAAGTGATGCCTAATTCTCTTTGGCTCAATGAATTCTCTCTCAAAGGCTTCGAGGTGGGTTGCTCTCAAATGACAAAAGCCGTACTCTAAATCTGAGCAGCCAACCGTTTATGGTTGTAGGGGGTGGGCTATTTATAGCCACTTGGCAACCCGACCTGATTTGTCCGAAATGACCCTGGGTCACTAAGGAACTGACACGTGTTCCAATGGTCAGATTTCAAACTCACACGGCAACTTTACTTGGGCTGCAAGCAAAGCTGACTTGTCCGACTCTGGACAAGATTCGCTCTCATAGTCTTCACTCGAAGACATAGGTTTTGGTTAGGCATCACTTCAGTCATTCTGACTGGTTCTCTTGGACGCCACTTAACAGTACGGTGGTTCCTATGACTCAACAAAGAAGAAAAAGAACTACGAAAGATCTAAGTCTTCGAGCTCCATAGGCTTCACGTGATGTCTTCTCTTGTCATAGTCTTCAATGTGAATATCTTCATATACCACCTTTGACTTCAATGTCTTCATACATTTTTAGGGTTCATCTCTGGTAGGAAAACCGAATCAATGAGGGACTTCTACCTGTGTTATCCTGCAATTCTCACAAACACATTAGTCCCTCAACTAGGTTTGTCGTCAATACTCCAAAACCAACTAGGGGTGGCACTAGATGCACTTACAGTCTTATCATGTCGGGCTGCTCCCTAGGCTATAAATAGCCGCCCCCTACAACCACTAGCTGGTTGGCTTCTCCGAGAGAAACTGACACTTGTCATTTGAGAGCATCCCATCCTCCAAGGAATTTGAGCGAAAATCATCAAGTGAGGAAAACCAAAACCCAAACCCAAACACCTACATACCCAAAGTGATTGAGCATCACTGAAGAGATTGATCCTGCGTGGATCCGACGCTTGTTACCTTTGAAGACTGTACTTCTTCCAAATGGTTAGGCGTCAAGGTCTAGAGAATCCAAGAGGAATTGTGGATCGTCGAGTGACCAAGTTTGTGAAGGTTCGGAAGTCACCTGAAGACTTACCACGAGTGATTGGGCGAGGTCTGTGTGACCTTACCTCAAGGAGAATACGGTGAGGACCGTGTGTCCGAGACTGGGTGTCCTCAGGTTTAAATACCTAGCCGCTCCAACCAGACGTACAACTGAGACAATAGTTGGAATTGGTCTACCAAATCATTGTCTTCACCAAGCTCACTGGTTCTATTTCCTCAACTCTTTCATTTCCTCATAACTGTGTTGAGTGCTTGTTCATATCTGTGTTTGAAAACTTTGACTGAAGACTTTCTCAAATTCCTCCGTTCAATTTCTTCAGTCTGTTTGTCTTCATCCTGTGTTATCCTGTGCTTACGCTTTCTGTACTCTGTGCTTGTCTTCATTTCATCATGATGACTATGCTTGTGTTCTATTATGTTTACTTTTGAGTACTTATTCTGCTACTAGTAGTTCTTCGCTAAGGAATTTCCTCACCTGCAAATTCCTCAGTGAAGAATTTATAAAAATCGCCTATTCACCCCCCCTCTAGTCGATATAACGCACTTTCAACCAGTTTCTTGGTGAAGACAAGGATTTGCTAGACCAGTTCCAGTTGCTGTGACAACTGTACGTGTGGTTAGGGAGGCTGAGATTGAACTCAGAAGACCGCGTCTTCACCTTATTCCCCTTGAGCTAGGGACACCCAGTCCCCAATCACTCTGGTAAGTCTTCAAGGTAGACTTCCAAACCTTCACAGACTTCGTTCAGCAGCGATCCACAATGGCTCTTGGATGCTCAGAGCGCGATGCCTAACCGGCTGGAGGATTCACAGTCCTCAAGTGTAACAAGTCTTCAGATCACGCGGACAGAAAGACTTCAGTGATGCCTAACACTCTTTGGCTCTGGGTGTTTAGGGTATTGTCCTTGCAAGGATCTCTCTCTCTCAAAGGCTTCGGAGGTGGGTTGCTCTCAAACGACAAAAGCCATGCACTAACTCTGAGCAGCCACTAATTTGTGGTCTAGGGGGTGGGCTATTTATAGCCAGGAGGCAACCCGACCGGATATGTCCGAAATGACCCTGGGTCATTAAGGAACCGACACGTGTCCAATGGTCGGATTTCAAACACACGCGACAGCTTGACTTGGGCTACAAGTAAAGCTGACTCGTCTAGCTCTAGATAAGTTTTGCTCTCATTATCTTCGCTTGAAGACTTAGGATTTTGGTTGAGCATCACATCAGTCACTCTGACTTTGTTCACTTGGACCCCACTTAACAGTATGGTGGTTCCTATGACTCAATAAAGAAGAAAAGGAAACTACGAAACAAACTATGTCTTCACACTCCATAGTCTTGAAGTGAATGTCTTCACATGTCATAATCTTCATCGTGAATGTCTTCACGAACCACCATTGTCTTCAAGGTCTTCACACATTTTTAGGGGTCATCTCTAGTAGGTAAACCAAATCAATAAGGGACCACTGTGTGTGTTATCCTGCAATTCTCAAAAACACATTAGTCCCTCAACCAAGTTTGTCGAGAATACTCCAAAACCAACTAGGGGTGGCACTAGATGCACTTACAATCTCCCCCTTTTTGGTGATTGATGGCAAACTGGTTGAAGTTTTCAATGGGGATAAAAGTATGCGAAAGTTAAAGATCAAAGTCATTGTCTACATAAGTTACAAAAGGCCCCCCCTAAAAATGTGCATATAAGTAGTTTGCTTTTGAATGCAAATGCACATGGCAGGTTTTACTTTGTGGAGATCCTCTTCAACTTACGAAGACAATTCATCATGCATATATAAGAATAACAAAGATAATGACATGCATAATGAGAAATGGGCGTCTGTAGAATGACTTCATGCAGAATTTATCATCGCATCACAAAGTAGCAGCAAGAGTAGCAGACGACCATCAAGCTTAAGTGTTACAACTCAAGAGCCAAATAGTTTCAGAACGAGAGTTGTAAGAACTTGGTAAAAATAATGCAACCACCCCATATGGACCCGCTTGAAGACTATCAACCTCATATGCTTCTCCCCCTTTTGTCAGTAAGGACCAAAAAGGTTTGAAGACATAGAGGATCTACTCGTTCCCAGTTGGAGACGATGTTGGAGCAGGGTCAACGTTAGAGTTGGGCAGTGCAGACAGGCCTGAAGCAGAATCGTGGTGAAGTGAAGCCAGAATTGGGGAAGTGGCGTCATCTTCTTCAACGACGACTCTCACAACAACAGTTGCAGCCGAAGACAAATGTTCAAAATCTTCAATTGAGGGTGTGTGATGCCAACTTGCAGATTGAGGAGGCTTGGAGTCAAACCTGAAGCTCTTGGTGAAGCCATCTTCGCGAAGATCATCTTCAGAGCAGAGCAATGTGAGGCTCTTCCAGGACCGCCCACAGGCTTCATGCATGACGAATGAGTTCTTGGTGGCCAAGTTGCGAATGTGATGTACATCAACCAAGAGACTCTACATTTGACGCTTCAGCCAGTCATGATGCATATCCTGCTTTTTGGTGCAAAGATACCAGAAGCTCACAGTCGTTGAGGACACATTGACTCTTCTTAGGCCTTTGAGAAATGGTGCTGGCAGTGGCTTCAGTATTGGCATGATGCGGTAGACGCAAGTTGCCAGCCAAAGGATAAGCAGGAGTAGCTGAGTTTGGCACAAGAATGCCTTCAATTGGCTGCGAGAAGCTTTGATGTTCTACATTCTGTAGGTAGAGTGGCTTTTTGGCAGGCTCAGGGTAGATGGCTTCATACTCCATATCAACCTCGAGCAAAAAAATGACATGGTTGCGCAGATGGCTGATAGTTGATCGTTGAATGAAGCTCGATAATGCGCATAACCCATGGAGCATAGAACTTTAGTCCAAAGAGATCAATCCCAAAAGCTGCAAGCTATTGGATGAAGAAATCATGAGTATTGAATCTGATGCCATTGATGATATAGAAAACCAATGTCTTCATGGTGCCTTCGAGTTTAGCTTTAGAGGAATTGCCTTTGATTGGCCAGAGAGTACACCTCGGAATGTGATAAACTGTGTGGGGGCAAGTACTCAAGGTCCTTAACAAAGAACTCCTTGGGGTATTTGGCGTCATGGGGCAATGGCTTCATCATGCTCAGCATCTGGCTCATGTTTGGCTCTAGCTTCTGGAATATGCTGTGCAGTTCGTTCTGATGAAGCTGACAACCAGGTTCAAACAAATCACCTGGAGTGGGCAGGGAAGTAAGCTCAATGATGTCCTTAGCTTTGGCTTCATGATGAATGTCACCTGTCATCCACTCAAGGATCCAAGTCTTCAGATCCCTGTTGTAGCCTCAAATATGCAATGTGGCATAAAACTGCAGCAGAAGCTCTTCATTCCAGTGCTCTTTGTATGTTACAAACGGCAGCAGCCCAACATCTCTGAAGCAGTCCAAAGCCTCCTCAAGGCATAGCGGCCCAGCAATAGCATCACAATCTAAACGCTTATGAGGAAAGATGTGGTCCTGGTTGTATAGAATGCATGAATAATAGCTTCGTTGCTGATGGCTCTAGAACCTATCGGAGGTGATCTTGGGGTTCTTGTAGGGGTTCTTGGCGTTGTCGAAGAAAGTGTTGTGCGCCCTGAAGCTTTGCACATCAAAGGAGCCTGGGGCAGTGGCAGCACCGGGAAGCCTTGGCAGTCTTGGCTTTGGCTTCTGGGTTTGAGGTCTTTGCTCCACATGGTAATCATACTTAGGTCCAGGTGAAAGTGCGTTATATCGACTAGAGGGGGTGAATAGGCGACTTTTATGAAATTATTCAAAACATGGGAGTTATGAAGACAAACGATAGAAATAAACCTAATACCCTACAGCGGAAGGTAGACTACACTAGGCAAGCCATAGTCAAGTATTCAATAGAGTGAAAGCACAATGACTAATAGCAGCAATGTTGTAAGGATCAGGTAGGAAGATATTGTGAAGCCAGACAGAACACGCAGTCACTCAGTGAAGACAAAAGATAGTGCAAACATACAATGACTTCACAAGAGTAACAGTAAGTAAAGGGAAGGGAAGATGAAACCAGTGACTCGTTGAAGACAATGATTTGTTGGACCAGTTCCAGTTGCTGTGACAATTGTACGTCTGGTTGGGGCGGCTAGGTATTTAAACCTTAGGACACACAGTCCCGGACACCCAGTCCTGAACACGCAGCTCAGGACACCCAGTCCTCACCGTATTCCCCTTGAGCTAAGGTCACACAGACCTCGCCCAATCACTCTGGTAAGTCTTCAAGGTAGACTCCCAAACCTTCACAGACTTCGTTCACCGGCAATCCACAATGTCTCTTGGATGCTCAGAACGCGACGCCTAACCGGCTGGAGGATGCACAGTCCTCAAGTGTAATAAGTCTTCAGATCACACAGACAAGAAGACTTAAGTGATGCCTAATTCTCTTTGGCTCTGGGTGGTTAGGGCTTTATCCTCGCAAGGAATTCTCTCTCAAAGGCTTCGAGGTGGGTTGCTCTCAAACGACAAAAGCCGTACTCTCAATCTGAGCAGCCAACCGTTTATGGTTGTAGGGGTGGGCTACTTATAGCCACTTGGCAACCCAACCTGATTTGTCCGAAATGACCCTGGGTCACTAAGGAACTGACACGTGTTCCAACGATCAGATTTCAAACTCACATGGCAACTTTACTTGGGCTACAAGCAAAGCTGACTTGTCCGACTCTGGACAAGATTTGCTCTCATAGTCTTCACTCGAAGACATAGGTTTTGGTTAGGCATCACTTCAGTCATTCTGACTGGTTCTCTTGGACCCCACTTAATAGTACGGTGGTTCCTATGACTCAACACAAAAGAAAGAGAACTACGAAAGATCTAAGTCTTCGAGCTCCATAGGCTTCATGTGGTGTCTTCTCTTGTCATAGTCTTCAATGTGAATATCTTCATATACCACCTTTGACTTCAATGTCTTCATACATTTTAGGGGTCATCTCTGGTAGGAAAACCGAATCAATGAGGGACTTCTACCTGTGTTTTCCTGCAATTCTCACAAACACATTAGTCCCTCAACTAGGTTTGTCGTCAATACTCCAAAACCAACTAGGGGTGGCACTAGATGCACTTACACCAGGAGAAGTGGGCGGAACCATGATAGGCCATCTCACGGTGACAAGCTCACCACTACGACTAAACGCGCGTTCCATTGTATCAGGCCTTGGTGGAGGAACAACGTCATCTGAAGTGATTGGCTGCCCAATGTTGTCAGTTGCAGCATTGCTTTCGGGCTCCACATTGTCTTGAACCATGACAGTGTGATTGGCTTTAGTGGCATTGGTGGTCGCAGCCTCATTGTTTTCAACCTCCATCTCTTCAACGACTGGAGGGTCTGGCACAATCACGCTCTCTTCGTGTAGGACTGGATCACTGGTAGGGGGAGTGGCTTCTCTCTCTTCTTCTTTCTCTTCTTCTTTTTCTTCTTTGGCTGATGCAGCCGGAATGCCTTCAGCAGCATTAGCTTCAGACTCAGAAGCAGACACAGAAGGGATGGCTTCAGGAAACACTTGACATGCTACTGAGCTTGTGTGTTGCAAGTCCTCTTATGGAATGCTTGACATGGAGACGTGAGGCCCGAGGCCTTTGCGAAGCCTACGAAATGCTGGCGATGCCTTTGGTGAGGGAGTGGTCTGTTCCATGTAGTCATCATCAACCATCGGAGTGGTGACTTGAGTTGGTGGAGTACGGGGGATTTCATCTTGCATGGGGGTGTCTGGTTGTTGCTCTACCCATGAATCATCCTGAGCAACCGGCGTCAATGGACGACCAATGCTAATGAGTTCACTGCTCGTGGGAGCAGGCGATGATACCAGATTGGATTCAAGCTGAGGAAGGACGTCATCATCAGTAACATTGTCTTCATGACCAATGTCTTCAGCTGCGTTGGGGTCAACGGCTGGTATCTCTTCACTTGTTGGAGCCTCTGTGGAAGTAGGCTCATGAATCACAAGGCGGCGCTCGCGGTTGGTAGGAGGAACAACAGCGATTGGTTCAACATTGAGGGGCTCTGGGGCAGCAGCACGCTCTTTTCGTGAAGACTTTGAAGCCTTTGTCTTCAACTTCTTCTTGGAGGGAGCATCATTAGAGGCGTCTTTATGCTTCCTCTTCCTGGCTTCAACCTTAGCTTTCCTTGTCTTCTTTTTCTCAGAAGTTGCTGAGGGGACCTTTGGCTTTGAAGCCAGTCATGCTGGCAGGGAAGACTATGCTTGGTTGGCCCTGCCTTGAAGATTTTGGTTCAGCTTCAGCAGAATTCTTGCTCTTCTTGGCAGCCATCTTGGGATCGATGCCGGGACGCCCAAGTGCCTTTCTCTTTTCAGCCTCATTGTGCGCTTGCACACACTTTGTGCATAGTACTTCATGCGCTCGCGTGAGCCTTTGGCTTCTTCATGATTCTTGTTGAACTGGTCCTTGAGGTCATGCATTATCTGCTTGAATTTTTGCACATCAACAACACTGAGCTTGGCCATGTGCTTCTTGTACTAAGCCTTCTCATAGTCTATCTTGTTCTTCAGCTCAACAATTTTTTGAGCTAAGGCAAGATTATTGGCAATGGCTCCTTGGAAGGTGACGCTGATGTCCATTGGCAGCTGTAGATCATCAATGTTGATGCTTTGATCCTCAAACCATTCATCAATGAAGTTATTGAGAATATCAGCATCAAAAAGAGGCAGATCTTGGAAGATCTCGGCCTCCTGCTTGCTCTTGATCAACATTTCCGAAGCATCATCTCCAATATCTTCATCACTTGATAGATCGATGGTGTCGTCTTCATTGCACAGAATGGCGGCAGGACTAAGATCATGCCTAGAAATCTTCTTAGGCTTCTTGGTCTTCTCAGAGACTCGAGATTGATCTTCAGACTACACACAGAATTCAGGAGGTGCAGTTTTCAATGGCTTCACAGTCGAAGCTTTTGGTGCAGCATAGGGCTTTGAAGCGTTTGACTTCTTCTTCTGCTTCGGTGGTGCAGGTGCATCCTCAGAGTCTGCATCATCAGCAGACTAATCTATTGTGTCCCTGTGAGTGGCAATATGGGAGAGGAGCCCATCGAAGCCATTGAAGGGGCCAATGACATCGGGATTAGTGTCATGCGTGCCATCCGGCCTTAGAGCAGATGGACCAGGATTGAAGTTGAGTTCGAATGCCTTCTTGTTCTTGACAGCAGACTCCTTTGCAAACTGGAAGTTGCACTTGAAGAGATCATCGTCATGACACCATCGAAGAGATGATGGGTCGGCATTTTCTGGCCGAGGTCCTTGGACCATGCATGGATAGAAGCCTTGAGCAATAGCTTCAGGCTTCATCTTCGGTGGCAAATTCCTACAAAGAATATTGCCCCATGGGAGCTTAACAGCATTCTTTTCTGCATACTCAGGTGTGACGAAGTTATACTTGAACCATTGCTCAGCCCAATATCTTCGAATCCACTGGATTCTAGTCTTGCGCTAATTGTAGTTCTCCTCAGGATCAGACTTGTAAATTCATACAGATCTGGGGGCAGGTCCAGAGCAGTATTGCCACGACGTTGCCGGCCACCTTTTCTTGCAGATTTCTCAGTAGCCATAATATTCAGACAGAGAGGCTTCAAAACAGTGAAAGGTTTCCGACGACTTGTCAAACAAGAACTGTCTTCAAGAGAGTCAATATGATGCTGTAAGTATTCTGCAAATAAATGCAGACTATGCGAACCAAGGGATTCTCCCATGGACATGTACCTGTGACAGCATTAGAGATGCTAGGGAAGGGGAAGAGGTCATATGCATTCTCAGAAGATTTTGAAGATAAATCAGTTTGAAGACATTGACCTCATAGTGTGAAGACATTCACTTATTTGAAGTGAGTTGGTTCCAGATTTGTACGAATCCAAGAATAAGTACAAGTGAGGAATCTAACTAGTTATGAAGCATAAGTGAATATACTTTGCAAGGTATGAGATTCAGAAACATAAAGATCCGGATTTGGAAGTGCAGAAACCACTTTTGGGTGAAGTGGACGGATTTGACAGATCGGAAAAGTGGTAAAAAGCAAGTTTATTTACCACTTGAAGAACTGCTAGATGGGGCAGAACAGATGCCAAGCAGTCCAATCTCCCGCGCCCTAACTTGGTGGTGGAAGACACCTACGATGGCGGCGGAGAAGACGAGGTCCGCAGCCCGCGTGAGGAGGGCGTCGAAGAGGTCGCGGCAGCTAAGCGCTTCATCTCTAACGTCGACATGAGCTAGCAGTGGCGCTAGGGTTTGAGCGAGATGGCGAGGTGGAAGGGGAAATAATGACCGCGTGGGTGTGTATTTATAAGGTGAAGGGCTACGCAGCGCAATTATGCAGGTGCCCCTGGCGGTTCACATCTGATGGACATGTGGCATGCATGCAACTCATTGATAGTTGTTCCATGTTCCCACGTGAGCCTGGTTTGTCGGGTGTCCGTTCCGGGTTCTCCGATATTCAGGCAAAAGAGATATAGCATTAAAATATTGTTAAAAGTGTGTCTCTATGTCTTTAGCTGACAAGGACGCAGTGAAGACATTCGACACGTGTCAACAGAATGGATATGACTGGGCAGAAAGAATTTGAGGTAGAAGCATAGAAGGGGTTAGGGTCTGATCACATTCACTTAGTTCAGAAAATGGCAAGTTTGAAGACATAGCTATATGTGAATGTTGTAGAGGACAGAACACACACACACACACACATATATATAGATATATGTACCAGAAAAGCCCAAATCAACACTGCGAAGATAAACTTTGACGACAAATCAATGTTGAAGACAAACCAAATATGAAGATAATGCAATCATGACGCCAAATGAAAATCTTCGAGAAAGTTTGGTAGTGGCATTACCCACCGTATAGGAAGTATTAGACCCAGACACAACACACAATTATCGTGGCGCTCCAAAGTCAAATTCCGCATTGATGTATTCACACTTAGAGGGTAAGTCTTCATTAATTGAAGATATACGTTACTTCATATGTTACACGTCTAAGTCATCAACATGCATAAGCGTTAGGATGTGTGTCCATTCACAGGACATTTGAGGATTCTAAGATATTTAGCTTACATTGCAGCTTGCAAAACCTTTTCTCATCCAAGGGCTTCGTGAAGATATCTATCGATTTCTTTTCAGTGTCGAAGTGAATGATATCAATGTATTCCTTCATGACATGATGTCAGAGAAAGTGATGACGGATCTGAATGTGTTGTGTCTTCGAGTGCTGAACTAGATTGTTGGCACTCTTGATAGCGCTTTCATTGTTGTAGTAGAGTGTCACATGCTTCAGGTGGATGCCATAGTCCTTGAGAGTTTGCTCCATCCATAGAAGTTGAGCGCAGCAAGATCCAACAGCAATGTATTCGGATTTAGCAGTGGAGAGTGATACACAGTTCTGGTTCTTTGAGGACCAACAAACAAGAGATCGTCCAAGAAAGTGACATGTGCCTGATGTGGACTTGCGATCAACCTTGTCACCAGCATAATCAACATCTGAGAATCCAACTAGATCAAACTCTAAGCCCTTTGGATACCATAATCCTAGTTTTGGGGTGTAAGCCAAATATCGAAGAATTCGCTTCGCAGCTAAGTGATGCGATTCCTTTGGTGCCGCTTGGAATCGGGCACACATGCAAACGCTAAGCATTATATCAGGCCTAGATGCACATAAGTGGAGTAAAGAACCAATCATGGAGTGGTATACCTTTTGATCGAACTATTTACCATTGTCGTCGGGGCCCAATTGGCCTTTGGTTGGCATTGGCTGTAGCGATCCGACCTCAAACGGTCAAATCTCTCAGTATAAGTGTCATCCCTGGATTGGTAATGCTGACACACACACTCGAGGATTTATAACATAGTTCAATCACACACTTATCACATCGAATATCTCAAGTGAGTACTTGTTACAATAATATGGCTGAAGGCCATCTAAATAAGATAACAGCGGAAGCTTCGAAGGTAAATGAGTCCATCAACTCCAACGGCATAGCTGAGTGCATGACAACGACCTAGCGCACCTTAGTCTTCATCTCAAAACTCTGCAACATAATATGTTGCAGCCTGTGTAGTTCGGCACATGGAATATGCTGGCAAGATAACACTATAGAGCAATGAACAAGTAACAGCTATAATTATATGCATATATGGCTGGTGGAAGGCTCTATGGTTATTATTTTGCAGAAAGCTAGTTTTTCCCTACAACAAAGGAATATATTTTATTTAACAACAAAGTTTGTTGAAAAACATTGAGAATGGTAACCCCATCTCAATCCCAAATTAATAATCATTAACCCAACAAGTTAGTTAAGTAAAGTGATGAGATCAACATAGAAATTCGAACACCAGATACTCAAAATGTCCATAACCGGGGTCACGGCTAACCATGATTAGTTTATACACTCTACAGAGGTTTGCGCACTTTTCCCCACAAGACTCGATCTCCTCCGTTATATTTCTCGCACTACATGATGTTTGAGACACGGATGACCGAGACACAGTCTTTCCGAAGAGGTCCCCTTAATCGATAGATAGGCCGGTACACCTACAATCCCCTACATCTGCTAGCCCATCATGGAAAGGTTTCCCACAACTTACTTAACTATGGCAGAGCCCATAGTGTCTTGTGGCTGCACACGGAAGTTTCCAGCATGAACAACATAATGATCCCTTTGAGCCTGGGTGGCGAACCATAGGAAAAATCACACGGATATTCCGGGATTCTCCTTTGGGCAACACTGGATTTCCCCAGGTGCCCACAAACCAATCCACCCAGATGTGTGTTAAAGTAGCCACCTTAAGTAAGCCCTTAGTTCATAATAATACTCACAACTGTCATGAATCACTCAAACCAAACCACGTCTACGAGCATAGCATGGCAAAGTATAAATTTGCGTAATGTAGTAACTCCCAAGGTTTGAATAAACGAGCAATAGGTACTACCTCAACAACTACTTCCCAATACCCACATGTTAAATAGATCCTACTCATACAATGTTTGAGGATTGAGACTAATGCATAAAAACTTGGTAATAAGGGATATGATCAAAGTGTTACTTGCCTTGCTGACGATATGAAAACCCTAGTGATTCGTAGTAACACGCTTTCGCACTCCAGAAACTCTATCGTGAACAAACAATAGCATACATAAGCACTCAAGCATAAGATGCAAGGGTAAAACTCAAATGAAAAGATCCAAACTGAAAGTTCAACTGAAGAGCTTCGATTTGCAAAAAGAAACAACTGAATCGGAGCTACGAAACACAAACTACGATCATAAGAAGTTCAAATCCAAATCTGCTTGCAACCAAATTTTAGTTTGTCAAAATCATGTTCATTTTATTATCTGGAAAGAGGGAAACAAGACGAAGATTTTGGTGTTGGTTTCACTGGATTTGGACGAATGAGCAAAAAGTTGCAAAGGTTTGAAGATCAGGGACTAATTTGTGAGAAAAGTATTTGCGGATAGGTTCCTGGCCAAAAATAAAATAAAAAGAAAAACCTATCGAACGAACGTTCGCTAACAGAACCAAACGAATGAACGTTGTTCGCTACTGTGGATTAACGGATGAACGCCCGCAAATAAGATCTGAACGTAAAAACCGAGAAAAACCCTAACCCTAAAAATAAATCGATCTAAACTGAAGAACCAAAAAAACTAAAAAAGAACCAGCAAACCGGGACGGATTTATACCGGTTAACGGTGGCGGCGGGGTCAAAGGCTACGGCGAAAACATGCGGCTCCGGCGAGGCAAAGCGGCGGCGGTGGCGCTGGGCTATGGTGCGGCGGCGCGGCGTCGGGCGGGGTGCGGCGGCGGCGGCTTGCGAGAGGCGCGGCAGCAAGCGCGAGCGGTGGCAGCTAGCGGCGGCAGCGCAGCGGGTTGCGGCGGCGGCGGCAGCTGTGGAACGAGGTGGGGAGGAGGCGGCGGGGTGGGGCGGGCTTTAAAGGAGGCGAGGCGGCGCGTGCCTTGGGCGAGGGGGCGGCCCGACGGGAGTCCGATCCGGACTCCCTCGGCGTCTGTGCAGCGGCGGGACTCCTCCCGCTCGGGAGGAAGGCGACGGGGCGACGTGGGCTGCAGCCCAGCTCAACTCGGCCTTCGGCAGAGTCAGGCGGCGAACTTTTTTTTAAATAAAATTTCGCCCGAGGAAAATCCTAATAAAATATTAAAAAAATTCTAAAAATACCAGAAACAATTTTTCACCGTCTAAATCTAATATTTAGAACCAAGTGAACATTTTTCTGGCCTAAAAATGCAATTTTCAAAAATACATATTTTTCTAATTCAAATAAAATAGCATATAACATTCAAATAAAATTTTAATTTGATCTTAAAATTTCTTCTTCAATATTCCTTTCATTTGAAGAAGTCATTTTATCTTCTCTCTTTTATTTTTATTATTGGAATTAATTGGAGAGAAAATATAAAAATCAAATTGATCCTCTTTTCAAAATTGAGAAAAATTCAAATATAAAAATGAATGAAATCTCCAACTCTCTCCTTGGGTCCTTGAGTTGCTTAAGATTTCTAGGATCACAACCAAAATGCAAATAAAATATGATATGCATATGATGACCTATGTATAACATCCAAATTGAAAATTGGGATATTACAAACCTACCCCCCCTTAAGATGAATCTCACCCTCGAGATTCGAGTTGGCTAGAGAATAGGTGTGGGTGGTCTTTCGGTAGGTCTTCTTCTCTTTCTCAGGTGGCTTCATTGTCGGTATGGTGGCTCCACTGAACTTTACAAAACTTGATAACCTTGCTGCGAGTAACCCGGCTGGCAAACTCGAGAATCTTGACGTGTTTCTCCTCGTAGGTTAGGTCACTATCCAACTAAATTGCTTCCAGGGGCACTGTATCTCTCAGAGGAATATCGGCCATCTCAGCATGCCACTTCTTCAACTGGGAAACATGAAACACATCATGAACTCCTGACAACCCTTCGGGTAACTCCAACTTGTAGGAATCTTCTCCCATACGTTCCAGAACTCGGTATGGTCCTGCAAATCTCGGGGCTAGCTTTCCTTTAACTCCAAATCGTTTAACTCCTCGGAGTGGTGACACACGAAGATATGCTCGGTCTCCAATTTCATAGAATACCTCCTTGCGTTTTGTATCGGCGTAACTCTTTTGCCTGGACTGAGCTACCTTCAATCTATCTCGAATCAACTTAACCTTCTCTTCAGACTCTTTGATCAAATCTGGTCCAAACAACTGTCGGTCTCCAACTTCATCCCACATCAATGGTGTCCTGCACCTTCTTCCATACAAAGCTTCAAAAGGGGCCATCTTCAAACTAGCCTGATAATTGTTGTTGTATGAGAACTTTGAGTAGGGCAAATTATCGCCCCAACTAGATCCATAATCTATTGCGCAAGCTCTCAACATGTCCTCCAAAATCTGATTTACTCTCTCGGTCTGTCCATCTGTCTGCGGATGAAAGGCTGTACTGAACTCTAGCCTAGTACCCAAAGTCTGGTGCAGCTGATTCCAAAACTTCAAGGTAAACTATGTCCCTCTATCTGATACGATGGTCCTCGGAACTCCATGCAGACATACAATCCTGGTCATATATATCTTCGCCATCTTCGCGCTTGTATATGTGGTTTTCACGGGGATAAAGTGAACCACTTTGGTCAAGCAATCAACTACTACCCAGATTGAGTCATATCCCGATCGGGTCCTGGGTAATCCTGTGATGAAATCCATGCCAAGTTTATCCCACTTCCAATCAGGTATCGGCATAGGCTGTAATAATCCGGCTGGCTTCTGATGTTCTGCCTTTACTCTCTGACATACATCGCATACTGCTACATACTCGGCAATATCCTTCTTCATACCTGTCCACCAGAAACGTTCCTTCAAATCCAAATACATCTTGGTGTTTCCGGGGTGAATCGAGTATGGTGAGTCATGGGCTTCCTGAAGTATTAACTTCCTGATCTCCGCATTATTGGGCATGTAAACACAATTGTCAAACCATAAGGTTTCGTGCTCATCCTCACGGAAACCTTTGGCTTTTCCTTTGCTCATCTTCTCCTTTATCTCAGTGATTTCCTTATCATCCTTTTGAGCTTCTCAAATCTTTCGCAATAAGGTAGACTGAACCTCCATTGCTGCAACAAAACCTCTTGGAACTATCTCCAACCGAAGTTCCTTGAGATCGTCTACTAACTCCTGCGGTAATCCTCCGCTTACGAGGGTATTGGCATAACTCTTGCGGCTCAAAGCGTCTGCTACGACATTGGCCTTTCCTAGATGATAATGCAACTTCATATCGTAATCCTTTATGAGCTCCAACCATCTCCTCTGCCTGAGATTTAACTGCTTCTGCGTGAAAATGTACTTCAAACTCTTGTGATCCGTGCACACATCACATCTGTTTCCAATCAAAAAATGTCTCCAGGTCTTGAGCGCATGCACTACGGCTGCTAACTCCACATCATGCATGGCATAATTCAACTCGCGAGGTCGAAGTTGCCGTGAGACATATGAAACAACTCTTCCATCTTGCATAAGTACACCTCCAAGTCCCAAGCGAGAAGCGTCGCAATATACTTGCAAATCCTTGCGTATATCTGAAAGAATCAGCACTGGGGCTGTAACCAAACGTTTCTTCAACTCCTGAAAGCTGGCCTCACAATCCTCGGTCCATTTGAACTTGGTGTCCTTCAACAATTCTGTCATGGGTTTTGCAATTTTGGAAAAATTCTCAATAAATCTCCGATAGTATCCTGCGAGTCCCAGAAAACTATGGATCTCTCCAACTAAGGTGGTTGCCAACCACTCAGTGATAGACTGAACCTTGGTAGGGTCTACGGCTATACCTTCTCCTGATATAACATGTCCAAGAAATCCAACTTCCTTCAACCAAAACTCACACTTGCTAAACTTGGCATACAGCTGGTGTTCCTTGAGCTTCTCGAGAACCAAGCGCAAGTGTTCCTTGTGTTCCTCTTCATTCTTTGAGTACACCAAAATATCATCAATGAACACCACAACAAACTCATCCAAAAACTCCATGAATACCTTGTTCATCATACTCATAAAATAGGCAATGGCATTAGTCAATCCAAAAGACATGACCGTGTACTCATATAGCCCATACCTTGTGGTAAAAGCTGTCTTAGGTATATCCTGTTCTCAGACCTTCAACTGGTGGTATCCTGATCAAAGATCGATCTTGGAGAATACTTTAGCTCCTTGCAACTGGTCAAATAGATCATTGATCATCGGTAGTGGGTACTTGTTCTTGATCGTCACTTCATTCAAAGCCCGATAATCAACAACCATTCTCAAAGATCCATCCTTATTCTCATCTAAGAGCACCGGGCTCCCCACGGTGATGAACTGGGTCTGATATAACCTTTCTCCAATAACTCCTTAATCTGCTTCTTAATTTCCTTCAGATCATTTGCGGGCATCCGATACGATCTCTTTGATATTGGTCCGGTGCCTGGCAACAGCTCTATCAAAAACTCCATGCCTCGATATGGCGGCATGCCTGGTAATTCCTTTGAAAATACATCCGGGTAATCCTTCACAACAGGCACTTCTTCCTGAACAACTCCCGAGAGAGAATTCACTTGGGTCCTCCTTGGCACATGCCTAGACACATACTTGATCATTTTTCCCTCCGGGTGGTGAGTAGAATTGACTTACAAGCACAATCGATATTTCCTCCATACTTTGATAGCCAATCCATGCCTAGTATCACATCCAATCCTTGTGACTCCAAGACTATTAGGTCTGAGGGGAAAACATGCCTACCTATGGTCAATGGCATCTGAAAACATCCTCTGCTTGCCATATACTCCGCTCCAGGTGAGCTTAGTAACATAGGTGTCTTAAGAACTTTAGTGGGCAACTTATATTTATCCACAAATCCCCTCGATATGTATGAAAGCAATTCACCGGTATCAAAAAGAACAATTGCAGTAAATGACTTAATCAAAAACTTGCCTATAACTGCATCTGGCTGTTCTTCAACCTCCTCCACGTTAACATGGTTCACTTGTCCTCTAGTGAAAGGGTTGGGCTTCTTCCCAGAGTTTCCATTTCCATTACCATTCTTCAACCCTGAGCAAGCATCGGCGTACTGTCCAGTCTTCCTGCATTTGTAGCAGGTGACATGGCTCAGGTCCTTCTTAGCGGGCGTTGCTGGATTGGAACGGTTCTGGCTGCTGCTTGCTTTCAATCATAAGGGCCCTGTCTACCAACTCCTGGTAGTTAGTGAATGTTGCCACCATCAACTGCATACTCATCTCATCATTCAGCCCTTCCATAAACTTCTCCTGCTTCGTGGCATCTGTAGCCACATTACCTGGGGCATAGCGAGCTAACTTACTAAACTCATCCATGTACTGCCCCATGGTATGATTTCCCTGGTGTAAGTTGCAAAACTCACGCTTGTTCATACTCATTGCTCCAGTTGGGACATGGGCTGTACGGAAAACTTGCTGAAACTGATCCCATGTGACATTGGCTATGGGAAAAGTGGCTGTGTAATTCTCCCACCATGAGGCTGCGGGTCCATCCAATTGATGTGCGTCAAAGCGCACCTTATCAACATCTGTGCAACCTGCGGTGGTCAGCTCCCTTCCAATCATGCGGAGCCAGTCATCAGCAACAATCGGCTCGGTGCTACTGGAAAACACCGGCGGATTCAACCTCAGAAAATGAGCTAAGTTGTCAACTGGAGGTGGTGGCGGTGGGTTGTTGTTGTTGTTGCCTTGGTTCTGGGCTAGTAGTTGCATCAAGGCATTCTACTGTTGGATCAACTGGGTGAGCTCCGGTGGGAATACAAATCCGGGTTCACGTCTCGGAGGCATCTGGTAGGTTTAGAGGGGAGAGATTAGAATAGAGTGAGGTCTAAGGAGAAAATCACTACCCATATGCACATGAGATAAACACATTCATATCACACCACTCAATTCAAACAAGGGCATACAATCGATCTAGTTACCATTACAAAATACTCGGACTACTACTATATACATGGGGGAATACTACTGATAATATGGTGGTCAACTAAAAATTTTGATCGGAAGAAGACTCCATGATATCTGCTCCAGCTTCGTCTTAATAGTCATCATCGCTATCGGGGTCGGAGTCGGTGTCGTCGATGATGATGTAGTCTTCGGGATGGTTGTCCTCTCCTGGCATGGGGTCTCCCGTGAATATTCCTAGCTTCTTCTTCAGGTCTTTATTCTTCTCCAGCACTACTGCAATTTCCTCTTCATATCCATCGCGTGTGGACTTGAGTTCCTCCTCTAGCTCCATGTTCCGGGTCATCACCTTCTTCAGGTCCATCACGCTGGCGCACATCTGGTTCTCCTGACAACGAATGTGTTGGTTCAACTCCTGGATGTAAGCTACAATTGACTTGTCCCTCCTGGAGCAAATCATCTCCAATTGCTCATCTCGGCGTCCACATATCTGGTAGATGGTGTCCTTAAGATCCTTGTGGTAAACGTTGTCGATGCATCCCATGGCAATGTGAGCTGCCATGCTCTTTCCTAGACTCCAGGTTGGTGCGTCGAAGGAAAACACTATGGGCTCCATAACTGGTGTGAATGTCCTTCCTGGAACATGTACTCGAATGGTCCAGCGCTCTTCTTCCGATACAGTGGCGGTGTAGGTCCCGGTGAAGCTTGGTATTCCGATGTTCAGCTATCTAGTGGCTTCCTTCAGGTGTCGTCCAAAAGGGGTGTCTTCATCCGGTTGAGCAAACTTGTTCCTTGGGTCCGCCATCTATAGAGTGGAAAGTGGAGAAGAGTCAGAAATGAGTAGAGAAGACTATCCTATGGCTCATCTTAGTGGTCGCGTCCTACAGTCAGCATGTGCTCTGATACCATCTTGTAGCAATCCAACCTCAAACGGTCAAATCTCTGTGTATAAGTGTCATCCCTGGATCAGTAATGCTGACACACATGGTACTCGAGGATTTATAACAGAGTTCAATCACACACTTATTACATTGAATGTCTCAAGTGAATACATATTACAATAATATGGCTGAAGGCCATCTAAATAAGATAACAGTGGAAGCTTCGAAGGTAAATGAGTCCATCAACTCCAACGACATAGCTGAGTGCATGACAACGACCTAGTGCACCTTAGTCTTCATCTGAAAACTCTGCAACATAAGATGTTGCAGCCTGTGTAGGTCAGCACATGGAATATGCTGGCAAGATAACACTATAGAGCAATGAACAAGTAACAGCTATAATTATATGCATATATGGCTGGTGGAAGGCTCTATGGTTATTATTTTGCAGAAAGCTAGTTTTCCCTACAACAAAGGAATATACTTTATTTCACTACAAAGTTTGTTGAAAAACATTGAGAATGGTAACCCCATCTCAATCCCAAATTAATAATCATTAACCCAACAAGTTAATTAAGTAAAGTAATGAGATCAACATAGAAATTCAAACACCAAATACTCAAAATGTCCATAACCGGGGACACGGCTAACCATGATTAGTTTATACACTTTGCAGAGGTTTGCGCACATTTCCCCACAAGACTCGATCTCCTCCGTTATATTTCTTGCACTACATGATGTTTGAGAAACGGATGACCGAGACAAAGTCTTTCCGAAGAGGTCCCCTTAACCGATAGATAGGCCAGTATACCTACAATCCCCTAGATCTGCTAGCCCATCATGGAAAGGTTTCCCACAACTTACTTAACTATGCCAGAGCCCATAGTGGCTTGTGGCTGCACACAAAAGTTTCCAGCATGAATAACATAATGATCCCTTTGAGCCTGGGTGGCGAACCATAGGAAAAATCACACGGATACCCCGGGATTCTCCTTTGGACAACACTAGATTTCCCCAAGTGCCCACAAACCAATCCACCCAGATGTGTGTTAAAGTAGCCACCTTAAGTAAGCCCTTAGTTCATACTAATACTCACAACTATCATGAATCACTCAAACCAAACCACGTCTACGAGCATAGCATAGCATAGCAAAGTATAAATTTGCGTAATGTAGTAACTCCCAAGGTTTGAATAAAAGGGCAATAGGTACTACCTCAACAACTACTTCCCAATACCCACATGTTAAGCAGATCCTACTCATGCAATGTTTGAGGATTGAGACTAATGCATAAAAACTGGGTAATAAGGGATATGATCAAAGTGTTACTTGCCTTGCTGACGATCTAAAAACCCTAGTGATTCGTAGTAGCACGCTTCGCACTCCGGAAACTCTATCATGAACAAACAATAGCATACATAAGCACTCAAGCATAAGACACAAGGGTAAAACTCAAATGAGAAGATCCAAACTAAAAGTTCAACTGAACAGCTTCAATTTGTAAAAAGAAACAATCAAATCGGAGCTACGGAACACAAAGTACGATCAAAAGAAGTTCAAATCCAAATCTGCTTGCAACCAAATTTTAGTTTGTCAAAATCATGTTCAAGTAGATTATCTAGAAAGAGGGAAACAAGATGAAGATTTTGGTGTTGGTTTCACTGGATTTGGACGAACAAGCAAAAAGTTGTGAAGGTTTGAAGATCAGGGACTAATCTGTGGGAAAAGTATTCACGGATAGGTCCCTGGCCAAAAATAAAATAAAAAGAAAAACCTATCGAATGAACGTTCGCTAACAGAACCAAACGAACGGACGTTGTTTGCTACTGCGGATTAATGGACGAACGTCCGCAAATTAGATCCGAATGTAAAAACCGAGAAAAACCCTAACCCTAAAAATAAACCGATCTAAACCGAAGAACCGAAAAAACCCAGCGAACTGGGACAGTTTTATACCGGTTAACGGTGGCGGTGGGGTCAATGGCTACAACGAAAACCAGCGGCTCCGGCGAGGCAAAGCGGCGGCGGCTTGTGGGCGGCGCGGCAGCAAGCGGCAGCGGCGCTGCGGGTTGCGGCGGCTGCGGCTGCGGAACAAGGTGGGGAGGAGGCGGCGGGGTGGGGCGGGCTTTAAAGGGGGCGGGGCGACATGTGCCTTGGGCGAGGGGGCGGCCTCACAGGGACTCCCTCGGCGTCCGTGCGGCGGCGGGACTCCTCCCGCTCGGGAGGAAGGCGGCGGGGCGACGTGGGCTGCGGCCCAGCTCGGCTGGGCCTTCGGCCTAGTCGGGCGATGAACTTTTTTAAAATAAAATTTCGCCCGAAGAAAATCCTAATGAAATATAAAAAAATTCTAAAAATACCAGAAACAATTTTTCACCGTCTAAATCTAATATTTAGAACCAAGTGAACATTTTTCTGTCCTAAAAATGCAACTTTCAAAAATTCGTATTGTTCTAATTTAAGTAAAATAGCAAATAGCATTCAAATAACATTTTAATTTGATTTTAAAATTTCTTCTCCAATATTCCTTTCATTTGAATAAGTCATTTTATCTTCTCTCTTTTATTTTTATTATTGGAGTTAATTGGAGAGAAAATATAAAAATCAAATTGATCCTCTTTTCAAATTTGAGAAAAATTCAAATATGAAAATGAATGAAATCTCCAACTATCTCCTTGGGTCCTTGAGTTGCTTAATATTTCTAGGATCACAACCAAAATGCAAATAAAATATGATATGCATATGATGACCTATGTATGACATCCAAATTGAAAATTGGGATGTTACATTGGCGTCGTGTACCCTTTGCAGTCTTGCATTCCAAATTTGTTCAGGCAATCTTTGAGGTACTTCTCTTGTGATATGAAGATGCCATTTCTCTGCTGATGTATTTAAAGACCAAGGAAGAACTTCAACTCACCCATCATGGACATATGATATTGCTCTTGCATCATATGCCCGAACTCATCATTGTATCTCTTGTCAATGCAGCCGAAGATAATGTCATCCACATAGATTTGGCATACAAGCAGTTCACCGTCATTTGTCTTCGTGAAGAGAGTGGGATCTAGAGAACTAGGTTTGAAGCCTTTGCTCTTCAGGAAGTCTTTGAGTGTGTCATACCACACATGAGGTGCTTGTTTGAGGCCATACAGTGCCTTGTTGAGCTTGTATACCATGTCAGGACACTTCGGGTCTTCAAAACCAGGTGGTTGTGCAACATACACTTCTTCAATTTTGCCGTTGAGGAAGTCACTCTTTACATCCATTTGGCACAGAAGAATGTTGTTGTGGTTAGCATATGCTAGTAGTATGCGAATGGCTTCAAGCCTAGCCACAGGAGCAAAGGTTTCACAAAGTCAATCCCTTCAACTTGTGTGTAACCTTGAGCAACGAGACGAGCTTTGTTTCTGACAACTTGACCATGCTCATCTTTTTTGTTGCGATAGATCCATTTGGTGCTAACGATATTGTGCTTGTGAGGATCAGGATGCTTTACTAGATCCCATACATTATTCAGCTCAAACTGTTGAAGCTCTTCTTGCATAGCTTGAATCCATTCAGGTTCCATGAAGGCTTCATCAACTTTCTTGGGTTCAGATATAGAAACAAATGCAAAGTGCCCACAAAAATTTGCTAGTTGTGTTGCTCTTGAACGAGTGAGTGGACCAGGTGCATTGATGTTATCAATTATCTTCTCAATCTAGACTTCATTTGCAACACGAGGATGAACTGGATGAAGATTTTGCCCTTGCCGATCATTGTCTTCATCTTCAACATTGGTTTCAGGTTGAGCAGTGTCTTCATGCTGATTAGGTGCAGAAATGATGATTTCCTCTTCAGCATGTTCCTCTGTCGGTATGATTGCTCCAGTACCCATTAGCTAGATAGATTCACTAGGTGTAGCTTCATCTAGCACATTTGGCAGGTGCTCGCTTTGCGAGCCGTTAGTCTCATCGAACCGCACATCCACAGTTTCAACCAATTTGTAGTAAAAGAGGTTGAAGACTCTGTAGGAGTGCGAATCCTTTCCGTAATCAAGCATGAAACCTTCATGTGCTTTTGGTGCAAATTTTGAAGTGTGATGCAGATCCTTGATCCAGCACCTAGCACCAAAGACTCTGAAATAGCTGACATTTGGCTTCTTAATTACCAGTCAGGAGCTCGTATGATGTCTTCTTTAGGAACTTGTGAAGATAAACACGGTTGATGATTTGGCAAGCAGTATCAATGGCTTCAGGCCAGAATTTTCTTGGTGTCTTGTACTCATCAAGCATCGCACATGCCATCTCAATGAGGGTTCTGTTCTTGCACTCCATGATGCCATTCTGCTGAGGTGTGTATGGAGTAGAGAACTCATGTGTGATGCCCAATGTATCAAGATAAGTGTCAAGGCCGGTGTTCTTGAATTTTGTTCCATTGTCACTTCTGATGTGCTTGATCTTGATGCCATAGTTGGTCATGGCATGATTGGCGAATCGTCTGAAGACATCCTGCACTTCAGTCTTGTAGAGAATTATGTGCACTCATGTATATCTTGAGTAATCATCAACAATGACGAAGCCCTAGAGGCATGCGGTGGTAGTAAGGGTAGAGTAGTGAGTAGAGCCAAATAAGTCCATGCGAAGCATCTCGAAGGGACGTGTTGTCGTCATGATTGTCTTTGAGGGATGCTTGGCCCTAGTCATCTTTCCGGCTTCACAGGCACCGCACAGATGATCCTTGTTGAACTTGATGCCCTCGATGCCAATCCTTCTTCTTCGCGAGAGTGTGCAAGTTCCTCATGCCCGCATGCCCTAGCCTCCGATGCCAGAGCCAACACTCTGAAGCTTTTGCTAGAAGACATACGGCAAGCTGTGGTCCTATGGAGAAATCTACCATATACAGATCGTCTCTTCGATACCCTTCGAAGACTAGAGATTTGTCAGATTCCATAAGCATAAGGCAATGATATTTTCCAAGTATCACAATCATGTTCAGATCACAAAGCATTGAGACAGGCATTAAGTTGAAACCAAGGGATTCAACAAGCATCACTTTATCCATGTGCTGACCTTTGAGATTGCAACTCTGCCTAGGCCCAATACCTTGCTTTTACCAGTGTCAGCAAATGTGATGTGACTTTTGTCAGACGGATGTAGGGTTGAATCCATAAGAAGACTTCGATCACCAGTCATGTGGTTAGTGCATCCACTGTCCATAATCCACTCAGTAGCCTTCGAAGCCGTACCCTACAGTGCAGTTTGGGGGATAGGCTTCACAAAGAGAAGTGTGAAGCATAAACATTTGACGAACAAGCATACTATCAAAGTTCAGATCCTTGTTAGGGTAGATAGGATGAGTATCAAGAAATCCTGGGACGAAATACATAGTAAGACCATTTTGGCACTTTATCTTGCGTCCCACAAGATGTTTGAGGTCCCCAGCATTAGCGCCTGAAGCTTTTGATTTCCGGCTGGAGACCTTTTCCTGTAAAAGAAAGTTAATTCTTCTTAACCACCCACATCTTCAGGGGTGGCTTAGAAGCAATGAGTCTAAGTGCAGCATCTGAGAACTTTGGCCTTGGAGCCCTAGCAAATAGCCTTGCAGGAGGTGAATAATACTCATAAGAATAGGCAGAAAAGTTCTTGGTTTTAAGAGCATAGCGGTTTGAAGAAACACGCTCATATTCATAAGTCTGAGTATGGCTTCCCTGCAAAACATTGGCATTAGGGTGACCTTGTGAGGTCCTCTGTCTGTATGAAGCCTTTGGACCATATGAAGCCTTTGGTCTAGGGTTTGTCTTCTTCCCAGGTGGTGTCCTGATGATATTCACAGGAAGCTTCTCAAGACAACTTTTGGGCACCCAGATCTTCTTCAAGGGTGGTCCATTCCTTCAGTTAGTATCAATACCTGGCAAACACTTCACCATTCTGATTCTTAAACAGCTTATAATTGGCGTCAAAGGATTCATCATTAATAATGGGGTTAGCACAAGTGAAGCCGGATAAGGTAGATGGGTCCACTGAAGGGCCCTTTGCAGCAACCCATGTGGTTTTGGGGTATTGCTCAGGTTTCCAGTATGAACCATCAATATTCATTTTCCTCTTGAACCCAAAACCCTCCTTCCTAGGGTTTCAGTTCAGAATTTGTTTCTTGAGGACATCACATAGTGTCTAATGCCCTTTGAGGCTTTTGTACATGCCTGTTTCAAGCAGTGTCTTCAACCTAGCATTCTCATCAGCAATAGTAGTGGTATCCTTGGAAGAGGGGTTAGTCACCACATCAGCAGTTGAAGATATTGCAACATTAGCAGCATTAGAACATTCAGCAACAAAGACAACATTATCACGCTCAAGACATTTTAAACAGGGTGGCACAAAGTCTTCCTGAGCGGAACTGATCTGTTGAGCGTGAAGTGAATTGTTCTCTTTTTGAAGATCTTCATGAGACGCTCTCAGATTCTCTAGATCTTGCTTACTTTGAAGATAATCATAGTAAAGCTTCTCATAAGTAGCTGAGAGTGTTTCATGACAAATTTCAAGTTCTTCATACTTAACGTGAAGATTTTTAATGTCTTCAATTAAGGACTGAGTTCGATTCATTTCCGCGTCCAACAGGTCATCGCTTTTGTCTAGAAACTTTTGAATATGTTCCATAGCAGTTTGTTGTTCAGTTGCAATTTTAGCAAGAGTCTTGTAGCTAGGTTTGGATTCACATTCAGAGTCATCTTCACTGGAGGTTTGAAAGTAAGCATCGCGTGAGTTTACCTTGGGACCTCGTGCCACAAAGCAGTAGGTCAGAGCAGAGTCATCCTCATCATCGGCTTCAACGTCGGCGACGTGACCATTGTCTTCGGTGTTGAAGATGGACTTGGCGACGAACGCCGAAGCTAGAGCTAGGCTTGCCACGCTTGAATCAGACTCCTCCTCAAACTCCACCTCCGCCTCCTCAGAAGCAGACTCCTCCTCTGAATCCATTTCCTTGCCAACGAATGCACGAGCCTTTCTAGATGAGCTCTTCTTGTGAGATGAAGATTTTGATGAAAACTTGGAAGAAGACTTTGAGGATTTCTTCTTGTTGTTGTTGTTGTTGTCAGAATCATATTCCTTGCTCTTCTTCTTCTTCTTCTTCTTCTTCTTCTTATATTCCTTGTCCCATTGAGGGCACTCAGAGATGTAGTGGCTTGGCTTCTTGCATTTGTGGCATGTTCTCTTCTTGTGGTCACGAGTGGAAGCCTCATCATTTCTTGAGCTGGATGTTGAAGACTTTTGGAAGCGATTCTTTTTGGAGAACTTCTGGAACTTCTTCACGAACATAGAAAGCTCCTTTCCAATGTCTTCAGGATCCTCACAACTGCAGTCAGATTCTTCTTCAGATGAGGAAACAACCCTTGCCTTCAAAGCACGGGTTCGGCCATAGTTGGGGCCATAGATGTCTCTCTTGTCAGATAGCTGGAACTCGTGTGTGTTGAGTCTCTCAAGTATGTCAGATGGATCGAGATCTTTGAAGTCAAGGCGCTCTTGTATCATCAAGGCTAGGGTGTCAAATGAGCTGTCAAGTGAACTCAGAAGCTTCTTCACGATTTCGTGCTTGGTGATCTCAGTAGCGCCAAGAGCGCGAAGCTCATTTGTGATATCAGTGAGGCGATCAAATGTGAGCTGGACATTCTCATTATCGTTTCTCTTGAAGCAGTTGAAGAGGTTGCGAAGAACATCAATCCTTGAGTCTCTCTGAGTTGAGACGCCTTCGTTGACCTTGGACAGCCAGTCCCAGACCAGCTTCGTAGTTTCTAGTGCACTCACACGTCCATCAGATGACCACAGATGATGTTATTGGCGGTCGAGTCCAGTTGAATGAACCTCTTGACATCAGCAGCGGTGACACCTTCACCGACCTTGGGAATGCCTGTCTTGACGACATTCTAGAGGTCGACGTCAATGGCTTCAAGATGCATGCGCATCTTATTCTTCCAGTACGGGTAATCAGTGCCATCAAAGACTAGGCACACAGCGGAGACTTTGATTATCCCTGCAGTCGACATAGCTAAAACTCCAGGTGGTTAAACCGAATCACATAGAACAAGGGACCACCTTGCTCTAATACTAATTGAAAGTGCTAGTTATTGACTAGAGGGTGGGTGATACGTCTCCAATGTATCTACTTTTTCTCACGCTTTTCCTCTTGTTTTGGACTCTAATTTGCATGATTTGAATGAAACTAACCCCGGACTGACGCTGTTTTTAGAAAAACTACCATGGTGTTGTTTTTGTGCAGAAATAGAAGTTCTCGGAATGGAACGAAACTTTTTGAGGATTTTTTGTACCAATAATAAGAATTTCTGGAGCCAAGACCCACCGGAGAGGGGCCCCTTGGTGGGCACAACCCACCAGGGCGCGCCCCCCTCTCCTGGCGTGCCCAGGTGGTTTGTACCCACCTGGTGGCCCCACTGATGACCCCCTGATACTATAAATTCACATATTTCCAGAAAAAAATCAGGGAGAAAGAATTATCGCGATCCACGAGACGGAGCCGCCGCCAAGCCCTGTTCTTCCTCGGGAGGGCAGATCTGGACGTTTGGGGCTCCGGAGAGGGGGATCTTCAATCTTCGTCATCACCAACCTATCTCAATCGCCAATTCCATGATGCTCCCCACCGGGAGTGAGTAATTCCTTCATAGGCTCGCTGGTCGGTAATGAGTTGGATGAGATTTATCATGTAATCGAGTGGGATTTGTTAGGGACTGATCCCTAGTATCCACTATGTTCTTAGATTTATGTTGCTATGACTTTGCCATGCTTAATGATTGTCACTTTGGGTCCGGGTGGCATGATTTCACATCTAAACTGTTTATGAATTCATCATTATATCCATGTTTTAGATCCGATCTTGCAAGTTATAGTCACCTACTACGGCTATGATCCGGCAACCCTGGAGTGACAACAACCGGGCCCACTCCCGGTGATGACCGTAGTTTGAGGAGTTCATGTATTCACTATGTGTTAATGCTTTGTTCCAGTTCTCTATTAAAAGGAGGCCTTAATATCCCTTAGTTTCCAATATGGACCCCGCTGCCACGAGAGGGTAGGACAAAAGATGTCATGCAAGTTCTTTTAATAAAGCACGCATGACTATTTACGGAATACATGCCTACATTATATCGATGAACTGGAGCTAGTGCCGTATCGCCCTAGGTTATAACTGTCTCATGATGAATATCATCCAACAAGTCACCGATCCAATGCCTACGAATTTATCCTTATTGATCTTGCTGCGTTACTATTGCTATCATCACTGTTACACTTGCTACAAATTAC
Source organism: Triticum urartu (assembly GCF_056163025.1). Lineage (NCBI taxonomy): Eukaryota > Viridiplantae > Streptophyta > Magnoliopsida > Poales > Poaceae > Triticum > Triticum urartu. The sequence goes on from NC_141875.1 coordinate 534,291,975, forward strand.
TGCTATCACTGCTACTGTTACCGTTGCTACTGTCACTACTATCAAAACTATCAAACTACTTTGCTACTGATCATATTGCTGCAGATAATTAATCTCCAAGTGTGGTTGAATTGACAACTCAGCTGCTAATACCTTCAAATATTCTCTGGCTCCCCTTGTGTCGAATCTATAAATTTGGGTTGAATACTCTACCCTCGAAAACTGTTGCGATCCCCTATACTTGTGGGTTATCAAGACCTTTTACTGGTGTCGTTGCCGGGGAGCATAGCTATATTTGTTGAGTCACTTGGGATTATTATCATATTATCACTATGAAGAATATGAAGGATCCAAAGACTAAGATATTTCCTTCAAGGACGAGGGGAGGTAAGGAGCTGCCATCCAGTTCTGCTTTAGATTCACCTTATGTATGAGTAAACTTGCAACATCACCACATGCTATTAATTCTGATATGTCGCAAGTTATTGATGATGCTACTTCTACCATGAATGATGCTTATGATGATGCTAGTACCTTGCTTGATAGTGATGATGTGCCACTTGGTGAATTTCTTGATAAACAAATTGCTAGAGTTATACAACATGATGTTGTTGAATCTGATGATGAGCTTGAAACTAAAACTCTTGAAACACCTGCTAGAACTAGCCTTCCTAGATATGAATTGCCTAAGGTACCGGAAGGTAATGTTATGAGTGAAGAAGCAACTAGAGATCTTCTTGCTTGCAATGATAGAGATGATCCAGAGAAATTACTATGCAAGTATAAAGAAAAATCTTTGAACGCTAGAATGAATTGTGATCCTAAGTTTTCTACTTCACCTATCTGTATTGTTGATAAGTATTATGAATTCTCTGTCGACCCAGAGTTAATTACTCTAGTTGAATCTGATCCTTTCCATGGTTATGAAACTGAAACTGTTGTGGCACATCTTACTAAGTTGAATGACATAGCCACCCTTTTTACACATGATGAGAAAACTCGTTATTACTTTATCCTCAAATTATTTCATTTCTCATTAAAGGGTGATGCTAAAGCTTGGTACAATACTCTTGCTCCTGGTTGTGTGCGTAGTCCCCATGATATGGTTTATTACTTCTCTGAAAAATATTTTCCTCCTCATATGAAACAACCTGCCTTACAGGAAATATTTAACTTTGTGCAAACTAAAGAAGAGAGTCTCCCACAAGCTTGGGGGAGGCTTTGCCGGTTGCTCAATGCTTTGCCTGATCATCCTCTTAAGAAAAATGAAATACTTGATATCTTCTATAATGGACTAACCGATGCTTCTAGGGACTTCCTAGATAGTTGTGCTGGTTGTGTTTTCAGGGAACGAACTATTGCTCAAGTTGAAGAATTATTGAATAACATATTGAAAAATTATGATGATTGGACTATTCCTGAACCACCACCTAAACCTACTCCGAATAAGAGGGGTATATTATATCTCAGTCCCGAAGATATGCAAGAGGCAAAGAAAATCTATGAAGGAAAAAGATATTAAATCCGAGGATGTTAAAATTTTACCTCCTATTGAAGAAATACATGGACTTAATACACCACACATGCATAAGGTGGTAGAGGTAAATTCTCGTATGAAGTTTAATGAAAATGATAATCCTCACAATATGCATCCTAGTCAATGCCTTTATGTGTTTGAAAACTATATTAGAAAACAAGATCACTTCAATGCAAATGTTATGAAACAATTGAAATGTAATTCTGATATGATTGCTCACTTGAGTGACTTGTTATTTAGAATATAAAATGATGTTAGAGGTGTTGGAAAACATGCTTCTATGGTTCAAACTCAACTAGAACAAGTTGCTAAATCTCAAAGAGAATTGCTTGATGAAATGAATCATAATATGCATGACTTTGCTGCTAGAGTTGCAACTAGAGGAGGTATAATGACCCAGGAACCACTTTATCCTGAGAGACACCCTAAAAGAATTGAACAAGATTCACAAAGAAATAACACTAGTGCACCTAGTCCTTCTAGAAAGAAAAATAAAAATAAAAATGATAGGACTTTGCACACTTCTAGTGAACCTGAAATAGAAGAACCTCCTGACAATGAAAATGAAACTTCTATCTCTGATGCTGAAACCCAATCTGGTAATGAACACTCACCTAATGATAATGAAAAAGATAATGATGAGGTTCATGAAGACTCTCAACCAACAAATAATAAAGAACCAGATAATGATGTTGAGATAGAACCACCTGTTGATCTTCATAACCCACAAGCTAAAAATAAAAGATATGACAAAAAAGACCTAATTTCTAGAAAACACGATAAAGAAAGAGAACCGTTGGTTCAAAAACCTATGTCTTTTCCACCCAAGTCAACTAAAAAGAATGATGATGAAGAATTTGAATGCTTCGCTGAAATGTTGAGGCCAGTCTTTTTGCGTACTCGCTTGACTGATATCTTGAAAATGCCTCCTTATGCAAAGTATATGAAACACATCATCACAAATAAGAGAAAAATACCGGAAGCTGAAATCTCCACTATGCTTGCTAATTATACTTTTAAAGATGGAGTACCTAAAAAACTTAGACATCCGGGAATACCAACTATACCTTGCACTATCAAAAAGAATTATGTGAAAACTGCTTTGTGTGATTTAGGAGCTGGTGTTAGTGCTATGCCTTTCTCTTTATATAAAAGACTTGATTTGAATAAACTCACACCTACTAAAATATATTTGCAAATGCCTGACAAATCAACTACCATACCTATGGTATCTGTGAGGATGTGCCCGTTGTTGTTGCTAATGTTACTATTTTGACTGACTTTGTTATACTTGAGATGCCCGAGGATGACAACATGTTGATTATCCTTGGTAGACCCTTCTTGAATATTGCAGGGGCTGTTATTGATTGCAATAAAAGCAAGGTCACTTTTCATATCAATGGTAATGAGCATACGGTGCACTTTCCGAAGAAACAATTCTAAGTGAATGGTATTAATACTATTGAAAAATCTCTAACAATCACTATTGGAAGTTTTCAAATACCTCTACCTGTTGTCAAGAAAAATAATATGAAATGCTTATTGTTGGGGAAATGCATATCCCCATTGAGGTAACTTAGTGATTTATGAAAGTTCTTCGGTTTCATGCTAATCGAAAGTGGTTGTTAATAAGACTTGATCAACCTTATTAATGAATCATTTTTGAACGGTATGAAGTTGATGAATTTAGTAAGCACTATTTTCTGTCCCTACCTTTTGCTTTATGTTTTTATTAGTTAAATAAAATAAAATGCCATGTTTTGTCTATTTTCTGAATTTCCCGTGCAATAAAAAATGAACCAAAAATAAAAGTTCTCAGAATGCCCTGAAAATTTTATATGATTTTTTCCTGAATATTTAAGAATTTTTGGTGCAAAAATAACCAGAGGGGGGGTGCACCAGGTGGGCACAACCCACCTGGGCGCGCTAGCACCCCCTGGCGCGCCCTGGGGGTTGTGGTCCCCACGTGGCCCCCTCACTTATGTCTTCGTCCCACATTGTCACCTACCTCCATGTAACATCCCAAATTTGCAATTTGGAATGTTATACACTAGATCATCATGCATATCATATTTTCATGCATTTTGGTTGATCCTAGAAATTTCACGCAACTCAAGGACCCACGGAGAGAGTTGGAGATTTCGTTATTTTCATATTCGAGTTCTCTCAAATTTTGGAAAAGAGGATCATTTGATTTATTTATTCCATCTTCAATTATTTTTCCAACATCAAAAAAATGAGAGAGGGAATAATATGACTTTCCCAAAGTTAGGAAAAATGAAGATTTAATGAAGAAGTCAAGTTTTGGTTTTGCCGGAGTTCTTTTGCGAAAAATGCGCGTTTTCAAAAAAATTTGCATTTTAGGCTCGGAGAAAAGTTCATTTTGTTTGACTCATTTTTAGGAGTCGGGGAAAATTTACTTTAGATTTTTCGGAGTTCGTTTAGATAGTTTTTCTTTTGTTTTTCTGCGCGTGAAACCGATTAAAAAAAGGAGCAGCTCCCGCGCGCCAGGCCAGCCGGGCCAAGGCCCAGCCAGCCGCCACCGCCCCCAGCCCCTCGCGCGAAGCCGAGTCCCAGCGGGACTCTAGGCCGCCCCCCCCTTTGCCCCTTGGCCAAGTCACACCCCCCTCCTAGTATATATACTCACCCCCCCTCTCTTTTCCTCCACCACCCAAGCCCGCCGCCCCTCTCCTTAAGCCGCCGCCGCCGCCTTAAGCCGCCGCCCGGAGCCCCGCCTCCCGAGGTAGCCGCGCCGCCTCTTCTTTTCCTCGGTTTGGTTTTTCTTCTAGAAAACCGTTCCGGTTCTTCTCTTTTTTTTTCTTCCATTTTTTTTCTTCCGGCTTTGTTTCGGTTTTCTTCCGAAACCCTAGATCGGTTTTCGTTCTTCTTTCGGACCGTTCGTCTCAACGAACGTGATCAACGATTTTTCCCGGTTAACGACGCCCGTTCGTTTAACCGTTCATCTCTTTCTTTTCGTTGGATTTATTCCGCGATCGCGATCTCAGATCCGATCTTCGTTCTAGTCTTTCTTCCCGCTCGTTTATCGGAATCAGGTGATTCAAGCGCCTGGAGTTTCATTTCAAAAACGCCGTTCCGACTAATCAACTTGAACAAGTTTTTGCCACAATAAAATTTGACCTAGTTTCAACCTGCTAGAACCGAGTTGTTTTCTTCCGCCGTTTGTTTTCCGTTTCTTTGTTCGGTTCGTTCTTCCTTTGCAACCGGAGTTCTTAAGTTGAACTTTCTGGTTCGTTCTCTTGTTCGATTTTTTCCTGTGCATTAGATGAGTACTTATTGTGTGCTTGTTGTTTGTCTGCGATAGATCACCCGGATTGCGCCGCTTGTTACTTCGAAACCCTAGGACTCGCGGATTCTCAGCAAGGCAAGTAACACTTTAATCATACCTTTTCTACAACCCATGTTTTATTGCATTAGATCAATCCTCTCACATTGCATGATTAGGATCTAATTAAATTGTGGGATGGGAAGTAGATGAGGTAGTACCTATCACCTGTATTATTATGAAACCTTTGGGAGTTACTTCTACGTTTGCTTATTATGCCATGCTATGCTAGTAGAAGTGGATTGGGTGAGTGATATCCATGACAGATGTGAGTTTGTTAATTTTAATGGTTTACTTAATGTGGCAACTTAAATACACATCTGGGTGGATTGAGGCACCTGATGTCTATCGGGACTTGCCTGTTTTTATTTTGGACCGCCACCCAGGCTCAAAGGGATCATAAGATCATTCATGCTAGTAACTTCCGTGTGCAGCCACAAGCCATTATGGGCTCTGGCATAGTTGACTAAGTCGTGCGAACTCTTACAGGGTAGACTAGCAGATGTAGGGGAAGTAGGTGTACCGGTCTATCCATCGTAAGGTGCTAGCGCTTCTGAAAGACTGTGTCTCGGTCATCCGTCTTCTCAAACACCATGTAGTGCGAGAAACCAAACGGAGGCGATCGAGTCTTGTGGGGAAAAGTGCGCAAACCTCTGCAGAGTGTACAAACTAATCATGATTAGCCGTGCCCCCGGTTATGGACAACTTGAGTATCTAGTACTTGAATATCATGTGAATCTCATCACGTTACTTCGAATTAATGTTGTTGGGTTTTAACTGTTCACTTAATTGGGATCGGAATGCTGTCAACCATTCTCGATGTTTAACAACTACCATGATAGTTAAATAAATTTATTCCTTTGCAGTAGGGAAAAACCGGCTTTACGCAAAACTGTAACCGTAGAGCTTTCCACCAGTCATATATGCATATAGTATAGCTGTTTCATTCCATTACTCTCTATGTGTTACATTGCCAGCATATTCCATGTGTTGACCCGTTTTCGGGCTGCAACTTCTCATGTTGCAGACTTTTCAGACGACGAGTAAGGTGCTTTTAGGTCGTGGTCCTATACTCAGTGATGCCGTTGGAGTTGATGGACCCATTTATCTTCCGAGTCTTCCGCTGTTATCGTTATTAGATGGCCTTAAGCCATATTTATTGTAATAAGTTCTCTTTGAGACAACGATGTAATAAGTGTGTGATTGCCACTCTGCTATAAATCCTTCGATGTACTGTGTGGTGTCAGCACTACTGATCCAGGGATGACACCGGAGCACAGTAGACTTGATCCATTCGGGTCGGGTCGCTACACTCCAGAAAAAAATCACTCTCCCTCTCTCTCCCGAGTTCTTGCTCATTTTGCTGCCAATTTTGATCTCTTTGCTCGAAGCTCCATTTCTGAAACTGTTTCAGGAGATTGTTGTTTGGTATGTGACTCCACCATTTGTCCAATTAGTTTTTGTTTTAGTGAATTATACTTTGAATAATTAGCTACTCTTGGTGCTGCTGTAAATGTGCTTGCATGTTGAATTCTTAGTGTTCTAAGTTGTTTGAATGCTTGTTATGGCCTCTCTGTATCCCTATCAGTAGTTGCTATCAATCTTACAAAGTTTTGTTGACAAATTTTTGTCACTCCAAAAATTTTATTTTCAGAAAATTGTACGCGGACATGATGAACCTATTTGGAAGGAGTTCTTCAAGGAGACGATCCTCGGGGGCATCCTCTAGTGACAGTTCTGCCCACCGGTCTTATGTTGAACCAAGTGAAAGTTCCACGCGAGATGCAGCCACCAAAACATGCTTATGGCCTTGCGATGAGTATATGATGAAGGTGGGCATCGAAGAGTAATTTGAGCAATATGTGCATAATGCTGGTCTTGGTCCTTACCTATTAGATAAGTGTGCACAACACCATCTTCTCACTAAATCATTTTTCAAAGGATTCAAATATTTTCCACGTGAGTCTAGGGTGTCGTTTATGCTTTATGATGAGCCATTTACTATTCCACTAGAAATTTTTGCTTACCATTGCAAACTTCCATTATGGGGTTCGCTTGATGAGCCAGCAAAGGCTGAGTATGAGACCTTCTTGACTAGCCTTTGCTACGGTGAAAATAGGGGAGTAAGGCAAGGAAGAATAAAGAGCATTCACTTTCCCGCAATTCAGTACCTTGCATTATTTAACGGGAAATGCATAGTAGGCAAGTAAGACTATAGCATACTTTGTTCGCCAGACTTGAGCCTCATTCACACCACTCTCACTAGTGAAAGGAATTATAACCTTGGAGTGATTGTTGCACGTAGACTTCAGCATAATGCCAAAAGTGGTTGGTTCTATGGTGGAATTTATGCCACACGTTTAGCACGAGGACTGGGTGTTTCACCTTTGCCCTCTGATGCTATCCTTCCCACTCGGTATTTAGATTTTGATGCTTTAAAAGAGCATAAGATTCTCTCGGGAAGGGCTAATAACTTCACTTATAATTTGTTGTGGACACCTATTTGCCTGCGCCTATCACATGTTGTGGACACCTATTTGCTTGCGCCTGCTCTCTTTGATTATCACATCAAGGAAAGATCTTTTGTTCTTGAGAGCGAGGCCCGAGCTCACAACGCAGCAGTGTTGGCGGCACGGCGTGCTGAGGCCTCCGCACCGAGGGCCTCGATTAGCTACCATGCCGACTACTACCCTCCAGGCTACTGATTCACTACCAAGTTAGGCCAAAAGCCTAAGCTTGGGGGAGTACGTGTTCTCACCGACTTTATATTCATGTTCACATATCATTCCATTTGTCGGTGTTCACACTTTTTCATTGTATCATCCATGCTTAGAACTTTTTTCTTGCTTTCTTCTTTTGTGTTTGAAAAACTTTAGAAAAAACAAAAAAAATTAGTTATAGTAATTTACTTTCTATGCATGCTTAGTAGTAGTAATAAAAGGAAAATCCAAAAATATTCTCTTGTTCTTATTTTGCTTGTTGGGAGCTTTCCCGTATAAATAGTTTTTCTCGTTTTTGCTTATTATTTGCTTGTTGAAGAAAAAAACAAAAACTCCAAAAATATTTCAGTGTGTTTCTCTAAAATTCTTTTCTTTTATTTGAGTTGTACCGAGGAGAAGACCACGATGAAAATGTTGAGTGGCTCTCATATGAATAACTGTTGAACTAATAAGAAATCATTTTACCTTGTCTTCTTCTATTGAATAAAATGTTTTGTAGATTCCAGCTTAGTCCATGGCACTCTTGCACTATTATTATTTTCATATCATTCGGTCGTGCAAGTGAAAGGCAATAATGACGATATTCGATGAGCTGGCCGTGGTAAAGAGAAACTGGTATGAACTCGACTTATCTTGTCTGTGTAAATATGTTTAACCTAGTGCCCATGCTTCAGCCCATTATGATTAAACATGTTTTTAATGACAATTAGAGATTATAGTTTCTCATGCCATGCATAAGTAGCTGGGAGTGGATAATGATCTATCTTGGATATCAACATAGTGTTAAAATGATTGTGATGTAGTATGATGACATGGTATCCTCCTCTGAATGTCCGAGTGGCTTGACTTGGTACATGTTCATGCATGTAGTTGAATCAAAACCAACATAGCCTCTATGATGTTTATGTTCATGGTGTTCATATCCTACTCATGCTAGTGTCCAATGTTACTTGTGCATAATGCCTGGTTATGATCGTTGTTGCTCTCTAGCTGGCCGCTTCCCAATCTTAAAATTGCTAGCCTTTGCCTGTACTAAGTGGGGATTCTGATTGTACATCAAAAACCTTAAACCCAAAGTTATTCCAGATGAGCCCACCCATACCTACCTATATACAGTATTACCCTGCCGTCCTAAGTAAATTTGCATGTGCCACCTCTAAAAACTTATAAATTTTTTATCCATTTTGTGTGCCTGGATCATTCATCGAACAACAGGAGGTGGTCGATATCTTCCATGTTAAGCATGTTATCCTCAGGTCGAGTGTTTATTCACTCGCCATCGCACGAGGAAATGGACGGTAATAGGGATGCCCAGTCCCAAACTGCAAAACACAAAAAGAGTTCATCTCTTACATAATCAAACAAAAACTCCCAATGGAGTCAAAACCTTTACTTTCCGCTTGGGAACCGCCACTAGCATGCTTAGCATGGAAGATGCTGATAACTGATGGTCGTGAAGTGAATGAGAAGGGTGCATGTATCAAAATATCATTTATCTCTATTTTAAAACTGAGCTCTAGCACCTCTGCAAACCACCGCTTCCCTCTGCGAAGGGACTTTCTATTTACTTTTATGTTGTGTCATCACCTTCTAGAAACAAGCGCCAGAAACTGAGTAGAGCACATCGGTCATGATTTATGCATTGTGTATAGCTAATGTTGGGTGCATCATGACTGGATGTTTTCCATCATGAATTATAATGTTTAGTCGTTGCTTGAACTTTGGAGGTGCTCTGCATTTATGTTTTGCGGTCTCAGAAAGGGCTAGCGAGATACCATTATTGTCATATTATATCATGATTGTTTTGACAACGTGTTCCTGTTTGAGATATCTTATTATTGCTCGCTAGTTGATTATGTCATTGATATGAATCATTATAATCTTTGAGAGTTTTTGTTGACATGGTTAGTTATAATGTTGGCTGAAAACGTGGGTGCTGTTTAAGCTTATTTATGCAAACAAAAGCAAAAGAGTTCGTAAATTTTTTTCTTTCTCACTTTCAGTTTATCAACTGAATTGCTTGAGAACAAGCACAGGTTTAAACTTGGGGGAGTTGATACGTCTCCAACATATCTACTTTTTCTCTCGCTTTCCCTCTTGTTTTGGACTCTAATTTGCATGATTTGAATGAAAGTAACCCCGGATTGACGCTGTTTTCAGTAGAACTACCATGGTGTTGTTTTTGTGAAGAAATAAAAGTTCTCGAAATGGAACCAAACTTTTTGAGGATTTTTTATACCAATAATAAGAATTTCTGGAGTCAAGACCCACCGGAGAGGGGCCCCTGGGTGGGCACAACCCACCAGGGCGCGCCCCCTCTCCCGGCGCGCCCAGGTGGGTTGTACCCACCTGGTGGCCCCGCTGATGACCCCCGTGATACTATAAATTCACATATTTCCAGAAAAAAAACAGGGAGAAAGAATTATCATGATCCATGAGACGGAGCCGCCGCCAAGCCCTGCTCTTCCTTGGGAGGGCAGATCTGGAGTCCGTTTGGGGCTCCGGAGAGGGGGATCTTCGATCTTCGTCATCACCAACCTATCTCCATCGCCAATTCCATGATGCTCCCCACCGGGAGTGAGTAATTCCTTCGTAGGCTCACTGGTCGGTGAGGAGCTGGATGAGATCCATCATGTAATCGAGTTAGTTTTGTTAGAGCCTGATCCCTAGTATCCACTATGTTCTTAGATTGATGTTGCTATGACTTTGCCATGCTTAATGATTGTCACTTTGGGTCCGGGTGGCATGATTTCACATCTGAACCGTTTATGAATTCATCATTATATCCATGTTTTAGATCTGATCTTGCAAGTTATAGTCACCTACTACGGTTATGATCTGGCAACCTCGGAGTGACCACAACCGGGCCCACTCCCGGTGATGAGCGTAGTTTGAGGAGTTCATGTATTCACTATGTGTTAATGCTTTGTTCCGGTTCTCTATTAAAAGGAGGCCTTAATATCCCTTAGTTTCCAATATGGACCCCGCTACTACGGGAGGGTAGGACAAAAGATGTCATGCAAGTTCTTTTAATAAAGCACGTATGACTATTTACGGAATACATGCCTACATTATATCGATGAACTGGAGCTAGTGCCGTATCGCCCTAGGTTATAACTTCTCATGATGAATATCATCCAACAAGTCAATGATCCAATGCCTACGAATTTATCCTTGTTGATCTTGTTGCGTTACTATTGCTATCATCACTATTACACTTGCTACAAATTACTGTTATCACTGTTACTGTTACCGTTGCTACTGTCACTACTATCAAAACTATCAAACTACTTTGCTACTGATCATATTGATGTAGATAATTAATCTCCAAGTGTGGTTGAATTAATAACTCAACTACTAATACCTTCAAATATCCTTTGGCTCCCCTTGTGTCAAATCTATAAATTTGGGTTGAATACTCTACCCTCGAAAACTGTTGCGACCCCCTATACTTGTGGGTTATCAGGGGGTGAATAGGCGATTTTTATGAAAGTCTTCAATACACGAGGTCTTTGTAGACGAACAGATGAAGTGAACCTATTGATATGCAGCGGAAGATAGACTACACTAGACAAGCCATAGTCAAGTAAGCAATATAGTGAAAGTACGAAGACTATCAGCAACTAGATAGTATGGATCAGAATGGAAGACAGTATGAAGCCAAACAGGTAATAGTCTTCACACAGTGAAGTCAATCAGATCAGACAGGCAAGCAATGACTTCACGAAGACAAACTGAAAAGTAAAGGGAAGCGGGGGATAGAACCAGTTGCTTGGTGAAGACAAGGATTTGGTAGACCAGTTCCAGTTGCTGTGACAATTGTACGTCTGGTTAGGGGGGCTGAGATTGAACTCAGAAGACCGCGTCTTCACCTTATTCCCCTTGAGCCAAGGACACCCAGTCCTCGCCCAATCACTCTGGTAAGTCTTCAAGGTAGACTTTCAAACATTCACAGACTTCGTTCACCGGCGATCCGCAATGACTCTTGGATGCTCAAAACGCGACGCCTAACTGGCTGGAGAATTCACGGTCCTCAAGTGTGACAAGACTTCAGGTCACGTGGACAGAAAGACTTCAGTGATGCCTAACACTCTTTGGCTCTGCGTGTTTAGGGCTTTGTCCTCGCAAGGATCTCTCTCTCAAAGGCTTCGGAGGTGGTTGCTCTCAAACGACAAAAGCCGTGCACTAACTCTGAACAGCCACCAATTCTTGGTGTAGGGGGTGGGCTATTTGTAGCCAGGAGGCTACCCGACCTGATATGTCCGAAATGACCCTGGGTCACTAAGGAACCGACACGTGTCCAACGGTCGGATTTCAAACACACACGACAGCTTGACTTGGGCTACAAGTAAAGCTGACTCATCCAGCTCTGGATAAGTTTTGCTCTCATTGTCTTCGCTCGAAGACATAGGATTTTGGTTGAGCATCACATCAGCCACTCTGACTTTGTTCACTTGAACCCCACTTAATAGTACGGTGGTTCCTATGACTCAATAAAGAAGAAACGGAAACTACGAAACAACTATGTCTTCGCACTCCATAGTCTTCAAGTGAATGTCTTCACATGTCATAATCTTCATCGTGGATGTCTTCATGAACCACCATTGTCTTCAATATTTTCACACATTTTTAGGGGTCATCTCTGGTAGGTAAACCGAATCAATAAGGGACTAATACCTGTGTTATCCTGCAATTCTCACAAACACATTAGTCCCTCAACCAAGTTTGTTGTCAATACTCCAAAACCAACTAGGGGTGGCGATGCACTTACACAATGCCACGGTAAGAAGGAATCACTAGATCCGGTGGTGAAAGTATCGGATTTGGATGAGGATGACAAGAGGGGAGGGGCATATGAGATCTATGCTGTAGCACTGGTAGCCATGACCGCACAAGAGGATTTGTGTGGCAACGTGGCCATCGACTGACAAAGCAACACTCTTATGCAAATGGAGCTGATTGATGATGGTGATAGAAGGTGCACCCACCCTAGATCAACGTGAAATCAGGATGCAGAGAAGGGGAAGCGCCCGCGCATAGGTCCCATGGAGGAGGACACCACCGTCACAAGTCACCAAGTTGTCACCGTCACAGCGAACCTCCGGCCAACAAGTTATCGCAATGAGCCGACGTCGGGCAACCATCATGACCAAACACCATGAGATACGACTACATTAGTTGTGTAGTGATATAAATTATGTCCATGATGCAAAAATATTTAGTCAGGTTCCCAACACACTCTTTTTTTTTGCTAGAGGATCATTACTTAGAGAAGGACATGCGAGACCATGCAGGGTTCGTGAAGGATCGAGTAGGGCCCATTCCTGCTTTTTACACGGGAGGGGCCGAGAAGGATCGAGTAGGACCCATTCCCACATTTAACACGGGAAGGATCGAGTAGGACTCATTCCCGCATTTAACACGGGAAGGATCGAGTAGGGCCTAGCACCACGTTTAATCAACGCGGTGGGTAGCGCGACTTACAAGCAGAGCACAAGAAAACATAAAACTACAAACTAGCCCCTAAATCTCACAAAAAGGACCCCCGACAGAGAATCAAGAACGCGATCGGGTTCAAAGTCGCTCCGCCAATACAACTTACACACATAACCCCAACAAAACATAAAATTACAAACGATACCATAATCTTACAAAAAGGGCCCCATATAGAGTACGAAGAACGCGGTCGTGTCCAAAGCCGCGCCCTAATGGGAAAAGGAGAGAAGGAAAGGGGAAGGAGAGAGAACATGGAAGAGAGAGCCTGGCAAGTGGGATCACAAGTCTTCCCCCGATTGCAGTGACGTGTGGCGCTTACGCGTACTACGTTTTGTCATTGCAAGAGTATTATATAATTTCGTAATAATGACCTCCGCGCTTTTGTACTCTGCACAAACGCCAATATGGTATTCTGTGGGGTGGCTCGTGCAATTTTACCTTCCCTTCTTCTTCTCCGACCCCAAAAGCCAGAGAAGAGAACCTGATCGAAGAAAGTGAAGAGAAGGGAAAGGTAGGGACGGGAGAAATCCAGCGGTCTCAGTCATCCTCCGCCTCCATATTCCTCCCCGTCGTCGTCTTCAATCCCCTCCCCGCCCGAGCCTCCCCCTGCTTTCCACGCAACTGCCCCCGGACTCCTCTCCCGCGACCCCACTCTCCTTCCCCGCCCCGCCAGGTCGTCGTCGTCGCTCCCAATATTTCCTCCTGCTCCCCCCACTTGGATCAGCCGGTCGCGAGGAGGAAAAAATTCCACGAAAGCTCCCGGCTTGACGCGGCGGCGGCGGGCGGCTGCCGAGATCTGGGCTCGACGAATTCGCCGTCCCTTCCCCGCTGCGTTTAGGCGGGGTTACGTGGGGGAGTTTCCGTGCCGACGCGGATCTGTGTGGTGCCAAACAAAGCCTGCCCGAATTGCGCAGTTCGGCCGGGAGCGACCAAAAGGCAGCCTCCCCCCTTTGCCTTCACACATGGTGGTCCGGCTCTAGGGCCCTTTCGCCTCGTGCTTGGCGGCGGTGATGGAGCCGTCGTCGTCCATCACGTTCGCCTCCTCGTCGTCCTACCTGTCCAACGGCTCTAGCCCCTGCTCCGGCGCTCTGGCGCCGCTGCCCGCGGCGGACGGGTGGGGCGGGGGCGGTGGAGGGGGAGGGGGAGGGGGAGGGAGCAGCAGCAGCGTCGAGGCCGTGAGCCTGAATCGCCTCAGCAGCAACCTCGAGCGCCTCCTCCTCGATTCTGAACTCGACTGCAGCGACGCTGACGTCGACGTCGCGGACGGCGGTCCGCCCATCCCCGTCCACCGTTGCATCCTCGCCGTGCGCAGCTCCTTCTTCCACGACCTCTTCCGCGCCCGCGGGAGCCGCAGTGGTGGGGCCGTCACTGCCTCTGCCTCCGCCACCGGAGGCGGAGCGGGAGGGGATGTGAACGGGAGGCCGCAGTACAAGATGGAGGACCTCGTCCCAGGTGGCCGTGTGGGCCGCGAGGCCTTCCTAGCGTTCATGGGGTACCTCTACACGGGCAGGCTCCGGCCGGCGCCGCTGGACGTGGTGTCATGTGCTGATCTTGTGTGCCCGCACGACTCGTGCCCGCCGGCTATCAGGTTCGCCGTCGAGCTCATGTACGCGGCTTGGACCTTCAGGATCCCCGAGCTCATGTCGCTGTTCCAGGTGAGGGATGCATACGCTCTTATTGGCTTGTTTAGAACTCCCAATTGTATATTTTATAAGTAGAATTTTTTCTCTAATCTTGGCAGCTTCAGGCTAGAAATGTTCGACTCATGGTTCTACCCTTCTCCAATTTGTTTATTTGACTGTGCACAGACATTTGCAGTATATTTGGCATGCTAATTCGAAACAGACGAAAAACAGTAAATTTGGTACATGAGTAAAAAAAGTAAATCATGGTTTCATTTCTCAATTTCACACGACCCTTTCTTTCTCTGGTGAATTGCTAATCATGGTTAAGATGATCATCTACTGCAGCGACGGCTTATGAACTTCGTTGACAAGACTCTGGCGGAAGACGTCCTACCTATTTTGCAAGTTGCTTTCCACTCGGAGCTTACTCAAGTGCGTGAAAAATGTGTTCAAAGGATTGCAAGATCGGATCTTGATATTATGTCTTTGGATAAGGAACTCCCTCCAGAAATTGCTGACGAGATAAAAAAGATCCGTCAGAAATCTCCGCCAATTGATGGTGACACCATCATTTCGGACCCTGTACACGAGAAAAGAGTAAGAAGAATCCACAGGGCACTGGATTCTGATGATGTTGAACTTGTCAAGTTGCTTCTTAATGAGTCTGAAATCACCCTCGACGACGCAAACGCATTGCATTATGCTGCAGCTTACTGCGATTCCAAAGTTCTTACAGAGTTGTTAGGCCTGGAACTTGCCAACTTGAATTTGAAGAACAGTCGTGGGTACACAGCACTCCACCTAGCTGCTATGAGGAGAGAACCAGCTATTATTATGTGTCTCTTAAGCAAAGGAGCAGTGGCGTCGCAATTGACAGATGACGGCCGCCTTGCAAGTAATATTTGTCGAAGGTTAACAAGACTAAAAGATTACAATGCGAAGATGGAGCAGGGCCAAGAGTCAAATAAAGATAGGATGTGCATTGACATCCTAGAGAGGGAGATGATGAGGAATCCTATGACAGCGGAAGATTCTGTCACCTCACCTTTATTGGCTGATGATCTTCACATGAAACTAAGCTACCTGGAAAACAGAGGTGAAGTCTCCTTTTATGCAATGATAGTGACACTTCTAGACAAATCTTTTCTCAATATTAAAATGATGGGGGAGGTTGAGAAAAAGTACCCCTTTCTACCAAAAAATCCCTCTTTTCCCCCCCTCTCCGGTGCATATGCTATAGAAATAGGTGGCTGTAACACTTGCTGCACATTCGACTCTGCCGTATGCACCCTTTTCATAAGATGTTAAAATGATCTGTGGTCTCTGCAGTCGCGTTCGCAAGACTGTTCTTCCCTGCTGAAGCGAAGGTTGCCATGCAAATTGCACAAGCAGACGTCACACCAGAAGTTGGTGGTTTTTCTGCAGCAAGTACTTCTGGTAAACTGAGGGAAGTCGATCTGAATGAGACGCCAGTAACAAAAAACAAAAGGCTGCGTTCAAGGGTGGATGCACTAGCGAAAACAGGTGCGAACATGAGTAGTCGATCTTTCCTTTCAATTTTACTTTGTCCGGTGCTATATCGTTGGATAATTTTTTTTTTGAGAGATCGTTGGATAAATTGCTGGGTAAGCTGTTACTAGCTGTTAATACAACCATGTACACAACCTTCTACCTGAATAACTTAACGCCGTTTATTGGGTTCATTGATATTCTGTGCATGAACCTATTTATATAGCATGTGTTGTTCACAGTAAAAAACATGAACATGTAAAAGTATGTTGCCATTCTGGCATGTGGCACAAGTTCATTTCTACATATGTTTCTAGTATGTGTCTTTGCAACCTGTCATTGTAGGTACTCTGAACACCTTGTGAACATAGGTGTTCAGTGTTGTGTATTTGCATTCAGCTCGTTCTGTGTACACGAGCAGTCTGGCAATCATATTTATTCATGAATTAAACATGTCTGTGATGGTGGCAGTGGAACTGGGCCGTCGGTACTTCCCAAACTGCTCGCAGGTGCTCGACAAATTCTTGGAAGATGGCCTGCCTGATGGCCTTGATGCGTTCCAGCAGCAAAGCGGCACCCCTGATGAGCAACAGGTGAAGAAAATGCGCTTCTGCGAGGTGAAGGAGGACGTGCGCAAAGCATACAGCAAAGACACGGCCGATAACAGCATGTTTTCGGCCCTGTCGTCAAACTCCTCGTCCTCGGCGATGAAGTGAAGGTACTGTAACAGGCTGTTTTCTCGAGATGTCAGGGCTAAAGAGGGATCGCTGGTCATGCGCATGTATAGTGCTCACCATCGTGTAAAACCGAATATGAACATGAAAGGAGGCCCCAAAATAGTAGAAGATGATATATACTTTGCTGGACTTGGAGTTTGTTGGAGAAGGCTGTGCCATCCCATCCCAGATTCCCAATATCAATTTCCCATGCTGGTTGCGAAGACGGAGCCGTGGATCATCCAGCTTCGACGCTATGCATGCGTGCAGCCTGCTGTATTTGTTTCGCATAGCTGCAATACTTATATGTTTAATAATACTAGAGAGTAGTAGGCAATTGAGGCTGTAGCGGAAGTTGGAACCTACCTTAATGTAAGTGAAAGGGGACAGTTGCCCTTTGTCGAACTGTTGTTATCAATACATAGTTGATTTTCGTAGCTCAAACTTTATAGAAGCCTAGTATAGCGCCAGTGCATTGCCATGGAATCAAAAGGAAAAGAGCAAGACCATAACGAGTTCATTTGCTTTGGATCAATCATCAATTTAGATGCAACAAGATAACGACATATTGCCTTTGATCCAAATTAATTGTCGCACACTTAGTACAGCTTTAGTATAAAATTATACTAAATGTGTGTAAATTAATATGTATCCAAGGGAGTAACATTTCTCGCTACCCACAATATATTACTAGTTCAACATAAACCATTCAAAGGCTAAAATAAACATAAACAATTCAATGCAAGATCAGAGGCAAAACATCATATAATACTACTTATTGTGCCCAATTTTTCAGAACTTCTTGCGCATAGTTTCCAAATTTTTGAAACACTCATGTGATGTTTTCCAATGCTGGACGTTTATGAATGGAAAACTTATGTTAAATCCAGCACAAACTAAGCTAGTTATAATTGTTCAGCACTGACTAAGCTCAGTCCTTGAGCTATATGTTTTGACATTCTTGATAACGTTTATTAACGGGAAACTTAGGTTGTGTTGTCTGTTTATTTCTACTGGCAAACACCAAATGTTGTGCAATTTCTGTTCCTCTCGCCGGATGAATGGTGATTGGTAGTCATTCAGAAGCATACGCTGACACATGGTTTACATCATTCTCTTGGTTGCACAATTTTGGCATGCATATAAGAGAACAAGTTATCTAATCTCTGTTGTGTGTTAATCTAGAGTATAAATAAAATATTTTTTTACACGCCATCATGCTTGACATCAGGTTTGCAACTCAAATTGTACGAAGCAAGTATTGCAACTTTAAAATAGTAAAAGCACAATGGAAAAACTTGCAACTGCAAACCTAGGAATCTTTTTAAAAAAATGAAGGTAGAGCAGTCTCTTCCTTGTATACATTTCAAAATGGGCGAAGCCGGTTGCAGAGCCAATCACATGGTGACCTGGAGCCCTGGTGCATTGCGTGCGCTCCAAAGCGCGGCGGCGCAGATAGCAAAGAGAGCGGGCCATAGGCAATCCCCGGCATTTCTAGTCTCCCCAGAGCTAGCAAAGACGTCCAGCGATGACGAAGAACTTGCCAGATCCAACAATCCCAGCCTTCGCCAGACGAACGAACCACACATTCTCATAATGAAGGATAATGTGGTCAACCGATTCCGCCGCTGCGCATCTGTGGCAGCCGGCATGGGGGGCGATGGCATGCCACTACTTGTTCACCATATTGTCTCTGGTGTTGAGCCTGCGCCATAATAAGGCCTTCTTTGATTTGTAGGAATCTCATAAGATTTCTATAGGATAGGATTTGCATAGTAAATTTTCCTTTGAAGCCCTTTAGTTTGTATGAATGGATTCCTATTCATATGTAGGATAGAAATTAATCCTTCACATTTTGGAGGGAAAAAACATTAGGTAAGATTCAATGGAAAAATTCCTATCCTATGCATCAAATGACATCTCTTTCTTTATAAGAATTGAGATACATATCATCTCACTTCCTATGATCTTCCTATTCCTATAACATTCATATCCTATGAACCAAAGGAGGCCTTAAGGCCCGATGCTTGAGTGGAATGATTAGGGCATCTACAATGGGGAATGCTTAACTCGACGCTAACAGAGGAAAGATAAATCTTGGTAAACTAAAAATAGTCTAAGCGCTTTATAGTTCAATGGCTGGCGCTAATTAACAGCCCAAACGCCTCATGCGAGAGAGAAAAGGACATATCCTCCGATGCGTATGTTTGCGTCAGTGCGGCGTTCAACGCCAGGATTTTGCGGGTCCAACTGCAAATCGACGGGGAATTGGGTAGAAAATCGATCCTAGCGCCTCCATAAATGTCTACGTTTGGACCATGCCCTTAGGTGCCAAATAAGCTTGCACCGAATCCATTCCACGCCTCCCAAACTTTTTAGATTTAAAAAATGGTGGCTCGACTAAGGAAAATACATTCTCCCATGCATGGTAAATACCGTGCATCTATCAGCCACTCACTCTCTTTGAGATTCGCATCCATGCATGTATGTTCTCATTGTATAGTTTAGTAAACCACAATTTATGACCCTGTCAATCAGTCACCTTTTCTCCACGTGCAGACAACTTTTTCCTATAGTAACTTGCAATATCTCTCCTCTCACCCCCGAAGTAAATACCAGCAGTATGAGAGTATGATTCTAAAATTTAAATTTATTTTATCTTTTGAATCATTAGTTTGATTTAGATACATTTGCATATTTGTGTTACTATTGAAGGGAACTTTAAAATAAGATCACCGTTGAATATATTTTGACAAGTTTTAAAATTCGAATCTGAAACATGGTGAGACCTTACGAAACTGTAAAAAAAACTATGTACCAAGTTTCATCAAGTTTTCTATAGATCAATTTGATGCGCACAGAAACTCATTATGGTACATAGATCAGTTTTCTACTAGTCTTGTTTAAAATATATCATTGGTATAAAAACATTTGTCTAAATAGAATATAAAAGAAACTTTTATTTCAGAAGATATCAAGCATCTAAACAGTTACATACTAGAAGAGAAAATATATTTCTGTGATAGAGTCGCAAGGGGATAGGGGAGGCATGCAAGGGACTGACAAAAGTGAGACGTACAGCAAGTGATTAGTACACTATGATATCTTTCCCACCCTGTAGACAATGCACGGTATATACCGTGCATGGTAGAAAATGCACTCTCGGCTCGACTATCCTGAGTTTCATTCTTTGGTTTGTGGTGTGGAATACACCTTCTAATTCTTCCCCAATTGAAGTCTAGAAATTTAAAACTCGATTGTGGAGAAGAAAACCTAAAAGCTAGAGCATCAATTTAGAGGCCAACCTAACAAAGGAAGAGAGAGAAAGAAAGAAATAAAGATAGATAGATAGATAGATAGAGCTTTTGCTACTTGGTGAGAATGGTCCTGCTCATTCTACACGAGATATGGTTGAAGTGGCCACCAGTTTTATAAGATGCTTTTTTAAATTTGAACCTACTGCAGATATTCATTTAGATTCAAATTTTGGAAGAGGGGTGAGTGGGGTTACTGCCGAGGAAAATGAAACTTTACAAAAAAACCTTTTTTAGAAGAGGAAATTAAGCTTGCTATTGTTTGGGATCCTACACTCATGGGGCTTATCTCAATGTGGTTTTCGTTCTTGTTTTACTAGACTTTCTGAGATATTATTAAGAATGACTTTATGACTTCCGTGAGAGATTTTGAGTATGGCAACCTTGATATATATAGACTGAATTTTGCTATTATCACGCTTATCCCTAAGGAGAGTAATGTGGAAGAAATGAAAAATTTAGGCCTATAAGCCTTAGTAACTGTTGGGAAGTGTAGTAGAAAACAAAAAAAAATCACCTTACGATCACCCATGAACAATATGAAGATGCATAAACGGTTTGGATCACGATCGTTACCATCTCCGGAATGCAACGGAAGTCGACGAGTCGGTGTAGATCGTACTTGGAGTCCCTTGAACCGTAGATGAACGATCCCGCGAACCACCCACGAACGATCTCTCGAAGGGAGCACCGAAAGCACGACCTCTCTCCTTGGTTGCAAGCGTACAGTCTTCACGACCCGGCAGCGCTCACCGTCCAGAGCTAATCATCGCCGAAGAATTTGAGGGAGGAGATTATAATCACACTGGACTTCTAATTACGAGGATTAGAGGATCTAGGTCAAGCTCTAATTGATTAACTAGAACTAGAGGACTATAGGAGGCTCCAAAAGTTGTGTGTCTAAAAGCACGACCTCAAGGACGGGAAGGACTGCCCTCCTTGTGCCGGCCAAAGAGGGAAGGAGGAGTCCTCCCCCCACCCCAATTCGGTCTCCCTCAAGGGGGAAAGGGGCGCCTCCCCTACATGGGCCATCGTGGCGCAATTCTCTCTCCACCGTTTGGCCTTTGAAGGCCCGTTGATACTAAATTAAATATAAAAACCTCCTAACAATTACTAGAGCCTTTTAATATTAATTTAACATCACCGGTTTTTTCCACCTATATATTATTTCTCAGTAATACCCGACATTGCTCGATAAACTCCGAAACCTTCCGGTGACCCTGAAACGCTCCCGGTTTCTCTCGAAACTATTCCAAATACTAATGAAACAATTCTACAAACAAACCATCGATACTCTCGTCCTAATAACAGTCAGCAGATCATGATTACCTTAATCTTGTGACCCCGTAGGTTCGGTAAATCATAGACATGAACGAAACTTCTTAGTTCAATGACCGATAACGGAACCGTGGGCGTCCGTATCGTTCCCTATGATTACATGAATGATATTTGAGTGAACCTTTGGTTATCATGTGATGTTCCCTTTGCTTCACGATACTTTACAAAACCCGAGATGCATCAGTATCCTCCTGAGTCATACACATGCTCACTATACTGTCATCCTCGTTATCGGTTTTATTCTTCTTTCTCGTTAATATGTTCCAGCATCCCCGTGACATAGTCACCTATTTCTGGCCAGATGATGATGGATGCCATCACACCGAGAGGGCCCTAAGTGAAGGAAATATGCCCTAGAGGCAATAATAAAGTTATTATTTATTTCCTTATTTCATGATAAATGTTTATTATTCATGCTAGAATTGTATTAACCGGAAACATAATACATGTGTGAATACATAGACAAACAAAGTGTCACTAGTATGCCTCTACTTGACTAGCTCGTTAATCAAAGATGGTTATGTTTCCTAACCATAGACAAAGAGTTGTTATTTGATTAACGGGATCACATCATTAGGAGAATGATGTGATTGACTTGACCCATTCCGTTAGCTTAGCACTCGATCGTTTAGTATGTTGCTATTGCTTTCTTCAATGACTTATACATGTTCCTATGACTATGAGATTATGCAACTCCCGTTTACCGGAGGAACACTTTGTGTGCTACCAAACGTCACAACGTAACTGGGTGATTATAAAGGAGCTCTACAGGTGTCTCCAAAGGTACATGTTGGGTTGACGTATTTCGAGATTAGGATTTGTCACTCCGATTGTCGGAGAGGTATCTCTGGGCCCTCTCTGTAATGCACATCACCTAAGCCTTGCAAGCAATGCAACTAAATGAGTTAGTTGCGAGATGATGTATTACGGAACGAGTAAAGAGACTTGCCGGTAACGAGATTGAACTAGGTATTGATATACCGACGATCGAATCTCGGGCAAGTAACATACCGATGACAAAGGGAACAACGTATGTTGTTATGCGGTCTGACCGATAAAGATCTTCGTAGAATATGTGGGAGCCAATATGAGCATCCAGGTTCCGCTATTGGTTATTGACCGGAGACATGTCTCGGTCATGTCTACATTGTTCTCGAACCTGTAGAGTCCGCACGCTTAAGGTTTCGATGACAGTTATATTACGAGTTTATGAGTTTTGATGTACCGAAGTTGGTTCGGAGTCCTGGATATGATCGCGGACATAATGAGGAGTCTCGAAATGGTTGAGACATAAAGATTGATATATTAGATGGCTATATTCGGACACCGGAAGTGTTTCGGGGAAGTTTCGGATAAAACCGGAGTACCGGGGGGTTACCGGAACCCCCCGGGGGGTTAATGGGCCTCATGGGCCTAAAGTGGAGAAGAGGAGGGGCTGCCAGGGCAGGCCGTGCGCCCCCTCTCCCCTAGTCCGAATTGGACAAGGAGGGAGGGGCGACGCCCACCCTTTCCTTCCTCTCCTCTCTCCCTTCCTCCCCCCTCTCCTACTTGGACAAGGAAAGGGAGGGGAGTCCTACTCCCGGTAGGAGTAGGACTCCTCCTACGCGCCTCCTACTAGGGCCGGCCGCACCCCCCTTGGCTCCTTTATATACGGAGGCAGGGGGCACCCCTAGACACACAAGTTGATCCACGTGATCGTTTTCTTAGCTGTGTGCGGTGCCCCCTTCCACCATAATCCTCGATAATATTGTAGTGGTGCTTAGGCGAAGCCCTGCGACAGTTGAACATCAAGATCGTCACCACGCCGTCGTGCTGACGGAACTCTTCCCCGACACTTTGCTGGATCGGAGTCCGGGGATCGTCATCGAGCTGAACGTGTGCTGAAACTCGAAGGTGCCATAGTTTCGGTGCTTGGATCGGTCGGATCGTGAAGACGTACGACTACATCAACCGTGTTAATATAATGCTTCCGTTGTCGGTCTACAAGGGTACGTAGATCACACTCTCCCCTCGTTGCTATGCATCACCATGATCTTGCGTGTGCGTAGGAATTTTTTTGAAATTACTACGTTCCCCAACAGTGGTATCAGAGCCTAGGTTTTATGTGTTGATGTTATATGCACGAGTAGAACACAAGTGAGTTGTGGGTGATATAAGTCATACTGCTTACCAACATGTCATACTTTGGTTCGGCGGTATTGTTGGACGAAGCGGCCCGAACCGACATTACGCGTACGCTTACGCGAGACCGGTTCTCCCGACGTGCTTTGCACAAAGGTGGCTAGCGGGTGTCAGTTTCTCCAACTTTAGTTGAACCGAGTGTGGCTACGCCCGGTCCTTGCGAAGGTTAAAACAGCACCAACTTGACAAACTATCATTGTGGTTTTGATGCGTAGGTAAGATTGGTTCTTGCTTAAGCCCGTAGCAGCCACGTAAAACTTGCAACAACAAAGTAGAGGACGCCTAACTTGTTTTTGCAGGGCATGTTGTGATGTGATATGGTCAAGACATGATACTAAATTTTATTGTATGAGATGATCATGTTTTGTAACCGAGTTATCGGCAACTGGCAGGAGCCATATGGTTGTCGCTTTATTGTATGCAATGCAACTGCGCTGTAATGCTTTACTTTATCACTAAGCGGTAGCGATAGTCGTGGAAGCATAAGATTGGCGAGACGACAACGATGCTACGATGGTGATCAAGGTGTCGCGCCGGTGACGATGGTGATCATGACGGTACTTCAGAGATGGAGATCACAAGTACAAGAAGATGATGGCCATATCATATCACTTATATTGATTGCATGTGATGTTTATCTTTTATGCATCTTATCTTGCTTTGATTGACGGTAGCATTATAAGATGATCTCTCACTAAATTTCAAGATAAAAGTGTTCTCCCTGAGTATGCACCGTTGCCAAAGTTCTCATGCCCAGACACCACGTGATGATCGGCTGTGATAAGCTCTACGTCCATCTACAACGGGTGCAAGCCAGTTTTGCACACGCAGAATACTCAGGTTAAACTTGACGAGCCTAGCATATGCAGATATGGCCTCTGAACACTGAGACCGAAAGGTCGAGCGTGAATCATATAGTAGATATGATCAACATAGCGATGTTCACCATTGAAAACTACTCCATTTCACGTGATGATCGTTTATGGTTTAGTTGATTTGGATCACGTAATCACTTAGAAGATTAGAGGGATGTCTTTCTAAGTGGGAGTTCTTAAGTAATATGATTAATTAAACTTAAATTTATCATGAACTTAGTACCTGATAGTATCTTGCTTGTTTATGTTTGATTGTAGATAGATGGCCCGTGCTGTTGTTCCGTTGAATTTTAATGCGTTCCTTGAGAAAGCAAAGTTGAAAGATGATGGTAGCAATTACACGGACTGGGTCCATAACTTGAGGATTATCCTCATTGATGCTCAGAAGAATTACGTCCTGGAAGCACCGTTGGGTGCCAGGCCTGCTGCTGGAGCAACACCAGATGTTATGAACGTCTGGCAGAGCAAAGCCGATGACTACTCGATAGTTCAGTGTGCCATGCTTTACGGCTTAGAATCGGGACTTCAACGACGTTTTGAACGTCATGGAGCATATGAGATGTTCCAGGAGTTGAAGTTAATATTTCAAGCAAATGCCCGAATTGAGAGATATGAAGTCTCCAATAAGTTCTATAGCTGCAAGATGGAGGAGAACAGTTCTTTCAGTGAGCATATACTCAAAATGTCTGGGTATAATAATCACTTGATTCAATTGGGAGTTAATCTTCCAGATGATTGCGTCATTGACAGAATTCTCCAATCACTTCCACCAAGCTACAAGAGCTTCGTGATGAACTATAATATGCAAGGGATGAATAAGACTATTCCCGAGCTCTTCGCAATGCTAAAAGCTGCGGAGGTAGAAATCAAGAAGGAGCATCAAGTGTTGATGGTCAACAAGACCACTAGTTTCAAGAAAAAGGGCAAAGGGAAGAAGAAGGGGAACTTCAAAAAGAACAGCAAGCAAGTTGCTACTCAAGAGAAGAAACCCAAACCTGGACCTAAGCCTGAAACTGGTTCTGTTGCTAATATTTGCAACTCGAAACAGGGACTACGGATTAAGCGAACACTGGCGAAGGACGAGGTGACGATGCGCGTGGGAAATGGTTCCAAAGTCGATGTGATCGCGGTTGGCACGCTACCTCTACATCTACCATCGGGATTAGTATTAGACCTAAATAATTGTTATTTGGTGCCAGCGTTGAGCATGAACATTATATCTGGATCTTATTTGATGCGAGACGGTTATTCATTTAAATCAGAGAATAATGGTTGTTCTATTTATATGAGTAATATCTTTTATGGTCATGCACCCTTGAAGAGTGGTCTATTTTTGATGAATCTCGATAGTAGTGATACACATATTCATAATGTTGAAGCCAAAAGATGCAGAGTTGATAATGATAGTGCAACTTATTTGTGGCACTGCCGTTTAGGTCATATCGGTGTAAAACGCATGAAGAAACTCCATACTGATGGACTTTTGGAACCACTTGATTATGAATCACTTGGTACTTGCGAACCGTGCCTCATGGGCAAGATGACTAAAACACCGTTCTCTGGTACTATGGAGAGAGCAACAGATTTGTTAGAAATCATACATACAGATGTATGTGGTCCAATGAATGTTGAAGCTCGTGGCGGATATCGTTATTTTCTCACCTTCACAAATGATTTAAGCAGATATGGGTATATCTACTTAATGAAACATAAGTCTGAAACATTTGAAAAGTTCAAAGAATTTCAGAGTGAAGTTGAAAATCATAGTAACAAGAAAATAAAGTTTCTACGATCTGATCGTGGAGGAGAATATTTGAGTTACGAGTTTGGTCTACATTTGAAACAATGCGGAATAGTTTCGCAACTCACGCCACCTGGAACACCACAACGTAATGGTGTGTCCGAACGTCGTAATCGTACTTTACTTAATATGGTGCGATCTATGATGTCTCTTACAGATTTACCGCTATCGTTTTGGGGTTATGCTCTAGAGACAGCCGCATTCACGTTAAATAGGGCACCATCAAAATCCGTTGAGACGACACCTTATGAACTGTGGTTTGGCAAGAAACCAAAGTTGTCGTTTCTAAAAGTTTGGGGCTGCGATGCTTATGTGAAGAAACTTCAACCTGATAAGCTCGAACCCAAATCGGAGAAATGTGTCTTCATAGGATACCCAAAAGAGACTGTTGGGTACACCTTCTATCACAGATCCGAAGGCAAGACATTTGTCGCTAAGAGTGGATCCTTTCCGGAGAAGGAGTTTCTCTCGAAAGAAGTGAGTGGGAGGAAAGTAGAACTTGATGAGGTAACTATACCTGCTCCCTTATTGGAAAGTAGTACATCGCAGAAACAGGTTTCTGTGACACCTACACCAATTAGTGAGGAAGCTAATGATAATGACAATGAAACTTCAGAACAAGTTACTACTGAACCTCGTGGATCAACCAGAGTAAGATCTGCACCAGAGTGGTACGGTAATCCTATTCTGGAAGTCATGCTACTAGATCATGATGAACCTACGAACTATGAAGAAGCGATGGTGAGCCCAGATTCCGCAAAATGGCTCGAAGCCATGAAATCTGAGATGGGATCCATGTATGAAAACAAAGTATGGACTTTGGTTGACTTGCCCAATGATCGGCAAGCAATTGAGAATAAATGGATCTTCAAGAAGAAGACTGACGCTGACGGTAATGTTACTGTCTACAAAGCTTGCTTGTCGCAAAAGGTTTTCGACAAGTTCAAGGGATTGACTACGATGAGACCTTCTCACCCGTAGCGATGCTTAAGTCTGTCCAAATCATGTTAGCAATTTCCGCATTTTATGATTATGAAATTTGGCAGATGGATGTCAAAACTGCATTCCTGAATGGATTTCTGGAAGAAGAGTTGTATATGATGCAGCTGGAAGGTTTTGTCGATCCAAAGGGAGCTAACAAAGTGTGCAAGCTCCAGCGATCCATTTATGGACTGGTGCAAGCCTCTCGGAGTTGGAATAAACGCTTTGATAGTGTGATCAAAGCATTTGGTTTTGTACAGACTTTTGGAGAAGCCTGTATTTACAAGAAAGTGAGTGGGAGCTCTGTAGCATTTCTGATATTATATGTAGATGACATATTACTAATCTGAAATGATATAGAATTTCTGGATAGCATAAAGGGATACTTTAATAAGAGTTTTTCAATGAAAGACCTCAGTGAAGCTGCTTACATATTAGGCATTAAGATCTATAGAGATAGATCGAGACGCTTAATTGGACTTTCACAAAGCACATACCTTGACAAAGTTTTGAAAAAGTTCAAAATGGATCAAGCAAAGAAAGGATTCTTGCCTGTGTTACAAGGTGTGAAATTGAGTAAGACTCAATGCCCGACCAATGCAGAAGATAGAGAGAAAATGAAAGATGTTCCCTATGCTTCAGCCATAGGCTCTTGTTGGGGGACGTTGCAGAAAACAAAAAATTTTCTCTACGTTTCACCAAGATCTATATATGGAGTCATCTAGCAACGAGAGGGGAGTGCATCTACATACCCTTGTAGATCGCGAGCGGAAGCGTTCAAGAGAACGGGGATGATGGAGTCGTACTCGCCGTGATCCAAATCACCGATGACCAAGTGCCGAACGGACGGCACCTCCGCGTTCAACACACGTACGGAGCGGATGACGTCTCCTCCTTCTTGATCCAGCAAGGGGGAAGGAGAGGTTGACGGAGATCCAGCAGCACGACGGCGTGGTGGTGGATGCAGCAGTGATCGCAGCAGGGCTTCGCCGAGCTTCTGCGAGAGGGAGAGGTGTAACAGGGGAGAGGGAGGCGCCAAGGCTTCAGGTGCGGCTGCCCTCCCTCCCCCCTTTATATAGGCCCCCTAGGGGGTGCGCCGACCCTAGGAGATGGGATCTCCTAGGGGGGGCGGCGGCCAAGGGGGTGGAGTGCCCCCAAGGCAAGTGGAGGCGCCCCCTCCCCTAGGGTTCCCAACCCTAGGCGCATGGGGGGCCCAAGGGGGGGCGCACCAGCCCACTATGGGCTGGTTCCCTCCCCACTTCAGCCCATGAGGCCCTCCGGAATGGGTGGCCCCACCCGGTGGACCCCCGGGACCCTTTCGGTGGTCCCGGTACAATACCGCTGACCCCCGAAACTCTCCCGATGGCCGAAACTGCACTTCCTATATATAATTCTTCACCTCCGGACCATTCCAGAACTCCTCGTGATTGTAACGCCCCAAGACCGATGTGCCAGGTGTCGTGCAGTTATTCGCTGTTGTTGACTTGTCATTGCTTGCGTGTCATGCATTGCATATCATGTCATCATGTGCTTTTCATTTGCATACGTGTTCGTCTCAGGCATCCGAGCATTTTCCCCGTTGTCCGTTTTGCATTCCGGCGTTCCGTTCTCCTCCGGTGGTCATTTCTACCTTTATTTCATGTGTGGGGATTAAACATTTTCGGATTGGACCGAGACTTGCCAAGCGGCCTTGGTTTACTACCGGTAGACCGCCTGTCAAGTTTCGTATCATTTGGACTTCGTTTGATACTCCAACGGTTAACCGAGGGACCGAAAAGGCCTCGTGTGTGTTGCAGCCCAACACCCTTCCAATTTGGCCCAAAACCCACCTAAACCTGCTCCATCATCTCGGTCGTTCGATCACGATCGCGTGGCCGAAAACCGCACCTCATTTGGACTCTCCTAGCTCCCTCTACCTATAAATATGTGCACCCCGAAAAATTCGCGGTCTAACCCTAGCCGTCCCCTACCTCGCGCACCGGACACTTCTCCCCCGCAGCCCGGACATGTCCGCCCGCGCCTCCGACGTATCCGCCGCCGCCATGTGTCGCCCGCGCCTCCCTCTCTCTCCTCAGCCCCGCCGCCGGCCCGCCGGGGCCCGGATCGGGCCCGCGGGGCCCATCTCCTCGCGCCGCCGCCCGGGAGACACGCCGCCACCCGCCGCCCGGCTGCCCGACGCCGCCCGCCTCCGCCGCCACCAGGCAACGCTGCCGCGCCGCCCTGGCTCCGGCCGCCGAACCTCGCCGCGCCCGAGGCGCTCGCCCCGGAATCCGCGCTCCACCGCCGCCCTGTCCGCCGGCGTGACCCGCGCCGCCCCGAACCTTGCCGGCCCCGGTTGCGCCGCCCCGCGTCGCCAGCTTTGCCTCTCCGCCGCCGGCAAGCCGCCACTCACCGGAATCCGCTCCGGTCAGATCCGGGCGGGTGGATGAGATCCACCCGTCCCCCGATCCAAACGTCGTCATCTCGACCCGGATCCCTCCGTCCCGGGATATCCTCGTCCCGTTGACTTTTTGCACAGGGTACAAATTTCTACTAACTCCTCGGAATTCCCAGATCCATGTGCCCTTGTTCATCGCATCGTAACTTTGCATCCCTAGCTCCGATTCATGCATATAGCATATCAAAATGTTCATCTCAGAGAGTACATCATTTCATTCCATTGCATCATTTTCATTTGAGTTCATCTTGATGCCCAAAATGCTGTTAGAAGAGGGCTACTTGAGATAATTGTCAGATCTGCTACTCCGTTTAGCTTTTTGTCATTTTTGCCATGATTAATATGTGCATGATATGCCCTGATGCTCTACATATGTTTTGTTAAGGGTTTTGTCATCTTTCCAGAGGTGCAACCCATGTATTTTTGTGATGTGTGTGGTGGCTAGTGCAAGCTTGCAAAGTGGTGCACTTGTTAATTCTGTTTTCAGGGACTTAGCATTTCCACTAAGTCTTTGATCTGTTTATCTCATGATGCCATATGTTCATGTTGTTTCCTAGTGATCCGTGCCTCTTTTGGGGATGATCAGTAAGGATGTTTTGTTAATATTGTAGTGCTTTATCCATACATGTCTTTGTTTGCAATTATGGAGCACCCTAGCTTGAGTCAATCGAGCTCTACTTTTGCTACTTTGTGAATCTGGGCAGATTGTCAACTTGTTTGCAATCTTGCCGATGATGTTGTAGTTGATCCGTGCATGCTATGCTATTGTTCTTGCCATGTCTAGCTTGCATTTTGTGTATTCTTGATGGGTGTATGCTTAGCTTATCATGACTTGCACCGTAGTGAGTGCATCGAGCTCGTAAACATGCCTACTTGATATCTGTTTCAGCATGTCCCAATTTTCACTAAGTCTGAGAACTGATTATGTTTTTGCCATGTTCACATGCTTGCAATTGTATTTTATGATCCCTTTTGGCTCAAGGTCACTAAGGGAATTTTGTTAAGCTCTTTGTGTAGCTCCATGCCATGCTTTACTTTGCCATGTTCAGGTCCTGTAGCATGTAGTTTTGTTGCTCCGAAGAGTGCTACCTGATCTGAAATTCCAGACAAGTGTTAATTTCACCAAGTCTGAAATCTGTTTGTCATATGCATTTTTGCCATGCTTGTTTGAACCTGTTAATGGACGAATTGGCCGTAGCTCAGTGCTAGACTTTTGTTAAGCATCATGAATGCATCCCTGCCATGTATTTTTATGCCATGTTTGGGTGCTGTAGCTTGTTTATCTCATTGCATTTAGATGGCTACTTGCTGTGAATCGCAGACCGGTGTCATATTTGAATCGCTTGCCATTTCCAAACCGTAACTCCGATTACGGCGTTCTTTATACCGTTTTCAAGCAATTTCATCTCATCTTTCCAGTGGCACACTTGGATTTCCAAGTTGAGGCCAGGTTCATGCATTCTTTATCAAATCATGCATATGCATCGCATACAGCATCCCGCATATCTTATCATGTTCATGTGTTGGTTGTTTACTATGTTGTGTGCTTCTTTCCGGTGTTTGCTTCTTCGGGTTGATTCCGGTAACGTCGTGTTGTGAGGACCCGTTCGACTACGTCCACTTGTCTTCTTCATGGACTCATTTTTCTTCCTTGCGGGATCTCAGGCAAGATGATCATACCCTCGAAATCACTTCTATCTTTGCTTGCTAGTTGCTCGCTCTTTTGCTATGCCTATGCTGTGATACCTACCACTTGCTTATCATGCCTCCCATATTGTTGAACCAAGCCTCTAACCCACCTTGTCCTAGCAAACCGTTGTTTGGCTATGTTACCGCTTTGCTCAGCCCCTCATATAGCGTTGTTAGTTGCAGGTGAAGATCGAAGTTTGTTTCTTGTTGGACCATGGAGATGTTGTTCCTTGTTGGAACATGTTTACTTTTTGGGATATCACTATATATCTTATTTAATTAATGCATCTATATACTTGGTAAAGTGTGGAAGGCTCGACCGTATGCCTGGTGTTTTGTTCCACTCTTGCCGCCCTAGTTTCCGTCATATCGGTGTTATGTTCCCGGATTTTGCGTTCCTCACGCGGTTGGGTTATAATGGGAACCCCTTGACAGTTCGCTTTGAATAAAACTCCTCCAGCAAGGCCCAACCTTGGTTTTACCATTCGCCACCTAGCCTTTTTCCCTTCGGAGTCACGCATCCCGAGGGTCATCTTATTTTAACCCCCCGGGCCAGTGCTTGTCTAAGTGTTGGTCCGAAATGGGCAGCCTGCGGGGCCACCTCGGGGAAACTTGAGGGATGGTTTTAATCGTAGCTTGACCTATCCGGTGTTGCCCTGAGAACGAGATATGTGCAGCTCCCATCAGGATGTCGGCGCATCGGGCGGCTTTGCTGGATTTGTTTTACCATTGTCGAGGATGTCTTGAAGAACCGGGATACCGAGTCTGATCGAAATGTCTCGGGAGGAGGTCTATTCCTTCGTTGACCGTGAGAGCTTGTGATGGGCTAAGTTGGGACTCCCTTGCAGGGATTTGAACTTTCGAAAGCCGTGCTCGCGGTTATGGGCAGATGGGAATTTGTTAATGTCCAGTTGTAGATAACTTGAACCTTAACTTAATTAAAATGAATCAACCGCGTGTGTAACCGTGATGGTCTCTTTCCGGCGGAGTCCGGGAAGTGAACACGGTGTTGGAGTTATGTTTGATGTAGGTTGTTTAGGATCACTTCTTGATCATAGTTTCATCGACCGTGCTTTGCCTTCTCTTCTCGCTCTCATTTGCGTATGTTAGCCACCATATATGCTAGTCGCTTGCTGCAGCTCCACCTCATACTTTTACCTTACCCATAAGCTTAAATAGTCTTGATCGCGAGGGTGCGAGATTGCTGAGTCCCTGTGGCTCACAGATACTTCCAAAACCAGCTTGCAGGTGCCGATGAGTCCGTGCAGATGACGCAACCAAGCTCAGGAGGAGCTCAATGAAGATCTTGTCCTTTGTGTTGTTTCGTTCTAGTTGATCAGTAGTGGAGCCCAGTTGGGGTCGATCGAGGACCTTTGTCGCATTTGGGGTTCTTCTTTTATTTTGGTTCCGTAGTCAGACCTTGATTGTATCTGGATGATGTAATGCTTTATTCTTGTAATTGTGTGAAGTGGCGATTGTAAGCCAACTATGTATCTCTTTCCCTTATGTATTACATGGGTTGTGTGAAGATTACCTCACTTGCGACATTGCTTCCAATGCGGTTATGCCTCTAAGTCGTGCTTCGACACGTGGGAGATATAACCGCACCGAGGGCATTACAGTGACGTCCGGGATCTCATCCGGGACTCCGAACAACTTTCGGGTTACTGCATACTCATATCTCTACAACCCTAGCGTCACCGAACCTTAAGTGTGTAGACCCTACGGGTTCAGGAGACATGTAGACATGACCGAGACGACTCTCCGGTCAATAACCAACAGCGGGATCTGGATACCCATGTTGGCTCCCACATGCTCCTCGATGATATCATCGGATGAACCACGGCGTCGAGGATTCAAGCAATCCCGTATTCAATTCCCTTTGTCAATCGGTACGTTACTTGCCCGAGATTCGATCATCGGTATCCCAATACCTCGTTCAATCTCGTTACCGGCAAGTCACTTTACTCGTACCGTAATGCATGATCCCGTGACCAGACACTTGGTCACTTTGAGCTCATTATGATGATGCATTACCGAGTGGGCCCAGAGATACCTCTCCGTCATATGGAGTGACAAATCCCAGTCTTGATCCGTGTTAACCCAACAGATACTTTCGGAGATACCCGTAGTATACCTTTATAGTCACCCAGTTATGTTGTGACGTTTGGTACACCCAAAGCACTCCTACGGTATCCGGGAGTTACATGATCTCATGGTCTAAGGAAAAGATACTTGACATTGGAAAAACTCTAGCAAACGAACTATACGATCTTGTGCTATGTTTAGGATTGGGTCTTGTCCATCACACCATTCTCCTAATGATGTGATCTCGTTATCAATGACATCCAATATCCATAGTCAGGAAACCATGACTATCTGTTGATCAACGAGCTAGTCAACTAGAGGCTTACTAGGGACATGTTGGTGTCTATGTATTCACACATGTATTACGATTTTCGGATAACACAATTATAACATGAATAAAAGACAATTATCATGAACAAGGAAATATAATAATAATCCTTTTATTATTGCCTCTAGGGCATATTCCCAATAGTCTCCCACTTGCACTAGAGTCAATAATCTAGTTACATTGTGATGAATCGAACACCCATAGAGTTCTGGTGTTGATCATGTTTTGCCCTAGGGAGAGGTTTAGTCAACGGATCTGCGACATTCAGATCCGTATGTACTTTACAAATATCTGTGTCTCCATCTTGAACATTTTCACGAATGGAGTTGAAGCGACGCTTGATGTGCCTGGTCTTCTTGTGAAACCTGGGCTCCTTGGAAAGTGCAATAGCTCCAGTTTTGTCACAGAAGAGTTTGATCGGCCCCGACGCATTGGGTATGACTCCTAGGTCGGTGATGAACTCCTTCACCCAAATTGCTTCATGCGCTGCCTCCGAGGCTGCCATGTACTCCGCTTCACATGTAGATCCCGCCACGACGCTCTGCTTGCAGCTGCACCAGCTTACTGCTCCACCATTCAACATATACACGTATCCGGTTTGCGACTTAGAGTCATCCAGATCTGTGTCGAAGCTAGCGTCGACGTAACCCTTTACGACGAGCTCTTCGTCACCTCCATAAACGAGAAACATGTCCTTAGTCCTTTTCAGGTACTTCAGGATATTCTTGACCGTTGTCCAGTGTTCCTTGCCGGGATTACTTTGGTACCTACCTAGCAAACTTACGGCAAGGTTTACATCAGGTCTGGTACACAGCATGGCATACATAATAGACCCTATGGCTGAGGCATAGGGGATGACACTCATCTCTTCTATATCTTCTACCGTGGTCGGACATTGAGCTGAGCTCAATTTCACACCTTGCAACACAGGCAAGAACCCCTTCTTAGACTGATCCATATTGAACTTCTTCAATATCTTATCAAGGTATGTGCTTTGTGAAAGACCTATGAGGCGTCTTGATCTATCTCTATAGATCTTGATGCCTAATATATATAAGCAGCTTCTCCAAGGTCCTTCATTGAAAAACTCTTATTCAAGTAGGCCTTAATGCTGTCCGAAAGTTCTATATCATTTCCCATCAAAAGTATGTCATCTACATATAATATGAGAAATGCTACAGAGCTCCCACTCACTTTCTTGTAAACGCAGGCTTCTCCATAAGTCTGCATAAACCCAAACGCTTTGATCATCTCATCAAAGCGAAAGCTTGCACACCTTGTCAGCATTCTTAGGATTGACAAAACCTTCCGGCTGCATCATATACAATTCTTCCTTAAGGAAACCATTAAGGAATGCCGTTTTGACGTCCATTTGCCATATCTCATAATCATAGAATGCGGCAATTGCTAACATGATTCGGACGGACTTCAGCTTCGCTACGGGTGAGAAAGTCTCATCTTAGTCAACCCCTTGAACTTGTCGATAACCCTTAGCGACAAGTCGAGCTTTATAGATGGTCACATTACCATCCGCGTCTATCTTCTTCTTAAAGATCCATTTATTTTCTATGGCTCGCCGCTCAATGGGCAAGTCAGTCAAAGTCCATACTTCATTTTCATACATGGATCCTATCTCGGATTTCATGGCTTCCAGCCATTTGTCGGAATCCGGGCCCGCCATCGCTTCTTCATAGTTCGAAGGTTCACCGTTGTCTAACAACATGATTTCCAAGACAGGGTTGCCGTACCACTCTGGTGCGGAACGTGTCCTTGTGGACCTACGCAGTTCAGTAGCAACTTGATCTGAAGTTTCATGATCATCATCATTAACTTCCTCTCTAGTCGGTGCAGGCACCTCAGGAACATTTTCTTGAGTTGCGCCACTTTCCGGTTCAAGAGGTAATACTTCATCAAGTTCTACTTTCCTCCCATTTACTTCTTTCGAGATAAACTCTTTCTCTAGAAAGGATCCATTCTTGGCAACAAAGATCTTGCCTTCGGATCTGAGGTAGAAGGTATACCCAATAGTTTCTTTAGGGTATCCTATGAAGACGCATTTTTCCGACTTGGGTTCGAGCTTTTCAGGTTGAAGTTTCTTGACATAAGCATCGCATCCCCAAACTTTTAGAAACGACAACTTAGGTTTCTTCCCGAACCATAATTCATACGGTGTCGTCTCAACGGATTTCGACGGAGCCCTATTTAAAGTGAATGCGGCAGTCTCTAAAGCATAGCCCCAAAATGATAGCGGTAAATCGGTAAGAGACATCATAGATCGCACCATATCTAATAGAGTGCGATTACGACGCTCGGACACACCATTACGCTGAGGTGTTCCAGGCGGCGTGAGTTGTGAAACTATTCCACATTTTCTTAAGTGTGTGCCAAATTCGTGACTCAAGTATTCTCCCCCACGATTTGATCGCAAGAACTTGATTTTCCTGTCACGTTGATTCTCAACCTCACTCTGAAATTCCTTGAACTTTTCAAAGGTCTCAGACTTGTGTTTCATTAAATAGACATACCCATATCTACTCAATTCATCAGTGAGGGTGAGAACATAATGATAGCCACCGCGAGCCTCAACACTATTGGACCGCACACATCAGTATGTATGATTTCCAATAAGTTGGTTGCTCGCTCCATTGTTCCTGAGAATGGAGTCTTGGTCATTTTACCCATGAGGCATGGTTCGCACGTGTCAAATGATTCGTAATCAAGAGACTCTAAAAGTCCATCTACATGGAGCTTCTTCATGCGTTTGACACCTATGTGACCAAGGCGGCAGTGCCACAAGTATGTGGGACTATCATTATCAACCTTACATCTTTTGGTATTCACACTATGAATATGTGTAGCATTACGCTCGAGATTCATTAAGAATAAACCATTCACCATCGGAGCATGACCATAAAACATATCTCTCATATAAATAGAACAACCATTATTCTCGGATTTAAATGAGTAGCCATCTCGAATTAAACGAGATCCTGATACAATGTTCATGCTCAAAGCTGGCACTAAATAACAATTATTGAGGTTTAAAACTAATCCCGTAGGTAAATGTAGAGGTAGCGTGCCGACGGCGATCACATCGACCTTGGAACCATTCCCGACGTGCATCGTCACCTCGTCCTTCGCCAGTCTCCGCTTATTCTGCAACTCCTGCTTTGAGTTACAAATGTGAGCAACTGCACCGGTATCAAATACCCAGGAGCTACTACGAGTACTGGTAAGGTACACATCAATTACATGTATATCACATATACCTTTTGTGATGCCGGCCTTCTTGTCCGCTAAGTATTTGGGGCAGTTCCGCTTCCAGTGACCACTTCCCTTGCAATAAAAGCACCCAGTCTCGGGCTTGGGTCCATTCTTTGGCTTCTTCCCGGCAGCTTGCTTACCGGGCGCGGCAACTCCCTTGCCGTCCTTCTTGAAGTTCTTCTTACCCTTGCCTTTCTTGAACTTAGTGGTTTTATTCACCATCAACACTTGATGTTCCTTTTTGACTTCTACCTCTGCTGATTTCAGCATTGCAAATACTTCAGGAATGGTCTTTTCCATCCCCTGCATATTGAAGTTCATCACAAAGCTCTTGTAGCTCGGTGGAAGCGACTGAAGGATTCTGTCAATGACCGCGTCATCCGGGAGATTAACTCCCAGCTGAGTCAAGCGGTTATGTAACCCAGACATAGTGAGTATGTGCTCACTGACAGAACTGTTTTCCTCCATCTTACAGCTGAAAACTTGTCGGAGACTTCATATCTCTCGACCCGGGCATGAGCTTGAAAAACCATTTTCAGCTCTTCGAACATCTCATATGCTCCGTGTCTCTCAAAACGCTTTTGGAGCCCCGGTTCTAAGCTGTAAAGCATGCCGCACTGAACGAGGGAGTAATCATCAGTACGTGTCTGCCAAGCGTTCATAACGTCTTGTTCTGCAGGGAGAGCAGGTGCTTCACCTAGCGGTACTTGTAGGACATAATCTTTCTTGGCAGCTATGAGGATGATCCTCAGGTTCCGGACCCAGTCCGTATAGTTGCTGCCATCATCTTTCAGCTTGGTTTTCTCTAGGAATGCATTGAAGTTGAGGACAACGTTGGCCATTTGATCTACAATACATGTTGTAAAGATTTTAGACTAAGTTCATGATAATTAAGTTCATCTAATCAAATTATTCAATGAACTCCCACTCAGATAGACATCCCTCCAGTCATCTAAGTATAACATGATCCGAGTTAACTAGGCCGTGTCCGATCATCACGTGAGACGGACTAGTCAACATCGGTGAACATCTTCATGTTGATCGTATCTTCTATACGACTCATGCTCGACCTTTCGGTCTTCTGTGTTCCGAGGCCATGTCTGTACATGCTAGGCTCGTCAAGTCAACCTAAGTGTTTGCATGTGTAAATCTGTCTTACACCCGTTGTATGTGAACGTTGGAATCTATCACACCCGATCATCACGTGGTGCTTCGAAACAACAAACTGTCGCAATGGTGCACAGTTAGGGGGAACACTTTCTTGAAATTATTATGAGGGATTATCTTATTTACTACCGTTTATCTAAGTAAACAAGATGCAAAAACATGATAAACATCACATGCAATCAAATAATAGTGACATGATATGGCCAGTATCATATAGCTTCCTTTGATCTCCATCTTGGGCTCCATGATCATCTTGTCACTGGCATGACACCATGATCTCCATCATCATGATCTCCATCATCGTGTCTCCATGAAGTTGCTCGCCAACTATTACTTCTACTACTATGGCTAACACGTTTAGCAATAAAGTAAAGTAATTTACATGGCGTTTCTCAATGACACGCAGGTCATACAAAAAATAAAGACAACTCCTATGTCTCCTGCCGGTTCTCATACTCATCGACATGCAAGTCATGATTCCTATTACAAGAACATGATCTCATACATCACATATATATCATTCATCATTCATCACAACTTTGGCCATATCACATCACAAAACACTTGCTGCAAAAACAAGTTAGACGTCCTCTAATTGTTGTTGCAAGTTTTTACGTGGCTGCAATAGGGTTCTAGCAAGAACGTTTTCTTACCTATGCCAAAACCACAACGTGAATTGCCAATTTCTATTTACCCTTCATAAGGACCCTGTTCATCGAATCCGATCCGACTAAAGTGGGAGAGACAGACACCCGCCAGCCACCTTATGCAACTAGTGCATGTCAGTCGGTGGAACCGGTCTCACGTAAGCGTACGTGTAAGGTTGGTCCGGGCCGCTTCATCCCACGATGCCGCCGAATCAAGATAAGACTAGTAACGGCAAGAAAATTGGCAATATCGACGCCCGCAACTACTTTGTGTTCTACTCGTGCATAGTAACTACGCATAGACCTAGCTCATGATGCCACTGTTGGGGGACGTTGCAGAAAACAAAAAAAATTCTCTACGTTTCACCAAGATCTATCTATGGAGTCATCTAGCAACGAGAGGGGAGTGCATCTACATACCCTTGTAGATCGCGAGCGGAAGCGTTCAAGAGAACGGGGATGATGGAGTCGTACTCGTCGTGATCCAAATCACCGATGACCAAGTGCCGAACGGACGACACCTCCGCGTTCAACACACGTACGGAGCGGATGACGTCTCCTCCTTCTTGATCCAGCAAGGGCGAAGGAGAGGTTGATGGAGATCCAGCAGCACGACGGCGTGGTGGTGGATGCAGCAGTGATCGCAGTAGGGCTTCGCCGAGCTTCTGCGAGAGGGAGAGGTGTAACAGGGGAGAGGGAGGCGCCAAGGCTTCAGGTCTGGCTGCCCTCCCTCCCCCCCTTTATATAGGCCCCCTAGGGGGTGCGCCGGCCCTAGGAGATGGGATCTCCTAGGGGGGGCGGCGGCCAAGGGGGTGGAGTGCCCCCCAAGGCAAGTGGAGGCGCCCCCTCCCCTAGGGTTCCCAACCCTAGGCGCATGGGGGGCCCAAGGGGGGGCGCACAAGCCCACTGTGGGCTGGTTCCCTCCCCACTTCAGCCCATGAGGCCCTCCGGAATGGGTGGCCCCACCCGGTGGACCCCCGGGACCCTTCCGGTGGTCCCGGTACAATACCGCTGACCCCCGAAACTCTCCCGATGGCCGAAACTGCACTTCCTATATATAATTCTTCACCTCCGGACCATTCCGGAACTCCTCGTGACGTCCGGGATCTCATCCGGGACTCCGAAAAACTTTCGGGTTACTGCATACTCATATCTCTACAACCCTAGCGTCACCGAACCTTAAGTGTGTAGACCCTACAGGTTCGGGAGACATGTAGACATGACCGAGACGACTCTCTGGTCAATAACCAACAGCGGGATCTGGATACCCATGTTGGCTCCCACATGCTCCTCGATGATCTCATCGGATGAACCACGACGTCGAGGATTCAAGCAATCCCGTATTCAATTCCCTTTGTCAATCGGTACGTTACTTGCCCGAGATTGGATCGTCGGTATCCCAATACCTCGTTCAATCTCGTTACCGGCAAGTCACTTTACTCGTACCATAATGCATGATCCCGTGACCAGACACTTGGTCACTTTGAGCTCATTATGATGATGCATTACCGAGTGGGCCCAGTGATACCTCTCCGTCATATGGAGTGACAAATCCCAGTCTTGATCCGTGTCAACCCAACAGATACTTTCGAAGATACCCGTAGTATACCTTTGTAGTCACCCAGTTACGTTGTGACGTTTGGTACACCCAAAGCACTCCTACGGTATCCGGGAGTTACACGATCTCATGGTCTAAGGAAAAGATACTTGACATTGGAAAAACTCTAGCAAACGAACTATACGATCTTGTGCTATGTTTAGGATTGGGTCTTGTCCATCACATCATTCTCCTAATGATGTGATCTCGTTATCAATGACATCCAATGTCCATAGTCAGGAAACCATGACTATCTGTTGATCAACGAGCTAGTCAACTAGAGGCTTACTAGGGACATGTTGGTGTGTATGTATTCACACATGTATTATGATTTCCGGATAACACAATTATAGCATGAATAAAAGACAATTATCATGAACAAGGAAATATAATAATAATCCTTTTATTATTGCCTCTAGGGCATATTCCCAACAGCTCTATCATGTATGCAATGCTGTGTACCAGACCTGATGTGTGTCTTGCTGTAAGTCTAGCAGGGAGGTACCAAAGTAATCCAGGAGTGGATCACTGGACAGCGGTCAAGAACATCCTGAAATACCTGAAAAGGACTAAGGATATGTTTCTCATATATGGAGGTGAAAAAGAGCTCATCGTACATGGTTACGTTGATGCAAGCTTTGACACTGATCCGGACGATTCTAAATCGCAAACCGGATACGTATTTACATTAAACGGTGGAGCTGTCAGTTGGTGTAGTTCTAAACAAAGCGTTGTGGCGGGATCTACATGTGAAGCGGAGTACATAGCTGCTTCGGAAGCAGCAAACGAAGGAGTCTGGATGAAGGAGTTCATATCCGATCTAGGTGTCATACCTAGTGCATCGGGTCCAATGAAAATCTTTTGTGACAATACTGGTGCAATTGCCTTGGCAAAGGAATCCAGATTTCACAAGAGAACCAAGCACATCAAGAGACGCTTCAATTCCATCCGGGATCTAGTCCAGGTGGGAGACATAGAGATTTGCAAGATACATACGGATCTGAATGTTGCAGACCCATTGACTAAGCCTCTTCCACAAGCAAAACATGATCAACACCAAAGCTCCATGCGTGTTAGAATCATTACTGTGTAATCTAGATTATTGACTCTAGTGCAAGTGGGAGACTGAAGGAAATATGCCCTAGAGGCAATAATAAAGTTATTATTTATTTACTTATTTCATGATAAATGTTTATTATTCATGCTAGAATTGTATTAACCGGAAACATAATACATGTGTGAATACATAGACAAACAAAGTGTCACTAGTATGCCTCTACTTGACTAGCTCGTTAATCAAAGATGGTTATGTTTCCTAACCATAGACAAAGAGTTGTTATTTGATTAACGGGATCACATCATTAGGAGAATGATGTGATTGACTTGACCCATTCCGTTAGCTTAGCACTCGATCGTTTAGTATGTTGCTATTGCTTTCTTCATGACTTATACATGTTCCTATGACTATGAGATTATGCAACTCCCGTTTACCGGAGGAACACTTTGTGTGCTACCAAACGTCACAACGTAACTGGGTGATTATAAAGGAGCTCTACAGGTGTCTCCAAAGGTACATGTTGGGTTGGCGTATTTCGAGATTAGGATTTATCACTCCGATTGTCGGAGAGGTATCTCTGGGCCCTCTCGGAAATGCACATCACCTAAGCCTTGCAAGCAATGCAACTAAATGAGTTAGTTGCGAGATGATGTATTACGGAACGAGTAAAGAGACTTGCCGGTAACGAGATTGAACTAGGTATTGATATACCGACGATCGAATCTCGGGCAAGTAACATACCGATGACAAAGGGAACAACGTATGTTGTTATGCGGTCTGACCGATAAAGATCTTCGTAGAATATGTGGGAGCCAATATGAGCATCCATGTTCCGCTATTGGTTATTGACCGGAGACATGTCTCGGTCATGTCTACATTGTTCTCGAACCTGTAGGGTCCGCACGCTTAAGGTTTCGATGATAGTTATATTACGAGTTTATGAGTTTTGATGTACCGAAGTTGGTTCGGAGTCCTGGATATGATCGCGGACATAACGAGGAGTCTCGAAATGGTTGAGACATAAAGATTGATATATTAGATGGCTATATTCGGACACCGGAAGTGTTTCGGGGAAGTTTCGGATAAAACCGGAGTACCGGGGGGTTACCGGAACCCCCCGGGGGGTTAATGGGCCTCATGGGCCTAAAGTGGAGAAGAGGAGGGGCTGCCAGGGCAGGCCGCGCGCCCCCTCTCCCCTAGTCCGAATTGGACAAGGAGGGAGGGGCGACGCCCACCCTTTCCTTCCTCTCCTCTCTTCCTTCCTCCCCCCTCTCCTACTTGGACAAGGAAAGGGAGGGGAGTCCTACTCCCGGTAGGAGTAGGACTCCTCC
This sequence comes from Triticum urartu, assembly GCF_056163025.1. Taxonomy (NCBI): domain Eukaryota; kingdom Viridiplantae; phylum Streptophyta; class Magnoliopsida; order Poales; family Poaceae; genus Triticum; species Triticum urartu. The sequence goes on from NC_141875.1 coordinate 534,334,995, forward strand.
TACGCGCCTCCTACTAGGGCCGGCCGCACCCCCCTTGGCTCCTTTATATACGGAGGCAGGGGGCAGCCCTAGACACACAAGTTGATCCACGTGATCGTTTTCTTAGCTGTGTGCGGTGCCCCCTTCCACCATAATCCTCGATAATATTGTAGTGGTGCTTAGGCGAAGCCCTGCGACAGTTGAACATCAAGATCGTCACCACGCCGTCGTGCTGACAGAACTCTTCCCCGACACTTTGCTGGATCGGAGTCCGGGGATCGTCATCGAGCTGAACGTGTGCTGAAACTCGGAGGTGCCGTAGTTTCGGTGCTTGGATCGGTCGGATCGTGAAGACGTACGACTACATCAACCGCGTTAATATAATGCTTCCGCTGTCGGTCTACAAGGGTACGTAGATCACACTCTCCCCTCGTTGCTATGCATCACCATGATCTTGCATGTGCGTAGGAATTTTTTTGAAATTACTACGTTCCCCAACACTAAGAATATATCTCCATCTTCAGAGGAGCAAATCCTACTCTCGAGCTATCTAGTCCCTTATCAAACTTTTTGATGAACCTGCAAGTTTTCGTTATGATCACCGTGTTACAGATGACGTTTGAGCAACCCCAAAGTCCACAATACGGTAGGAAGTGACTATGATACTCTCATTGTTTGAGGAACTAAAAACATATGTTAACACTCCGTGTCATAACCGTTGATTTTAGACGATATTATCTCAAAGTATAATAAACAAGTTTTGGCCGATTCAAAACATCATACTCTCAATGTTGTTTTTAGGACTATCGTTAGACTAAATGATATCCTAAGATCCGAAAAATATGATCACGAACAACACTTAAGCTAGTCTTAGAGGCGAGACTAGGAACCTATTATTTACCATTTATCATTTCACATGTGCATATGAGTTTCCCACTAAACTGCATATTACAGGATCATAGCAGTTATAGCATGAAATAAAAACACTTAATTATGAAAACAGAAATTTAATAATACAATGTTATTGCCTCTAGGGCATATTTCCAATAGTAACTGTGCAACAAATATTTTTCCAAGGCTATGAATAACAGGGTGCGTCTGATGGCTCGAGAATTTATGATTATGTGTAAGGAGTTTTCATTTAGTTTTCACCGGATTTATACTGCTTCGGAGTTATTTATAATGCTAACCTTTCAAGAGAGAAGAAAAAACTGGTTTCCCATTGTTTGGAAGGAAATATCATATATGGAAGGAAACAAAGGAGAATTATTGCAATCAAGCCAATTGGAGCAACTTCCGTATTTGAGGCTCAACCACCAAATGCACCAGAGTGAAAGACGTCCTTCCATACGAGTAGGCGTGCTCATATGGATGGTCGTATGAAGTGCATGGGGCTCCGCCTTATTAGTACAAGACAGGGAAGGAGAGGAGAAGAGAACCCGCATCCACCATGTTCAGAATAGAGAGAGAAGAGATCAGAAGAACCACTAGAGATCTTCTTAGTTTTGGTCCTTTCATCTCCATCATCATTTTCCACCTTCACTATTGTAAGAGGAAATCCAAGTTGTAAGAACGGGTTGTAAGCTCTATTCATACTCATTTGGAGATTGAGACTTGTTTGATCATTCATTTTATTGTCGATCTTCATGGTATTATTGATATGGTTTCCATGGGTTTATTCTCTTTTGATGTGTGAGTAGTTCCCCCTAGGCGTGGGAGATGTAGGTAAGTGGTAAGATTCACTTGTGCTCATTTCCATATGTCATCATTCGTGTTTCTAGACATAGGATCTGTCTAGTAAGTTGTTATTTTGTGGTCAATTATATGCGTGTTGTCCAATTTAAGGGCCCATGCAACATGACCTCAAGACCTACGCGGGTAACACTCATTGTTTAGGAAATTTACGACCTCTGACGTGACAGGTGGAGACATCTATGAGGACCAAAGACAACATGGATGCATATAAAAATAAACAATAACACCATTAAGTGTATTGACGGGACTTTTTTGACAATAATACGACTTTATTCTCAAATAATAGATAAGTCATTTAGAAGCATATGAGAAATAGAGTCGGGAGGGGAAGGATCCCAGAGTGAAGAAGCTCTAGAACTAAATCAAAGCTTTGCTAAATAATCTGCTATCTCATTTGCTTCACAGAAGCAATGATCATACAAAACTTTCCCAAAATCATTAGCAAGGTTATGGCATTCCCTTGCTGTCACAACTTCAGGGCCGAAATAGTCCTCATGTCGTTTCAAGGTTTGCACCGCAAATGTACTGTCTAATTCAAAAATCACTCGGTTACCTCCAGCATTTGCTAATAGATAGAGCCCATTAGGAATAGCACTCAATTCTGCACAACCAACATTGTTAACCTGTGGTAAAAGCCAGTTAGCCGTAGCCATAAATTTCCCCTTATCATCACCTGTGACAGCTCCTGTGGACCCGATTGCGTGTCATGATGAAATGCAGCATCCACATTAACCTTAAAAAACCTTGAGGCGGTCTCTGAGGGAGTCCTGGACTAAGGGGTCCTCGGCCGTCTGGCCTGATAGCCATGGGCCGGACTGATGGGCTGTGAAGAACACAAAGACCGAAGACTGCACCCGTGTCCGGATGGGACTCTCCTTGACGTGGAAGGCAAGCTTGGCGACCAAATATATAGATTCCTTCCTTTGTAACCTAACTTGTGTAACCCTAGATCCCTCCCGTGTCTATATAAACTGGAGGGCTAGGTCCGTAGATAGGCCGAATCCTCATAATCATAGCCAGACTAGACCTTTAGAGTTTAGTCATTACGATCTCGTGGTAGATCAACTCTTGTAATACTTATATTCATCAAGATCAATCAAGCAGGACGTAGGGTATTACCTCCATAGAGAGGGCCCGAACCTGGGTAATACATTGTGTCCCCCGTCTCTTGTTACCATCGACCCTAGACGCACAGTTCGGGACCCCCTACCCAAGATCCGCTGGTTTTGACACCGACATTGGTGCTTTCATTGAGAGTTCCGATATGCCGTCCCCAAAAGGTTTGATGGCCCCTTCAATTGTCAACAATGACGCTGTCCAAGGCAAGACCTTCCTCCCTGGACAAATCTTCATGTTTGGCGGCTTCGCACTGCGGGCCAACTCGCTTGGCCATCTGGAGCAGATCGATAGCTACGCCCCTGGCCACCAGGTCAGATTTGGGAGCTTGAACTATGTTGCGGACATTCGTGGAGACTAGATCTTCGCCGGGTTCGAGACCGCGGCAACCACCCCTGGTCACCCCGATGGGCATGACCAAAATCTGTCATCGGACTGCATCCAGGAGAAAGCTCATGTAATCTCTCTGGCCTTAGATCCGGAGCAGACTGCGCCATCCAAGGACGGGAGGCTCAACCCCGCCACGGAGGCCACAGATTCCCCGGTGTTGGAGCCGCACATAGACTTAATCTCACACGATACCCATGCCACCGGAACTCCGGACTCGTCTCCGGTCATAGGTTCCGAACCGTGTGAGCCCGTGGACGCGAACTTGATCGTTTATCGATCTTCGAATTCAGCGCCGCAGACATCTTCCAACACTCACCTTTGGGCGACGTGCTAAACTCATTAAAAAACATGTCCTTGGCGGGGGACTCACAGCCGAGCTATGTCCTACTAACTTGACATATGAGAGAATAGCTTGTACTACTAACTTCAACAAAATTTCTTTGCCTTGCATGGATAACACTTTTTCCTTCCATCCTTTCAGCCTCTATCATACTCTATCAATGAGGTGTTGGAAATAGTCACTACGATCCACCCCAACTATGGTGGGTAGAACCAAGTATTTGTCTGATAGAGCTTCTGTCAAAATGTTCAGTTCTATACAAACATCCTCTCTAACTATAACACTGGTATTAGGGCTGAAAAGATGCTAGATTTTGGTGTACTCACCTATTTACCAGAACTATTGCAATATGTATCCAACACCTTCTTTAGAATAATAGCATTTTGTAAATTTGCTCTCATTAATATCTAAAAGTGCTAGTGATCGACTAGAGGGGGGGGTGAATAGGCGATTTTTATGAAAGTCTTCAAAACATGGAGGTTTCGAAGACAAACGATAGAAATAAACCGATTACCATGCAGCGGAAGGTAGACTACACTAAGCAAGCCATAGTCAAGTATTCAATGAAATGAAAGCACAAAGACTAATAGCAGCTAGGCAGTATAGATCGGGATGGAAGATAGTATGAAGCCAATCAGAACAAGCAGTCACATAGTGAAGACAAATAGATAATGCAAACATGCAATGACTTCACAAGGACCAATCTGCAAATAAAGAGATGGGAAGGATAGAACTAGTGGCTCGTTGAAGAAAATGATTTGTTGGACCAGTTCCAGTTGCTGTGACAACTGTACGTCTGGTTAGGGAGGCTGAGATTCAACTCAGAAGACCGCGTCTTCACCTTATTCCCCTTGAGCTAAGGACACCCAGTCCTCACCCAATTACTTTGGTAAGTCTTCAAGGTAGACTTCCAAACCTTCACAGACTTCGTTCACCGGCGATCCACAATGACTCTTGGATGCTCAGAATGCGACGCCTAACCGGCTGGAGGATTCACAGTCCTCAAGTGTAATAAGTCTTCAGATCACACAGACAAGAAGACTTAAGTGATGCCTAACACTCTTTGGCTCTGGGTGTTTAGGGTTTTGTCCTCGCAAGGATTTCTCTCTCAAAGGCTAAGAGGTGGGTTTCTCTCAAACGACAAAAGCCATGCACTAACTCTGAGCAGCCAACCAAATTATGGTGTAGGGGGTGGGCTATTTATAGCCACTAGGCAACCCGACCTGATTTGTCCGAAATGACCCTGGGTCACTAAGGAACTGACACATGTTCCAATGGTCAGATTTCAAACACACACGGCAACTTTACTTGAGCTACAAGCAAAGCTGACTTATCCAGCTCTGGATAAGATTTGCTCTCATTGTCTTTGCTCGAAGACATAGGATTTTGGTTAAGCATCACTTCAGTCATTCTGACTGGTTTACTTGGACCCCACTTAAAAGTATGGTGGTTCCTATGACTCAACAAAGAAGAAAAAGAATGATGAAACAACTAAGTCTTCGCGCTCCATAGTCTTCACGTGATGTCTTCTCTTGTCATAGTCTTCAATGTGAATATCTTCACATACCACCTTTGACTTCAGTGTCTTCATACATTTTTAGGGGTCATCTCTGGTAGGAAAACCGAATCAATAAGGGACTTCTACCTATGTTATCCTGCAATTCTCACAAACACATTAGTCCCTCAACCAGGTTTGTCGTCAATACTCCAAAACCAACTAGGGGTGGCACTAGATGCACTTACAATCTCCCCCTTTTTGGTGATTGATGACAAACTGGTTGAAGTTTTCAACGGGGATAGAAATATGTGAAATTGTAAAGGATTTAAGTATTGTCTTCGTAAGTAGCAGAAAAGCTCCCCCTGAAGATGTGCATATAAGTATTTTGCTTTTGAATGCAAATGCACATGGCAGGTTGTACTTGCGGAGCTCCTCTTTTACTTATGAAGACAATTCATCATGCATGAAAGGATATATCGAATATAATGACATGCATAATGAAAAATGGACGTCTGCAAAATGACCTAAGTGCGGAAGTTATCATCGCACATGCGGAATTTACCATCGCATCACAGAATAGCAAATAAGTAGCAGACGACCATCGAGTTTAAGTGTTACAACTCAAAGAACCAAATGTATCAAAAAGCGAGAGTTGTAGACACTAGGAAAAAATATAAAGCAACCGCCCATATGGACCCGCTTGAAGACTATCAACTCATATTCTTCTCCCCCTTTTGTCAGTAAGGACCAAAAAGGTTTGAAGACATAGAGCTTCTACTCGTTCCCAGAGGGAGTAGGTGAAGCAGCAGGGTCGTCGTTGGCGTTTGGCAGTGTAGAAGAACTCGGCGCAGTGTCAATATGTGGCGATGCAGACATTGGAGAAGTCACATCATCTTCATCCTTGATGACTCTGGCATTTACAGTAGCCGCTGAAGAGGAGTATTCAGAGTCTTCAAGAGATGGAGTCCGTCGCAGAACTGCATTCCTTGGAGGCATTGAATCAAACATATATCTCTCAATGAAGCCATCCGCTCTTAAATCATCTTCAGAGCACAGAAGTGTCAAACTCTTCCAAGATCGCCGACAAGCTTCATGGGAGACAAATGCATTCTTGGTGGCAAGATTGCGAATGCGATTGACATCCACCAAGAGACTATGCATTTGACGCTTCAGCCAGTCATGATGCTTATCTTGCTTTTGACGAAGTGCGACAAGAAGTTCTCGGTCATTTGGAACACGAGAGCGCTTCCGAGGCCTTTGAGCAATAGTGCTTTCTATATTGGCTTGAATAGGGGCACGAGTATTGCCTGCCAATGGATAAACACGAGTGATAGCATTGGGCACATAATGACTTGGAATAGGCTGAGTGAAGCTTTGATGGTCTGCATTGTGAAGACATAGCGGCTCCTTTGCAGGGTCAGGGTAAATGGCATCAACAGACAGATTGACCTCCGGCAAAAAGACAAGATGGTTTCATGCAGAGGGCTGATAGTTGATTGCAGAGTGAAGATTGATGAGGCGCATGACCCATGGAGCATAGAACTTCAGTCCAAGGATGTCTGAGCCTGATGCTGCCAGTTGACGAATGAAGAAATTTTGTGCATTGAAGCTCTTGCCATTGATAATATAGAAGACCAATGTCTTCATTGTACCTTCAAGTTTTGCAGCTGGAGAATGTCCTTTGATAGGCCAGAGAGTTCGCGGCAGATACTCAAGGTCTTCAACAAAGAACGCCTGAGGATATTCAGCATCTGGAGGCAAAGGCTTCATCATACTAAGCATCTGGCTCATGTTGCGCTCGGGCTTCTGAAAAATGCTCTCCAAAGCATCACGGTGAAGCCTACAACCAGGTTCAAACAGATCGCCTGGAGTGGACAGGCCAGTTAGCTCAATGATATCAAGAGCTTTGGCTTCATGATGGACATTGCCTATCATCCACTCAAGGACCCAAGTCTTTGGATCCCTGTTGTAGCCGCGAATGTAAAGAGCTACATAAAACTGTAATATAAGCTCTTCATTCCAGTGTTCCTTGTCTGTGACAAATTGCAGGAGTCCAGCGTCTCTGAAACAATCTAACGCTTCTTGTAGACAGGGCAGGCCAGCTATAGCTTTAGTGTCGAGACGCATATGTGGAAATATGCGCCCTTGATTGTATAAGACGCATGAATAGTAGATGCGCTGCTGATAGCTCCAGAAACGATCAGATGAAATGCGAGGTTTGGAGTATGGGTTCTTGGCGCTGTCGAAGAAGGTGTTATGTGCCACGAAGCCATTCACATTGAAGACCCCAGGTGAGGTTGCAGTGCATGGGAATCTTGGAAGTCTTGGCTTGGGCTTCTGGACTTGAGGCTTCTGCTCGACATGATAGTCAAATTGTGGACCCGCAGCAGGTGGAGGAACCAGAATGGGCCATCGGACCATAACAGGCTGACCATGATCAAATGCCAGCTCAACAGTATGAGGTCTTGGAGGGGGTACATGAGCATTGGCATTTTCGTTGACATGGGCTGCAAGTGGCACAATAGCTTCAGGAGGAACGATTACGTCTGGTGCAGCATTGGCTTCAGGGGCCACATTGGCTTCAGGTGTTTCATTATTGGCTTTGGTCATGACGACATCAGTGTCGTCAGCAGTGTTGTTGGTGGTGGTGACGTTAGCTTCAACCTCCACTTGTGTGGCTGGAGGGTTGGACACATTTTCCTCGGGAGCAGCATCTTGGTGGACTAGGGAAGTTACAACTCGTTCTTCTTCAACTCTTGGTTCTTCTTTATCATCGGCTGATGTAGCCGGAATATCTTCAGCCGTTTTGGCTTCAGACTTAGAGACGTTCACAGTTGGAGTGGCTTCTGAGAACACTTGACGTGCAACAGATTGGTGGTGCACTTCTTCTTCTGGAACGCTCGGAAGAGTGACTTGGGGTCTTGGTCCTTTGCGAAGCCTGCGTAACGCTGGCGACACCTGTGGAGATGGAGTTGGCTGGGCCTCAAAGTCATCGCCATCTTGCACTGGTGAGGTGACTTGTGGTTGGGGAGTACTTGGGGTGTCTTGTTGTTGTGGGTGATCAGCCCACGATGCATCCTGAGCAATTGGCGTCAGAGGACGACCAATGCTGATAAGCTCGCTGTGTGTGAGCACAGGCGATGATACCAAATTGTGCTTGATCTGAGGAAGGACTTCATCATCTTCAACATTGTCGTGAGGACCAATGTCTTCAGCTGTGGTGGGGTCAACAGCTGGATTCTCTTCAGATTCAGCAGCCTCTGTGAAAGCAGGCTCATGAACTACCAGACAACGTTCATGATGTTCAAATGCAGGACGAGCAACAGAAATTGGCTCGACAAGAAGGGGCTCTGTGGAAGCAGCCCGGTCTCTCTTCTTTGTTTTCCTCTTCTTGGTTGGGGGAGCATCATCAGTGGTGGCTTTGGTCTTGCGCTTTCTGGCTTCGGCTTCAGCTGCTCTAGTTTTCTTGAATTCTGAAGCCACTGTGAGTACCTTAGGCTTCGAGCCTGTCATACTGGCTGGGAAGACAATGCGAGGTTCTTTCTGCCTTGATGCTTCTGGTTCTGCCACAGCTGGCTTCTTCTTCTTCTTCTTGGCAGCCATTCTGGGGTCGATGCTTGGTCGCCCCAAGGCCTTGCGCTTTTTAGCTTCATTGTAGCCTTGAACACATTTGGCAGCAAGATTCTTCATGCGCTCATGAGAACCTTTTGCTTCTTCTTGTTTCTTGTGGAATGCCTCCTTGAGCTCATGCATCATGACCTTAAAGTTTTGAATGTCTTCAACATTGAGCTTGGCCATGTGCTTCTTGAACTGAGCCTGTTCATAATCGATCTTATGCTTCAGCTCAACAATTTTCTGAGCAAGAGCCAGCTCAGCAGCAATGGCTCCGTGGAAGGAGACGCTGAGGCCAATTGGAAGCTGAAGATCATCAAAACTGACATCTGGGCTGTCAAACCAGTCATCAATAAATTTGTATAAGATTTCCACATCAAAGAGGGGAAGATCATTGAAGATTTCCGCCTCTTGCTTGCTCTTTATCAACTGCTCAAGAGCGTCATCGCCAAGAGCGTCATCGCCAAGATCGTCATCACTAGACAGATTAATGGTGTCATTCTCGTTTCTCAAAACAGCAGCAGGGGTCAGTGCTTGACCAGTGGGTTGCATGGGCTTTTCAACTTGGCAGACTTGGAGATGCGTGAGAGATCTTTAGACTGCACACTGGCTTCATGAGGTGCAGTGGCCAGAGGCTTCGCCCGTGAGACCTTTGGTGCAGAGGGGGGCTTTGAAGCCTTTGGTTTCTTCTACTTTTTCGGCTTCGGAGGTGCGGGTGCTTCATCAGAGTCAGCGTCATCTGCAGGTCGATCCACATCTACCCCTTGAACCCTGATATGAGTGATGAGACCTTCTAAGTCATAGAAGGGCCCAACCAGATTTGGTTCAGCTTCACGAGTGTCATCGGCACTAGGCGCAGAGGGGCCATGATTGAATTCTAATCCCCAAGATTTCTTGTTCTCCTTGAAAGTGCTAGTGATCGACTAGAGGGGGGGGTGAATAGGTGATTTTTATGGAAGTCTTCAAAACATGGAAGTTTCAAAGACAAACGATAGAAATAAACCTATTATCATGCAGCGGAAGATAGACTACCCTAAGCAAGCCATAGTCAAGTATTCAATGAAGTGAAAGCACAACGACTAATAGCAGATAGGCAGTATAGATCAGGTAGGAAGATAGTGTGAAGCCAATCAGAACAAGCGGTCACTCAGTGAAGACAAAAGATAATGCAATCATACAATGACTTCACTAGAGCCAATAGTAAGTAAAGGAATGAGAAGGATGAAACCAGTGACTTGTTGAAGATAATGATTTGTTGGACTAGTTCCAGTTGCTGTGACAACTGTACGTCTGGTTAGGGAGGCTGAGATTCAACTCAAAAGACCATGTCTTCACCTTATTCCCCTTGGGCTAAGGACACCCAGTCCTCGCCCAATCACTCTGGTAAGTCTTCAAGGTAGACTTCCAAACCTTCACAGACTTCGTTCATCGGCGATCCACAATGACTCTTGGATGCTCAGAACGTGACGCCTAACCGGCTGGAGGATTCACAGTCCTCAAGTGTAATAAGTCTTCAGATCACACAGACAGGAAGACTTCAGTGATGCCTAACACTCTTTGGCTCTGGGTGTTTAGGGCTTGGTCCTCGCAAGGAATTCTCTCTCAAAGGCTTCGAGGTGGGTTGCTCTCAAACGACAAAAGTCGTACACTAACTCTGAGCAGCCAGCCGTTTATGGTTGTAGGGGGTGGGCTATTTATAGCCACTAGGCAACCCGACCTGATTTGTCCAAAATGATCCTGGGTCACTAAGGAACTGACACGTGTTCCAACGCTCAGATTTCAAACACACGGCAACTTTACTTGGGCTACAAGCAAAGCTGACTTACCCAACTCTGGATAAGATTTGCTCTCATTGTCTTCGCTCGAAGACATAGGATTTTTGGTTAAGCATCACTTCAGTCATTCTGACTGGTTCACTTGGACCCCACTTAACAGTACGGTGGTTCCTATGACTCAACAAAGAAGAAAAAGAACGACGAAATAACTAAGTCTTCGCGCTCCATAGTCTTCACACGTTGTCTTCTCTTGTCATAGACTTCAATGTGAATGTCTTCACATCCCACCTTTGACTTCAATGTCTTCATACATTTTTAGGGGTCATCTCTGGTAGGAAAACCGAATCAATGAGGGACTTCTACCTGTGTTATCCTGCAATTCTCACGAACACATTAGCCCCTCAACCAGGTTTGTTGTCAATACTCCAAAACCAACTAGGGGTGGCACTAGATGCACTTACAATCTCCCCTTTTTGGTGATTGATGACAAACTGGTTGAAGTTTTCAACGGGGAATAAAATATGTGAAATTGTAAAGGATAGGGTATTGTCTTCATAAGTTGCAAAGGCTCCCCCTGAAGATGTGCATATAAGTAATTTGATCTTGGAATGCAAATGCACATGGCAGGTTGTACTTGTGGAGATCCTCTTCAACCTATGATGACAATTCATCATGCATGATATGATGTAACGAAGATAATGACATGCATAATGAAAAATGGACGTCTGCAAAATGATCTAAGTGCGGAATTTATCATCGCACATACGGAATTTATCATCGCATCACAGAATAGCAAATAAGTAGCAGACGATCATCGAGTTTAAGTGTTACAACTCAAAGAACCAAATGTATCGAAAACGAGAGTTGTAAGCACTTGGAAAAAGTAGCAAAAAGTAAAGCAACCACCCATATTGACCCGCTTGAAGACTATCAAATCATATGCTTGTCCCCCTTTTGTCAGTAAGGACCAAAAAGGTTTGAAGACATAGAGCGCCTACTCGTTCCCATGAGGTGCAGGTGAGGCAGCAGGGTCGTCGTTGAGGTCCGGTGGTGCAGAAGAACTTGGTGCAGTGTCAACACGAGCTGAAGTTAGAGGAGGTGAAGTTGCATCATCTTGGTCATTGATGACTCTGGCATTCACTGTCGCAGCAGAGGACGAGTAGTCAGAGTCTTCAAGTGAAGGAGTCCGACGCAAGTGAGCATTTCTGGGAGGAGTTGAGTCAAACTTGAACCGCTCGGTGAAGCCATCGTCTTGCAGATCAGCTTCAGCACTAAGTAAGGTCAAACTCTTCCACGACCCCCGACAGGTTTCATGAGTGATAAAGGCATTCTTGGTGGCAAGATTGCGAATGCGGTTGACATCCACCAAGAGGCTTTGCATCTGACGCTTAAGCCAGTCGTGATGTTTGTCCTGTTTCTGATGCAGTGCGACGAGAAGCTCTCAGTCATTTAGGACACGAGACCGTCTTCGAGGCCTTTGCGTAATGGTGCTACCAGTGGCGCCAGTCTGAGCGTGAGGGGCACGTGTGTTGCCAGCAAGAGGATAAACACGGGAAACTGCTGGAACTCCTTCAATAGGCTGGGTGAAGCTTTGGTGATCAACATTGTGAAGATAAAGGGGTTCCTTAGCTGGCTCTGGGTAAATAGCTTCAACTGACAGATCAACCTCTGGCAAGAATATGAGATGATTGCGCGCAGATGGCTGATAGTTGAAGGCGGAGTGACGCTTGATAAGATGCATGACCCATGGAGCATAGAATTTCAACCCAAAGATGTCGGAGCCAGATGCATCCAACTGCCTGATGAAGAAGTCTTGAGCATTGAAGCTGATGCCATTGAAGATATAGAAAACCAAAGTCTTCATTGCTCCTTCAAGCTTCGCTGCAGATGAATGTCCTTTGACAGGCCATAGAGTCTTCCTGATGATATGGTAAATGGTGCGAGGCAGGTACTCTAGGTCTTCAACAAAGAACTCAGATGGGTATTCAGCGTTGTGAGGAAGAGGCTTCATCATGCTCAGCATTTGACTCATGTTGGGTTCTGGCTTCTGAAAGATGCTTTCCAAGGCATTTTGGTGTTGTTGACAACCTGGTTCATAGTATTCACCAGGAGTGGGCAGGCCTGTGAGCTCAATGATATCAAGAGCTTTAGCTTCATGATGGACATTGCCTGTCATCCACTCAAGGACCCAAGTCTTTGGATCCCTGTTGTAGCCTCAAATGTGGAGAGTTGCATAGAACTGTAGCAGAAGCTCTTCATTCCAGTGCTCCTTATATGTGACAAACGGCATCAGTCCAGCATCTCTGAAGCAATCCAACGCTTCTTCAAGGCAGGGCAGGCCAGCTATAGCTTTAGAGTCGAGGCACATATGTGGAAATATGTGCCCTTGATTGTATAAGACGCAGGAATAGTAGCTGCGCTGCTGATAGCTCCAGAATCGATCTGATGAAATGCGAGGTTTGGTGTAGGGGTTCTTGGCGCTGTTGAAGAAGGTGTTATGTGCCATGAAGCCATTCATATTGAATACCCCAGGTGAAGTTGCAGTGTCTGGGAATCGTGGAAGTCTTGGCTTGGGCTTCTGGACGGGAGGTCTGTGCTCGACATGATAGTCGAACTATGGACCCGCAACAGGTGGAGGAACCAGAATGGGCCATCGGACCATAACAGGATAACCACGATCAAATGCCAGCTCAATTGTATGAGGTCTTGGAGGGGGGACAGGAGCATTGGCATTGTCTTCATGGGCTTCAGGGGCCACATTGGGTTCAGGTGCTTGTACCTCAGGTGCTTCGGCATTGACTTCGGGTGCAGCAGTGGCTTCAGATGCTTGAACTTCTGGCACCGCAGTAGCTTCAGGCACCGTATTAGCTTCAGCCATGACGACGTCATTGGCTTCAGCGGTGAGGTTGGTGGTCGCCTCAGGGTTGTTAACCTCCACTTCAGGAGCTGGAGGATCAGACACGTTCTCCTCGAGAACAACATCTTGGTGGGACGGGGGTGTAGCAACTCTTTCAACTCTTGGTGCTTCTTCTTCATCGGCTGATGCAGCCGGAATATCTTCAACCATTTTGGCTTCGGACTCAGACATGTGCATAGTGGGAGTGACTTGGGGCATTGGTCCTTTGTGAAGCCTGCGTAATGCTGGCGACACTTGTGGAGATGGAGTGCGCTGGGCCTCAAAGTCATCGTCTTCTTGCATTGGTGGGGTAGCTTGCGGTTGGGGAGAGCTTGGAGTGTCTTGTCGTTGTGGGTGATTAGCCCACGATGCATCCTGAGCAGTCGGCGTTAGAGGACGACCAATGCTAATGAGTTCGCTGTGCGTGAGCACAGGCGATGATACCAATTGGTGCTCGATCCGAGGAAGGACTTCATCATCTTCAACATTGTCGTGAGGACCAATGTCTTCAGCTGCGGTGGGGTCAATAGCTGGATTGTCTTCAGCTTTAGGAGCCTCTGGAGAAGCAGGCTCATGAATTACCACTTGGCGTTCTGGATTTTCAGACGCAGGACGAGCCACTGAGATTGGCTCGACATTAAGGAGCTCTGTGGGAGTAGCCCGATCTCTCTTCTTGGTTTTGCGTTTCTTGGTTGGAGGAGCATCATCAGTAGTGCCCTTGGTTTTGTGTTTTCTGGCTTCAGCTTCAGCAGCCCTTGTTTTCTTCAGTTCAGAAGCCACTGTGGGGAGCTTAGGCTTCGAGCCTGTCATACTAGCCGGGAAGACAATTGGATGTACTTCCTACCTTGGTGCTTCAGGTTCTGCCACAGCTGGCTTCTTCTTCTTCTTGGCCGCCATTCTGGGGTCGATTCCTGGTCGCCCCAAGGCCTTGCGCTTTTCAGCCTCATTGTATCCTTGGACACATTTAGCAGCAAGATCCTTCATGCGCTCACGAGAACCTTTGGCTTCTTCGCGTTTGGTTCGGAATGCTTCCTTAAGCTCATGCATCATGGTCTAGAAGTTTTGAATGTCTTCAACATTGAGCTTGGCCATGTGCTTCTTGAACTGAGCCTTTTCATAATCAATCTTATGCTTCAGTTCAACAATCTTCTGAGCTAGAGCCAGCTCAGCAGCAATGGCTCCGTGGAAGGCGACGCTCAGGCCAATCGGAAGCTGAAGATCATCAAATCTGACATTTGGGCTGTCAAACCACTCATCAATGAAGGTGTTGATGATTTCAACATCAAAGAGAGGAAGGTCATTGAAGATTTCTGCCTCTTGCTTGCTCTTGATCAACTGCTCAAGAGCATCATCGCCAAGATCGTCGTCGCTGGACAGATCAATGGCGTCATTGCGCAGAATAGCAGTAGCAGTCAGTGCTTGGCTAGGGGGTTGCAAGGGCATCTTCACTTTGGAGGGCTTGGAGATGCGTGAAAAATGTTTAGACTGCACACTGAGTTCAGGAGGTGCAGTGGCCAGAGGCTTCGCCTATAAGACCTTTGGTGCAGGAGCAGGCTTTGAAGCTTTAGGCTTTTTCAGTTTCTTTGGCTTCGGTGGTGCAGGCGCTTCATCAGATTCAGCGTCGTCTGCAGGCTCATCATGGTTGTCCCTTGAACCATGATATGAGTGATGAGACCTTCCAGGTTGTAGAAGGGCCCAACAAGATTGGGTTCAGCTTCGCGTGAGCCATCGGCACGAGGAGCAGAGGGACCTGGATTGAAGTCTAAGCCTCGTGACTTCTTATTCTCTTTGGCCGAGTTCCTGGCAAACTGAAGGTTGCGCTTGAACAGATTATCGTCGCGGCACCACAGTAATGAAGATGGGTCTGCATCTGCAGGCTATGGTCCACAGACCATGCAAGGATAGAAGCCTTGTTCAATGGCTTTAGCTCTGGACCTAGGTTGAATATTTCTGTATAGAATGTCTCCCCATGGTCGTTTGATAGCATTCTTCTCAGCATACTCCTGGGTCACGAACCTGTACTTGAACCACTATTCTGCCCAATATCTTCGAATCCATTGGATTCAAGTTTTTCACTAATTGTAGTCCTCCTCTGGATCTATCTTGTACAGCTCATAGAGGTCAGGAGGCAAATCTCTTGAGGTGTTGCCACGATGCTGTCTGCCACCCTTCCTTGCAGATTTCTCTGGTGCCATGAACTTTAAACTGAAAGGCTTCAAAGCTGTCAAAGTCTTCCGTCTACTGGTCAGACAAGAACTGGCTTCAGGAGAATTTATATGATGCTGTAAGAATTCTGCAAATGAATGCAGACTATGAGAACCAAGGGATTCTCCCACGTACATGCACCTGTGACAGCATTAAGGTGCGAGGGAAGGGGAAGAGGTCATATGCATTCTCAGAAGATTTTGAAGATAAATCAGTTTAGAAGACATTGACCTCATAGTGCGAAGACATTCACTCATAGATAGAGAGTTGGTTCCAGATTTGTACGAATCCACGAATAAGTACAAGTTAGGAATCTAAATACTTTGTGAAGCATAAATGAACATACTAGGCATATTATGAGATGCAGTATGAAATAGATTCAACTTGTGTGAATAGAAACTGCTTGTGGTAGAAAATGATGAATCTATAGGATCAAAGGGGCCGTAAAAAGGAGGTTTTATTTACCACACGAAGAACTGCTAGACGGAGTGGAAGAGGAGGCCGAGCAGTTCGAATCTTCCGTGCCCTAACTTGGCGATGGAGGACACCTACGGCGACGGCGGAGAAGACGATGTCCGCGGTCGGCGTGAAGACGGCGTCGGTGAGGTCGCGGCAGCGAAGCGCTTCGTCGCCGGTGTCGTCGAGGGCTAGCGGTGGCGCTAGGGTTTGTGCGAGAGTAGAAGAAGGGATAATGACTGTGGTGAGGCATGTATTTATAGGGATAGGGACGGCACAGTGTTATTACATAGGTGCCCCTGGCGATTCACATCTGAAGGACACGTGGCTATCATGCAACACATCGAAGGTTGTTCCACGTTCCCACGCACGCCTGGATTGTCGGGTGGTCGTTCCCACTTCTCCGGGTTTCAGGTGAAAGGATTTAGCATTGAAAACGGATTAATATTTGTCTTTGTGTCTTCTGCTGACAAGGATGCAGAGAAGACATTTTGACAGTGTCAATTGAATGCATATGATTTGGATAGATAGACTTGAGATAGAAGCATAGAGGGGTTAGGGTCCGATCACATTCACTTAGGTCAAAAGATTCAACGTGAAGACATAGCTATAAGTGAATGTTGTAGAGGACAGAAACCAAATTGAAGATAAACATGAGAACTTTTAATCATTGAAGACAAACAAAATGCGAAGACTTTGCAAATGTAACGCCATGAGAAAAACACTTCAAAGGGAAAATTTTGGTGGTGGTGTTACCCACCGTATAGGAAATATTAGACCCAGACACGGCACACAATTATCGTGGTGCTCCAAAGTCAAATTCCACATTAATATATTCACACTCAGAATGTAAGTCTTCATTGTTTGAAGATATACTTTACTTCGTGTGTTGCACATCTAAGTCGTCGACATGCTTAAGTGTCAGGATGTGTGCCTGATCACAGGACATTTGAGGATTCCAAGATATTTAGCTCACACCGTAACTTGCAAAACCTCTTCTCATCCAAGGGCTTGGTGAAGATATCTGCCAATTGCTCTTCAGTGTTGACGTGTATGATATCAATATCTTCCTTCATAACATGATCTCTGAGAAAGTGATGACGAATTTCAATGTGCTTTGTCTTCGACTGCTGAACTGGGTTGTTGGCAATCTTGATGGTGCTTTCGTTGTCGCAGTATAGTGGCACTTGCTTCAGATGAATGCCATAGTCTTTGAGTGTTTGCTTCATCCATAGAAGTTGAGCGCAGCAAGATCCAGCAGCAACGTATTCAGATTCAGTAGTGGAGAGAGATACACAGTTCTGCTTCTTTGAAGACCAACATACAAGTGATCGTCCCAGAAAATGACATGTGCCTAATGTAGACTTGTGATCCACCTTGTCACCAGCATAATCAGCATCCGAGAATCCAACTAGATCAAACAGTGAGCCCTTTGGATACCATAATCCTAACGTTGGGGTGTGAGCCAAATATCTGAGAATTCGCTTCACAGCTAAGTGATGCGATTCCTTTGGTGCCGCTTGGAACCGGGCACACATGCAAACACTAAGCATGATATCTGGCCTAGATGCACATAAATAAAGCAAGGAACCAATCATGGAGCGGTATACCTTTTGATCGAACCCTTTACCATTGTCGTCGGGACCCAGATGGTGTTTGGCTGGCATTGGCGTCGTGAAGCCTTTGCAGTCTTGCATTCCAAATTTCTTCAGGCAATCTTTGAGGTATTTCTCTTGGGATATAAAGATGCCGTTGAGTTGCTGACGTATTTGAAGACCAAGGACGAACTTCAGCTCACCCATCATGGACATGTGATATTGCTCTTGCATCATATATCCAAACTCATCACTGTATTTCTGGTTGGTGCAGCCGAAGATAATATCATCCACATATATTTGGCACACAAACAGTTCACCATCATATGTCTTCGTGAAGAGAGTGGGATCGAGAGAACTAGGTTTGAACCCTTTGCTCTTCAGGAAGTCTTTGAGTGTGTCATACCAAGCCCGAGGGGCTTGTTTGAGGCCATACAGTGCCTTGTTGAGCTTGTACACCATGTCAGGATGCTTTGGATCTTCAAAGCCAGGTGGTTGTGCAACATACACTTCTTCTTCAATCTTTCCATTGAGAAAAGCGCTCTTCACATCCATTTGATACAGAAGAATGTTATGATGATTTTCATAGGCCAGCAGTATGCGTATAGCTTCAATCCTAGCCACAGGAGCAAATGTTTCATCGAAGTCAATCCCTTCAACTTGAGTGTATCCTTGAGCAATGAGACGAGCTTTGTTTCTGACAACTTGACCATGCTCATCTTGCTTGTTGCGATATATCCACTTAGTGCCTATTATATTGTGCTTGCAAGGATCAGGATGCTTAACCAGTTCCCATACATTATTCAGCTCAAACTGTTGAAGCTCTTCTTGCATAGCTTGAATCCATTCAGGTTCCATGAAGGCTTCATCAACTTTCTTCGGTTCAGATATTGAGACGAATGCGAAGTGCCCACATAAGTTAGCTAGCTGTGTTGCCCTTGAATGAGTGAGTGGACCTGGTGCACTGATGCTATCAATTATCCTTTCAATCTGTACTTCATTCGCAACCCGAGGATGGACAGGACGAGGATTTTGCTCTTGCTGATCATTGTCATTGTTAGAAGGATTGTCTTCAGGCTGAGCATTGTCTTCAGGTTGATCAGGTGCAGAGATGATAAGTTCCTCTTCAGGCTGAGCTTCAGATGGTATGATTTCTCCAGTTCCCATAAGTTTGATTGATTCACTAGATGGAACTTCATCTAGCACATTTGGCAGGTGCTCTCTTTGCGAGCCGTTAGTCTCATCAAACGGCACATCCATAGTTTCAACCACTTTATAGTGAAAGAGGTTGAAGACTCTGTAGGAGTGCGAATCCTTTCCATATCCAAGCATAAAACCTTCATGTGCTTTCTGTGCAAATTTTGAAGTGTGATGTGGATCCTTGATCCAGCACCTGGCGCCAAATACTCTGAAGTAACTAACAGTTGGCTTCTTGCCAATAAGGAGCTCATAGGATGTCTTGTTCAGAAGCTTGTGAAGATAAACACGGTTGATGATATGGCATGCAGTATCAATGGCTTCAGGACAGAACTTTCTTGGAGTCTTGTATTCATCAAGCATCATCCGGGCCATCTCAATAAGTGTTCTGTTCTTGCGTTCCACGACGCCATTCTGCTGCGGCGTGTACGGAGCTGAGAATTCATGTGTGATGCCCAAAGTATCAAGATAATCTAGGCCAGTGTTCTTGAATTTAGTGCCATTGTCACTTCTGATGTGCTTGATCTTGACGCCATAGTTGTTCATGGCTCGATTGGCGAAGCATCTGAAGACATCCTGCAATTCAGTCTTGTAGAGGATTATATGCACCCAAGTATATCTTGAATAATCATCAACAATGACAAAGCCATAGAGATAAGCACTAGTAGTAAGAGTTGAGTAATGAGTGGGACCGAAAAGGTCCATGTGGAGCAGTTCGAAGGGTTGAGTCATTGTCATGATTGTCTTCGAGGGATGCTTGGCCCTCGTCATCTTTCCTGCTTCACAGGCACCGCATAAGTGATCCTTCTTGAACTTGACGCCCTCGATGCCTATGACACGCTTCTTCTTTGCAAGGGTGTGCAGGTTCCTCATGCCAGCATGCCCTAGCCTCTGATGCCAGAGCCAGCATTCAGAAGCTTTTGCTAGAAGACATACGGCAAGTTGAGGTCCTGCTGAGAAATCTACCACGTACAAATAATCTTTCCGATACCCTTCAGAGACTTGCTTTTACCAGTGTCGGCAAATGTGATGTGACTTTTGTCTGATGGACGTAAGGTTGAGTCCATGAGAAGACTTCGCTTGCCAGTCATATGATTAGTACACCCACTATCAATAACCCATTCTGAAGCAGCTGGTGTCGTACCCTACAGTGTAGTTAGGGGGATAGGCTTCACGAAGAGAATTGTGAAGCATAAACATTTGACGAGCAAGTGGATTATGAAAGCTTAGATCGAGGTTAGGACTGATAGGGCAAGTAGCAAGCGACTCAGGAACAAAATACATAATAAGACTATTTGGGCATTTGATCTTGCGCCCTACAAGATGTTTAAGGTCCCCAGCAATAGCTTCAGACGAATTTGATTGTCGGTTGGAGACCTTTCCCTGCAAAAGAGAGTTAAGCTTTCTTAGCCACCCACATCTTCAAGGGTGGCTTCGAAGCAATGAGTCTAAGTGCAGCATCTGAGAATTTTGGCTTTGGAGCCCTAGCAAAAAGTCTTGCAGGTGGACAATAGTACTCATAAGTATAAGCAGAGTAGTTCTTGGTCTTATGAACATGGCGGTTTGTTGAAACGCGCTCATATTCATAGGCTTGAGTATGGCTTCCCTGCAAAACATTTGCATTAGTGCGACTCAGGTGAGTCCTTTGTCTGTATGAAGCCTTTGGACCATATGAAGCCTGTGGTCTGGGGTTTGTCTTCTTCACTTGTGGTGTCATGATGACATTCATAGGAAGATTCTCCAGCAACCTTTTCGGCACCCAGACTTTCTTCACAGGTGGCCCATTCCTGCAGTTAGTACCAATATACCTGGCAAACACTTCACCATTCTGACTCTTAAACAGTTTATAGTTTGCATCAAAGGATTCATCAATAACAATGGGATTAGCACAATTGAAGCCTGACAGGGTGGATGGATACACTGAGGGTTCCTTTGCAGCAACCCATGTGGTTTTGGGGTACTGCTTAGGTTTCCAGTAAGAGCCATCGGCATTCATTTTCCTTTCGAACCCAAGACCCTCTTTCCTAGGGTTTCGGTTCAGGATCTGCCTTTTGAGAACATCACATAGTGTCTGATGCCCTTTGAGACTTTTGTACATCCCTGTTTCAAGCAATGTCTTCAACCTTGCATTTTCATCAGCAATAGCAGTGGTATCCTCAGCAGAGGGGTTAGTTACCACATCAACAGTTGAAGATATTGCAATAGTAGCAGCAGTAGAACATCTAGGAACAGAAGTAGCGTTGTCACGCTCAATGCATTTAAGACATGGTGGTTCAAATCCTTCCTGAGCGGGACTGATCTGTTTGGCCCGAAGTGACTCATTTTCCTTTTGAAGATCTTCATGAGCCGCTCTCAATTTCTCAAGATCTTGCTTCCTTTGAAGATAATCATAGGAAAGCTTTTCATGAGTTGTTGAGAGCGATTCATGATGACTTTCAAGTTCCTCATACTTAACATGAAGATTTTTTATGTCTTCAATTAAGGACTGAGATCGAGTCATTTCAGCGTCTAACAGGTCATCGCTTTTGTCTAATAGTTTTTGAATATGTTCCATAGCTTTCTGTTGTTCAGTTGCAATTTTAGCAAGTGTTTTGTAGCTGGGTTTGGAAACACAATCAGAGTCATCTTCACTGGATGTTTGATAGTGAGTAGTGCGTGTGTTTACCTTGGCACCGCGTGCCATGAAGCAGTAGGTGGGAGCGGAGTAGTCCTTGTCATTTGCAATGGTGTCGGTGATGAAGTCATTGTCTTCAGTGTTGAAGATGGACTTGGCAACGTATGTTGTAGCCAGACTTGCGACGCCTGAATCGGACTCCTCCCCAGACTCCACCTCCGCCTCCTCAGAAGCGGACTCCTCCTCTGAATCCATTTCCTTGCCAACAAACGCACGTGCCTTGCCAGATGAGCTCTTCTTGTGTGATGAAGACTTTGAGGAAGACTTGGAAGAAGACTTTGAGTATTTCTTCTTCTTCTTGTCGTCAGAGTCATATTCCTTGCTCTTCTTCTTTTTGTTCTCATTGTCCCACTGTGGACACTCAGAGATGTAGTGGCCAGGTTTCTTGCACTTGTGGCATGTTCTCTTCTTGTAGTCATGAGTAGAAGCTTCATCATTCCTTGAGCTTGATCGTGAAGACTTTCTGAAGCCTTTCTTCTTGGTGAATTTTTGGAACTTCTTCACAAGCATAGCAAGCTCCTTTCCGATGTCTTCGGGATCATCAAAACTGCTGTCAGATTCTTCTTCAGATGAGGAGACAACCTTTGCCTTCAAGGCACGAGTTCTCCCATAGTTGGGACCGTAGATGTCTCTTTTCCCAGAAAGCTGAAACTCATGTGTGTTGAGCCTCTCAAGTATGTCAGAAAGATCGAGTGTCTTGAAGTCAGGACGTTCTTGAATCATCAGGGCTAGGGTGTTAAACGAGCTGTCAAGTGATCTCAGGAGTGTCTTGATGACTTCATGCTTGGTGATCTCAGTAGCGCCGAGGGCTTGAAGCTCATTTGTGATGTCAGTGAGTCGATCAAACGTGAGCTGGACATTGTCATTGTCATTTCTCTTGAAGCGGTTGAAGAGGTTGCGAAGGACACTGATTCTCTGATCTCTCTGGGTTGAGACGCCTTCGTTGACCTTGTAGAGCCAGTCCCAGACTAGCTTAGATGTTTCCAAAGCACTCACACGGCCATACTGTCCTTTGGTCAGATGACCACAGATGATGTTCTTGGCAGTGGAGTCCAGTTGAACGAACTTCTTGACATCAGCAGCGGTGACACCTTCACCAGCCTTGGGAACGCCATTCTTGACGACATACCATAGGTCCGCATCAATGGCTTCAAGATGCATGCGCATCTTATTCTTCCAGTAGGGATATTCAGTTCCATCGAAGACTGGGCACGCAGCGGAGACTTTGATTATCCCTGCAGTCGACATAGCTAAAACTCCAGGTGGTTAAACCGAATCACACAGAACAAGGGAGTACCATGCTTTGATACCAATTGAAAGTGCTAGTGATCGACTAGAGGGGGGGGTGAATAGGTGATTTTTATGGAAGTCTTCAAAACATGGAAGTTTCAAAGACAAACGATAGAAATAAACCTATTATCATGCAGCGGAAGATAGACTACCCTAAGCAAGCCATAGTCAAGTATTCAATGAAGTGAAAGCACAACGACTAATAGCAGATAGGCAGTATAGATCAGGTAGGAAGATAGTGTGAAGCCAATCAGAACAAGCGGTCACTCAGTGAAGACAAAAGATAATGCAATCATACAATGACTTCACTAGAGCCAACAGTAAGTAAAGGAATGAGAAGGATGAAACCAGTGACTTGTTGAAGATAATGATTTGTTGGACTAGTTCCAGTTGCTGTGACAACTGTACGTCTGGTTAGGGAGGCTGAGATTCAACTCAAAAGACCATGTCTTCACCTTATTCCCCTTGGGCTAAGGACACCCAGTCCTCGCCCAATCACTCTGGTAAGTCTTCAAGGTAGACTTCCAAACCTTCACAGACTTCGTTCATCGGCGATCCACAATGACTCTTGGATGCTCAGAACGTGACGCCTAACCGGCTGGAGGATTCACAGTCCTCAAGTGTAATAAGTCTTCAGATCACACAGACAGGAAGACTTCAGTGATGCCTAACACTCTTTGGCTCTGGGTGTTTAGGGCTTGGTCCTCGCAAGGAATTCTCTCTCAAAGGCTTCGAGGTGGGTTGCTCTCAAATGACAAAAGCCGTACACTAACTCTGAGCAGCCTACCGTTTATGGTTGTAGGGGGTGGGCTATTTATAGCCACTAGGCAATCCGACCTGATTTGTCCGAAATGACCCTGGGTCACTAAGGAACTGACACGTGTTCCAACGGTCAGATTTCAAACACAAGGCAACTTTACTTGGGCTACAAGCAAAGCTGACTTACCCAGCTCTGGATAAGATTTTCTCTCATTGTCTTCGCTCGAAGACATAGGATTTTTGGTTAAGCATCACTTCAGTCATTCTGACTGGTTCACTTGGACCCCACTTAATAGTACGGTGGTTCCTATGACTCAACAAAGAAGAAAAAGAACGACGAAACAACTAAGTCTTCGCGCTCCATAGTCTTCACACGTTGTCTTCTCTTGTCATAGACTTCAATGTGAATGTCTTCACATCCCACCTTTGACTTCAATGTCTTCATACATTTTTAGGGGTCATCTCTGGTAGGAAAACCGAATCAATGAGGGACTTCTACCTATGTTATCCTGCAATTCTCACAAACACATTAGTCCCTCAACCAGGTTTGTCGTCAATACTCCAAAACCAACTAGGGGTGGCACTAGGTGCACTTACACTCCTTGGCCGAGTTCTTGGCAAACTGAAAGTTGCGCTTGAACAGATTGTCATCCCGACACCATAGCAGAGATGTGGGATGAGCATCAGTAGGTTGAGGTCCACGAACCATGCAAGGGAAGAAACCCTAAGCAATGGCTTCAGTTCTGGTCTTGGGTTGAAGATTTTTATAGAGAATATCTCCCTAGGGACGCTTGATAGCATTCTTCTTAGCATACTCCTTGGTGACGAATCTGTACTTAAACCATTGCTCGGCCCAATATCTTCGAATCCATTGGATTCGAGTTTTGCGTTCATTATAGGTTTCTTCAGGATCAGTTTTGTACAGTTCATGCAGATCAGCTGACAAAGGCTTCTTGGTCAGACAAGAACTGGCTTCGGGAGAGTTGATATGATGTTGTAAGAATTCTGCAAATGAATGCAGACTATGAGAACCAAGGGATTCTCCCATGGACATGTGTCTGTGACAGCAGTAAAGATGTGAGGGAAGGGGAAGAGGTCATATGCATTCTCAGAAGATTTTGAAGATAAATCAGCTTGAAGACATTGACCTCATAACGCGAAGACATTCACTTATGTGTTTGAAGTTGGTTCCTGATTTGTACGAATCCAAGAATAGGTACAAGTGAGGAATCTAACTAGTTTAGATGCATAAGTGAAGATGCTAGGCACAATATGAGATGCAGAACTAGATAGATCCAAGTTTGTAGTCACAGAAACCACTTTTGGTGAAGAAGGATGAATCGATTAGATCAAAAGACGGTAAAAAGTGAGATTTTAATTACCACACGATGAACTGCTAGATGGGAGGAGTAGGAGACCGAGCAGTTCGATCCACCGTGCCCTAACTTGGCGACGGAGGACACCTACGGCGACAGCGGAGAAGACGATGTCCGCGGCCGGCGTGAGGACGGCGTCGGTGAAGTCGCGACAGCTAAGCGCTTCGTCGCCGGCGTCGTCGAGGGTTAGCCGTGGCGCTAGGGTTTGTGCGAGAGTGGAAGAAGAGATAATGACTGGGGTGAGGCGTGTATTTATAGGGATAGGGACGGCACAGTGTTATTACACAGGTGCCCCTGGCGGTTCACATCTGAAGGACACGTGGCGATCATGCACCACATTGAAAGCAGTTCCATGTTCCCACGCCCGTCTGGATTGTCGAGCGGTCGTTCCGGCTTCTCCGGGTTTCAGGCAATAAGGATTAAGCATTTAAAACAGATTAAATGTTTGTCTCTGTGTCTTCTGCTGACAAGGACGCAGAGAAGACATTCGACAGTTTCAATAGAATGCATATGATTTGGATAGATAGATTTGAGGGAGAAGCATAGAGAGGTTAGGGTCCGATCACATTCACTTAGATCAAAAGATTCAAATGAAAAGACATAGCTATAAGTGAATGCTGTAGAGGACAGAACACTTAATATATGCATATACCAAGTCAACATTGTGAAAATAATCAAGAAAGCAAATCAATGTTGAAGACAAATCAAGTGTGAAGACTTTGCAAAAGTAACGCCATGAGAAAAACACTTCTAAAGGAAGAATTTGGTGGTGGCATTACCCACCGTATAGGAAGTATTAGACCCAGACACGGCGCACAATTATCGTGGCGCTCCGAAGTCAAATTCCACGTTAATGTATTCACACTCAGAATGTAAGTCTTCATTGATTGAAGATATACTTTACTTCGTGTGTTGCACATCTAAGTCATCAACATGCATAAGTGTTAGGATGTGTGCCTGATCACAGGACATTTGAGGATTCCAAGATATTTAGCTCACACTGTAAATTGCAAAATCTTTTCTCATCCAAGGGCTTTGTGAAGATATCTGCCAGTTGCTCTTCAGTGTTGACGTGTATGATATCAATATCTTCCTTCATGACATGATCTCTGAGAAAGTGATGACGAATTTCAATGTGCTTTGTCTTCAAGTGCCGAACTGGGTTGTTGGAAATCTTGATGGCGCTTTCGTTGTCGCAGTAGAGTGGCACTTGCTTCAGATGAATGCATAGTCTTTGAGTGTTTGCTTCATCCATAGAAGTTGAGCGCAGCAAGACCCAGCATCAATGTATTCAGATTCAACAGTGGAGAGAGATACACAGTTCTGCTTTGAAGACCAACATACAAGTGATCGTCACAGAAAGTGACATGTGCCTGATGTAGACTTGCGATCCACCTTGTCACCAGCATAATCAGCATCCGAGAATCCAACTAGATCAAACTCTGAGCCCTTTGGATACCATAATCCTAGTGTTGGGGTGTGAGCCAAATATCGAAGAATTCGCTTCACCGCTAAGTGATGCGATTCCTTTGGTGCCGCTTGGAATCGGGCACACATACAAACACTAAGCATGATATCTAGCCTAGATGCACATAAATAAAACAAAGAACCAATCATGGAGCGGTATACCTTTTGATCGAACTCTTTACCGTTGGCGTCAGAATCTAGATGACTCTTGGTAGGCATTGGCGTCGTGTAACCTTTGCAATCTTGCATTCCAAACTTCTTCAGGCAATCTTTGAGGTATTTCTCTTGAGATATGAAGATGCCATTTCTTTGCTGACGAATTTGAAAACCAAGGAAGAACTTCAGCTCACCCATCATGGACATCTGATATTGCTCTTGCATCATGTGTCCAAACTCATCACTATATTTCTGGTTGGTGCAGCCGAAGATAATGTCATCCACATATATTTGGCACACAAACAGTTCACCATCATATGTCTTTGTGAAGACTGTGGGATCCAGGGAACCAGGTTTGAAGCCTTTGCTCTTCAGGAAGTCTATGAGAGTATCATACCAAGCGTGAGGAGCTTGTTTGAGGCCATACAGTGCTTTGTTTAGCTTGTACACCATATCAGGATGTTTCAGATCTTCAAAGCCAGGAGGTTGTGCGACGTATACTTCTTCTTCAATCTTGCCATTGAGAAATGCACTTTTCACATCCATTTGATATAGCAAGATGGTGTGATGGTTAGCATAGGCTAGCAGTATGCGTATAGCTTTAAGCCTAGCCACATGAGCAAATGTTTCATCGAAGTCAATTCCTTCAACTTGAGTGTATCCTTGAGCAACGAGACTTTCCTTATTTCTGACAACTTGACCATGCTCATCTTGCTTGTTGCGATATATCCATTTAGTGCCTATGATATTGTGCTTACGAGGATCAGGACGCTTGACCAGTTCCCATACATTATTCAGCTCAAATTGTTGAAGCTCTTCTTGCATAGCTTGAATCCATTCAGGTTCCATGAAGGCTTCATCAACTTTCTTGGGTTCAGATATTGAGACGAATTTGAAGTGCCCATAGAAATTTGCTAGTTGTGTTGCCCTTGAACGAGTGAGTGGACCAGGTGCATTGATGCTATCAATTATTTTCTGAACTCGTACTTCATTTGCAACACGAGGATGAACAGGACGAAGATTTTGCTCTTGCTGATCATTGTCATCGTTACAAGGATTGTCTTCAGGCTGAGCATTGTCTTCGGGTTGATCAGGTGCAGAAATGATGAGCTCCTCTTTGGGCTGTGCTTCAGACAGTATGATTTCTCCAGTTCCCATAAGCTTGATGGATTCACTGGATGGAACTTCATCTAGCACATTTGGCAGGTGCTCTCTTTGCGAGCCGTTAGTCTCATCAAACCGCACATCCACAGTTTCAACCACTTTATAGTGAAAGAGGTTGAAGACTCTGTAGGAGTGCGAATCCTTTCCGTATCCAAGCATAAAACCTTCATGTGCTTTCGGTGCAAATTTTGAAGTGTGATGTGGATCCTTGATCCAGCACCTGGCACCAAATACTCTGAAGTAACTGACATATGGCTTCTTACCAGTGAGGAGCTCATAGGATGTTTTGTTCAGAAGCTTGTGAAGATAAACACGATTGATGATATGGCATGCAGTATCAATGGCTTCAGGCCAGAACTTTCTTGGAGTCTTGTATTCATCGAGCATCGTCCGGGCCATCTCAATGAGTGTTCTGTTCTTGCATTCCACGATGCCATTCTGCTGCGGCGTGTACGGAGCTGAGAACTCATGAGTGATGCCCAAAGTATCAAGATAAATGTCGAGGCCGGTGTTCTTGAATTCAGTGTCATTGTCACTTCTGATGTGCTTGATCTTGACGCCATAGTTGTTCATGGCTCGATTGGTGAAGCGTCTGAAGAGATCCTGCACTTCAGTCTTGTAGAGGATTATATGCACCCATGTATATCTTGAATAGTCATCAACAATGATGAAGCCATAGAGACAAGCAGTAGTAGTAAGAGTTGAGTAGTGAGTGGGACCGAAGAGGTCCATGTGTAGCAGTTCGAAGGGTTGAGTCGTTGTCATGATTGTCTTCGAGGGATGCTTGGCCCTCGTCATCTTTCCAGCTTCGCAGGCACCGCATAAGTGATCCTTCTTGAACTTGACACCCTCGATGCCTATGATATGCTTCTTCTTTGCAAGAGTGTGCAAATTCCTCATGCCAGCATGCCCTAGCCTCTGATGCTAGAGCCAGCATTCTGAAGCTTTTGCAAGAAGACATACGGCAAGCTGTGGTCCTGCTCAGAAATCTACCATGTACAAATCATCTTTCCGATACCCTTCAAAGACTAGAGACTTGTCAGATTCCATTAGAACAAGGCAACGATATTTTCCAAACATCACAATCATGTTTAAATCGCAAAGCATTGAGACAGACATTAAGTTGAAACCAAGGGATTCAACAAGCATCACTTTATCCATGTGCTGATCCCTTGAGATTGCAACTCTACCTAGACCCAATACCTTGCTTTTATCAGTATCAGCAAATGTGATGTGACTCTTGTCAGATGGACGTAAGGTTGAGTCCATGAGAAGACTTCGCTTGCCAGTCATGTGATTAGTACATCCACTATCAATAATCCATTCTGAAGCAGCTGGTGTCATACCCTTGGCACCGCGTGCCATGAAGCAGTAGGTGGGAGCGGAGTTGTCCTTGTCATTAGCATCGGCGTTAGTGATGAAGTCATTGTCTTCAATGTTGAAGATGGACTTGGCAACGTAGGCTGTAGCCAGACTTGCAACGCCAGAATCGGACTCCTCCTCAGACTCCACCTCCGCCTCCTCGGAAGCAGACTCCTCCTCTGAATCCATTTCCTTGCCAACAAACGCACGGGCCTGTTGGGGAACGTAGTAATTTCAAAAAAATTCCTACGCACACGCAAGATCATGGTGATGCATAGCAACGAGAGGGGAGAGTGTGATCTACGTACCCTTGTAGATCGACAGCGGAAGCATTAGCACAATGCGGTTGATGTAGTCGTATGTCTTCACGGCCCGACCGATCAAGCACCGAAACTACGGCACCTTCGAGTTCTAGCACACGTTCAGCTCGATGACGATCCCCGGACTCCGATCCAGCAAAGTGTCGGGGAAGAGTTCTGTCAGCACGACGGCGTGGTGACGATCTTAATGTACTACCGTCGCAGGGCTTCGCCTAAGCACCGCTACAATATTATCGAGGATTATGGTGGAAGGGGGCACCGCACACGGCTAAGAATATGATCACGTGGATCAACTTGTGTCTAGGGGTGCCCCCTGCCCCCGTATATAAAGGAGCAGGGGGAGGTGCGGCCGGCCAGGAGGAGGGCGCACCAGGAGGAGTCCTACTCCCACCGGGAGTAGGATTCCCCCCTTTCCTAGTTGGAATAGGATTCGGGAGGGGGAAAGAGGAGAGAGAGAAGGAAGGGGGGGGGGGCGCCGCCCCCCTCTCCTTGTCCTATTCGGACTAGGGGGGAGGGGCGTGCGGCCCAGCCCTGGACACCTCTCCTCTCTTCCACTAAAGCCCACTAAGGCCCATATACCTCCCGGGGGGGTTCCGGTAACCTCCCGGTACTCCGGTAAAATCCTGATTTCACTCGGAACACTTCCGATATCCAAATATAGGCTTCCAATATATCAATCTTTATGTATCGACCATTTCGATACTCCTCGTCATGTCCGTGATCACATCCGGGACTCCGAACAAACTTCGGTACATCAAAATGCATAAACTCATAATATAACTGTCATCAAAACCTTAAGCGTGCGGACCCTACGGGTTCGAGAACAATGTAGACATGACCGAGATACGTCTCCGATCAATAACCAATAGCGGAACCTGGATGCTCATATTGGCTCCCACATATTCTACGAAGATCTTTATCGGTCAGACCGCATAACAACATACGTTGTTCCCTTTGTCATCGGTATGTTACTTGCCCGAGATTCGATCGTCGGTATCTCAATACCTAGTTCAATCTCGTTACCGGCAAGTCTCTTTACTTGTTTCGTAATACATCATCTTGCAACTAACTCATTAGTTGTAATGCTTGCAAGGCTTATGTGATGTGCATTACCGAGAGGGCCCAGAGATACCTCTCCGACAATCGGAGTGACAAATCCTAATCTCGAAATACGCCAACCCAACATGTACCTTTGGAGACACCTGTAGAGCTCCTTTATAATCACCCAGTTACGTTGTGACGTTTGGTAGCACACAAAGTGTTCCTCCGGCAAACGGGAGTTGCATAATCTCATAGTCATAGGAACATGTATAAGTCATGAAGAAAGCAATAGCAACATACTAAACGATCGGGTGCTAAGCTAATGGAATGGGTCATGTCAATCATATCATTCTCCTAATGATGTGATCCCATTAATCAAATGACAACACATGTCTATGGTTAGGAAACATAACCATCTTCGATTAACGAGCTAGTCAAGTAGAGGCATACTAGTGACGTTTGGTTTGTCTATGTATTCACACAAGTATTATGTTTCCGGATAATACAATTCTAGCATGAATAATAAACATTTATCATGATATAAGGAAATAAAATAATAACATTATTATTGCCTCTAGGGCATATTTCCTTCAGTCTCCCACTTGCACTAGAGTCAATAATCTAGATTACACAGTAATGATTCTAACACTCATGGAGCTTTGGTGCTGATCATGTTTTGCTCGTGGAAGAGGCTTAGTCAACGGGTCTGCTATATTCAGATCCTTATGTATCTTGCAAATCTCTATGTCTCCCACCTGGACTAGATCCCGGATGGAATTGAAGCGTCTCTTGATGTGCTTGGTTCTCTTGTGAAATCTGGATTCCTTTGCCAAGGCAATTGCACCAGTATTGTCACAAAAGATTTTCATTGGACCCGATGCACTAGGTATGACACCTAGATCGGATATGAACTCCTTCATCCAGACTCCTTCGTTTGCTGCTTCCGAAGCAGCTATGTACTCCGCTTCACATGTATATCCCGCCACAACGCTTTGTTTAGAACTGCATCAACTGAAAGCTCCACCGTTTAATGTAAACACGTATCCGGTTTGCGATTTAGAATCGTCCGGATTAGTGTCAAAGCTTGCATCAACGTAACCATTTACGATGAGCTCTTTGTCACCTCCATATATGAGAAACATATCCCTAGTCCTTTTCAGGTATTTCAGGATGTTCTTGACCGCTGTCCAGTGATCCACTCCTGGATTACTTTGGTACCTCCTTGCTAGACTTATAGCAAGACACACATCAAGTCTTGTACACAGCATTGCATACATGATAGAGCCTATGGCTGAAGCATAGGGAACATCTTTCATTTTCTCTCTATCTTCTGCATTGGTCAAGGATTGAGTCTTACTCAATTTCACACCTTGTAACACAGGCAAGAATCCTTTCTTTGCTTGATCCATTTTGAACTTCTTCAAAACTTTGTCAAGGTATGTGCTTTGTGAAAGTCCAATTAAGCGTCTTGATCTATCTCTATAGATCTTAATGCCTAATATGTAAGCAGCTTCACCGAGGTCTTTCATTGAAAAACTCTTATTCAAGTATCCTTTTATGCTATCCAGAAATTCTATATCATTTCCGATTAGTAATATGTCATCTACATATAATATCAGAAATGCTACAGAGCTCCCACTCACTTTCTTGTAAATACAGGCTTCTCCAAAAGTCTGTACAAAACCAAATGCTTTGATCACACTATCAAAGCGTTTATTCCAACTCCGAGAGGTTTGCACCAGTCCATAAATGGATCGCTGAAGCTTGCACACTTTGTTAGCTCCCTTTGGATCGACAAAACCTTCCGGCTGCATCATATACAACTCTTCTTGCAGAAATCCATTCAGGAATGCAGTTTTGACATCCATTTGCCAAATTTCATAATCATAAAATGCGGCAATTGCTAACATGATTTGGACAGGCTTAAGCATCGCTACGGGTGAGAAGGTCTCATCATAGTCAATCCCTTGAACTTGCCGAAAACCTTTTGCGACAAGTCGAGCTTTGTAGACAGTAATATTACCGTCAGCGTCAGTCTTCTTCTTGAAGATCCATTTATTCTCGATTGCTTGCCGATCATTGGGCAAGTCAACCAAAGTCCATACTTTGTTCTCATACATGGATCCCATCTCAGATTTCATGGCTTCAAGCCATTTTGCGGAATCTGGGCACACCATCGCTTCTTCATAGTTCGTAGGTTCATCATGATCTAGTAGCATGACTTCCAGAACAGGATTACCGTACCACTCTGGCGCGGATCTTACTCTGCTTGATCTACGAGGTTCAGTAGTATTTTGTTCTGAAGTTTCATGATCATTATCATTGGCTTCCTCACTAATTGGTGTAGGTATCACAGAAACTGGTTTCTGTGATGTACTACTTTCCAATAAGGGAGCACGTACAGTTACCTCGTCAAGTTCTACTTTCCTCCCACTCACTTCTTTCGAGAGAAATTCCTTCTCTAGAAAGTTTTCGAATTTAGCAACAAAAGTCTTGCCTTCGGATCTGTGATAGAAGGTGTATCCAATAGTTTCCTTTGGATATCCTATGAAGACACATTTCTCCGATTTGGGTTCGAGCGTATCAGGTTGAAGTTTTTTCACATAAGCATCGCAGCCCCAAACTTTTAGAAACGAAAACTTTGGTTTCTTGCCAAACCACAGTTCATATGGCGTCGTCTCAACGGATTTTGATGGTGCCCTATTTAACGTGAATGTGGCCGTCTCTAGAGCATATCCCCAAAACGATAGTGGCAAATCAGTAAGAGACATCATAGATCGCACCATATCTAGTAAAGTATGATTACGACGTTCGGACACACCATTACGCTGTGGTGTTCCGGGTGGCGTGAGTTGCGAAACTATTCCACAATTTTTCAAATGTACACCAAACTCGTAACTCAAATATTCTCCTCCATGATCAGATCGTAGAAACTTTATTTTCTTGTTACGATGATTTTCAACTTCACTCTGAAATTCCTTGAACTTTTCAAATGTTTCAGACTTATGTTTCATTAAGTAGATATACCCATATCTGCTTAAATCATCTGTGAAGGTGAGAAAATAACGATATCCGCCACGAGCCTCAATATTCATCGGACCACATACATCTGTATGTATGATTTCCAACAAATCTGTTGCTCTCTCCATAGTACCGGAGAACGGTGTTTTGGTCATCTTGCCCATGAGGCACGGTTCGCAAGTACCAAGTGATTCATAATCAAGTGGTTCCAAAATTCCATCAGAATGGAGTTTCTTCATGCGCTTTACACCGATATGACCTAAACGGCAGTGCCACAAATAAGTTGCACTCTCATTATCAACTCTGCATCTTTTGGCTTCAACATTATGAATATGTGTGTTACTACTATCGAGATTCAACAAGAATAGACCACTCTTCAAGGGTGCATGACCATAAAAGATATTACTCATATAAATAGAACAACCATTATTCTCTGATTTAAATGAATAACCGTCTCGCATCAAACAAGATCCAGATATAATGTTCATGCTTAACGCTGGCACCAAATAACAATTATTTAGGTCTAATACTAATCCCGAAGGTAGATGTAGAGGTAGCGTGCCGACCGCGATCACATCGACTTTGGAACCATTTCCCACGTGCATCGTCACCTCGTCCTTAGCCAATCTTCGCTTAATCTGTAGTCCCTGTTTCGAGTTGCAAATGTTAGCAACAGAACCAGTATCAAATACCCAGGTGCTACTGCGAGCATTAGTAAGGTACACATCAATAACATGTATATCACATATACCTTTGTTCACCTTTCCATCCTTCTTATCCGCCAAATACTTGGTGCAGTTCCGCTTCCAGTGACCAGTCTGCTTGCAGTAGAAGCACTCAGTTTCAGGCTTAGGTCCAGGTTTGGGTTTCTTCTCTTGAGTAGCAACTTGCTTGCTGTTCTTTTTGAAGTTCCCCTTCTTCTTCCCTTTGCCCTTTTTCTTGAAACTAGTGGTCTTGTTGACCATCAACACTTGATGCTCCTTCTTGATTTCTACCTCCGCAGCTTTTAGCATTGCGAAGAGCTCGGGAATAGTCTTATTCATCCCTTGCATATTATAGTTCATCACGAAGCTCTTGTAGCTTGGTGGAAGTGATTGGAGAATTCTGTCAATGACGCAATCATCTGGAAGATTAACTCCCAATTGAATCAAGTGATTATTATACCCAGACATTTTGAGTATATGCTCACTGACAGAACTGTTCTCCTCCATCTTGCAGCTATAGAACTTATTGGAGACTTCATATCTCTCAATCCGAGCATTTGCTTGAAATATTAACTTCAACTCCTGGAACATCTCATATGCTCCATGACGTTCAAAACGTCGTTGAAGTCCCGATTCTAAGCCGTAAAGCATGGCACACTGAACTATCGAGTAGTCATCAGCTTTGCTCTGCCAGACGTTCATAACATCTGGTGTTGCTCCAGCAGTAGGCCTGGCACCTAGCGGTGCTTCCAGGACGTAATTCTTCTGTGCAGCAATGAGGATAATCCTCAAGTTACGGACCCAGTCCGTGTAATTGCCACCATCATCTTTCAACTTTGCTTTCTCAAGGAACGCATTAAAATTCAACGGAACAACAGCACGGGCCATCTATCTACAATCAAACATAAACAAGCAAGATACTATCAGGTACTAAGTTTCATGATAAATTTAGGTTCAATTAATCATATTACTTAAAGAACTCCCACTTAGATAGACATCCCTCTAATCCTCTAAGTGATTACGTGATCCAAATCAACTAAACCATGTCCGATCATCACGTGAGATGGAGTAGTTTCATTGGTGAACATCACTATGTTGATCATATCTACTATATGATTCACGCTCGACCTTTCGGTCTCCGTGTTCCGAGGCCATATCTGTATATGCTTGGCTCGTCAAGTATAACCTGAGTACTCCGTGTGTGCAACTGTTTTGCACCCGTTGTATTTGAACGTAGAGCCTATCACACCCGATCATCACGTGGTGTCTCAGCACGAAGAACTTTCGCAACAGTGCATACTCAGGGAGAACACTTCTTGATAATTAGTGAGAGACCATCTTATAATGCTACCGTCAATCAAAGCAAGATAAGATGCATAAAATATAAACATCAAATGCAATCAATATAAGTGATATGATATGGCCATCATCATCTTGTGCTTGTGATCTTCATCTTCGAAGCACCGTCGTGATCACCATCGTCACCGGCGCGACACCTTGATCTCTATCGTAGCATCGTTGTCGTCTCGCCAATTTTATGCTTCCACGACTATCGCTACCGCTTAGTGATAAAGTAAAGCATTACAGCGCGATTGCATTGCATACAATAAAGCGACAACCATATGGCTCTTGCCAGTTGCCGATAACTCGGTTACAAAACATGATCATCTCATACAATAAAATTTAGCATCATGTCTTGACCATATCACATCACAACATGCCCTGCAAAAACAAGTTAGACGTCCTCTACTTTGTTGTTGCAAGTTTTATGTGGCTGCTACGGGCTTAAGCAAGAACCAATCTTACTTACGCATCAAAACCACAACGATAGTTTGTCAAGTTGGTGCTGTTTTAACCTTCGCAAGGACCGGGCATAGCCACACTCAGTTCAACTAAAGTTGGAGAAACTGTCACCCGCTAGCCACCTTTGTGCAAAGCACGTCGGGAGAACCGGTCTCGCGTAAGCGTACGCGTAATGTCGGTCTGGGCCGCTTCGTCCAACAATACCGCCGAACCAAAGTATGACATGCTGGTAAGCAGTATGACTTATATCGCCCACAACTCACTTGCGTTCTACTCGTGCATATAACATCAACACATAAAACCTAGGCTCGGATGCCACTGTTGGGGAACGTAGTAATTTTAAAAAAATTCCTACGCACACGCAAGATCATGGTGATGCATAGCAACGAGAGGGGAGAGTGTGATCTACGTACCCTTGTAGATCGACATTGGAAGCGTTAGCACAACGCGGTTGATGTAGTCGTACGTCTTCATGGCCCGACCGATCAAGTACCGAAACTACGGCACCTCCGAGTTCTAGCACACGTTCAGCTCGATGACGATCCCCGGACTCCGATCCAGAAAAGTGTCGGGGAAGAGTTCCGTCAGCACGACGGCGTGGTGACGATCTTAATGTACTACCGTCGCAGGGCTTCGCCTAAGCACCGCTACAATATTATCGAGGATTATGGTGGAAGGGGGCACCGCACACGGCTAAGAATATGATCACGTGGATCAACTTGTGTCTAGGGGTGCCCCCTGCCCCCGTATATAAAGGAGCAGGGGGAGGTGCGGCCGGCCAGGAGGAGGGCGCGCCAGGAGGAGTCCTACTCCCACCGGGAGTAGGATTCCCCCCTTTCCTAGTTGGAATAGGATTCGGGAGGGGGAAAGAGGAGAGAGAGAAGGAAGGGGGGGCGCCGCCCCCCTCTCCTTGTCCTATTCGGACTAGGGGGGAGGGGCGCGCGGCCCAGCCTTGGCCACCTCTCCTCCCTTCCACTAAAGCCCACTAAGGCCCATATACCTCCCGGGAGGGTTCCGGTAACCTCCCGGTACTCCGGTAAAATCCCGATTTCACTCGGAACACTTTCGATATCCAAATATAGGCTTCCAATATATCAATCTTTATGTCTCGACCATTTTGAGATTCCTCGTCATGTCCGTGATCACATCCGGGACTCCGAACAAACTTCGGTACATCAAAATGCATAAACTCATAATATAACTGTCATCAAAACCTTAAGCGTGCGGACCCTACGGGTTCGAGAACAATGTAGACATGACCGAGACACGTCTCTGATCAATAACCAATAGAGGAACCTGGATGCTCATATTGGCTCCCACATATTCTACGAAGATCTTCATCGGTCAGACCGCATAACAACATACGTTGTTCCCTTTGTCATCGGTATGTTACTTGCCCGAGATTCGATCGTCGGTATCTCAATACCTAGTTCAATCTCGTTACCGGCAAGTCTCTTTACTCGTTTCATAATACATCATCTTGCAACTAACTCATTAGTTGTAATGCTTGCAAGGCTTATGTGATGTGCATTACCGAGAGGGCCCAGAGATACCTCTCCGACAATCGGAGTGACAAATCCTAATCTCGAAATACGCCAACCCAACATGTACCTTTGGAGACACCTGTAGAGCTCCTTTATAATCACCCAGTTACGTTGTGACGTTTGGTAGCACACAAAGTGTTCCTCCGGCAAACGGGAGTTGCATAATCTCATAGTCATAGGAACATGTATAAGCCATGAAGAAAGCAATAGCAACATACTAAACGATCGGGTACTAAGATAATGGAATGGGTCATGTCAATCATATCATT
This sequence comes from Triticum urartu, assembly GCF_056163025.1. Taxonomy (NCBI): domain Eukaryota; kingdom Viridiplantae; phylum Streptophyta; class Magnoliopsida; order Poales; family Poaceae; genus Triticum; species Triticum urartu. Next base: position 534,372,759 of record NC_141875.1, read on the forward strand.
CTCCTAATGGTGTGATCCCATTAATCAAATGACAACACATGTCTATGGTTAGGAAACATAACCATCTTCGATTAACGAGCTAGTCAAGTAGAGGCATACTAGTGACGTTTGGTTTGTCTATGTATTCACACAAGTATTATGTTTCCGGATAATACAATTCTAGCATGAATAATAAACATTTATCATGATATAAGGAAATAAAATAATAACATTATTATTGCCTCTAGGGCATATTTCCTTCAGGGCCTTGCCAGATGAGCTCTTCTTGTGTGATGAAGACTTGGAAGAAGACTTTGAGTATTTCTTCTTCTTGTTGTCGTCAGAATCATATTCCTTGCTCTTCTTCTTCTTGTTGTTCTCATTGTCCCACTACAGACACTCAGAGATGTAGTGACCAGATTTTTTGCACTTGTGCCATGTTCTCTTCTTGTAGTCATGAGCAGAAGCTTCATCATTCCTTCAGCTGGATCGTGAGGACTTTCTGAAGCCTTTCTTCTTGGTGAATTTCTGGAACTTCTTCACAAGCTCCTTTCCAATGTCTTCATGATCATCAGAACTGCAATCAGATTCTTCTTCAGATGGGGAAACAGCTTTTGCCTTCAAAGCACAAGTTCGCCCATAGTTGGGACCGTAGATGTCTCTTTTCTCAGAAAGCTGAAACTCATGTGTGTTGAGCCTTTCAAGTATGTCAGACGGATCGAGTGTCTTGAAGTCAGGGCGTTCTTGAATCATCAGAGCTAGGGTGTCAAACGAGCTGTCAAGTGATCTCAGGAGTGTCTTGACGACTTCATGCTTGGTGATCTCAGTAGCGCCGAGGGCTTGAAGCTCATTTGTGATGTCAGTGAGTCGATCAAACGTGAGTTGAACATTCTCATTGTCGTTTCTCTTGAAGCGGTTGAAGAGGTTGCGAAGGACACTGATTCTTTGATCTCTCTGGGTTGAGACGCCTTCATTGACCTTGTAGAGCCAATCCCAAACTAGCTTGGATGTTTCCAGAGCACTCACACGGCCATACTGTCCTTTGGTCAGATGACCACAGATGATGTTCTTGGCAGTGGAATCCAGTTGAACGAACTTCTTGACATCAGCAGCGGTGACACCTTCACCAGCCTTGGGGACGCCATTCTTGACGACATACCAGAGGTCGACATCAATGGCTTCCAAATGCATGTGCATCTTATTCTTCCAGTAGGGATATTCAGTTCCATCGAAGACTGGGCACACAGTGCAGACTTTGATTATCCCTGCAGTCGACATAGCTAAAACTCCAGGTGGTTAAACCGAATCACACAGAACGGTACCTTGCTCTGATACCAATTGAAAGTGCTAGTGATCGACTAGAGGGGGGGTGAATAGGCGATTTTTATGAAAGTCTTCAAAACATGGAGGTTTCGAAGACAAACGATAGAAATAAACCTATTACCATGCAGCGGAAGGTAGACTACACTAAGCAAGCCATAGTCAAGTATTCAATGAAATGAAAGCACAAAGGCTAATAGCAGCTAGGCAGTATAGATCAGGATGGAAGATAGCATGAAGCCAATCAGAACAAGCAATCACACAGTGAAGACAAATAGATAATGCAAACAGGCAATGACTTCACAAGGACCAATCTGCAAATAAAGAGATGGGAAGGATAGAACCAGTGGCTTGTTGAAGACAATGATTTGTTGGACCAGTTCCAGTTGCTGTGACAACTGTATGTCTGGTTAGGGAGGCTGAGATTCAACTCAGAAAACCGCGTCTTCATCTTATTGCCCTTGAGCTAAGGACACCCAGTGCTCGCCCAATTACTCTGGTAAGTCTTCAAGGTAGACTTCCAAACCTTCACAAACTTCGTTCACCAGCGATCCACAATGACTCTTGGATGCTCAAAACGCGACGCCTAACCGGCTGGAGGATTCACAGTCCTCAAGTGTAATAAGTCTTCAGATCACACAGACAAGAAGACTTAAGTGATGCCTAACACTCTTTGGCTCTGGGTGTTTAGGGCTTTGTCCTCGCAAGGATTTCTCTCTCAAAGGCTTCGAGGTGGGTTGCTCTCAAACGACAAAAGCCATGCACTAACTCTGAGCAGCCAACCAATTTATGGTGTAGGGGGTGGGCTATTTATAGCCACTAGGCAACCCGACCTGATTTGTCCGAAATGACCCTGGGTCACTAAGGAACTGACACGTGTTCCAACCGTCAGATTTCAAACACACACGACAACTTTACTTGAGCTACAAGCAAAGCTAACTTTATCCAGCTCTGGATAAGATTTTCTCTCATTGTCTTCGCTCGAAGACATAGGATTTTGGTTAAGCGTCACTTCAGTCATTCTGACTGGTTTACTTGGACCCCACTTAACAGTACGGTGGTTCCTATGACTCAACAAAGAAGAAAAAGAACGACGAAACAACTAAGTCTTCACGCTCCATAGTCTTCACGCGATGTCTTGTCTTGTCATAGTCTTCAATGTGAATGTCTTCACATACCACCTTTGACTTCAATGTCTTCATACATTTTTAGGGGTCATCTCTGGTAGGAAAACCGAATCAATGAGGGACTTCTACCTGTGTTATCCTGCAATTCTCACAAACACATTAGTCCTTCAACCAGGTTTGTCGTCAATACTCCAAAATCAACTAGGAGTGGCACTAGATGCACTTACAATATCAAAGAGTCGTGTGCAAATAAAAGATGAGAAATAGAGGGGGCACATTTATGCAAACTTTTATACCTTCAATCCCCCCAACTTCCTCCTCATGGGAAAGCATACTTGAAAGGCCTTTCGAACTCAACAAGAACAGATACGGGGAGAGTGGGTCTCCCTTCTCAGTCCTCTTGTTGGGAGGAATTCCTCAGTCTCGGCATCATTAAATCTAACTCCGTAGCTGACCGAGGAAACACACTCCATAATTAGGTCCGCCCATTGCACATGAAGTTCCATCCTCATCATCATGGCCTTCAAAAATCTCCATTCTACTCTGCCATAAGCTTTCGTCATATCCAACTTCATTGGCCATGTTTGGATACATGAGTAGAGTTAGTTTGAGCTAGTTTGAGCTCGAACAGCCCTAAAGTACCCAAACACGAGGGCTAGTTTGAGCTAGTTACATCTAACCCACCTCTTTGAGTAGAGTTAGTTTAGGGTTAGTCATGAGCTAGAAACTAACTCTAACCTCTAGCTAAGTTAGAGTATCCAAACGGGATCGTTGCACTGTAGCCATTAGAACCATGGATTTTCTTCTTTATTGCATGAAAGCACTCGTATGCTACCAACACTTTATCTGTGATAAGGCAGGCACAAAAGCACTATGTGTTAGAGAAATCACCCCAAGAAGATTTTTTAAGCCTATTTGCTATCATCCTAGAGATAATCTTATACACCGCATTGCAAAGATCTATGTGTGGTCAGACACTAACCAAACACATCATCGTCAGGCTGAATTTTTTCTCATCTCATGTCCACACCAGGCGGCAGCGGACTACCAGCATGAGGCCGAGGACTCTGATCCAATCACACCCTACATCTCATGCTACACACTTGAGTTATCCCCGATGAATGCTGAGAACATGTCGAAGTTGTGAGTTGTGGCTACTGAAAGTTTCTTGTTCTTTCTGTTTGAATAATACTCTTCTCGTCTAATAATATAAGAACGTTTTTGACACTAGCGTTACTCTTGTGCTGCACAGGTGTACAACATTGAAAGCGTTGTGAATATGGGTGGTGACGTTCGTAGTGCTCCTTTGTTGGGTGTGGTAAAAACAACAACATCCGAGGCTGCCAGTTGTTTCTCTGACTGACATGTGGGTCCCCAACGACTACGAGCGCCACTTCCGGGAAGGCGAGCCGGAAGCTCACCCCACGTTTACACGCACGCGCTTCTCCCTCTTCTCCCCCTCGAGGAAAGAAACAAGAACCCAACCCCGAGCAGCGAGTACCAAACGCAGGCACAATGCAGTGAGCAATCAATCATCCTCCCTCCCTCCCGGCGCCGTAGAGGAAGCAGAATAATAAGCAGGAGCGTCCGTCCTTCCGGCGAAGCCACGCGGCCTCCACCGGGCCGGTTTCTTCTCTTGGTACGGAAGCCCTAACCTTTTCCCCCCTCCCTTGAAAAAATCGCAAGAACCTGCATTTCCCCCCTCTTTTCACTAGGAATCTTGGGGGTTCCCGCGTTTGGTCATTTGCTGAAGCGAGACAGTCGATTTCTACTCTATCCAGTGGATAAAACTCGAATTAATCTTTGCCGTAGTACTATGCCCGTGCACCTACAGACTATCGGCGCTCATGGCAGAGACCGGAGATGCAAGCAGCGACTGGCTTGCGCGCCTCTCTGGACTCGGTTCATATGTTTGCTCCAAGATGAACTACCACGAGTACTGCAGCCATGAATACAACGGCATCCACAGCGCGCTTCACAGAGTCCTCGAAGAAAAGGAGAAGGTGGAGCAAGAACACAAGGGTAACCGCTGCTCTGTTTGCTTAGGATCCTCATATATTGTTTGCCCTGTAACACCATTTCTCTGAAGGCAAAGTTTTAATCCTAGCCATCAAATCGAACAGCCAACGTTGCTCCAATGATGTTTATTCCAATCAGTTATCTGTTATCTGAAGCCCCCAAATAGTTACCAGTCAATCCTACCAATCTGTAATTACTCGCATGTTTAGAAATCTCCTGTCACACACGCAAACAAAACTGTGCATTGCACTTGCACTAGTGATAAGAAAACCGTGGCATCATTCGTACCATTTTGATAATATCATGGACAGCAAGGCTTCAACTCGTCGCTGCAAAGGAGGAGCTCGTTAAAAGGAATGAAGAGCAGGAAGCAGAGATTCAATCTCTAAAGAGAAAGCTCCAAGCAAGTGAGGCAAGCCATACGCCGGCACAGGGGAGTGGTCGTGAACATAACCAGTCTGGAAGGGTAAGTAAATACTTATCTGTGAATGTGATAATTCTAAGTCAATGTGTTCAGTGATCTGATTTGTTATCATACTAGGGATAGTGTGTTACTGGTCTTTACTGCTTCGGAAGAATGTGATGCCATGAATGCTTATAGATTTCGGATGCAGAGGCCGGGGGAAATCCTCCTTTTCCAAAAAAAAAAGAATGGTTATAGATCCTTTGCAAGATAGTTCTGCTCATCTGATTACAGCAACTATTTTGCAAAGCAATTATTCTGCACATTTTGAGTTGCACTTTTATGCCTTGTTGGCTCCCTCGTGTCTATGCTCTTTTAGAAGTGTTCTTCATTTTACTGATTGCGACTATCATCTTGTTGGATATTTATGTGAAGTACTGTAAAAATGAGTGCATTTTGGGTCACTCATTGCTAGACTAGTATAGTGAGTGGCCATTCTCTTGCTTTTCCTATTCTGCCATACTTACCCCGCTACATTGCTATAGAAGCAGGTGCAAAGAATGTCAGTGCAGAAAAGAAAACGGCAATCTGAGGGACAAGCTGGTGAAGATGCTGAGGATCATCAGGCTGCGGAAATTCTGTGTGCTATGAACAATCTTGAACAAGGTTTGAGTGCGGAGCTTCGCGATGTTAGAGAAGAGACTTCAAATATCAACGCTGAGCTCATCAAGGTTCAGTCATATCCATATCATTTTCACCCTTTAATCAACATTAGATGCTACATGCATTCCTGTCACACCATGCGAAAGATTATAAAATTAAAATTGACATCATAAGTTGATGTCCAGGGGTTTCTTGATATGGGTGGTGTTGGTAGACAGAATATCGCAGTAAAGTACATGGGGCAGTTGAGTGAGAGGCCATTCCTACTGGCATGCCTTCAGAAGTTTCTCCGCAAAGAAGCCGAGGCAGAAGCTTCTCGGCTGTGCAAATTTTGGCAGGAGCAGCTCATGAACCCAGAGTGGTATCCCTTCAAGACTGACACGGTTGGAGGCATTTCTGAGGTACGCTGAGTTCCTGTACAGACTATAGCTTATGGTACGTCGATTCTCGTAGGTGACAAGTTATGTGCTACACTGCTACGTGTGTGATTAGGGGACTATTAATGACGATGACATTAAGCTACAAGAGCTGCGGGCTACATGGGGGGAAGAGTCTTACAAGGCTTTGGTGAAGGCTTTGGTGAATAGTTTCTTGGAGTTAAAGGAATGTGGCAAGCTGAGTGACAGAACCATTGTAGCCCAGCTTTGGAATTTCGAAGAGGACAGGAAGGCCACTCTCAGTGAGAGTGTTGAGTACGTGTGCAACAAAGTGAAGAGCCTCAGCAATGAGAATGTCAGGACCTCGACTCGCGGGTATGTATGATTGTATAAGATTCAGTTTGTTAAGTGCGCCTTTTGCTAGAATCATACAGGCATACAGCGCCACTGGTCCTGATTCGATTGGAGCATTAAAATCGTAGTTGTAGGTTTCTGTATCTATATAATCAGCTAAATGAAACAAACATCCTACTGATCCAGTATATTCAATGGCCTTTTTAAAGGCATGGTAGTGGTACAGAGACTTTATTATATGGCCAAGGAAACACATACTTTCTTGGGTGTATATACCGGGAAATGGGACTTGATGATGCATGCAAACTTGGTTATAACTAATACTAATGTGAATTCACACAAAAAATCATTGGAACTTGTTTCTGTATGTGCAGGAAAAGGGGCCGTTGTGTTGGACGAGCATGAAGACACTAACGAAAAGAATAGGTGCTCTACTTTGAACTTTTAAAGACGCTATTATGAGTCATTGTACCTTTTAAGAAAGTATTTTCTGTATAAAAAATGATCTTAAGCTGAGTCCAGAAAGAACATTTCAACTGAAATTTTGGTGTCCATCTCATGGTAACCTCAGTAGCAATGCAGGCACAAGTGCCTTAGTTGATGCTGTCGTATCTTGCCGATAGATTGTCCCTGTCCAATGAATTATCACCATGCCAATTTTATTTTAAATTGTGCAGGGAACTTACTCAGGCCGGCGGTATCTGGATACAAAACGTAGAAACACTAACTCATGGTGAAGAAACTGAAGACTAAAGAACCTGACCTTAGCAAGGAAGGAAACCCCCAAAGACCATATCGCAGAGCTATGGTTTTGATGTTTTCTTCTATCCGTTTCAAACTATCTAGAATGACCTTGTTCCTTGTGGTACTCGGCATGTTTTGAATCTCATCTCAGCTTCAGTATTGTGTTAAGCTCGAACTAACTATGGATTTTCACATGAACGGCTGAATGTCGGTTGCATAATAGATTTCATCTGCCTTTCATCAGTAAACCTGAATAGCATAATAGTACTCCCTCCGATCCAAAATAAGTGTCTCAGCTTCGAACTAAGGTTAGTTCAATCCTAGTTCAAAGCTGCAACACTTATTTTGGATCGGAGGGAGTACGATATATCATTGGACGACTATTGGTTGCGAACACGTGCTGTTTTCCAGGGAAAACGTCAGGGTAGTTGCATGTTGCAGAAGTTGTGGTGTTTTCCTTTTCGTGGTAGTTTTGCCTGTCCCTGTCGTGTTTTTTTAGATGAACACGGAGCAGATCGTCGTGTTTGTCAAAGTGGTTGCTGGAGTTTATTGCACAGATGCTATAAAAATGTTGCACCCCGAACTTCTGGGTATTCGACTCAGATGGGAAATATCGACCCAACTAAGCAGTGGCCGCATTTTTTCTCACGAACAGCCCTGGTGATTGCCTTGCCCCCTGTCCTTCTAGTGCACATTTCCTGAAAACGACTAGCGATTGAAAATGACAGAGAGCTGATAGCATCCAATTCTTACAGGAGAGGTGTAGTTGCACAAGTCAGAACTCCAATTAGATACCACGACAGAGAGGAAAGCGAGGCACATCTTCTCGAATCTCCAATGCTTTAGCTTGAAGCGAAGATCCTAACCAGGGAAGTTTACTGACGGAAGCCTACTGACTTATGTGTCCCCATAAAAAAAAAGACCCGAATAACGCGCCAACAGCAGCTCAGGGAGGTTATCCGAGCGAATCCGCGTTCAGCGTTTGTACCCTCAAAAAACCACTTTCACTCATGCTAAAACAGATATATTTGCCATGCTATTGTATAAAGATGTGTCGTGTTGTAAAGAAAAAATTGCCATGCTAGCAGAAAAATTATCGGGATTTATTTTCAGGGAATTGCAACAATGCAACATGGAGAATTGTCAGTCTAAAAAGAAAAATTTCAACTTGTTCCGATATGCCATGCTGGCAGAAGGAAATTTTCATCCTACATCTAAGAAAAACTGGTGGAGATTTTCATGCTCTAAAAACAGAATTTATCATCTCGAATGTGTTCGCTAAAATCGTCATCTTGAGCGAACCCTTTAGTGTCGCCAGCTTGTAGTTTACTCAGAAGGATGCATGTGAGCGAACAATGACTAACACATATCATGCTTAGTTGCTTTGATATTCGTACATGGGAAATGAACGGGCAGCATGTTCGCTCACAAAAAAGAAACCTTAGCTCACGTCTCACTTAGGAAAAAGAAAAGACTTATGTGTCCTTTCCCCATTAATCCCACCTGATTTCCACGCAGAGCCCTCCTCCCTTAAAAATGACATATCCCTCTACCCGAGCCTCTAATATATTTCTGTAGAAAATATTCTGTAGGTGTAGCACATCTCAATTTGAAGAATGTAATGATTTGCTACGACATTGTAGCCAATTCATAAATATGAATAATACTATGACGTGGCCCCCATGGTGCCATGTTGAATGAGTGCCAATACCACTAAAAAAACTTTAACCTTTAGAGGCAGCGTTAGCCACAGAGCATGCAAGTTCCAACTATTTACAAATACACTATGAAGTCTGATTCTATGATTTCCCCATTGTGAATGAACCACTAGATAGCCCATCTCTTGTAAGGCTTGATTTTACTGACTATAGTGATTGTTGGGCTTTAATTTATTGAATAATTAAAGCCCAGCAACCACTAGTCAGTACCCGCCCCACTCCCCTCCCCCCTTCAACTTTGTTTGAGCCTTTGAATCTTTGGTAGGATGGAGTTGTGCCGTCTGATTTGGGCCATGTGTCGAGTAATTCTTTTTCTTATAATGAAATTTCTCCAGTCTGTGAGTACGTTGGTCCCGCATAGTACTGGTTCCATAGGGACACTGACAGAGAATGCCGCAGTGGCCTCTAGACCTAGGTGATTGTGGCGGGAGTGACGTAAAATGAGGAGATGGCCATTGGGGGACCTTCAGACCTGGTCAATGGCGGTAGAAGTCAATTGTTAGGGATGTGCAGGGATAAAGTAGGCCACAGAGAGCTCGATAACTAGGTGGTGGCCGACATATAATTGACAGTACAAATGGCAGCCCGCTGTAGAAGGGAGAAAAGAGAGAGAGAGGATGGCGGGTTGTGGCAGGGAGAGTTGGTGTACGAGGTGGTGATGGCATCCATCCATGGTGGGCGCCATGAAGCGATTTTGGAGAGAGGAGGGTTAATCAAGGAGTACATATGTATGTCAAGATTATACAAAGAAAGATTATACAAAGAAATGCATATCCTGGATGTATTTTTCATCAATTCGCGGGTGATGGTGAAATGGCCAGGAGTATGCAACTTACAATTAAAAGGTCCTGGATTCATCTAAGCTAAAGAGGAAGGGTCATGATAATGTTGTTGAGGAGCTTAACCACCCACTGTTACAATCTGCCATACAATTCCACCCACTTATTAATGTTCCTCCTTAACATCGCAAAATCATCCCTGCACCCTCGGCCAAGTTCGTTATACTGTAAAAAAAATTAGGGCAATGCTACATCCACGCAAAGTTACACATGTTTACAGGGGATTGCTCAGTTGGCGTTTTTTCATTGGAAATGAGAGGGAAGGAGGGACCCCATCCCAGTTGAAATTGGGGGGGGGGGGGATTAGAAGGAACGTTACGTAGCTTATTCGTAACAAGTTTCGTAGGTGGAGCTAAGGATGGCAATGGGCCAGATTTGGATCGGATTGAACAATATCAAATCCATATCCATATCCATGAAGACAGTCTTTGCCCGTTCATGAAAAATTCCACGGGTGAAAAATTGTATCCATGTCCAAACCCGATGGATATTCATTGGGTCCTTCTCGAGACATATAAATAAGACATAACACAACGTTAACATAAGCTCCACTAGGCTTCATTTATGGTAAATCAATGTCCAATAACAACCTAAGATCATTTAGTATTTTTCTAACAGATGAAAATGACGAGTCATTTAACAAGGTGATAAAATAAGGGAAGGGGCGTTAGAGTATGTTACGGAGGGGATTGAATGTCAACTAATAAAAGTTACGGCGAGGATTGTGTATTTACTTTTGCATGTTTTAGATAACAAAGTGTAAAATTACAGTGGGACATGTGACTATGGGGTAGGGATAGCAAATTTTAGCCCATTAAGTCATACTATCGGGTCGACTTTGGGTATACCCACGGGTACACGATTATATTCATGCCCTAGCCACGAGCAATTGGGTCGGGTTTAGGCACCGCCCATGGACACAAAAGCATATCCAAATTCTATTCATTTGGGTCGGATATCCATGCCCATGGATAAAATTGTCATCCTTAGGCGGAGCATTATTAGAAAAGTTATTATGATGCTAACTTACTGGTTTATATTATATAAAAAGACCATTTGTTTGAAAATATACAAAAAAAATCATTCAATTACGTCCGTCTCATTTTTTATCGCAGGTCATTTTTAGTTTCCACCGATACTATTTTTAATTAACTTTTAACGCGCCCCCTTTGCGCAGGCATCTGGTAACACTCCTTGCCCCCTCGGCTCAGTTCGAAATTATTTCTCTCCCCCTTTCCATGGCAGGGCAGGGCAGGGCATCCTAAATATAAATTGGCCATTATAATCCCGTCAGGCCATCTCCCTCTCGCCCCCGTCATTCTCCTTTTCCTTTGTGGCTTGCGCAACGGGCGAGGCGAGGCGAGGCGTGGTGCCGGAGGAGGCGAAATATAGCCACCCTCTCCATCCAACCCACCCCGCCCCCGATTGCTTTGCACCGCCGGAACCTCGCCCCTCCCCGCCGACCGCCATAACCGCAAGGTACTAATGCCTCCTCCCGCTCCCGCTCCCGCTCTGTTCCTCCGTGCCCGCCCGCCCGCCGCTCGTCGAATTTTCCCCGCCGATCGGTCCTGCCCCGCCGCAAAAATCGTGGGGCGCGACGTGGCTCCGAGGCGCGCCTCGCTTTCGTCCCGGCTCCTGCTTCGGGTTGCCACGTTCGGGATACGGCGAGGTCTGGGGGTCGGTCGTGGCGGCGTAGGCCTGTTCGTCGGTGGGATTGATGGCTCCGATGATGGAGTTTCGGGCGTCGATCGCGTGCCTCCGCCGCCCGTGCGCAATGCGACGGCGGGAGGTTTCGCCTGTTTTTTTCGCCGTTTCCTCGGATTTTTGGTTTCGGTTATTATCGGTCGCGCGCGGCGGCGTGCCTGCCTTCCGGGACTCGGGGCTGTTTCCTTTTGATCGCTGTGGTGTTTTCTTCCGGGCGACGGCGCGCGCCATTGTCGTCCGGGCATCGATTCGGTGCCCCAATTGGTCGCAACGTGCGGATGTTTTTTTTCCGAGCTGGCGGTTTGAATGACGCCTCAAAAGGTTGCCCCTCTTGCGCACCTTTTCCGACCCCCATCCCCTGTATTCATCTTGACTCCTTCGTGCGCTTTGTGCGTTGCCTTATTTAGTCAGGTTTGTGGACGTATCTTCTCCGTGTTACTCATCTTCGAGTACCATTTTCCTGCGAGTTGTGCGCGTGATTACAAGTGCCACACGCTGTTATGAGTTGTTTTGGATTCGATACATTCTCCAATATAGTACCTGAATTTTAGTGTTTAGAGGGATGGCTGTCAAGCATGCAATTAGCTGCTATCGTTTTGGATTCGTAGCTGTTTATGGGGACCTCAATGACTATCTTACTTAAACTGTGGCTCTAGCAATTGTTAATAGGATCCATTCATTGGCTTCGGCACTACGTCGTTGCTTTATTCACAGCTTCCAGTCTTCCAGTATAGAGTATAGACTCAATCTTTGGTGCATGCTTCTGCTTGCTATTTTATTCCGGTGAAAGTGACACATGACAGGGATTGATTATTTATTTGGCTTCAGCTTCTTCATGTGGTCGGATTCGTGTACTTTACCATTATGCATTCAAGTGACAGTTGGGTGTTGTACTTCATGGAATGGAAGACTATTCCGAGTACTGTTTAGCAATGACCCATATCTTGGTTCTTCTTCTACGGTCAACTGGATGTCACAAAAACTATCTTTAATCTTAGCGTGGGCATTTTATAATTCTGGCTTCTCTATGGCTCAAAATGTACCTTGTTATGTGACTTGTCTCTTTCGTCAGGCTGCTGAGTCAAGATATAGGAATTGATGGATCTGTCCACAATCTCTGTTATGGCGGCTAAGGCCTACTCGTACAAAGCAGAGTCACTGGTTAAGGAATACCTTCTTGCAGATGCATATGTTTCGTACACTGCTATGCTTGGTGGGATCCTGATGTGCAAGATGGTATTATTTTGCCCCCCTCTTATTTGTTGACATTTATGATCATGTCACCAGTGAATTTAGTGATGCTCACATGATTCATGTATTTAGATGGAAGAAACAAATAGATGTTAGTTTTATTGCATTTTTGCTTAACTTCACTATGTGAAAATTGTGGACTACCGAACACCATTTGTACTATATATGGCTGTTAGTATAAGCAGGTTTCTGTAAAGAACTAATGTAGGATATGCAAATTCTCAGTTTAGCCTGAGATCTAATTAGGAATATGTCGATGGCTACCCACCACATCCGATCCTAAGCCGCGGATGCATCTGAAATCGGTTGAAGTAATGTAAGGTTTAAACTCACATACAAGCTGTGATGAATTTTCAGATTAGAGTCATGCAATAGATTTAACAGTTTGTTTTGGCTTGTAACGTTTTTGTTTTTGTTTAGTATGAGCAGTTAAATTCGGATACTCAATACAAGATTTTCAAAACCAAGCATGTTACGGTTTAGCAAACAAAAATTAACCTAATCCTATCAATATATTAACCATTTTTAGTCAATATTTGGCTACCATGGGAAACAGAAGTTGAATCACAATGTATATTTGTTTTTAATCTGTATTATACAGGTTGGCCTCAGTGTATTACCATATATGTTTAATACCGCAATAATTTCCTATTATTTGCCCTTTGTGTGTGTCTGTGTATGCCAGGATCCCTTACAATACCTTGTGTACCATTTGTATCCTTTAGGCAATAGTGGTATGTATATGTAGTAAGTTATTAACTATTCTGCGAGAATGGCGTTTTGGCTTTCGGCCTCCAAGGAGGCCGATTTAAAAAAAATCAAAAAATTACGTATGTGCGACGTATGTGCGTAAATTTTTTTTGTACAAGTAAACAAGGATGTGAGACGTATGTGCGTAAAATTTCAGGATGAAATACGTTGAAAAGCGACCTGTACAAAAAAGACAAATTCATGGTCTGAGAAGATGAATAGTACCATGTTTAAAAAGCCCCAGATTTGTCTATTTTGCACAGCCCTCATTTCAACGTATTTCATCCTGAAAATTTACACACTTGTGCACTATGCCTTCATCTATCTCTGTATTGTTTTCAAAAAAATTTGAAATGTAAAAATATGAATTTTCATGATTTTTGAATTTTGCATTTGGAGGCCTCCATGGAGCTTGGCCTCCAAAAGCAATTTTCACTATTCTGCGATGTAACAAAGTAGATAGCAGCATGCAGATGATAATCATCACTTCTAGCATTGTTTTCAGAGTTTGACTTTTCAAAACCCTTTGCACTATCCACACTGCAACCTATGATTTTCTCTTGTTTTATTTTACATTTATGTTAACCCTGAAATTCTTGCATGGAACAAGTTATGATTGATCTCTATGTACCAGAACTCTAGCTACTTTCTTGGCTACAAATTTCCTTTTGGTTTGCAGATCTATGACATCACACACTTAGTCAGTTCATTCTTCTACAAGTGTTATGCTTCTCTTACAAAAGCCCAAAAGCTTGAGTGGAACAACAGGTGAAGCCATCTGTCTGCAAAATTTATGTCCAATTTCACCATGTGCTTATTGACATATCTACTCACGACCGATCTTTCACCTATTCTAGGGGCATCTCCACTGTCCATGCAATTTTCATCACATTCATGTCAGTGTACCTAGTATTCTTTTCCGACCTATACTCTGATAAGCTGGATGGACCAGTAACTTTCCGGAGTTCAAACCTCTCTAATATTACACTAGCGGTAAAGTACTATTTTGTTCCCATTCAAGAAATGACTATGTTGGCATGCATTGTCTATTTGCCTCATATCGGCTTAATTTCATTTGTCCAGGTATCTGTTGGGTACTTCATCACTGACATTGCAATGATATTTTGGGTTTATCCTTCTCTAGGTGGAATGGAGTATGTAAGTGCCCTTATGTGATATTTCTGGGTTGCATCCTTGACACACGTGTTAATATTCATTGTATTTGTTCAATTATCATTGCTGCATTTTTTGTATGTATTATTCATTACGGGTTGATCATTGCCAGGTTCTTCATCACTTCCTGTCACTTGTTTCCATAGTCTATTCTGTGAATTCTGGGGAAGGCCAGTTGTATACATACATGGTTCTCATCTCTGAAGGAACCACACCTGGAATCAACCTCCGCTGGTATTTGATTTGATTCAATGAATGCACAATATTTCTGGGTCATTATTGTTATTTCATTCGATCTGATCTTTCCTGTTACCTTCTGTTATGAAGGTATCTTGATACTGCTGGACTGAAAAGATCCAAGGCCTATGTTGTGAACGGTAGCTTAATGGTTGTTGCATGGCTGGTAAGTGGAAGTTTCTACAAAGTAGTTATAGAATGCACGTTATTTTTCACGCAACTGACCACAAGTTAATTAGTCCTCACTCTTCAGTATGCCTCAATGTGTGCATACATGAATGAGCATTTCAAATTGTATACCCAGATCAAAAAAATAATTTTGTTGAATTTGCTTCAAGCTAAGGTTTGTCAACTGTTTTATACACTCTATTCCACTATTCCCTTTTAAAAATTGCAGCTAGTGGAATACCTCAAGCTTTGTAATAGATGGTTTTTTGTATTATGTTTGTGTTCTGTATAACTCACATTGGACATTTGCTAACTCGGCTTGGGGAATGGGATACAGTATTAGCAATTGGTCTTGTGATTTACAGAAACTTATCGTACAAGTTGAAATATTAATGCTATTATACCCCCAGATGTTTCTGTGCCGAGGCCATGCTGTAATTTTAGTTTAACTATGCTCTCTTCAGTAGGTTATCCCTAGGTTCTTTGGTTTTGTCTTTGGTTTTTGTTTCTTGCTAGGCCCTTGTGTGTTCCTGTTTCTGATTCCATTTTTTTCTTTTGGCTTGCTTTACTTTGGTCATGCTTTACCACAGTTTTCTCTCTAACATAGTCAACCATTTGTGTAATACAGGTGGCACGGATAATTCTCTTCATCTACTTGTTCTACCACATCTACTTCCACTATGATGACGTAATTCCTACTTCTGTTCCAGCACATAACTATGTGGCAAATATCACATCGATGATTCTGACACTAAGTTTGATCTGAATTATTGACAGGTGATGCAGATGCGGACCTTCAGCCGCGTTCTGATATTTGGCGTGCCCACAATACTACTCATCATGAACACGATATGGTTTGCAAAGATCTTGAGAGGCCTTAAAAAGACGCTAACCAAGAGGGAGTGAAGAGGAGAAGAATAGCAGATGCAAGCTCATGGCGGCCCATCTACAAAAACCATCATCCTGCCTTACAGTCACATAAAACTACATATACTCCCCGAGCAAAACTAGATAGTGCGACTCGCAGCACAAGCTAAAATCCCATGTACATAATCCAGAAGTATGCTTGAGCACGGCCTCAAATTTTCCACGGATATTCTCCGTCTTGTACATATACCGGTCTGGATATTGCTTAGGAAGCTTCAAACTGCATGTGCATTGGATGCTTCTAAGCCCCCCTCGACCACTGACACTGAGATAGTCGTCGGTCATCAAAAGTGACATTTGAAAGGTTGAAATCTGGCATCTGTTTTTAGTTACGACTTACGACTCTCAGGAATGTGAAAGCTGGTATTGTTCTTGACTTCTGAATCTGAATTGTAATGTTTCATTCTCTTATCATTGCAAGGAAACCCTGCTCAATCTTGGTGTGCAGCAGCAGCTCTGTAGCTGACTGTTTGTGATCACTACCATGTGTGACCCCCTTTGATCTTTTTTCTATTCATAGGGCAAAATCGTGTCAATTACAACAAGGAGCGCAAAACACAACCTATCTGGATTGCAGAAGAGCTGCTCCAGTTCTTTGTGTGATGAAGAAATGACGATTATTTCTTTACTTTTGCGATGAACAGATGATTATTCTGCATACAAAGTGCACATAATTTTCACTTTCTGCATTGCATTCAGGTGGTATAAAATTGCCTGTGGGTGTGTGTGTGTGTGTGTGTTACGTGAGGCTACGGCTAAGCAGGCCCTGAAATGAGAGGAGGAGGTCCTTGTTTTCTGCGCCGAAGATCTGGTCTGCCTTTTCGAGGGTCTCCTGCACCACCACACCAATATAGTATAAGTATACCTCAAGATCTGTATCCGAAAGAAACCACAAATACAGCTGGAAACTGAAAGTGAGGGTTACCTCTTGGGATTGCCTGTGAGCGTTGAGCTCCTTGATGTTGGCGAGGAAAGCAGCAAACTGTTCGTACGACAGACGGCTCCTGCGGATGAAGAAAAAAGGAGACAAATAAATTGATGACATGTTTTCGTACCAAGAATCCAATGTTTTGCAGGCTATGGTATACCAAAAGGAAACGAGAGCTACCTCGCTTGACGGAAGAACTCCTTGCCATCTATCCTCGTCGTGCGCCCTGAAACCAAAAACAGAAGAACAACTACGTACTTAGCGGAGAGAATGAAGAGCAATCTCCAGATGAATGAGCTAGCTCCTGTGAATGCTGATGAACTCTTGTGTCGAACAAAAAGGACTACCTGAGACTGAGTGACCGCGAGGGGGCGAGTTGGCCGCAGAGGACATCTTGCTGGAGGGGAGCCACGCCGACATCGCCATGTGGCCTTCGAGCCGCGGGGAAGTGGCGGCGCCGGCGCCGCTGCTGCCTGACGACAGCTTCGGCGACACGGCCGTGGAGTACCGTCGAGGGGAAGAGGCGCGGGACGCCAGCTTCGGGGACACGGCGGTGGAGTATCTCCGGGCGGAGGCCGCGGAGGAGGACCTCTGCTTCGGCGCCGGGTCGGCGATGAGGCGCGGGGTCATGTGCGTGATGGTGAGCTTCTGCTCGAACGGCCTTGCCACTGTCAACGTGCACACAACAGAAGCATTGTTCAGAATCCTGTAGTTGTGCTGCACTGCAGATACGTATTATTGGAATGTTGTTGATCGTGACTGAGCGCATACCTTCCTGGTTCACGCTTTCGGCTTCCGAAGATCCGTCGGCTCGGGTGGTGGATGCAGGAGCAGGATTATTGCTCGCGGACGCGTCGTCTTCGGGGTGGTCGCGAGAAGAATTAGTTAACACAGATGGAGCACAATGAGCTGCTAGAGATGAACATTGTCCAAGAGGGAGAGCAGTGATCAAAAGAATATATACCTCTCCAGGAACTTGCTTTGGCGACCGATTGCTCGCAGGTCCTGATGTCCACTGTCTCCTGACTCTGCAGAGCACGAGACACGTAATGATTCATGACTAAATACTAGCAATGCATACACTGGTCTTCGGTTACAGAGGACGGCAACAGTGGCCATTGCCCGACAGAAACAGGGGACAGAGGATCGGTTTAAACTGGAGGAGCTTACTGAAGAATTGTCGTCCCCCAGTGTCTGCATCAGGTGTCTCTTGAACGTCTCCAGCTGCAAGCGGAAACCCACCAGAAAAGTTAGTGATAGTAAACGCGAGGAGAACAGCCGTGTGATCGCAGATCACAAATGGCGTCACCTTGGCGAGGTCCCTGGCCAGCTTCCTGGACGTCTGGACGAGCGAGTCCCTCTCCTTCACCAGCTTAGCCTACACGACAAGAAGAAGAAGACCAACGACAAAATCTCAGCACCAGCTAGCAACCGGCAAAACCGAGGCGGCGAGGCGGTCGAGGTCACGTACGTTGTCATCGAGGACGGCGCGGAGGCGGGCGTCGGCGTCGCGGAGGGCCTGGTCGAGCTCCTCGGCCCTGTCGGCGAGCTCGGCGGCGAGGCGGTCCTTGTCGGCCAGCTTCTGGCGGAGGCGCGCGGCCTCGTGCTCCAGGCGGGAGGCGCGCGCGGCCACGGCCACGGCGGTGATCTTGCGGGCCACCTCCAGCTGGTCGTACGGGTCCGGCGGCAGCGCGGCCACGATGGCCTCGGACAGCCCGGCGCCCTCGGCGGGAGGTTGAGGCGCCGGCGTGGCGGCGTGGGCGCTGGGGGTCTGCGTCATCGGGCGACTGGGGTTGGAATGGAGTGCCGGATCGGACGTGGTGGTGGTGGTGAGATCCGAAGCGGGGAGGAGGAGGTTATCGGGGGGCGGGAAGGAAGGAATGTGGTGCTGCTGCTAGTGGAGGTGGCGATCGAGGAGAGGGGCGCGGCCGTCAGCTTGCGTTTGAATATATGCGTCGCGCACGTCGAGTTCCGTCTTGGCTCTTGGAAAGCGCCTGCCACGTCCCATCCGGGGAAGATACGAAAAATCCCTACGAAACAGCTACGGGAACAGGGTCGGCCCTCCGTGGTCCCAGCCTGTACTCTAGTCTGTAGACATTCTTTTTGTGTTTCAATCAGAGAGATTTATTCAACCAATGAATTCCTGGCATCATTACTAACAAGCTGGTGAGCAGGAAAGAGGGTCTCGAACCAGTTCAACTTTCGGTAATCGTCAAAGTGCATGCATGTTTTGCACAAAGATGGACCGATACATTAGCTGGTCGGTTTACATGTTGAATATCAAAAAAAAAAACGAGGAAGCTAGCTCTTCAATTTCTAGTAATACTGATGCCACCACAGACAAGCTATAATGCCGAGTCTTTCAAAAATTAACAATCTCTAGATAATCTGTTTCCATGATCACACCGGAGAATCCACGTAGCTTTGTAAATATCACCCCATCTCACAACGCCATCGTCTCACCAATGAACGGATCAAAGACCCTGTAGACATCTTCCCGGCCGTACGTTTGGCATTTCCGCTCGTAGTCGTAGTACGATCGATGAAGGCTCGGTATGCGCTGGTGCTGAACTCCACCGGCGACCGTGGCTGCTACGATGTAGTAATTGATTTCTGCGGGAATATTTATAACTAAGGAGTAATTGAAAACTTACACAATTCAGTCGTTGTAGTATAGTGGTAAGTATTCCCGCCTGTCACGCGGGTGACCCGGGTTCGATCCCCGGCAACGGCGTGAAACTATTTTTCCGCTTTATGGCGGTTTAGTTCATTTTTGTCCGCTCGGTCTTTCTTTTTTTGCCTGCTCGGTCGATGTGGGCTCATTGCTCACTGGGCCATACACCGGACCCGGGTACTCCTTATATGACTTCCTCAAAACCTGAATTTGTCCTTTTGCTATATAAAAATTTCCCCTGAAAATACTACATAAAAAACCCTTAAGAAGTACAAATTTATTTCACTAATTTTATATAATCAGTTTAATTATTTGTAAAGTCTTAGTGTGCTGTAAAATATATACTTTAGAGAAAAGTTATTGTATGTGAAAAGAAATTATACTCACATACATCAAAATAATATCCGTGCATTTGAATATGATGTTCATATATTTAAAATTATTCTCGTGAAATGTCCATATAATTCAAAGAGATGTTCGTGTTTAAAAAATAATAAAGGTTAACATGTTCCAAACAAGTGGTCATGTAAAATAGTACCCCCCTCCGATCCAAAATAAGTATCGCAACTTTGAACTAAGGTTAAGGGAGTATGTTTTAAAATGTGGGGCCTAGCAAAGGAGAAATCACCACAGCGACGTATTGCAAACATCTAGTGTGACTTTTGTTCTTTGTTAGTCAGATTTTATTAAGGCAAATCATTAGCAACACAAAAGCTACGAGAAAAAAGGATTTGCCGCACACACAAAAAAGATGAGAATATGCCAAGGAGTAGGTTCACCTGCAACCTGTCTCACGGGTGGGATCTCAATATAAACAATTAATACAAGTATGATAACCCCGCAAAAAAACACAAGTATATAAATAAAATAAAATACTTTGCAAGTGATAAGCGGACAATTGTATCCAAAAAGTCAAGCAACTTATGAACAACATGTTTTATGAATGATTCGCATGAGGTTGAACGTAAAGACCAACGGCAGCCAACAAGCAAAGCGGCATATGTGCAACATGTTTTACGAAGGATTCAGGAAGGTCTTGTGGCACTCTACATGGCTTTGAATATCTGCAAATACAACCATGAAAAGAAACATATGTGTAACCACATTAACAAATTTATATATGTACATTCATAATAATGGCGGAGATGTACGCACAAGTACACAATTGCTGGCATGGTAGTCAAGCACGAACATGATAACAAACAGGGTTATCTCTGTGTCAGAAAGGTCAAACACAATGACCCGGAGTCCTCGAAATTATCCTTAGCCAGGACATTGAAGTTAAGGAAGTACGTGCTACAACTTACCTAAAAATGTGTGTTCATTAATTTCCTGCCGCATGTCTAGTCATGATGGTCTTCTCTAAAAAAATAGTGTGAAATGGGGAGGGGTTGGGACACATGGGGCACGTGGGCCTCGGTTTCCCAACCGAATCCTCTATATACATGCAGCCTTAGGGCTGGGCATAAAACAAAAAGAAAAGAATAAAAAACCAAACCGAACCCAAAATAAATAAACTAAATTCATCTTTTTTGAGTTAGCAACAGAAAAATTGGTTTCTAGATCTAGCTACCCGATTTAGTAAATTGGATTTGGTTTATAGCCTCGGTTAGCCGTAAAACTGAAGAATCTCGTGTGTGCCCACATGAGCGGGCTTTCAGTCTGTTGATCGTATAGGACTTGAGGCCCAATACTCCAATAGATCTAGTCCATCCCCAAATATGAATTTGACCTAGAAGTAATTAGAAAAGCTATTGTTGAAATGATCATCGAAGACGAGCATCCCTTTGCTCATACGAAAAGGTTGAGTTTTCGAAAATGGTGGAAAAGACCTGTTCACGTTTCTATGTGCCCTCTAGAAGAACCACCACTAGAGATGGTGTATGCAGTTATTTTGGAGAGAAGCCAAGCACAAACTGTTTTTTCATGAAATCATGTGAAAGAGTGTGCCTCGCAACGGTTTGTTGGACTTCTCAATAACAAGATAGCTACATGGTAGTCACAACACATTTTATTGATGGTGATTGGAACTACACAAGAAGGTTATTAGTTTATTCCTAATAAAGGTCATAAGGGAGACATACCCGAAGATAAAACAAACAGATCCTCAAGTCGCTCCTCCCTCGTCCTTAAAGAAAGAAAGCTAGGGTTCCTACCTCTCGCCGGCGCCGGCGCAGGTCCGCGTCGTCTCCGGTGGCCCTAGGGCCATGGAGGTGCGATGGATCCTGGCAAGGGCCGGCGGGAGGGCTCCGTTTTTAGTCTTTTTTCCTGTCTTGTTAGGGTTTGTGTCCTGCTCAGGAAGGCGAGAAGGCGGCGACTCCCTGAAGATGGAATAAAGGTCTCCCCGCCTAGCCCCCGTTCCGGCGGTGCGTCTAGCATCATTGGTGGGCGTGTGGAAGTGTGTCTCTGGCGGATCTATCTTTGGTGGATTAGCTCGGATCTTGTCGTTGTTCGTCTACGTTCGTGTGTCGGGTTGAATCCTTCCAGCCTACGTTATTCTTCATCGGTGGCGGTTGCTATTATGGTGCGCCGGTCCTATGGGGCCTTAGCACGACGACTTCCCGACTGTCTACTACAACAAGTTGTGCCCGACCCGGCGATGGAGGGGTGATGACGGCGGCGCGTCTTTGGCTCGCTTCAGTGCTTATAGTCGTCGCTAGATGGTCTACGGACCCGGATGTAATTTTTATTTCTGGTGTTCGTTGTACTATCATGATTGAAGATGAATAGATTGGAAGTTTTTCCGCAAAAAAGGTCATAAGGGAGAATATATTGAGAAATCCTTAGAGAAAATGCTTGATGGAGTGGGGTATTGACAAGGTTATGACAATAACAATTGATAATCATAGCGCTAATGATGGTGGTCTAACTTACATCCGAAAGAAAATGAGCAAATCAAAAGAAACATAGCCAATGGTAATTCTCCAATTGAGGTGTGTTGCCCATATTATTAATTTAATTGTTTCTGCTGGTCTTAAAGACTCAGATGACTCAATTAAGCGTGTGTGTGGTTGCTACCTCTTGAGCACTGCGTTGGTTTTCCCTTGAAGAGGAAAGGGTGATACAGCAAAGTAGGGTAAGTATTTCCCTTAGTTTTTGAGAACCAAGGTATCAATCCAGTGGGAGACTACACGCAAGTCCCTCGTACTTACACAAACAAATAAGTACCTCGCAACCAACATGATAAAGGGGTTGTCAATCCCTTCACGGTCACTTACGAGAGTGAGATCTGATAGAGATAACAATAATAAGATAAATATTTTTGGTATTTTTATGATATAGATTGAAAGTAAAGATTGCAAAATAAAATAAATTGGAAACTTATATGATAAAAGATAGAACCGGAGGCCATATGTTTCACTAGTGGCTTCTCTCAAGATAGCATACGTATCACGGTGGGTGAACAAATTACTGTCGAACAATTGATAGAAAAGCGAATAATTATGAGAATATCTAGGCATGATCATGTATATAGGCATCACGTCCGCGACAAGTAGACCGAAACGATTCTGCATCTACTACTATTACTCCACACATCGACCGCTATCCGGCATGCATCTAGAGTATTAAGTTCATAAGAACAGAGTAACGCATTAGGCAAGATGACATGATGTAGAGGGATAAACTCAAGCAATATGATATAAACCCCATCTTTTTATCCTCGATGGCAATAATACAATACGTGCCTTGCTGCCCCTGCTATCACTGGGAAAGGACACCGTAAGATTGAACCCAAAGCTAAGAACTTCTCCCATTGCAAGAAAGATCAATCTAGTAGGCCAAATCAAACTGATAATTCGAAGAGACTTGCAAAGATAACCAATCATACATAAAAGATTTAAGAAAAGAATCAAATATTGTTTATAGATAAACTTGATCATAAACCCACAATTCATCGGATCTCGACAAACACACCGCAAAAAAGTTACATCAAATAGATCTCCAAGAAGATCGAGGAGAACATCGTATTGAGATCCAAAGAGAGAGAAGAAGCCATCTAGCTAATAACTATGGACACGAAGGTCTGTGGTAAACTACTCACACATCATCGGAGAGGCTATGGTGTTGATGTAGAAGCCTTCCGTGATCGATTCCCCCTCCGGCGGAGTTCCGGAAAAGGCCCCAAGATGGGATCTCTTGGGTACATAATGTTGTGGCGGTGGAAATAGGGTTCCGTGGTGCTCCTGGATGTTTTCGGGGTATATGGACATATATAGGAGGAAGAAGTAGGTCGGTGGAGCTACGAGGGGCCCATGAGGGTGGAGGGCGCGCCCAGGGGGCAGGCTCGCCTCCTTGCCTCATGGCCTCCTTGTTGATTTCTTGACGTCTACTCCAAATCCCCTGGATCACGTTTGTTCCAAAAGTAACTCTCCCGAAGGTTTCATTCCATTTGGATTCCGTTTGATATTCCTTTTCTGGAAACACTAAAATAGGCAAAAAACAGCAATTTTCACTAGGCGTTGGGTTAGTAGGTTAGTCCCAAAAATAATATAAAAGTGAATAAATAAGCCCATTAACATCCAAAACAGGTAATATAATAGAATGGAACAATAAAAAATTATAGATACGTTGGAGACGTATCAAGCATCCCCAAGCTTAATTCCTGCTCGTCCTCGAGTAGGTAAATGATAGAAACAGAATTTTTGATGTGGAATGCTACCTAGCGTAATTCTCAATGTAATTTTCTTTATTGTGACATGAATGTTCAGATCCGAAAGATTCAAGACAAAAGTTTAATATTGACATAAAAATAATAATACTTCAAGCATACTAACTAAGCAATTATGTCTTCTCAAAATAACATGGCCAAAGAAAGTTATCCCTACAAAATCATATAGTTTGGCTGTGCTCTATCTTCACCATACAAAATATTTAAATCATGCACAACCCCGATGACAAGCCAAGCAATTGTTTCAAACTTTTGATGTTCTCAAAAATTTTCAATCTTCACGCAATACATGAGCATGAGCCATGGACATAACACTATTGGTGGAATAGAATGGTGGTTGTGGAGAAGACAAAAAGGAGAAGATAGTCTCACATCAACTAGGCGTATCAATGGGCTATGGAGATGCCCATCAATAGATATCAATGTGAGTGAGTAGGGATTGCCATGCAACGGACGCACTAGAGCTATAAGTGTATGAAAGCTCAACAAAACAAACTAAGTGGGTGTTCATCCAACTTGCTTGCTCATGAAGACCTAGGGCATTTTGAGGAAGCCCATCATTGGAATATACAAGCCAAGTTCTATAAAAATTCCCACTAGTATATGAAAGTGACAACATAGGAGACTCTCTATCACGAAGATCATGGTGCTACTTTGAAGCACAAGTGTGGTAAAAGGATAGTGTCCCTTCTCTCTTTTTTTCTTATTTTTTTATTTGGGCCTTTACTCCTCTTTTTTATGGCCTCCTTTTCCCTTTTTTTTGTCCGGAGTCTCATCCCGACTTGTGGGGGAATCATAGTCTCCATCATACTTTCCTCACATGGGACAATGCTCTAATAATGATGATCATCACACTTTATTTACTTACAACTCAAGAATTACAACTCAATTCTTAGAACAAAATATGACTCTATGTGAATGCCTCTGGCGGTGTACTGGGATGTGCAATGACTCATGCGTGACATGTATGAAAGAATTATAAAGGTGGCTTTGCCACAAATACGATGTCATCTACATGATCATGCACGACAATATGACAATGATGAAGCGTGTCATAATAAACGGAACGGTGAAAAGTTGCATGGCAATATATCTTGGAATGGCTATGGAAATGCAACAATAGGTAGGTATGGTGGCTGTTTTGAGGAAGGTATATGGTGGATTTATGGTACCGGCGAAAGTTGCGTGGTACTAGAGAGGCTAGCAATGGTGGAAGGGTGAGAGTGCGTATAATCCATGGACTCAACATTAGTCATAAAGAACTCACATACTTATTGCAAAAAAAAATTAATTATCGAAACAAAGTACGCGCATGCTCCTAGGGGATAGATTGGTAGGAAAAGACCATCGCTCGTCCCCGACCGCCACTCATAAGGAAGACAATCAATAAATAAATCATGCTCCGACTTCATCACATAACGGTTCACCATACGTGCATGCTACGGAAATCACAAACTTTGGCACAAGTATTTCTCAAATTCACAACTACTCAACTAGCATGACTCTAATATCAACATCTTCATATCTCAAAACAATAATCAAGTAGCAAACTTCTCATAGTATTCAATGCACTTTTTATGATAGTTTGTATTATACCCATCTTGGATGCCCATCATATTAGGACTAATTTTATAACCAAAGAAAATTACCATGCTGTTCCAAAAGACTCTCAAAATAATATGAGTGAAGCATGAGAGATCAATAATTTCTATAAAATAAAACCACCACCGTGCTCTAAAAAGATATAAGTGAAGCACTAGAGCAAAATTATCTAGATCAAAAGATATAAGTGAAGCACATAGAGTGTTCTAATAAATTCCAATTCATATGTGTCTCTCCCAAAAGGTGTGTACAACAAGGATGATTGTGGTAAACTAAAAAGAAAAGGCTCAAATCATACAAGACGCTCTAAGAAAAACACATATCATGTGATAAATAAAAATATAGCCTCAAGTAAAGTTACCGATGGAAGAAGACGAAAGAGGGGATGCCTTCGGGGGCATCCCCAAGCTTAGGATTTTGGTTGTCCTTGAATTTTACCTTGGGGTGCCTTGGGCATCCTCAAGCTTAGGCTCTTTCCACTCCTTATTCCATAATCCATCAAATCTTTATACAAAACTTGAAAACTTCACAACACAAAACTCAACAGAAATTCTCATGATCTCCGTTAGTATAAGAAAACAAATAACCACTTAATGTACTGTAATGAACTCATTCTTCATTTATATTGGTGTTAAACCTACTATATTCCAACTTCTCTATGATTCATACCCTCCGATACTAGCCATTGATGCATCAAAATAAGCAAACAACACACGAAAAACAGACCAATCTATAGTAATCTGTAGGTTTCGAATACTTCTGTAACCCCAAAAATTCTGAAATAAATTGCTGGACGTGAGGAATTTATCTATTAATCATCTGCAAAAAGAATCAACCTAATCACTGTTGGAAATATGCCCTAGAGGCAATAATAAATAAGTTATTATTATATTTCCTTGTTCATGATAATCGTTTATTATCCATGCTATAATTGTATTGATAGGAAACTCAGATACATGTGTGGATACATAGACAACACCATGTCCCTAGTAAGCCTCTAGTTGACTAGCTCGTTGATCAATAGATGGTTACGGTTTCCTGACCATGGACATTGGATGTCATTGATAACGGGATCACATCATTAGGAGAATGATGTGATGGACAAGACCCAATCCTAAGCCTAGCACAAAGATCGTGTAGTTCGTATGCTAAAGCTTTTCTAATGTCAAGTATCATTTCCTTAGACCATGAGATTGTGCAACTCCCGGATACCGTAGGAATGCTTTGGGTGTATCAAACGTCACAACGTAACTGGGTGACTATAAAGGTGCACTACAGGTATCTCCGAAAGTGTCTGTTGGGTTGGCACGAATCGAGACTGGGATTTGTCACTCCGTCTAAGCGGAGAGGTATCTCTGGGCCCACTCGGTAGGACATCATCATATGCGCAATGTGACCAAGGAGTTGATCACGGGATGATGTGTTACGGAACGAGTAAAGAGACTTGCCGGTAACGAGATTGAACAAGGTATAGGGATACCGACGATCGAATCTCGGGCAAGTACAATACCGCTAGACAAAGGGAATTGCATACGGGATTGATTAAGTCCTTGACATCGTGGTTCATCCGATGAGATCATCGTGGAACATGTGGGAGACAACATGGGTATCCAGATCCCGCTGTTGGTTATTGACCGGAGAACGTCTCGGTCATGTCTGCATGTCTCCCGAACCCGTAGGGTCTACACACTTAAGGTTCGATGACGCTAGGGTTATAAAGGAAGTTTGTATGTGGTTACCGAATGTTGTTCGGAGTCCCGAATGAGATCCCAGACGTCACGAGGAGTTCTGGAATGGTCCGAAGGTAAAGATTAATATATAGGAAGTCCTATTTCGGCCATCGGGACAAGTTTTGGGGTCATCGGTATTGTACCGGGACCACCGGAAGGGTCCCGGGGGCCCACCGGGTGGGGCCACCTATCCCGGAGGGTCCCATGGGCTGAAGTGGGAAGGGATCCAGCCCAAAGTGGGCTGGGGCGCCACTTCCCTTATGGCCCATGCGCCTAGGGTGAAAGGGGAACCCTAAGGAAGAGTCCCAAGGAGGGAAGGCACCTCCTAGGTGCCTTGGGGGGGGGAGGGAAACCTCCCCTGGCCGCCGCCCCCTAGGAGATTGGATCTCCTAGGGCTGTCGCACCCCCCCTTGGGATCCCTATATATAGTGAGGGTAGGAGGGCCTCTTGAGACACCCCTTTGCCTTTGTGCGGCCCTCTCCTCTCTCCCAAGTACTTCTCCTCTCCCGCGGTGCTTGGTGAAGCCCTGCAGGATTGCCACGCTCCTCCACCACCACCACGCCGTTGTGCTGCTGCTGGATGGAGTCTTCCTCAACCTCTCCCTCTCTCCTTACTGGATCAAGGCGTGGGAGACGTCACCGGGCTGTACGTGTGTTGAACGCGGAGGTGCCGTGCGTTCGGCACTTGGTCATCGGTGATTTGAATCACGACGAGTACGACTCCATCAACCCCGTTCACTTGAACGCTTCCGCTTAGCAATCTACAAGGGTATGTAGATGCACTCTCCTTCCCCTCGTTGCTAGTCTCTCCATAGATAGATCTTGGTGACACGTAGGAAAATTTTGAATTTCTGCTACGTTCCCCAAAGTGGTTTCAGAGCTAGGTCTATGCGTAGTTTCTATGCACGAGTAGAACACAAAGTAGTTGTGGGCATTGATTTTGTTCAATATGCTTACCGTTACTAGTCCAATCTTGATTCGGCGGTATTGTGGGATGAAGCGGCCCGGACCGACCTTACACGTACTCTTACGTGAGACAGGTTCCACCGACTGACATGCACAAGTTGCATAAGGTGGCTGGCGGGTGTCTGTCTCTCCCACTTTAGTCGGATCGGATTCGATGAAAAGGGTCCTTATGAAGGGTAAATAGCAATTGGCATATCACGTTGTGGTCTTTGCGTAGGTGAGAAACGTTCTTGCTAGAAACCCATAGCAGCCACGTAAAACATGCAAACAACAATTAGAGGACGTCTAACTTGTTTTTGCAGGGTATGCCATGTGATGTGATATGGCCAAAAGGATGTGATGAATGATATATGTGATGTATGAGATTGATCATGTTCTTGTAATAGATGATCATGGAGCCCCAAGATGGAGATCAAAGGAGCTATATGATATTGGCCATATCATGTCACTATTATTTGATTGCATGTGATGTTTATCATGTTTATACATCTTATTTGCTTAGAACGACGGTAGTAAATAAGATGATCCCTCATTAAAATTTCAAGAAGTGTTCTCCCCTAACTGTGCACCGTTGCTACAGTTCGTCGTTTCGAAGCACCACGTGTTGATCGGGTGTGATAGATCCTTACGTCCACATACAATGGGTGTAAGACAGTTTTACACATGCAAAAACACTTAGGGTTAACTTGACGAGCCTAGCATGTACAGACATGGCCTCGGAACACAGAAGACCATAAGGTCGAGCATGAGTCGTATAGAAGATACGATCAACATGAAGATGTTCACCGACGTTGACTAGTCCGTCTCACGTGTTGATCGGACACGGCCTAGTTGACTCGGATCATGTAATCACTTAGATGACTAGAGGGATGTCTATCTGAGTGGGAGTTCATAAGATGAACTTAATTATCCTGAACATAGTCAAAAAGGATTTTGCAAATTATGTCGTAGCTCGCGTTTCAGTTCTACTGTTTAGATATGTTCCTAGAGAAAAATTAGTTGAAAGTTGATAGTAGCAATTATGCGGACTAGGTCCGTAAACTGAGGATTGTCCTCATTGCTTCTTAGAAGGCTTATGTCCTTAATGCACCGCTCAGTGTGCTAAACCTCGAACGTTGTCTGTGGATGTTGCGAACATCTGACATACACGTTTTGATAACTACATGATAGTTCAGTTAAACGGTTTAGAGTTGAGGCACCAAAGACGTTTTTGAAACGTCACGAAACATATGAGATGTTTTGAGGGCTGAAATTGGAATTTCAGGCTCGTGCCCACGTCAAGAGGTATAAGACCTCCGACGATTTTCTTAACCTGCAAACTAAGGAGAAAAGCTCAATTGTTGAGCTTGTGCTCGGATTGTCTGAGTACAACAATCATTTGAATCAAGTGGGAGTTGATCTTCCAGATAAGATAGTGATGTTTCTCCGAAGTCATTACCACCAAGCTGCTAGAGCTTCGTGATGAACTATAATATATCGGGGACATGTATGATGATCCTTGAGATGTTCGTGATGTTTGACACCACAAAAGTAGAAATCAAGAAGGAGCATCAATTGTTGATGGTTGGTGAAACCACTAGTTTTCAAGAAGGGCAAGGGCACGAAGGGATACTTCATAAAACGGCAATTCAGCTGCTGCTCTAGTGAAGAAACCCAAGGTTGAACCCAAACCCGAGACTAAGTGCTTCTGTAATAAAGGGAACAGCCACTGGAGCAGAATTACCCTAGATACTTGGTAGATTAGAAGGCTGGCAAGGTCGATAGAAGTATATTGGATATACATTATGTTAATGTGTACTTTACTAGTACTCCTAGTAGCACCAGGGTATTAGATACCGGTTCGGTTGCTAAGTGTTAGTAACTCGAAATAAAAGCTACGGAATAAACGGAGACTAGCTAAAGGTGAGCTGACGATATGTGTTGGAAGTGTTCTCAATGTTGATATGATCAAGCATCGCACGCTCCCTCTACCATCGAGATTGGTGTTTGCGTTGAGCATAGACATGATTGGATTATGTCTATCGCAATACGGTTATTCATTTAAGGAGAATAATGGTTACTCTGTTTATTTGAATAATACCTTCAATGGTCTTACACCTAAAATGAATGGTTTATTGAATCTCGATCGTAGTGATACACATGTTCATGCCAAAAGATAGTAATGATAGTACCACCTACTTGTGGCACTGCCACGTAAGTCATATCGGTATAAAACACATGAAGAAGCTCCATGTTGATGGATCTTTGGGCTCACTCGTTTTTGAAAAGTTTGGGACATGCGAACCATGTCTATTGGTATATATGCATGAAGAAACTCCATGCAAATGGACCGTTTTGTACTCGCTTGATTTTGAATCACTTGAGACATGCAAATCATACCACATGGGCAAGATGACTGAAAGCCTCGTTTTCAGTAAAATGGAACAAGAAAGCAACTTGTTGGAAGTAATACATTTTTGATGTGTGCAGTCCAATGAGTGCTGAGGCATGTAGTGGATATCGTTATGTTCTTACTTCACAGATGATTTGAGTAGATGTTGAGTATATTTACTTGATGAATCACGAGTCTGAATTATTGAAAGGTTCAAGTAATTTCAGGGTGAAGTTGAAAGATCGTTGTGACAAGAGGATAAAATATCTATGATATGATCATAGAGATGAATATCTGAATTACAAGTTTGGCACAGAATTAAGACATTGTGGAAATTGTTTCACAACTGATACAGCCTGGAACACTATAGTGTGATGGTGTGTCCGAACATCATAACTGCACCCTATTGGCTATGATGCATACCATGATGTCTCTTATCAAATTACCATAATAGTTTATGGGTTAGGCATTAGAGACAACCACATTCACTTTAAATAGGGCACCACGTAATTCCGATGAGATGACACCGTATGAACTATGGTTTAGAGAAACCTAAGCTGTCATTTCTTAAAAGTTTGGGACTGCGACGCTTATGTGAAAAAGTTTCAGGCTGATAAGCTCGAACCTAAAGCGGATAAATGCATCTTCATAGGACACCCGAAACAGTTGGGTATACCTCCTGTCTCAGATTCGAAAGCAATAAGGGATTGTTTCTAGAATCAGGTCCTTTCTCGAGGAAAAGTTTCTCTCGAAAGAATTGAGTGGGAGGATGGTGGAGATTTGATGAGGTTATTGAACCGTTACTTCAACTAGTGTATAGCAGGGCACAAAGAGTTGTTCCTGTGGCACCTACACCAATTGAAGTGGAAGCTTATGATATTGATCATGAGACTTCAGATCAAGTCACTACCAAACATCGTAGGATGACAAGGATGCGTACTACTTCAGAGTGGTACGTAACCCTGTCTTGAAAGTCATGTTGCTAGACAACAATGAACCTACGAGCTATGGAGAAGCGATGGTGGGCCCGGATTCCGATAAATGGCTCGAGGCCATATAATCCGAGAGAGGATCCATATATGAAAAAAAGTGCAGACTTTGGAAGAACTAGATGGTCGTAAGGCTGTTAGGTACATATGGATTTTAAAAGGAAGACGGACAATGATGGTAAATGTCACCATTAAGAAAGCTCGACTTGTCGTTAAGATGTTTTCCGACAAGTTCAAGGAGTTGACTATGATGAGACTTTCTCACTCGTAGCGATGCTAAGAGTCTGTTGGAATTATGTTAGCGATCACTGCATTATTTATGAAATCTTGCAGATAGGATGTCAAAACATTGTTTCCTCGACGATTTTTGAGGAAAGGTTGTATGTGATACAACCGGAAGGTTTTGTCAATCCTGAAAGATGCTAATAAGTATGCAAAGCTCCAGCAATCCTTCTGAGGGCTGGAGTAAGCATCTCGGAGTTGGAATGTACGCATTGATGAGATGATCAAAGATTTTGGGTTTATATAAAGTTTATGAGAAACTTGTATTTCCAAAGAAGTGAGTGGGAGCACTATAGAATTTCTGATAAGTATATGTTGACATATTGTTGATCAGAAATGATGTAGAATTTCTAGAAAGCATGTAGGGTTATTTGGAAAGTGTTTTTCAATGGAAAGCCTGGATTAAGCTACTTGAACATTGAGCATCAAGATCTATAAGGATAGATCAAAACGCTTAATGATACTTTCAAATGAGCACATACCTTGACATGATCTTGAAGGTGTTCAAGATGGATCAGTCAAAGAAGGAGTTCTTGCCTGAGTTGTAAGGTATGAAGTTAAGACTTAAAGCTCGACCATGGCAGAATAGAGAGAAAGGACGAAGGTCGTCCCCTATGCTTAAGACATAGGCTCTACAGTATGCTATGCTGTGTACCGCACCTGAAATGTGCCTTGCCATGAGTCAGTCAAGGGGTACAAGAGTGATCCAAGAATGGATCACAAGACAGCGGTCAAAGTTATCCTTAGTAACTAGTGGACTAAGGAATTTTCTCGATTATGGAGGTGGTAAAAGAGTTCGTCATAAAGGGTTACGTCGATGCAAGCTTAACACCTATCCGGATAGCTCTGAGTAGAGATACCGGATACATATAATGGAGCAACAATTTAGAATAGCTCCAAGTAGAATAGTTATTTGGAATAGCTCCAAATAGAACGTGGTGGCTACATCTAGGAGATGACATAGAGATTTGTAAAGCACACACGGATCTGAAAGGTTCAGACCCGTTGACTAAAACCTCTCTCACAAGCAACATGATCAAACCCAGAACTCATTGAGTGCTAATCACATAGTGATGTGAACTAGATTATTGACTCTAGTAAACTCTTTGGATGTTGGCCACATGGCGATGTGACCTGTGAGTGTTAATCACATGGCGATGTGAACTAGATTATTGACTCTAGTGCAAGTGGGAGACTGTTGGAAATATGCCCTAGAGGCAATAATAAATAAGTTATTATTATATTTCCTTGTTCATGATAATCGTTTATTATCCATGCTATAATTGTATTGATAGGAAACTCAGATACATGTGTGGATACATAGACAACACCATGGACATTGGATGGACATGTGTGGATTATTGACTCTAGTAAGCCTCTAGTTGACTAGCTCGTTGATCAATAGATGGTTACGGTTTCCTGACCATGGACATTGGATGTCATTGATAATGGGATCACATCATTAGGAGAATGATGTGATGGACAAGACCCAATCCTAAGCCTAGCACAAAGATCGTGTAGTTCGTATGCTAAAGCTTTTCTAATGTCAAGTATCATTTCCTTAGACCATGAGATTGTGCAACTCCCGGATACCGTAGGAATGCTTTGGGTGTATCAAACGTCACAACGTAACTGGGTGACTATAAAGGTGCACTACAGGTATCTCCGAAAGTGTCTGTTGGGTTGGCACGAATCGAGACTGGGATTTGTCACTCCGTCTAAGCGGAGAGGTATCTCTGGGCCCACTCGGTAGGACATCATCATATGCGCAATGTGACCAAGGAGTTGATCACGGGATGATGTGTTACGGAATGAGTAAAGAGACTTGCCGGTAACGAGATTGAACAAGGTATAGGGATACCGACGATCGAATCTCGGGCAAGTACAATACCGCTAGACAAAGGGAATTGCATACGGGATTGATTAAGTCCTTGACATCGTGGTTCATCCGATGAGATCATCGTGGAACATGTGGGAGCCAACATGGGTATCCAGATCCCGCTGTTGGTTATTGACCGGAGAACGTCTCGGTCATGTCTGCATGTCTCCCGAACCCGTAGGGTCTACACACTTAAGGTTCGATGACGCTAGGGTTATAAAGGAAGTTTGTATGTGGTTACCGAATGTTGTTCGGAGTCCCGGATGAGATCCCGGACATCACGAGGAGTTCCGGAGGTAAATATTAATATATAGGAAGTCCTATTTCGGCCATCGGGACAAGTTTCGGGGTCATCGGTATTGTACCGGGACCACTGGAAGGGTCCCGGGGGCCCACCGGGTGGGGCCACCTATCCCGGAGGGTCCCATGGGCTGAAGTGGGAAGGGATCCAGCCCAAAGTGGGCTGGGGCGCCACTTCCCTTATGGCCCATGCGCCTAGGGTGAAAGGGGAACCCTAAGGAAGAGTCCCAAGGAGGGAAGGCACCTCCTAGGTGCCTTGGGGGGGGGGAGGGAAACCTCCCCTGGCCGCCGCCCCCTAGGAGATTGGATCTCCTAGGGCTGGCGCACCCCCCCTTGGGATCCCTATATATAGTGAGGGTAGGAGGGCCTCTTGAGACACCCCTTTGCCTTTGTGCAGCCCTCTCCTCTCTCCCAAGTACTTCTCCTCTCCCGCGGTGCTTGGTGAAGCCCTGCAGGATTGCCACGCTCCTCCACCACCACCACGCCGTTGTGCTGCTACTGGATGGAGTCTTCCTCAACCTCTCCCTCTCTCCTTGCTGGATCAAGGCGTGGGAGACGTCACCGGGCTGTACGTGTGTTGAACGCGGAGGTGCCGTGCGTTCGGCACTTGGTCATCGGTGATTTGAATCACGACGAGTACGACTCCATCAACCCCGTTCACTTGAACGCTTCCGCTTAGCGATCTACAAGGGTATGTAGATGCACTCTCCTTCCCCTCGTTGCTAGTCTCTCCATAGATAGATCTTGGTGACACGTAGGAAAATTTTGAATTTCTGCTACGTTCCCCAACACTTTCCAGTAAAAAATGGCAGCAAATCTCGTGAGCGCTAAAGTTTCTATTTTTTTTACAGCAAGATCACTAAAACTTCCCCCAGGTCTTCCCAAAGGTTCTACTTGGCACGAACACGAATTAAAAGCATAAACCCACATCTAAACAGAGGCTATATGAATTATTTATTAGTAAACAGAACCAAAAAGCAAGGAACAAAAATAAAATTGGGTTGCCTCCCAACAAGCGCTATCGTTTAACGCCCCTAGCTAGGCATTGATAATTTCAATGATGCTCACATGAAAAACAAGAATTTAAGCACAAAGAGAGCATCATGAAACACGTGAAAAATGTTGGGGAACATAATAATTTAAAAAAAACCTACGCACACGCAAGATCATAATGATGCATAGCAACGAGAGGGGAAAGTGTCGTCCACGTACCCTCGTAGACTATAAGCGGAAGCGTTATGACAACACGGTTGATGTAGTCATACGTCTTCACGATCGATCGATCCTAGTACCGAACATACAGCACCTCTGCGATCTGCACACGTTGACGTCCCACGAACTCACGATCCAGTAGAGCTTCGAGGGAGAGTTCCGTCAGCACGGCGGCGTGATGACGGTGTTGATGAAGCTACCGACATAGGGCTTCGCCTAAGCACTGCTACGATATGACCGAGGTGGATTATGGTGGAGGGGGGAACCGCACACGGCTAAAAGATCAATGATCAACTTGTGTGTCTATGGGGTTCCCCCCTCCCCGGTATATAAAGGACTGGAGGAGGGGGAGGGGGCCGGCCTCCTAGGCGCGCCCCAAGGAGAGTCCTACTCCCACCGGGAGTAGGACTCCAACCCTTCCAAGAGTAGGAGTAGGAGGGAAGGAAGGAGGAGAGAGGGGGAAGGAAAAAGGGGGGCGCCGCCCCCCCTTCCTTGTCGTATTCGGACTAGAGGGGGAGGGGGCGCGCGGCCTGCCCTGGTCGCCCCTCCTCTTCTCCACCAAGGCCCATGAGGCCCATTACACTCCCCGGGGGGTTCCGGTAACCCTCCAGTACTCCGGTATTCATCCGAACTTGCTCAGAACCCTTCCGAAGTCCAAACATAGTCATCCAATATATCGATCTTTATGTCTCAACCATTTCGAGACTCCTCGTCATGTCTGTGATCATATCCGAGACTCCGAACTACCTTCGGTACATCAAACCACATAAACTCTTAATACCGATCGTCACCGAATGTTAAGTGTGCGGACCCTACGGGTTCGAGAACTATGTAGACATGACCGAGACACATCTCCGGTCAATAATCAATAGCGGAACCTGGATGCTCATATTGGTTCCTACATATTCTACCAAGATCTTTATCGGTCAAACCGCATAACAACATACATTGTTCCCTTTGTCATCGATATTTTACTTGCCCAAGATTCGATCGTCGGTATCTCAATACCTTGCTCAATCTCGTTACTGGAAAGTCTCTTTACTTGTTCCGTAATACATCATCCCGCAACTAACTCATTAGTTGCATTTCTTGCAAGGCTTATAGTGATGTGCATTACCGAGAGGGACCAGAGATATCCCTCCGACAATCGGAGTGACAAATCCTAATCTCGATCTATGCCAACTCAACAAGTACCATTGGAGACACCTGTAGAGCACCTTTATAATCACCCAGTTACGTTGTGACGTTTGGTAGCACACAAAGTGTTCCTCCGGTATTCAGGAGTTGCATAATCTCATAGTCATAGGAACATGTATAAGTCATGAAGAAAGCAATAACAATATACTAAACAGTCAAATGATAAGCTAACGGAATGGGTCAAGTCAATCACATCATTCTCTAATGATGTGATCCTGTTAATCAAATGACAACTCATGTCTATGGCTAGGAAACTTAACCATCTTTGATTCAACGAGCTAGTCAAGTAGAGGCATACTAGTGACGCTCTGTTTGTCTATGTATCCACACATGTACTAAGTTTCCGGTTAATACAATTCTAGCATGAATAATAAACATTTATCATGATATAAGGAAATATAAATAACAACTTTATTATTGTCTCTAGGGCATATTTCCTTCAGGCTCCCACTTGCACTAGAGTCAATAATCTAGATTACAAAGTAATGATTCTAACACCCATGGAGTCTTGGTGCTGATCATGTTTTGCTCGTGAGAGAGGCTTAGTCAACGGGTCTGCAACATTCAGATCCGTATGTATCTTGCAAATCTCTATGTCTCCCTCCTTGACTTGATCGCGGATGGAATTGAAGCGTCTCTTGATGTGCTTGGTTCTCTTGTGAAATCTGGATTCCTTTGCCAAGGCAATTGCACCAGTATTGTCACAAAAGATTTTCATTGGACCCGATGCACTAGGTATGACACCTAGATCGGATATGAACTCATTCATCCAGACTCCTTCATTTGCTGCTTCCGAAGCAGCTATGTATTCCGCTTCACAGGTAGATCTCGCCACGACGCTTTGCTTAGAACTGCACCAACTGACAGCTCCACCATTTAATATAAACACGTATCCGTTTTGTGACTTAGAGTCATCCGGATCAGTGTCAAAGCTTGCATCGACGTAATCATTTACGACGAGCTCTTTGTCACCTCCATAAACGAGAAACATATCCTTAGTCCTTTTTAGGTATTTCAGGATGTTCTTGACCGTTGTCCAGTGATCCACTCCTGGATTACTTTGGTACCTCCCTGCTAAACTAATAGCAAGGCACACATCAGGTCTGGTACACAACATTGCATACATGATAGAACCTATGGCTGAAGCATAGGGAACACCTTCCATTTTCTCTCTATCTTCTGCAATGGTCGGGCATTGAGTCTTACTCAACTTCACACCTTGTAACACAGGCAAGAACCCTTTCTTTGCTTGATCCATTTTGAACTTCTTCAAAACTTTATCAAGGTATGTGCTTTGTGAAAGTCCAATTAAGCGTCTTGATCTATCTCTATAGATCTTCATGCCCAATATATAAGCAGCTTCACCGAGGTCTTTCATTGAAAAACTCTTATTCAAGTATCCTTTTATGTTGTCTAGAAATTCTATATCATTTCCAATCAACAATATGTCATCCACATATAATATTAGAAATGCTATAGAGCCCCCACTCACTTTCTTGTAAATACAGACTTCTCCAAAAGTTTGTATAAAACCATATGCTTTGATCACACTATCAAAACGTTTATTCCAACTCCAAGAGGCTTGCACCAGTCCATAAATGGATCGCTGGAGCTTGCACACTTTGTTAGCTCCCTTTGGATCGATAAAACCTTCCTGTTGCATCATATACAACTCTTCTTCTAGAAATCCATTCAGGAATGCAGTTTTGACATCCATTTGCCAAATTTCATAATAATAAAATGCGGCAATTGCTAACATGATTTGGACAGACTTAAGCATTGCTACGGGTGAGAAAGTCTCATCGTAGTCAACTCCTTGAACTTGTCGAAAACCTTTCGCAACAAGTCGAGCTTTGTAGACAGTAACATTACCGTCAGCGTCAGTCTTCTTCTTGAAGATCCATTTATTCTCGATGGCTTGCCGATCATCGGGCAACTCAACCAAAGTCCACACTTTGTTCTCATACATGGATCCCATCTCAGATTTCATGGCCTCAAGCCACTTTGCGGAATCTGGGCTCATCATCGCTTCCTCATAGTTCGTAGGTTCGTCATGGTCAAGTAAGATGGCCTCTAGAACAGGATTACCGTACCACTCTGGTGTGGATCTTACTCTGGTTGACCTACGAGTTTCGGTAGTAACTTGATCTGAAGTTACATGATCATCATCATTAGCTTCCTCACTAATTGGTGTAGGAGTCACAGGAACAGATTTCTGTGATGAACTACTTTCCAATAAGGGAGCAGGTACAGTTACCTCATCAAGTTCTACTTTTCTCCCACTCACTTCTTTCGAGAGAAACTCCTTATCTAGAAAGGATCCATTCTTAGCAACGAATGTCTTGCCTTCGGATCTGTGATAGAAGGTGTACCCAATAGTCTCCTTTGCGTATCCTATGAAGACACATTTCTTCGATTTGGCTTCAAGCTTATCAGGTTGAAGCTTTTTCACATAAGCATCGCAGCCCCAAACTTTCAGAAACGAAAACTTTGTTTTCTTGCCAAACCACAGTTCATAAGGCGTCGTCTCAATGGATTTAGATGCAATGGTGCCCTATTTAACATGAATGCAGCCGTCTCTAAAGCATAACCCCAAAACGATAGCAGTAAATCAGTAAGAGACATCATAGATCGTACCATATCTAGTAAAGTACAATTACGACGTTCGGACACACCATTACACTGTGGTGTTCCGGGTGGTGTGAGTTGCGAAACTATTCTGCAATGTTCAAATGAAGACCAAACTCGTAACTCAAATATTCTCCTCCACGATCAGATCGCAGAAACTTTATTTTCTTGTTACGATGATTTTCCACTTTGAAAATCTTTGAACTTTTCAAATGTTTTAGACTTATGTTTCATCAAGTAGATATACCCATATCTGCTCAAATCATTTGTGAAGGTGAGAAAATAACGATACCCGCCGTGAGCCTCAACATTCATCGGACCACATACATCAGTATGTATGATTTCCAACAAATCTGTTGCTCGCTGCATTGTTCCGGAGAACGGCGTTTTAGTCATCTTGCCCATGAGGCATGGTTCGCAAGTACCAAGTGATTCATAATCAAGTGATTCCAAAAGTCCATCAGAATGGAGTTTCTTCATGCGCTTTACACCAATATGACCTAAACGGCAGTGTCACAAATAAGTTGCACTATCATTATCAACTCTGCATCTTTTGGCTTCAATATTATGAATATGTGTATCACTACTATCGAGATTCATAAAAAATAGACCACTCTTCAAGGGTGCATGACCATAAAAGATATTACTCATATAAATAGAACAACCATTATTCTCATATTTAAATGAATAACCGTCTCACATCAAACAAGATCCAGATATAATGTTCATGCTCAACGCTGGCACCAAATAATAATTATTCAGGTCTAAAACTAATCTCGAAGGTAGATGTAGAGGCAGCGTGCCGACCGCGATCACATCGACTTTGAACCATTTCCCACGCGCATCGTCACCTCGTCCTTAGCCAATTTTCGCTCAATCCGTAGTCCCTGTTTCGAGTTGCAGATATTAGCAACAGAACGAGTATCAAATACCCAGGTGCTACTGCGAGCATTAGTAAGGTACACATCAATAACATGTATATCACATATACCTTTGTTCATGTTGCCATCCTTCTTATCCGCCAAATACTTGGGGCACTTCCGCTTCTAGTGACTAGTCCCTTTGCAGTAGAAGCACTCAGTCTCAGGCTTAGGTCCAGACTTGGGTTTCTTCACTTGAGCAGCAACTTGCTTGTCGTTCTTCTTGAAGTTCCCCTTCTTCCCTTTACCCTTTTTCTTGAAACTGGTGGTCTTGTTGACCATCAACACTTGATGCTCCTTCTTGATTTCTACCTCCGCAGCGTTTAGCATCGCGAAGAGCTCGGGAGTTGTCTTATCCATCCCTTGCATATTATAGTTCATCATGAAGCTCTTATAGTTTGGTGGCAGTGATTGAAGAATTCTGTCAACAACACTATTATCCACAAGATTAACTCCCAGTTGAATCAAGTGATTGTTATACCCAGACATTTTGAGTATATGCTCACTGACAGAACTATTCTCCTCCATCTTGCAGCTGTAGAACTTATTGGAGACTTCATGTCTCTCAATCTGGGCATTTGCTTGAAATATTAACTTCAACTCCTAGAACATCTCATATGCTCCATGACGTTCAAAACGTCGTTGAAGTCCCGGTTCTAAGCCGTAAAGCATGGCACACTGAACTATCGAGTAGTCATCAGCTTTGCTCTGCCAGACGTTCATAACATCTGGCGTTGCTCCTGTAGCGGGTTTGGCACCTAGCGGTGCTTCCAGGACATAATTCTTCTATGCAAAAATGAGGATAATCCTCAAGTTATGGACCCAGTCCGTGTAATTGCTACCATCATCTTTCAACTTTGCTTTCTCAATGAACGCATTAAAATTCAACGGAACAACAGCACGGGTCATCTATCTACAACAACATAGACATGCAAAATACTATCAGGTACTGAGTTCATGATAAATTAAAGTTCAATTAATCAAATTACTTAAGAACTCCCACTTAGACAGACATCCCTCTAATCATCTAAGTGATCACATGATCCATATCAAATAAACCATGTCCGATCATCACGTGAGATGGAGTAGTTTTCAATGGTGAACATCACTATGTTGATCATATCTACTATATGATTCACGCTTGACCTTTCGATCTCAGTATTCCGAGGCCATATCTGCATATGCTAGGCTCGTCAAGTTTAACCCGAGTATTCTGCGTGTGCAAAACTGGCTTGCACCCGTTGTATGTGAACGTAGAGCTTATCACACCCGATCATCACGTGGTGTCTCAGCACGATGAACTTTCGCAATGGTGCATACTCAGGGAGAACACTTATACGTTGAAATTTAGTGAGAGATCATCTTATAGTGCTATCGCCGATCTAAGCAAAATAAGATGCATAAAAGATAAACATCACATGCAATCAATATAAGTGATATGATATGGCCATCATCATCTTGTGCCTTTCATCTCCATCTCCAAAGCACCGTCATGATCACCATCGTCACCGGCATGACACCTTGATCTCCATCGTAGCATCATTGTCGTCTCGCCAACTATTGCTTCTATGACTATCGCTACCGCTTAGTGATAAAGTAAAGCAATTACATGGCGATTGCATTTCATACAATAAAGTGACAACCATATGGCTCCTGCCAGTTGCCGATAACTCTGTTACAAAACATGATCATCTCGTACAATAAAATTTAGCATCATGTCTTAACCATATCACATCATAGCATGCCCTGCAAAAACAAGTTGGGCGTCCTCTACTTTGTTGTTGCAAGTTTTACGTGGCTGCTATGGCTGAGCAAGAACCGTTCTTACCTACGCATCAAAACCACAACGATATTTCGCCAAGGATGTGTTGTTTTAACCTTCACAAGGACCGGGCCGCTTCATCCAACAATATCGCCGAATCAAATTATGACATGCTGGTAAGCAGTATGACTTGTATTGCCCACAACTCACTTGTGTTCTACTCATGCATATAAAATCTACGCATGAACCTGGCTTGGATGCCACTATTGGGGAACATAGTAATTTCAACAAAAATCTTACGCACACGCAAGATCATGGTGATGCATAGCAACGAGAGGGGAGAGTGTCGTCCACGTATCCTCGTAGACCGTAAGCAGCAGCGTTATGACAACACGGTTGATGTAGTCGTACGTCTTCACAATCAACCGATCCTAGTACCGAACGTACGGCACCTCCGCGATCTGCACACGTTCAGCTCGGTGACGTCCCATCAACTCATGATCCAGTCGAGCTTCGAGGGAGAGTTCTGTCAGCACGACGGCGTGATGACGGTGTTGATGAAGCTACCGACGCAGGGCTTCGCCTAAGCACCGCTACGATATGACCGAGGTGGATTATTGTGGAGGGGGGCACCGCACACGGCTAAAAGATCAATGATCAACTTGTGTGTCTATGGGGCGCCCCCCTCCCGGCATATAAAGAAGTGGAGGAGGGGGAGGGGGCCGACTTCCTAGGCGTGCCCCAAGGGGAGTCCTACTCCCACCGGGAGTAGGACTCCAACCCTTCCAAGAGTAGGAGTAGGAGGGAAGGAAGGAGGAGACAGGGGGAGGAAAAAGGGGGGGCGTCGCCCCCCTTCCTTGTCCAATTCGGACTAGAGGGGAGGGGGTGCGCGGCCTGCCCTGACCGCCCCTCCTCTTCTCCACTAAGGCCCATGAGGCCCATTACACTCCCCGGGGGTTCTGGTAACCCCCAGGTACTCCGATATTCATCTGAACTTGCCTGAAACCCTTCTGAAGTCCAAACATAGTCATCCAATATATCGATCTTTATGTCTCAACCATCTCGAGAC
Organism: Triticum urartu; assembly: GCF_056163025.1. NCBI lineage: Eukaryota > Viridiplantae > Streptophyta > Magnoliopsida > Poales > Poaceae > Triticum > Triticum urartu. The sequence goes on from NC_141875.1 coordinate 534,415,689, forward strand.
TCCTCGTCATGTCCGTGATCATATCCGGGACTCCGAACTACCTTCGGTACATCAAAACACATAAACTCTTAATACCGATCGTCACCGAACGTTAAGCGTGCGGACCCTACGGGTTCGAGAACTATGTAGACATGACCGAGACACGTCTCCGGTCAATAACCAATAGCAGAACTGGGATGCTCATATTGGTTCCTACATATTCTACGAAGATCTTTATCAGTCAAACCGCATAACAACATACATTGTTCCCTTTGTCATCGATATTTTACTTGCCCAAGATTCGATCGTCGGTATCTCAATACCTAGCTCAATCTCGTTACTGGCAAGTCTCTTTACTCGTTCCATAATACATCATCCCGCAACTAACTCATTAGTTGCATTGCTTGCAAGGCTTATAGTGATGTGCATTACCGAGAGGGCCTAGAGATATCTCTCCGACAATCGGAGTGACAAATCCTAATCTCGATCTATGCCAACTCAACAAGTACCATCGGAGACACCTGTAGAGCACCTTTATAATCACCCAGTTACGTTGTGACGTTTGGTAGCACACAAAATGTTCCTTCAGTATTCGGGAGTTGCATAATCTCATAGTCATAGGAACATGTATAAGTCATGAAAAAAGCAATATCAATACATTAAATGATCAAATGCTAAGCTAACAGAATGGGTCAAGTCAATCACACCATTCTCTAATGATGTGATCCCGTTAATCAAATGACAACTCATGTCTATGGCTAGGAAACTTAACCATCTTTGATTCAACGAGCTAGTCAAGTAGAGGCATACTAGTGACGCTCTGTTTGTCTATGTATTCACACATGTACTAAGTTTCCGGGTAATACAATTCTAGCATGAATAATAAACATTTATCATGATATAAGGAAATATAAATAACAACTTTATTATTGTCTCTAGGGCATATTTCCTTCAAAAACACATCTAACTCTAACATACTTCCTATGCATAGGCATCTTATAGGCAAACAAATTATCAAGGCAAGCAAAAACTAGCATATGCAAGGAAGCGGAACGAAACAATATCAATCTCAACATAACGAGAGGCAATCTAGTAACATGAAATTTTATACAACCATATTTTCCTCTCTCATAATAATTACATGTAGGATAATAAGCGAATTCAACAATATAGCTATCACAAAACATATTCTTAACAAGATCCACATGTATGCAAAGTTGACACTCTTCCAAAATAGTGGGATTAACATTAATTAAAGTCATGACCTCTCCAAACCCACTTTTATTTAAAACTTCATAAGATTGAACATTCTCCAAATTCGGTCTACCCCGACCTCTCTTGACATTCTCCATTGAAGGAAATATACCCTTGAGGCAATAATAAAGTTGTTATTTATATTTCCTTATATCATGATAAATGTTTATTATTCATGCTAGAATTTTATTAACCGGAAACTTAGTACATGTGTCAATACATACACAAACAGAGTGTCACTAGTATGCCTCTACTTGACTAGCTCGTTGAATCAAAGATGGTTAAGTTTCCTAGCCATAGACATGAGTTGTCATTTGATTAACGGGATCACATCATTAGAGAATGATGTGATTGACTTGACCCATTCCGTTAGCTTAGCATTCGATCGTTTAGTATATTGCTATTGCTTTATTCATAACTTATACATGTTCCTATGACTATGAGATTATGCAACTCCCGATTACCGGAGGAACACTTTGTGTGCTACCAAACATCACAACGTAACTGGGTGATTATAAAGGTGCCCTACAGGTGTCTCCGATGGTACTTGTTGAGTTGGCATAGATCAAGATTAGGATTTGTCACTCCGATTGTCGGAGAGGTATCTCTGGGCCCTCTCGGTGATGCACATCAGTATAAGCCTTGCAAGCAATGCAACTAATGAGTTAGTTGCGGGATAGTGCATTAAGGAACGAGTAAAGAGACTTTCTGGTAACGAGATTAAACTAGGTATTGAGATACCGACGATTGAATCTTGGGCAAGTAACATACGATGACAAAGGGAACGACGTATGTTGTTATGCGGTTTGACCGATAAAGATCTTTGTAGAATATGTAGGAGCCAATATGAACATCCAGGTTCCGCTATTGGTTATTGACCGGAGACGTGTCTCGGTCATGTCTACATAGTTATCGAACCCGTAGGGTCCGCACACTTAACGTTCGGTGATGATCGGTATTATGAATTTATGTGATTTGATGTACCAAAGGTAGTTCGGAGTCCCACATGAGATCGGGACATGACGAGGAGTCTCTAAATGGCCGAGACGTAAAGATTGATATATTGGACGACTATATTCAGACATCGGAAAGGTTCCGAGTGATTCGGGTATTTTTCGGAGTACCGGGGAGTTACGGGAATACGGGGAAGAAGTATTGGGCCTCATGGGCCAAGTGGTGGAAGAGAGGAGGCAGGGCGCGCGCCCCCCTAGCCCAAACCGAATTGGACTAGGGGGGCCGGGCCGCCTTTCCTCCTTTCCTCCCTCTCCTTCCTTCTCCCCTTCCCCCTTCCTTTCCTCCTCCTAGTAGGAGTAGGAAAGGGGAGTCCTACTCCTACTAAGAGGAGGACTCCTCCTCCTGGCATGCCCTACAGGGGCCGGCCGGCCTCCCCCCTTTCTCCTTTATAAACGGGGGCAGGGGGCACCCTAGAACACACAAGTTGATTGTTCCAAGCCTTGTGCGGTGCCCCCCTCCACCATAATCCACCTCGATCATATCGTAGCGGTGCTTAGGCGAAGCCCTGCGTCGGTAGCAACATCATCACCGTCATCACGCCGTCGTGCTGACGGAACTCTCCCGTGAAGCTCTGCTGGATCGGAGTTCATGGGACATCATCGAGTTGAACGTGTGCTGAACTCAGAGGTGCCGTGCGTTCGGTACTTGGATCGGTCGGATCGTGAAGACGTTCGACTACATCAACCGCGTTCTCATAACGCTTCCACTTATGGTCTACGAGGGTACATGGATGATACTCTTCCCTCTCGTTGCTATGCATCACCATGATATTGCGTGTGTGTAGGATTTTTTTTTAAATTACTACGTTCCCCAACAGTGGTATCAGAGCCAGGTTTATGCGTAGATGTTATATGCATGAGTAGAACACAAAGGAGTTGTGGGCGTGGGTATATACATATTGCTTGCCATCACTAGTTGATTCTTGATTCAGCGACATTGTTGGATGAAGCGGCCCGGACCGACATTACGCGTACGCTTACGAGACTGGTTCTACCGACGTGCTTCGCACACATGTGGCTAGTGGGTGTCTCTTTCTCCAGCTTTAGTTGAATCAGATTCAATGAACAAGATTCTTTCTGAAGATCAAAAAGCAATCACTATAACGCGTTGTGGTTTTTAATGCGTAGGTAAGAAACGGTTCTTGCTCAGCCCATAGCAGCCATGTAAAACTTGCAACAACAAAGTAGAGGACGTCTAACTTGTTTTTGCAGGGCATGTTGTGATATGATATGGTCAAGACGTGATGATATATAAATTGTTGTATGAGATGATCATGTTTTGTTAAAGTTATCGGCAACTGGCAGAAGCCTTATGGTTGTCTCTTTATTGCATAAGATGCAAGTGCCATGTAATTGCTTTACTTTATCACTATGCGATAGCAATAGTTGCAAAAGAAATAGTTGGCGAGACGACCATATGACGACACATTGATAGAGATCAAGATGATGGAGATCATGGTGTCATGCCGGTGACGATAGAGATCATGACGATACTTTGGAGATGGAGATCAAAGGTGCAAGATGATCATGGCCATATCATGTCACATACTTTGATTGCATGTGATGTTTATCCTTTATGCATCTTATTTTGCTTAGTTCGACGGTAGCATTATAAGATGATCTCTCACTAAATTTCAAATTACAAGTGTTCTCCCTGAGTATGCACCGTTGCCAAAGTTCGTCGTGCCGAGACACCACGTGATGATCGGGTGTGATAAGCTCTACGTTCATATACAACGGGTGCAAGCTAGTTTTGCGCACGCAGAAATACTCGGGTTAAACTTGACGAGCCTAGGATATGTAGATATGGCCTCGAAACACTGGAGACCGAAAGGTCGAGCGTGAATCATATAGTAGATATGATCAACATAGTGATGTTCACCATTGAAAACTAATCCATCTCACGTGATGATCGGACATGGTTTAGTTGATTTGGATCACGTGATCATTTATATGACTAGATGGATGTCTATGTAAGTGGGAGTTCTTAAGTAATATGATTAATTGAACTTTAATTTATCATGAACTTAGTCCTGGTAGTATTTGCATAACTATGTTGTAGATCAATAGCTCGCGATGTAGCTCCCTGTTTATTTTGATATGTTCCTAGAGAAAAACTAAGTTGAAAGATGTTAGTAGCAATGATGCGGATTGGATCCGTGATCCGAGGATTATCCTCATTGCTGCACAGAAGAATTATGTCCTTGATGCACCGCTAGGTGACAGACCGATTGCAGGAGCAGATGCAGACGTTATGAACGTTTGGCGAGCTCAATATGATGACTACTTGATAGTTTAGTGCACCATGCTTTACGGCTTAGAATCGGGGCTTCAAAGACGATTTTAACGCCACGGAGTATATGAGATGTTCCAAGAGTTGAAATTAGTATTTCAGACTCATGCCCATGTCAAAAGGTATGAGACCTTTGACAAGCACTTTGCCTACAAGATGGAGGAGAATAGCTCAGCTAGTGAGCATGTGCTCAGAATGTCTGAGTACTACAATCACTTGAATCAAGTGGGAGTTAATCTTCCAGATAATATAGTGATTGACAGAGTTCTCTAGTCACTATCACCAAGTTACTGGAACTTCGTGATAAACTATATTATGCAAGGGATAACAGAAATGATTCCTAAGCTCGTCGTGATGTTGAAATCGACGAAGGTAGAAATCAAGAAAAGCATCAAGTGTTGATGGTTGACAAGACCACTAGTTTCAAGAAAAGGGCAAAGGTAAGAAGGGGAACTTCAAGAAGAACGGAAAGCAAGTTGCTGCTCAAGTGAAGAAGCCCAAGTTTAGACTTAAGCCTGAGACTAAGTGCTTCTACTACAAAGGGACTGGTCACTGGAAGCAGAACTGCCCCAAGTATTTGGCGGATAAGAAGGATGGCAAAGTGAACAAAGGTATATTTGATATACATGTTATTGTTGTGTACTTTACTAGTGTTTATAGCAACCCCTCAGTATTTGATACTAGTTTAGTTGCTGAGATTAGTAACTCGAAACAGGAGTTGCAGAATGAACAGAGACTAGTTAAGGGTGAAGTGACGATGTGTGTTGGAAGTGGTTCCAAGATTGATATGATCATCATCGCACACTCCCTATACTTTCGGGATTAGTGTTGAACCTAAATAAATGTTATTTGGTGTTTGCGTTAAGCATGAATATGATTTGATCATGTTTATTGCAATATGGTTATTCATTTAAAGTCAGAGAATAATTGTTGTTCTGTTTACATGAATAAAACCTTCGATGGTCTTACACCCAAGGTGAATGGTTTATTGAATCTCGATTGTAGTGATACACATATTCATAATATTGAAGCCAAAAGATGCAAAGTTAATAATGATAGTGCAACTTATTTGTGGCACTACCGTTTAGGTCATATTGGTGTAAAGCGCATGAAGAAAATCCATGTTGATGGGCTTTTGGAATCACTTGATTATGACTCAGTTGATGCTTGTGAACCATGCCACATGGGCAAGATGACTAAGACTCCATTCTCCGGAACAATGGAGTGAGCAACATACTTGTTGGAAATAATACATACTGATGTATGCAGTCCGATGAGTGTTGAGGCTCGCGGCAGGTATCGTTATTTTCTGACCTTCACGGATGATTTGATTAAGATATGGGTATATCTTCTTGCTGAAACATAAATCTAAAATATTTGAAAAGCTCAAATAATTTCAGAGTGAAGTGGAAAATCATCATAACAAGAAAAATAAAGTTTCTACGATCTGATCGTGGAGGAGAATATTTGAGTTACGAGTTTGGTCTTCATTTGAAACAATGCGGAATAGTTTCGCAACTCACACCACCTGGAACGCCACAGCGTAATGGTGTGTTCGAACATCATAACTGTACTTTATTAGATATGGTGCAATCTATGATGTCTCTTACCGATTTACCACTATCGTTTTGGGGTTATGCATTAGAGACAACTGCATTCATGTTAAATAGGGCACCATCTAAATCCGTTGAGATGGCACCATATGAACTATGGTTTGGCTCGAAACCTAAATTGTCGTTTCTTAAAGTTTGGGGTTGTGATGCTTATGTGAAAAAAAATCAGCCTGATAAACTCAAACCCATATTGGAAAAGTGCGTCTTCATAGGATACCCAAAAGAAACTGTTGGGTACACCTTCTATCACAGATCCGAAGGCAAGATATTCGTTGCTAAGAATGGATCCTTTCTAGAGAAGGAGTTTCTCTTGAAAGAAGTGAGTTGGAGGAAAGTAGAACTTGACGAGGTAATTGTACCTTCTCCCTTATTGGAAAGTAGTTCATCACTGAAATCAGTTCTGGTGATTCCTACAGCAGTAAGAGAGGAAGTTAATGATGATGATGATCATGAAACTTCTGATCAAGTTACTACCGAACCTCGTAGGTCAACCAGAGTAAGTGATACGTCTCCGTCGTATCTAATTTTCCAAACACTTTTGCCCTTGTTTTGGACTCTAACTTGCATGATTTGAATGGAACTAACCCGGATTGACGCTATTTTCAGCAGAATTGCCATGGTGTTATTTTTGTGCAGAAATAAAAGTTCTTGGAATGACCTAAAAATCAACATAGAATTATTTTGGAATATATAAAAAATACTGGAAGAAAGATCCACGCCAGGGGGGCCATACCCTGTCCACGAGGGTGGGGGGCGCGCCCCCTGCCACATGGGCCCCCTGGAGCTCCACCGACCTCAACTCGAACTCCATATATTCGTGTTCGGGGAGAAAAAAATCAGAGAGAAGGATTCATCGCGTTTTACGATACGGAGCCGCCGCCAAGCCCTAAACTCTCTCGGGAGGGTTGATCTGGAGTTCGTTCGGGGCTCCAGAGAGGGGAATCCGTTGCCATCATCATCATCAACCTTCCTCCATCACCAATTCATGATGCTCACCACCACGCGTGAGTAATTCCATCGCAGGCTTGCTGGACGGTGATGGGTTGGATGAGATTTATCTTGTAATCGAGTTAGTTTTGTTAGGGTTTGATCCCTAGTATCCACTATGTTCTGAGATTGATGTTGCTATGACTTTGCTATGCTTAATGCTTGTCACTAGGGCCCAAGTGCCATGATTTCAGATCTGAACCTATTATGTTTTCATCAATATATGAGAGTTCTTGATCCTATCTTGCAAGTCTATAGTCACCTACTATGTGTTATGATCCGTCAACCCCGAAGTGACAACAGTCGGGACCACTCCCGGTGATGATCGTAGTTTGAGGAGTTCATGTATTCACTATGTGTTAATGCTTTGGTCCAGTACTCTATTAAAAGGAGGCCTTAATATCCCTTAGTTTCCAATAGGACCCCGCTACCACGGGAGGGTAGGACAAAATATGCCATGCAAGTTCTTTTCCATAAGCACGTATGACTATATTCGGAATACATGCCTACATTACATTGATGAACTGGAGCTAGTTCTGTGTCACCCTAGGTTATGACTGTTACATGATCGATCGCATCCGGCATAATTCTCTATCACCGAACCATTGCCTACGAGCTTTCCATATATTGTTCTTTGCTTATTTACTTTTCCGTTGCTGCTGTTACAATCACTATAAAACCAAAACTACTACCATTACTTTTACCACTGTTACCACTACTATCATATTACTTTGCTACTAAATACCTTGCTGCAGATATTAAGTTTCCAGGTGTAGTTGAATTGACAACTCATCTGCTAATACTTGGAATATTCTTTGGCTCCCCTTGTGTCGAATCAATAAATTTGGGTTGAATACTCTACCCTCGAAAACTGTTGCGATCGCCTATACTTGTGGGTTATCAAGACTATTTTCTGGCACCCTTGCCGGGGAGCATAGCTCTATTCTTTGAGTCACTTGGGATTTATATCTGTTGGTCACTATGAAGAACTTGAAAGACGCGAAAACAAAAATTTATCCCTCAACTACGAGGGGAGGTAAGGAACTGCCATCTAGCTCTGCACTTGATTCACCTTCTGTTTTGAGTAAGCTTGCGACACCTAAACCTGCTTCTGCTATTAATTCTGATATGTCGCATGTTATTGATGATGCCACTTCTGCTATGCATGATACTTATGACGAAACTACTTCTATGCTTGATACTACTGTGCCACTTGGTAAATTTCTTGATGAGCAACTTGCTAGGGCTAGAGAGAATTAAATTATTGAAACTGGTAATATTGATGAAAGTGATGATGAAGATTCCTCCCCTAGATATGAATTACCTGTTGTTCCTGAGGGTTATGTTATGGATGAAGAAACTGCTAGAGACTTTCTTGCTTGTAATGATAGGAGTGATCTTAAGAAATTATTAGCTAAGCTGAAACAAAAACTCTGAATGCTAGAATGAAATATGATCCTGCTTATGCTACTTCACCTATCTTTGTTACTGATAAGGATTATGAATTCTCTGTCGCCCCTGATATTACTTTGGTTGAATCTGATCCTTTCTATGGCTATGAATCTGAAACTGTTGTGGCACATTTTACTAAATTAAATGATATAGCCACCCTGTTCACTAATGATGAAAAAACTCGCTACTATTATATCCTTAAGATATTTCCGTTCTCATTAAAGGGTGATGCTAAGATATGGTTTAATTTTCTTGATCCTGGTTGTGTGCGTAGACCCCAGGATATGATTTATTACTTCTCTACTAAATATTTCCCTGCTCATAAGAAACAAGCTGCTTTAAGGGAAATATATAATTCTGTGCAAATTGAAGAAGAGAGTCTCCCACAAGCTTGGGGGAGGCTTCTCCAATTACTTAATGCTTTGCCCGATCATCTTGATAGTTGTGCTGGTTGTGTTTTCAAGGAAAGAACACCAGATGAAGCTGAAATTTTATTGAATAATATGTTGACCAATGAAAATAATTGGACACTTCCTGAGCCAACTCCTAAGCCAACTCTGAAGAAAAGGGGTATTCTATTTCTAAGTCCTGAAGATATGCAAGAGGCAAAGAAATATATGAAAGAAAAAGGTATTAAAGCTGAAGATATTAAGAATTTACCTCCTATTGAAGAAATACATGGTCTTAGTTCATCCCATATTGAAGAAACACACGGTCTCGATAACCCGACACGGGTAGTAAAGGTAAATTCTCTCTATAGATATGATAAAGCTGAAATACCTCCTACTAAGTTTGCTAGCCAATGCTTGGATGAATTTGATAACTTTATGGTTAAGCAAGAAGATTTTAATGCTTATTTTGGTAGATAATTGAAACATAATGCTTATATGATTGAACACTTGAGTGATTATATGGCTAATGTTAAAGGTGAACTTAAACTTATTAGTAAACATTCTTGTATGGTTACCACTCAAGTAGAACAAGTACTTAAAGCTCAGAATGATTTGCTCAATGAATTAAATAATAAGAATGATAATGCTGTTAGAGTTATTACTAGAGTTGGTAAAATGACTCAGGAACCTTTGTATCTTGAGGGCCATCCTAAGATAATTGAGCAAGATTCTCAGAGAAATGATGTAGATGCACCTAGTCCTTCTAAGAGGAAGAAAAAGAAAAATGATAGGACTTTGCATGCTTCTAGTGAACCTGTTGTAGACACACCTGAGAATCCTAATGATATTTCTATTTTTGATGCTGAAACACAATCTGGTAATGAACATGAACCTAGTGATAATGTTAATGATGATGTTCATGTTGATGCGCAACCTAGCAGTGATAATGATGTAGAAACTGAACCTGCTATTGATCTTGATAACCCACAATCAAAGAATCAATGTTATGATAAGACAGACTTTGTTGCTAGGAAGCACGGTAAGGAAAGAGAACCATGGGTTCAGAAACCCATGCCTTTTCCTCCCAAACCATCCAAGAAAAAGGATGATGAGGATTTTGAGCGCTTTGCTGAAATGATTAGACCTATCTTTTTGCGTATGTGTTTGACTGATATGCTTAAAATGAATCCTTATGCTAAGTACATGAAAGATATTTTTACTAATAAAAGAAAGGTACCGGAAGCTGAAATTTCCACCATGCTTGCTAATTATACTTTTAAGGGTGGAATACCTAAGAAACTAGGAGATCCCGGAGTACCAACTATACCATGCTCCATTAAAAGAAACTATGTTAAAACTGCTTTATGTGATCTTGGAGCTTGTGTTAGTGTTATGCCTCTCTCTTTATATCGTAGACTTGATTTGAATAAGTTGACACCTACTGAAATATCTTTGCAAATGGCTGATAAATCAACTGCTATACATGTCGGTATTTGTGAGGATGTGCCTATTGTGGTTGCAAACATTACTATTTTAACGGACTTTGTTATTCTTGATATTCCCGAGGACTATAGTATGTCTATTATTCTTGGAAGACCCTTTTTGAATACTGCAGGGGCTGTTATTGATTGCACCAAAGGCAATGTCACTTTTCATGTTAATGGTAATGAGCATGCGGTACACTTTCCAAGGAAACAACCTCAAGTCCACAGTATCAATTCTATTGGAAAAATTTCAACTATTACTATTGGAGGTTTTGAATTTCCTCTTCCTACTGTCAAGAAGAAATATGATATTCTTATTATTGGGGACATGCATATCCCCGTTGAGGTAACCTAGTGTCATTCGAAAATTCCCCGGTTCCATGTTATTCGGAATGAGTTTGTTAACAAGACCTGATCAACCTTGTTAGTGGATTCCTTTTGATGAGCATGAGATGGATGAATTTAGAAAACACAACTCTCTGTACCCTATTTTTACTTTCTATTATTTATATTAAATAAAGCAAAATAGTATTTTTTTCTGTCTCTTTTCTGAATTATCCATGCAATAAAAAATACCCCGAAAATAAAAGTTCTCCAAATGCCCTGAAATTTAAATATGATTTTTTTCTGGAATATTTGAGAATATGTGGCACTGAGAACACACCAGGGGGAGCAAGCACCTGGCCACGAGGGTGGAGGGCACGCCCCCTGCCTCATGGGCCCATGGTGGCTCCCCTCCACTTATTCCACCTACCACATACTCCTTCTTCCTCCCAAAAACATCACTAGCCAGCTCAAACCCGAGTCCAAGCTCATCTTGCTGCCATTTTCGATCTCCTTGCTCAAAGCTCCATTCATAAAACTGCTTTGGGGGATTGTTCTTTGGTATGTGACTCCTCCAATGGTCCAATTAGTTTTTTTCTAGTGCTTTATTCATTGCATATTTTGCTGCTTAGGTGACCCTGTTCTTGAGCTTGCATGTCAAATTTATGTGGTCAAAAATAGTTTTGATGCATGATATTGTCTCTAGGCACTTGTAGGAGTAGTTGCTATCAATTTTGTTGAGTTTGGTTCACTTTTATTTTGAAGTTACTAAAAAATTTAGAAATTTTTCAAAGAAATATGTTTAGGAAAATGTAGCAAGGTGGTCCTTCAAGGAAGCAAGGACCCAGGCTCGCAATACGCGATGCCGATGATGAACCACCGAGGGAAGCTCAGGTGCGGGCTTGTGAATGGCCGTCAGAGGACTTTATGGATCGAGCAGGAATCAAAGAAGAATTTAACGCGTATGTGCGTAATGCCGATCTTGAGAGCTTCGAGGCAGATAAGTGCTGCCAATACCACTATCTCACCGATTCCTTTGTGAGGAGGTTTGAATTTTCATCATCACGCAATTCTCAAACTATCCTATTTGTTCTTTATGAAAATTCTTATACTATGGACTTAGAGGATTTTAATACTACTTGCAAACTTCCACAATGGGGCAGCACTAGTGAGCCTCGCAAATCTAAGTTTAGAGATTTTCTTGCTAGTATAACTGTGGGGGAATCTAGAGATATAACACAAGCTACAATATGGAGCATTTATTTTCCTTCTATACATTATTTTGCTCTCTTCATAGGTAGGTGCATAGATGGTAAGGATGAAGCATGTCACATGTGTGTCCCTGACCTCAATGTTCTTAGGAGTCCTGTATTAGGAGATAAACATTATAATGTGGGAGCCATTGTTGCACGTAGGTTGCATAATAATAGATTTAATGGAGATTTCTTTGGTGGAATTTATGCAACTCATCTAGCTAATTTTCTTGATATACCCATACGTGGGTATGATATTGAGTTGCCTCCTGTTTATTTAGATTATGAGGCTATGGTTCATCATCAGTTTGTTGAGACGAACGATCAGTTTCTCCAGTACCGACTAATCTTTGACAGACGACGCACCTATCATGTCGCTCTCCCTGCTCCTACTTTCTTTGACTTTCAGGCAAAAGGGAGATATGTTATAACCAGGGAGGAGGCGACCGAGTACGAGAGGAGGGCGGAGACAGCTCGCCTCCAAGCTGTAGATCATCAGGCAATTGCCACTGCATCTCAGTACGACCCCAGCTACAACTTTGGATATCCGCCAGGCCAGCCGTGGCCATAGACCAACTTAGGCCAAAAGCCTAAGCTTGGGGGAGTACGTATTTCCCACCGACATTACATTCATGTTCACACACTCATGCTAGTTGCCGGTGCTCATACTTTTTCATTGTAATATCCATGCTAGTTTATTTTCCTTTTTATGGTTTCTTCTTGTGTGTTTGATAAACCTTAAGAAAAACCAAAAAAATAGTTGTAGCTTTTAGTTAGTTTACTTTTCATGCTGTAGTAGTAATAATTAAAAAGAAAACCCAAAAATATTTCTCGTTCTTCTTTTTCTTGTTGGGAGCTTTTCCGTGTAAATAGTTTTATTTCTTTCTTGTTCTTTGGGGGTCGAGAGGAGAAGACCATAATGAAAATGTTGAGTGGCTCTTATATGCATTATTGTTGATCTAACAAAGAGCCCATTACCTTGTCTTCTCTCTTGAATTGAATGCTTGCAGATTCCAGCTTAGTCCAATGCACATGCACTGTTATTATTATCCACACTATTCGGTGGTGTAAGTGAAAGGCAATAATGATGATTATATGATGAACTTATTGAGATGAGAAAAGCTGGTATGAACTCGACCTCTATTGTTTTGGTAAATATGATTAGTTCACCGTTCCTAATTCAGCCTATTATGAATAAACATGTTTGCAATGACAATTAGAGATTATAGTTGCTTATGCCATGCTTAATTAGCTAGGAGCTTATAATGCTTTACCTTGCGTGCCAACATGCTATTAAAATGGTTGTGATGTGGTATGATAGGGTGGTATCCCCCTTTTGAACGATTCGAGTGGCTTGACTTGGCACATGTTCACGCATGTAGTTGAAACAAAATCAACATAGCCTCTACGATATTTATGTTCATGGTGCATTATATCCTACTCATGCTTGCATTCGGTGTTGATAAATTTTAATGCATGTTCATGACTGTTGTCGCTCTCTAGCTGGTCGCTTCCCAGTCTTTTTCTAGCCTTCACTTGTACTAAGCGGGAATACTGCTTTTGCATCCAACCCCATAAACCCCAAAGGTATTCCATATGAGTCCACCATACCTACCTATATACGGTATCTACCTACCGTTCCAAGTGAACTTGTATGTGCCAAACTCTAAACCTTCAAATAAACATTCTATTTTGTATGCTCGAATAGCTCATGTATCAACTAGGGTTGTCTGTATCTTCCATGTTAGGCGGGTTATTCTCAAGAGGAGTGGACTCCGCTCCTCACTCACGAGAAAATGGCTGGTCACCGGGATACCCAGTCCCATTCTTTATGCAAATCAAATCAAAATAATTGCAAAGAAAACTCCCCCGGGACTCTTGTTAGTTGGAGGCACTCGTTGTTTCGAGCAAGCCATGGATTGATGCTTGTTGGTGGAGGGGGAGTATAAACTTTACCATTCTATTTGGGAACTGCCTATAATGTGTGTAGCATGGAAGATATCGAGATCTCTTGGTTGTTATGTTGACAATGAAAGTATGCCACTCAAAATATTATTTATCTCTGTTTCAAAAACCGAGCTTTGGCACCTCTACAAATCCCCGCTTCCCTCTGCGAAGGGCCTATCTATTTACTTTTATGTTGAGTCATCATCCTCTTATTAAAAAGCACCAGCTGGAGAGCACCGCTGTCATTTGCATTCATTACTGTTAGTTTACATTGAGTATGACTTGACTGGATCTCTTTTACCATGAATTACAATGTCTAGTCAGTCCTTGATCTTTAAAGGTGCTCTGCATTTATGTTTTGCGGTCTCAGAAAGGGCTAGCGAGATACCATCCTGTTATATCATATCATGATTGTTTTGAGAAAGTGTTGTCATCCGAGATTTATTATTATTGCTTGCTAGTTGATTATACCATTGATATGAGTAAACATGGGACCTAAATGTTATTGTGAATATGGTTAGTTCATAATCTTTGCTGAAAACCTGAATGATGGCTTTACATATTTACAACAACAAGAGCAAACAGAGTTTCTAAAAGTTTTTCTTTATCACTTTCAGTTTAGCAACTGAATTGCTTGAGGACAAGCAAAGGTTTAAGCTTGGGGGAGTTGATACGTCTCCATCGTATCTACTTTTCCAAACACTTTTGCCCTTGTTTTGGACTCTAACTTGCATGATTTGAATGGAAGTAACCCGGACTGACGCTGTTTTCAGCAGAATTGCCATGGTGTTATTTTTGTGCAGAAATAAAAGTTCTCGGAATGACCTGAAAATCAACGGAGAATTATTTTGGAATATATAAAAAATACTGGAAGAAAGATCCACGCCAGGGGGCCCACACCCTGTCCACGAGGGCGGGGGGCGCGCCCCCTGCCTCGTGGGCCCCCTGGAGCTCCACCGACCTCAACTCCAACTCCATATATTTGTGTTCAGGGAGAGAAAAATCAGAGAGAAGGATTCATCGTGTTTTACGATACAGAGCCGCCGCCAAGCCCTAAACTCTCTCGGGAGGGCTGATCTGGAGTCCGTTCGGGGCTCCGGAGAGGGGAATCCGTCGCCATCATCATCATCAACCTTCCTCCATCACCAATTTCATGATACTCACCGCCGTGCATGAGTAATTCCATCGTAGGCTTGCTGGACAGTGATGGGTTGGATGAGATTTATCATGTAATCGAGTTAGTTTTGTTAGGGTTTGATCCCTAGTATCCACTATGTTCTGAGATTGATGTTGCTATGACTTTGCTATGCTTAATGCTTGTCACTAGGGCCCGAGTGCCATGATTTCAGATCTGAACCTATTATGTTTTCACCAATATATGAGAGTTCTTGATCCTATCTTGCAAGTCTATAGTCACCTACTATGTGTTATGATCCGGCAACCCCGAAGTAACAACAGTCGGGACCACTCCCGGTGATGACCGGAGTTTGAGGAGTTCATGTATTCACTGTGTGTTAATGCTTTGGTCTGGTACTCTATTAAAAGGAGGCCTTAATATCCCTTAGTTTCGAATAGGACCCCGCTGCCACGGGAGGGTAGTACAAAAGATGTCATGCAAGCTCTTTTCCATAAGCACGTATGACTATATTCGGAATACATGCCTACATTACATTGATGAACTAGAGCTAGTTCTGTGTCACCCTAGGTTATGACTGTTACATGATCGATCGCATCCGTCATAATTCTCTATCACCGATCCATTGCCTATGAGCTTTCCATATATTGTTCTTTGCTTATTTACTTTTCCGTTGCTACTGTTACAATCACTATAAACCAAAATTGCTACCGTTACTTTTACCACTGTTACCACTACTATCATATTACTTTGCTACTAAATACCTTGCTGCAGATATTAAGTTTCCAGGTGTGTTTGAATTGACAACTCAGCTGCTAATACTTGAGAATATTCTTTGGCTCCCCTTGTGTCGAATCAATAAATTTGGGTTGAATACTCTACCCTCGAAAATTTTTGCGATCCCCTATACTTGTGGGTCATTAGTAAGATCCGCACCAGAGTGGTACGGTAATCCTGTTCTGGAACTCATGTTACTAGACCATGACGAACCTACGAACTATGAGGAAGCGATGATGAGCCCAAATTCCACAAAATGGCTTGAGGCCATGAAATCTGAGATAGGATCCATGTATGAGAACAAAGTACTTACTTTGATTGACTTTCCCGATGATCAGTGAGTCATTAAATGGACCTTCAAGAGGAAGACGGACGATGACAATAGTGTTACTATCTACAAAACTCGAATTGTCGCAAAAACATTTTCGACAAGATCAAGGTGTTGACTACGATGAGATTTTCTCACTCGCATCGATGCTTAAAAGTATGTCTGAATCATGTTAGCAGTTGCCGCATTTATGAAATCTGGCAAATGGATGTCAAAACTGCATTCCTTAATGGATTTCTTAAAGAAGAGTTGTATATGATGCAACCAGGAAGTTTTGTCAATCCTAATGGTGCTAACAAAATGAGCAAGCTCCAACGATCCATCTATGGACTGGTGCAAGCATCTCGGAGTTCGAATATATACTTTGATAAAGTGATCAAATCATATGGTTTTATACAGACTTGTGATGAAGCCTGTTTTTACAAGAAAGTGAGTGGGAGCACTACAACATTTCTGATAAGTATATGTGAATGACATATTGTTGATCAGAAATAATGTAGAATATTCTGGAAAGCATAAAGGAGTGTTGGAAAGGAGTTTTTCAAAGAAAGACCTCGGTGAAGCTACTTACATATTGAGCATCAAGATCTATAGAGATAGATCAAGACGGTTGATAAGTTTTTTCAATGAGTACATACCTTGACAAGATTTTGAAATAGTTCAAAATGGAACAGTCAAAGAAGGAGTTCTTGCGTGTGTTGCAAGGTGTGAAGTTGAGTAAAGACTCAAAACCCGACCACGGCAGAAAATAGAAAAGAATGAAAAGTCATTCCCTATGCCCCAGTCATAGGTTCTATAAAGTATGTTATGTTGTGTACCAGTCCTACTGTATACCTTAGCATGATTCTGACAAGGGAGTACAATAGTGATCTAGGAGTAGATCACTGGACAGCGGTCAAAACTATCCTTAGAGGACTAAGGAAATATTTCTCGGTTATGGAGGTGATAAAAGAGTTCGTCGTAAAGAGTTACGTCGATGCAAGCTTTTTACATCAATCTAGGTGACTCTAAGTCTCAATCAGGATACATATTGAAAGTGGGAGCAATTATCTAGAGTAGCTCCGTGCAGAGTATTGTAGACATAGAAATTTGCAAAATACATACGGATCTGAATGTTGCAGACCATAGACTAAACATCTCTCACAAGCAAAACATGATCACTCTTTGGGTTTTAATCACATAGCAATGTGAACTAGATTATTGACTCTAGCAAACCCTTTGGGTGTTAGTCACATGGAGATGTGAACTATTGGTGTTAAATCACATGACTATGTGAACTAGATTATTGACTCTAGTGCAAGTGGGAGACTGAAGGAAATATGCCCTAGAGGCAATAATAAAGTTGTTATTTATATTTCCTTATATCATGATAAAATTTTTATTATTCATGCTAGAATTGTATTAACTGGAAACTTAGTACATGTGTGAATACATAGACAAACAGAGTGTCACTAGTATGCCTCTACTTGACTAGCTCATTGAATCAAAGATGGTTAAGTTTCCTAGCCATAGACATGAGTTGTCATTTGATTAACGGGATCACATCATTAGAAAATGATGTGATTGACTTGACCCATTCCGTTAGCTTAGCATTCGATCATTTAGTATATTGCTATTGCTTTCTTAATGACTTATACATGTTCCTATGACTATGAGATTATGCAACTCCAGATTACCGGAGGAACACTTAGTGTGCTACCAAACATCACAACGTAACTGGGTTATTATAAAGGTGCTCTACAGGTGTCTCCGATGGTACTTGTTGAGTTGGGATAGATCGAGATTAGGATTTGTCACTCCGATTGTCGGAGAGGTACCTCTGGGCCCTCTCGGTAATGCACATCACTATAAGCCTTGCAAGCAATGCAACTAATGAGTTAGTTGCGGGATAGTGCATTACAGAACGAGTACAGAGACTTGCCGGTAATGAGATTGAACTAGGTATTGAGATACCGACGATTGAATCTCGGGCAAGTAACATACCGATGACAAAGGGAACAACGTATGTTGTTATGCGGTTTGACCGATAAAGATCTTCGTAGAATATGTAGGAGCCAATATGAACATCCAGGTTCCGCTATTGGTATTGACCGGAGACGTGTCTCGGTCATGTCTACATAGTTCTCGAACCCGTAGGGTCCGCACGCTTAACGTTCGGTGACGATCGGTATTATGAGTTTATGTGATTTGATGTACCGAAGGTAGTTTGGAGTAAAGATTGATATATTGGACGACTATATTCAGACATCGGAAATGTTCCGAGTGATTCGGGTATTTTTCAGAGTACCGGGGAGTTACAGGAATACAGGGAAGAAGTATTGGGCCTCATGGGCCAAGTGGTGGAAGAGAGGAGGCAGGGCGCGCGACCCCCCTAGCCCAAACTGAATTGGACTAGGGGGCCGGCCCCCCTTTCCTCCTTTCCTCCCTCTCCTTCCTTTTCCCCTTCCCCCTTGAGGGCGTCCTGGACTAAGGGGTCCTCGGGCGTCCGTCATGTTATCCATGGGCCGGACTAATGGGCTGTGAAGACATGAAGGCCGAAGACTGTACCCGTGTCCGGATTGGACTCTCCTTGGCATGGAAGGCAAGCTTGGCGACCGAAGATGAAGATTCCTTCTTATGTAACTGACTCTATGTAAACCCTAGATCCCCCCGGTGTCTATATAAACCGGAGGGGTTAGTCCGGAAAGGATATATTCATTACCGTAGTCATACAGGCTAGGCTTCTAGGGTTTAGCCATTACGATCTCGTGGTAGATCAACTCTTGTAACACTCATATTCATCAAGATAAATCAAGCAGGACGTAGGGTATTACCTCCATAGAGAGGGCCCGAACCTGGGTAAACATCGTGTCCCCCGTCTCCTGTTACCATCGATCCTAGAAACACAGTTCGGACCCCCTACCCGAGGTCCGCCGGTTTTGACACCGACATTGATGCTTTCATTGAGAGTTCCACTGTGCCGTCAATGAAAGGTTTGATGGCCCCTTCAATCGTCTATGGTGATGCTGTCCAAGGAGAAACTTTCCTCCCCGAACAGATCTTCGTGTTCGGCGGCTTCGTACTGCGGGCTAACTCGCTTGGTCACCTGGAGCAGATCGATAGCTACGCCCCTGGCCACCAGGTTAGATTTGGGAGCCTGAACTACACCGCAGATATCCATGGAGACTTGATCTTCAGTGGATTTGGGACCGCGGCGATCGCTCCCCTTCACTCCGATGAACGTGACCTAAATCTGTCATCGGACCAGATTCAGGAGATGACACCTGTTGTTGCAATGGCCTTAGAACCAGAGCAGATCGTGCCATTCGAGGCCACAGAGTCCGCGACGCTAGAGACACTCGCAGACTCGACACCCTGCAATATTTGCGCTAACAGAACTCCGGACTCGTCTCCGGCCACAAGTTCCGGACCATGTACGCTTGCGGACACCGATCTAGATCGGTTATCGATCTTTGAATTCATCGCCGTAGACGTTTTTCAGCACTCACCTTTGGGCGATGTGCTAAACTCTTTAAAGAACTTGTCCTTGGAGGACTCACAGCCGAACTATGTTCGGTACGAGCCAGAGGCTGATGATGGGAAATTTTGCTTCCCACCCGTCACCCACTTCATAGCCATCATCGATGACTTAACCGACGCGCTTGATTACGGCTCCGAAGACATCGACGGTATGGACGACCATGCCGACCAGGAGCAAGGCCAACACCCGCTGAGGGAGTCCTGGATTAGGGGGTGTTCGGATAGCCGAACTATACCTTCAGCCGGACTCCTGGATTATGAAGATACAAGATTAAAGACTCCGTCCTGTGTCCGGAAGGGGCTTTCCTTGGCGTGGAAGGCAAGCTTGGCGATACGGATATGAAGATCTCCTACCATTGTAACCGACTTTTTGTAACCCTAACCCTCTCCAGTGTCTATATAAACCGGAGGGTTTTAGTCCGTAGGACAACGTACACATCAACAATCATACCATAGGCTAGCTTCTAGGGTTTAGCCTCTTCGATCTCGTGGTAGATCTACTCTTGTACTACCCATATCATCAATATTAATCAAGCATGACGTAGGGTTTTACCTCCATCGAGAGGGCCCGAACCTGGGTAAAACTTCATGTCCCTTGCCTCCTATTACCATACGGCCTAGACGCACAGTTCGGGACCCCCTACCCGAGATCCGCCGGTTTTGACATCGACATTGGTGCTTTCATTGAGAGTTCCTCTGTGTCGTCGCCGTCAGGCTCGATGGCTCCTACGATCATCAATAGTGATGCAGTCCAGGGTGAGACCTTCCTCCCCGGACAGATCTTCGTCTTCGGCGGCTTCGCACTGCGGGCCAATTCACTTGGCCGTCTGGAGCAGATCGAAAGCTACGCCCCTGGCCGTCAGGTCAGATTTGGAAGTTTAAACTACACGGCTGACATCCGCGGGGACTTGATCTTTGACGGATTCGAGCCACTGCCGAGCGCGCCGCACTGTCCCGACGAGCATGATCTAGCTCTGCCGCCGAACAGTGCCCTGGAGGCCGCACCCGCATCAGCTCCGACCCTTAATTCGGAGCCAACTGCGCCGATCGAGGATGGGCGGTTGGACGCCACCTCGGGGGCTGCGATCCCAACGGCGATTGAGCCAAACACCAGCCCCGTACTCTGTGAGACTCATGACTCCAAGGAGCCGGACTCCTCTCCGGACTCCGAACCCTCCGCGCCCCTGCCGATCGAATCCGATTGGGCGCCGATTATGGAGTTTACTGCCGCAGACATCTTTCAGCACTCGCCTTTCGGCGATATCCTGAAGACACTGAAGTCTCTCTCTTTATCAAGAGAGCCCTGGCCGGACTACGGTCAGCAAGGTTGGGGTACGGATGATGAAGAAATTCAAAACCCACCCACCACCCACTTTGTAGCCACTATCGACGACTTAACCGACATGCTCGACTTCGACTCCGAAGACATCGACGGTATGGATGCCGATGAAGGAGATGATGAAGAACCAGCACCTACCAGGCCCTGGAAAGCCACCTCGTCATATGACATATACATGGTGGACACCCCAAAAGAGGGAGATGGCGATGGAACAGCGGAGGATGACCCCTCCAAGAAACAGCCTAAGCGCCAGCGTCAGCGGCGCCGCTCAAAATCCCGCCAAAACAAATACGGTGATTCCAGCATAGGAGATAATAATACTTCGAAAAGTTCCGAAGAAAATCCCCTCCAGCAAGATTTAGCACAGAAGGATGGAGAAAACATCCCTCATGAGAGAGCGACAGACAGAGAGGTCGAGGACGATAATTATATGCCTCCCTCCGAAGAGGAGGCAAGCCTCGACGACGACGAATTCGTCGTGCCAGAGGATCCCATTGAGCAAGAGCGTTTTCAACGCAGGCTTATGGCCACGGCAAGAAGCCTCAAGAAAAAACAGCAACAGCTTAGAGCTGATCAAGATTTGCTAGTCTACAGATGGACTGAAGTCCTTGCGGCCGAAGAGCATAAACTCGAACGCCCCTCCAAGAGCTACCCAAAGCGCAGGTTGCTACCCCGATTAGAGGAGGAAGCACTTGATGCGGCCGACCGGCCACCTTGTGGCTGCGATAGAGAGGCCTCTCGGCCCTCCACTCAAGCCGCACCCCGTACCAAGGCACGGGAATATGTGCCGGACTTACGAGATATGTTGGAGGACAAGGCAGGGCAAACAAGATCGATCTACAGATCGCGGGGGCGCCCCACGGCTCGAGACGGTAACCGTCACGCCGGCCACAAATTCGGCAGGGCCGAACACATTAGACAAAGCTCATTGGAGCTACGTCATGATATATCCCAGTACAGAGGCACCGCACACCCACTATGCTTCACAGACGAAATAATGGATCATCAAATACCCGAGGGTTTCAAACCCGTAAACATCGAATCATATGATGGCACAACAGATCCTGCGGTATGGATCGAGGATTATCTCCTTCATGTCCACAATGCCCGCGGCGATGATTTCCACGCCATTAAATACCTCCCACTCAAGCTTAAAGGACCAGCTCGGCATTGGCTTAACAGCTTGCCAACAGGATCAATCAGTTGTTGGGAGGACCTGGAAGCCGCATTCTGTAGGATCGAAAGTATATCTAGAGGGGGGGGGGGTGATTAGACTACTTGACCAAATAAAAACTTAACCTTTTCCCAATTTTAGTTCTTGGAAGATTTTAGCTATTGTAGGACAAGTCAAGCAATCATCACACAATTCAAGCAAGCATGCAAAGAGTATATTGGCAGCGGAAAGTAAAGCATGCAACTTGCAAGAATGTAAAGGGAAGGGTTTGGAGAAATCAAACGCAATTGGAGACACGGATGTTTTTCCCGTGGTTCGGATAGGTGGTGCTATCCTACATCCACGTTGATGGAGACTTCAACCCACAAAGGGTAACGGTGTAGCAACCTCTTCTTCCTCTTCCTCTTCCATGATGGAAGCCTTTCCAAGCACTCTGGCTACGGTCTTCTTGACCCTTTCCTTCCTCTTCTTGCCTTCAGCAGCAACTGGCTCTATGGGTGCAGGCTTTTCAGTTGAAGCTCTATCCTTTGACATAGGCTGCCTGCCTGCTGGCCTTTTGATCTTCAGTCCTGGCTTTGTGCCTTGAGCTGGCTCAACTCTCTTTGATGTGGCCTCTTCCTCTGCCACATAATCTTCATCTTCAGAATCTGAAGTTCCCTTCTTCCTCTGTCGAGTGGCAACTTTTGGCAGATTGCTTGGGGTACTTCTGCTGCCATCATCTGAAGAGCTGGAGGGACTAGTGCCCTCACTCATCACCACTTGCTGTTCTGACACATTCTGGCTGTCACTCTGATCTGACATGTTGAACAAGCTGACTGCTGACCCTGTGAATAGTTTATAGATGAGGTAGAGTGGATGAGCATCACAAAATGCAGAGATCTTTGCAAAAGAATGATCCAAAAACTTAGTTTTAGTTTCCCACTGAAATCATCTCGGATCTACCGATTTTCAAACTCGGTGATACCGAAGCAGTTTTGGAACCTAAACTAGTGAACTCGGTTGGACCGAGTCACAGTTCGGTGGCACCGAGACTGCTAGGGTTTCACAGAGTTCCAAAATCGGTCACACCAATAAGTAATTCTCGGTCAGACCGAGTCTCACTTGTGCAATGGCATAAGCCAAATCGGTGGGACCGAGTTTTTCAACTCGGTGGGTCCGAGATGGTTTCGGCGGAAACCTAACCCTAAAATTTTCGAATCAAACCTAATCTACGAGCGCATTGACTGGATAGGAGTGTTTCAATCGTGGCAAGAATCATGATGATCACAATGTGCTAAGAATTGGATTGGGGAATAGCACAAAGATCGAGTCCATACCCTAGTTCGGCGGAGACTCGCTACGGCGGCAACGGTGGGGTAGAATTCCCGTTGACAGCGACGGAGACCAGCGACTGGAGGCGGCTGGCGGCGAGGAGACGATCCGGAGACCACGTTGGCAGAGCAGGCTATCGCGCGGGCGAAGGGGTTCGGAGAAATTTCCAAAATTTTGCCTGTGACTATATATAGCCCGACCCTGTCGGTGTGACCGAGTGGAACAACTCGGTGGCACCGAGATTCATAACTGCAAGCAGTTACTGAAACTCGGTGTGACCGAAATGTTCAAAACGGTTGCACCGAGATCGAAAACCTAGATCAACTAAATGATCTCGGTAGGACCGAAAGTGGGGTATCGGTTAGACCGAGAATCATAAAGAGGTTTTGGAAGTTTAAGTCTATGACGAATCGGGGACTCCGAGCGCTCCTCACACAGAGTGGTTCGAATCTGACTTGATCAAATTTTGTGATGCAGCATGAATAGAGTTTGAGACGAGAAAAGCATAGATAGCTAGAGGAGGTTCTTAGGCATTCTTGTCCATCCACTTGGCAAAAGGAAATAAAACCAAACAATCAAAACAACAAGTGGATGTCCTCGAATGAGTAAAATATGCAACCAGCATGCTCACACAATAAGATGGCAAATGAAATATGTGACAAGGCATGCACAACCAATTCTAGCATCTACCAAGCAATTTGCGATGACTAGGTCATCTATATATGAGTATATTGACTTAGGAGTCAAGTGAGAACACTTGATCATAGGTCATACTCATCGTTTAAGCTCAAGTGGGGTTACCACTTTTACATAAAGCATTGTTGTGTTCACATCTTTAGAGTTGCTTTAGCTCAAGTCTTAGAGTAAAGCTCCCCCTAGATGTGATATCCCCCCTTAGAGGGATGAACTAACCTCGGGTTTTGTCGATGATGACTTCATGTAGATGTTGAAGATGTGGATGCTCAATGTTGATGTAGATCACTTGGAGCTATCCATTTGAGTGAATTGCACTTTCAATACTTACATGAGTTAGTCCCACAAGGAACAAACAAGGATATCCATAGACATAGAGTGATGCACACACAAGATGATGTCCATGAAAACTTTTAGGTTACCCTGTCCCTTGTCTTACCAACAAGAGGGTTTGTGACTCCTTGAACTAGTGCAAGATGTGGAAGTTGATTGCACTTGTTCTTGCCAAAATGATAAGAGTGAAGTATGTTGGCGGAGTCACCCTCAAGAACTCTCTAGTTCTTCTTCTTTTGGATCCACACCATCTTGATGGGAATCCTTGGAGTTGTAGTCGTACTTGATGAAGTGGAACTTGAAGTAGTCTTAGGAATCCACTTGACTAAGGTCTTAGGAGCTTCTTCAAATGCATCAATTTCCTCTTGAAGCTTGTCCTTGCCTTTTTTCTTGTAGTCTTGTGGTGGAAGATCATCTTGAGCTTGTGTCCCCTTGAAGGAAGTATCATACTTATCTTGTTGAGGAACAAACTTTGTCTTGGGGTATTGATCTTCTTCCCACTCAACTCCATTGGCATTGAACTTTCGTTCAAAACCAACACCTTGATTCTTCCGGTGCATTCCTTGCTTGCGCACAATTTCCTCGAATTGCTTACTCCCGGCAAGGCTTTTGTACACTCCTTTCTCTATAATTCCTTTCAATAAGCTATTTTCTTGCTCAAGTGTAACTTGGCTAAGAGAATCATTAGTGGAATCAAGAGAACTACTAGAAGCAACAATATTGGATTTAGCATGATCATTGTTACTACTAGAGGAAGAATCTTTCTTGTTCTTGTTATTAGACTTGACTTGAGGCATGTAAGTGGATAAGAGTAAACGCTTGGCAATGTGAGAAGAACTTTTCTTGTGGAGATCATCATTGATTGCTTTTAAGAACTCATGCTCTTGCTCAAGATTGAGCTTTTCAAAGCGTAATTTCTCATGATCTCTTAAAAGTTCTCAATGATCTTCGAAGATAGTTTCATGAGCTAACTTAAGAGTGTTTAGTTCTTTAGTTAGAGCCTCAATCTTCTCCTTATCATTGTCATTCGTTTTATCTTGATTAGCATGATTAATTGACGTTTCATCATAGTCTTCATCACTAGAGTTGTCAACAAGCAAATCATCACCTAACAAGTCATCTTCATCACTATTGAAATCAACACACTCGGGGTGTGTTACCTTAGGACCTTTGGCCATGAAGCATCTTCCAATTCCTTCATTTGGTGAGTCAAATATGTCGTAGGAGTTGGTTGGCACAAGTGCTAGACCGGCAACACCTTCATCTTGAGTATCTTCGGAGTCGGGGTGATAACTTCTTTCGGAGTGGCTGTCGGAGTCGGAGCCAGATACCCATTCACCAACATGAGCTTGATGTCTTCGTCTTGTGTAGCTCCTTGATGATTTATCCTTCCTTTCCGAATCCTTGCTCCTCCGTGAGTATCTTCGTTCATAGCGATCATCTCTACTCCTTCTCTCTCTTGGTGGTGATTCTTTGCTTCTTCTTTTTGGAGAATCTTCTCTTCTCTTGTAGGGAGCCGTAAACTCATTGGAATAGTGTCCGGGTCTTCCACAACTGTAGCAGTTTCGCTCTCGACTAGAAGATCTTTTGTCATTGTAGGACCTTGACTTGAAGCTTCTATCTTTGCTTCTACTCTTGTAGAACTTGTTGAAGTTCTTCACCATTAAGCTCAATTCTTCATTGAAGTCTTGTTTCTCACTTGATGATGTAGGGGCTTCACACGAGGCTTTGTAGGCACCACTTGATTTGTTGTGAAGTTCCTCTTTATCCTTAAGTGACATCTCATGAGCAACAATTCTTCCAATCACCTCCGTTGGCTTGAGATCTTTGTAATTGGGCATAATTTGGATCAATGTGCACACGGTATCATATTTTCCATCCAAGGCTCTTAGAATCTTCTTGATGATGAATCTATCGGTCATCTCTTCACTTCCTAAGCCGGTAATCTCATTTGTGATGAGAGCAAGCCTAGAGTACATTTCAGCGACACCTTCACCATCCTTCATTTTGAACTTGTCAAGTTGACTTTGAAGCACATCCAACTTGGATTCCTTGACGGAGTCGGTACCTTCGTGCATATCAATCAAAGTGTCCCAAATTTCCTTTGCATTCTCAAGACGGCTGATTTTGTTGAATTCTTCGGGGCACAATCCGTTGAAGAGAATATCACAAGCTTGAGCATTGTATTGCAACATCTTCAACTCATCCGCGGTAGCTTCACGGTTTGGTTCTTTCCCATCAAAGAAGTCACCTTGCAAACCAACACACACAATAGCCCAAACGGCGGGGTTATGTCCAAGAATATGCATTTTCATTTTATGCTTCCAACTAGCAAAATTAGTACCATCAAAGTAAGGACCTCTACGGTGATAATTTCCCTCGCTAGACGCCATACTCTCCTAGGTTGTGAAACCAAGGCTATGACCACCAAAAGCTATGGAGATCAAAGCAAATGGAGACCAAAGCTCTGATACCACTTGTAGGATCGAAAGTATGTCTAGAGGGGGGGTGATTAGACTACTTGACCAAATAAAAACTTAACCTTTTCCCAATTTTAGTTCTTGGAAGATTTTAGCTATTGTAGGACAAGTCAAGCAATCATCACACAATTCAAGCAAGCATGCAAAGAGTATATTGGCAGCGGAAAGTAAAGCATGCAACTTGCAAGAATGTAAAGGGAAGGGTTTGGAGAAATCAAACGCAATTGGAGACACGGATGTTTTTCCCGTGGTTCGGATAGGTGGTGCTATCCTACATCCACGTTGATGGAGACTTCAACCCACAAAGGGTAACGGTTGCGCGAGTCCACAAAGGGATCCACCCACAAAGGATGACGGTTGGGCGAGTCCACAAAGGGCTCCACCCACAAAGGGTCCACAAAGAAGCAACCACCCACAAAGGGTCCACGAAGAAGCAACCTTGTCTATCCCACCATGGCCATCGCCCACACAGGACTTGCCTCACTAGCGGTAGATCTTCACGAAGTAGGCGATCTCCTTGCCCTTACAAACTCCTTGGTTCAACTCCACAATCTTGTCGGAGGCTCCCAAGTGACACCTAGCCAATCTAGGAGACACCACTCTCCAAGAAGTAACAAATGGTGTGTAGGTAATGAACTCCTTGCTCTTGTGCTTCAAATGATAGTCTCCCCAACACTCAACTCTCTCTCATAGGATTTGGATTTGGTGGAAAGAAGATTTGAGTGGAAAGCAACTTGGGAAGGCTAGAGATCAAGATTCATATGGTAGGAATGGAATATCTTGGTCTCAACACATGAGTAGGTGGTTCTCTCTCAGAACATATGAGTAGGAATTGTGTATGTGTTCTGATGGCTCTCTCCACGAATGAAGAGGAGGTGGAGGGTATATATAGCCTCCACACAAAATCCAACCGTTACACACAGTTTTCCAATCTCGGTGGGACCGAATCAACAAACTCGGTCAGACCGAAAATGTAAACCTAGTGACCGTTAGAGATTTTCGGTGGGACTGACATGCAACTCGGTGGGACCGATATGGTTAGGGTTTGGGCATAACGTAATCTCGGTGAGACCGATTACACAAACTCGGTGAGACCAATTTTGGTAATTAGCTAACCAGAGAGTTGGTCAGGCAAACTCGGTGGGACCGATTTGCTCTTTCGGTGAGACCAAAAAGTTACAAAAAGGAAACACTGAATTTACATTGCAATCTCGGTGGGACCGATTCGCTCTTTCGGTGAGACCGAAAAGTTACGAAAGGGAAACAGAGAGTTTGCAATCCCATCTCGGTGAGACCGAGATCCCTATCGGTAGAACCGAATTGCTAGGGTTTGGCAGTGGCTTAAGACAAGTGAAACTCGGTGGCGCCGGATAGGAAGAATCGGTAGGACCGAGTTTGGCTTAGGGTTTAGGTCATATGTGGATATGGGAAAGTAGTTGAGGGTTTTGGAGCATATCACTAAGCACATGAAGGAAGAGGCTCATTAAGCAACACCTCATCCCTCCTTGATAGTATTGGCTTTTCCTAAGGACTCAATGTGATCTTGGATCACTAAAATATGAAAAGAAGAGTCTTGAGCTTTTGAGCTTGAGCCAATCGTTTTTCCTTAGCATTTTGAGGGTTCCACTTTCACATCCATGCCATGCCAATCATTGAGCTTTCCTGAAATAGTCATCTTGGAATAGCATTAGCTCAATGAGCTATATGTTGTTATGAATTACCAAAATCACCTAGGGATAGTTGCACTTTCAATCTCCCCCTTTTTGGTAATTGATGACAACATATAGATCAAAGCTTCGACAAATGATAATAAGCATGAAATATATCGTCGCTTTGAGAAGTATGTGATAAGTAAGAGCTCCCCCTAAATTTATGCATATTTAAAATTTTCTTTGGACTGCAAATGCACAAAGAGTTAGAGTCATGGGTTACTCTTCCTTGTCACATACATCTTGGTGGAGCGCTTAAAATGATAAGAATGAAATACATGCACTCATCACCAAGAATAGTGAATGATCACATAAGATAGATAAGATAATAGCATTAAGCAAACATTAAGTCTAGCTTATGATCAAACACATGATCATCAATGTCTCACAGATAATGACGTAGTATCTCAAGCACTCAAAATCAAACAAAGTTCGAAAAACCACCAAATAAAGCAAGAGAGAAAAAAGCAACACTCTCTCTCTCGAAGCCTATGATCTATACGTTTTCTCACCCTTTGGCAACAAGTTACCAAAAAGTTCCTAGAAAATGCATAGTGCTAAGTCGACGCTCAGGCTTGATCTTCTGGTGGTGGTGGAGTCCGGATCACTCCAAGGACGAAGGCTTCTGTAGACGCTGAAGTAGACGCTGGAGTTGGAGCTGAAGTAGATGCTGGAGCTGGTAGAACTGAGGCTGTAGCTGGTGCTGAAGTGGTGGCTCTGGTGTCAGCAACTGGCACGGCAGACGACCTCGGACCTCGTGGCACTCTGGCAAAGGCATGAGTGGTAGTCCTGCCTCTCCTCTCCTGCATGTCATCCTGGAGCTGCTCCACTGCAGTCTGAATCTCTGTCACCTTGACATCCAAGTCATAGAACTTTTGTTCCATGATTCTCTCTAGGCTTGCCTGGTTTTGAGTTAGGGTGGCTAGTCCTTTCTCAATCCGCAGGGTGGATGCAATCAGGTAACCAAGCTGCTCTTGTTTGGTCTTCAAGAAATACTCAGATGCCTCCTCTTGAGTTGGCATCTTGGCAGCTTTCTCCTTCCTTGCCTTCTCCTTCTTTGCTTGTGCTTGGGCAGACGATGGTTCATTTTTAGTCATCACAACTTGATTGTCCTCAAAATCTGGACGGATGGGCAGGTGTTCCTTGTCCAATGAGTATATGCCCGTGCCCATCTTGGAGTTAATGAGCTCCTGAATTTGTGGGGCATATCCATAGCTCCTCTTCTGGTCTGCTGCAGTCCTCTTGATTGTTTCTACTATGAGGCTCATGACTTTGAACTTCTGAGGTACATCAAATACATGAAGCAAATTGATTGCATGGCCTCTGATCATCTTGTGATCTCCAGACTTGGGCAAGAGAGTGTGCCTCAATATCCAATTTATAGTAGGCAGCCCTGACAGAAGATAATGCACAGACCCAAACTTGAAAGTATCAAGAGCTTCATTGGGAATTTCCTTGTACATATTGGATATTGAGTTGTGGTCCATCTTCTTCTTGGCATAAATGTCCAAGTCATCTGCTTGCTCCTCTGGGGCATTGATCAACTTTGCCCATTCCTCAACAGTTGATTGGTACCTCGTACCTTCAGACATCCATGTGATCCTTCCATCTGGGTAGAAGTGTGTTGTGGAGTAGAACTGCATGATTATCTCCTCGTTCCACTTTGTGAGCTTCTGCCCAACAAAGTCTGCAACTCCACACGCACTAAAGCTGTCATATACTCCAGGGTAGTGTTCCTCATTTTCCTTCATGTAGGTCCAGTCGACCCATCTCATGTCACAAACAATTGGCTTCTTATCAAGCAGCACTGTCTCATAGAAATCTTGCTGTTCCTTGGTATGAAATATGTAGTCCACAGCAGTCCTTCTCCTTGAAGCATACGAATCTGCTTCTCTCCACTTCCTGAGCCCTGAGTCTCTCCTGAGCTTCATATCCTCAGCCACACGATGAGCATCGTTGTGGTCTAGGATCTTGGGCTTGAGCTTTCTAAGAACTTGCTCTTCATCCTCTTCTTCAACAGCTTCAGGCACTGGGGCCTTGTTCTTCTCAGCAGCAGGTATGCTCCTTGTATTTCTCTTTGGTGCTGTCTTGACCTTTGATGCAGCCTTGGGCTTAGATGCAGTAGCCCCTGATTTTATAGCATCACCCATTAGCTTGGGTGCCTTAGGTGCTGGTGTAGCAACCTCTTCTTCCTCTTCCTCTTCCATGATGGAAGCCTTTCCAAGCACTCTAGCTACGGTCTTCTTGACCCTTTCCTTCCTCTTCTTGCCTTCAGCAGCAACTGGCTCTATGGGTGCAGGCTTTTCAGTTGAAGCTCTATCCTTTGACATAGGCTGCCTGCCTGCTGGCCTTTTGATCTTCAGTCCTGGCTTTGTGCCTTGAGCTGGCTCAACTCTCTTTGATGTGGCCTCTTCCTCTGCCACATAATCTTCATCTTCAGAATCTGAAGTTCCCTTCTTCCTCTGTCGAGTGGCAACTTTTGGCAGATTGCTTGGGGTACTTCTGCTGCCATCATCTGAAGAGCTGGAGGGACTAGTGCCCTCACTCATCACCACTTGCTGTTCTGACACATTCTGGCTGTCACTCTGATCTGACATGTTGAACAAGCTGACTGCTGACCCTGTGAATAGTTTATAGATGAGGTAGAGTGGATGAGCATCACAAAATGCAGAGATCTTTGCAAAAGAATGATCCAAAAACTTAGTTTTAGTTTCCCACTGAAATCATCTCGGATCTACCGATTTTCAAACTCAGTGATACCGAAGCAGTTTTGGAACCTAAACTAGTGAACTCGGTTGGACCGAGTCACAGTTCGGTGGCACCGAGACTGCTAGGGTTTCACAGAGTTCCAAAATCGGTCACACCAATAAGTAATTCTCGGTCAGACCGAGTCTCACTTGTGCAATGGCATAAGCCAAATCGGTGGGACCGAGTTTTTCAACTCGGTGGGTCCGAGATGGTTTCGGCGGAAACCTAACCCTAAAATTTTCGAATCAAACCTAATCTACGAGCGCATTGACTGGATAGGATTGTTTCAATCGTGGCAAGAATCATGATGATCACAATGTGCTAAGAATTGGATTGGGGAATAGCACAAAGATCGAGTCCATACCCTAGTTCGGCGGAGACTCGCTACGGCGGCAACGGTGGGGTAGAATTCCCGTTGACAGCGACGGAGACCAGCGACTGGAGGCGGCTGGCGGCGAGGAGACGATCCGGAGACCACGTTGGCAGAGCAGGCTATCGCGCGGGCGAAGGGGTTCGGAGAAATTTCCAAAATTTTGCCTGTGACTATATATAGCCCGACCCTGTCGGTGTGACCGAGTGGAACAACTCGGTGGCACCGAGATTCATAACTGCAAGCAGTTACTGAAACTCGGTGTGACCGAAATGTTCAAAACGGTTGCACCGAGATCGAAAACCTAGATCAACTAAATGATCTCGGTAGGACCGAAAGTGGGGTATCGGTTAGACCGAGAATCATAAAGAGGTTTTGGAAGTTTAAGTCTATGACGAATCGGGGACTCCGAGCGCTCCTCACACAGAGTGGTTCGAATCTGACTTGATCAAATTTTGTGATGCAGCATGAATAGAGTTTGAGACGAGAAAAGCATAGATAGCTAGAGGAGGTTCTTAGGCATTCTTGTCCATCCACTTGGCAAAAGGAAATAAAACCAAACAATCAAAACAACAAGTGGATGTCCTCGAATGAGTAAAATATGCAACCAGCATGCTCACACAATAAGATGGCAAATGAAATATGTGACAAGGCATGCACAACCAATTCTAGCATCTACCAAGCAATTTGCGATGACTAGGTCATCTATATATGAGTATATTGACTTAGGAGTCAAGTGAGAACACTTGATCATAGGTCATACTCATCGTTTAAGCTCAAGTGGGGTTACCACTTTTACATAAAGCATTGTTGTGTTCACATCTTTAGAGTTGCTTTAGCTCAAGTCTTAGAGTAAAGCTCCCCCTAGATGTGATATCCCCCCTTAGAGGGATGAACTAACCTCGGGTTTTGTCGATGATGACTTCATGTAGATGTTGAAGATGTGGATGCTCAATGTTGATGTAGATCACTTGGAGCTATCCATTTGAGTGAATTGCACTTTCAATACTTACATGAGTTAGTCCCACAAGGAACAAACAAGGATATCCATAGACATAGAGTGATGCACACACAAGATGATGTCCATGAAAACTTTTAGGTTACCCTGTCCCTTGTCTTACCAACAAGAGGGTTTGTGACTCCTTGAACTAGTGCAAGATGTGGAAGTTGATTGCACTTGTTCTTGCCAAAATGATAAGAGTGAAGTATGTTGGCGGAGTCACCCTCAAGAACTCTCTAGTTCTTCTTCTTTTGGATCCACACCATCTTGATGGGAATCCTTGGAGTTGTAGTCGTACTTGATGAAGTGGAACTTGAAGTAGTCTTAGGAATCCACTTGACTAAGGTCTTAGGAGCTTCTTCAAATGCATCAATTTCCTCTTGAAGCTTGTCCTTGCCTTTTTTCTTGTAGTCTTGTGGTGGAAGATCATCTTGAGCTTGTGTCCCCTTGAAGGAAGTATCATACTTATCTTGTTGAGGAACAAACTTTGTCTTGGGGTATTGATCTTCTTCCCACTCAACTCCATTGGCATTGAACTTTCGTTCAAAACCAACACCTTGATTCTTCCGGTGCATTCCTTGCTTGCGCACAATTTCCTCGAATTGCTTACTCCCGGCAAGGCTTTTGTACACTCCTTTCTCTATAATTCCTTTCAATAAGCTATTTTCTTGCTCAAGTGTAACTTGGCTAAGAGAATCATTAGTGGAATCAAGAGAACTACTAGAAGCAACAATATTGGATTTAGCATGATCATTGTTACTACTAGAGGAAGAATCTTTCTTGTTCTTGTTATTAGACTTGACTTGAGGCATGTAAGTGGATAAGAGTAAACGCTTGGCAATGTGAGAAGAACTTTTCTTGTGGAGATCATCATTGATTGCTTTTAAGAACTCATGCTCTTGCTCAAGATTGAGCTTTTCAAAGCGTAATTTCTCATGATCTCTTAAAAGTTCTCAATGATCTTCGAAGATAGTTTCATGAGCTAACTTAAGAGTGTTTAGTTCTTTAGTTAGAGCCTCAATCTTCTCCTTATCATTGTCATTCGTTTTATCTTGATTAGCATGATTAATTGACGTTTCATCATAGTCTTCATCACTAGAGTTGTCAACAAGCAAATCATCACCTAACAAGTCATCTTCATCACTATTGAAATCAACACACTCGGGGTGTGTTACCTTAGGACCTTTGGCCATGAAGCATCTTCCAATTCCTTCATTTGGTGAGTCAAATATGTCGTAGGAGTTGGTTGGCACAAGTGCTAGACCGGCAACACCTTCATCTTGAGTATCTTCGGAGTCGGGGTGATAACTTCTTTCGGAGTGGCTGTCGGAGTCGGAGCCAGATACCCATTCACCAACATGAGCTTGATGTCTTCGTCTTGTGTAGCTCCTTGATGATTTATCCTTCCTTTCCGAATCCTTGCTCCTCCGTGAGTATCTTCGTTCATAGCGATCATCTCTACTCCTTCTCTCTCTTGGTGGTGATTCTTTGCTTCTTCTTTTTGGAGAATCTTCTCTTCTCTTGTAGGGAGCCGTAAACTCATTGGAATAGTGTCCGGGTCTTCCACAACTGTAGCAGTTTCGCTCTCGACTAGAAGATCTTTTGTCATTGTAGGACCTTGACTTGAAGCTTCTATCTTTGCTTCTACTCTTGTAGAACTTGTTGAAGTTCTTCACCATTAAGCTCAATTCTTCATTGAAGTCTTGTTTCTCACTTGATGATGTAGGGGCTTCACACGAGGCTTTGTAGGCACCACTTGATTTGTTGTGAAGTTCCTCTTTATCCTTAAGTGACATCTCATGAGCAACAATTCTTCCAATCACCTCCGTTGGCTTGAGATCTTTGTAATTGGGCATAATTTGGATCAATGTGCACACGGTATCATATTTTCCATCCAAGGCTCTTAGAATCTTCTTGATGATGAATCTATCGGTCATCTCTTCACTTCCTAAGCCGGTAATCTCATTTGTGATGAGAGCAAGCCTAGAGTACATTTCAGCGACACCTTCACCATCCTTCATTTTGAACTTGTCAAGTTGACTTTGAAGCACATCCAACTTGGATTCCTTGACGGAGTCGGTACCTTCGTGCATATCAATCAAAGTGTCCCAAATTTCCTTTGCATTCTCAAGACGGCTGATTTTGTTGAATTCTTCGGGGCACAATCCGTTGAAGAGAATATCACAAGCTTGAGCATTGTATTGCAACATCTTCAACTCATCCGCGGTAGCTTCACGGTTTGGTTCTTTCCCATCAAAGAAGTCACCTTGCAAACCAACACACACAATAGCCCAAACGGCGGGGTTATGTCCAAGAATATGCATTTTCATTTTATGCTTCCAACTAGCAAAATTAGTACCATCAAAGTAAGGACCTCTACGGTGATAATTTCCCTCGCTAGACGCCATACTCTCCTAGGTTGTGAAACCAAGGCTATGACCACCAAAAGCTATGGAGATCAAAGCAAATGGAGACCAAAGCTCTGATACCACTTGTAGGATCGAAAGTATGTCTAGAGGGGGGGTGATTAGACTACTTGACCAAATAAAAACTTAACCTTTTCCCAATTTTAGTTCTTGGAAGATTTTAGCTATTGTAGGACAAGTCAAGCAATCATCACACAATTCAAGCAAGCATGCAAAGAGTATATTGGCAGCGGAAAGTAAAGCATGCAACTTGCAAGAATGTAAAGGGAAGGGTTTGGAGAAATCAAACGCAATTGGAGACACGGATGTTTTTCCCGTGGTTCGGATAGGTGGTGCTATCCTACATCCACGTTGATGGAGACTTCAACCCACAAAGGGTAACGGTTGCGCGAGTCCACAAAGGGATCCACCCACAAAGGATGACGGTTGGGCGAGTCCACAAAGGGCTCCACCCACAAAGGGTCCACAAAGAAGCAACCACCCACAAAGGGTCCACGAAGAAGCAACCTTGTCTATCCCACCATGGCCATCGCCCACACAGGACTTGCCTCACTAGCGGTAGATCTTCACGAAGTAGGCGATCTCCTTGCCCTTACAAACTCCTTGGTTCAACTCCACAATCTTGTCGGAGGCTCCCAAGTGACACCTAGCCAATCTAGGAGACACCACTCTCCAAGAAGTAACAAATGGTGTGTAGGTAATGAACTCCTTGCTCTTGTGCTTCAAATGATAGTCTCCCCAACACTCAACTCTCTCTCATAGGATTTGGATTTGGTGGAAAGAAGATTTGAGTGGAAAGCAACTTGGGAAGGCTAGAGATCAAGATTCATATGGTAGGAATGGAATATCTTGGTCTCAACACATGAGTAGGTGGTTCTCTCTCAGAACATATGAGTAGGAATTGTGTATGTGTTCTGATGGCTCTCTCCACGAATGAAGAGGAGGTGGAGGGTATATATAGCCTCCACACAAAATCCAACCGTTACACACAGTTTTCCAATCTCGGTGGGACCGAATCAACAAACTCGGTCAGACCGAAAATGTAAACCTAGTGACCGTTAGAGATTTTCGGTGGGACTGACATGCAACTCGGTGGGACCGATATGGTTAGGGTTTGGGCATAACGTAATCTCGGTGAGACCGATTACACAAACTCGGTGAGACCAATTTTGGTAATTAGCTAACCAGAGAGTTGGTCAGGCAAACTCGGTGGGACCGATTTGCTCTTTCGGTGAGACCAAAAAGTTACAAAAAGGAAACACTGAATTTACATTGCAATCTCGGTGGGACCGATTCGCTCTTTCGGTGAGACCGAAAAGTTACGAAAGGGAAACAGAGAGTTTGCAATCCCATCTCGGTGAGACCGAGATCCCTATCGGTAGAACCGAATTGCTAGGGTTTGGCAGTGGCTTAAGACAAGTGAAACTCGGTGGCGCCGGATAGGAAGAATCGGTAGGACCGAGTTTGGCTTAGGGTTTAGGTCATATGTGGATATGGGAAAGTAGTTGAGGGTTTTGGAGCATATCACTAAGCACATGAAGGAAGAGGCTCATTAAGCAACACCTCATCCCTCCTTGATAGTATTGGCTTTTCCTAAGGACTCAATGTGATCTTGGATCACTAAAATATGAAAAGAAGAGTCTTGAGCTTTTGAGCTTGAGCCAATCGTTTTTCCTTAGCATTTTGAGGGTTCCACTTTCACATCCATGCCATGCCAATCATTGAGCTTTCCTGAAATAGTCATCTTGGAATAGCATTAGCTCAATGAGCTATATGTTGTTATGAATTACCAAAATCACCTAGGGATAGTTGCACTTTCAATCTCCCCCTTTTTGGTAATTGATGACAACATATAGATCAAAGCTTCGACAAATGATAATAAGCATGAAATATATCGTCGCTTTGAGAAGTATGTGATAAGTAAGAGCTCCCCCTAAATTTATGCATATTTAAAATTTTCTTTGGACTGCAAATGCACAAAGAGTTAGAGTCATGGGTTACTCTTCCTTGTCACATACATCTTGGTGGAGCGCTTAAAATGATAAGAATGAAATACATGCACTCATCACCAAGAATAGTGAATGATCACATAAGATAGATAAGATAATAGCATTAAGCAAACATTAAGTCTAGCTTATGATCAAACACATGATCATCAATGTCTCACAGATAATGACGTAGTATCTCAAGCACTCAAAATCAAACAAAGTTCGAAAAACCACCAAATAAAGCAAGAGAGAAAAAAGCAACACTCTCTCTCTCGAAGCCTATGATCTATACGTTTTCTCACCCTTTGGCAACAAGTTACCAAAAAGTTCCTAGAAAATGCATAGTGCTAAGTCGACGCTCAGGCTTGATCTTCTGGTGGTGGTGGAGTCCGGATCACTCCAAGGACGAAGGCTTCTGTAGACGCTGAAGTAGACGCTGGAGTTGGAGCTGAAGTAGATGCTGGAGCTGGTAGAACTGAGGCTGTAGCTGGTGCTGAAGTGGTGGCTCTGGTGTCAGCAACTGGCACGGCAGACGACCTCGGACCTCGTGGCACTCTGGCAAAGGCATGAGTGGTAGTCCTGCCTCTCCTCTCCTGCATGTCATCCTGGAGCTGCTCCACTGCAGTCTGAATCTCTGTCACCTTGACATCCAAGTCATAGAACTTTTGTTCCATGATTCTCTCTAGGCTTGCCTGGTTTTGAGTTAGGGTGGCTAGTCCTTTCTCAATCCGCAGGGTGGATGCAATCAGGTAACCAAGCTGCTCTTGTTTGGTCTTCAAGAAATACTCAGATGCCTCCTCTTGAGTTGGCATCTTGGCAGCTTTCTCCTTCCTTGCCTTCTCCTTCTTTGCTTGTGCTTGGGCAGACGATGGTTCATTTTTAGTCATCACAACTTGATTGTCCTCAAAATCTGGACGGATGGGCAGGTGTTCCTTGTCCAATGAGTATATGCCCGTGCCCATCTTGGAGTTAATGAGCTCCTGAATTTGTGGGGCATATCCATAGCTCCTCTTCTGGTCTGCTGCAGTCCTCTTGATTGTTTCTACTATGAGGCTCATGACTTTGAACTTCTGAGGTACATCAAATACATGAAGCAAATTGATTGCATGGCCTCTGATCATCTTGTGATCTCCAGACTTGGGCAAGAGAGTGTGCCTCAATATCCAATTTATAGTAGGCAGCCCTGACAGAAGATAATGCACAGACCCAAACTTGAAAGTATCAAGAGCTTCATTGGGAATTTCCTTGTACATATTGGATATTGAGTTGTGGTCCATCTTCTTCTTGGCATAAATGTCCAAGTCATCTGCTTGCTCCTCTGGGGCATTGATCAACTTTGCCCATTCCTCAACAGTTGATTGGTACCTCGTACCTTCAGACATCCATGTGATCCTTCCATCTGGGTAGAAGTGTGTTGTGGAGTAGAACTGCATGATTATCTCCTCGTTCCACTTTGTGAGCTTCTGCCCAACAAAGTCTGCAACTCCACACGCACTAAAGCTGTCATATACTCCAGGGTAGTGTTCCTCATTTTCCTTCATGTAGGTCCAGTCGACCCATCTCATGTCACAAACAATTGGCTTCTTATCAAGCAGCACTGTCTCATAGAAATCTTGCTGTTCCTTGGTATGAAATATGTAGTCCACAGCAGTCCTTCTCCTTGAAGCATACGAATCTGCTTCTCTCCACTTCCTGAGCCCTGAGTCTCTCCTGAGCTTCATATCCTCAGCCACACGATGAGCATCGTTGTGGTCTAGGATCTTGGGCTTGAGCTTTCTAAGAACTTGCTCTTCATCCTCTTCTTCAACAGCTTCAGGCACTGGGGCCTTGTTCTTCTCAGCAGCAGGTATGCTCCTTGTATTTCTCTTTGGTGCTGTCTTGACCTTTGATGCAGCCTTGGGCTTAGATGCAGTAGCCCCTGATTTTATAGCATCACCCATTAGCTTGGGTGCCTTAGGTGCTGGTGTAGCAACCTCTTCTTCCTCTTCCTCTTCCATGATGGAAGCCTTTCCAAGCACTCTGGCTACGGTCTTCTTGACCCTTTCCTTCCTCTTCTTGCCTTCAGCAGCAACTGGCTCTATGGGTGCAGGCTTTTCAGTTGAAGCTCTATCCTTTGACATAGGCTGCCTGCCTGCTGGCCTTTTGATCTTCAGTCCTGGCTTTGTGCCTTGAGCTGGCTCAACTCTCTTTGATGTGGCCTCTTCCTCTGCCACATAATCTTCATCTTCAGAATCTGAAGTTCCCTTCTTCCTCTGTCGAGTGGCAACTTTTGGCAGATTGCTTGGGGTACTTCTGCTGCCATCATCTGAAGAGCTGGAGGGACTAGTGCCCTCACTCATCACCACTTGCTGTTCTGACACATTCTGGCTGTCACTCTGATCTGACATGTTGAACAAGCTGACTGCTGACCCTGTGAATAGTTTATAGATGAGGTAGAGTGGATGAGCATCACAAAATGCAGAGATCTTTGCAAAAGAATGATCCAAAAACTTAGTTTTAGTTTCCCACTGAAATCATCTCGGATCTACCGATTTTCAAACTCGGTGATACCGAAGCAGTTTTGGAACCTAAACTAGTGAACTCGGTTGGACCGAGTCACAGTTCGGTGGCACCGAGACTGCTAGGGTTTCACAGAGTTCCAAAATCGGTCACACCAATAAGTAATTCTCGGTCAGACCGAGTCTCACTTGTGCAATGGCATAAGCCAAATCGGTGGGACCGAGTTTTTCAACTCGGTGGGTCCGAGATGGTTTCGGCGGAAACCTAACCCTAAAATTTTCGAATCAAACCTAATCTACGAGCGCATTGACTGGATAGGAGTGTTTCAATCGTGGCAAGAATCATGATGATCACAATGTGCTAAGAATTGGATTGGGGAATAGCACAAAGATCGAGTCCATACCCTAGTTCGGCGGAGACTCGCTACGGCGGCAACGGTGGGGTAGAATTCCCGTTGACAGCGACGGAGACCAGCGACTGGAGGCGGCTGGCGGCGAGGAGACGATCCGGAGACCACGTTGGCAGAGCAGGCTATCGCGCGGGCGAAGGGGTTCGGAGAAATTTCCAAAATTTTGCCTGTGACTATATATAGCCCGACCCTGTCGGTGTGACCGAGTGGAACAACTCGGTGGCACCGAGATTCATAACTGCAAGCAGTTACTGAAACTCGGTGTGACCGAAATGTTCAAAACGGTTGCACCGAGATCGAAAACCTAGATCAACTAAATGATCTCGGTAGGACCGAAAGTGGGGTATCGGTTAGACCGAGAATCATAAAGAGGTTTTGGAAGTTTAAGTCTATGACGAATCGGGGACTCCGAGCGCTCCTCACACAGAGTGGTTCGAATCTGACTTGATCAAATTTTGTGATGCAGCATGAATAGAGTTTGAGACGAGAAAAGCATAGATAGCTAGAGGAGGTTCTTAGGCATTCTTGTCCATCCACTTGGCAAAAGGAAATAAAACCAAACAATCAAAACAACAAGTGGATGTCCTCGAATGAGTAAAATATGCAACCAGCATGCTCACACAATAAGATGGCAAATGAAATATGTGACAAGGCATGCACAACCAATTCTAGCATCTACCAAGCAATTTGCGATGACTAGGTCATCTATATATGAGTATATTGACTTAGGAGTCAAGTGAGAACACTTGATCATAGGTCATACTCATCGTTTAAGCTCAAGTGGGGTTACCACTTTTACATAAAGCATTGTTGTGTTCACATCTTTAGAGTTGCTTTAGCTCAAGTCTTAGAGTAAAGCTCCCCCTAGATGTGATATCCCCCCTTAGAGGGATGAACTAACCTCGGGTTTTGTCGATGATGACTTCATGTAGATGTTGAAGATGTGGATGCTCAATGTTGATGTAGATCACTTGGAGCTATCCATTTGAGTGAATTGCACTTTCAATACTTACATGAGTTAGTCCCACAAGGAACAAACAAGGATATCCATAGACATAGAGTGATGCACACACAAGATGATGTCCATGAAAACTTTTAGGTTACCCTGTCCCTTGTCTTACCAACAAGAGGGTTTGTGACTCCTTGAACTAGTGCAAGATGTGGAAGTTGATTGCACTTGTTCTTGCCAAAATGATAAGAGTGAAGTATGTTGGCGGAGTCACCCTCAAGAACTCTCTAGTTCTTCTTCTTTTGGATCCACACCATCTTGATGGGAATCCTTGGAGTTGTAGTCGTACTTGATGAAGTGGAACTTGAAGTAGTCTTAGGAATCCACTTGACTAAGGTCTTAGGAGCTTCTTCAAATGCATCAATTTCCTCTTGAAGCTTGTCCTTGCCTTTTTTCTTGTAGTCTTGTGGTGGAAGATCATCTTGAGCTTGTGTCCCCTTGAAGGAAGTATCATACTTATCTTGTTGAGGAACAAACTTTTTCTTGGGGTATTGATCTTCTTCCCACTCAACTCCATTGGCATTGAACTTTCGTTCAAAACCAACACCTTGATTCTTCCGGTGCATTCCTTGCTTGCGCACAATTTCCTCGAATTTCTTACTCCCGGCAAGGCTTTTGTACACTCCTTTCTCTATAATTCCTTTCAATAAGCTATTTTCTTGCTCAAGTGTAACTTGGCTAAGAGAATCATTAGTGGAATCAAGAGAACTACTAGAAGCAACAATATTGGATTTAGCATGATCATTGTTACTACTAGAGGAAGAATCTTTCTTGTTCTTGTTATTAGACTTGACTTGAGGCATGTAAGTGGATAAGAGTAAACGCTTGGCAATGTGAGAAGAACTTTTCTTGTGGAGATCATCATTGATTGCTTTTAAGAACTCATGCTCTTGCTCAAGATTGAGCTTTTCAAAGCGTAATTTCTCATGATCTCTTAAAAGTTCTCAATGATCTTCGAAGATAGTTTCATGAGCTAACTTAAGAGTGTTTAGTTCTTTAGTTAGAGCCTCAATCTTCTCCTTATCATTGTCATTCGTTTTATCTTGATTAGCATGATTAATTGACGTTTCATCATAGTCTTCATCACTAGAGTTGTCAACAAGCAAATCATCACCTAACAAGTCATCTTCATCACTATTGAAATCAACACACTCGGGGTGTGTTACCTTAGGACCTTTGGCCATGAAGCATCTTCCAATTCCTTCATTTGGTGAGTCAAATATGTCGTAGGAGTTGGTTGGCACAAGTGCTAGACCGGCAACACCTTCATCTTGAGTATCTTCGGAGTCGGGGTGATAACTTCTTTCGGAGTGGCTGTCGGAGTCGGAGCCAGATACCCATTCACCAACATGAGCTTGATGTCTTCGTCTTGTGTAGCTCCTTGATGATTTATCCTTCCTTTCCGAATCCTTGCTCCTCCATGAGTATCTTCGTTCATAGCGATCATCTCTACTCCTTCTCTCTCTTGGTGGTGATTCTTTGCTTCTTCTTTTTGGAGAATCTTCTCTTCTCTTGTAGGGAGCCGTAAACTCATTGGAATAGTGTCCGGGTCTTCCACAACTGTAGCAGTTTCGCTCTCGACTAGAAGATCTTTTGTCATTGTAGGACCTTGACTTGAAGCTTCTATCTTTGCTTCTACTCTTGTAGAACTTGTTGAAGTTCTTCACCATTAAGCTCAATTCTTCATTGAAGTCTTGTTTCTCACTTGATGATGTAGGGGCTTCACACGAGGCTTTGTAGGCACCACTTGATTTGTTGTGAAGTTCCTATTTATCCTTAAGTGACATCTCATGAGCAACAATTCTTCCAATCACCTCCGTTGGCTTGAGATCTTTGTAATTGGGCATAATTTGGATCAATGTGCACACGGTATCATATTTTCCATCCAAGGCTCTTAGAATCTTCTTGATGATGAATCTATCGGTCATCTCTTCACTTCCTAAGCCGGTAATCTCATTTGTGATGAGAGCAAGCCTAGAGTACATTTCAGCGACACCTTCACCATCCTTCATTTTGAACTTGTCAAGTTGACTTTGAAGCACATCCAACTTGGATTCCTTGACGGAGTCG
The DNA here is from genome assembly GCF_056163025.1 of Triticum urartu. NCBI lineage: Eukaryota > Viridiplantae > Streptophyta > Magnoliopsida > Poales > Poaceae > Triticum > Triticum urartu. The sequence continues at coordinate 534,458,997 of NC_141875.1, forward strand.
GTACCTTCGTGCATATCAATCAAAGTGTCCCAAATTTCCTTTGCATTCTCAAGACGGCTGATTTTGTTGAATTCTTCGGGGCACAATCCGTTGAAGAGAATATCACAAGCTTGAGCATTGTATTGCAACATCTTCAACTCATCCGCGGTAGCTTCACGGTTTGGTTCTTTCCCATCAAAGAAGTCACCTTGCAAACCAACACACACAATAGCCCAAACGGCGGGGTTATGTCCAAGAATATGCATTTTCATTTTATGCTTCCAACTAGCAAAATTAGTACCATCAAAGTAAGGACCTCTACGGTGATAATTTCCCTCGCTAGACGCCATACTCTCCTAGGTTGTGAAACCAAGGCTATGACCACCAAAAGCTATGGAGATCAAAGCAAATGGAGACCAAAGCTCTGATACCACTTGTAGGATCGAAAGTATGTCTAGAGGGGGGGGTGATTAGACTACTTGACCAAATAAAAACTTAACCTTTTCCCAATTTTAGTTCTTGGCAGATTTTAGCTATTGTAGGACAAGTCAAGCAATCATCACACAATTCAAGCAAGCATGCAAAGAGTATATTGGTAGTGTAAAGTAAAGCATGCAACTTGCAAGAATGTAAAGGGAAGGGTTTGGAGAAATCAAACGCAATTGGAGACACAGATGTTTTTCCCGTGGTTCGGATAGGTGGTGCTATCCAACATCCACGTTGATGGAGACTTCAACCCACAAAGGGTAACGGTTGCGCGAGTCCACAAAGGGCTCCACCCACAAAGGATGACGGTTGGGCGAGTCCACAAAGGGCTCCACCCACAAAGGGTCCACAAAGAAGCAACCACCCACAAAGGGTCCACGAAGAAGCAACCTTGTCTATCCCACCATGGCCATCGCCCACACAGGACTTGCCTCACTAGCGGTAGATCTTCACGAAGTAGGCGATCTCCTTGCCCTTACAAACTCCTTGGTTCAACTCCACAATCTTGTCGGAGGCTCCCAAGTGACACCTAGCCAATCTAGGAGACACCACTCTCCAAGAAGTAACAAATGGTGTGTAGGTAATGAACTCCTTGCTCTTGTGCTTCAAATGATAGTCTCCCCAACACTCAACTCTCTCTCATAGGATTTGGATTTGGTGGAAAGAAGATTTGAGTGGAAAGCAACTTGGGAAGGCTAGAGATCAAGATTCATATGGTAGGAATGGAATATCTTGGTCTCAACACATGAGTAGGTGGTTCTCTCTCAGAACATATGAGTAGGAATTGTGTATGTGTTCTGATGGCTCTCTCCACGAATGAAGAGGAGGTGGAGGGTATATATAGCCTCCACACAAAATCCAACCGTTACACACAGTTTTCCAATCTCGGTGGGACCGAATCAACAAACTCGGTCAGACCGAAAATGTAAACCTAGTGACCGTTAGAGATTTTCGGTGGGACTGACATGCAACTCGGTGGGACCGATATGGTTAGGGTTTGGGCATAACGTAATCTCGGTGAGACCGATTACACAAACTCGGTGAGACCAATTTTGGTAATTAGCTAACCAGAGAGTTGGTCAGGCAAACTCGGTGGGACCGATTTGCTCTTTCGGTGAGACCAAAAAGTTACAAAAAGGAAACACTGAATTTACATTGCAATCTCGGTGGGACCGATTTGCTCTTTCGGTGAGACCGAAAAGTTACGAAAGGGAAACAGAGAGTTTGCAATCCCATCTCGGTGAGACCGAGATCCCTATCGGTAGAACCGAATTGCTAGGGTTTGGCAGTGGCTTAAGACAAGTGAAACTCGGTGGCGCCGGATAGGAAGAATCGGTAGGACCGAGTTTGGCTTAGGGTTTAGGTCATATGTGGATATGGGAAAGTAGTTGAGGGTTTTGGAGCATATCACTAAGCACATGAAGGAAGAGGCTCATTAAGCAACACCTCATCCCTCCTTGATAGTATTGGCTTTTCCTAAGGACTCAATGTGATCTTGGATCACTAAAATATGAAAAGAAGAGTCTTGAGCTTTTGAGCTTGAGCCAATCGTTTTTCCTTAGCATTTTGAGGGTTCCACTTTCACATCCATGCCATGCCAATCATTGAGCTTTCCTGAAATAGTCATCTTGGAATAGCATTAGCTCAATGAGCTATATGTTGTTATGAATTACCAAAATCACCTAGGGATAGTTGCACTTTCAATCTCCCCCTTTTTGGTAATTGATGACAACATATAGATCAAAGCTTCGACAAATGATAATAAGCATGAAATATATCGTCGCTTTGAGAAGTATGTGATAAGTAAGAGCTCCCCCTAAATTTATGCATATTTAAAATTTTCTTTGGACTGCAAATGCACAAAGAGTTAGAGTCATGGGTTACTCTTCCTTGTCACATACATCTTGGTGGAGCGCTTAAAATGATAAGAATGAAATACATGCACTCATCACCAAGAATAGTGAATGATCACATAAGATAGATAAGATAATAGCATTAAGCAAACATTAAGTCTAGCTTATGATCAAACACATGATCATCAATGTCTCACAGATAATGACGTAGTATCTCAAGCACTCAAAATCAAACAAAGTTCGAAAAACCACCAAATAAAGCAAGAGAGAAAAAAGCAACACTCTCTCTCTCTCGAAGCCTATGATCTATACGTTTTCTCACCCTTTGGCAACAAGTTACCAAAAAGTTCCTAGAAAATGCATAGTGCTAAGTCGACGCTCAGGCTTGATCTTCTGGTGGTGGTGGAGTCCGGATCACTCCAAGGACGAAGGCTTCTGTAGACGCTGAAGTAGACGCTGGAGTTGGAGCTGAAGTAGATGCTGGAGCTGGTAGAACTGAGGCTGTAGCTGGTGCTGAAGTGGTGGCTCTGGTGTCAGCAACTGGCACGGCAGATGACCTCGGACCTCGTGGCACTCTGGCAAAGGCATGAGTGGTAGTCCTGCCTCTCCTCTCCTGCATGTCATCCTGGAGCTGCTCCACTGCAGTCTGAATCTCTGTCACCTTGACATCCAAGTCATAGAACTTTTGTTCCATGATTCTCTCTAGGCTTGCCTGGTTTTGAGTTAGGGTGGCTAGTCCTTTCTCAATCCGCAGGGTGGATGCAATCAGGTAACCAAGCTGCTCTTGTTTGGTCTTCAAGAAATACTCAGATGCCTCCTCTTGAGTTGGCATCTTGGCAGCTTTCTCCTTCCTTGCCTTCTCCTTCTTTGCTTGTGCTTGGGCAGACGATGGTTCATTTTTAGTCATCACAACTTGATTGTCCTCAAAATCTGGACGGATGGGCAGGTGTTCCTTGTCCAATGAGTATATGCCCGTGCCCATCTTGGAGTTAATGAGCTCCTGAATTTGTGGGGCATATCCATAGCTCCTCTTCTGGTCTGCTGCAGTCCTCTTGATTGTTTCTACTATGAGGCTCATGACTTTGAACTTCTGAGGTACATCAAATACATGAAGCAAATTGATTGCATGGCCTCTGATCATCTTGTGATCTCCAGACTTGGGCAAGAGAGTGTGCCTCAATATCCAATTTATAGTAGGCAGCCCTGACAGAAGATAATGCACAGACCCAAACTTGAAAGTATCAAGAGCTTCATTGGGAATTTCCTTGTACATATTGGATATTGAGTTGTGGTCCATCTTCTTCTTGGCATAAATGTCCAAGTCATCTGCTTGCTCCTCTGGGGCATTGATCAACTTTGCCCATTCCTCAACAGTTGATTGGTACCTCGTACCTTCAGACATCCATGTGATCCTTCCATCTGGGTAGAAGTGTGTTGTGGAGTAGAACTGCATGATTATCTCCTCGTTCCACTTTGTGAGCTTCTGCCCAACAAAGTCTGCAACTCCACACGCACTAAAGCTGTCATATACTCCAGGGTAGTGTTCCTCATTTTCCTTCATGTAGGTCCAGTCGACCCATCTCATGTCACAAACAATTGGCTTCTTATCAAGCAGCACTGTCTCATAGAAATCTTGCTGTTCCTTGGTATGAAATCTGTAGTCCACAGCAGTCCTTCTCCTTGAAGCATACGAATCTGCTTCTCTCCACTTCCTGAGCCCTGAGTCTCTCCTGAGCTTCATATCCTCAGCCACACGATGAGCATCGTTGTGGTCTAGGATCTTGGGCTTGAGCTTTCTAAGAACTTGCTCTTCATCCTCTTCTTCAACAGCTTCAGGCACTGGGGCCTTGTTCTTCTCAGCAGCAGGTATGCTCCTTGTATTTCTCTTTGGTGCTGTCTTGACCTTTGATGCAGCCTTGGGCTTAGATGCAGTAGCCCCTGATTTTATAGCATCACCCATTAGCTTGGGTGCCTTAGGTGCTGGTGTAGCAACCTCTTCTTCCTCTTCCTCTTCCATGATGGAAGCCTTTCCAAGCACTCTGGCTACGGTCTTCTTGACCCTTTCCTTCCTCTTCTTGCCTTCAGCAGCAACTGGCTCTATGGGTGCAGGCTTTTCAGTTGAAGCTCTATCCTTTGACATAGGCTGCCTGCCTGCTGGCCTTTTGATCTTCAGTCCTGGCTTTGTGCCTTGAGCTGGCTCAACTCTCTTTGATGTGGCCTCTTCCTCTGCCACATAATCTTCATCTTCAGAATCTGAAGTTCCCTTCTTCCTCTGTCGAGTGGCAACTTTTGGCAGATTGCTTGGGGTACTTCTGCTGCCACGAAGTAGGCGATCTCCTTGCCCTTACAAACTCCTTGGTTCAACTCCACAATCTTGTCGGAGGCTCCCAAGTGACACCTAGCCAATCTAGGAGACACCACTCTCCAAGAAGTAACAAATGGTGTGTAGGTAATGAACTCCTTGCTCTTGTGCTTCAAATGATAGTCTCCCCAACACTCAACTCTCTCTCATAGGATTTGGATTTGGTGGAAAGAAGATTTGAGTGGAAAGCAACTTGGGAAGGCTAGAGATCAAGATTCATATGGTAGGAATGGAATATCTTGGTCTCAACACATGAGTAGGTGGTTCTCTCTCAGAACATATGAGTAGGAATTGTGTATGTGTTCTGATGGCTCTCTCCACGAATGAAGAGGAGGTGGAGGGTATATATAGCCTCCACACAAAATCCAACCGTTACACACAGTTTTCCAATCTCGGTGGGACCGAATCAACAAACTCGGTCAGACCGAAAATGTAAACCTAGTGACCGTTAGAGATTTTCGGTGGGACTGACATGCAACTCGGTGGGACCGATATGGTTAGGGTTTGGGCATAACGTAATCTCGGTGAGACCGATTACACAAACTCGGTGAGACCAATTTTGGTAATTAGCTAACCAGAGAGTTGGTCAGGCAAACTCGGTGGGACCGATTTGCTCTTTCGGTGAGACCAAAAAGTTACAAAAAGGAAACACTGAATTTACATTGCAATCTCGGTGGGACCGATTCGCTCTTTCGGTGAGACCGAAAAGTTACGAAAGGGAAACAGAGAGTTTGCAATCCCATCTCGGTGAGACCGAGATCCCTATCGGTAGAACCGAATTGCTAGGGTTTGGCAGTGGCTTAAGACAAGTGAAACTCGGTGGCGCCGGATAGGAAGAATCGGTAGGACCGAGTTTGGCTTAGGGTTTAGGTCATATGTGGATATGGGAAAGTAGTTGAGGGTTTTGGAGCATATCACTAAGCACATGAAGGAAGAGGCTCATTAAGCAACACCTCATCCCTCCTTGATAGTATTGGCTTTTCCTAAGGACTCAATGTGATCTTGGATCACTAAAATATGAAAAGAAGAGTCTTGAGCTTTTGAGCTTGAGCCAATCGTTTTTCCTTAGCATTTTGAGGGTTCCACTTTCACATCCATGCCATGCCAATCATTGAGCTTTCCTGAAATAGTCATCTTGGAATAGCATTAGCTCAATGAGCTATATGTTGTTATGAATTACCAAAATCACCTAGGGATAGTTGCACTTTCACATTCCTCGACAATTTGCAGGGCACTTATGTGCGACCCCCAGACGCCGATGACCTAAGTCATGTAATTCAGCAGCTACAGGAATCGGCCAGGCAATTCTGGACACGGTTCCTAACAAAGAAAAATCAAATAGTCGACCGTCCGGACGCTGAGGCCCTAGCAGCCTTCAAGCACAATATTCGTGACGAGTGGTTGGCCCGGCACCTTGGACAGGAAAAGCCGAAATCTATGGCAGCACTCACGACACTCATGACCCGCTTTTGCGCGGGAGAAGACAGCTGGCTTGCTCGTAGCAACAATATGACCAAGAACCCTGGTAATTCGGACACCAGGGACAGTAGTGGCAGGTCACGTTGCAACAAGCAGAAGCGCCGCATTAACATCGACAATGCTGAGGATACGACAGTTAATGCCGGATTCAGAGGCTCTAAATCCGGTCAGTGGAAAAGGCCATTCAAAAGGAATCCTAGGGGCCCATCCAGTTTGGACCAAATACTCGACCACTTGTGCCAGATACATGGCACCCCCGAAAAGCCGGCCAATCACACCAACAGGGATTGTTGGTTGTTCAAGCAGGCAGGCAAGTTAAACGCCGAAAATGAAGACAAGGGGCTGCATAGCGATGATGACGAGGAGCCCCGGCCGCCGAACAATAGTGGACAGAAGGGTTTTCCCCCACAAGTGCGGACAGTGAACATGATATACGCAACCCACGTCCCCAAAAGGGAGCGGAAGCGCGCGTTAAGGGACGTATACGCGGTAGAGCCAGTCGCCCCAAAGTTCAACCCATGGTCCTCCTGCCCGATCACCTTTGATCGAAGGGACCATCCCACTAGCATCCGTCATGGCGGATTCGCCGCATTGGTTCTAGACCCAATTATTGACGGATTTCATCTCACTAGAGTCCTTATGGACGGCGGCAGCAGCCTGAACCTGCTTTACCAGGATACAGTGCGGAAAATGGGCATAGATCCCTCGAGGATTAAGCCCACCAAAACGACCTTTAAAGGCGTAATACCAGGTGTAGAGGCCAACTGTACAGGCTCAGTCACACTTGAAGTGGTCTTCGGATCTCCGGATAATTTCCGAAGCGAGGAGTTAATCTTCGACATAGTCCCGTTCCGCAGTGGTTATCACGCACTGCTCGGGCGAACCGCATTCACCAAGTTCAATGCGGTACCGCACTACGCATACCTTAAGCTCAAGATGCCAGGCCCTCGAGGAGTAATTATGGTCAATGGAAACACCGAATGCTCCCTCCGAACGGAGGAGCACACGGCGGCCCTTGCAGCGGAAGTACAAAGCAGCCTCTCCAGGCAGTTCTCCAGTCCGGCCACTAAACGTCCGGACACCGTCAAGCGCACCCGGAGTAACCTACAACAAGACCGCCTGGCACGATCCGAGCAGGCGTAGCAATGCGGCCCCAACCCCAACCCTCGTAAAACAGCAACGCCAGTACTTCGTGTACATAACTACGCTCTAGAGATACCATGGGTACAGGGGGAGGGGCAACATCACGGCACGCCCGAAACATGGCTTAAACCATAACAGTGGCTGCCGATTTTTTAATTTTCTCTTACTTTCAGGACTCCATCCTTCGGAAGGCCTGTTCAACAGTTCAATTGCCGCACAAACGATGCAAGATCCAGGGAAGCATACAAGCCACGCCGCATTACGGAACTCCCAGGTGGTCTCTATCACAAGCACTATACCTGTTCACATACTATTCCGCAGCTTGCCCCTGGAACGGACATGTTAACTAGTCCAACCTTTCACTTATCGCATTATCTGTATCGTTCTGCTTTGATCACAGCCCTTTTTAATAAACAATGCATAGCTTTCGTCTATTTTTGCATTACCTTTTTTCTTTATATATGTTCCTTAACGACATGTTGCACCCGTACACGTTGGTACGGCCAAAATACACCAGGGGCTTTAGTACCCCTCAATATGGTGTGAGAAGTTCGAACACTTTAACAAGTGCGGCACCCCGAACTTATAGCATTATATGCATCGGCTCCGAATCATGTCTTGGGTCAATAGTTGGGTTTGCCCGGCTCCTATGTTTTGGTGCCTTACGTTCCGCTATATCGGCTAAGGTAGCACTAGGAGAACCACTATGATTGTGCCCCAGTTGAGCTGGGTCGAGCACCTCAATGGAGAAAGCTAAAACTGACTGTCATGATGAAGCGAGAGCTGGTCGTTGTTCAAGAGGTTTTTCGAGTCCCTAAAGACTTATGCCGCTTAGGGCGAGGAGCCGGCTCTGTCCGGCCAAGGCATGGATAGCGCCCCAAACTCGGTCTTCCGAATACCAGGGGCTTCGCCGAAATTTAAAATTATAGAATTCTATGGCTAAGTGAGAGTGTTCACGCATTATAGTATGATTGCCTTGTTCGTTGGGCTGAGCGCCTCCCCTGAAGGACCTAAACATGGGAAAAAGAGCGCTCAGGTTTATCCCCGAACACTCCAGCACTAGTGGCATGGGGGCAGAAGCCGACGAATCGCCATCTCTCAGAATTGAAAAACAGCCGCACAGAAGGTAATATTTTAAATTCCAACAGCATTGCTTAGCGCATATGAACAAGTTTTCAGCGCACAGGACAAAACGAGCAAGTTTCACTCAAAAATTACATCCCTAGAACATTCATCCGCCACAAGGCAGGCACCCTTCAGAACATCCTTATAGTAATTCTCGGGATTGCGATGCTCTTTCCTCGGCGGTGGCCCGTCCTTCACAAGCTTCTCAGCATCCAGCTTGCCCCAGTGCACCTTAGCACGGGCAAGGGCCCTACGGGCACCTTCAATGCAGACGGAGCGCTTGATGACTTCGAGCCTTGGACAGGCCTCCACCAGCCGCCGCACCAGCCCAAAATAGCTCCCAGGCAGAGCCCCTCCAGGCCACAGCCGAACAATGAGGCCCTTCATGGCCTGTTCGTCCGCCTTGTGGAGCTCGACCAGTTGCTTCAGCTGGTCGCTCAGGGGCACGGGGTGTCCGGCCTCAGCATACTGAGACCAGAACACCTTCTCTGTCGAGCTGCCCTCCTCGGCTCGATAGAATGCGGCGGCATCGGACACACTCCGGGGAAGATCTGTGAACGCTCCTGGAGAGCTCCGGATTCGGGTAAGTAACAAGTAACTCACGTTTATGTGTTTGCTTTGCATAAAGAATGCCTTACCCGCCGCTATCTTCTTCACCTCATCCAACTCCTGGAGGGTCTTCTGGGATTCGGCCTTGGCAGACTTGGCATTTTCAATAGCCACCGCGAGCTCGGACGCTCGCGTCTTTGAGTCAAGCTCCAAACTCTCATGTTTTTCCATGAGAGCCTGGAACTCTTGCCGTACCTTGCCAACCTCGGCCTCATACTTCTCCCGCTCGGTGCGCTCCGAGGCCGCCCTCTTCTCGGCCTCGACCAGCGCTTGCTTAAGGGTCGCCACCTCAGACGTGGCCCCTACAATAGCCACGATAATCCTGTCATTTTTTGCAATTGCACATTTTTATATATATTTAAACAAGGTATTTCTTACCTTCATTGTCCTCGAGCTGCTTCTTGGCACGCCCGAGCTCTTGCTCGGACCGCTCGAGGTTCTGCCTTAGCGTGTCCACCTCCGCAGTCAGTGCGGCGGACGCAAGCAGAGAAGCCTACATACGCATATTGACTCATTTTTGTTAGACTCCTGCGAATTTTATTTGATCCTCCATTCGGCTTTTCTTTCCGAACGCCAAACAGAGCATCAGGGGCTACTATCTATGCGGTAATATTATTTATTCATTCTTTACTTACCTCAAAGCCTGTTAACAGGCTAGTACAAGCTTCAGTCAGCCCGCTTTTGGTGGACTGAACCTTCTGGATCACCGCACTCATAATAGTGCGGTGCCCCTCGTCGATGGAGGCGCCTTGGAGCACCTCCAACAGATTGTCCGGCGCCTCCGGTTGGGTTGCCGGCATAGTGGGCTGGCTCCTCTTGGAAGGAGGTCGCCCGCTGGACTCTGGAACCTTTGAAGGTTCCGGAGCAGTGTCCGGCCTAGGGCCGGACTTGGAGCCCTGGGGGGTCTCATCCCCTTTACTCCTGGAGTCTGGGAGATCGCCTTGCGGCGCCTCCAGGACCACCTCCTCCCGGCTTGGAACCTGTTTGGACAACACTTCGGTGTCGTTCGTAGGGCGGGGGGAGGAAGCCGTCGGAAGCGAGTTCACATCCGACGAGTCCAGTGAACAGCTCGAGGACGCGTCAAGCCGGTCTTTGGGTGGGCTGCATAAACATATTCGACGTAAGGGAAAGCTGTGCAATAAACGAATACTATGAATTACTCTGGTATCCAGATACTTACGATTTTGCCAGGGGCTTGGCCCTGGGCTGCCACTCCTCTCAGCCGTCATCGGCGTCGGTGGAGTAGTCCGGAGGAAGGGTTTTCCCCTTCTTGGACCCTCCGGCCTCCCCAGAGAGGGCGGCCTTCCTTTTCTTCTCTCCTCCCGCTGGAGGGGGAGAGGTCTCTTCTTCTTCCTCCTCGTCTTCACGGGAGGAATGAGCCTCAGAACCATCGGATGATGGATCCGACACCTCCTGGCGCCGGGCACTCTTGCCGAAACCAGCAGCTTCGCCAAGCGAGCATCCGTTGGGCCTTCGGGCAAAGGAGCCGGATAGTTGATCTGTCCGGATGTCACCTGCCAATCCTGTCAAAGGTAAGGGAGCTTAGATCCCGCATAGAGTCAAACTATGAAAAATTGATACCCTGTAAAAGGAAAAAACAGCTTACCGCAAGAGCGTGACGCTGCGCACTGAATCCGCGATCCTCGGTAGCGGATGCGGGAGCCTCGGCGCCCTTGAAAAGCATCTTCCAGGCATCTTCGTACGTCGTGTCGAAGAGCCTGCTCAGAGTTTGGTGCCGCACCGGGTCGAACTCCCACAGGTTGAAAGCCCGTTGTTGACACGGGAGGATCAAGCGGATGAGCATAACCTGGACTACGTTGACAACTTTGAGCTTCTTGTCCACCAGGGTTTGGACGCATGTTTGGAGTCCGGTCAGCTCTCCCTTCTTACCCCACGACAGGCCCGTCTCCTTCCAGGAGGTGAGCCGTGTAGGGGGTCCGGATCGAAACTCAGGGGGTGCGACCCATTCGGCGTCGCACGGCTCGGTGATGTAAAACCACCCGGATTGCCACCCCTTCAGGGTCTCCACAAAGGAGCCCTCGAGCCATAGGACGTTGGCCATCTTGCCCACCATGGCGCCTTCGCACTCCGCCTGGTTGCTGCGCACCACCTTCGGCTTGACGTTGAAAGTCTTGAGCCATAGGCCGAAATGGGGGCGGATGCGGAGGAAAGCCTCGCACACGACGATAAACGCCGAGATGTTGAGGACAAAGTTTGGGGCCAGATCGTGGAAATCCAGGCCGTAGTAGAACATGAGCCCCCGGACGAATGGGTGGAGAGGGAAGCCCAGTCCGCGAAGGAAATGGGGAAGGAACACCACCCTCTCATGGGGCCTAGGGGTGGGGATGAGCTGCCCCTTTTCGGGAAGCCGGTACGCGATGTCGTTAGACAGGTATCCGGCCTTCCTCAGCTTTTTGATGTGCCCCTCCGTGACGGAGGAGACCATCCACTTGCCTCCCGCTCCGGACATGGCTGGAGAAGGTTGAGGTGGGGAGTGCGGACTTGGGCGTTGGAGGTCGAGTGCGCAAGAATGGATAGGCGAAGGAGGAAGAAGGCGTAGGTGAAAAGGTGGATTCTTATCCCCTTATATGGGTGGACGCAACTACATGTCCCCACCAGCCTGGTAAAACTCGCTTATCTCCAAGCGCCGTAATCAATGGTGCGGTTGGGTTACTCACGCCCGTATTGATGAGAATCCTGGAATAAGGGGACACGATCTCTGCTTTAACAAGACGTGCCAAGGAAACCGCCTTGCATGAGGCGCTGAGGTGGGATAATGAAACGACTCGGATAAAGGCTTGGCCGTGGTGTGTCACGCTACGGAATACGTCAGCAGATTAGATTGGTGTAACTATTATTCTCTCTATGGCAATATGTGGAAACTTATTTTGTAGAGCCGGACACTATCTTTGTGTTCAAAATCTTCTATGAAGTACTTGGGGGAGGAACCCGCCTTGCAATGCCGAAGACAATCTGTGCGCCGGACTCGTCGTCATTGAAGCCTGGTTCAGGTGCTATCGAGGGAGTCCTGGATTAGGGGGTGTTCGGATAGCCGGACTATTCCTTCAGCCGGACTCCTGGATTATGAAGATACAAGATTAAAGACTCCATCCCGTGTCCGGAAGGGACTTTCCTTGGCGTGGAAGGCAAGCTTGGCTATACGGATATGAAGATCTCCTACCATTGTAACCGACTTTGTGTAACCCTAACCCTCTCCGGTGTCTATATAAACCAAAGGGTTTTAGTCCATAGGACAACGTACACATCAACAATCATACCATAGGCTAGCTTCTAGGGTTTAGCCTCTTCGATCTCATGGTAGATCTACTCTTGTACTACCCATATCATCAATATTAATCAAGCAAGACGTAGGGTTTTACCTCCATCGAGAGGGCCCGGACCTGGGTAAAACTTCGTGTCCCTTGCCTCCTGTTACCATCCGGCCTAGACACACAGTTCGGGACCCCCTACCCGAGATCTGCCGGTTTTGACACCGACACCCGCCATTTATGGGACGTTGGACGGCCACCTCTTCGTACGATGTGTAGATGGTCGACACACCTAAAAAAGCTAGCGATGATGACAAAGGAGATCCAGTGGAGAATAAACCTTCTGAGACACAGTCCAAGTGCCAGCACCCTAAATGCCGCTCTAAGCCTCGTCGCCCAAATGATGACGACACTGGCACTGGAGAAAATAGTACTCTAGGCGATGCCGAAAACAACGAAGTCCCTGTCGGGGCTGCATCCGAACAGGAGGAACAAGACAACGGGCAAGATAACCCTGATAAACAGGCCATGCCCAATGACCCAGATGATGATAGTTATCGTCCAGTCTCCGAGGATGATGAGAGCCTCGGTAATGAGGACTTCATCATGCCTGAGGCGCCCCTCGAGCAGGAGCGCTTCAAGCGCTAGCTAATAGCCACTGCAAGAAGCCTGGAGAAGAAGCAGCAACAACTCCAAGCTGATCAAGACCTGCTCATTGACAGGTGGACTGATGTCCTGGTAGCCGAAGAATACGGCCTCGAGCGCCCAGCCAAGAGTTACCCAAAGCGCAGACTGCTACCTCAGTTTGATGAGGAAGCACCAGATCCCATACCTCCCTCACGCAATGCGGACCGACCACCACATGGTCAGGATAGTGCGGCGGACCGACCACCCCGCGGTCGGGATAAAACGACAACTCAGGCCAAACAACAGCCCGCCACACCGCCTTGCAAAAACAGGGACAGAACAGCTCGGGACCATACATACGACCTTCGGCGGGATCTGGACAGTAGAGAAGGACACACCAGATCAATCTACGGATTGCGAGGATGCTTCCCGACTCGGGATGACGGCTACCTATTCGGACGTGACAAACCTAGTCACACCCGGGCTGATAACCGCAAACGTCCTTCATCGGAGGCGCGTCGTGACGCGGCCCGATATAGAGGCGCCGCACACCCTCTCTGCTTCAAAGATGAGGTGCTGGATCATGAATTCCCCGAGGGGTTCAAGCCCGTCAATATTGAATCATATGACGGAACAACTGATCCCGCAGTATGGATTGAAGACTTTATTCTCCACATCCACATGGCCCATGGAGACGACCTCCACGCCATCAAATACATCCCACTAAAGCTTAAAGGGCCATCTCGACACTGGCTAAATAGCCTGCCCGAAAATTCCATCGACAGCTGGGAGGACTTGGAAGAAGCCTTCCTTGACAACTTCCAAGGAACATATGTCCGGCCACCCGATGTCGATGACTTAAGCCACGCAGTTCAACAACCTGGAGAATCAGCCAAAAAACTCTGGACTAGGTTCCTAACAAAAAAGAATCAGATCGTTGACTATCCGGATGCCGAAGCCCTAGCGTCCTTTAAGCATAGCGTCCATGACAAATGGCTCGCCCGCCACCTCGGCCAAGAAAATCCGAGGTCCATGGCAGCCCTCATGACACTTATGACCCGCTTTTGTGCGGGAGAGGATAGTTGGCTGGCTCGCAGTACAAACACAGCCAATGAAGCAGGCCCCTCCGAGGCCAAAAATAGCACCAGCAAGCTCCGGCGCAACAGACACAAACGCTGAAGCAATGGCGATAACACCGATGACACTACAGTTCACGTTGGATTCAGTGGCTTCAAGTCCGGCCAGCGAAAGAAGCCCTATAAAAGGAATGGCGGAGGACCATCCAGCTTGGACCGCATACTCGATCGTCCGTGCCAGATATATGGCACCCCAGACAAACCGGCCAACCAAACTAACAGAGATTGCCGGGTCTTTAAGAAATCCAACAAGGTAAATAGCGGAAACAAGGAAGGGGAATCACACAGAGAGGACGACGTTGAGGAGCCCCGGCAGCCGAACACCGGGGGGGCAGAAGAAATTCCTGCCTCAAGTCAAAACGGTGAAAATGATATATGCTACACACATCCCCAAAAGGGAGCGCAAGCACGCACTCAGGGACGTTTATGCGGTAGAGCCAGTCGCCCCAAAATTCAACCCATGGTCGTCATTCCCGATCACCTTTGATCGTCGTGATCATCCAACTAGCATCCGTCATGGCGGTTCGGCCGCATTGGTACTCAAACCAATCATCGACGGACTTCACATGACATGAGTCCTAATGGACGGTGGTAGCAGCCTCAACCGGCTCTATCAGGATACAATACGCAAAATGGGCATTAATCCCTCACGAATCAAGCCCATGATAACTACCTTTAAAGGAGTTATACCAGGCGTAGAGGCCCGTTGTCGGTGTCAAAACCGGCGGATCTCGGGTAGGGGGTCCCAAACTGTGCGTCTAGGCCGGATGGTAACAGGAGGCAGGGGACACGATGTTTTACCCAGGTTCGGGCCCTCTTGATGGAGGTAAAACTCTACGTCCTGCTTGATTAATATTGATGATATGGGTAGTACAAGAGTAGATCACCACGAGATCAGAGAGGCTAAACCCTAGAAGCTAGCCTATGGTATGATTGTTGTTCGTCCTATGGACTAAAACCCTCCAGTTTATATAGACATCGGAGAGGGCTAGGGTTACACAGAGTCGGTTACAATGGTAGGAGATCTACATATCCGTATCGCTAATGCTTGCCTTCCACGCCAAGGAAAGTCCCTTCCGGACACGGGACGAAGTCTTCAATCTTGTATCTTCATAGTCCAGGAGTTCGGCCGAAGGTATAGTCCGGCTATCCGGACACCCCCTAATCCAGGACTCCCTCACCCATTGTACGGGCTCGATCATGCTGGAGGTGGTCTTCGGTTCCCCAGATAACTTCCGAAGCGAAGAGCTAATCTTCGATATCGTCCCCTTTTGCATTGGCTACCACACACTGCTCGGACGAACCGCATTTGCTAGATTCAACGCGGTGCCACATTATGCTTATCTCAAGCTCAAGATGCCCGGTCCACGCGGCGTCATTACAGTAAATGGAAACATGGAACGTTCCCTCCATACAGAGGAGCATATCGCAACCCTAGCAGCAGAAGTACAGAGCAGCCTTCTCAAGCGGCACCATAATCCGGCCGCCGAGCCCCTGGACATTGTTAAGAAGGTCCGGACTACACTGCAACAGGGCAATTTGGTTCATCAAGAGCTGAATTAGTAAATTTGGCCTCCGTCCCAGCCCCGACGAGGAAATGGCATCCGTACCGCGCGTACATAACTACGCACCCAGAACCCCATGGGTACTAACGGAGGCATAACTCGCTCATGATCCACAATGCGGCTTGACCGACCCTAGGATTCACACGCCTTTATTTTTTCTTTTTTTATTACGGATTTTTTTCTCTTTTCGAGGTATATGCGGATGACCCGTTTGCAGAACATACCAAGGAGGCAAGGACCTCTGGCATACAAGGGAATCCCCAGGTGGTCTCTATTAAACAATTGACATATTTGTTTTACATACCCACACGCAATTCACCCTTGGTTGCGGCATGTTAAATAGCTTTACTTGCTTATCACATTACTTGCACAAAGTACGCCTCGACGTACTAATTACATCACAATGGTGAATAAATCGTGGCGTCAGCTTATTACTTAATTTTCCTGTTTCCTCACCTTTGTATATATTACTTATTGCACACATACACCATGGTATGCATTACTGTGCCAGGGGCTTCATTACACCCGCATTACGGCAATAAAAGTCCGAACACTTTCCTAGTATAGTTCGGCACCCCGAACTTATAGCATTATATGCATCGGCTCCGAATCATGTCTTTGGTCAATAGTTGGGTTGCCCGGCTCTTGTGCTTACTACCTTACGTTCTGCTATATCGGCTAGGGTAGTAAATGGAGAACTACTGCAATTGTGTCCTGGTTCTTCCAGATGAGCACCTCAGTAGAGAAAGCCGAAAACTGACTGTCATAATGCGGTGAGAGCGGGTCAGCTGTTCGAGAGGTTCCAAATCGTTAGAGATTTTTTCCGCTTCTTGCGAAGAATCGGTTCCTCCGATTAGGCATGTACAACGCCCCTAGTTCGGCCTTCCGAATACCAGGGGCTTCGCCAACTTTCTCAATTGTCAAACTCCTATGGCTAAGTGAGGGCGGTAAAGGCTGCATAGTCTGATTGCTTTGTTCGTTGTGCTAAACACCTCCTTTAAGGACCAGAATGTGGAGTAAAGAGTGTCTATATTTATCCCGAACACCCCCGTACTATCTACGTGGGGGCAGAAGCCGACGACTGGTCAACCCTCAGATTTCATAAATGGCCGCACAGGAGGTAAAATGTAAATCGCAAGCATTATAATACATAACATCATTGTTCCATATTACAGGATAGGATAATACAAATGTTCTCATGGGAATATGACATCCTTCGAACATTGCTCTGCCACAAGGTGGGATCCCTCCAGGACGCCATCAAAATAGAGCTCGGGTCGACGATGCTCCTTGCCCTCCGGCGACCCCTCGGTCATCAGCTTCTTGGCATCTAGCTTTGCCCAATGCGTCTTGACGTGGGCAAATGCCATACGCACACCTTCAATACAGACCGACCGCTTCATGGCTTCGAGCCGCGGACAAGCACTTACAAGCCGCTTAACAAGTCCGAAGTAGCTGCTAGGTATAGGCTCGGCATGCCACATCCGGACTATCAGGTCCTTCATGGTTAGCTCTGCCGACCTGTGCAGCTCGACCAACTGCTTTAGCTGGTCGCTGAAGGGCAACGGATGTTCGGGTCCAAGATATTGGGACCGGAACAGCTTCTCCGTAGACATCCCTTCTTCGGCTCTATAATGCTCGGCAGCATCTGATATACTGCGCGGTAGATCCGTAAATGCCCCTGGAAAACCCAAATTCGGATAAGTACAAGGAACGTTTCTTCTACATACTTGCTTTGCATGGTGAAAGAATTACCCGCCGCAATCTCCTTGGCCGCCTGAATTTCCTGGAGGGTGTTCTGGGCTTCGGCTCGTGCATCCTGTGCGCTCCGGTGGGCCTTCACCATTTCGGACTCTTGCGCCTTACAATCACGCTCCAAGGACTCAAATCTCTCGATCGCACCCCGGAGTTGTTCCCGCGCCTCGCCAACCTAGGTCTCGTGCTTCTCGCGTGCGGCGCGTTCCTTGGCCGCTTTGTCCTTGGCCTTGGCTAACGCCTTCTTGAGGGCTACCACCTCGGTCGTGGCCCCTAATAAAGTTTATGACACCTCAGTCAGGACGGACTATTCATATTTTCTTAAAACGTACCCGCAGGTTACTGCATACCTTGGCTATCCTCCAGCTGCTCCTTCACGAGGCCGAGCTCTTCCTCGGCCCGCTCCAGTCTCCGCTTCTGTCCGGAGACCTCCGCAGCAAGAGTGGTGGCAGCCTGTAGCGATACCTGCTTATTCACACAAACAACTTATGTTAGAATCCTGCGATATTTCTTCTCGATCCTCTGTTCGCCTTTTTCTTTCTGAACACCAAACAGAGCATCATGGGCTACTGTCTATACTATGATATTCTTCCAACAAATGCATTACTTACCTCAAAGCCCGATAGAAGGCTAGTGCAAGCTTCGGTGAGTCTGCTTTTTGCAAACTGGACCTTCTCTATTACCGTGCCCATAAGGGCACGGTGTTCATCCACAATAGAGGCGCCTCGTAGCGCCTCCAGCAGATTATCCGGTGCCTCTGGTTGGATAGACGTCACCGGCAGAACAGGCACATTCCCTCCTTTTCGAGAATGCCGTTCGCTTGACTCCGGAGCTGCATAAATCTCCGGAATGGTATCCGGCTCAAGTCCGAAGGGAACTCGGCCCCCGTCACCAGTCCCCATAGGGGATTTTTTTCCCGTGTGTCCGGCGACTGAGGAATCGTCCTGGGGTGCCACCCCGACGATTTCCGGAAGCCCCCCCGGTCGGGGAAGGTCTTTTGCGACACCACCTCGTCGTCACCCTTGGGAGAGACGGAATGAGCAGGTGGCGGAGACATGCTAGCCATCTCCTTTGAGTCTAGCGACCCATCTGTCGAGGATCGCGGGGAGCCATCATGTGCTGGACTGCAATAACAAGGTTTAAGGTATATCAATATTACAAACTGGGAAGGGCAGGCGTTTTCGGATTCTGGTACTTACGAGGTGGCCCGAGGCTTGGTCCGGCGAGGTTGCTCCGGACTGCTATCAACATCCCACACGGAGTTATCCGCGAGGGAGCCTCTAACCCTCTTAGGCGCTTTCGCCTCCGGATTTGCGGGGGCCGCTCTCTTCTTCCTCCCCACTTCAGGTGGGGAGTCGCTTTCTTCTTCCTCTTCATCGTCATTGTCAGTGGAAGAAGAGGAAGTCTCATCTTCAGACATCATGTCCGGAGCGCCTTTTTGGCGAGGGCCCTTCTTGGCCCCTTTGGTCGCTTTCTTGGCCGTCTTCTCTGGCACCTCATAAGGTGTTGGAAAAAGCATTTTCGTCAGTAATGAGAATTCTTGGTCTTCGGGCAGCGGAGCTGGACAGTTAATCCCCTCAGCTATTGCTACCTCTTGAGCACTGCGTTGGATTTCCCCGAAGAGGAAAGGATGATGCAGCAAAGTAGAGTAAGTATTTCCCTCAGTTTTTGAGAACCAAGGTATCAATCAAGTAGGAGGCTATGCGCGAGTCCCTCGTACCTGCACAAAGCAAATAACTCCTCGCAACCAACGCGATAAGGGGTTGTCAATCCCTTCACAGTCACTTACGAGAGTGAGATCTGATAGATATGATAAGATAATATTTTTGGTATTTTTATGATAAAGATGCAAAGTAAAATAAAAGCAAAGGAAATACCTAAGTATTGGAAGATTAATATGATGAAGATAGACCCGGGGGCCATAGGTTTCACTAGTGGCTTCTCTCAAGAGCGTAAGTATTTTACAGTGGGTGAACGAATTACTGTTGAGCAATTAACAGAATTGAGCATAGTTATGAGAATATCTAGGTATGATCATGTATATAGGCATCACGTCCAAGACAAGTAGACCGACTCCTGCCTGCATCTACTACTATTACTCCACTCATCGACTGCTATCCAGCATGCATCTAGAGTATTAAGTTCATGAAAACAGAGTAACGCCTTAAGCAAGATGACATGATGTAGAGGGATAAACTCATGCAATATGATGAAAACCCCATCTTGCTATCCTCGATGGCAACAATACATTACGTGCCTTGCTGCCTCTACTGTCACTGGGAAAGGACACCGTAAGATTGAACCCAAAGCTAAGCACTTCTCCCATTGCAAGAAAGATCAATCTAGTAGGCCAAACCAAACTGATAATTCGAAGAGACTTGCAAAGATAACCAATCATACATAAAAGAATTCAGAGAAGATTCAAATATTGTTCATAGATAGACTTGACCATAAACCCACAATTCATCGGTCCCAACAAACACACCGCAAAAACAAGATTACATCGAATAGATCTCCACAAGAGAGGGGGAGAACATTGTATTGAGATCCAAAAAGAGAGAAGAAGCCATCTAGCTAATAAATATGGACCCGTAGGTCTGAGGTGAACTACTCACACTTCATCGGAGGGGCTATGGTGTTGATGTAGAAGCCCTCTGTGATGGATACCCCCTCCGGCGGAGCTCCGAAACAGGCCCCAAGATGGGATCTGGTGGATACAGAAAGTTGCGGCGGTGGAATTAGGGTTTTGGCTCCGTATCTGATCGTTTGGGGGTACGTAGGTATATATAGGAGGAAGGAGTAGGTCGGTGGAGCAACAGGGGGCCCACGAGGGTGGAGGGCGCGCCTAGGAGGGTAGGCGCGCCCCCTACCTCGTGGCCTCCTCCTTTGTTTCTTGACATAGGGTCCAAGTCTCCTGGATCATGTTCGGTGAGAAAATCACGTTCCCAAAGGTTTCATTCCGTTTGGACTCCGTTTGATATTCCTTTTCTTCGAAACCCTAAAATAGGAAAAAAACAGCAATTCTGGGTTGGGCCTCCGGTTAAAGGTTAGTCCCAAAAATAATATAAAAGTGGATAATAAATCCCAATAATGTCCAAAACGGTAGATAATATAGCATGGAGCAATCAAAAATTATAGATACGTTGGAGACGTATCAAGCATCCCCAAGCTTAATTCCTGCTCATCCTCGAGTAGGTAAATGATAAAAACAGAACTTTTGACGCGGAGTGCTACTTGGCATAATTTTAATGTAATTCTTATTAATTGTGGTATGAATATCCAGATCCAAAAGATTCAAGATAAAAGTTCATATTGACATAAAAATAATAATACTTCAAGCATACTAACTAAGCAATTATGTCTTCTCAAAATAACATGGCCAAAGAAAGTTCATCCCTACAAAATCATATAGTTTAGTCATGCTCCATTTTCGTCACACAAGAATGCTCTCATCATGCACAACCCCGATCACAAGCCAAGCAATTGTTTCATACTTTAGTAATCTCAAACCTATAAACTTTCACGCAATATATGAGCGCGAGCCATGGATATAGCACTATGGGTGGAATAGAATATAATGAGGGGGTTATATTGAGAAGACAAAAAAGGAGAAAGTCTCAAATCAACGAGGCTAATCAATGGGCTATGGAGATGCCCATCGATTGATGTTAATGCAAGGAGTAGGGGTTGCCATGCAACGGATGCACTAGAGCTATAAATGTATGAAAGCTCAACAAAAGAAACTAAGTGGGTGTGCATCCAACTTGCTTGCTCACGAAGACCTAGGGCACTTGAGGAGGCCCACTGTTGGAATATACAAGCCAAGTTCTATAATGAAAATTTCCCACTAGTATATGAAAGTGACAAAACAAAAGATTCTCTATCATGAAGATTATGGTGCTACTTTGAAGCACAAGTGTGGCAAAGGATAGTAACATTGTCCCTTCTCTCTTTTTCTCTCATTTTTTTTCATTTGGGCCTTTCTCTTTTTTATGGCCTTTATCCCTTTTTTCCTCACTTGGGACAATGCTCTAGAAAATGATGATCATCACACTTCTATTTATTTACAACTCAATGATTACAACTCGATGCTAGAGCAAAAGATGACTCTATATGAATGCCTCCGGCGGTGTACCGGGATATGCAATAAACCAAGAGTGACATGTATCAAAGAATTATGAACGGTGGATTTGCCACAAATACTATGTCAACTACATGATCATGCTAAGCAGTATGACAATGATGAATATGTCATGATAAACGGAATGGTGGAAAGTTGCATGGCAATATATCTCGGAATGGCTATGGAAATGCCGTAATAGGTAGGTATGGTGGCTGTTTGGAGGAAGATATAAGGAGGTTTATGTGTGAAAGAGCGTATCATATCACGGGGTTTGGATGCACTGGCGAAGTTTGCACCAACTCTCAATGTGAGAAAGGGCAATGCACGGTACCGAAGAGGCTAGCAATGATGGAAGTTGAGAGTGCGTATAATCCATGGACTCAACATTAGTCATAAAGAACTCACATACTAATTGCAAAAATCTACAAGTCATCAAAAACCAAGCACTACGCGCATGCTCCTAGGGGGATAGATTGGTAGGAAAAGACCATCGCTCATCCCTGACCGCCACTCATAAGGAGGACAATCAAATTACACCTCATGTTTCAAATTTGTTACATAACGTTTACCATACGTGCATGCTACGGGACTTGCAAACTTCAACACAAGAATTTCTCAAATTCACAACTACTCAACTAGCACGACTTTGATATTATTACCTCCATATCTCAAAACAATCATCAAGCATCAAACTTCTCTCAGTATTCAAAACGCTCATAAGAATTTTTTTAGTAATCTTGAACACCTAGCAAATTAGGATTATTTAAGCAAATTACCATGCTATTTAAGACTCTCAAAATAATCTAAGTGAAGCATGAGAGATCAATAGTTTCTATAAAACAAATCCACCACCGTGCTCTAAAAGATATAAGTGAAGTACTAGAGCAAAACTATATTACTCAAAAAGATATAAGTGAAGCACATAGAGTATTCTAACAAATTCCAAATCATGTATGGATCTCTCAAAAGGTGTGTACAGCAAGGATGATTGTGGTAAACTAAAAAGCAAAGACTCAAATTGTACAAGACGCTCCAAGCAAAACACATATCATGTGGTGAATAAAAATATAGGTCCAAGCAAAGTTACCCGTAGAAGTAGACGAAAAGAGGGGATGCCTTCCGGGGCATCCCCAATCTTTGGCTTTTAGGTGTCCTTAGATTATCTTGGGGGTTCCATGGGAATCCCCAAGCTTAGGCTCTTGCCACTCCTTGTTTCATAATCCATCAAATCTTTACCCAAAACTTGAAAACTTCACAACACAAAACTTAAAGTAGAAAATCTCGTGAGCTAAGTTACCGAAAGAAAACAAAAGACCACTTCAAGGTACTGTAATGAACTCACTATTTATTTATATTGGTGTTAAACCTACTGTATTACAACTTTCCTATGGTTTATATACTATTTTACTAGCCATAGATTCATCAAAATAAGCAAACAACACACGAAAAACAGAATCTGTCAAAAACAGAACAGTCTGTAGTAATCTGTAGCTAGCGCAAGATCTGGAACCCCAAAAATTCTAAAATACATTTCTGGACGTGGGGAATTTATCTATTAATCATCTGCAAAAATAATTAACTAAATAGCACTTTCCAAATAAAAATGGCAGCAGTTCTCGTGAGCGCTAAAGTTTCTGTTTTTTACAGCAAGATATCAAGACTTTCCCCAAGTCTTCCCAACGGTTCTACTTGGCACAAACACTAATTAAACACAAAAAACACAAACTAAACAAAACTAAACAGAGGCTAGATAAATTATTTATTACTAAACAGGAGCAAAATGCAAGGAATAAAAACAAAATTGGGTTGCCTCCCAACAAGCGCTATCGTTTAACGCCCCTAGCTAGGCATAAAAAGCAAGGATAGATCTAGGTATTGCCATCTTTGGTAGGCAATCCATAAGTGGCTCTCATAATAGATTCATAAGGTAATTTAATTTTCTTTCTAGAAAGTGTTCCATGGCTTTCTTTAACGGAAATTGGAATCTAATATTTCCTTCCTTCATATCAATAATTGCACCAATCGTTCTAAGGAAAGGTCTACCAAGAATAATAGGTCATGAAGGATTGGAATCTATGTCAAGAACAATAAAATCTATGGGTACATGATTCCTATTTGCAACAATAAGAACATCATTAGTTCTTCCCATAGGTTTCTTAATAGTGGAATCCGCAAGGTGCAAGTTTAGAGAGCAATCATCAAAATCACGGAAACCTAACAAATCACACCAAGTCTTTGGAATCATGTAAACACTAGCACCCAAATCACATAAAGCATAGAACTAATGATCTTTAATCTTAATTTTAATAGTTGGTTCCCACTCATCATAAAGTTTTCCAGGGATAGAAACTTCCAACTCAAGTTTTTCTTCATAAGATTGCATCAAGGCATCAACGACATGTTTAGTAAACGCTTTATTTTGACTATAAGCGCGAGGAGAATTTAGCACGGCTTGCAACAAGGAAATACAATCAATCAAAGAGCAATTTTCATAATTAAATTCCTTGAAATCCAAAATAGTGGGTTTAGCAGCATCTAGGTTTTTAATTTCTTCAATCCCACTTTTATCAAATTTAGCATCAAGATCTAAAAACTCCGAATTCTTGGAATGCCTTCTAGGTAAAGGTGGATCATATTCAGTCCCATCATTATTAAGATTCATATTGTAAAACAAAGATTTAATAGGGGCACATCAATAACCTTTAGATCTTCATCTTTATTTTCATAGGAACTAGAAGAACATGCTCTTATAAAGGCATCTTTCTTAGCACGCATCCTAGCGGTTCCTTCTTTGCACTCATCAATGGAAATTCTCATGGCTTTGAGAGACTCATTGATATCATGCTTAGGTGGAATAGATCTAAGTTTCAAAGAATCAACATCAAGAGAAATTCTATCAATGTTCCTAGCCAACTCATCAATCTTAAGCAATTTTTCTTCAATCAACGCATTGAAATTCTTTTGCGAAGTAATAAATTATTTAATATTAGATTCAAAATCAGAGGGCATTTTATTATAATTTCCGTAAGAATTGTTGTAGGAATTACCATAGTTATTAGAGGGATTACTAGGATAAGGCCTAGGATTGAAATTTCCTCTATACGCGTTGTTACCAAAATCGTTCCTACCAACAAAATTCACATCCATAGATTCATTATTATTCTCAATCAAAGTAGACAAGGGCATATCATTAGGATCAGAAGAAACACTTTTACTAGCAAATAATTTCATAAGTTCATCCATCTTTCCACTCAAAACATTAATTTCTTCTATTGCATGCACCTTTTTATTAGTAGATCTTTCAGTATGCCATTGAGAATAATTAACCATACTATTATCTAGGAGTTTAGTAGCTTCTCCTAAAGTGATTTCCATAAAAGTGCCTCCCGCGGCCGAATCTAAAAGATTTCTAGAAGCAAAATTCAATTCGGCATAAAAAATTTGTATAATCATCCACAAATTCAAACCATGAGTAGAGCAATTACGTATCATTAATTTCATCCTCTCCCAAGCTTGTGCAACATGTTCATGATCAAGTTGCTTAAAATTCATAATATAGTTTCTAAGGGAGATGATCTTAGCGGGAGGAAAATACTTAGAGATAAAAGCATCTTTGCACTTATTCCAAGAATCAATACTATTTTTAGGCGAAGACGAAAACCAAGCTTTAGCACAGTCTCTAAGCGAAAAAGGAAATAGGTTCAATTTAACAATATCGTTATCCACATCTTTCTTCTTTTGCATATCACACAAATCAACGAAGCTATTTAGATGGGTAGCGGCATCTTCACTAGGAAGGCCGGAAAACGGATCTTTCATGACAAGATTCAGCAAAGCGGTATTAATTTCACAAGATTCAACATCGGTAGGAGGAGCAATCGGAGTGCTAATAAAATCATTGTTGTTGGTATTGGTGAAGTCACACAATTTAGTGTTATCTTGAGTCATCGTGACAAGCAAGAAATCCAACACACAAGCAAACAAAAAGCAAGCGGGCAAAAAGAGGCAAATAGAGAAAGAGAGGGAGGCTAGAGAGAGAGGGCGAATAAAACGGCAAGGGTGAAATGGGGGAGAGGAAAACGAGAGCCAAATGGCAAATAATGTAAAGCGGGAGATAAGGATTGTGATGGGTACTTGGTATATTGACTTTTGCGTAGACTCCCCGGCAACGGCGCCAGAAATCCTTCTTGCTACCTCTTGAGCACTGCGTTGGATTTCCCCGAAGAGGAAAGGATGATGCAGCAAAGTAAAGTAAGTATTTCCCTCAGTTTTTGAGAACCAAGGTATCAATCCAATAGGAGACTACGCGTGAGTCCCTCGTACCTGCACAAAGCAAATAACTCCTCGCAACCAACGCGATAAGGGGTTGTCAATCCCTTCACGGTCACTTACGAGAGTGAGATCTGATAGATATGATAAGATAATATTTTTTGTATTTTTATGATAAAGATGCAAAGTAAAATAAAAGCAAGGAAATAACTAAGTATTGGAAGATTAATATGATGAAGATACACCCGGGGGCTATAGGTTTCACTAGTGGCTTCTCTCAAGAGCATAAGTATTTTATGGTGGGTGAACGAATTACTATTGAGCAATTGACAGAATTGAGCATAGTTATGAGAATATCTAGGTATGATCATGTATATAGGCATCACGTCCAAGACAAGTGGACCGCCTCCTGCCTGCATCTACTACTATTACTCCACTCATCGACCGTTATCCAGCATGCATCTAGAGTATTAAGTTCATGAAAACAGAGTAACGCCTTAAGCAAGATGACATGATGTAGAGGGATAAACTCATGCAATATGATGAAAACCCTATCTTGTTATCCTTGATGGCAACAATACAATACGTGCCTTGCTGCCCCTATTGTCACTGGGAAAGGACACCGCAAGATTGGACCCAAAGCTAAGCACTTCTCCCATTGCAAGAAAGATCAATCTAGTAGGCCAAACCAAACTGATAATTCGAAGAGACTTGCAAAGATAACCAATCATACATAAAAGAATTCAGAGAAGATCCAAATATTGTTCATAGATAGACTTGATCATAAACCCACAATTCATCGGTCTCAACAAACACACTGCAAAAAGAAGATTACATTGAATAGATCTCCACAAGAGAGGGGGAGAACATTGTATTGAGATCCAAAAAGAGAGAAGAAGCCATCTAGCTAATAAATATGGACCCGTAGGTCTGAGGTGAACTACTCACACTTCATCGGAGGGGCTATGGTGTTGATGTAGAAGCCCTCTGTGATGGATACCCCCTCCGGCGGAGCTCCGGAACAGGCCCCAAGATGGGATCTCGTGGATACAGAAAGTTGCGGTGGTGGAATTAGGGTTTTGGCTCCGTACCTGATCGTTTGGGGGTACGTAGGTATTTATAGGAGGAAGGAGTACGTCGGTGGAGCAACAGGGGGCCCACGAGGGTGGAGGGCGTGCTTGGGGGTAGGCGCGCCCCCCTACCTCGTGGCCTCCTCCTTTGTTTCTTGACGTAGGGTCCAAGTCTCCTGGATCATGTTCGGTGGGAAAATCACGTTCCCGAAGGTTTCATTCCGTTTGGACTCCGTTTGATATTCCTTTTCTTCGAAACCCTAAAATAGGCAAAAAAACAGCAATTCTGGGCTGGGCCTCTGGTTAATAGGTTAGTCCCAAAAATAATATAAAAGTGGATATAAAGCCCAATAATGTCCAAAACAGTAGATAATATAGCATGGAGCAATCAAAAATTATAGATACATTGGAGACGTATCAGCTATCTTGATCCAGTTCTGAAAACACGGGTAGTAGAGCTTAGGCTTTTTCTCAAAATATGCTAGTAAAGGGTACGCCTTGAAAACATTAAAAGAACTTACCGGGTTAGCCTGGCATTTTAAGCTAAGCCCATGATCTTCGGTCGTGGGCGGTGGCGTCTCGCCGGCCTTGAAGAGCACTTTCCAGATTTCTTCATGCGTTGTGCCGAAGAGCTCTAGTAGCGTCTGGTGCTTGGCCGGATCGTACTCCCACAGATAGCAAGTCCGGTGTTGGCACGGGAGGACCCGACGAATGAGCATGACCTGGACCACATTGACAAGCTTGATCTTCCTATCTATCATGTTCTGGACGCACGTCTGAAGCCCAGTCAGCTCGTCCGAGGGACCCCAGGTTAGGCCCCTCTCTTGCCAGGAGGTGAGCCGCATCGGGATTCCGGATCGGAATTTGGGGGCCGCCACCACTAAAAAAAAAGACACATCCATGACATTTTGGGCCGAACGAAAAAAATTTCTGTCATACATATGACACTTCTATGATGATAATTGTGACAAAACCCGGTATCATCACAGATGTAGTGGGCTCCTACTTTTATGACAAAAAATCATGACAGAAAATGTGTTTTTCGTCCTGGGCGGGCCGGAGACGCAGCTGCATGACATTCTTTGGGCCGTCCATGGCGGAAAAAACCGTGGTAGAAGCGAGGGGGAGGAAAATTTCGGGGAGTTCCCGGTTACGGTGGGAGGTCGGGGGGCCAAGCGATGCGCGTTTCTCTCGTACACGTACGCGCATGTGTGCGAGGCGTTGGCTCTAACTGAACCCGGGTGAGGCGTTGGGCTCTAATTAACTGAACCCGAGCAATTGCACTGCTTGCTACGCGTTACTGAACCCGAGCAATCGATCGATGGATGTTAACTGAACCCGATCGAGCGATTCCTTCGCTACTGCTGCTAACTAAAGCCGATCGATGCTGCCTCTGGGATGAACAGTGAGCGTTGCGGGGGGTTTGGATGAACAGTGAGCGGTGCCGTTGCCTCTGGATGAACATGACCCCGTGGTGTGGTGGAGGGCTGGATGAACAGTAGACGGTGGAGGGGTGCCCGTGGAGGGGTGGTTGAACAGGACCCCGTGGTGTGGAGGGTTGGATGAACAGTAGACGGTGGAGGGGTGGTTGAACAGTAGCCGGTGGAGTAGCGCGCGGTGGAGGCTGGATGAACAGGAGCCTGTGGAGGCTGGAGGAGGTCGACGGTGGAGATGAACAGTATCCCGTGGAGTCCCATTTTGTGATACGCCACACCCCTCCCGATGAACAGGACCCCCGTTTTGACCGTAGGAGGTCCGTTTCGTCCGTTTTGCAGTACGCCACACCCCTCCCGATTAACAGGACCCCCGTTTCGACCGTAGGAGGTCTGTTTCCTCCGTTTTGCGGTACGCCAGACCCCTCCCGATCAACAGGACCCCGTTCCGAACGTAGGAGGTCCGTTTCCTCCGTTGTGCGGTACGCTAGGCCTTGTTTCCATCGCCTGTTCCGTCCAAGCCCTCCCGATGAACACGATCACGCATTCCGTTCCGACCCGGCCGGTTGGCTCCCACGCGTTTCGTTTCCTCCTGATGAACACGACGCATTCCGTTGCCTCCCCATGAACATGACGCATTCCGTTGCCTCCCCATGAACACGACGACGACGCTATTTCTCCGTTCCGACCTAGCCATGTACATGAGCCCTGGCCGTACGTATGTGCGAGTAGGCGTTCGCGACCCTGCCCGTATGTACGTACGTGGTCGTATTTTCTTTCTTGCACCCTAGCCGCTGTATGTACGTGTACATGCTATGTGCGCGCCTCTACTACGACACGTAGGCGCCTCTACTATGACACGTGCCCGCCTCTACATTGACCAGTATATATGTACATACACGTTCGCGACCAGAATGACAATGCTACATACGCTTCGACCAAATGGGTCCCGACTGTCAGGCACTTCCTTGCCTGCGAAGATGTAGCTGGTGGGTCCGAGCAGTCACGGGAGCGAATCGTTTTGTTTGTTTTTTTTGCCCGGACGCACTTCCTTGCGTGCGAAGATGTAGCTGCTGGGTCCCAGCAGTCAGGGGGGAATCATTTTGTTTTTTTGCCCAGACGCACTTCCTTGCGTGCGAAGATGTAGCTGGTGAGTCCTAGCAGTCAGGGGGGCGAATCGTTTTTTTTTCGGACACACTTCCTTGCGTGCGAAGATGTAGCTGGTGGGTCCCAGCAATCAGGGGGCGAATCATTTTTTTCGGACGCACTTCCTTGCGTACGAAGATGTAGCTGGTGGGTCCCAGCAGTCAGGGGGAAACATTTTTTTCGCGAAATACGGTGGCCCGTCCGGTGGGTCCCCGCTGTCAGGTGGAGGAATAATTATTTTGCGCGTAATAAGGAGGCACTTCCTTGCTGCGGCCGTGGACCCAGCTGTCAGTCTCTCCACGTACAGTCCACGTCTGAGGGAAGCCATTCCTTGACCACATTGACCACGCCGCGCCGAGAGCACCAGGGCGGTGGACGACGGCGAGGCCTAGGAAGGGGACGGCGCGGATCTGGGGAAGACGCGGCAGTGGATTCCCACGCATAGAGGAGTATGAGGGTTCACTCGTTCGGCTGCGGTGTGAGGCTGCCGTCACCGCAGAATAACAGGGGGTGTGGGTGCGTAGAGGGATGGCCTGGCCAGCGGTGGGAGCAGTAGGGGGCGGTGAGGCCTCTGCGGCATCACAGCCGGCCACGGGCGGCAGGAGTAGGCGACACAACCGGCGCTGCTTTGGGCGGCTGGAGCAAGAAGACCAGAGGTTGAAGAAGCACTACAGCCGTTGGATGGACATCGTACGGTCACTGGAGCTAGAATCGTTCATATATTGACTAAACTTGACAAAGGCCTCCGTCCCATTCAACTTAGTAGGCCCACAAGTCTGCCTCCCACCAAGGTGGGTCCTAGGTAGCACGGGCTATTTGTTTTTTTGTGCGTAATAAGGAGGCACTTTCGGTGGGTCCGAGCTGACAGCGGGGGGAACGTTTTTTTCGTGAAATACGATGGCCCGTCTTGTGGGTCCCAGGAGTCAGGGGGAAATGTTTTTTTTCGCGAAATACTGGTGGCCCGTCCGGTGGGTCCCTGCTGTCAGGTGGAGGAATAATTATTTTCCGCGTAATAAGGAGGCACTTTCTTGCGGCTGCCGTGGACCCAGCTGTCAGCCTCTCCACGTACAGTACTCTTCCGATGGAAGTCGGTCATTGACCAAATTGACCACGCCGCGCCGAAAGCACCACGGCGGTGGACGACGGTGAGGCCTAGGAAGGGGACGACGCGGAGCCAGGGAAGACGCGCCAGTGGAAGCCCGCGCGGAGAGGAGTACGAGGGTTCACCGGTTCGGCTGCGATGTGAGGTTGCCGTCACCGCAGAATAACAGGGGGTGTGGGTGAGTAGAGGGATGCCCTGGCCAGCGGTGGGAGTAGTAGGGGGCGCTGATGCCTGCGTGGCAGCACAGCCGGCCACGGGAGGTGGGAGTAGGCGGTCCCGCCGGCGCTGCTTTGGCGGCTGGAGCATGAAGATCAGAGATTGAAGAAACACGACGGCCGTTGGATTGACATCCAACGGTTACGTCTGCTAGAATCATTTGTTGACGTATATAATAACTAAAAAAATCTTGCATACGCGTCAACTAAACAGGCCCACAAGTCAGACCACTCCCTCTTTTTTTAATAATTTATATATAGCTCATGGCAACTTCTTATGCAATTTATTGCAGTCTTTTTTTGGTTGGCCAGGGCCAATTTCGCATATTTCTGTGGGTCCCAAACTATTTTTAATACCGAAATGTCGAGCCAGATTTAAAGTACTTTGAAGATATATTTAAATTAGGTTAATGCCCAGTGAAATAGGAATCTGAAAATGTGAAAAAATTCAGAAATTATAAAGTAATTGCCAATTTGTCATCTGTTTTTATATTTACAACCCATTTCATATTACTTTCAAGATTTGCAGGCGTCTTGAAAGAGTTGCAGCCCATCATGACGTAGAAAAATAAGTAGGCCTGGATTGGGTATTCTTCAGAAAAAATAAACTGGGCTCATTTTCGCAAAGAAAAAATAGTTGGGCTGGTCACATGGTGAACATAAAATATAAGCCTGGGCTAGACGGGCCACAGCCCAGTTCAAACCCTACTCCGTCTCAACAATACCAAACAAAAAAAATACTGCTCGAGTAGCTATGTCCTAGGTGTCAGCCGATCTTGTGCTGTTCTCTTGTCTATTGACTATATACGCTCATAATGTCGTGGGTCCCAGATGTCAGGAAAACACTAGGAGGAAGCATTTTTTTTTCCATACGCTGAGGTGGTGGGCCCCTACTGTCATCCTCTCCACGTACTTCTGTCGATTCCTATTGTTTGTTGACCATGTTGACAACGCGAGAGGGCAGCGCCGCGGCGAGCGCACCAAAGCGCGCGGAGGACGTCAGCGTTAACAATTTTGGAGACGGTGGGGCGGCGATGCGTGCACTGAGGCGCAGCCAGCCGTGGGAGGCGGAAGCAGGCGGCCCCGCCGGCGCTGGTTTAGTTTTGGCGGCTGGAGGAAGATAGGACTGAAGAAACACGACAGACTGTAAAAGCAGCAGGAGTACTTAACAACCTTAACTGAAACCAGCAGGGGCACTTAACAACCAAAGCTGAAAGCAGTATGAGTACTTATACAGGTTCAACCGTACAAAGCACGCCTCAAATAGTGCTACTTTGCCTACAGTTAACCAAGGGTGAGGCCGACAAGCCCCAGGACAAGGCCCAGGTGCCACCCCGCGCATCCACAACCTTCTGAAAGCGGCTTCATCTCGCAACGTGGTCAATAAATAGGATATTTGCTTTAGAGCCATGGAAAAGCATGAACATAATCTTCTGTCCTATTCTCCAAGATGGACGGGCCTTCATTATTTGTGACCACCCATGAATAAGTATCTTTTCACCTCCAAGGGGAATTGAGTAGGTCGACATAAACATCATGTTGTGACCAAGTCCAAGTCTGACCCGACCATGGTCAGGCATCTGTATAGGAACAATAGAACTCGACAGTTCCTGTTTCAAGAAGATCATAGCTGTAAAACTGTGTATAAGCAATAGTTTATGAACAACATATATAACAGACAACAGCTCGTACCATAAGTTTTTCGACATAGTTGGACCTGTTCAACGAGTGCAGCAGTGGCACACATATCCCACGTGGCCTTCCACCATTGAACCACCCCACAAGGACCTCAAGACGATCAATAAAGTGTAGGAACTTGTGGATGTCGATCCAGTCAACTTCAGTGCCATTAGTAACAGCCGAGTTATTACAGAGTAACAAACGAGCAGACTGCTTAACTCTGAAAAAACCTACACGTGCCACCAATTATAAGAAAATATTAGTTAGAAGTAGCATCTTCGTGAGAGATTCGTTGCTACTTCTAAAGTTAAATTGTGATTAGTTAGACAGAATAGGTGGATTAAGAAGTAATCGAGGCAACAAGCAAGAACCAGATACAAAACTAACATGGATGAACTATTGGAACAAGGTCGGGGTGGACGATCGCAGTGAAGATGAGACCAGGTTCTGCTATTTCCATCAACATTCGTGCGCCAACTTTCAGTCTGTAACACTTGAGAAAGTTTATCCAAGTTCGGCCATAAAAAAAGCAGCGATCTTCTTGGTTCATGAACCCAACTCGGAACTTATATCCATGGCTTGTCTTCACTGTGACCATTAAACTAGTGTATTCAGTTATGGCAAGGCCGAGCATCTTGAGTACATGTGTTCTGGCAGAGCAAATAATACACTGCAGGAAAAATAATATGAGAACACAACATGTTCAAAAAAACCCACCCTCCCGGATAGAAAAGAGGATTCTAGGAACATACGGTGCGTGTTTCAAAATGATGTGTTAGGATGAGAAGGAACAAGTGTGGCGTCTCACCGAGGGCGCAGAAACCTGTAGGGTACTCGCACTTTGGGCACTGCACATGAAACACACTAGATTCGGTAGGAAGAAAAATGCATCAACGGCGGCGGCTGCCATCCTAGGATTACCTACGACCAAGGGACTTGGATTTATCAGGGATGGATGAAGAATTCGTACCTGGTTCTCCATGAGAAAACCCTATGCAATCACCGAGAGGGGGTTTTCTCTGAACAAGCAGACGAGGGAGAAGGGGATTCAGGCCCAGTGAAATATTGTCGCTTCGTCCGTCCAGCTTACTGCTAAAGCTGGAAATGGGGTTGTGATTTGACGGCTCATTGGGCATTACTGTGGCGCTATGACCGGGGTGTGTCTACCGTGAAGTTGTGCACTCTAATTTGTGCATATGGCACGTGGACCCCGTTGCCGGTTGCCCCACATATCAGCGAAAGGAAGTAGAAAGACAGGAGTAACTAGTTACACATAAATATATTTTTTGACAGAGAGATACATTCTCTGTAAAGAAATATACAAATCGTTTATATCACAGGCTCACCTTGCCGCTCTGCAACGCACGGGCATTATGGGGGTTCAACTTTTTTTATGGGGGTTCAGCTGAGAATATAATACTCAGATAGGCTCACGCTTCTGGACTTTGGGCCGCAGGCCAACCCTGCATGTTTGGGGGCCCATGTGTTCTACCTCAGCGCTTTTCATATTGCAAGCGATCGGTACGGCGCTGGTTTTAGATGTTGTCGCAAGACGAATACACAAAATTGAATAAAGCACGGCAGCTCTTGGAATGAAATCAAACGACAGTTCCTAACCAGCAATCAGAGTTGCAATTCTATCAACGATATACCATGTGATAAATAATACCGTCATACTACTTATACACACATGACACTTGTTTCACCATGCCAGATTATTACATCAAAATATCTCGGAGGATAGATCAGTTTGGCAGTTGCGTGCTGCTACTGAAGAATTTCAAAGTTGATTTTGGACCAGCTCTCCTTGCCGAGAAAGTTCGATTTTGACATCATCCCCTACCGCAAGATATGATTTAGATTTGAATGTTGACCACCCTTTAGCATCAATCATCATGCAACCATCCTTTGTACTTACGGTATATTGAGCAGGTTCATTCACACCAAGGCTGCGCATGGTAAGACAAACTTGGCCGCGGTCGCCCGGATTGTTGAACGACTCCCTCGTTGCTCTAGGAATTCTCTGTTTGCAAACAAGAAGACATGCCCAAACAGTTAGATCAACACAGTGAATCATGTGAAACAACATGGAAAGAAAAAAGAACGAAGCACTTGGGCGCAATGCTTACCAAGAAGGTGGACATGTCGGTTTTTGTAAGGACTTTGGTATATGAAGTGCGAATTGCAGCCCAGTCTGTTGCCAGTGCAACTGCACGGGCCGGAGCAGATGCAAGTGCAAGTGTTGGTGCAGGTGCCGAAGCCGCTGCTGCTGCCGAAGATGGTGCTCCTTGTAGAGCTGGTGTCGGTGTCGGAGCAGGTGCCAGTGTCGATGCCCGATCCTCCGGTAGATCAAACTGATCTGCTGACGCAGTCGGTGCCCAATCCTCAGCTGGATCAGACTGAGTCGCCGCCACTGTTAGTGCTAGAGCAACTGTCAGTGCTCGATCTATGCGAGACAGCGGCGGTCATGCCTGGTCTGCTATGATCAGCTTTCTAACTTGACTAGGATCCGTGACCGTGATCCAGTTTTTTTCTTCATTTCTTTACCTAATAATAAAAGGGCTACCGCTTCTTACTTCCGGTTTTCGTCCGTAAATCTTCGTCCGTCCGTCGGTACAATTTTTATACGTACTTTGCGGTCTTACCTGGCCTCGCCCGCCTGTCTAAAAACAAAGTCGGCCCAACAAAAATATATGCTGGTGCCAGGAATTGAACTCCCGACATTGGTATTAAGTACTACTATAGCCCAACCAACTGAGACAACTCAACATTCTGTTTTGGAAACAAGGATTACATGAATATTAATAGTCCCACCTCGCCCCCCTATATTCAACTCTTCCAATTTATATACCTCTTTGAAGTTCCTAGGTAACAAGGAAGCGTCCGGATCGATAAGCGAAGGTTAACGAGGGAAGGGGAATAGGAAAGGTCGGCCACATGATGGAGGGAGTCGACTAATTTCCTGAGAACATCTTGCATATACGGAAGAGATTGATGGCTGGGTAGCATGAGGGAAGACATGCATCTTGCATATACGGAAGAGATTGATGGCTGTGACAGCATGAGGGTTTGAAGAGAGAAAAAGCTCATCGAAAGAGCTTGAAGATATAGGGAAGACGGTCGAGGCTCCTACATCATCACCGCGGGAGATCGTACGCCAACGATGCGATCCCGACGCGAACAAGCTTGAAGAGAAGGGAGACGAAGAGAGACGGCCGAGGCTCCCTGCATCAGTGCAGGAGAGATGCTCCTGCGTGCACCAAGGTCTTCTCATGAAGAAGATGCTGATTTTTTTTCCTTTGTAGACTGGGCCATTAACCTTTTTCTTTCCTTATGTGAGGAGGTTCTCAAAAACAAAGTGATGGCCTTCTCACCAGTTCAGTATAATGAGGTGATCTTTTTTTTATTTGCATTGATCCCTTTGAAGGAATTAGATACTCTTGTCTAAAAGAAATTAGATACTCTGGAATGATGAATAGGGATGTCACTGTTGTTACTCTTCTTCCCTTATACATTATATTTTTAGAAGTTGATCTCATGTTATAAATTGACGGCTAATTGTTGCATTAACTTTATTCAGTGATGTACATTTTATATATCTAACTGTGACCTTAATATGTTCGTATAGACCCATTGTGTTCTTATCTGGCTGATTATACACTTTTAACTCATAGAAATATCGCTATCAGTTTTACAATATCATAAATTTAGTTCTGCATACAACATCACGAGGGTAATTTGGCTCATCAGATGGTAGCCACAATTTGGCTAGATTTCATGTGCCACCTTCTGTGACCAACACATGATCTCCCATGACCAGTGCTAGATCTCTTGTGTGTATTGGGCTGAAGATGCCCAATCTCCCCCCTAGGGTCCACGTCAAGAGGAGGCCAAACCCACCGGTCACTGTGACCGCTAGCATCTTAAAATGTTAAATTTTCTTATGTTTTAATTTGTTATTGGTAATATTTTATTTTATATTGACAAATATTGACTCTTTTGATGTTTATATTAAAGGGACCGTGTTCTCTTTTTGCCCCAGCCCCCCTGAAATCTCAGGACCGAGCCTGCCTCAGCGTCTTGGGTATAGGACCCCGCTCTACTATAGCACAAGAGAAGTCTGGTGTGGGAAGAAGAAGAAGAGAAAGGGAAATTTCCCCCTTAGGAACCGCTACTTCTAGCTGTTGAATAACCTGGGTTATCTTTACTCATGGTACATCATCTTTGGTATTAGTGCTTAGTTCCTTTTTACGTGTTTTCTCTTGACAAAGCAATGTGATATGCATATGTTGGTCTATGGTACTTGCTCACACACTTTGGATATACATCTTTACAAGTACTCCTTTATTTCTGTTTTTAATCTACAAGTTCTTTAGCATAAATGAAAGCAACTATGTGGAGTACCCTACGGCTCTTGCGAAGGTCACGATTCAGTCCCGGAGTTAATTGCATGTTTATGATTTTTCTTAAGCCGGTGTCGAGTAAGATTAGGAGTACCACTTAAGTCTGATGAAAGCGACACGGCCACATCTGGGCGGCACATAGATAGTGTTGCCTTTTATCTAGGAGACATTCTCTTCCTGGACTTCAATCAACTTCTACCAAAACACAAGTGATCCCTTGCTACTACCACATTGGTATACTGCTACTCCTGTTACTCTGAATGGTTCTACTTTAAATTTTAGTGTGAACTCCCATAAAAAAACGATGTTAACTAATTATCTGAAACTAAGTCCCCAACTAAGTCCAATAAATTGTGTCCGCAATCAATTCATCATTTCTATTATCGGTGAAACAAGTCCCACAACCCAGATTCCCAGTCGAGCAAACCATATGATTCATGTCACCTATCATTTGCTCCGTAGCAAAGCACCTGTGAGATGATGCCATTTTTGAGCCAACTTAGGTAAGCATAGCTCTTTTTTTAATCTAATTTAGGCAATTATATGCCATTTTGGAGGAATATAAGCTGAGTATTTGACATTTATGAGAGAACCAAGGTTATCATGCCATTTTTAAATGAATAAGCTATTTATGAGAGAATGAAGCTAAGTATGCTTTTTTTAAGCAAAACACTAGAGAAAACTTACCGTCATCACAACAAATGCGATCAAGATCGCAACGAAGGTAACAATTGATCCAACGGCATAATGATACCAAGCCTCATTATCAATGGCATATCTTCTAATCTTACTATTCTTCAAACGCATTGCATCTATCTTCAAGCACATTGCATCCATCTTGATCTTGTGACCGGCGGCGGCTATCGGTGTGCACAACCTCACCGTCCGAACGTATGCTATTTTTATCTCCCATTGCAACGCACGGGCATGTTTGCTAGTCTTTTAAACGTGAGAAGGACTAATTGTGGCGTTTTTGTTAAACCAAACTGCAGTTCATCATAGGGATTCAGCTTGTACTCAGACAACAGACTGATCCAATTTTTTCCAGTAATATAAGTGATGGACAGTGCCTTCGTTACTGACACGACATAAGAAGTGAAACCTGCAAAAATAGCCATCGTAGAGCAAACCAAACGGTTTATTCTGTGATGAATGTCACATGGCAAAACCTGCATTGTAAAATTGCAGGAAAAGAAAGAAAACATGACATTAAATCAATAAGATTTAGACAGTAAATCAATAAGATTTACTTGATGTGACACGAGTGAATCCTTACCAGGAAATCACTATGTTGAAGTACTAAACAGAAGATTGATCGTCCAACTACGCGTGGCATGCAGGGGCCCCACCTACTCCCACAAGCAGGACAGTCCAAAGGCCGTGACAAATCGTATGGACCGAACATCCATGGGACTGGAAATCCTGGTGGGTGTGATAAACCCTGCAATGCATACAGATATTGGAGTGTAACCATAATTGATAAACCGTCCTCACAAAAAATATGATCTGGATACTTCAAAATATACAGACTGAATTGAGTGGACAGACATTAACATAGACCGTTCTCAGGACTGACCACACACCAAAAGCGGCAGTACTAATAAACAATACAGGGTTCACAAACACAAATCAAGTACTGAATAATAGTACTTACTACAGACAAGCAAAGTTGCACTAACTAAACTCTGCAGACTATTTCTTGCCACCGACCTACGGGATGAACCCTGGATAACTGACTAGGCCATGGACTTCGTGCGAGATGTCTACATGCACCATCACCATCTTGTCAACCTTGGAGAACCTAACAGAGTGGTCTTTCCACTCATAAACATGATGATGAAGACAAGCCACATCAGATTTGTTGGGAAGCTTTACAAGAACCACACCATTCGTAATCGAAGGCACAGACAGGAAATTGTTGTGGTCAAGTACAACCACGAGAACACACCTGACAACAATGCTACAGGAAAACACTAGTTCAGGACACGTGGCGACAAGGACACAGCAGCTAGATAGTTCAGCAGTAGAACTCATCATCAGGTCTTCCAGTTCACACGGCATGACTTTGAGAACTTCATCTCCACCACGGACCTGGTTCTAATCCAAACAGAAACCATATTTTATTACTACCTCCGTTCAGAAATATAAGATGATTTTCGATATTATACTCCATATATGACTACATATACGCACAGAAATGAGTGAACAAAGACACTAGAACATGTCTTCAAAGGCATGAGAGCAGAGGGATTACATGCAATATCCATAACACAAGTTACTGAGGCAAATATACCCTCTTAAAAGGTAGCATTGATGTTCATAAAGTACTCCCTCCGTCCCAAAATTCTTGTCTTAGATTTGTCTATATACGGATGTATCAAGTCACATTTTAGTATTAGATACATCCGTATCTAGACAAATCTAAGACAAGAAATTTGGGACAGAGGGAGTAGTTGAAAGTAATCTATAAGAAATCGGTGTCAACCTCTCGCATGTTTTGGTCAAAAGAGGAATTTAGAACCGTCATTTGGCACACTAAAATCACATGCAAGATCACCCAAAAAGTTGTACTACCAGTACTAGTACTGCGTGTTAGATGAAAAAACACGATCAAGATCGAGAAAAAGATCGTCAACAAGAGACATTACATGGACTTGCTTAATGAGGGATCCCGGAGAGGGGGGCTTGGACAGGGCGATGGCTTTGAGCTTGTCTGCGGTAGTCTCAGCAGGGTGCTTTCCCTTCTTCGTACCATGAGCCTCGACGATTTTGGACAGAGCCATAGACATCAC
The DNA here is from genome assembly GCF_056163025.1 of Triticum urartu. NCBI lineage: Eukaryota > Viridiplantae > Streptophyta > Magnoliopsida > Poales > Poaceae > Triticum > Triticum urartu. Next base: position 534,498,618 of record NC_141875.1, read on the forward strand.
GTCGGCCGATGCTCCGGCGTCCATCCAAGAGAGGAAACTGAGAAAGAAAAGTGAAAGGAGGAACGAGATGAGGGAGAAGCGAATCGAGTCGGGGTTTTCTTCAAGAGAGGAAGCTGAGAGAGAAGAGTGAAATGATGGTTGCTTCGTCCGTCCAACTTACTGCTAGAAAGGAGGGGGTTTTGTGATTTGACGGCTCATTGGGCATTACTGCAGTGGTTCGATCGGGGTAGTCTACCGTCACTCTACTACGGAGTAATTTAGTGCATGGCTGGTGGACCCAGGTGCTGGCTGTCCCACACGTCGGTGAAAGTGAGTAATTTAGTGCATGGCTGGAGGAGGATCCGCACGGTAGAGCGTGTCCACTATTTTTCTGAAGAAAAAAATGATTACAGCAAGCGTTTCCACTTTTACGACGGAGGAGTGCGAAACACGGCAGCCACTTGAACATACACAATGCTCCTACAACTAGGCATGTCCAGTGGTTCATACGTCAGTACTACACAATCTTGTTGCTAGTGTAGTAAGATATGACGATAACAAATGATGTTGTGCACATGTCAACTACTCCTATATGTAACATAGTACTGCTTTTTCGACTATCCGGTCGAGAATGAACGGTGAGATCAATGTTAACAGAACTAGGTCCACAGCGAACGAAGAGTATGGTGCTACAGTACTCCACGAAACATGAACCATATGAAGCACGAATGGATTCCGGTGATGGAGCCCTGAAAGGATTCGCCCGGCAACGGCGACGGCAGCCCGCAACCCCTCCTTGTCCAGCTCAGCACCCACCATCGCGCGGAGACGGCTCAGCTCCTCGGAGATATAGGTGAAGAAGGAGACCAGGTCAGGAAGTTGCGGCTCATTGAAGTCGACTGGGTGGTCGAACGGGTTTAGTCTTTTCATTCTTTCATATACTAGGGGTTTTTACTTGGAAAAGACAATGTTCCATACTAAAGGATTCGGGTCCATAACCACGAGTTCCACCTTGCGGAGGAAACCTTGGGTTTTCGGGGCATTGGATTCTCACCAATGTTTTCGTTACTCAAGCCGACATTCTCGCTTCCGCTTCGTCGACCCCCGCTTTCGCGGTTGCTTCCCTCTAAGGCGGAACGCTCCCCTACCGATGCATTTTGACATCCCACTAGCAATTATACTACTCCGATCCGAAATAAAAAAGAACCCTCAAATTATTTTGAGAAATTAAAGTAAGCACGCTATTCTAAATCGACCGACGGCCGGCATCGTCGCGCTGGCACGACGGTAGGCATCGCGCAGCCGCAACACGTGCGTGGCAACTTGGTTCACCAAGTGGCTGAGGCGATCCTGGACCTCGTCACGATCGGCCCGCTCGCGCTTCAGCCGGCTCCCCTGACGGCCTATTGTATCTCCCGCTTTCTGTAGCAACGCCGCCGACCCCTCGAGCATATTTGTGGTGGACGCCTGCCGCTTTTGAAGCTCCATGAACTCCCGCACATAATAGAGGAGCATGGCACTACTCTCCTCCTTGAGCTCACGGAGCTCCACGTCCTTGGCCCTGAGCTTCGCATCCTTGGCATGGAGCTCCTGCGTTAGGAGCCTCACCTCGGACTCCATGATCTGCTGCGCCACCATGGCACCAGGTAGAAGCAATGGGGAGAGGAAGCAAAGGGGGCAAAACGGCTGAAAGGCAATGCAATCTACAGGAAGGCGGAGGGAGCAGTGGGTTTTTACAGGCGGAGTCATCATGACTAATGTCTGCTGCGCCTGCTCCCGTCAATAAAAAAATTAAAAATCCTGCCATGCCTGCTCCCGTCAATCAAAAAATTAAAAATCCTGCCGCACCCAAACACCAGAGCAACGCCGCGGTGGATATTTAAATTTACCTGCCGGCAAGTAGATAAAAAAGGGGTGAAAAAACAAATGTGGCGGCGGCCTAGCTAATCGTTCAAACTAGCCCAACTAGCTAGCCACCGTGCTTCACTGATGTACTCAGCGGGAAAGGTGGTCTTTCATGATTTGACGACTCATTTACTTGATTCAGCGCTACGACCGAGGAGGACCCAGAAAACGCATGGTAGGGTGTCCCACGTCAGGAAGAATATATGCGTGCACCACCCGGGAGGACCCCGAAACCGCGCGGTAGGGTGTGCCACGTCTCGGCTCGGAGGAAAAATGTGCGTGTAAAAATATACTGTATCAGACGTAGTACCTATGGTTCGACCTTAGGACCCAGCCAGTCGGTCGAAAACACCCCACTAGCCACACAGCTTCATCATGCAAACATGGCACGGAGGATAGATGTGGTTAGCTCCGTCTCGACCAGCCACAATGTCTCTTGTTCTAGGCGATTCTTCTATTTTCCAAGCTTTTTTTTAGTTGTAATAACACCACGGCAAGCTAGCACCGCTCTTCGTGTGTGCCCGTGCAAAGGTTAGACGACGGAGAGAAGAGGGATTGAGATCGCAAACCTGGGACCCACCAGTAAGTGAGACAACGGTCATGCACATGTTGACGAGGCACTCCCTCTACTCTACTCAACGCAAGTACTGTATAAAATCAAGTTATGGGACAAAGCCAACAACCGTTCATTTTTTCAGGCTATCGACTTACACTTTGTAGTCCAGGTTGCCAGTTCGAATCTCGTCTTTTAGATTTGTTAGTTTTAGGTCCAAATTTGATTAATGACAAGTGAGACCCCCGTTTGTTGTTCTGATATTTCAGTGTAGGATGGTTTTTTTGAACAAACACTTTGCACGGTTAGACAAGTAACGACATGAGTTACACGTATTTTGCAAGTTTACGAACAAAAATGACAACGGCATAGAATATCACATCCACCCCGCAGCTTAGATACTATGGTGATACGAGTTTTTACACCGTTGGAAGTGAGATCCAATGGCTTGGGAGTAGTCTTTGTAATTATGCGCAATTTCCAAACTCTCCAAAGGTTTTTTTTGCAAATAAAACATTCAGGCCTCGTGTGTGCCGCTGCATCTTCGATCTAACGGCTCCCTGGTGCTCATATTAGGTGCTCCCCATAGCTTAATTACCCGCTACGGTGATATGAGCATCTAGGTCGTATGATCAGTGATCAGATGGCACATGCGTAGTACTTGTACTTTCTGCGCATTTCCCAAACTCTATCAGCCGTATATTGCAAAAACATTCAAACCTCCTACTGTGGGCCGTTAGATCTCAGTGAACTCATATCACCATAGAATCTACGGTGCGGGAGCACCTCATACTCTCCCGTGCGAGAAAACATAAGGTGCTATCGCAGCTTGGATGCTACAGTGATACGAGCTTGAAGGTCGTTTGATCTGAGATCCAATGGCATGTGAGCAGTCTTTGTGCTTGTAAGCAGTGGCCGAACTCTTTTGGGGCTTTTCTGCAAAAAACCATTCAAACCACCGAGGAGGTGTTGGGTCACAAATCCAACTCCTCCGAAGAGCTTGTATCACCAAAGCATCTAAGGTGTGGTAGCACATGATATTCTTACATACAGGAGAATATGATGTCCTCCTTCATCTTAGATGCTACGGTGATACGAGCTTCAAGGTCGTTGGATATGGGATCAAAGGGCATCTAAGTAGTTTTTGTACAAATTGTGTGCAATTCTCAAACTCATCAAGGTTTCCTGCAAAAAATATTAAGACACATCATGTGAGCTGCTATATCTCAGATCTACAAGCTCCAAGCAACTCGTATCGGCATATAGCATCTAAGGTATGGGGGCACATGATATTCTCCCGGGGAGGAGGGGTGGGGGTGCACAACCAATCGGTGGTTGGGAGGGTGGGGACAAATATAATCTAAACAACCCTAAACAGAGCTCCACAATTTTATCTAAGGTCGAGGGGTTGACCCCCGACAATCATACCTCCACCTAAACACAACATTTGCATGTACTGTAGTACTATACATAATATTCATGTTTCAGTTTCATGTTCATTTTAAATATTGAAATGAGGACCATGGATGTCTTACATTTTACTCCCTTCGTTCCTAAATATTAGTCTTTTTAGAGGCTTCAAATGGACTGGCACATACGGATGTATATAGACATATTTTAGAGTCTAGATTCACTCATTTTGCTCCGTATGTAGTCACTTGTTGAACTCTCTAAAAGACTAATATTTAGGAATAGAAGGAGTATTTTTGAATTCGTGTCATACATGCATGGTTTGGAAAAATAGATGCACTATACTTATTGGATTGTTGTTGTGTTCGTGTGTGTGTGTCTCTGTGTGTGTGTGTGGTCATATGCTTGATATATACAAAGTTTTCTCACCTCCATATTGTTCATCTTTTAAATTTGAATTTGCATTGGAAAACTTACTAGGGATACCATGAAATGTGAAATCCACGTTGAGATCATTATATCACAAACTCACTCTAATTCAACAACTCGTCATAAATCAATTACCACGTTGAGATTAGTATTTGCAAGGAAAATACGGGTATCGTAATACACATAGATTCGTTTGGCAATTTAAAAGATTCCTTTTGTATTCTCGAATGGTAGGACCCAACGGCGTACCAGCCAGACCTTGGCTTGTGTTGATCCTAAAAAAACGGGCTCGTGTCCTTCGGTGGCGTGCGTGGTATGCACATTAGGAAACCCCAACCAGTCGAGCCTCAGCGTTTCAAGTCGAAATATCTGGCGGTCAGAATTCCAGCCCTAGGAAATTCCCCTCATGTCCCCGGTCCATAATGACTACCGATGAACAACGGAGGGATGATTTAGTAACTAGACAATGTTACCTACCATGCCGAGCACGGTTCAATTCCCTCGGTCGCCGCTCGTCAAGGTCACCCGTCAACTGCATTGCCTAGTACTACTACTACTACACCAGGATGAGCACAGAATTGAGCCCGTTTGTTCGTGCCTAGTACTTGAGTTAATATATGAGGCAATGCACTGGTACGGAGGGATTGTCCTTTTACTCTGCATATATAACTTGTCTGAAGTCTAACTAAGCAAAATGTTTGACCAAATCCTTTCTTAAGAAATACAACATGACAGATGTACGGCTTGAAAATTTATTGCATGATGCAGGTTATGATATTGTTTCGAATCCTGGATCTTAAATTTCAGAGAATCCAAAAGTGAGCATAAATTCTTGAAACTAAGCATGGTCACGTGATATGGCACAAATATTACTTCGTAAGTTTTTTCTTCAATTTGAGACAAGCTGCTTATGACAAGTTGCACAAATGAAGAGCCAAGGTATTTTGGAACAAAGAAAGACCTGTCATGTTAAGGCGAACACTTTCACTATTGAAACCGTGGGCGTTTACGTGCCGCCACGCGTCCCAGATTCTCATCGGCAGGTGCCGTCCGAGCAAGCGTGTGAGTCGACGGGAGGCATGTGAGCAGACCGCTGCGCCGGCTGTCAGGGAGGCGTGCGAGCAGGCCGCTGTGCAGGCTCACCGGGAGGCGAGCCCTTTGACCAGGCTCCGTCGCCCACCGTCGTCCCAATTGCTCCCACTTTTAATGTCGCCGGTGCCGCAGTTTAAAATCAACCCCGCACTACCCGGTATCGCTACAATCCTCTCTCTTCCTCTCCGATTCTCCCGTTGTCTACCTCCAACTAGCCTGACCTAAACGTACGCCATGCCGCATCACGATGGTCTGCCCTTAGTGTTCCAGTTTCCTGAGGAAGACACCCAGCCAGAGTCTCAAGAACATAAGGCGCTTTGGGACGAGCTTGAACTGGCCTTGCGGGAAGATGCCGCGCCTGTTCGCGCTCCTGTTCCGGCTCCCATCGCCCCGACTGCGCCAGCGCCCATCCCCGTGCACCTGCCAGCGCATGCGCCTGCGCGTGCACTGACGCGCACACCGGTGCCGGTGCTCGTGCACCTGCCAGTGCATGCGCCTGCGCGTGCACTGACGTGCGCGCCCGTGCCGGTGCTCGTGCACACGAATGTCACTGCCGCGCCGTTGACAGCGCCTGTCCCCGTGCGGGTGCCAGTGCCCCCCTCAACGGCATGGATGGCCGCCGTCGACCGCTTCCTTGCACCAACGCCAGTCGCCTCCTCCCGCCAGTTGACTCGCTCCGAAGTCCAGAACATTTTGGCCTTCCTTGAAGCTAGGCCAACGTCCAGGAGTACGCCAACAACGGCGCAAGACGCCACCGTCACCGTCGGTCAGTGGCCCGACGACACACAGAGCACGGCAGAGGAGCCGCTTCCCACTGCGAGACGCCCCCGCCGCCGCCGCGTAATCTAAATTTGCCATGAAAAACGTTCGGATTGCCATGCTTAAAATCTGAATGTTTATCATTTCCGTTTATTTTATATCGATCGTCGTATAATTTAAAGTCGGAGTCAGACTGAACGAAATGTATGGTTTGATCGATTGAATGTTCTGCTAGAGCCGTATCAAATTAAATATAAAACGTCATCAAGCCACATGTATTCCTTGTCATCCAACGACCTAGATTGCTTCAATGCCGAGCGCTCAACACGTTTAGCGTGCAGTTAATTTCATGCCAAAAATAGTGCTAATCACATGACAACACACAAAAAATATCCTAGTAGTTAATATCCGCATGCACTTAATATACTTCCAAATTAACGTGCATTGCACGTACACACTGACTAGTGCTGACAGTACGTGAAACTGGTGCCATGACTTGTGAACGCGTCCAGATATGGTTAACGGCAACATCGCCCGCGAGTTCTTCCTGTTTGCCCGTGCGTCTAAACGCAAAAAGGGAGGAGAGAGAGAGCACACATGGAACCCACCAGTAAGTGAAGGCGAATAGTACTAAAAATAATATTACATGTTATCCATTAATTAGGTTGTGGTAATATAAAAACATTATGTGAACAAAGGGGGTACAACAAACATTGCTATTCTACGTATGTTGCCTATTGACGTGCGGCTTGAAGGCCCGGTCGCATGTTCGATCCTCGTCCTTTATTTTTTAATTTGTATATGGGTCCAAATTTGTTTCATGACATGTGGGCCCCTCGGTGTGTAGTTTTGTAGCTTATTTATAATAATTAAAGAGAACAACATAGTTTTTTCAATAATACCATGGTGCGACATTGAAGGCGAGAAAGGACGTGCAAGAGAGCGATGACCGAGCCAGAGGGAAATCAACTAGGGGAGTTGCGTGGGTTGCAACGATGTTTGGAGTAGTTGTGGGCCGAATGCTACGAAAATATAATCTAAACCGACCGGAACAAATGCCTACACAAATTAATCCAAGGTTGGAGTGCCCCTCGCAATGTAAATAGCTCCGGCTTTGTGAGGGATGGAGAGGTAGTAGCTTCAACGCGTGGAAGATACGGTGTGAGCAAGCGAGGTCAATCGGGAGACATATAGATAGAGAGACAAAGTGAGTGTGGTCCGACATTCATTGAACAAATATATATGCTCTGGAGAGATATTGTCCGATTGAGCCTTTTGGCAAGGGTGAGGGATGTAAGATAGAGCTTGAGAGATGATCCAGTCACAGACGTGTAGATATATTTTGTGCGTGGGAGGAAGCAAGGCCAACCGATCACATAGGGTCGTAGTGTGATCGAAAGAGTGAGACGGGTTGGAGAGAGTGACCTAGATAGACGATGTGCGTGAGAGAGTATACAATGTGAATAGGTCGAATTGGGCTCAAACATGGTGATATATTGTTTTTGTCCGAGAAAGAACAAGGTCAATCGAAACATACGGAGAGAGAGAGACAGAGAGAGAGAGAGAGAGAGAGAGAGAGAGAGATTGAGTGAGCGTGGCCCACCATGAGGTCGAAAGAGTGGCGGCGGCTTGGATGGACTGACCTAGATAGACAATCTGTGTGAGAGAGTATAGAGTGTGTCGATCGAGGCCCGAACAGGGAGATATATCATTTGTGTGTGAAAGAAAATGAGGTTAAATGAGACTCAGATAAAGAGAGCGAGATTGAGCGAGTGTGGCCCGCCGTGCGGAAGAAAGAGTGAGACAGTCTCGAGGGAGTGACCTAGATATACAACGTGTGTGCGTGCGCACGAGAGGTTGGGGGGGCTAGATAGGCAATGCATGTATTTAGCGCGAGAGGGTGAGAGGGAGAGGGGAGAGAGAGAGAGAGAGCTCGGCATGGGGTGCAATGGCGGGTGTGTGAGGTAAATACATTTGGTAACAGAATGGAAAAAGGGGTTGTGTAGTTGAGAGACTTAGAGGTCGAAACATGGAGAGAAAGAATGAACGTGTGTTGGAAACCGATAGCTTCCTAAGGTGGTTAGGAGAGGAAGATTGATCGATACAGGAAGTATGTAGCGTTTGTGCGGGGACTAAAAACAACATTTGAATGTACATAGTACGAGACTTAATATCGATGTTTCAATTCGGTGTACATTGTAAGATTTGAACCGAGGACCAGGCATACGGGTAATTATTTCGGATTCATGCCATGCTAAGTTTCGAAAAGTTGACATTGACTCAGTTTGTGCTATTTTGTAGGTCATATGTTTGAATCCATCCAAAAGTTTTCTCACTACCATGGTGTTCATCATATACATATGAATTTGTATTAAAAAAGTAGCATGGATACAGTGAAATGCGAAATCCACGTTAGAATTGGAGATCGCTACGTGACACACACTCTAATTCAAATAACTAACTACGTGACACACACTCTAATTCAAATAACTAATTATGTGACACACACTCTAATCCATGTTAGCGTGGGTACCGTTTCAATTTTTTTCAAATAACTCCTCATTAATTAATTTATAGTACTCCCTCTGTTCACTTTTACAAGACCTTGAAGACATTTCAGACAATGTGCAAAACAGTTCATTTTAAGTTGTCTGAAATGACTTACAAAAGTGAACGGATGGAATATCTCGTTTCGAATGACTAACTATTGCAAGGAAAACACGGGCATGGTAATACATACAGATTCATTTGCAAATGAAATAAGATTCGTTTGCATTCTCAAATGTAGGTGCACCAGGTAGACCAGGGTCATGTCGGGGTGGACACTGCTTTGGTGCCTTAAAGGCAACTGCCTTTGGGTCATTGACATGTGGGCCAGCCACCTTTTGGGCCCACATGTCATGGACACAAAGGCAGGTGCCTTAAGGCACCGAAGCATAGTCCTGTCGGGGTGGTCGCGTGTGTCGGACGGACGCGTAGCACCCAACCACCCACCCCCCCTCCCCCCCAAAAAAAGGACGACAATAATATAAGTTCACGCTTCCACGTTTTGGATTGAAATATCTGGCGGCCCTAATTCCAGCCCTGCAAAATCTCTCTTCTCCACCGTCCCCTTCCGCGCCCAGACTGCTCAAATCCCTAATTCGCCGCCAACCCTCGAATCGCCCCTCGTCTCGTCTCTTTCCCCACCGTTTCCCACCTCTGTGCCGGACGATGACAACGAAGACGACGGTCGTGCTTCACCACCGCACCGGAGCTACCTCATCTACGCCCTCGTCCACCGCACCGGGAGGTCCACGAACAACGTCGGCCGCCGCAATCGACGTGCCTCACAGACACCGAGTTCCACCACATCACGTGCGCTTCACCGACGTCGTCTCCTAGCTCACCGAGGCTACTTCACCGAGCACATCGTCGCACCTCCGCCCCCCGAGGCCGTTGGGGCTTCACCAACAGTCTCGTCCACCGCATCATAGCGCTCCGCTACCACTCAATATCTGCATCCATGCGCGGCCAGCCAATGCCAGCGCATCACCCTCAACAGCTCTGAAGTGACCCGCACTCTAGCTAGGCGAGTATGCCCAAACGCCGGCCTGAACTAGGTATCCACACATCACTCCCTTGTGCACTGTTCCGACGATGTTTGGATATCCTTTCACTGCTCTCTTAGCTTACATGCCTATGCAACTCTGACTTTAACTCTTATTTCTTCTGGAGATATCATCTGAAACAAGAAAATCCATTTTTTAGCGAAGCATGACGGCGCTATGGGATCCGGTACACATCCTACACACCCGTATAACCTTGTAAGTATCTGTCCTCCGGTACAACATCAAGGTCGGTTCCTCTTATTTGATCAACCATTCACCGTGTCAAAAATGCAGAGGTGGATGCAAGGAGCACAAGTCCTGCACATCCAAGCAAGTGGTAACATGGACTTGTACATGGAACATCCCAAGCGCAAGCAGAGCTGCAGTGAGCCTGTACAACGAGCTAGCGTAAGTCCCTGCATTTCATTTAATTCGTACTGGCATTCGTGTATGATTTGCGTGCAGTGGCTGATCCACGAATTCAAGTTACCAAGGGCGAACATTTAACTTAAAAAATATGAAGGCACTTGCACTCCGGAAATCAACATAACTTGAGAAATGTGAAGCTACATGCACTTTGAAAACCAGCTAATGATCCAAAGTAGTTCAGATTATAAACACTAAATGATGCAAGCACCAAAAAACACAAAATGCAACATGGTGTACAAGGACTACAAACATGGTTTGTACCTGCTTGAATTATTCGTTCTCTGGCTGAAAATATCAAAGTGTAATTGCACGTATAACCAGTGCGCAAACTGCATATCAATATATCTATCCTGCACAAGTATGCCAATAGTTTCAAACAACATATTAGAAAAGTATTTATGCTATGTTGTCATGATACGGGGACTTTCTGGTAGATGGCATCGACGTTTCCTCAAGCTATGAAAATGCACTATAATTTGCTTGTCATCAATGCCTGCAAATCTCTGTCTCTCTCAACATAGTAGATCATCATTAGACACTAAATCCTTCAATGAGCTTGCAAAATGCTTGCATTAGATCCCTCATTAGACACTATATGTTCATCACCAGGAGCATGTAAAATGTTTGCATCAAATCCTTCATTAGCAGTCTGTTCATTAGACACTTCAGGCTCAAGAACAATATGAGCTTGTATGTTTGCACCAGAAACTTGATTAGATACATCAGATTCATTCAGTTCAGTATTGATTGGGGGAGTTATAAAATAAATAGAAATTGGTTTCATTTTCTCATAGATTCCCTACATACAAGGAGTTTTACAACACCGTCAGGTTTAACTATTGGCCAAAAATTGAAGAGTTGATTTAGATATAATCAGGGTTGTGATGTACCTGCTCGTTGCACATGCTACTCTTGCAAGCTGCGACTGTCCGTTTGCGCAAGCTCGATGCCATGCCCGTGTTGCCGCCGCTGCCTCCCACGCAGGCTACACCCAGGGTTGGATCTTCATCTTCTTGTCCTTCCATTCGCTTAAAGCCCGGCGACCACCCTCCAACGAGGGCGCGATGAAGTGATGTGTCAGTCTGTCCAGCGGTGGCTAGGTTAGGAGCGAACCAGACTGGAGGCTGGAGCGAATGAATTGGGATTTTTCCTGTTGTCGATCGATATGGGAGGCGCTCATTTGGGCAGCGAGCCTGCTATAGGGCCTGCCTTGCACTTATGTTATTGGCCCATCCAAATTGAAACATTTTTCTTCATTTTTTTACATTGCCTGCTCGTGCGTTGGGACGAACAAAACTAGCGTGGGCCAACCTGGACGACTCAAACTAGGTGCACACTTTCCAGCCACCTGAGGCGGCCGCCCATACCAGCCCCTATGGTGGCGTCACCCCTTTTTGCGTGTATGATTGGATAGTGAAAAATATTCCACTGGCGCTTTTGATTTACCCACAGAATGGTTGAATTGCTTGTTTCTATGAACTGAGTTCGCCAATAATGTGAAGGATGCCAGTCTTTTCATCCTATTGTAGATTGCTTAGATCTCGATATGCCAAAAGTAATCGCATGAAATATACAGTAAAAGCCAGTGTGATGTGTTTGGCTACAACTAGTCAGACTACACGTCTTCATATAACATATCAAGGACGCACCATCTTACCAGATTAACCATTCGACTTACCCATGCAGTGTGGTAAGAAAGAAGTACTGGGACTGCGTATCCAAGCAATTGATGCCATGGACTCCTTCGTACAACCTTGTAAGCGAAAAAGAAGTTGCAGTGTGCCTGTACAAAGAACTACCGTAAGTTCGGTTACCTGCTTCTCGGAATTTTAGTTAGCCACTTATTGCAAAATTGTTCAATTACGTTGCTTGGCTTAATTTAGTTTGCTACTGATTACATAATGGCACAGCCTGTTAATCATATTGTAGACTGCGCCTATCTATGTGTTTGATACTTACTGTTAAGAATTACCTGTTTGCCTTAACTTAAATATCTAATTGTTTGTTTAACTGCTTTGCTGCTGCAACAGCGGGTTACAATGATGTTAATAACTACTTTTCAGCATCCAATTGAAACTCTTTAATTCCTTGTTTGTTTAACTGGTTTGCTGTTATAACTCCCAGTTGAGATATTTTGCTAACTTGAACTTTTCTGAATCCAATCGGAACTTTAATGGCAAAACAGGTTAGTCCAAGATCAAAGAGCGAGGTCCCCATGGACGTTGCATCATCCCACAGCAGTGGCACCGGCCCAATCGTGCATTATGAATTGCCAACTGCTGATGCTCTAGAGGCTAAACTAGTGGTAGAAAGAGATTCTGCTTCTGCACTTAGAGATGAAGTTGACATGTTGAGGAAGCAAACAGCACAATCACAAGCAGTACTCAAGACAACCATTAAATATTTGATGGATTTCAAAACGAAGCAAGCTGAGACTGACCAGATTGTTAAGGTCCTGAAGGAAAAAAGGAAATTAAATTCTTACTTGGTAAATCATAGGTGAAATGTTCTTTCCATAGTTGAATAACCTTTGTGTTGCCTATTCATGTAATCAATCAAACCATTTGTTTTAGAGATCATGTAATAATTGTTTTTTTGTTTGTAATTTTATTTGAGCACAAGTCTGTATTAATTGATAAGACTCGGAGACATTTCATTTGGATTGCTGTGCCAGACCTACAAATATGCCAATCGGGTTGAATGTGCATTCAGCAATAGTAGTAGTATAGATGGACCATAAGTGGCAAGCATCGGAAAGGGCCAAGATGCTAGCTAAAAAAAGGATGATGTTGTAGCCAAAAAAAAGTACAGCGGCCTGGCTTATGTATGTTAGTTGATATTATTGATCCATATACTCTATAAGTGTTTATATGTCTGTTAGTTCTGTACATTCTTGGTTGATTGACTAGGTATTTGAATCTTGATACATCGCTTGTGTACATATCTAAATGGGAGTACACATTATGTTGCGTGTGACATTTGAGTTGGACATGAAGTGTTCCAAATATTCGAATTCACCTTAAACTGGATTCTAGTTTCTGAATTTGAGTATCGGCATTTGTAAACCATATTCATATATGACAGTGGAATACATCTTTGTCGTCCTTTTGAAGATATATAAAAACACATAGAATGATTTATAAAGATTCATATAGGAATACAAAATGGATTTGAATTTAGTTGCCAGGGTAAACATGGATGCTTATTGTCCCAAAATTCGAAAGAAGTGGCAAAATGTCCACTCCCACGTCGGCTGCCCGAAGCCAAGTGTTTGGGAGATGGAAATTACTGTCTACCCATTACACAGACAATCCATCGGCCCGATTTCCACTGCTCTAAATAGGGGTAGGTTAGTAACTTCAATTAGACGTGACACGACCGCCTCTGAGCCCATTCCGACACGGTGGGCGTCAAACATGGGCGGCAAAACTCATTTGATTCAAGCTCATCCAAAAGACCTCTGTTTCTCCCTCCATTACCCATTCATACACGGTGGGCGGCAAAACAAACTCGACTCGGCCGAAATCGATGTAGGCAAATATTTTCAATAGGGGCAGGTTTGTAACTTCACTCAGACGTGACACAACCGCCCTACCTGTCAGCCCCGTTCATACACCGTGGGCGCCAACCATGGGCGCCAACCACCCTCTCCTCGCCCGAAATCGCTCTGGGCAAATATTGGCGAGATGTGAGATTACCGTCTTATCCCCAACCGACGAGACGTCCAAATTTTAAACGAGGGCTAAGTTCGTAACTTTCCCATATTTCAGACAGGCGCGTCCCAAAAACATGGTTCCGCGTACCTCTCCCTCCATTTTCCCATTCATACACCGTCCGCGCTAGAACACCACATCCCCACACCAGCCTCCGTCTGCCACCCCATCCATCGCCGTCGTCCTCCACCACATCCATCGCCACCATCCTCCACCATGCCGGAGCGCCTACCAAGACCGCATCGTCCACTGCTAGAGATGGACATTTCTCATCCACGGCGATGGACCAATAGCCTTGCATCGCGTCCTCTCGCTTCATCGGCGCCGTCGTCCTCTTTGCCGGGGCCGCTCACACGACCTTCTCTTCCACCGCAACGGGACTTATCCCCCGATGCACCCGTCTACCGTCGCAGATCTGCTTCAACGCCACCGACAGCCATCGCACCCCCGATGCCTACACGGCGCCGCAAGAGAGGTGGTACTTCATATCTCCTCAACTTTTTTATCTCAACCAGAAAATAGATCTTAACTTGGTTACTCTACTTTCTTTTCAGCTCTTAGAATTTAGTTCTTAGTTCGAAGCAAACAATGGATGCTAAATATCATTTCTCCGGTTTGCAGCTTCAAATCTGCCATGGCACACCCATAATACGATTTAATTGATCATGCTTAGGGTTTAATTGATCATGTTGGTTCCGTGGTGGTTTCTTTAATAGAAATCGGAGGGGAAACCCTCTTTTGCTAAAAAAATATGCTTAGAATTTCCCCCTTTTATGATCACTATACGATCAGAATACGTGCTTCGTGTCATAATAACACTCGCCCTAAATGTTCCTAAATCCGCTCGGGTGTGTATCTCTACAGGGTGCCCACGGTGGGCCGGCCCACCCTAGGATTTTGGGTCGTCCCAGACCCCGATTCCCCTCTGGTCTGCTGCACGCTTCCGATATCTACTCGCCCCCAGCCGCCTGCCTCACCGGCGACTTGCCGTCCCCGGACGGCATGACTCTAGGAGGAGACGCCGGACTAACAGGAGGCCAGGAGCCGCTCGCCCAACAGCGTCACCGCTGCCCGGGCGCGCCACCGTGCCTACCTTCCCAGTCCGTTCAGGGCTCAGGCGTGCAGCACCCACCAAGCCAACCCGATTTATCCTGAGAGACGTCCTCAACAGTCAGCAGCCACTCCTCATCACCCATTTTCTAATTGATTCATTACTCATTAGGCAGGACTGTCATTAGGGTTTGTTGTGTGCTCAGTGCCACCTACACTTAATGGTTCAGATGTATTTCGGTAATCTTTAGTACCTCTAAAGTTCACAGGGTTTTCAAAACTCCGGCCCTCGGAATAGATAATCTGACTATTTTTTATGTTTTCATGAATCTTAGATTCTGAACAGCATCATAATGATTATGAGCTTGCGCGCATGAAAAGAATAAAGTAGAACAATGCCATGGTTGTCAAACTTGGCATTAAGGGATTGAAATCAAGTCTGGATGCAATGCAATGCAAATGCTCTCCACCTACAGATTCATGCTCAGAATATGATCCTAACAGTGATTCTGAGCTAGAGGGAGACCTAAGTTAATGTATCTCCCTAGTGGAGGAGTCAGAGGAAGATGCCCTATCTTATTCACCCATCAAGGTACTTGCTCTAACTTTCCAAGGTTACATTGCTCGCACATATCTTGCAACTGATGCTTTGCATTGCTTCTACTTTGTTGAACTGCCATTAGCTTAGTTTACACATCGTGTATGTGAATACGCCATGCCTATCCATTTTCAGTACATATTCCATCTGTCATCATACCATATTTATCCATTAAAATGTTGTTCTTGTGTATCAGACGTTCAAAAGGAAGAGGACGATTGCTGATCGTGGAGGAGCACAAGCAAAGTATTTGGAAAAGGTAGTGGCACCTCATAAATCAAATAGCCCATTAGGTGTAGTTGCAATATCACCTGACCCACAAAATACCCCAACTCTAGCAGACTCTAGCCCTACTACAGTGGTCATTTCTGATGCCCCAACTCAGCAGACCCCAACTGCAGCAAACAGTATGATTATACCAGTTGACATAGCAACAGCTGTACGACGCAAAACCCCCCATTCCAGCAAAGAGTACACCAAATCCAGTTGCCAAATCCCTTTTCGAACCAGAGAGAGCCCCAATTGCAGCAAATAGGACCCCTATTCCATTTCTTCCCAGTTTAGAAGACGAAGCTTATGTTGTTGTCAGGAACTTTGTGCGCATCTTTCCTTCATGGAAAGATTATACCGCGGACACAGAACAATTTCCAGTCTTCCTACGCAACTTACGCGTAAGTAATGTACTAATGTTATTCATGGTCATTACTGCATATGTTTCTGCTGACAGAAGACACAAGATTTCATTCTTTTAAATAGGCGAGGAGCAAACTGGATTGTGATGACGAGCAAGGGTTGGTTGCGCTTTTCAAGCACTCGTTGATGAAGTATCGTTCCTACCTGAGGCAAGCGCACTTTGATGGCAAGCCTCTGAATGAAATTTCTATAAAGTCTCCGGTGCTACATTTATCCGATGGTGACTGGAATAATCTTGTTACACATTGGTCTTAGCTGCGGCGTAAGGTACTGTCTATGATATCACATCACAATTTGAACTACATTTCTGCATTTACCTTAATGTCTCACTTGTACGAAAACTGTTAGCAGAAGAACATTCGTTCCCAAGGGACCACAGAATCTCGCAACTATACTGCACACTGCATTGCTCTTATGAGTACCTCTTGCCCTGTATGACCATACTTACTTTCATAGCTGTTTGATTATGTAGCATCACTGCACATGTTAGCCTCGTAATCGTCCATTTGGTGGACATTATAAGATCTGTATGGACTCTTACATAAATTTAGAATCAACCCAATGCTTTTGAAGAGGTTTAGCTCTGCAGTCCTCTTGTAAGGACTGAACGTGGTCTATCACTATACTTACATTAATAGCTACTCCCTCTGTCCCATAATATAAGAACGTTTTGTGCAGTACACCAGTGTTCAAAACACTCTTGTATTATGGGAAAAAGGGATTGGTTCATTTTGTAGCATTCTGCATCTTATCTCCCTCGCCCACCATTTACTAAAAAAGATCAGATCTATATTTAATCTTACCAACAAGTAGAATACACAGACAATGCCAGTGCAGAAGTGTAGCCCATTGCACTTGTCAGTACATTTTGTCCTGTAATGCTTGTACTTCCAGGGATTGGTAGTTGATTATGTAGCATCAATCTGCATCTTATCTTCATTATCCTCTATCCCTTCCAGTATTATCATATCTATAATTACTCTCTACAAAATGTAGAGTACATGCAATGCTTATGAAGAAGATTCTGTGCTGAAATTCTTGAGTTATCCTTCCCTTGACATGGAGAAGGGCAATATAAAAGCCGGTGTTAACTGTTAATGTAAGTCAGTTCTTCTAAAGCCTTTATCCTCAACTGCTATTTAATTTTCTCATACTCCCTATTGCTACCTCTTGAGCACTGTGTTGGATTTCCCCGAAGAGGAAGGGATGATGCAGCAAAGTAGCATAAGTATTTCCCTCAGTTTTTGAGAACCAAGGTATCAATCCAGTAGGAGGCTACGCTCGAGTCCCTCGTATCTACACAAAAACAATAGCTCAACGCAACCAACACGCTTAGGGGTTGTCAATCCCTCCATAGTCACTTACGAAAGTGAGATCTGATAGAGATGATAAATAATATTTTGGGTATTTTTGATATAGAGATGCAAAGTAAAAAGTAAAAGCAAAGCAATAATAAAGTGATGGAGATTGATATGATGAGAAAGAGACCCGGGGGGCATAGGTTTCACAAGTGGCTTCTCTCAAGAGCATAAGTATTCTACGGTTGGTGAACAAATTACTGTTGAGCAATTGACAGAATTGAGCATAGTTATGAGAATATCTAGGTATGATCATGTGTATAGGCATCACGTCCGAGACAAGTAAACCGAAACAATTCTGCATCTACTACTATTACTCCACTCATCGACCGCTATCCAGCATGCATCTAGAGTATTAAGTTAAAAACAGAGTAACGCCTTAAGCAAGATGACATGATGTAGAGGGATAGTTTCATGTAATATGATAAAAACCTCATCTTGTTATCCCCGATGGCAACAATACAATACGTGCCTTGCTGCCCCTTCTGTCACTGGGAAAGGACACCACAAGATTGAACCCAAAGCTAAGCACTTCTCCCATGGCAAGAACAACCAATCTAGTAGGCCAAACCAAACTGATAATTCGAAGAGACTTGCAAAGATAACCAATCATACATAAAAGAATTCAGAGAAGATTCAAATATTATTCATAGATAGACTGGATCATAAACCCACAATTCATCGGTCTCAACAAACACGCCGCAAAAAGAAGATTACATCAAATAGATCTCCACAAAAGAGGGGGAGAACATTGTATTGAGATCCAAAAAGAGAGAAGAAGCCATCTAGCTACTAGATGGACCCGTAGGTCTGAAGTAAACTACTCACACTTCATCGGAGGGGCTTGGATGATGATGTAGAAGCCCTCCGTGATCGATGCCCCCTCCGGCGGAGCTCCGGAACAGGCCCCAAGATGGGATCTCGTGGATACAGAAAGTTGCGGCGGTGGAATTAGGTTTTTGGCTCCGTATCTGATCGTTTGGGGATACATGGATATATATGGGAGGAAGAAGTACGTCGGTGGAGCTTTGAGGGGCCCACGAGGCAGGGGGCACGCCCTAAGGGGCGCGCCCTCCACCCTCGTGACCACCTCATGGCTTTCTTGACGGAGGGTCCAAGTCTCCTGGATCTTATCTGATGAGAAAATCACGTTTCCGAAGGTTTCATTCCGTTTGGACTCCGTTTTATATTCCTTTTCTTCGAAACCCTAAAACAGGCAAAAAACAGCAATTCTGGGCTGGGCCTCCGGTTAATAGGTTAGTCCCCAAAATAATATAAAAGTGGATAATAAAGCCCAATAATGTCTAAAACAGTAGATAATATAGCATGGAGCAATCAAAAATTATAGATACGTTGGAGACGTATCAAGCATCCCCAAGCTTAATTCCTGCTCGTCCTCGAGTAGGTAAATGATAAAAACAGAATTTTTGATGCGGAGTGCTACTTGGCATAATTTTAATGTAATTCTTCTTAATTGTGGTATGAATATTCAGATCCGAAAGATTCAAGACAAAAGTTCATATTGACATAAAAATGATAATACTTCAAGCATACTAACTAAGCAATTATGTCTTCTCAAAATAACATGGCCAAAGAAAGTTCATCCCTACAAAATCATATAGTTTAGTCATGTTTCATTTTCGTCACACAAGAATGCTCTCATCATGCACAACCCCGATGGCAAGCCAAGCAATTGTTTCATACTTTAGTAATCTCAAACCTATAAACTTTCACGCAATATATGAGCGTGAGCCATGGACATAGCACTATGGGTGGAATAGAATATAATGAAGGGGGGTTATGTGGAGAAGACAAAAAAGGAGAAAGTCTCACATCAACGAGGCTAATCAATGGGCTATGGAGATGCCCACCGATTGATGTTAATGCAAGGAGTAGGGATTGCCATGCAACGGATGCACTAGAGCTATAAATGTATGAATGCTCAACAAAAGAAACTAGTGGGTGTGCATCCAACTTGCTTGCTCACGAAGACCTAGGGCACTTGAGGAAGCCCATTGTTGGAATATACAAGCCAAGTTCTATAATGAAAAATTCCCACTAGTATATGAAAGTGATAACATGAGAGACTCTCTACTATGAAGATCATGGTGCTACTTTGAAGCACAAGTGTGGTAAAAGGATAGTAACATTGTCCCTTCTCTCTTTTTCTCTCATTTTTTGGGCCTTCTCTTTTTTATGGCCTTTCTCTTTTTTATGGCCTTTTTTTGTATTCCTCACTTGGGACAATGCTCTAATAATGATGATCATCACACTTCTATTTATTTACAACTCAATGATTACAACTCGATACTAGAACAAAGATGACTCTATATGAATGCCTCCGGCGGTGTACCGGGATATGAAATGATCCAAGAGTGACATGTATGAAAGAATTATGAACGGTGGCTTTGCCACAAATACTATGTCAACTACATGATCATGCTAAGCAATATGACAATGATGAATGTGTCATGATGAACGGAATGATGGAAAGTTGCATGGCAATATATCTCGGAATGGCTATGGAAATGTCATAATAGGTAGGTATGGTGGATGTTTTGAGGAAGATATAAGGAGGTTTATGTGTGAAAGAGCATATCATATCACGGGGTTTGGATGCACCGGCGAAGTTTGCACCGACTCTCAATGTGAGAAAGGGCAATGCACGGTACCGAAGAGGCTAGCAAGGATGGAAGGGTGAGAGTGCGTATAATCCATGGACTCAACATTAGTCATAAAGAACTCACATACTTATTGCAAAAATCTACAAGTCATCAAAAACCTCAGCACTACGCGCATGCTCCTAAGGGGATAGATTGGTAGGAAAAGACCATCGCTCGTCCCCGACCGCCACTCATAAGGAAGACAATCAAATAACACCTCATGTTTCAAATTTGTTGCATAAAGTTTACCATACGTGCATGCTTCGGGACTTGCAAACCTCAACACAATTATTTCGCAATTTCACAACTAATCAACTAGCATGACTTTGATATTATTACCTCCATATCTCAAAACAATCATCAAGCATCAAACTTTTCTTAGTATTCAACACACTCATGCGAAAGTTTTATCATTAATCTTGCATACCAAGCATATTAGGATTTTAAGAAAATTACCATGCTATTAAGACTCTCAAAATAATCTAAGTGAAGCATGATAGAACAATAGTTTCTATAAAACAAATCCACCACCGTGCTCTAAAAGATATAAGTGAAGCACTAGAGCAAAACTATAAAGCTCAAAAGATATAAGTGAAGCACATAGAGTATTCTATCAAATTCCAAATCATGTATGGCTCTCTCAAAAGGTGTGTACAGAAAGGATGATTGTGGTAAACTAATAAGCAAAGACTCAAATCATAAAAGACGCTCCAAGCAAAACACATATCATGTGGTGAATAAAAATATAGCTCCAAGTAAAGTTACCGATAGAAGTAGACGAAAAAGGGGATGCCTTCCGGGGCATCCCAAAGCTTTGGCTTTTAGGTGTCCTTAGATTATCTTGGGGTGCCATGGGCATCCCCAAGCTTAGGCTCTTGCCACTTCTTGTTCCATAATCCATCAAATCTTTACCCAAAACTTGAAAACTTCACAACATAAAACTTAAAGTAGAAAATCTCGTGAGCTCCGTTAGCGAAAGAAAACAAAAGACCACTTCAAGGTACTGTAATGAACTCATTATTTATTTATATTGGTGTTAAACCTACTGTATTCCAACTTCTATATGTATTATAAACTATTTTACTAGCCATAGATTCATCAAAATAAGCAAACAACACACGAAAAACAGAATCTTTCAAAAACTGAACAGTCTGTAGTAATCTGTAGCTAGCACAAGATCTGGAACCCCAAAAATTCTAAAATAAATTGCTGGACGTGAGGAATTTATCTATTAATCATCTGCAAAAAGAATTAACTAAATATCACTTTCCAAATAAACATGACAGCAGTTCTCGTGAGCGCTAAAGATTCTGTTTTTTACAGCAAGTTCAACAACTTTCCCCAAGTCTTCCCAATGGTTCTACTTGGCACAAACACTAATTAAACACAAAAAACACAACCAAAACAGAGGCTAGATGATTTATTTATTACTAAACAGGAGCAAAAAGCAAGGAATAAAAATAAAATTGGGTTGCCTCCCAACAAGTGCTATCATTTAACGGCCCTAGCTAGGCATAACAAGCAAGAATAGATCTAGGTATTGCCATCTTTGGTAGGCAATTCTTCAATGAGGCATCTATCTCCCTTAGGAATTTCTTTATTTCTAGTGATTATCAAACTCTTAGGCACAAGATCGAAAAATTCATTTGTAGCAATTGGTTCCTTAATGATAGCAAAAAGATTGGGATGAATACTTATAGATTTAAGATCCGCAGTTTCCTTACTAGATGATTCACCCTTATTTTTAGGAACATACATAAGTTTGGCAATTTTAGTAGGAGGACTTGGAATATTCTTTATGGAAGAAAAAGCGGTTCCCAAGTTCGTAATGATACCCTCAAGTTTATCGATTCTAGTAGAATCTAAGTTTATTTTCTCATTAACTATGGGTTCCTTTTCCTTAATATTTTTCAAAGTCATTCCTACCTTAGATCCGTATTGGATAATTTGATTGTGGATCTTTTTATCTAGATTTTCAATTAATTCAATAGTAGCAACTTTATTTTTCAATAATTTCAAGTCTTTGCATAACATGCTCCAAAGTTAACATAGTTCCATTAACCAAAAGAGGTGGTGAGCCAAATAAATCTAACATAGCATTATAAGAATCAAAAGTATGGATACCCAAGAAATACCCTCCGGTAATGGTATCAAGGATATATCTATACCAAGGATTAGCACCTACATAAAAATTGCGGAGAAGAACTGAAGTAGATTGCTTCCTGGTAGATCTATTTTGAGCATTGCAAATTATATACCAAGCATCTTTTAGATTTTCTCCCTCCCTTTGTTTAAAATTTAGAACTTCATTCTTGGGAGACAAATGAGAAGATATGAGATTAGCCATGATGACAAGCAAACAAACTAACACACGAGCAAACAAAAAGCAAACAGGAAAATAGAGAAAGAGAGGGAGGATAGAGAGAGAGGGTGAATAAAACGGCAAGGGTGAAGTGGGGGAGAGGAAAACGAGAGGCAAATGGCAAATAATGTAACGCGGGAGATAGGGATTGTGATGGGTACTTGGTATGTTGACTTTTGCACAGACTCCCCGGCAACAGCGCCAGAAATTCTTCTTGCTACCTCTTGAGCACTGCGTTAGATTTCCCCGAAGAGGAAGGGATGATGCAGCAAAGTAGCATAAGTATTTCCCTCAGTTTTTGAGAACCAAGGTATCAATCCAGTAGGAGGCTACGCTCGAGTCCCTCGTACCTACACAAAAACAATAGCTCAACGCAACCAACGCGCTTAGGGGTTGTCAATCCCTTCACGGTCACTTACGAAAGTGAGATCTGATAGAGATGATAAATAATATTTTTGGTATTTTTATATAGAGATGCAAAGTAAAAAAGTAAAAGCAAAGCAATAATAAAGTGATGGAGATTGATATGATGAGAAAGAGACCCGGGGGTATAGGTTTCACTAGTGGCTTCTCTCAAGAGCATAAGTATTCTACAGTGGGTGAACAAATTACTGTTGAGCAATTGACAGAATTAAGCATAGTTATGAGAATATCTAGGTATGATCATGTATATAGGCATCACGTCCGAGACAAGTAGACCGAAATGATTCTGCATCTACTACTATTACTCCACTCATCGACCACTATCCAGCATGCATCTAGAGTATTAAGTTAAAAACAGAGTAATGCCTTAAGCAAGATGACATGATGTAGAGGGATAGTTTCATGCAATATGATAAAAAAAACCATCTTGTTATCCTCGATGGCAACAATACAATACGTGCCTTGCTGCACCTTCTATCACTGGGAAAGGACACCGCAAGATTGAACCCAAAGCTAAGCACTTCTCCCATGGCAAGAACAACCAATCTAGTAGGACAAACCAAACTGATAATTCGAAGAGAATTGCAAAGATAACCAATCATACATAAAAGAATTCAGAGAAGATTCAAATATTATTCATAGATAGACTGGATCATAAACCCACAATTCATCGGTCTCAACAAACACACCGCAAAAAGAAGATTACATCGAATAGATCTCCACAAGAGAGGGGGAGAACATTGTATTGAGATCCAAAAAGAGAGAAGAAGCCATCTAGCTACTAGCTATGGACCCGTAGGTCTGAAGTAAACTACTCACACTTCATCGGAGGGGCTTGGATGATGATGTAGAAGCCCTCCGTGATCGATGCCCCCTCCGGCGGAGCTCCGGAACAGGCCCCAAGATGGGATCTCGTGGATACAGAAAGTTGCGGTGGTGGAATTAGGTTTTTGGCTCCGTATCTGATCGTTTGGGGATACGTGGATATATATGGGAGGAAGAAGTACGTCGGTGGAGCTTCGAGGGGCCCACGAGGCAGGGGGCGCGCCCTCCACCCTCGTGACCACCTCATGGCTTTCTTGACGGAGGGTCCAAGTCTCCTGGATCTTATCTGATGAGAAAATCACGTTTCCGAAGGTTTCATTCCATTTGGACTCCGTTTGATATTCCTTTTCTTCAAAACCCTAAAACAGGCAAAAACAGCAATTCTGGGCTGGGCCTCCGGTTAATAGGTTAGTCCCAAAAATAATATAAAAGTGGATAATAAATCCCAATAATGTCTAAAACGGTAGATAATATAGCATGGAGCAATCAAAAATTATAGATACGTTGGAGAGGTATCACCTATCATTTACTGCTGTTTAGTTTGCTGTTTATACCAAAATGCATGTTCGTAAGAACCGTAAGTTCTAAGTTTTACTTGTAAAACCAAATTCCTTATTCATACCATGCACATTACTTAATTCTCCCTATATGTATGGTTGTTTTTGTGGATCTATAATCCAGTGTGTGGTGAAGCAGCCCACGTTTGCACCTTGTCATCTCCTGTTTTATCTTACTGATGTGGCTGATGATATGAACAACATGCCATGCACATTATCCAAAATAGATACAATGATTTTCTTTGCCCTTCATCTATGCTTGTTATGTTTACATGGTAATCTAGTAGTGTGGTGAAGCTCCCCGCATTATGAACAATGCCAAATTATGCTATTGATATTTTGAACTTACTCTTTATTTTCTAATTTGAAATTGGATAGAATTGACAGAACAGTTATCATCTTTGTTTATACACGTGCAAAACTTGTCATCTCTCTGCTTTGTTTTGGGGTGATATGCCTGATGGCATGCACAAGTCTGCTGAAGGCTGTGAGACAAACCCAACATATATTGCAGCAAAGAAGGCAAAACATCTTGAAGATAGCGAGACAACCCCAAAGTCTTGTCTTCATGCAGTGTTCAAGTTACTTGAGACTAACAGTCAGACAAGCTCACAGAATTCGTTGTCTGAATCAGTTCGACTTCTTCAGTCCCAAGTTCTAGCAGAAAGGCATTCTACAACTCAACTTCGACTTGAAGTCCTATCTCTAAGAAAGATTGCGGAGAACACCAATCAGAACCTCATCGCTAAACGGCTACACCTGGAAGCTATGACCGACATGTTAGGCCGGTCTCACAGCCTTGTTCAGCATCTTGCGCAGCAGTTCCCCCGTAAGGCTAACCTTTCTTGAACTGTCTTGGAAGTTGTCTCGGTTCGGTATTATTTTGCTACGCTGCAATGGTGCCCAGTTTTTGTAATCTGCTTCTTCGTTGCGCTTTATGATCACTCGTGGCGAACTTCGATGCCCAGTGGATGTAATATACCTTAAATCCTTTATTGTATAGTGTAGGTTTATTCTCAGTTACTATGCCATAATTTCTTTATTGTATAGAGTAGGTTTGTTCTTAATTCCTACTAGTTATTGCCATCATTCGCTATCTGAAAAAAATCAGATGTAGTCGACCGGACCGAAACATTCGACTCTAATGGGCTAGGTTTTTAGCAGGCCTGAAACGTGTCGAACAGCTCCCAGGCCGGCAGCAGCCCGAAATGAACCCCGGTCCATGATTGTGCGAATCAAATCACGGGCTTTTAACAGGCCAAAATTATCTCGGTCCTTGTTTGTCCCAATCAGATATCGGTTGCGAGCAGGCCGGATGCAACCGGGTCATAGTTAGGCCCAACTATATGACGGGCTTTTAACAGACCGAAATTAATATAGGGCCGAAATGTTAAACGGGCCCTTAATAGGCCAAAACTAATATCAGGCCGAATTACTAAGTGGGCCTTTAGCAAGTGGGCCCAAAAGCATAGTGTCCAGTTGACAGGCCAAATCTGATATGGGCCATAATTGAGCCCAAAGCCTCTTATAGGGCCGGACCTGATCTGGGCCGTAATTTGGCCCAGAACGTGGTAGGCTTTTAATGGGTCGGATCTCATATGGGCCACTATTAGGCCCAGAGCGTGGCAGGCCATTAATGGACCGAATCAAATATGGGTCGGCATTTGGCCCAAAACATGGCAGCCAGTTAATGGGCCGGCCTACTAGGGTCCTCAAAATCTTGTGGGCCTACAGCTGGGCCGGCCCATTAATGTCGGCGGAATCTCATGGGCCTTTAGCTGGGCCGGCCCATTATGATCCGCAAGAATCTTGTGGGCCTTTACCTGGGTCGGCCCATTATGGCACACAAAAATCTTGTGGGCCTTTACCTGGGCCGGCCCATTATGGCCCGCAAAATCTTGTGGGCCTTTAGCTGGGCTAGCCCATTATGGTCCGCAAAATCTTGTGGGCCTTTAGCTGGGCCGACCCATTATGGTCCGCAAAATCTTGTGGGCCTTCAGTTGGGCCGGCCCATTTAAACTTGATGCGCTGGTCCACGTGTCAACATATCATAGGCGCGTCTCGCCCATTGGATGAGTAACACCTATGCCAACGCGGGCCTGACACGTGTCTCCTCCAGCCAATGATGATTTTACATGTGGAAAATCCCCATTGGTCGGGGCTGTTAGCGGGTTATCGGATCCAAAACCCGACCCGATAGCTTAACGGCGTTCCGTTACGATGGATGCCACGTGTCGGTCACCCTTGACGAAAGCACTTCTGTGACGCGCGATTTATCGTCATGGAAGTGGACACTTCTGTGATGATAATTTTGGTAATGTCATGGAACACTTCTACGACAGCACAGGTATGACTATCTTGATTCTGTCATAAATTTGTCATGGATGTACATGCATGACAAAAAACGCGACCTACTGTGACAAACACGTATCATCACGGAAGTGTTTTTTTGTAGTGCACCTAGTTGGCGTCACGCGGCTCGGTGATATAGAACCACCCCGACCGCCACCCTTTTACCGTCTCTGCAAATAAGCCTACTACGTCTTGAGCTTTCGTTGGTTTTCGCCGAAGAGAAAGGGATGATGCAGCAGAGTAGCGTAAGTATTTCCCTTAGTTTTGAGAACCAAGGTATCAATCCAGTAGGAGGCCATGCTCAAGTCCCTCGTACCTGCACAAAACGATAGCTACTCGCAACCAACGTGATTAGGGGTTGTCAATCCCTTCACGGTCACTTACGAGAGTGAGATCTGATAGATATAATATTTTTGGTATTTTTGGTATAAAGATGCAAAGTAAAAAGTAAAGGCAAAGTAAAAAAGCAAAACAAGATTAAAGTGATGGAGATTGATATGATGAGAATAGACCCGGGGGCCATAGGTTTCACTAGTGGCTTCTCTGAAGAGCATAAGTATTCTACGGTGGGTGAACAAATTACTGTTGAGCAATTGACAGAATTGAGCATAGTTATGAGAATATCTAGGCATGATCATGTATATAGGCATCACGTCCGTGACAAGTAGACCGAAACGATTCTGCATCTACTACTATTACTCCACTCATCGACCGCTATCTAGCATGCATCTAGAGTATTAAGTTAAAAACAGAGTAACGCCTTAAGCAAGATGACATGATGTAGAGATATAAATTCATGCAATATGAAATAAACCCCATCTTGTTATCCTCGATGGCAACGATACAATATGTGCCTTGCTGCCCCTTCTGTCACTGGGAAAGGACACCGCAAGATCGAACCCAAAGCTAAGCACTTCTCCCATGGCAAGAACTACCAATCTAGTTGGCCAAACCAAACGGATAATTCGAAGAGACTTGCAAAGATAACCAATCATACATAAAAGAATTCAGAGAAGATTCAAATATTATTCATAGATAGACTTGATCATAAACCCACAATTCATCGATCTCAACAAACACACCGCAAAAAGAAGATTACATTGAATAGATCTCCACAAGAGAGGGTGAGAACTTTGTATTGAGATCCAAAAAGAGAGAAGAAGCCATCTAGCTACTAACTATGGACCCGAAGGTCTGAGGTAAACTGCTCACACTTCATCGGAGGGGCTATGATGATGTAGAAGCCCTCCGTGATGACGGCCCTCTTCCGGCGGAGCTCCGGAACAGGCCCCAAGATGGGATCTCGTGGATACAGAAAGTTGTGGCGGTGGAATTAGGTTTTTGGCTCCTGTTCTGATCGTTTGGGGCTACGTATGTATATATAGGAGGAAGGAGTACGTCGGTGGAGCACCGAGGGGCCCACGAGGCAGGGGGCGCGCCCTAGGGGGGCGCCCCCCACCCTCGTGACCTCATCTTTGACTCCTTGGAGTAGGGTCCAAGTCTCCTGGATCACGTTTGATGAGAAAATCACGTTCCCGAAGATTTTATTCCGTTTGGACTCCGTTTGATATTATGTTTCTCCGAAACACTGAAATAGGCAAAAAAAACAGCAATTCTGGGCTGGGCCTCCAGTTAATAGGTTAGTCCCAAAAATAATATAAAAGTGGAAAATAAAGCCCAATATAGTCCAAAACATTAGATAATATAGCATGGAGCAATCAAAAATTATAGATACGTTGGAGACGTATCAGGCATCCCCAAGCTTAATTCATGCTCGTCCTCGAGTAGGTAAATGGTAAAAAGAGAATTTTTGATGCGGAGTGCTACTTGGCATAATTTCAATGCAAATCTTCTTAATTGTGATATGAATATTCAGATTAGAAAGATTCAAGACAAAAGTTTATATTGACATAAAAATAATAATACTTCAAGCATACTAACAAAGCAATTATGTCTTCTCAAAATAACATGGCCAAAGAAAGTTATCCCTACAAAATCATATAGTCTGGCTATGCTCTATCTTCACCACACAAAGTATTTAAATCATGCACAACCCCGATGACAAGCCAAGCAATTGTTTCATACTCTAACTTTTTCAAAACTTTTTCAATCTTCACGCAATACATGAGCGTGAGCCATGGATATAGCACTATAGGTGGAATAGAATGGTGGTTGTGGAGAAGACAAAAAGGAGAAGATAGTCTCACATCAACTAGGCATATCAACGGGCTATGGAGATGCCCATCGATAGATATCAATGTGAGTGAGTAGGGATTGCCATGCAACGGATGCACTAGAGCTATAAGTATATGAAAGCTCAAAAAGAAACTAAGTGGGTGTGCATCCAACTTGCTTGCTCATGAAGACCTAGGGCAATTTGAGGAAGCCCGTCATTGGAATATACAAGCCAAGTTCTATAATGTAAAATTCCCACTAGTATATGAAAGTGATAACATGAGAGACTCTCTACTATGAAGATCATGGTGCTACTTTGAAGCACAAGTGTGGTAAAAGGATAGTAGCATTGTCGCTTTTTATTTATTTTCTCTTTTTTTGGGCCTTCTTTTTTTTCTTTGGCCTTTCTCTTTTTTGGGAGGACAATGCTCTATTAAATGATGATCATCACACTTTTATTTATTTACAACTCAATGATTACAACTCGATTCTAAAACAAAGTATGACTCTATATGGATGCCTCCGGCGGTGTACCGGGATATGCAATGAATCAAGAGTGACAAGTATGAAAAAATTATGAACGGTGGCTTTGCCACAAATACTATGTCAACTACATGATCATGCTAGGCAATATGACAATGATGAATGTGTCATGATGAACTAGATGGTGGAAAGTTGCATGGCAATATATCTCGGAATGGCTATGGTAATGCCATAATAGGTAGGTATGGTGGCTGTTTTGAGGAAGGTATATGGTAGGTGTATGATACCGGCGAAAGGTGCGCAGTATTAGAGAGGCTAGCAAAGGTGGAAGGGTGAGAGTGCGTATAATCCATGGACTCAACATTAGTCATAAAGAACTCATATACTTATTGCAAAAATCTAGAAGTTATCAAAGCAAAGTATTACGCGCATGCTCCTAGGGGGATAGATTGGTAGGAAAAGACCATCGCTCGTCCCTGACCGCCACTCATAAGGAAGACAATCAATAAATAAATCATGCTCTGACTTCATCACATAACAGTTCACCATACGTGCATGCTACGGGAATCACAAACTTTAACACAAGTATTCTTTAAATTCACAACTACTCAACTAGCATGACTTTAATATTATCACCTCCATATCTCAAAACAATTATCATGCTTCAATCTTTTCTTAGTATTCAACACACTCAAAAGAAATTTTCACAAATCTTGAATACCAAGCATATTATTATTAAGCAAGTTACCATGCTATTAAGAGACTCTCAAAATAATTTAAGTGAAGCATGAGAGATCAATAGTTTCTTTAAAACAAATCCACCACTGTGCTCTAAAAGATATAAGTGAAGCACATAGAGAAAGATTATAACGCTCAAAAGATATAAGTGAAGCACATAGAGTAAAACTACATAGCTCAAAAGATATAAGTGAAGCACATAGAGCAAAACTACATAGCTCAAAAGATATAAGTGAAGCACATAGAGTATTCTATCAAATTTTAATTCATGTATGGATCTCTCAAAAGGTGTGTACAGCAAGGATGATTGTCGCATACTAAGACACAAAGACACAAATAATATAAGACGCTCCAAGCAAAACACATATCATGTTGGTGAATAAAAATATAGCTCCAAGTAAATTACCGATAGAAGTGGACGAAAGAGGGGATGCCTTCCGGGGCATCCCCAAGCTTTGACTTTTTGGTGTCCTTGGATTATCTTGGGGGTGCCATGGGCATCCCCAAGCTTAGGCTCTTTCCACTCCTTGTTCCATAATCCATCACAAGAATTCACCCAAAACTTGAAAACTTCACAACACAAAACTTAAAGTAGAAAACTCGTGAGCACCGTTAGCGAAAGAAAACAAAAGACCACTTCAAGGTACTGTAATGAACTCATTCTTTATTTATATTCGTGTTAAACCTAATGTATTCCAACTTCTATATGGATTATAAACTATTTTACTAGCCATAGATTCATCAAAATAAGCAAACAACACACGAAAAACAGAATCTGTCAAAAACAGAACAGTCTGTAGTAATCTGTAGCTAGCGCAAGATATGGAACTCCAAAAATTCTAAAATAAATTGCTAGACGTGAGGAATTTATCTATTAATCATCTTCAAAAATAATTAACTAAATAGCACTCTTCAAATAAAAATGACAGCAGTTCTCGTGAGCGCTAAAGTTTCTGTTTTTTACAGCAAGTTCAACAAGACTTTCCCCAAGTCTTCCCAACGGTTCTACTTGGCACAAACACTAATAAAACACAAAAAACACAACCAAAACAGAGGCTAAATAATTTATTTATTACTAAACAGGAGCAAAAAGCAAGGAATAAAAATAAAATTGGGTTGCCTCCCAACAAGCGCTATCGTTTAACGCCCCTAGCTAGGCATAAAAGCGAGGATAGATCTAGGTATTGCCATCTTTGGTGGGCAATTCTTCGATGAGGCATCTATTTCCCTTAGGAATTTATTTCTTTCTAGTGATTATTAAACTTTTAGGCACAAGATCGAAAAATTCATTTGTAGCAATTGGTTCCTTAATGATATCAAAAAGATTGGGATGAATACTTATAGATTTAAGATCCACAGTTTTCTTAGATGATTCACCCTTATTTTTAGGAACATACATAAGCTTGGCAATTTTAGTAGGAGGACTTGGAGTATTCTTTATGGAATAAAAGGCGGTTCCCAAGTTTGTAATGATACCCTCAACTTTATCAATTCTAGTAGAATCTAAGTTCATCTTCTCATTAACTATGGGTTCTTTTTCCTTAATATTTTTCAAAGTCATTCCTACCTTAGATCCATATTGAGTAATTTGATTGTGGATCTTTTTATCTAGATTTTCAATTGATTCAATAGTAGCAACTTTATTTTCAATAATTTCAAGTCTTTGCATAACATGCTCCAAAGTTAACATCGTTCCATTAACCAAAAGAGGTGGTGAGCCAAATAAATTTAGCATAGCATTATAAGAATCAAAAGTATCGCTACCCAAGAAGTTCCCTCCGGTAATGGTATCGAGGATATATCTATACCAAGGATTAACACTGACATAAAAATTGTGGAGAAGAACTAAGGTAGATTGCTTCTTGGTAGATCTATTTTTAGCATTACAAATTCTATACCAAGCATCTTTTAGATTTTCTCCCTCCCTTTGTTTAAAATTTAGAACTTCACTCTCGGGAGACAAAGGAGAAGATATAAGACTAGCCATGACGACAAGCAAACAAACTAGCACACAAGCAAACAAGAGCAAAAGGGCAAAAGAGGCAAATAGAGAGGGAGGATAGAGAGAGGGGGCAAATAAAACGGCAAGGGTGAAGTGGGGGAGACGAAAACGAGAGGCAAATGGAAAATAATGTAATGCGAGAGATAGGGATTGTGATGGGTACTTGGTATGTTGACTTTTTGCGTAGACTCCCCGGCAACGGCACCAGAAATCCTTCTTGCTATGTCTTGAGCTTGCGTTGGTTTTCCCCGAAGAGCAAGGGATGATGCATCAGAGTAGCGTAAGTGTTTCCCTCGGTTTTTGAGAACCAAGGTATCAATACAGTAGGAGGCCATGCTCAAGTCCCTCGTACCTGCACAAAACGATAGTTACTCGCAACCAATGCGATTAGGGGTTGTCAATCCCTTCACGGTCACTTACGAGAGTGAGATCTGATAGATATAATATTTTTAGTATTTTTGGTATAAAGATGCAAAGTAAAAAGTAAAGGCAAAGTAAAAAAGCAAAACAAGATTAAAGTGATGGAGATTGATATGATGAGAATAGACCCGGGGGCCATAGGTTTCACTAGTGGCTTCTCTCAAGAGCATAAGTATTCTACGGTGGGTGAACAAATTACTGTTGAGCAATTGACAGAATTGAGCATAGCTATGAGAATATCTAGGCATGATCATGTATATAGGCATCACGTCCATGACAAGTAGACCGAAACGATTCTGCATCTACTACTATTACTCCACTCATCGACCGCTATCCAGCATGCATCTAGAGTATTAAGTTAAAAACAGAGTAACGCCTTAAGCAAGATGACATGATGTAGAGAGATAAATTCATGCAATATGAAATAAACCCCATCTTGTTATCCTCGATGGCAACGATACAATACGTGCCTTGCTTCCCCTTCTGTCACTGGGAAAGGACACTGCAAGATCGAACCCAAAGCTAAGCACTTCTCCCATGGCAAGAACTACCAATCTAGTTGGCCAAACCAAACGGATAATTCGAAGAGACTTGCAAAGATAACCAATCATACATAAAAGAATTCAGAGAAGATTCAAATATTATTCATAGATAGACTTGATCATAAACCCACAATTCATCAATCTCAACAAACACGCCGCAAAAAGAAGATTACATCGAATAGATCTCCACAAGAGAGGGGGAGAACTTTGTATTGAGATCCAAAAAGAGAGAAGAAGCCATCTAGCTACTAACTATGGACCCGAAGGTCTGAGGTAAACTACTCACACTTCATTGGAGGGGCTATGATGATGTAGAAGCCCTCCGTGATGACGACCCTCTTCCGGCGGAGCTCCGGAACAGGCCCCAAGATGGGATCTCGTGGATACAGAAAGTTGTGGCGGTGTAATTAGGTTTTGGCTCCTGTTCTGATCGTTTGGGGGTACGTATGTGTATATAGGAGGAAGGAGTACGTCGGTGGAGCACCGAGGGGCCCACGAGGCAGGGGCGCGCACTAGGGGGGCGCCCCCACCCTCGTGACCTCCTCTTTGACTCCTTGGAGTAGGGTCCAAGTCTCCTGGATCACGTTTGGTGAGAAAATCATGTTCCCAAAGATTTTATTCCGTTTGGACTCCGTGTGATATTCTGTTTCTCCGAAACACTGAAATAGGCAAAAAACAGCAATTCTGGGCTGGGCCTCCGGTTAATAGGTTAGTCTCAAAAATAATATAAAAGTGGAAAATAAAGCCCAATATAGTCCAAAACAGTAGATAATATAGCATGGAGCAATCAAAAATTATAGATACATTGGAGACGTATCAGGCATCCCCAAGCTTAATTCCTGCTCGTCCTCGAGTAGGTAAATGATAAAAAGAGAATTTTTGATGCGGAGTGCTACTTGGCATAATTTCAATGCAAATCTTCTTAATTGTGATATGAATATTCGGATTAGAAAGATTCAAGACAAAAGTTTATATTGACATAAAAATGATAATACTTCAAGCATACTAACAAAGCAATTATGTCTTCTCAAAATAACATGGCCGAAGAAAGTTATCCCTACAAAATCATATAGTCTGGCTATGCGAGAGTGGTTCTACTGACGTGCTTTGCACACAGGTGGCTGGCGGGTGTCAGTTTCTCCAATTTTAGTTGAACTGAGTGTGGCTACGCCCGGTCCTTGAGAAGGTTAAAACAGCACTAACTTGACAAACTATCGTTGTGGTTTTGATGCGTAGGTAAGAATGGTTCTTGCTCAACCCGTAGCAGCCACGTAAAACTTGCAACAACAAAGTAGAGGACGTCTAACTTGTTTTTGCAGGGCATGTTGTGATGTGATATGGTCAAGGCATGATGCTCTATTTTATTGTATGAGATGATCATGTTTTGTAGCCGAGGTATCGGCAACTAGCAGGAGCCATATGGTTGTCGCTTTATTGTATGCAATGCAATCGCCCTGTAATGCTTTACTTTATCACTAAGCGGTAGCGATAGTCGTAGAAGCATAAGTTGGCGAGACGACAACGATGCTATGATGGAGATCAAGGTGTTGCGCCGGTGACGATGGTGATCATGATGGTGCTTCAGAGATGGAGATCACAAGCACAAGATGATGATGGCCATATCATATCACTTATATTGATTGCATGTGATGTTTATCTTTTATGCATCTTATCTTGCTTTGATTGACGGTAGCATTATAAGATGATCTATAACTAAATTATCAAGATATAAGTGTTCTCCCTGAGTATGCATCGTTGCCAAAGTTCTTCGTGCTGAGACACCACGTGATGATCGGGTGTGATAGGCTCTACGTTCAAATACAACGGGTGCAAAACAGTTGCACATGCGGAATACTCAGGTTAAACTTGACGAGCCTAGCATATAACAGATATGGCCTCGGAATACTGAGACCAAAAGGTCGAGCGTGAATCATATAGTAGATATGATCAACATAGTGATGTTCACCATTGAAACTACTCCATCTCACGTGATGATCGGACATGGTTTAGTTGATATGGATCACGTGATCACTTAGATGATTAGAGGGATGTCTATCTAAGTGGGAGTTCTTAAGTAATATGATTAATTGAACATTAATTTATCATGAACTTAGTCCTGGTAGTATTAGCATATCTATGTTATAGATCAATAGCTCGCATTTAGCTCCTCTGTTTTATTTTTGATATGTTCCTAGAGAAAACTAAGTTGAAAGATGTTAGTAGCAATGATGCGGATTGGATCCGTGATTTGAGGATTATCCTCATTGTTGCACAGAAGAATTATGTCCTTGATGCACCGCTAGGTGACAGACCTATTACAGGAGCAGATGCAGACGTTATGAACGTTTGGCTAGCTCAATATGATGAGTACTTGATAATTTAGTGCACCATGCTTAACAGCTTTGAATCGGGACTTCAAAGACATTTTGAATGTCATGGATCATATGAGATGTTCCAGGAGTTGAAGTTAATATTTCAAGAAAATACCCGAGTTGAGAGATATGAAGTCTCCAACAAGTTCTATATCTAAAAGATGGAGGAGAATAGCTCAAGCAGTGAGCATATGCTCAGATTGTCTCGGTGCTACAATCGCTTGAATCAAGTGGGAGTTAATCTTCCAAATAATATAGTGATTGACAGAGTTCTCTAGTCACTATCACCAAGTTACTAGAACTTCGTGGTGAACTATAATATGCAAGGGATAAACAGAAACGATTCCCAAGCTCTTCGTGATGTTGAAATCGACGAAGGTAGAAATCAAGAAAAGCATCAAGTGTTGATGGTTGACAATACCACTAGTTTCAAGAAAAGGGCAAAGGGAAGAAGGGGAACTTCAAGAAGAACGGAATGCAAGTTGCTACTCAAGTGAAGAAGCCCAAGTCTGCACCTAAGCCTGAGACTAAGTGTTTCTACTGCAAAGGGACTGGTCACTGGAAGCGGAACTGCCCCAAGTATTTGGCGGATAAGAAGGATGGCAAAGTGAACAAAGGTATATTTGATATACAGACTATTGATCTATATTTTACTAGTGTTCATAGCAACCCCTCGGTATTTGATACTGGTTCAGTTGCTAAGAGTAGTAACTCGAAACGGGAGTTGCAGAATAAACAGAGACTAGTTGAGGGTGAAGTGACGATGTGTGTTGGAAGTGGTCCCAAGATTGATATGATCATCATCATACACTCCCTACACTTTCGGGATTAGTGTTGAACCTAAATAAGTGTTATTTGGTGTTTGTGTTGAGCATGAATATGATTTGATCATGTTTATTGCAATACGGTTATTCATTTAAGTTAGAGAATAATTGTTATTCTGTTTACATGAATAAAACCTTTTATGGTTATGCACCCAATGAAAATGGTTTGTTGAATCTCGATCGTAGTGATAGACATATTCATAATATTGAAGCCAAAAGATGCAAAGTTAATAATGATAGTGCAACTTATTTGTGGCACTACCGTTTAGGTCACATTGGTGTAAAGCGCATGAAGAAAATCCATGTTGATGGGCTTGTGGAATCACTTGATTATGAATCAGTTGATGCTTGCGAACCATGCCTCATGGGCAAAGATGACTAAGACTCCGTTCTCTAGAACAATGGAGTGAGCAACTGACTTATTGGATATAATACATACTGATGTATGAGGTCCGATGAGTGTTGAGGCTCGCGGCGGGTATCGTTATTTTTCTGACCTTCACAGATGATTTGAGCAGATATGGGTATATCTACTTGAAGAAACGTAAGTCTGGAACATTTGAAAAGTTCAAAGAATTTCAAAGTGAAGTGGAAAATCATCGTAACAAGAAAATAAAGTTTCTATGATCTGATCGCAGAGGCGAATATTTGAGTTACGAGTTTGTCCTTCAATTAAAACAATGTGGAATAGTTTCACAAAACTCATGCCACCTGGAACACCACAGCATAATGGTGTGTCCGAACGTCATAACCGTACTTTATTTGATATAGTGCAATCTATGATGTCTCTTACCGATTTAACACTATTGATTTGGGGTTATGCATTAGAGACAGCTGCATTCAAATTAAAAGGGCACCATCTAAATTCGTTGAGACGACACCGTATGAACTGTGGTTTAGCAAGAAACCTAAGTTGTCATTTCTTAAAGTTTGGGGTTGCGATGCTTATGTGAAAAAGTTTCATCTTGATAAGCTCAAACCCAAGTCGGAGAAGTGTGTCTTCGTAGGATACCCAAAAGTAACTGTTGGGTACACCTTCTATCACAGATCCGAAGGCAAGATATTTGTTGCTGAGAATGGATCCTTTCTGGAGAAGGAGTTTCTCTCAAAAGAAGTGAGTGGGAGGAAAGTAGAACTTGATGAGGTAATTGTACCTGCTCCCTTATTGGAAAGTAGTTCATCACAGAAATCTGTTTTTGTGACTCCTTCACCAATTAGTGAGGAAGCTAATGATGATCATGTAACTTTAGATCAAGTTACTACCGAACCTCGTAGATCCGCACCGGAGTGGTACGAAAATCCTGTTCTGGAGGTCATGTTAATTGACCATGACGAACCTACGAACGAGTGGTACAAAAATCATGTTCTGGAGGTCATGTTAATTGACCATGACGAACCTGCGAACTATGAGGAAGCGATGATGAGCCCAGATTCCGCGAAATGGCTTGAGGCCATGAAATCTGAGATGGGATCCATGTATGAGAACAAAAGTGTGGACTTTGGTTGACTTGCCCGTTGATCGGCAAGCCATTGAGAATAAATAGATCTTCAAGAAGAAGACTGACGCTAACGGTAATGTTACTGTCTATAAAGCTCGGCTTGTTGCAAAAGGTTTTCGACAAGTTCAAGGGATTGACTACGATGAGACTTTCTCACCCGTAGCGATGCTTAAGTCTGTCAGAATCATGTTAGCAATTGACGCATTTTATAATTATGAAATTTGGCAAATGGATGTCAAACCTACATTCCTTAACGGATTTCTTAAAGAAGAGTTGTATGCAACCAGAAGGTTTTGTCGATCCTAAAGGTGTTGACAAAGTGTGCAAGCTCCAGCGATCCATCTATGGACTGGTGCAAGCATCTCGGAGTTGGAATATACGCTTTGATGAGTTGATCAAAGCATATAGTTTTATACAGACTTACGGTGAAGCCTGTATTTATAAGAAAGTGAGTGGGAGCACTACAACATTTCTGATAAGTATATGTGAATGACATATTGTTGATCGGAAATAATGTAGAATTTTCTAAAAAGCATAAAGGAGTATTTGAAAGGAGTTCTTCAAAGAAAGACCTCGGTGAAGCTGCTTACATATTGAGCATCAAGATCTATAGAGATAGATCAAGACGCTTGATAAGTTTTTTCAATGAGTACATACCTTGACAAAGATTTTGAAGTAGTTCAAAATGGAACATTCAAATAAGGAGTT
Organism: Triticum urartu; assembly: GCF_056163025.1. Taxonomy (NCBI): domain Eukaryota; kingdom Viridiplantae; phylum Streptophyta; class Magnoliopsida; order Poales; family Poaceae; genus Triticum; species Triticum urartu. The sequence goes on from NC_141875.1 coordinate 534,537,121, forward strand.
CTTGCCTGTGTTACAAGGTGTGAAGTTGAGTAAGACTCAAAACCCGACCATGGCAGAAGATAGAGAGAGAATGAAAGTCATTCCCTATGCCTCAGCCATAGGTTCTATAAAGTATGCCATGCTGTGTACCAGACCTATTGTATACCCTGCCCTGAGTTTGCCAAGGGGGTACAATAGTGATCTAGGAGTAGATCACTGGACATTGGTCAAAATTATCCTTGGTGGAATAAGGATATGTTTCTCGATTATGAAGGTGACAAAAGGTTCGTCATAAAGGGTTACGTCGATGCAAGTTTTAACACTGATCCAGATGACTCTAAGTCTCAATCTAGATACATATTGAAAGTGGGAGCAATTAGCTAGAGTAGCTCCGTGCAGAGCATTGTTGACATAGAAATTTGCAAAATACATACGGATCTGAATGTGGCAGACCCGTTGACTAAACTTACATTACAAGCAAAACATGATCACACCTTAGTACTCTTTGGGTATTAATCACATAGCGATGTGAGCTACATTATTGACTCTAGTAAACCCTTTGGGTGTTGGTCACATGACGATGTGAACTATGGGTGTTAATCACATGATGATGTGAACTATTGATGTTAAATCACATGGCGATGTGAACTAGATTATTGACTCTAGTGCAAGTGGGAGACTGAAGGAAATATGCCCTAGAGGCAATAATAAAGTTATTATTTATTTCCTTATTTCATGATAAATGTTTATTATTCATGCTAGAATTGTATTAACCGGAAACATAATACATGTGTGAATACATAGACAAACAGAGTGTCACTAGTATGCCTCTACTAGACTAGCTCGTTAATCAAAGATGGTTATGTTTCCTAGCCATAGACATGAGTTGTCATTTGATTAACGGGATCACATCATTAGGAGAATGATGTGATTAACTTGACCCATTCCGTTAGCTTAGCACATGATCGTTTAGTATTCTGCTATTGATTTCTTCATGACTTATACATGTTCCTATGACTATGAGATTATGCAACTCCCGTTTACCGGAGGAACACTTTATGTGCTACCAAACGTCACAACGTAACTGGGTGATTATAAAGGTGCTCTACAGGTGTCTCCGAAGGTACTTGTTCGATTGGCGTATTTCGAGATCAGGATTTGTCACTCCGATTGTCGGAGAGGTATCTCTAGGCCCACTCGGTAATGCACATCACTATAAGCCTTGCAAGCATTGTAACTAATGAGTTAGTTGCGGGATGATGTATTACAGAACGAGTAAAGAGACTTGCCAGTAACGAGATTAAACTAGGTATTAAGATACCGATGATCGAATCTCGGGCAAGTAACATACCGATGACAAAGGGAACAACGTATGCTGTTATGTAGTCTGACCGATAAAGATCTTCGTAGAATATGTAGGAGCCAATATGGGCATCCAGGTCCCGCTATTGGTTATTGACCAGAGAGGTGTCTCGGTCATGTCTACATAGTTCTCGAACCCCTAGGGTCCGCACGCTTAACGTTCGTTGACGATATAGTATTATATGAGTTATGTATGTTGGTGACCGAATGTTGTTCGGAGTCCGGGATGAGATCACGGACATGAAGAGGAACTCCGGAATGGTCCAGAGATAAAGTTTGATATATGGGATAATAGTGTTTGGTCACCGGAAGGGTTCCGGAATTCACCGGAAGGGGTTCCGGATGTTTCCCAAAATGTTTGGGTACGAGAACACTTTATTTGGGCCAAAGGGGAAAGCGCAAAAGGAAGTTTTGCGGAGTCCAGGGGCCAGACGCCAGGGTCCCTGGCGTCTTGGTCCAGACGCCAGGAACCCTGGCGTCTGGCCCTGGAGTCCGAGAAGGACTCTTGCCTTTCAGGTGAAACTGACTTTGTGGAGGCTTTTACTCCAAGTTTCGACCCCAAGGCTCAACATATAAATAGAGGGGTAGGGATAGCACCCAGGACACATCAAGAACACCAAGCCGTGTGCCGGCTACCCCGTCCCCTCTAGTTTATCCTCGGTCATAGTTTTCGTAGTGCTTAGGCGAAGCCCTACGGAGATTGTTATTCACCAACACCGTCACCACGCCGTCGTGTTGCCGGAACTCATCTACTACTTCACCCCACTTGCTGGATCGAGAAGGCGAGGACGTCACCGAGACGAACGTGTGCAGAACTCGGAGGTGTCGTGCTTTCGGTACTTGGATCGGTCGGATCGTGAAGACGTACGACTACATCAACCACGTTGATATAACGCTTCCGCTTTCGGTCTACGAGGGTACGTAGACATACTCTCCCCTCTCGTTGCTATGCATCACCATGATCCTGTCTGTGTGTAGGAATTTTTTTTGAAATTACTACGTTCCCCAACATCCTTGGCGTGGAAGGCAAGCTTGGTGACCGAAGATGAAGATTCCTTCTTATGTAACCGACTCTATGTAAACCCTAGATCCCCCCGGTGTCTATATAAACCGGAGGGGTTGGTCCGGAAAGGATATATTCATTACCATAGTCATACAGGCTAGGCTTCTAGGGTTTAGCCATTATGATCTCGTGGTAGATAAACTCTTGTAACACTCATATTCATCAAGATCAATCAAGCAGGACGTAGGGTATTACCTCCATAGAGAGGACCCAAACCTAGGTAAACATCGTGTCCCCCGTCTCCTGTTACCATCGATCCTAGACGCACAGTTCGGGACCCCCTACCCGAGATCCGCCGGTTTTGACACCGACACCCCTTCCTTTCCTCCTCCTAGTAGTTGTAGGAAAGGGGAGTCCTGCTCCCACTAGGAGGACTCCTCCTCCTGGCGCGCCCTATAGGGGCTGGCCGGCCTCCCCCCTTGCTCCTTTATATATGGGGGCAGGGGGCACCCTAGAACACACAAGTTGATTGTTCCAAGCCGTGTGTGGTGCCCCCCTCCACCATAATCCACCTCGATCATATCGTAGCGGTGCTTAGGTGAAGCCCTGCGTCGGTAGCAACATCATCACCGTCATCACGCCGTCGTGCTAACGGAACTCTCCCATGAAGCTCTGCTGGATCGGAGTTCGTGGGATGTCATCGAGCTGAACGTGTGCTGAACATGGAGGTGCCCTGCTTTCGGTACTTGGATCGGTCAGATCGTGAAGACGTTCGACTACATCAACCGCATTCTCATAACGCTTCCGCTTACGGTCTACGAGGGTACGTGGATGATACTCTTCCCTCTCGTTGCTATGCATCACCATGATCTTGTGTGTGCGTAGGATTTTTTTTGAAATTACTACGTTCCCCAACATCCGCACGCTTTAACCATCCGCTATGCATTGGAGCTTCTGAAGGCATGGCTGAATATGCCCAAACCATCGCAGACGATGTTGGACAAACTTCTCTTCAATTGGTGCTACCCCAACTCTATCTCGTATATCATCATTCCGGCCTCGATCCTTCCTCATGCGGCCACACATCCATCTCAACATACGGATCTCCGCCACACCTAACCGTTGAGCATGTCACCTTTTAGTCGGCCAACACTCCACAAAATAGTTCACCAATGGGATTATAATTCAACAATAAAGTAGTGGTCCTCAATAGTTGCAGCCCGATTCCTACACGAAAATTGTGAAAGAGATCAACTAATTTCATGCTGAACAAAAAAAATTACCCCAGACAAATGTGTACCGACCTTACACCTCTCTCGTATCTTCTTCTAGCCCTCATCTCCTCCTAAGCAGATGTGTTATACAAGGGGGAGGGTGGCGACTATTGGATCAAGCGCTTATCCTCCTATTTCTTCGCACTCTCGAGTCGTCGATGGTGCCACACCTCCTCCTCCACATAGCCGACCACCTGCGTCGCGACTGACCCACCGCTCGTCGTGTCGGCTGCCATGATCCATGAGGACGGATGCGTCTTCCGGGCTCGATAGATCGCTTGCATTGAGCGCGGTCCGACCCCCACCCCCAAGGTCACGCTCCTAACCAATCCACCTCTTGTTCGGATCATAGTTTTTTTTCAGACATGTGATGTTGTGATGTCGGCTTATGGGATGGGATAGGTTAATGGGATGGTATAAGTGGCCTAGTTTACCAGATGGTTGGATTCATAGGACAGTTGGGCCACGAATCTGCACAGTTAGCCAAGGCAGAAGTGCACCTAGATCTGACGGTCTAGGACAACCGAACCATGAGATCGAACGGCTAAAAACACATATGGCATGAGAAGGCTCGGTTTAGGCTCAGTCTTACTGTGTTAAAAAATTAAAAGGAAGACCAATTAAACCCACAAACCACAATGAAAAATTGAATCCTTGCAAAGAAAAAACAAAACTGAATGCCCTGCATAACATGCCATGTATGCTCAAAATAGATAACCGAATCAATGAGACAACTACATTAATATCAGGGGAAATAATGAAGTGCATGGGTCAACTTAAGGGGACAAAGATATTAGCGTGTTGGGGCACCAATTGCTGGAAGTGAAGGAAATATGCCCTAGAGGCAATAATAAAGTTGTTATTTATATTTCCTTATATCATGATAAATGTTTATTATTCATGCTAGAATTGTATTAACCGGAAACTTAGTACATGTGTGAATACATAGACAAACAAAGTGTCCCTAGTATGCCTCTACTTGACTAGCTCGTTAATCAAAGATGGTTATGTTTCCTGACCATAGACATGTGTTGTCATTTGATGAACGGGATCACATCGTTAGAGAATGATGTGATGGACAAGACCCATCTGTTAGCTTAGCACTATGATCGTTTAGTTTATTGCTATTGCTTTCTTCCCGACTTATACATGTTCCTATAACTATGAGATTATGCAACTCCCGAATACCGTAGGAACACTTAGTGTGCTATCGAACATCACAATGTAACTGGGTGATTATAAAGATGCTCTACAGGTGTCTTCGATTGTGTTTGTTGAGTTGACATAGATCGAGATTAGGATTTGTCACTTCATGTATCGGGGAGGTATCTCTGGGCCTTCTCCGTAATGCACATCACTATGAGCCTTGCAAGCAATGTCACTAATGAGTTAGTCACGGGATGATGCATTATGGAACGAGTAAAAAGACTTGCCGGTGACGAGATTGAACTAGGTATGATGATACCAATGATCGAATCTCGGGCAAGTGACATACCGATGACAAAGGGAACAACGCATGTTGTTATGCTGTTTGACCGATAAAGATATTCGTAGAATATGTAGGAGCCAATATGAGCATCCAGGTTCCGCTATTGGTTATTGACTGGAGATGTGTCTCGGTCATGTCTACATAGTTCTCGAACCCGTAGGGTCCGCAGGCTTAACGTTCGATGACGATTTGTATTATGAGTTATGTGATTTGATGACCGAAGTTTGTTCGGAGTCCCGGATGAGATCACGGACATGACGAGGAGTCTCGAAATGGTCGATAGGTAAAGATTAATATATTGGAAGGCTATATTCGGACATCGGAAAGGTTCCGAGTGATTCAGGTATTTTTCGGAGAACCAAGAAGTTACGGGAATTCACCGGGGGAAGTATTGGGCCTTATTGGGCTTTAGTGGAAATGAGAGAAGGGCCACAAGGGGAGGCAGCGCGCCCCCCATGGGCTGGTCCAATTGGACTAGGAGGGGGCGCCCCCCTCTTTCTTTCTCCCTCTCCCTCTCCTTCCTTCTTCTCCTACTTGGACTAGGAAAGGGGGAAACCGACTCCTACTAGGAGCAGGATCCCCCCTTTGGGCGCGCCCCTTGAGGCCGGCCCTCCTCCTCCTCCCCTCCTTTATATACGGGGGAGGGGCACCCCATAGACACACAAGTTGATCTTTAGCCGTGTGCGGTGCCCCCCTCCACAGTTTTCCACCTCGGTCATATTGTCGTAGTGCTTAGGCGAAGCCCTGCGTCGGTAACTTCATCATCACCGTCAACACGCCATTGTGCTGAATCAACTCACCCTCGACCTCAACTGGATCAAGAGTACGAGGGACGTCACCGAGCTGAACATGTGCAGATCACGGAGGTGTCGTGCGTTCGGTACTTGATAGGTTGGATCACGAAGACGTTCGACTACATTAACAGCGTTACTAAACGCTTCCTCTTCGGTCTACGAGGGTGCGCAGACACACTCTCCCCTCTCGTTGCTATGCATCTTCTAGATAGATCTTGCGTGATCGTAGGAATTTTTTTTAAAATATTGTGTTCCCCAACAGGAAGGGCATTCATGACTAATGGAGGACTAAATCCTCTCCTCTTTGTTTTAAGAAGAGGAAATACTTCGCTGGAGCTAGTGGAGCATACAAAAAAACTTATTTGGGTAAATATTGACGTGTAGTTTTGTACGAGACAAAGTGGTAATATTTAAGCTTTCTTGTACATGTTGTTTCATATCTCCAAACTTTTTAGCATGTCCAACATGGAAGCAAAATGTAATTGCTCTGGGGATCAAACATTAGCAATGTAAGCAACAAAATTTTCATAAAGCTCTTGTTATATGCTAATTATGGTTGGTAGTTGATGAAGAAGAAATATCTTGTTTTGGTAGCACGCTCTATACACCCACCGGAGGAAGTACCTAGAGTGAACGATACTCTGCATTTAAGGGCCTATTTGAGTTTGTAGGATCGAAAGTATGTCTAGAGGGGGGTGATTAGACTACTTGACCAAATAAAAGATCTAGACTTTTCCCAATTTTAGTTCTAGGCAGATTTTAGCAACTTAGCATAAGTCAAGCAATCAACCTACACATGCAATTCTAAGAGTATAGCAGCGGAAAGTAAAACAATTGCATATGAAGGTAAAGGGAGGAGTTTGGAGTGTGCAAACGCAATTGAGACACGGAGATTTTTGGCGTGGTTCCGATAGGTGGTGCTATCATACATCCACGTTGATGGAGACTTCAACCCACGAAGGGTAACGGTTGCGCGAGTCCACGGAGGGCTCCACCCACGAAGGATCCACGAAGAAGCAACCTTGTCTATCCCACCATGGCCGTCGCCCACGAAGGACTTGCCTCACTCGGGTAGATCTTCACGAAGTAGGCGATCTCCTTGCCCTTACAAACTCATTGGTTCAACTCCACAATCTTGACGGAGGCTCCCAAGTGACACCTAACCAATCTAAGAGACACCACTCTCCAAGAGGTAACAAATGGTGTGTTGATGATGAACTCCTTGCCCTTGTGCTTCAAATGATAGTATCCCCAACACTCAACTCTCTCTCATAGGATTTGGATTTGGTGGAAAGATGATTTGAGTGGAAAGAAACTTGGGGAAGGCTAGAGATCAAGATTTATGTGGTTGGAGCGGAATATCTTGACCTCAACACAAGTGTAGGTGGTTCTCTCTCAGAAAATGTATGTTGGAAGTGAGGCATGTTCTGATGGCTCTCTCCATGAATGAAGAGTGGGTGGAGGGGTATAAATAGCCTCCACACAAAATCTAACTGTTACACACAAATCATCAAACTCGGTGGGACCGAATCATGAAACTCGGTCAGACCGATTTAGTTCAAAATGTGAACGTTAGGATTCTCGATGGGACCGACATGTCAACTCGGTGGGACCGATTTCATTAGGGTTAGGGCATAACGTAATCTCAGTGAGACCGATTACACAAACTCGGTGGGACCGATTTTGGTAATGGACTAACAGAGAGTTGGTCAGGCAAACTCGGTGGGACCGATTCACTCATCTCGGTTGGACCGAAACGTTACGAAAGGGAAACAGAGAGTTTGCATTGCAATCTCGGTGGGGCCGATCGCTCATCTCAGTTGGACCGAAATGTTACGAAGGGAAACAGAGAGATTACAATCCCATCTCGGTGAGACCGAGATCCCTATCGGTGAGACCGAAAAGACTAGGGTTTCTAGTAGTGGCTATGTCAACTGAACTCAGTGGCGCCGGATAGAAAGTTTCAGTGGGGCCGAGTTTGACTTTTGGTTTGGGACATATGTGGATTTGAGAAAGTAGTTGAGGGTTTTGGAGCATATCACTAAGCACTTTGAGCAAGTAAGCCATTAAGCAACACCTCATCCCCTCTTAATAGTATTGGCTTTCCTATGGACTCAATGTGATCTTGGATCACTTAAAATGAAAAGAGGTAAATACACCGATGGTCATAGAACTTGCATCGGACGGTCAGTTTGATGCATAAACTTGTAAAATACGTGTTTGAAATCATCTAACTTGAGCCGGCATGCAAATACGGTCACAAATTCCGTATCCAGACGTATCTCACGCTTGTGTAACATGCTAGTGTGGCTATGGCCCATTGGCAGTGACTAAAACAGGCCAGAGTGATGCGCACATGTTATTTTTGGCAGAAACACCCACACTTTCAATTTAGTTATGTATAAAAGCCTGCGTTGCCTATTTTTCAGCGCGTGTTGGGACGGGAGAAATTGAGGAAGATAAAATAGCATTAAGACGCAGAGCTTGCCACTACACCACATGCACGTACCAGTATGCAGACAAACCGAACTATTTACTTTGGCAACAATTCCGATTAGTGTACAACGAAGATATGTTGGTTTTGTTCCTGCCGTCATGAAATTTATTTCCTCCAACCCAAGATTTAGAGATCGGCACGACGCAATTCAATTCAAATATCCTCTAGAATGAGCGGCGTGACATCCCTGTTAAAAAAAATGTCCATGACCTGCGCACTAAAGATGATGCCAAAATTTCACTCACCCACAAAATGGTTAAATTTTCGTAATTATTTAAAGACAAATCAACAAATATTTTTTTGAATCCTAATAAATTTAAATTTTTATTATATAGATAAAAATAAATAGTGTTGAGTTAATGTACGTAAATTCTTCCAGACAAATCACTGAATGTTTTTCTTTTGCGGCTCACTGAATGTTTTGTTTGAATTCAAATAATTTTAAATCTACAAATCTAGATAAAAGTAAATAGTTCAGAATGATGGACGTAAATTCTTTCAGACAAATCAACTAAGTTTTTGTTTGAATTCGAATAATTATAAATTTATAAATGTAGATAAAAATACAAGGTTTGAATCAATGTACGTAAATTTTTTTGGACAACTGAACGGATTTTTTGTTTGAATATGAATATTTAAAATTTTAAAATATAGATAAAAATATATGTACATTCTTTAAAAAATGATTTTTTGTTTGAATTCAAAGAATTTTCAGTGTAAAAATCTAAATGCAAAAATAGGTTTGAATTAATGAACATAAATTCTTTTGGACAAATCAACCAATTTGTTGTTTGAATTTGAATAATTTAAAGTTGAAATATCTAGATAAAAATATATGTGCATTCTTTTAGACAAATCAAAGTTTTTTTGGAATTCAGTTAACTTTAAATTCAAAAATCTAGATGAAAAAATAGATTTGAATGAACGTAAATTCTTCCGGACAAATCAACATATTTTTTGTTTGAATTGGAATAAGTAAAAAAAATTATATAAAAATAAATAGTTCGGAATGAATGTAAGTAAATTATTTCGGACAAGTCAACGAATTTTTTGTTTGAATTTGATTAATTTAAAATTTGAAGTGTAGGTAAAAGTAAATAGTTTTGAATGTAACATAATTTTTTGAGTGAAGTGAAAAAAATTCACTCACCCTTGAATTTATTTGTCAGCTTTGACAATAGAATAGCATCTGCGTCTATTTACCTAGCAGCAATGATTGTCCAGTCTGATGGTTAGCTTGCGCAATGGAAATGGAGCGGCTGTGGGTTCGAATCAGCACATGGTGCATTATTTTAACTCTTTTGCGCCCCACTGGCAGGTGGATCCCACAAACCTAGAGACGTAATTACCAAAAACACCTGGGAGGCGGGGGGTTCTGCAAATAAAACGCCACATGCACTAAGACCAAGCGCCTGTGCCACGCTGGCGAGCGATGGGCAACATGATACGTATGGAAGCACCGTATATGAACGTCTGCGCAAGTTTGATGACTACAATCACGTATTTTATAAATTTGTGCACTAAACTAAACATCACATGCAAGTTCTGGGACTCCCGATGTATTTATCTCATCACTTTTCTCGTCCACATGGATTGATCTTGCCAGATGTGTGTACTGCATTCTCATTACCTTCCTGTGTACACAACATAGAGTAGTTCTTATGTATGTATGTATGTATGTATGTATGTATGTATGTATGTATGTATGGAACACTATGTTGTAGTACTCTGTATTAGATCTGCACGGATTGAAGATCCCATGCTTTTGTAACCCCCCAGGATTTCCTGTCACGCAGTAAACGTATTATGATGGTACCATTTCTCTATCTATGTCAACCAAATTAGTTCCCATACGTTCTTCCATGCAATTTACATTTAGATTTACTAACTTGAGACAATTAACATTATCATGAATGTTTTCAAGATGTTAGGGCCATCTCCGTTAACATCTCAGGGTGCTGTTCTTTGCCCTGTCGTTCGACGGGCAACGCGCGGCAAGCCGCGCCCCCTATCTAGTAGGTTCTATTGACTTGCCCTACGTTGTTGTAATTACGCGCAAGTAGGGAGCCTAAAATATTTTTTATGTTTAGAAAATAAATGTAATTTCTTTATTAGGCACATTGATTGTTGATAAATTATTTTGTATGTCTTTAGTTTCTCATTTATTACACACGATGGAAGGCAGACGCGCCAAGAGACGGCGGTGGATTGAACGGCCCAAGGCGTCATCTTCCTCTTCTGCAATGTCCGCCCAGATCGCAGCGGGCAAGCGGACGGTGATGGTCAGGGGAGCGCCACTCACCAGCGAGGGCGCGGCAGAGGAGGGGGTCGCGGTGGGGGGTGTCACCGACGGGGAGGGTGCAGCCGGTGGGGATCCAGCAGGCGTGGGGAGGCCGACGAGTCGCCACCAACGGGTGCCTGCATTTCAAAATCCGCAATCTATAGGCAGCAGTTCAGCCTGGTTTAGTATTTGAAATGCTTGAAGTCATTAGTCATTGAATGCTAAGACCTCTTCCAATGTAAAGGTGTTTAGATGAGGTGCTAACAGCATGGTTAATAGTATAGCTAGTTGATGACTATAAAAAACTGCCATATCATGTATAGCCATCATCTATAGTCACTTGTATAGTAGTGTGGGCTACAAGGTTGGCTATAACATTACTACTTTTTTCAACCTTCTCTCTTTCTCTTTCTTCATATTTATTGTATTTGTTTAGGAACCCACATATAGCTTAGGCTCTTGCATGAGAGCCCACTCCCCTTACTTTTTCATCTTTCTCTCCTCCATGTAGGCAAAAATGACATGTAAGTGGGCTCTAACTCCACTATTATACTTGCTCTAAGTGCATTAAATACCTTAGCAACTCAACTCCCCAATGCATAGGTGCTTAACTTGTTGTTGCTAAGCACACTTTATTTAATGAGTTAGCACCTAAAGTCTTTCATGCATTGGTCAAATTGTTTTATTTAAATGGTTTGCCTAGGTTCTCGCACTTGGCATTGGTTTTTCCCGAGGTCACCAAAATACTCTCTCCCCTCCTTAAATATTGTGCCATGTCATTTTTTCGCTTATGTGGCATGCTTAGCACCTGTCCACGGTGGAGAACTGGGAAAGGCCTAAGTACATGGATGCTAGAACCAAATATGTGTCACATGATCCTACCGGTGATTTGCTTATCAAGACTCCCTTGAGGTAGATATTCAAAGCAGAGTATCCTTGTCGGACATCTGCCAAGACAAGCTCTCCCTCGTGATCTATCATTTCCCCTTGTGTGTTAGAGCAATATCCTAATAATCGTAATATATTTCGGTGCTTTGCCTTCATCAAACAATGAACCCCTTCCATGAATCTCTTGTCATCAATATCAACCATTTTGAAAAGCTTCTTCACAGCAACCGTGCCATTGTCAAGTATTCCCTATAACCGCACGTGCTTTGGCACCATCACCTTAAGTTTCACAAAAAATGATGAGGACAAGGGCAGCTGACTAGCTGAGAGTTGCCAATATTCATACCTTATAAACCCTTGCAAATCCACCACAGCCAATTTCTTTGTAAATAGAGAAATCGCTGGTGATGTGCTCCAGAAGTGATAATGGTAGAGCCTTTGGTTCCACGCTTTCTTCAAATAGAATATGCTCCAGTTCATTTTGTGGGGTAAAAGCTTGGCGATCCATTTGGAGTTACAAACAAAATACCCTTGAAACAAGAAAAAAGTGTAACTTTGTGAATATAGTTACTTAAAAGCGCAATCATGTGATAGTTTGGACGAAATAAATGTAGCCTTGCGATGGTTACATTCAGGGCAGAACTACACAAAGATGATCACTCTACTGTTTTGCAAATAGAAAAGTTTGGATAACTATGCTCCCATTCCCTTGACGGCCAAAACTGTGCCACCATCATTCTCCATTAACAGGACAAATACCATGAAAGGCAAGTGTGTTTGTTCCCTAAACCCAGAGTTAAATTAACTTTGAGAAAATATTGTGTGTGACATCCGTAATTGCCAAGTTCTTGAATTTGTCATCACTAGCGGAAAGTTGCACCGACTGCCAATGCAATTAATGATTAGTTAGTCCAAGTCATCAGTCAATAGAGATAAGACTGACTTTCTTTATCCTATGCAAAAATAGAAGAAAAAAATGTGCAAATTAGGAGCCTGTTCAGGAACCCTCCAACTCCATTAAATCCTCAACTCCGCACTCCCATTCTCAACTCTGACTCCGCCACTGAAAACTGGAAGTGTGCTATTTGTTTGGTGACCAACTCTGCTCTACAGAGCACTTGAATCGGATTCTTCAGCTTAGCGGTGGCATTTTGTCTGTAATATTATATCAACTCCACGCTCGGCCACACTCAGAGCGCCGGTTTCCTAGCTCCGTAAATTTGCATTGCAAGGCGCTCCGCTCCACGGATTCAGCTCTGCGGAGTTGACGCGTTCGGCACTGCTCTGCTCGCTCCGGGAGGGGAGTTGTGGAGTGGAGAGGATCCGAACAGCTCCTAGATATCATGGCATGCTGAGTCATACATGAATTAAAATGAATAAGCACTAGAAATTGTTTGGTTGCAGCATAGGAAAAGGCATAAGCTTTCTTGAATTATCAGCTACTTGCCATAGTTGTCATAGAAACAGTGGAACAATCCATGAGGACTTTTGAATCACAAGTGAAGTAGTCCATAGTGAAATTCATATGGTTCTAGATCCTACAAATCAAACAATCTTCAAAAAGAACAGAATCGTCGAAAACTCCATGCAATTCCTTTGAATCAAAAAGGTTGATTCTTATAAAATTTATCTGAAACAAAGATGACACTGTGTGGATGACTAGTTCAAAGCAGCCTAAACACGTTCAAGAAGCAGCATGTCCTGGAACTACAGATAGCGATCATGCATGCGGGAGGCAATGTTATTTTCCTGGAACAAAAGATGGTAATTACCTGGAGAAACCCAGCTGCAGCACTGTGAAGTGATGGTGAGTTTCAGATGTAGCCGGTCCTGGACAGTCCCTGTGGAGAAGGGGATTTCTATCTCAGATGCTACTTCCAGCCGAAAGGTGCGCACAAAGTTTAACTGCAAGTTGCAACCACAGTGCCTATGTCAGGAGGGTTTCTTGTTACCAATTCCAACTTTCTGTATGAGCGTCACCTCACCGCCATCTTGCAACTTATAATACCTGCTGCAGGCATTATACGGCACGGCTCTCCTGTAAGAAGAGTATGATGGGAACATTGTCGAGGCCATGGACCAAACAAGTGTGGAAAATTTGGCTCTGTCGGTGAGAGGAAGGCGATAAGCGCGTGGAAAAAGTTGTGTGGTTGCCTCGGTGACTTTCTGTACCTTGACATCTTCTTTTCTTTCTCGGTGAAAGGGTAAAGGGGGTATATGGCCCACTATAGCCAGAACTGCCACACGTTATTGTTCTTCATTTTCATTTGATTTTGTAATTCATTATGCTGTATGTGTTTTTATTTAACAGGTCGTCTATCATGCTTCAGGTTTTCAACGGCAGGCAAACTTGAATGTCTACACAAAATCATTGTGCAGCATTTAAGATGGAAGCAAAATCAGTAGTATTATCAAAGCAAGACAAACGACTTACATCACACTGATCGATCAAGGTAGATTGAGGAAACGCAGGAGAACTGCGATCTCATTGCAGAAGAAACGACGTGAGAACGTCAACTGTACAAAGGTTTGGCCTGTCTCGTGGTCAAGGCAAACAAAATAAAAGAAAGAGAAAAAAAACTGCGGCCTGGCTCTACTCTCGCAGCAACAGATGACTACCCCCAGCCAGAGCCCACAGTCGGAGCTCCTCACCGATCCGATTCAGAACCTCCTTCGGGTCATGCTCCGCGTCATTGAAGATCCTGTCATTACGTTCCTTCCAAATGGTCCAGAGGACAAGGAGCACGATCGAGCGCGACCGCTTGATAAGCGTAGCTGATCCGCCAAGCCTCATCATCCAGTCTACAAGGAAACCCCTGTCGGCAGGCCAACTCACAGGGTGCAGTGATGGGATGGCGAGGCGTACCGCCGCTGCCGCCCAGAGCTGCCTTGACCACTGACATTCTTTGAAAAGGTGTATGCTGGTTTCCAGGTTACGGCGACAGAGCGGGCAGAAATAGTTATTGGGCCATTGCCGCGCTAAGAGTCGATCGGCAGTAAGTAATCTGTTAATAGATAGGAGCCATGCGAAGAGTTTGATCTTGGCAGGAGCCCACGCCTTCCAAATGATCTCAAGGGCAGGCGATCGCGTAGAGCCCAGGAACTGCAGGCGATATGCCGATGCCGTGGTGAATTTCCGGGATTCAGTGAGGTTCCAGGAGAACTCGTCGTGGCCATCAGAGAGCGGGCTGGCCGAAGCAACTCTAGACCACAAGGCCACAAACTCCATTGGAAGGGCAGGGGTTATGCGCCCTTGCACATCCTTAACCCACCTCCCGTCCCGTAGAGCATCCTGGACCGACCTTTTTTTACGCCGCGAGAGCATGAAGATCCCCGGCGCAATGGTGATTGGGGCCTCCCCTCGCAACCAGCTATCGAACCAAAAGCTGGCAGCTTTGCCGTCATGGACCGTAGCGGTGGTGGCAGCCGCGAAGAGCAGTCGATCCGATGTGGAGCAGGGGATAGGTAGTCCGATCCATGGCCTTGCCCTGGCCACGCGCTCCAGCCATAGCCATCGCAGCCTCAATGCCACTCCAAAGCGTTGGAGGTCTAGGATGCCAAGGCCGCCGAGATCGCGCGGTCGGCAGATGCGTCCCCATGCCACCTTGCAGTGCCCACCATGACAGAACTCCTGGCCCTTCCAAAGCCAGGCATGCCTGATCTTGTCAATCTGGCGCCGAACCCACGCCGGCAGCTCGTGAAGGGACATCCAATAAACCGTGAAGGCCGAGAGCACGGAGTTGAGCAGTACCAGACGCCCTGCAGCCGCAAGTAGCATAAATTTCCAGCCTGCTAGCCTCGCCACTAGCTTGTCAATGAGCGGCTGGAAATCAATCTTGCGCAGTTTGCGAAGAGACAGAGGGAGACCGAGGAATTTGCAAGGAAAGGTTCCATGCGGCGCCCCCAGCAACCCAGCCAAGTCATCAATTGAGAAGCTCGCGCCATTGATGGCTAGGACTGTGCTTTTACTGAAATTGATTCTTAATCCCATGGCATCTCCGAAGGCACGGAGTATCGATCTAAGGGTGAGCACCTCTTGCTGGTCAGGGTTGAGGAAGATTGTGACGTTGTCAGCATACATAGAGGTTCGGAATGCCGGAACCTTGCCTTTGATCTTGGATAGGGCTCCTTCCTGCACAGCATTGACGAGCAGCTGCTGCAGCGGCTCATGGCCAGGATGAAGAGGAAAGGCGAGAGCGGGTCTCCTTGCCTAAGCCCTCGATGGTGCCGAATCACGGGGCCTGCCACCCTGTTGACAAGCACCCTGGATGACGCCGAGGCAAGGAGCAGGGCGATCCAGTCGCACCATCTTTGTCCAAAACCCCTGGCTCGTAGCATATCGAGCAAGTACGTCCAAGACACTGTGTCGAAGGCTTTGGCAATGTCGAGCTTGATCAGGAGCATAGGTCTCTTGGTGCGGTGAAAGTGCCTTGCCATTCCTTGGACGGACAAGAAGTTGTCCTGGATGCATCTGCCTTTAATGAAGGCGCTTTGCACCGGCGCGATGAGGCTATCAAGCCGTTTAGCCAGACGCGAGGCCAGAATTTTGGCGAATATCTTGATAACACCATGTAGCAGGCTAATTGGTCGAAAATCAGACATGGTCGCAGGGTCGTCCTTCTTAGGCAGGAGGATCGTGTGGGCGCCATTGATCAAATGCAGTCCAGCATTGTTGCATCTATGTAGCTGCTGAAAGGCAAGGAAGAGGTCGTGGATGATGATGCCTGATGTTGCTTTGAAGAAAGCACCCGAGAAACCGTCAGGGCCCGGTGCACGATCCCCGGGTAGGTCACGAATGCTGCCAGGATCTCATCGGAGGAGAAGTGTGCTTCGAGCTCCTGAAGATTGGCGGCTTGGAGGCCTAGTGCGTCCCAGTTGAACGTGGACGCTGTAGCAGCAGCCGTGCCTTGCAGCCCACGAAAGAATTGGGCGGCGATCTCCTCCTTGTGCTTCTGCTCAGTGGCAATCACCCCGTCGGCCGCAGGCATCGCAATAAAATTCTTTCGCCTTCTAGCATTTGCTTTGATGTGGAAAAAAATTGTGTTTGCGTCGCCAGTGCGGAGCCAGTTCACCCTCGCCCGCTGGTGAGCCTTGATGCGCTCAATGATCGCCAAGCCCAAGATACGCGATTTAAGGTCGCTCCTGAGTTGAAGCTCATCGGGCTGAAGCTGCCTCTCTTCTTGTGCAGCATCAAGCAGTGCCATCGTGTCCTGGGCCATCAGCAGCTGCAGTTTGGTGTCTCCGATGTAATTCTTGTGCCAAAGCTGAAGGGCCCGTGCCGTTCGCCTGAGCTTCTCGTCAAGGGTTTTGATGGCGCCGGTCGCCCTGCAGGGTTGTGACCAGGCTTGCAGAACCACTTCTTGGAACCCATCTATGTGCGGCCAGAAAGCTTCGAAACGGAAGCGGGGTCGCCTAGGAGTGGTTGCGTCACAGGTGAGCAGCAACCGGCAGTGATCAGACATTGCAGTTGCAAGGGGCTGCAGTCTGGCCGCACCGAACATTGAGTCCCATTGAGGCGTACAAAAAGCACGGTCGAGTCGAACCATAGTGGGTGATGGTTGCTCATTCGACCAAGTGAATTTCCTCCCTGGCAGCTTGATCTCCAAGAGGTCGCTGGAGTGCAGCGCATCACTGAATTGCGCCATCAGCCGACGGTTTACATGCGCGTTGTTCTTGTCCCTAGTTTGATAAATAAGATTGAAGTCGCCCACTAGAAGCCAAGCTCCATTCACCAGGCCCCTGATCCTACGCAGATCATCAAGGAATAATGGCTTCAAACCATCGTTGGTCGGCCCATAGACGGTGGTGAGCGTCCAGGCAGCCTCTCCAGTTCTTGGCGGCACTTGCACCGAGATGGCGAACGCAGAGACATCAAGCGTGTTGACGTCGAAACGGATTGCATCCCAGGCTAGCAAGATCCCGCCTCTAGTGCCCACGGCCAGCAAGAGCACAGAGCCCGTTAGCCGTGCGCTGTAAGTGCATCTAGTGCCTCTTAGCAATTTTGGTGTATTGAAGACTTATAGGTTAAGGGACTAATGCGTTTGTGAGTGTACACAGGTCTATAAGTCTATGAGGAGTTTGATATTTACAGGAAAAGTCAACCCCTAAAAATGAATATCTTCGACTGAAGATTTTGGTATTTCTGAAGACTTTCATGAAGACTTTGAAAGTGAAGAAATTGGTGTGTCCGTGAAGACTTGATATTCATGCGAGGAATATGAAGCTTGAAGACTTTCGTTTTCATAGTTTTATTTTTCTCTTTCTTGAGTCATAGGAAACACCGTACTGTTAAAGGGGGTCGAGGAAATACTAAGGAAAAATTTCCATGTGATGCTCAACTCAAAATCCTACACCTACCAATTCCTTCGAGTGAAGCCATTGGAAATCTCATACAGTTCAGTCAATTTCTTCAGTGACAGAGACGAAGTTCTTCTGGTCTCTGAGGAATTTGTCCTGACTGAGGAGTTAGGAATTCGCCAGTGCGGATTGCCTACACAGTGAGGAACATGATAGCCCTGAGGATTTTGCTACTCAAAATTCCGACCGTTGATGTGCTATGCACCAGCTGTCCCAAAATATCTATCCACCTAACGGTCATATCATTGAAAGGCATTTATGTCTTATCATGTCGGGCTGTTCCCTAGGCTATAAATATCCGCCCCTACAACCACTAACTGGTTGGCTGCTCCGAGAGAATCTGACACTTGTCATTTGAGAGCAACCCATCCTCTGAGGACTTTGAGCGAAAATCATCAAGTGAGGAAAAACCAAAAACCCAAAACCCAAACACCTACAAACCCCAAGTGATTGAGCATCACTGAAGAGATTGATCCTGAGTGGATCCGACGCTTGTTACCTTTGAAGACTGTGCTTCTTCCAGACGGTTAGGCGTCATGGTCTAGAGCATCCAAGAGGAATTGTGGATCGCCGAGTGACCAAGTTTGTGAAGGTTTGGAAGTCGCCTGAAGACTTACCACGAGTGATTGGACGAGGTCTGTGTGACCTTAGTTCAAGGAGAATACGGTGAGGACTGGGTGTCCTGAGCTGCGTGTTCAGGACTGGGTGTCCGGGACTGTGTGTCCTCGAGTTTAAATACTCAGCCGCTCTAACCAGACGTACAACTGAGACAGCAGTTGGAACTGGTCTACCAAATCATTGTCTTCACCAAGCTTACTGGTTTTATTTCCTCAACTCTTTCATTTCCTCATAATTGTGTTGTGTGTTTGTTCATATCTGTGTTTGAAGACTTTGACTGAAGACTTTCTCAATTTCCTCAGTTCAATTTCTTCAGTTTGTTTGTCTTCATCCTGTGTTATCCTGTGATTACGCTTCCTGTACTCTATGCCTGTCTTCATTTCATCATGATGACTATGCTTATATTCTGTTATGTTTACTTTTGAGTACTTATTCCGCTGCTAGTAGTTCTTCGCTAAGGAATTTCCTCACCGGCAAATTCCTCGGTGAAGAATTTCATAAAAATTGCCTATTCACCCCCCCTCTAGTCGATATAACGCACTTTCATGCGCCCATCACCTTGGCAAGCAGAGCATCAGAGAAGTGCTCGCGCTTGGTTTCTTGGAGACAGAGCAGGGAGCAATGAGTTTGGTTGACAAGGTTGTGTACACCGCACCAACGTGCGTGGTCATTTAGCCCACGCACGTTCCAGTTAAGTAATGAGAAACTATTCATAATTGACACAGAACGGGATCCCTTTCATAAGAATGCTCCAACAGAGAGCAGCTAGGCAAGCAACATTGTTACACAGGTACAGCCGGATGAACGACACTGGTGCCCGGCGAGGTCGCAACGAGCTAAGACGGAACCTATGATGCAGTCTGCTGACGACGTGATGGTTCGGACAGTACACAAACACGGACAAACGCGCCATGGGCCGCGCTAACATGGAGAACTACTGGATCCCGAGGCAGCCTAGCGCGGGGTTCAGACCGCTCCGGCTGCGTCCTCACCGGCAAGGCCGTGGGGTCCTCGTCCGGGAGGTTGATCTTGGTCTTGGAACACGCCCCGGTGGCCTTGGCGGTGGTAGCTGTGAGCTTGCCAAGCGGAGCTTTGAAGTGATCCACATAGCGGGCTCGCACGACGGAGTTGAACTGCTCGGGGCCATCGATGAACAGCGTCTATTGGGCCAGTCTTGCTTGTGCTTTCTGCAGTTGGGTGAGGCCGACCGCCGTCTTGGTGATACTAGCACTGGTGCGGCGCTGGGTGGTAGGAGTGGGCACCATGCAGGGTGGTGGCGCCTCCACCGTTACCGCGGGCAGCAGCGACATGTCCGGTGGCGCGCCCATGATGGAAGGAGGCAGCATCTTGAACACCTTGTGGAGGAAGGTCGTCGTGGCATCCACTTCGAGCCCTTGCAGCTGAATGGCCAGCTGGTCGGCCAACATAAGGCGATCCTTCTTGTTGCAGTCCTGAACCGAGGGCCAGCAGAGTTGTTCAGTTGGCGGCGGCGCGAGCAACTGGGGCGGCGGAGTTGGCACGAGGTAACCCAGACTGGGCCAAGGCTTAAGCCCAGCTCCTGACACAGAGAAGCAGGTCCAGTGGACTGCGCTAGCCCACCATCCTGCCCATGCTCGAGGAGGCCTAGTTGGGCATCTTCGGGGCCGGCCCAGGCAGCGGGAGGGGACCCAAAGGATGGTGAAGAGGCCCACCCCACGTCAGCTGACAGGAGAGGGTCAGCGGCGTGGCCCGGCTGCCAGGAGGATAGCGCATCTATCTCTAGGAGAAGCGGGTCAGCGCACGCGGCCTCGTTCCACGCGCCAGCTGACAGGAGGGGGTCGGAGGCGTGGCCCGGCTGCCAGGAGGACAGAGCATCTATCTCCAGAAGCAACGGGTCAGCGCGCGTGAGCTCGTTCCATGCAGCCTCCACTTCGCCCTGGAAGGAGTGCATGTCCGGCTCGGCCAGGAGCGGCAGCCCGTGCAGAGCGCCCTCGGTCGGCGTTCCCTCCGGAGCAGGCATGCCCTGTAGCAGGGGTAGGGGCAGGCCCAGCACCGCCACGCTCTCTAGGGGCAGGCAGGACCGCGGCGAACGAGAGTGACTGCGCCTGGATAGACCGCCAAAACGCTCACAGGACCGCGAGCGGCTGCGCCTGGCGGAGTCCACAGAGACAGGGCTCAGGCTCCGACTGCGGGGAAACAGGCCATCTCGGGGCAAGGCACTGCGGCGCCTGCCGTGCTGCCCCGTGGGGCCGCTGGCCTGCCTACGGAGCGCGCTGCCCTCCGTTCCGTCTGAACGGCAACCCAGTAACCCTCCGCGGCGAGACGACCTGGAGCGGGCGCGCCTACGGCCCCGGCTGTCGTGGTGTTCATCGCTGTCGTCGCGTCGGCGATGCCTATCCACCGCGCACGCGGGGGCCGCGCGGCGGCGGCCCTTGCCCGCCTGACCGTCCTCGATGAAGCGCTCCCAACGGAAGCGATCGATGAGCGGCCATTCGGTGCTCGCCCCCGGTGGACGCTCGGACATCGGGGAGTAGTCTTGCGTCTGGTCGAGGTGGATCAGGATGGGGAATTGCGGCCCTTGGACACCTTCTTCGCGCGGGCGGCCTTCTGGGGGCGGCGGGAGGCCACGCACATCAGCAGTCGGACGGTCGATGATGGAGAAGCCGTTGGCCGTGGGAATGTCATCCGGCGACCAGGCCCACACCCACGCATACGCCGGGGAGGTGTTGGAGAGGGACGATGATTGGCGCTCAAGCCGATCGACCTTGCAGGAGAGGCCAATGGCATCTTGAACCGCATCCTTGCGCCAGGCTTGAACGGGCAGGCCCTCGATCGCCACGCGACAGTACAAGCGGGAGACCCGCTGGTGACTGCACGCCGCCGGCGCCCAGGGGGCCAGAGTCAGAGCCACCCCCCGGCATGGAACTGCCCCGGCCTCCACGGCGGTGTCGCGGTGACGCGAGTGACCGAACCTGACTAGGAAATCCTCCGGGTGATGCTTGGAGACGTGCATCTGGTCCCAGGGGATATTGAGCTCGCGCTCCAGCGCCTTGGCCACCAGTTGCGGGTTGATGTCTTGTCTGGCCTCCGACATGGTGACCAGCACAGCTGAAGCACGCAGATTGCGTGCCGCATCCTCCATGGCCTGCGTGATCACGGTGAAGGTGCTGCCGGCGCCCGGGCGCTGCGAGGCCTCGCCAGGGCGGTACGCCATGGTCACAGCAGGACGCCGGGGGCGCAGGAGCGGGGCGGGCAGCTGGCGCGGTGGCGGGTGGAAAGGAGGGGGTGGCGGCGGGAGGGGCGGCCGGCCAGGTGGTGGTGGATGAGGGAGCGTGGAGGTGATGGCGGCTGGAGACGGGGTGGCGGCAGGCGGCGGTGGGGGAGGGGTGCGGGGTTTGGGGCGCCCCTTGCAGATCGGGTCACGAGCTCGGTGCCCAAACCCCCCAGCAGTCGGCGCACCGAACAGGGTTGCGGCAGTCGGCGGCACGGTGGTGTGGAGCGAGACACCTTGAGCAGCAGCCCTTGAACCTCCTTAAAAAGGCGGCCCGGCGACGCTGAGCCTCGAGGCGGGCGGCCTCGGATTGCAGGCGGCCATAACCGCGGTGTGCCGCAAGCGGTACGGGCGGTGCACGCCGCCGGCGTCTCGAAACGACCGTGTGCCATTTCGGGGAAGTTGGGGCCTCGTCCATGCCGTTGCCCCTCGCCTTATGCAGAGGCCTCGCGGCAGCCGAGGCGACTGGCCTGGAGTTAAGGAGGAGCTCACGCGGAGCGCAGATGAGGGATTGAAGGCGGGGCACCGGCGACGGACTTGAAGGCGCTGGGGGGCGCATATGGTAGACCGTAGGCGCCTACCCGAGGCCGGCACAGGCAGTAATGGCGCCCGCAGCGAGCCAGAGCAGCTCGACTCTCCCACCTCATAATGGCCGCTGGCCAGGGATGCAGAGGCATCGACCGACACAACGGACCGAAGCGTGGGGAGGGGCGATCTGGGGGGAGGTGGGTGCAGCGCGCGGAGATGCGCCGCGGCGGATTCAGCAGATCCGGGCGGGTTCTAGCAGTGCTTGGGGGCGGGGGAGTTGGGGGTGTCCGGCGTGCTCGGAGTGGGCAGCGCCGCATGGGTGGTCGCCACTCCCGGAGTGGGAGGAGGCGAGGAGGGGGAGCGAGACATCCTTCGAACTTGCGCAGCTCCAAGGTAGATTGTGGTAAGCTTCTTCCGCTCTGCTCTGCGGTTCAGAATTTCTATTGGTTGCTACAACCATCCGGATCTCAATGGAATCAATAATTCTGCACCTCTGCTTCCTCACCCTCTGTTTCTGCCACAAAGAAACATCTGTTGGCTCATCAAGTCACCTGGGTCGCCCAGAGCTTCAGTGTGTGTGGTATCCAGATTCCATATCTCCATCGGTTTTAAGGGAACTAGTATTGTCGCCAACCTCCATTCCTGCGGGTGGGAGATCGAGGTTCGGATCATGTGGCAATCGGCCCTAGTCACCATGGATCTGCATTAATTCGTAACAAGTGATTGGTCGATGCCTCGATCACGCTCTAACTCGAATACTCGATCCAAGAGCATGCGGGGAATCGCCTTCGCCACCCGCCGCGGCCGCCGAACGGAGGCGCTCCACCTCTCTCTCTCTCTCTGCGGCGAGCAAGATGATGGGCCTGCACGGCCCGCGCTAAAAATTGCCATAGGTCGGCAGGCCCAACTTGTTCACTCCTGCGTTTTATTAAGTTTGATTGAATCGTGGGCCAAGATTTCTCAAAAAAAAAAAAAGATTGAATCGTGGGCTGGGTCGTTTCCGCAAAACATGCAGCCGTTGTTTTGGTCCACGATTTTTACGAGAGCAATCTCGTAGTCGACACGTACTCGAAACTCGTAGCCGAGTCGGGGCCCCAGATACCGTCACGTACGAGTATAAAAGGCGAGACGCCCACCCGATTTCCTCCACCAGAACATCGAGGAGAGCAGATAGAAGGAAATCCGTCGGGAGGATTCGAGTGCTTAAGCCAACAACAACCACGTGCGTACGTGAGATCGACCAAGCAAGTTCGCGAAACATGGGCTGCTCCATGAGCCGGTTGGTCAAGGCGACGATCGCGGTCGTCTTGCTCGTCATGATCTTCACGTCCGGCGCAATGGCGGCCACCAGCTTGGACGCCACCCGGATCCAGCAGCTGCCGTTGGCGGACGGACTTCTCCAGGGGCCAGAGAGCGTCGCCTTCGACGCCCAAGGGCACGGCCCATATAGCGGCGTCTCCGACGGCCGCATCCTCAGATGGGACGGGAACAAGATAGGCTGGACCACTTACGCGTACGGCCCTGGCTACGACGAAGACATGTGCAGGGCTTCGATATTCCGCCCGGCAACTTCCATGGAGAGTCAGTGTGGCCGGCCGCTCGGTTTGCAGTTTCACCACAAGTCTGGGGATCTATACGTGGCCGACGCCTACAGGGGACTCATGCGGGTTGGTCCTCGTGGCGGGGAAGCCACGGTATTGGTCAATGCGGTTGATGATAAACCTCTCCGCTTCACCAACGGGGTTGATGTCGACCAGGTCACCGGTCAAGTCTACTTCACTGATAGCTCTATGAACTATGACAGGACGAATCATGAGCTGGTCACAAGATCTGGGGACTCAACAGGGCGTCTCATGAGGTACGACCCACGTACCGGTGACGTCGCGGTCCTCCAAACACGCCTGGCATATGCAAACGGCGTCGCTATCAGCACCGACCGTACGCATCTAATAGTCGCATCTACCGGGCCGTGCAAACTGCTGAGGCACTGGATCAAAGGGGCCAAGGCGGGGACATCTGAGCCATTTGCCGATCTCCCTGGCTACCCCGATAACGTGAGGCCTGACAGAAGGGGAGGTTACTGGGTGGCATTACATGGCGAGAAGAATGAATTGCCCTCTCGCCCCAATAGCCATATGCTCGCTGTGAGGATCGGAGCTGACGGCGAGATACTCGAAGAGATGAGGGGGGCCAAGCGTGTGAAGCCTGCAGAGGTCATGGAAAGAGACAATGGGAAGCTTTACATAGGCTCTATTGACTTGCCCTATGTCGGTGTAGTTACACGCAAGTAGGGAGCTTGAAATATTTCTTGTGTTTTGCAAATAAATGTAATTCCTTTATTATGCACATTGATTGTCGATAAATTATTTTGTATGTCTTAAGTTTCTCAGACCCGCCAATATTTTTTTATTTGATTGATTACAATAATCGTGAGTTTCTTTGTTGATTGACGGAAAGGTTATCAATCGTAAGTTACGGCAAACTGTTCATTAATATGATGCATGCTTTGACGATGATTTCTCCTTGTTGGGTGTGTTTGTTTGAACCAGAGAACATTTTATGTGCAGCGATCGTCAGAATAACTAGTAGTGGATTCGTCCGTCCAGACCGTGGGAAGGTGGCCGTATTTGCCGTCGATTGCCATATTGAGCTGTCTCGTATTCCATAATAAGGCAATAATGCTCTGATTCAGGGGCGGACACACGTTGAGCTCAGTGGGGGCAAATGCCCCTACTCGATTTTTGCTCCCGTAAAGGCTTGTACAATGGTTTATAAAATAGTCTTATCTTAAGTTTTGCATGTAATTTAAAGATAACAAAAAAGAGAGTCTACAATGGATTATCTCTTAGCCTTATTTTGAATAACTAGCAATTCCTAAAAACATGGTGAGACATATTGTGTAAAGACATCATCTCTTGTCTTCTCTTAAATAAGAGAAGACAAGCCTTTTCTTATGAGTTCTCTCTCCTCCATCTCATTGATCCTACATGGCACTCCTAAGATAGCATCATTGTACATGCCCTAATACTAAGCCCATGGTATAAAGCCTTGCCCCCACTAAGCCCATACTCTTTGCCCCCACTCATTTATTTTTTCTGGTTATTTTCCAAACAAAAGTCAGCCCATATGGCTTGATCACGCACGAACTACCAGCGGGCTTTGCAAAACAGCGTACTAGCTTTTCCTTTCGTGAATCGCAACGGAGTCCGGACGCGATGCGCCTCCTCTCTTCCGCCCAGTCGCCCAGACAAGATGCGACGGGCGCCCTCGCCAGATCGCCTTCGAGCTCTGGTAATCATCGTCGATCCGTGTTGTACACGCTGCCGGCCGGTTGGCGTGCCGTTCTTTGATCCTTGCGCCCTTGATTGATCAAGGTAAGCCCTAGACCTAGGTTCACTTCATCTTTACAATCTTCTGTTCTAGTTCTTAAATTGGTGTTCTTTTCCAACTTTCATGTTAGAAAGCAGTGAGTTTTACTTTTTGACGATGCAACCAAGGTGCTTCTGTGATTTCATATAGATCGGCTAAAGAAAAAAATACATGGTGGTGTGGTTTATCAAAAGGGAAACTGGGACAAAAACTAAAAGAGAAAAACGAAGAGAAAGTAAGGAAAAACAACTATGTCGATGCCGGTCGACAAAAAACACCATTGATGGAATGAAGAGATTTTTTTTCTTTTTTGCAAAATCTACAACTGGCAACACTCACGAATTTGTTGATTTGAACTAACTTTCTAGGAATCCATCTATAAGAAAGAGAATTACATATTTCCTTTGCTTTGTAGAAAATAAGATTTTATGGAAAAAGTCGCCACTTGGACGAAACGGAAGGAGGTGATGCGCTCAAGATTATTTTCATTAGATTTTAACATGTTTTCTCTTTAAAAATTGCATGCTATAATTTGTGTTTAAGACTAAAAAGCGGCATATTGATATTTTTCAATTTACTGGGTCTTCAGTGATTAGTTTAATTTTACATTGGCAATGAACTTATCATAATTATGTGTGATGAAATTATATTATATAAAAATATATGATGTTTTTTATTAGGTGCTATAAGTATGCTTGTGTAGTTGTGTCACTAGTTTTTATAAATGATTTAGCCATTATTTTTATTAGGCGCTATAAGTATGCTTGTGTAGTTGTGTCGCTAGTTTTTATAAATGATTTAGCCATTATTTTTATTAGGCGCTATAAGTATGCTTGTGTAGTTGTGTCGCTAGTTTTTATAAATGATTTAGCCATTATTTTTATTAGGCGCTATATGTATGCTTGTGTAGTTGTGTCGCTAGTTTTTATAAATGATTTAACCATTAGTACTCACATATACCTCTGCGAAAAAAAGTCATATGCATCTTTGCCCCCTCTCAATTTTCATCCTGGCTCCGCCCCTGCTCGCCAGCCCCTGCTCTGATTGGGAGGGAAATAAAAAGATCGATTGGTTTGGAGGCACAGACTGAAACCAGGATCAATCGATTTGGACCAAACAACAGCTCAATTCGTTTTAGCTAGGGCACGTCTAGACATGTTTTAGATCCATGCCGACGCTGACGAATTTGTCGGCGAGCTCCACTTCTTGTTCTTGTTGACGCCAAACTTGTTGATGTGGTCTGGAGATGGCCCTCATGAGGGTCACCTCCAGCCCATCCATGACAATGTACTTGACCAGGCCCTTCACGTACCCACCGCCGGCGCCTCCCAACGACGACGCTGAGGCCTTGGCCGCAGCAGACAGCAGCACGAACGTCACCTCGGTCGCCAGCCTCCATGGTGGCCGTCGCGCAGGTGTACAATCTTGGCAGCGGGGTACAGGGCCCTCTACGATTTCATCATGGTCTCCAACTCATCGAAGGTGAGCAGCCCGTCTCCGTTGAGATCAACCTAGTACGAATCATGGCGCGGCACTCGCCGACATCCCGTCTGGCGCCCACCTCAGGCTCGCCGGCGTGATGGTGCGATGAGAAGCCCGTGTGCACGGCGCACTTGGCGGTGCCACTGAACTCACCGAAGCGCCGTACTACATTACAGTCAAAAGAAGTTCACTGGGCCAAAACTGAAGTTCAATTTTAAATGGCACGGCGGTTTCAAATAAACCCATCGTTCTCGCCTCCCATATATTCCGTCAAAGAAGGTCACTCATTTTATTTTTCCTGGTCCGAAATTTAACTCGCTATTTGACTTAGTTTGCTCGCCCATACCAATTCCCAGCTATAAATACCAACACAGCAGAACTCCATGTCAACCAGCAGGAAACCAGCTACGATCCCAGCCGAGTGAATGAGCATGGCCGCATCAGGCGAGTTCAGCCGTGTGTTCGCGGCGTTCGTAGGACGGCGACGGCAAGATCTCCACGGCCGAGTTGTGGCTCTGCATGTAGGCGGCACTGGGCGGCGACATGTCAGCCGAGGAGGTGCAGGCCCTGATGGCCTCCGCAGATAGCGACGGGCTGCTGGACGAGGAGGAGTTCCTGAGGCTGGTGCGGGAGGCTGAGGCCGGCCACGAGGAAGAGGAAAACAGGTGCAGGGAGGCGTTCAGGATGTACGAGATGTAAGGGAGGGGCTGCATCACCCCGCTCAGCCAAGCTGATGATGAGCAGGCTAGGGCTGCACCTGCAAGTCGACGAGTGTCAGGCTATGATCCGCCGGTTCGACCTCAACACGACGGGGTGCTCACTTTCGACGAGTTCAAGACCATGATGATGATGATGATGATGGCATGAGATCTAGATTATGCCCACACATACAAAAACTCAACTTCTATGCAAGACATTCGGTTTTCTATAATGAAAAATCGGACAGGGTGGCCTCTCTTTTGCTCCAAAAAAGGAACTTTGTATACTTTCTCTGGTTGATTGTGATTCTATAATTTCTATCTTTGATTCATCAACAGATACAATTGTATTGTTCTATAGCCAACTAGACTGGCCCCACATCCCTTGACAAAAACAAAGTGCCAAACTAAAAAAGATGAACAAATGACAATGCTTCCATTTCCAGTGCTCCACTATTAATATCAGTGGATACCTGGGAGGGACATGACACATCTATAAAATGTTGCAACGAAGAAAAACATCTTTCCAGCAGTAGCATATAAATTGCACTTACCCATCATTATTCCAACATACCTGGTCCTAAATAAAACAGATGGACCAGACTCCACACTTGACTCCTTGGCACCTTCCATGCTCCAGTAAAAAGAACAGACAGGAAAGCTCTAGCAGTCGAACCTGTACACTACGGTCTTCTGCACCACGGGCGCATAAACGTTAAAAACTAGATTGCCCCGACGAGCGAGCTGACCGGTTCATCCACTGCACAGAGTTACAGCAATATAAGTACATGTTCTCCATGGTCTATCTGTGATCATCAGGAGGGTGTGCTATAGTAAATGACCCACATAAAAGGGGGGATCCATCTCTTTTTGTTGGTCTATGAGATTAATCTGAAACCTACACTTAAGTCACAGACTGAAATAAGGCTACTTTCCTGAGCCCATGGAACTTCTCCCAGCTCAAAACCTTATCAAGGGGGTGATCATGCATGTCTTCGGATATATAAGAATCACAATTCCGAAGACAATTGTGCAGAGGCCTTGAGCTATATTAACCAGGAACCGATTCAGAAGAGATGTGTCCACCGCTAGCACCAGGGGGATTAAAACTGCTGGCAGGCGTGGTTCTCTGAGCGAAATCAAGCAGCATCTGCCGTTGCTGCTCGTTTGTGTGAGGGAGGCTTGCACGTAGCAACTCTACTGGCATCTCCCTGCTGGGTGCTTGAGAGGCTTCAGATCCAATCACAGAGCCTGATGCCTGCATCACAAACATCTGCAGAATACTTTCATACTTACTGAGGCAGTATTTTGTCAGAAGCCCAAAGAAAGCATCAAACGATGCCTGCCAGAGAGCTCGGTTTGACGGGGTATAGCTGGATACGGCACGCTGATCAGTCAGCAACTCAGTTGCTCGGTCCAGTACTGACTTGATAATAAGAGAAGCCCCGTCACCAGCAGAGCTACCAAGAGGACGGAGAGGTGGTTGTTCAGATGAACAGACGACTGCAGCAAGGCAAGCACTAAGAGCACCAAGCTCCATATGGTGAGCACAAGTCGAAACAGTCTTTGCCAGAGCAACTGTTGTCTCTGCTGCACTTGAATCTGATGGTAAACCCCCAAACAAGAACCTCAGGTGTCGGAAAATAGCCATGCACACAATCCTGGTCAACTCGCTTCCAGGGACAATAAGTCGGATATAACGAGCCAGAAGCTTACGTCCTTTGGGAAGAGAAACAATGCGAAGAAAGACAATATCATCCTTAGGGGCTAAACCAGATGAATTGGCAGATTTGCTGGGCCCAAGAGGGTCAGCAAGCTGAAGTGATGCGGCTAGACCTTCAAGGAGAACTTGTCGCCTTCGCCTCAGCTGAAAGCTATTCTCCTGTGCCTGGCTAGACTGCAGGAGCCTGTCAATATCATCGACCTCAAGAAGAAGACCAATGGCATCTTCAACAGTGACCCTGGCTGCTAGCATAGGTTCTTTCTCCAGGGACCTCACGGAAGACTTCTGATCATGAGGACCCTCACCTGACAAAGGATTGTCAACTTCAAGAAGAGACCGGGGCCTGCGAATGGAAGAGAAAGAAACTCTCCCAAGAGCATCGACCTGAAGATATGCATGCTGGTCACCACTTGATCTAGACTTGGAGGGCAAGTCTTTAACTGATGTTGGGGAGAAATTGGTCTTTTGCTTAGAACTGGAACCCTTTTTTGCCATGCAAGCTTGATGATAATAATCAACAACATAAGGATCACTGCTGTGACTTGCCGAGTGCTGCATTCTTAGAATAGACTCGATCTCTTCAGATGACATGTACTTGGATCTAAACTTCAGTCCACCACTCTCACCGTTCTGACTACCAGTAGTATCAGATGGTGGTTGAGAAAAACGTAAACTGTGTTTTCCCCTTCCTGATCTTGATCTCTTGTCTCTTGATGAAGGAAGACTGGTAGCAGATTCAAACCTGCCTGGTATCTCTGGGGGGTGATGATGGTAGAATAGGTGGGGTGGTAAATTTAGGTAATTCTGATGGTGGGATGGTTGGAGCTGTGCCAATCTCTGCTGTTGCTGAGAGAATAGCAGTGATGACATTGGGCTATTCGGAAGCGATATTTGTTTCTGTAATAAGTTTGGCAGTAGATTAAGGTGCTCCCCAGTGAACAGGTTGGCTTGGTTTGACCAGTCATTTTGCATTGGATTGCCTACATGCATATTAGGACCACCAAAGGGCATGCTTCCCCCATATGGTAGTCCATGAGGTAACCCAACCATATGATACGGGGAACCTGGCAGTGGCATGCTCGGAGAACCCATCTGTATCCCAGCTCCAAATGATGGAATGCTCCCATGACGTGTAAGACCTTGAGCAGGATGTGGTGATCTACCACCTGGTGGCGGAAACGAGGTAAACGGAGGAGACTTTGGTCCTGTGATAGGTTCACTGGAACGGTGCTGCAGTGGCTGCTGAGGATAGGAAGATGTTCGACTTAGCGGTTTGCTGTCCCCTTGCTGCACCAAAGAATGTGACTGTGATGACCACCATCTTTTACCTTCCTGGAATTCCTCATTTTCTAATATATCTTGATAATTGGGAAACTCTACATCCTCAGTCCAATCAACAGTTAAAGAACCTGAAGAATAAAAATCATTCCATAGATCAGTAACACATTGAATCTTGGGGCATAAAATTGACTTCTACTATACACATAATTCAACATAAGACAATTTTTTTATCCTGACAGAACAATATATAAGAACCTAAATTCGAGGCCACAAGGGATTGAAATTTGCTTAAAATAGTTGCTTTCCAACCAATAAATACAGACACCTCGCCACTCTTCCTGATAACACTGTGACATTAAATTTCGAAAATATGTGCAACAATGCAATAAAATCATATCGTACTGGAGCACATGCTGAGCTTTCAACAAGCCACATGCAAAAACTACAATATATTAATATAAACATTTCTGAAAAAAAAAACATAAATGTTTTTATCTACTGACATAGATAACATGATGTATAGCATGTCATAATTCCATACATAATATACAAGGTTAACAGTGAGAGGCAAAACAGTTGAAGCGACAAAAATAAATATGGTGCAGAAGAACATGCTGTGAAGACTGACTTGAAGATTCTTAAACAACCAAAGTTTGAGCATCATGTTTCATAGAGAGCAATAGCGAATATCACAAATAAGCTTCACACTATTAAACATCAGTGTTAATTTGTCGTAAGAGTAGCAATGTCAACTTACTTCCTCTTGAAATGGATCGTCTGTCACCGATAACACCAGGATTCCGTGTTCCACTAACGGTTCGGTTCAACTGAAATAAAATATGTAAATTTCTGAGTGCAAGCTAAGAAACAGTAATAGTAAACAAGCAGCTACTATGAACACATGCATCATATATAAGTATTAAGTCAAACAAAGACGAAGGTGAAGGCACAACAGACATAATCCTAAGTTGCATAGCCATTGACCAAAATATTACTCCAAAGCGAGTTCAATCCCCATGAACTCAGTGTCTACATCTTTTATGTCCAATAGGGCCTTTCATGGGTAAAAACGTAGAATAGGTAAATGTGTTCAGAATCAATAATCTATCTACGTTCACTAAGTTCAGATAATCAAATTATCAAGGATATAATAAGAAAAGAATGGATTGTCAAACAATAAGAGTAACCGCTTAGCAAAATATGATAAAGCATAATGTGGCTTCAGAAAGTTGCTAATTCAAGAAGAATCTGCTGAAGAATACTGTGTATCCCAAAAACATATGTGATAGGTGCATGTGGGAAAGGTCATATCCAACTCCTATCAATTTTTAAAGCTGAAACACTGGAGCAATAAGTTAAGAGTAGCAAACCTTAGCAAAAGTACTCGCAAGATCATCGAGGTCCGACAAGTTACTTAGATTGTCAATCTGTGGAAATAGGAGCTTGAGTCAGAATAACAGCATGCACTAGAGAATTTAAATAAATTAGAAATCACAAGAAAAGATAATAAAAAACAGGAAGCATTTCGAAAATGGTATGCACAGGGTGTCAGGTTAGCTAAAAGCATACACATGTCCCTGATTCCCCATACAAACTTTGTTTCTGAAAATACTGAACAGGGATTGACGGCTAATTACTTTACATGAACAATTTGCCCATTACAATCAACTCGAGGTATAAGTTTACACATGCGCTCTAGCTAATCATGATCACGCAGTACAACTGAGCCACACAGTCAGTGAGTCACTAAAAATTGGTCATGTTAAGCAGCATAAGCTTAAACTCGCTATGCCCAGAAATACATGACATGAATCTTAACGGCCAAACTTAATCCATAGGAGACTTAAACTAGATATTAGCATTGCAAGATCAACGACGCAATGTTGACTGCAAAAGCAACTAGAGCAGTTCAAAAATGGCATGCCTACCAACAGACCAATCAGCTCTATTATTCTGCAACATAGTAGATTCAATGGTTATTTTCACACAGCAGTATTGAAAATGTTGATCCCAAAGTTGCAGAAATAATTATGTTTGAACCCAACAAATGAATTCTGGGGTCAAACAACACAGGTGGAAGTATGCTAGGATCCAAATTGCACCAAAAATCCTACTCATAATTTCCTCAAAAAAAAATCCTACCCATAATCAACAATCAGATAAATACATAGGCTAGGCTACTCATATAATCAACAATCAGTGTTCTAGGGGTGTAAAGTCTTGACCAGTTAGTAACAGGGTGGGTGCAAGAAAACTTCTGCTTACTACATCCGAGGCAAGAAATTCCACCTCTAAAGGAACTTTTGTGCTCTGAAAATAAGTGCTAAAATCGTTCACTAGACGGCACATTAAGATAGCTCAAAAGTTCCCACCGGTCACCAAAGGACTTTGTGTTCCAACACTAGTGAATTGATCCTCATTTCCACCAGATACACCCCATAGGCCCGCAAGGATTTATTCGTGATTCCTCCAGCACTAACTCTCCAGTACTAACATCCAAGTTGCAAAATCCGCACGCCATCAAATTGGATCAAGCACGCATGAGAACCAAACACACAACACAAACAAGGCCAGCAGTCCATAACAAATACGGTCAGGGTGTGGACTAGGAAGGTTCCGGAGTCAGCACCTCTTCTCCAACCGAAGAGAGCCGGTACAAGCCACCATCCTCTGGCCCGCTGAATCCACCGCCATTGCCATGGCCACCATCAGCCTCCAAGCAACCTAGCTCGAGCCCGTCGCGCGGCTCCTTCCCGAAGAAGGC
Organism: Triticum urartu; assembly: GCF_056163025.1. Lineage (NCBI taxonomy): Eukaryota > Viridiplantae > Streptophyta > Magnoliopsida > Poales > Poaceae > Triticum > Triticum urartu. Next base: position 534,570,758 of record NC_141875.1, read on the forward strand.
GTACTGCCCGGCGTCAAAACTATCTGCAGCAAGGAAGAACAGATCAAATTAACATCTTTACCCAGATTACAAGCTAGAACTAACTACGAAGAACAGAGGCAAGAACAGCATGGGAAGACCAATCAAGCGAACAAACTAAAAACATGTCTTCAGCTCGCCGGGTAATTCTCCGCTGGGAGAAGCAAGATTCGCACCAGAAGCGCAACGAAGGCGCCAGGCTCGAGCACCAAATCTACCAGGGCAGCACCAGCAACCCAACAACACCAACCAAACCGGCGAGCAGATCAAACGCTCCCAGGAAACCCAGCAAAAGCGCACCAAATTCGTTCACCACCCCGGCGCAAGCCTCACCTGCAGTGGAGGAGGAGGAGGCGCCGGCGCCGCCGGCGCCGTCGGCCTCAGCGCCCGGCATCTCCGCAGAAACCTAGCAGCAGGAACAGTAGCAGCCTGCGGCGCGCATCTAGCTACGGCGAGGGCGAGCGAGTTGGCGCGATTCTCTTCGGCTTTTGGATCTGAGAGCTGAGGGAAGGGATAGCTCGGCTCGGCGGCCTCGGGTGCTGCTGCTGCCTCCTACTTCTCCCTCCTCTTTCTCTCTCTCTCCCCCTCCCTCTCTCTCTCCTATCTATAAATAAATAAGTAAAGGGGAATATATTTTGGGATAAGGAGGGTAGCAATTGATTGCTCCCAAAGAAATAGGGCGTGCAAATTAAAAGCAGCCCGAAAATAAACACCGCCTTTTCCCTCTTGGTTGGGCGGGATTAGGGTTTCACGCTTTTGTTGCATTAATTAATTAATGCCTTCAAAAAAATTAATTAATTAATGCCTTCAAAAAAATTAATTAATTAATTATTACAATAAAAAAATTGGTGTTGCCTTGCAAGGCACACAACAGTGGATCAAGCAGGGGAAGTGAGATCAGAAACGGTAGATGATGGGAGGTGCTAAAGAAGTGTAGATAAGAGAGGGAGATGGGAGACTTTTGGCGTGGCTTGATTGTTACTCCATCCATATTTAACTTTTCTTTATGCGTTTTCTTTTTTTTCACTTTATCTCTGCCTCTCTTCTTATTATTATTATTATTATGTGGTGTCCTGTTTTTGGAAGGGACTTTGAAATCATTGGGTTTTTTGAGGGTGTCACTGCTAAACTGTGTCATTTACTATATGGTTTTCTCTCTCTTCTATGATTCATATACTTGTCTTCGGTAATGATGGTCTTGGGGGATGGATTTAGCACTCTGTTAGCAGTTGGTTGGTGGTGATGGGAAGTGGAGGTACTGTATTCGAGGGGAGGGATCAAGCATCAAGCATCCTATGTTACTGTTACTAATAGAAAAAAAAATATGAGATGTGGTGTGCTGCTTTGTTTACACCAAAATGTTACCTCCTCCGTTTTAAAGTGAGAATGATACTCCACGATGCTTATTTTCCCGAGATTTTTTGGTTTAGCTGATGCGACTCCTGCCTAGCCTTTCGAAAACAAATGTAGCTTATTTATTCTTCCCCGAGCGTGCTTGATTTTGGGGATGACCTTCTTACCAATAAGAGAAATTTTACTATACTCGTATGCTCGTGTGTTGCTAGTGCCGTAGATGGCACCCAATTCCCATGCGCGTGTGTAGCTTGCTTCTAAAAACGGACTAGAAACCTCATTTTTCAAGGTAGAGCCATAAATGCTACGGTACCATGGCATGATGTGGCCGTGTAATAGACTATAGGTACAGTTGCAACTTGTAACCGATTCGATCGCTCCATGCTTTCTTTTTTTAACACAGTATAGACACAAACGCTCATATACACACGCATGCACTCATCTCTATGAATGCACACACGTACGCTCTACCCCTATGAGCACCTTCAAAAGACATCTGTCTGCATGACCAAACGCCATACTACCATTTCGTTTGTCCCTTGTCGAAACACATGTTCCTTTTTCTGACCCTGAAATGCCATCTAGAATCCCCGCAAAAAAGAAATACCATCTAGAGGAAGACGTGAGATGAAATTTTAAAAGGAGAGTCGGTACCAAACATGGCCCTACAAAAGGAGCACGTACCCCATCACCAAGTAATAAAAATAATAAACTTTTAAAAGGGGGAAAGTGGGTAGGGATATGTGGATGGATGATAGGAGTATTCGCGCACGTAAAATGCTTTATTTCTTTTTTCAGTGATGCGGCGGCCAACAGGAGTCCTTTTCTCTGCGCCCTTTCCTTCTTTTTAAAAAATTTTCAGCTGTCACGAGAGAGATAGAGTGTGTGAATTATTGGGCGCCGGAATATTCCGTGCCACCCAAATGGTTGGAAGAATATGTTCCGAGGAGCCTGGCAGGCAGGCAGCTGGTTAATCAATCACCAAATGCTCAAGATGAGCAGATGGCACACCTGAGCTGAGCTGAGCTGAGTTGAGGTCGGGCTGTACTTTTTCGCATGAATATGTTGGAGTTGCCCTAGGTGTGATTCGAGCTCGGCCAATTTTGTGAGCTGTTTCCAAACGCTGCATTCCCCAGGCCTTGTAAATTTAACGGTAAGAGCCAAGAGGCTGGCATGGATTATTTAGAGCAACTCCAACGGGCCGATCCAAACGGACGGCGTTTTTGTCCGCCTTTTGTCCGTTTGGGTCGGCCCGACGGACACAAACGTCTGGTGTTGTGTTTGGGCTGGCATGAGCGCCCAACGCTGACCCGATCCATTTCGTTGGCGCGTCAAAAAAAATATTGCGAGCAGTTTAAAAATAAATATGCATTTAACTAAACATAAAAGCCGACCACGAAGGAGATACAGCCCCCGCGTCGCTCCTCCGGGGCGACTCGGGCGGCGACACAAACCAGCCCGCCGCCACCTCCCTTTCCCGATCCCTTCCCCTCGCCGTCACCTGAGTAAGAAGGCGAGAAATCTCGCAGCGCTTGCGAGGATGGCGACGGCGGGGCGTCTTGTCGGATCTGGCTCGCGGGAGGCCGGGATGCAGCGGTTGGTGGCGGATCTGGCCCGCGGTGCCCAGTTGCGGCGCCCGGCGGCGGATCTGGCATGCGGTTGGCTTCGACGTGAGGTGGCTCGGGCGAGCGGGCAGTCAAGCCGGTATCCCGGTGACGGTTGTGTAGGCCACGTCCCACTCCGCTCTTGCCCACGCTTCTCCCCATCGCGACACCCGGTCCCGGAGCCCGGCAACAGGCGGCTGCGGCGCGCATCCAGTGTTGGGTTTCGTAGTAATTTCAAAAAAATTCCTACGCACACGCAAGATCATGGTGATGCATAGCAACGAGAGGGGAGAGTATGATCTACGTACCCGTGTAGATCGACAACGGAAGCGTTTGGTTGATGTGGTCGTACGTCTCCACGGCCCGACCGATCAAGCACCGAAACTACGGCACCTCCGAGTTCTAGCACACGTTCAGCTCGATGACGATCCCCGGACTCCGATCCAGCAAAGTGTCGGGGAAGAGTTCCGTCAGCACGACGGCGTGGTTACGATCTTGATGTACTACCGTCGCAGGGCTTCGCCTAAGCACCGCTACAATATTATCGAGGACTATGATGGAAGGGGGCACCGCACACGGCTAAGAATATGATCACGTGGATCAACTTGTGTCTCTAGGGGTGCCCCGTGCCTCCGTATATAAAGGCTCAAAGGGGGGCTGGCCGGCCAAGAGGTGGCGCGCCAGGAGGAGTCCTACTCCTTCCGGGAGTAGGACTCCCCCCTTTCCTAGTTGGAATAGGATTCGCGGAGGGGGGAAAAGAGGAGAGAGAGAGGAGGATGGGGGGCCGGCCCCCTCTCCTTGTCCTATTCAGACCAAAGGGGGGAGGGGCGCGCGGCCCATCTCTGGCCACCTCTCCTATCTTCCACTAAGGCCCACTAAGGCCCATATACCTCCCGGGGGGTTCCGGTAACCTCCCGGTACTCCGGTAAAATCCCGATTTCACCCGGAACACTTCCGATATCCAAACATAGGCTTCCAATATATCAATCTTTATGTCTCGACCATTTCGAGACTCCTCGTCATGTCTGTGATCACATCCGGGACTCCGAACAACCTTCGGTACATCAAAATGCATAAACTCATAATATAATTGTCATCGTAACATTAAGCGTGCGGACCCTACGGGTTCGAGAACAATGTAGACATGACCGAGACACGTCTCTGGTCAATAACCAATAGCGGAACCTGGATGCTCATATTGGCTCCTACATATTCTACGAAGATCTTTTATCGGTCAGACCGCATAACAACATACGTTGTTCCCTTTGCCATCGGTATGTTACTTGCCCGAGATTCGATCGTCGGTATCCCATACCTAGTTCAATCTCGTCACCGGTAAGTCTCTTTACTCGTTCCGTAATACATCATCCCGCAACTAACTCATTAGTTGCAATGCTTGCAAGGCTTAAGTTATGTGCATTACCGAGAGGGCCCAGAGATACCTCTCCGACAATCGGAGTGACAAATCCTAATCTCGAAATACGCCAACCCAACATGTACCTTTGGAGACACCTGTAGAGCTCCTTTATAATCACCCAGTTACGTTGTGACGTTTGGTAGCACACAAAGTGTTCCTCCGGCAAACGGGAGTTGCATAATCTCATAGTCATAGGAACATGTATAAGTCATGAAGAAAGCAATAGCAACATACTAAACGATCGGGTGCTAAGCTAATGGAATGGGTCATGTCAATCAGATCATTCACCTAATGATGTGATCCCGTTAATCAAATAACAACTCTATGTCCATGGTTAGGAAACATAACCATCTTTGATTAACGAGCTAGTCAAGTAGAGGCATACTAGTGACACTCTGTTTGTCTATGTATTCACACATGTATTATGTTTCCGGTTAATACAATTCAAGCATGAATAATAAACATTTATCATGATATAAGGAAATAAATAATAACTTTATTATTGCCTCTAGGGCATATTTCCTCCAGTCTCCCACTTGCACTAGAGTCAATAATCTAGTTCACATCGCCATGTGATTCAACACTAAGAGTTCACATCACCATGTGATTAACACCCATAGTTCACATCGTCATGTGACCTATACCCAAAGGGTTTACTAGAGTCAATAATCTAGTTCACATTATTTATGTGATTAACACCCAAAGAGTACTAAGGTGTGATCATGTTTTGCTTGTGAGATAATTTTAATCAACGGGTCTGTCATATACAGATCCGTAAGTATTTTGCGAATTCTATGTCTACAATGCTCTACACGGAGCTACTCTAGCTTATTGCTCCCACTTTCAACATGTATCTAGATCGAGACTTAGAGTCATCCAGATCTGTGTCAAAACTTGCATCGACGTAACCTTTTACGACGAACCTTTTTGTCACCTTCATAATTGAGAAATATTTCCTTATTCCACTAAGAATAATTTTGACCGCTGTCTAGTGATCTACTCTTAGATCACTATCGTACTCCCTTGCTTAACACAGTGTAGGGTATACAATAGATCTGGTACATAGCATGGCATACTTTATAGAACCTATGGCTGAGGCATAGGGAATGACTTTCATTGTATTTCTATCTTCTGCCGTGGTCGGGCTTTGAGTCTTACTCAATTTCACACCTTGTAACACAGGCAAGAACTCTTTCTTTGACTGTTCCATTTTGAACTACTTCAAAATCTTGTCAAGGTTTGTACTTATTGAAAAAACTTATCAAGCGTCTTGATCTATCTCTATAGATCTTGATGCTCAATATGTAAGCAGCTTCACCGAGGTCTTTCTTTGAAAAACTCCTTTCAAACACTCCTTTATGCTTTGCAGAATAATTCTACGTTACCTCTGATCAACAATATGTCATTCACATATACTTATCAGAAATGTTGTAGTGCTCCCACTCACTTTCTAGTAAATACAGGCTTCACCGCAAGTCTGTATAAAACTATATGCTTTGATCAACTTATCAAAGCGTATATTCCAACTCCGAGATGCTTGCACCAGTCCATAAATGGATCGCTGGAGCTTGCATATTTTGTTAGCACTTTTAGGATTGACAAAACCTTCTTGTTGCATCACATACAACTCTTCTTTAATAAATCCATTAAGGAATGCAGTTTTGTTTATCCATTTGCCAGATTTCATAAAATGCGGCAATTGCTAACATGATTCGGACAGACTTAAGCATAGATACGAGTGAGAAACTCTCATCGTAGTCAACACCTTGAACTTGTCGAAAACTTTTGCGACAATTCTAGCTTTGTAGATAGTAACACTACTATCAGTGTTCGTCTTCCTCTTGAAGATCCATTTATTATCAATGGCTTGCCGATCATCGGGCAAGTCCACCAAAGTCCACACTTTGTTCTCATACATGGATCCTATCTCAGATTTCATGGCCTCAAACCATTTCGCGGAATCTGGGCTCATCATTGCTTCCTCATAGTTCGCAAGTTCGTCATGGTCTAGTAACATGACTTCCAGAACAGGATTTCCGTACCACTCTGGTGCGGATCTCACTCTGATTTACCTACGAGATTTGGTAGTAACTTGATCTGAAGTTACATGATCATCATCATTAGCTTCCTCACTAATTGGTGTAATAGTCACAGGAACAGATTTCTGTAATGAACTACTTTCCAATAAGGGAGCAGGTACAGTTACCTCATCAAGTTCTACTTTCCTCCCACTCACTTCTTTCGAGAGAAACTCCTTCTCTAGAAAAACTCCGAATTTAGCAACAAAAGTCTTGCCTTCGGATTTGTGATAGAAGGTGTACCCAACAGTCTCCTTTGAGTATCCTATGAAGACATACTTCTCCGATTTGGGTTTGAGCTTACCAGGTTGAAACTTTTTCACATAAGCATTGCAACCTCAAACTTTAAGAAACAACAACTTTGGTTTCTTGCCAAACCACAGTTCATACGGTGTCGTCTCAACAGATTTAGATGGTGCCCTTTTAACGTGAATGCAGCTGTCTCTAATGCATAACCCCAAAACGATAGTGGTAGATCGGTAAGAGACATCATAGATTGCACTATATCCAATAAAGTACGGTTATGACGTTCGGACACACCATTATGCTGAGGTGTTCCATGTGGCATGAGTTTATGAAACTATTCCACATTGTTTTAATTGAAGACCAAACTCGTAACTCAAATATTTGTCTCCGCGATCAGATCGTAGAAACTTTATTTTCTTGTCACGATGATTTTCCACTTCACTCTGAAATTCTTTGAACTTTTCAAATGTTTCAGACTTATGTCTCATCAAGTAGATATACCCATATCTGCTCAAATCATCTGTGAAGTTCAGAAAATAACGATACTTGTCGTGAGCTTTAACACTCATCGGACCGCATACATCAGTATGTATTATTTCCAATAAGTCAGTTGCTCGCTCCGGAGAACGGAGTCTCAGTCATCTTGCCCATGAGGCATGGTTCGCAAGCATCAAGTGATTCATAATCAAGTGATTCCAAAATCCCATCAGCATGGAGTTTCTTCATGCGCTTTACACCAATATGACCGAAACGGCAGTGCTACAAATAAGTTGCACTATCATTATTAACTTTGCATCTTTTGGCTTCAATATTATGAATATGTGTATCACTACAATCGAGATCCAACAAACCATTTTCGTTGGTGTGTATGACCATAGAAGGTTTTATTCATGTAAACAGAACAACAATTGTTCTCTAACTTAAATGAATAACCGTATTGCAATAAACATGATCAAATCATATTCATGCTCAACGCAAACACCAAATAACACTTATTTAGGTTCAACACTAATCTCGAAAGTATAGGGAGTGTGCGATGATGATCATATCAATCTTGGAACCACTTCCAACACACATCGTCACTTCACCCTTAACTAGTCTCTGTTTATTCTGCAACTCCCGTTTCGAGTTACTAATTTTAGCAACTGAACTAGTATCAAATACTGAGGGGTTGCTATAAACACTAGTAAAGTACACATCAATAATATGTATATCAAATATACTTATGTTCACTTTGCCATCCTTCTTATCTGCCAATCACTTGGGGTAGTTCCGTTTCCAGTGACTAGTCCCTTTGAAGTAGAAACACTTAGTCTCAGGCTTAGGACCAGACTTGGGCTTCTTCACTTGAGCAGCAACTTGCTTGCTGTTCTTCTTGAAGTTCCCCTTCTTCCCTCTGCCATTTTCTTGAAACTAGTGGTCTTGTCTACCATCAACACTTGATGTTTTTCTCGATTTCTACCTTCGTCAATTTCCGCATTACGAAGAGCTTGGGAATCGTTTCCGTTATCCCTTGCATATCATAGTTCATCACGAAGTTCTACTAACTTGGTGATGGTGACTAGAGAATTCTGTCAATCACTATCTTATCTGGAAGATTAACTCCCACTTGATTCAAGCGATTGTAGTACCCAGACAATCTGAGCACATGCTCACTAGTTGAGCGATTCTCCTCCATCTTTTAGCTATAGAACTTGTTGGAGACTTCATATCTCTCAACTCGGGTATTTGCTTGAAATATTAACTTCAACTCCTGGAACATCTCATATGGTCCATGACGTTCAAAACGTCTTTGAAGTCCCGATTCTAAGCCATTTAAGTATGGTGCACTAAACTATCAAGTAGTCATCATATTGAGCTAGCCAAACGTTCATAACGTCTGCATCTGCTCCTGCAATAGGTCTGTCACCTAGCGGTGCATGAAGGACATAATTCTTCTGCGCAGCAATGAGGATAAACCTCAGATCACGGATCCAATCCGCATCATTGCTACTAACATCTTTCAACACAATTTTCTCTAGGAACATATCAAAATAAACACAGGGAAGAAACAACGCGAGCTATTGTTCTATAACGTAATTTGCAAAATACTACCAGGACTAAGTTCATGATAAATTTAAGTTCAATTTAATCATATTACTTAAGAACTCCCACTTAGATAGACATCCCTCTAATCCTCTAAGTGATTACGTGATCCAAATCAACTAAACCATAACCGATCATCACGTGAAATGGAGTAGTTTTCAATGGTGAACATCGCTATGTTGATCATATCTACTATATGATTCACGCTCGATCTTTCGATCTTAGTGTTCCGAGGCCATATCTGCATATGCTAGGCTCGTCAAGTTTAACCTGAGTATTCTGCGTGTGCAAAACTGGCTTGCACCCGTTGTAGATGGACGTAGAGCTTATCACACCCGATCATCACGTGGTGTCTGGGCACGACGAACTTTGGCAACGGTGCATACTCAGGGAGAACACTTTTATCTTGAAATTTAGTGAGAGATCATCTTATAATGCTACCGTCAATCAAAGCAAGATAAGATGCATAAAAGATAAACATCACATGCAATCAATATAAGTGATATGATATGGCCATCATCATCTTGTGCTTGTGATCTTGTAACGCCCTCGATGCGGCTATAGCTCCCACGTGTCGAGGCACGACTTAGAGACATAACCGCATTGAAAGCAATGTCGCAAGTCAGGCAATCATTACAACATCCCATGTAATACATAATAAAAGGGGGAGATAACATAGTTGGCTTACACTCGCCACGTCAGATCAGAGTACATAAATAACATCCATCAAGCAAACACTCATGGCCCGACTACGGCGCCAAAATGGAAAAGAACCCAACATGCGACAAGGCCCTGAATCAAACCCCAACTAGGCACCACTACTGATCATCGGGAAAGGAAACATAATAACGCTGAGAGTCCTCGTCGAACTCCCACTTGAGCTCGTACTCGTCACCTGGAGCGGTGTCACCTGGACCTGCATCTGGAGTGGTAGTATCTGTGAGCCACAGGGACTCAGCAATCTCGCACCCTCGCGATCAAAACTATTTAAGCTTATAGGAAGGATAAGGCAAGTATATGTGGAGCTGCAGCAAGCGACTAGCATATGTGGTGGCTAACTTATCCGCAAAAGAGAGCGAGAAGAGGAGGCAAGGCGCGAGCGAGAAACTAGAGGAACAACCTGCGCAAGCATTACACCAACACCGTGTCCACTTCCCGGACTTCGCCGAAAAGAGGCCATCACGGTAACACACTCAGTTGATTCATTTTAATTAATTAAGGTTTACGTTGTCTACAACCGGATATTGACAAATTCCCATCTGCCCATAACCGCGGGCACGGCTTTCGAAAGTTCAATCCCTGCAGGGGGGTCCCAACTTAGCCCATGACAAGCTCTCACGGTTAACGAAGGAATAGACCTCCACCCGAGTCACACCGATCAGACTCGGTAACCCGGTACAACAAGACAATTCGACAGGTTAAAACAAGACCAGCAACACCGCCCCAATGTGCCGACAAATCCCGATAGGAGCTGCACATATCTCTTTCTCAGGGCACACTCAGATGAGCAAGACGACGGGTAGGCCAGCCCAGAGTTGCCCCTGGTAGCCCCGGACATCGCTCGGTTGGACCAACACTCAGAGGAGCACTGGCCCGGGGGGGGGGGTTAAAATAAGATGACCCTTGAGTCTGCAGAACCCAAGGGAAAGAAAAGGCTAGGTGCCAAATGGTAAAACCAAGGTTGGGCATTGCTAGACAAGCTTTAATCAAGGCGAAATATCAAGGGGTTCCCATTATAACCCAACCGCGTAAGGAACGCAAAAATCCGGGAACATAACACCGACATGACGGAAACTAGGGCGGCAAGAGTGGAACAAAACACTAGGCGAGAGGCCGAGCCTTCCACCCTTTACCAAGTATATAGATGCATTAAGATAACTTAGCAATATAATGATATCCCAACAAGTAAATAAATGATGTTCCAATAAGGAACGGCCTCCAAACTTCACCTGCAACTAGCAACGCTATAAGAGGGGCTGAGCAAAGCGGTAACATAGCCAATCAACGGTTTGCTAGGACATGGTGGGTTAGAGGTTCAACATGGAAATTGGGAGGCTGACAAGCAAAAGGTAGGCATCGTAGCATTGGCATAGCAAGAGCGAGCAAACTAGCATAGCAAAGATAGTAGTGATTTCGAGGGTATGATCATCTTGCCTGCACAGTTGTCAGAGTTGACTGGATCCTCACAAGCAAACTCAACGGGCTCCTCGGTAGCGAACTTGTCTCCTGGCTCTACCCAACAAGACAAACAAGCAACAAGGACACAATCAACCACGTGCAAGAACAAGCAATATGATGAAATGATGATATGCTATGCGGGATGCGATGCGGGATGTAAAATGCAAGATATGACAGGAAATGCATGAACCTGGCCTCAACTTGGAATTCCAATGGTGCCACTGGATAGAGGGGATGGAATCGCTTGAAAACGATATAAAGATCATTGGAATCGGAGTTACGGTTTGGAAATGGCAAGCGTTTTAAGATATGACACCGGTCTGCGATTTACAGCAAGTAGGCATCTAAACGCAACGAAATGAACATGCTACAGCCACCAAACATGACAACAAAATACATGGCAGGGATGCCCACAAGATGCTTAACAAAAGACTAGCACTGAGCCACGGCCAATTCATCCATTAAGAGGTTCAAACAAGCATGGCAAAAACGCAAATGCAAAACAGATTCCAGACTTAGTGAAATTAACACTAGTCTGTAATTTCAGATCACGAAGCCCTCTTCGGAGCAGCAAAACAACATGATACATGACCTGAACATGACAAGTAAGAACATGGCATGGAGCTACTCAACAAGCTTAACAAAAGACCCAAAGTGACCTGGGGCCAAAAGGGATCACAAAAATATATTAACGGGCACACGAACATAGCTAAAACACAATCAGTTTTCAGACTTAATGAAAACTGGACATGCTGAGATATAACTCACGAAGGCATGTAAACAAGCTCGATGCACTCACCACGGTGCAATTCATGGCAAGGCAAGTATACAGCAATTAATAAGGCACAAAATACAAGCTAGACATGGCAAGAACAATGGCATAGCATGCACGGATCAACTACAACAACGCCGGCAAAATCGCAAACGAGTTGACGATCTGCCCAGATTCACCATGAAGCAAAAGTAGAGCTTGATTGACTCAAGCTATGGTGCTCCATAATTGCAAATAAAGACATGGATTGATAGATAATAACATGAATAGCAAAAGTCCCTTACTGATCATCCTCAAAATAGGCACGGATCATTACGAAACAAGCTGAACATATGGCATCATGAACTAAAATATCCCAGACTTAGTGAAAATCACTAAGTCCCTGAAATCAGCAATCTCAAGTACCTCTCTTCGCAAGCTTGCACAAGACAACACACACATCCTAAAAATGCATGGGTGGCACCTCTGGAAAGAAGAAAAAATGCTTAACAATTCATCCCAAAGGGGCACAGGCATATCATGCACGAATTAAACATAGCAAAAATGACAAAAGTGCATGATGAACTAACGGATCTGCAATTTAACTCACGAAGCCTCTTTCTAACAGCATTTTGGGCATCAAGATGAACTCAAATGAAAATGATGCAATGTAATGAAATGATGTACTCATCGAGACGAAGATTTTGATATATTATATGCCCAAATTGGAGCTACGGATGCAAAGTTACGGGGCCTCGAACAGGGCATCATGGACTGAAAAAGTTTAGGGACTTAGTGGAAAAAAAAACTACCCAGATCTAGGGTTTGACCGGCGGGCACGCGAACCGAGGTGAGAAGATCCGAGCTCGCCGGAGCCTTGCCGGACTTGACGCGGCACGCCGGCCGGAGGAGGAGGAGACGGCCGGGGCGGTGAGGGGCGCGGCCGGCCGGCGGGGGAGGCGGCGCGGGCGAGTGCGGCGGTGGCCGTGGCGGGCTCGCGCCGGAGTTGGAGCGGGGCGGCGGTGAGGCGCGTCGGCGGCGGGCGGCGATGGCGGCGTCGGCGCCAGAGTTGAGCAAGGCGGCGGCGGAAGGAGGCGCGGGGCACCAGGCGGCGGGGCGAGGCGGCTGGGCCGCGGGGGCTTCCCGCGGGCCTGGCGGGCCGGTCGGCGGCGATGTGGGCGCGAGGCGGCGGCGAATGGGCGCGTGCCACGTGGCGGCGGCGGGTGCAGCGGACACGTCCGTCGGTGGACGAAATGTCCGGCGGCGCGCGGGATCCGATCTCTTTTTTTTTAGAGCTAGGGTTCGAGGGGGAAGACGAGATCCGAAAATGGAGGGGGTATATATAGGCATAAGTAGGGCTAGGAGAGTCCAAATGAGGTGCGGTTTTCACCCACGCGATCGTGATCGAACGCTCTAGGACATGGAGCAGAGTTTGGTGGGTTTTGGGCCAAATTTGGGGGGTGTTGGGCTGCAACACACATGAGGCCTTTTCGGTCCCTCGGTTAACCGTTGGAGTAACAAACGAAGTCCAAATGATACGAAACTTGACAGGCGGTCTACCGGTAGTAAACCAAGGCCACATGGCAAGTCTCGGTCCAATCCGGAAATGTTTAATCCCCACACACGAAAGAAAGCTAGAAATGACCACCGGAGGAGAACGAAGCGCCGGAATGCAAAACGGACAACGGAGAAAATGCTCAAATGCATGAGATGAACATGTATGCAAATGCAATGCACGAGATGACATGATATGCGATGCACGAAAAACGAAAACAACACACGGAGACGAAGACCCGAACCCGAGAAATAAATATAAGTTAACGCCGGAAACGGCAAGAGTTGGATACAAATATGGAAAGTATATCTGGGGCGTTACAGATCTCCATCCTCGAAGCACCGTCATGATCACCATCGTCACCTGCGCGACACCTTGATCTCCATCGTAGCATCGTTGTCGTCTCGCCAATCTTATGCTTCTACGACTATCGCTACCGCTTAGTGATAAAGTAAAGCATTACAGGGCGATTGCATTGCATATAATAAAGCGACAACCATATGGCTCCTGCCAGTTGCCGATAACTCGGTTACAAAACATGATCATCTCATACAATAAAATTTAGCATCATGTCTTGACCATATCACATCACAACATGCCCTGCAAAAACAAGTTAGACGTCCTCTACTTTGTTGTTGCAAGTTTTACGTGGCTGCTACGGGCTTAAGCAAGAACCAATCTTACCTACGCATCAAAACCACAACGATAGTTTGTCAAGTTGGTGCTGTTTTAACCTTCGCAAGGACCGGGCGTAGCCACACTCGGTTCAACTAAAGTTGGAGAAACTGTCACCCGCAAGCCACCTATGTGCAAAGCACGTCAGGAGAATCGGTCTCGCGTAAGCGTACGCGTAATGTCGGTCCGGGCCGCTTCGTCCAACAATACCGCCAAACCAAAGTATGACATGCTGCTAAGCAGTATGACTTATATCGCCCACAACTCACTTGTGTTCTACTCGTGCATATAACATCAACATATAAAACCTAGGCTCAGATGCCACTGTTGGGTTCGTAGTAATTTCAAAAAAAAACCTACGCACATGCAAGATCATGGTGATGCATAGCAACGAGAGGGGAGAGTATGATCTACGTACCCTTGTAGATCGACAACGGAAGTGTTTGGTTGATGTAGTCGTACGTCTCCACGGCCCGACCGATCAAGCACCGAAACTACGGCACCTCCGAGTTCTAGCACACGTTCAGCTCGATGACGATCCCCGGACTCCGATCCAGCAAAGTGTCGGGGAAGAGTTCTGTCAGCACGACGGCGTGGTGACGATCTTGATGTACTACCGTCGCAGGGCTTCGCCTAAGCACCGCTACAATATTATCGAGGACTATGATGGAAGGGGGCACCGCACACGCTAAGAATATGATCACGTGGATCAACTTGTGTCTCTAGGGGTGCCCCGTGCCTCCGTATATAAAGGCTCAAAGGGGGGGCTGGCCGGCCAAGAGGTGGCGCGCCAGGAGGAGTCCTACTCCTTCCGGGAGTAGGACTCCCCCCCTTTCCTAGTTGGAATAGGATTCACGGAGGGGGGAAAAGAGGAGAGAGAGGAGGAAGGGGGGCCGGCCCCCTCTCCTTGTCCTATTCGGACCAAAGGGGGGAGGGGCGCGCGGCCCATCTCTGGCCACCTCTCCTCTCTTCCACTAAGGCCCACTAAGGCCCATATACCTCCCCGGGGGTTCCAGTAACCTCCCGGTACTCCGGTAAAATCCCGATTTCACCCGGAACACTTCCGATATCCAAACATAGGCTTCCAATATATCAATCTTTATGTCTCGACCATTTCGATACTCCTCGTCATGTCCGTGATCACATCCGGGACTCCGAACAACCTTCGGTACATCAAAATGCATAAACTCATAATATAACTGTCATCGTAACCTTAAGCGTGCGGACCCTACGGGTTCGAGAACAATGTAGACATGACCGAGACACGTCTCTGGTCAATAACCAATAGCGGAACCTGGATGCTCATATTGGCTCCTACATATTCTACGAAGATCTTTTATCGGTCAGACCGCATAACAACATACGTTGTTCCCTTTGCCATCGGTATGTTACTTGCCCGAGATTCGATCGTCGGTATCCCATACCTAGTTCAATCTCATTACCGGTAAGTCTCTTTACTCGTTCCGTAATACATCATCCCGCAACTAACTCATTAGTTGCAATGCTTGCAAGGCTTAAGTGATGTGCATTACCGAGAGGGCCCAGAGATACCTCTCCGACAATCGGAGTGACAAATCCTAATCTCGAAATACGCCAACCCAACATGTACCTTTGGAGACACCTGTAGAGCTCCTTTATAATCACCCAGTTACGTTGTGACGTTTGGTAGCACACAAAGTGTTCCTCCGGCAAACGGGAGTTGCATAATCTCATAGTCATAGGAACATGTATAAGTCATGAAGAAAGCAATAGCAACATACTAAACGATCGGGTGCTAAGCTAATGGAATGGGTCATGTCAATCAGATCATTCACCTAATGATGTGATCCCGTTAATCAAATAACAACTCTTTGTCCATGGTTAGGAAACATAACCATCTTTGATTAACGAGCTAGTCAAGTAGAGGCATACTAGTGACACTCTGTTTGTCTATGTATTCACACATGTATTATGTTTCCGGTTAATACAATTCAAGCATGAATAATAAACATTTATCATGATATAAGGAAATAAATAATAACTTTATTATTGCCTCTAGGGCATATTTCCTTCATCCATATCTGCATATTACTCAGGTTAAACTTGATGAGCCTAGCATATGCAGATATGGCCTCGGAACACTGAGATCGAAAGATCGAGCGTGAATCATATAGTAGATATGATCAACATAGCGATGTTCACCATTGAAAACTACTCCATTTCACGTGATGATCGGTTATGGTTTAGTTGATTTGGATCACGTAATCACTTAGAGGATTAGAGGGATGTCTATCTAAGTGGGAGTTCTTAAGTAATATGATTAAATTGAACTTAAATTTATCATGAACTTAGTCCTGGTAGTATTTTGCAAATTACGTTATAGATCAATAGCTCGTGTTGTTTCTTCCCTGTGTTTATTTTGATATGTTCCTAGAGAAAATTGTGTTGAAAGATGTTAGTAGCAATGATGCGGATTGGATCCGTGATCTGAGGTTTATCCTCATTGCTGCGCAGAAGAATTATGTCCTTCATGCACCGCTAGGTGACAGACCTATTGCAGGAGCAGATGCAGACGTTATGAACGTTTGGCTAGCTCAATATGATGACTACTTGATAGTTTAGTGCACCATACTTAAATGGCTTAGAATCGGGACTTCAAAGACGTTTTGAACGTCATGGACCATATGAGATGTTCCAGGAGTTGAAGTTAATATTTCAAGCAAATACCCGAGTTGAGAGATATGAAGTCTCCAACAAGTTCTATAGCTAAAAGATGGAGGAGAATCGCTCAACTAGTGAGCATGTGCTCAGATTGTCTGGGTACTACAATCGCTTGAATCAAGTGGGAGTTAATCTTCCAGATAAGATAGTGATTGACAGAATTCTCTAGTCACCATCACCAAGTTAGTAGAACTTCGTGATGAACTATGATATGCAAGGGATAACGGAAACGATTCCCAAGCTCTTCGTAATGCGGAAATTGACGAAGGTAGAAATCGAGAAAAACATCAAGTGTTGATGGTAGACAAGACCACTAGTTTCAAGAAAATGGCAGAGGGAAGAAGGGGAATTTCAAGAAGAACAGCAAGCAAGTTGCTGCTCAAGTGAAGAAGCCCAAGTCTGGTCCTAAGCCTGAGACTAAGTGTTTCTACTGCAAAGGGACTGGTCACTGGAAACGGAACTACCCCAAGTGATTGGCAGATAAGAAGGATGGCAAAGTGAACATAAGTATATTTGATATACATATTATTGATGTGTACTTTACTAGTGTTTACAGCAACCCCTCAGTATTTGATACTAGTTCAGTTGCTAAAATTAGTAACTCGAAACGGGAGTTGCAGAATAAACAGAGACTAGTTAAGGGTGAAGTGACGATGTGTGTTGGAAGTGGTTCCAAGATTGATATGATCATCATCGCACACTCCCTATACTTTCGAGATTAGTGTTGAACCTAAATAAGTGTTATTTGGTGTTTGCGTTGAGCATGAATATGATGTGATCATGTTTATTGCAATACGGTTATTCATTTAAGTTAGAGAACAATTGTTGTTCTGTTTACATGAATAAAACCTTCTATGGTCATACACACCAACGAAAATGGTTTGTTGGATCTCGATTGTAGTGATACACATATTCATAATATTGAAGCCAAAAGATGCAAAGTTAATAATGATAGTGCAACTTATTTGTAGCACTGCCGTTTCGGTCATATTGGTGTAAAGCGCATGAAGAAACTCCATGCTGATGGGATTTTGGAATCACTTGATTATGAATCACTTGATGCTTGCGAACCATGCCTCATGGGCAAGATGACTGAGACTCCGTTCTCCGGAGCGAGCAACTGACTTATTGGAAATAATACATACTGATGTATGCGGTCCGATGAGTGTTAAAGCTCACGGCAAGTATCGTTATTTTCTGAACTTCACAGATGATTTGAGCAGATATGGGTATATCTACTTGATGAGACATAAGTCTGAAACATTTGAAAAGTTCAAAGAATTTCAGAGTGAAGTGGAAAATCATCGTGACAAGAAAATAAAGTTTCTACGATCTGATCGCGGAGACAAATATTTGAGTTACGAGTTTGGTCTTCAATTAAAACAATGTGGAATAGTTTCATAAACTCATGCCACATGGAACACCTCAGCATAATGGTGTGTTCGAACGTCATAACCGTACTTTATTGGATATAGTGCAATCTATGATGTCTCTTACCGATCTACCACTATCGTTTTGGGGTTATGCATTAGAGACAGCTGCATTCACGTTAAAAGGGCACCATCTAAATCTGTTGAGACGACACCGTATGAACTGTGGTTTGGCAAGAAACCAAAGTTGTCGTTTCTTAAAGTTTGAGGTTGCAATGCTTATGTGAAAAAGTTTCAACCTGGTAAGCTCAAACCCAAATCGGAGAAGTATGTCTTCATAGGATACCCAAAGGAGACTGTTGGGTACACCTTCTATCACAAATCCGAAGGCAAGACTTTTGTTGCTAAATTCGGAGTTTTTCTAGAGAAGGAGTTTCTCTCGAAAGAAGTGAGTGGGAGGAAAGTAGAACTTGATGAGGTAACTGTACCTGCTCCCTTATTGGAAAGTAGTTCATTACAGAAATCTGTTCCTGTGACTACTACACCAATTAGTGAGGAAGCTAATGATGATGATCATGTAACTTCAGATCAAGTTTCTACCAAATCTTGTAGGTAAACCAGAGTGAGATCCGCACCAGAGTGGTACGGAAATCCTGTTCTAGAAGTCATGTTACTAGACCATGACGATCTTGCGAACTATGAGGAAGCAATGATGAGCCCAGATTCCGCGAAATGGTTTGAGGCCATGAAATCTGAGATAGGATCCATGTATGAGAACAAAGTGTGGACTTTGGTGGACTTGCCCGATGATCGGCAAGCCATTGATAATAAATGGATCTTCAAGAGGAAGACGAACACTGATAGTAGTGTTACTATCTATAAAGCTAGAATTGTCGCATAAGTTTTTGACAAGTTCAAGGTGTTTACTACGATGAGAGTTTCTCACTAGTATCTATACTTAAGTCTGTCCGAATCATGTTAGCAATTGCCGCATTTTATGAAATCTGGCAAATGGATAAACAAAACTGCATTCCTTAATGGATTTATTAAAGAAGAGTTGTATGTGATGCAACAAGAAGGTTTTGTCAATCCTAAAAGTGCTAACAAAATATGCAAGCTCCAGCGATCCATTTATGGACTGGTGCAAGCATCTCAGAGTTGGAATATACGATTTGATAAGTTGATCAAAGCATATAGTTTTATACAGACTTGCGGTGAAGCCTGTATTTACTAGAAAGTGAGTGGGAGCACTACAACATTTCTGATAAGTATATGTGAATGACATATTGTTGATCAGAGATAATGTAGAATTATTCTGCAAAGCATAAAGGAGTGTTTGAAAGGAGTTTTTCAAAGAAAGACCTCGGTGAAGCTGCTTACATATTGAGCATCAAGATCTATAGAGATAGATCAAGACGCTTGATAAGTTTTTTCAATAAGTACAAACCTTGACAAGATTTTGAAGTAGTTCAAAATGGAACAGTCAAAGAAAGAGTTCTTTCCTGTGTTACAAGGTGTGAAATTGAGTAAGACTCAAAGCCCGACCACAACAGAAGATAGAAATAGAATGAAAGTCATTCCCTATGCCTCAGCCATAGGTTCTATAAAGTATGCCATGCTATGTACCAGATCTATTGTATACCCTACACTGTGTTAAGCAAGGGAGTACGATAGTGATCTAAGAGTAGATCACTGGACAGCGGTCAAAATTATTCTTAGTGGAATAAGGAAATATTTCTCAATTATGGAGGAGACAAAAAGGTTCGTCGTAAAAGGTTACGTCGATGCAAGTTTTGACACAGATCTGGATGACTCTAAGTCTCGATCTAGATACATATTGAAAGTGGGAGCAATAAGCTAGAGTAGCTCCGTGCAGAGCATTGTAGACATAGAATTCGCAAAATACTTACGGATCTGTATGTGACAGACCCGTTGATTAAAATTATCTCACAAGCAAAACATGATCACACCTTAGTACTCTTTGGGTGTTAATCACATAAATAATGTGAACTAGATTATTGACTCTAGTAAACCCTTTGGGTATAGGTCACATGACGATGTGAACTATGGGTGTTAATCACATGGTGATGTGAACTCTTAGTGTTGAATCACATGGCGATGTGAACTAGATTATTGACTCTAGTGCAAGTGGGAGACTGAAGGAAATATGCCCTAGAGGCAATAATAAAGTTATTATTTATTTCCTTATATCATGATAAATGTTTATTATTCATGCTTGAATTGTATTAACCGGAAACATAATACATGTGTGAATACATAGACAAACAAAGTGTCACTAGTATGCCTCTACTTGACTAGCTCGTTAATCAAAGATGGTTATGTTTCCTAACCATGGACAAAGAGTTGTTATTTGATTAACGGGATCACATCATTAGGTGAATGATCTGATTGACATGGCCCATTCCATTAGCTTAGCACCCGATCGTTTAGTATGTTGCTATTGCTTTCTTCATGACTTATACATGTTCCTATGACTATGAGATTATGCAACTCCCGTTTGCCGGAGGAACACTTTGTGTGCTACCAAACGTCACAACGTAACTGGGTGATTATAAAGGAGCTCTACAGGTGTCTCCAAAGGTACATGTTGGGTTGGCGTATTTCGAGATTAGGATTTGTCACTCCGATTGTCGGAGAGGTATCTCTGGGCCCTCTCGGTAATGCACATCACTTAAGCCTTGCAAGCATTGCAACTAATGAGTTAGTTGCGGGATGATGTATTACGGAACGAGTAAAGAGACTTGCTGGTAACGAGATTGAACTAGGTATGGGATACCGACGATCGAATCTCGGGCAAGTAACATACCGATGACAAAGGGAACAACGTATGTTGTTATGCGGTCTGACCGATAAAAGATCTTCGTAGAATATGTAGGAGCCAATATGAGCATCCAGGTTCCGCTATTGGTTATTGACCAGAGACGTGTCTCGGTCATGTCTACATTGTTCTCGAACCCGTAGGGTCCGCACGCTTAAGGTTACGATGACAGTTATATTATGAGTTTATGCATTTTGATGTACCGAAGGTTGTTCGGAGTCCCGGATGTGATCACGGACATGACGAGGAGTCTCGAAATGGTCGAGACATAAAAATTGATATATTGGAAGCCTATGTTTGGATATCGGAAGTGTTCCGGGTGAAATCAGGATTTTACCGGAGTACCGGGAGGTTACCGGAACCCCCCGGGAGGTATATGGGCCTTAGTGGAAGAGAGGAGAGGTGGCCAGAGATGGGCTGCCCGCCCCTCCCCCCCTTTGGTCCGAATAGGACAAGGAGAGGGGGGCGGCCCCCCTTCCTCCTCTCTCTCCTCTTTTCCCCCCTCTGCGAATCCTATTCCAACTAGGAAAGGGGGGGAGTCCTACTCCCGGAAGGAGTAGGACTCCTCCTGGCGCGCCACCTCTTGGCCGGCCAGCCCCCCTTTGAGCCTTTATATACGGAGGCACGGGGCACCCCTAGAGACACAAATTGATCCACGTGATCATATTCTTAGCCGTGTGCGGTGCCCCCTTCCATCATAGTCCTCGATAATATTGTAGCGGTGCTTAGGCGAAGCCCTGCGACAGTAGTACATCAAGATCGTAACCACGCCGTCGTGCTGACGGAACTCTTCCCCGACACTTTGCTGGATCAGAATCCGGGGATCGTCATCGAGCTGAACGTGTGCTAGAACTCGGAGGTGTCGTAGTTTCGGTGCTTGATCGGTCGGGCCGTGGAGACGTACGACTACATCAACCAAACGCTTCCGTTGTCGATCTACAAGGGTACGTAGATCATACTCTCCCCTCTCGTTGCTATGCATCACCATGATCTTGCGTGTGCGTAGGAATTTTTTTGAAATTACTACGAAACCCAACAGTATATGACTTTGCTATTTGTTGGTGTTTTTGTGTGCGTGCGTTGGTGTTGGCTGTGTGCATCCTAGCTATGCAGAGGCCGGGTGTGTACTCATTATGTTTGTATCCTCTTGATGCTTCATTTGAGTTAATAAAATTCACCCTTTGTCGAAAAACGAAGGCCAGCGAAAGTCCACATTACATTAATAAAAACACTAAAAACAAGATGACGCGCTGCCCTAGGCATCCTCGGCGACGGCGGTGTCTGCGTCGGGACCGGTGAGGTCGATCAACGTCGGTGTAGCGCCGGCCCAGGGGAACGCCGTGTTCCAGACGGCGGCGATGTCGGGCTTTGCCGCCGCTTCCTGGGCCTGGCGCGCCTCCTCGTCGGCCTCGCGCTCGAGCATCTGCAGACGCTCGCCCTCCCGGCGCTCCTCGGCCAGTTGAACGCGGCGCCAATGGTCGAGGTAGGCCGCCTCCTGCTTCTCCGTCGCCCCGAGTCAGATCGGCGGATCGCTAACCCACTCGCGCACTACTCCGGTCTAGGAGTAGCGCTCACGGTAGGCCGGCTCCTCCGGCTCGGCTTTGGGCGGGGACGGCGGGGCCACCGGCGGCACGACGCAGTCGCCCGCCGCGAAGAGGGCCATGGCCTCCGCCATGGCAGCCTCGAAAGTCGCCTCGTCCGCCTCCCTCCACCGCTCCTCCTCCTCGCCCTCCTTGATGGCCGCCTGGTAGGCGGCCTCGGCCTCCTGGTCCTCGTCGCGGACGACGAGCGCGAGCGGCGGCAGGCTGTGGTCGACGCCGTGGACGCCGCGTCGCCTCGTGCTCGAAGACGAACCATCGAGCCTAGTTGGGCGAGTCGGCGGCGAAGTGCGGGTCGGCGCTCTGCTCCAACGTCAGCAACGCCCGTCGGCGCCGCACCTCCTCTGCATGGGCCCTCGGCGTTCGCGGCGCTGCCGGCACTGGGATCCTCTCCGGATCCAAATGCCAGTCATGCGGCAGCGTCACGTCCAGGTACGGCAGAGGCACGCGGTGGTGCCAGTGCCACTCGGCCTGGTGCAACGGCACGTTGATGCGCTGCCTCTGCCGGGGAGCGCGCGCCGGCGTGGGGAGGGCAGGGAGGAAGGGGGAATGGCGGGCGGGGGCTTTGCCCTTGCGGTTGCTGCCGATGCCGGAGAAGAAACCCATGCTGGCGGTGCTAGTGTTGTCGCTGGCGTGGGGGCAGGGGTGGCCAAATGGGGACGTGGGGCGAGTGGTAAGTGGATGAGGACGGCCCCGCCGCACGCCCGGCTTAAAAAAGGACGACCGTCGTCGCTGACGCGTGAGCCCAAGGTGGACGGTCGTCATAAATTGTGTTGACCGTGGCGGTTGGGTGACCGCCAGGTAGGGACGCGGCGAACGGCGAGAAGACGCGCGGCGCGTCCGCTTCGCGTCCGCGCCGACGCATTCCAGATGCAATTTTGGGCCGGAAATGGGTCGGCGCGGACGCCGGACGGACACGATTTAAGTTTGGGTCGACGCGTTGGGCCGTCATTTTTGTTCGCGCCGACCTAAACGGAGGCGGGCGGACGAGATAAATCGCCCCATTGGAGTTGCTCTTAAATAGTGAATTTTGATATGTTTACAGCATGCACGTGCTTAGCCAAAGCTGGTTGGTTTCGAAGAAGCTTGATTAGATCGAGCAGTTCGGTTTACGAGTGGGAGTCGCGTATGTCTCGCAGCGGAAACTTGCGAGTAGGATAACATCCTCCTCTTTTTTTATACTATAAAACGAGGATAGCATTCTTTTTCAAAAAGAAGTAGCAGTAGGACAGCATCTGCGCCGCACGAGCCACCCTATATCTCGCCCGCTTCGTTTTGGACGACGGATCACCGAAGCAAAACCGCGTGCGTTGGTGCGTGCGAGCAGTCAAAAGCCGGTGCCACGCGCCGCGGATTTTGCTTGGGGCGGCGACGCCGTGACGTGACGATGGCCTTTCCCCTTCCGGATCCGGGCTCGCTGACGCCGTGCCAGTAGGTGGGTGCGCGCCGTGTTTATCCGCGAGCGAGAGCAGGCAGGGTGGGAAAAAGGCCGAAAGGGCTGAGAGCACAGGCAAACGAAACGGCTATGCGTTTCCTTCTCGATTTGGACAAAGCACACACCTTCTTTTCCTCCTCTCTCTGTCTCTCTCCCGTCCCGTCTCTTTCCGTGCCCGTCCTCCTCTTTGCGGTAGCTGCAGCGGCCGTATCTGCCAGCGCCATCTCTCCACCGCGTCGTTTTCGCTGCGTGCTCCCCGCGCCGGGTAATACGACGCGGCGCGATCTCATCCCGCCGATCTGCCGCTGGGCTCGCTTGTTTGTTTCTTTCTTTCCGGTTCCCGTGCATGGCACTTTTAAAACAATTCCACTGCTGAATGAACTCACTTGTTTTAACGAACGGAGTCTTCGGATTCTTGTTTATGATTAAAATCAGTTCCGATTTCTCAAGCAAGTCTTGGCATTATTGCGTGCAAATACAAAAAAAACGAGTATCTTCAGAGCCAAGCGTGTTGGCTATCCTTTTCTTTTGTTCTTAAACATGGAGAGAGAATCGGTGGTGGTATTAAACGAATTGGTGGCGTGTGATGGCACTTTTTAGAGGGGGGCGAGACTCGCAGTCAGGAGCTCACTCACTCCCCGGCGTGAGGCATCCGGTGGCTCTCACATGAGGATGCACGTTGTGCATTGGATCCCAGGGAACCGAAGCCCGCACGCACATGGTGTTTGTACTGCACTGTACTTCCTCTCGCATTAATCGGGCGCGCTGCTCATCACGGTCGCGGTTGAGTGCGCCCGTACGCTAGCGCCCACAAGAAAGAAAACCGTCGATAAAATACTGCATTATCTGAACAACTGTACCCCATAATCAGTCGCCGGCCGGTGAAGTACTGCTGCTGGTGTACAGAAGTACTAGTGATAAGTTGACACTTGACACCGGCCGGTGGTAACCGTCGCGCTTGGCCAAAAATCGTCAAGAGGGTCGTTCTGTCGACGCGCAGGGCAGCTCGGCGTGCATGGTGCGTGCCCGGCCGACCCCCACTCATCGTGACCCACGATCGATCCTCTATCCAGTTCTAGTCAGTCTAACCGCTTATACTAATCCGCCGCCCCACTGGGCCTGGGCGTAGTACGTTGCTTCACGCGGAACGGAAGCGAAACGCGCGGCGAGAAAAAGGACGCGACGCGTGCGTCCTCCCCGCCCCAAGGGACGCCAGCGGTGGCGTGCCGGCGTCCGCGCCGGTTGCGTCACGCATGGCACGCGACGCCAGCGGTCACGCTCAGGGCCGACGGTCGCCGGCCGTCCAGTGAGCTGGGCTCTCTCCCCGGTCGCGGCGTGGACGGACGGAGCTGCGGGCGTGCGGTACGGTGCACCTGCACTACCTACCCGCGACCGGGTCTGGTCGGTCGTGCGTCAACGGGCCGCCGTGCCGGTGAATCGACCAGGAAAACCGGGGGAAAGGAAGGGAAAGGAAAAGTAAACGCCGCTCGGCTCGGCACGCGTCGCCTCCCCGCCGTCGCACGTGGTGTGTCGGCCTCGGCGTGGGCGCGCGGCGGACAGCGAAACGGGACGGGGGGCACGAGCGCCGCGTGGTGCGCCGCGCGCCGGTCGGCGGCACGTGGGGGCCGGGGATAGGGGGAGTGCGTGCGGCGGGCGGCGGGGGAGGGAGCGAGGGATGGATGGGTACTAGATCGCGTCCGCGCCGGCCTCGTGCAGTCGTGCTCCCGATGGATGGACGCGGGTGGACGGGCGGTGGCGTGGTTCGGAATCGCTTTCGCCGCCACGTTTGCCGGGTCCGTTTTTGTTTTTGTTTTTGTTTAGGTTGCGGCCTTGAGGTTTCGTGAGGGCCACAGATGGGCCAGCGTGGATGCGGTAATCGACTTCGTGCTGTTTGGCCCGTTCGATATCAAGGACGAGCAACCTTCTAACCTGCGGCCCACACTTTACTCCCCGCCGTCCCCGGCCACCTTCTAACCTGCGTTGCCTATAAAAACCATCTGAACCGTGCCTTCCCCTGATAGAGAAGGTACGCGATCCTGTTAATAACGGAAAATAAACACTTTTGTCATGTACTCCCTCCATCCGATGAAAAATGTACATATAAAATTTTTAGGACAAATTATGAAATGAAGTAAAAAATGCATTCGAAAGGTGCAAGTCATCATCTCTTCTCTTTAATTACCCAACCTCCAATGACCTAAGTGCATGTAAAAATTAAGGAGACCATGTGTAATATGCTATTGGTCTTGATTACCGTGTGATGGGAGAGAAACGTTTTTTTCTATTTTAATGTGCATTTAAAAGATAGATGTACATTCTTTTGTGAACAAATTTTAAAGCCAAAGCGTACACTCTTCATCAGACAGAAGGAGTAAAGGAGGAGCTAGACGAAAAGGTAAAAGCACCATAGACCCAAAAACTTGTCCATCCCGTGATGTTTTAGTCCAGAAACTTGCAGAAGTGGACCCCATCACTCCAAAACTTGCACACAATGTGACAATTTGGTCCAAACCCAATCAACTAATCTCTTGAAGACTTGTCATAAAACATAAAAAATAAAGAACAACATAGTTTTCTACAATAAATAACAAATTAAGACACCCTATTCTCATATTAGAAGACGCCATAATTACTTTGGAGCACCGGTATTATTTGGTTTCTCCTTGGACGAACAGAGTCTACTGTCTGGTTGTGTCATATACACTTCTAGTCGGTCGTTAACAAGTTGACCGCGTGGCCTAATGGATAAGGCGCTCGCCTCCGGAGCGGGAGATTCTGGGTTCGAGTCCCAGCGTGGTCGCTTCTTTTTTACATTCTGTTGTTGATTTTACTTTTTATTACGGGCTTCGCTTCTTTTTTACATTCTGTTGTTGATTTTACTTTTTATTACGGGCTTGGCATGCACGAAATGCAGTCATTTTCTTTGTTCTTTTATAATTTACATTATGGACTTCACTACAAATCTTTCTTTTTTTGGCATTACCGTAAATTATTCAGCTCAATCTTTTACTCTTCCTAAAAAGATCGAGCCAAAAAATGCAGTCATTTTTTACATTCTGTTGTTGATTTTACTTTTTATTACGGGCTTCGCTTCTTTTTTACATTTTGTTGTTGATTTTACTTTTTATTACGGGCTTGGCATGCACGAAATGCAGTCATTTTCTTTGTTCTTTTATAATTTACATTATGGACTTCACTACAAATCTTTCTTTTTTTGGCATTACCGTAAATTATTCAGCTCAATCTTTTACTCTTCCTAAAAAGATCGAGCCAAAAAATGCAGTCATTTTTTACATTCTGTTGTTGATTTTACTTTTTATTACGGGCTTCGCTTCTTTTTTACATTCTGTTGTTGATTTTACTTTTTATTACGGGCTTGGCATACATGAAATGCAGTCATTTTCTTTGTTCTTTTATAATTTACATTATGGACTTCACTACAAATCTTTCTTTTTTTGGCATTACCGTAAATTATTCAGCTCAATCTTTTACTCTTCCTAAAAAGATCGAGCCAAAAAATGCAGTCATTTTTTACATTCTGTTGTTGATTTTACTTTTTATTACGGCCTTCGCTTCTTTTTTACATTCTGTTGTTGATTTTACTTTTTATTACGGGCTTGGCATACATGAAATGCAGTCATTTTCTTTGTTCTTTTATAATTTACATTATGGACTTCACTACAAATCTTTCTTTTTTTGGCATTACCGTAAATTATTCAGCTCAATCTTTTACTCTTCCTAAAAAGATCGAGCCAAAAAATGCAGTCATTTTTTACATTCTGTTGTTGATTTTACTTTTTATTACGGGCTTCGCTTCTTTTTTACATTCTGTTGTTGATTTTACTTTTTATTACGGGCTTGGCATATATGAAATGCAGTCATTTTCTTTGTTCTTTTATAATTTACATTATGGACTTCACTACAAATCTTTCTTTTTTTGGCATTACCGTAAATTATTCAGCTCAATCTTTTACTCTTCCTAAAAAGATCGAGCCAAAAAATGCAGTCATTTTTTACATTCTGTTGTTGATTTTACTTTTTATTACGGGCTTCGCTTCTTTTTTACATTCTGTTGTTGATTTTACTTTTTATTACGGGCTTGGCATACACGAAATGCAGTCATTTTCTTTGTTCTTTTATAATTTACATTATGGACTTCACTACAAATCTTTCTTTTTTTGGCATTACCGTAAATTATTCAGCTCAATCTTTTACTCTTCCTAAAAAGATCGAGCCAAAAAATGCAGTCATTTTTTACATTCTGTTGTTGATTTTACTTTTTATTACGGGCTTCGCTTCTTTTTTACATTCTGTTGTTGATTTTACTTTTTATTACGGGCTTGGCATACATGAAATGCAGTCATTTTCTTTGTTCTTTTATAATTTACATTATGGACTTCACTACAAATCTTTCTTTTTTTGGCATTACCGTAAATTATTCAGCTCAATCTTTTACTCTTCCTAAAAAGATCGAGCCAAAAAATGCAGTCATTTTTTACATTCTGTTGTTGATTTTACTTTTTATTACGGGCTTCGCTTCTTTTTTACATTCTGTTGTTGATTTTACTTTTTATTACGGGCTTGGCATACATGAAATGCAGTCATTTTCTTTGTTCTTTTATAATTTACATTATGGACTTCACTACAAATCTTTCTTTTTTTGGCATTACCGTAAATTATTCAGCTCAATCTTTTACTCTTCCTAAAAAGATCGAGCCAAAAAATGCAGTCATTTTTTACATTCTGTTGTTGATTTTACTTTTTATTACGGGCTTCGCTTCTTTTTTACATTCTGTTGTTGATTTTACTTTTTATTACGGGCTTGGCATACATGAAATGCAGTCATTTTCTTTGTTCTTTTATAATTTACATTATGGACTTCACTACAAATCTTTCTTTTTTTGGCATTACCGTAAATTATTCAGCTCAATCTTTTACTCTTCCTAAAAAGATCGAGCCAAAAAATGCAGTCATTTTTTACATTCTGTTGTTGATTTTACTTTTTATTACAGGCTTCGCTTCTTTTTTACATTCTGTTGTTGATTTTACTTTTTATTACGGGCTTGGCATACATGAAATGCAGTCATTTTCTTTGTTCTTTTATAATTTACATTATGGACTTCACTACAAATCTTTCTTTTTTTGGCATTACCGTAAATTATTCAGCTCAATCTTTTACTCTTCCTAAAAAGATCGAGCCAAAAAATGCAGTCATTTTTTACATTCTGTTGTTGATTTTACTTTTTATTACGGGCTTCGCTTCTTTTTTACATTCTGTTGTTGATTTTACTTTTTATTACGGGCTTGGCATACATGAAATGCAGTCATTTTCTTTGTTCTTTTATAATTTACATTATGGACTTCACTACAAATCTTTCTTTTTTTGGCATTACCGTAAATTATTCAGCTCAATCTTTTACTCTTCCTAAAAAGATCGAGCCAAAAAATGCAGTCATTTTTTACATTCTGTTGTTGATTTTACTTTTTATTACGGGCTTCGCTTCTTTTTTACATTCTGTTGTTGATTTTACTTTTTATTACGGGCTTGGCATACACGAAATGCAGTCATTTTCTTTGTTCTTTTATAATTTACATTATGGACTTCACTACAAATCTTTCTTTTTTTGGCATTACCGTAAATTATTCAGCTCAATCTTTTACTCTTCCTAAAAAGATCGAGCCAAAAAATATATCATGATACAATGATGAGACTCGACAAATCTTTCTTTTTTACATTCTGTTGTTGATTTTACTTTTTATTACGGGCTTGGCGTACACGAAATGCAGTCATTTTCTTTGTTCTTTTTATAATTTACATCATGGACTTCACTACAAATCTTTCTTCTTTTGGCATTACCGTAAATTATTCAGCTCAATCTTTTACTCTTCCTAAAAAGATCGAGCCAAAAAATATATCATGATACAATGATGAGACTCGACAAATCTTTCTTTTTTACATTCTGTTGTTGATTTTACTTTTTATTACGGGCTTGGCGTACACGAAATGCAGTCATTTTCTTTGTTCTTTTTATAATTTACATTATGGACTTCACTACAAATCTTTCTTTTTTTGGCATTACCGTAAATTATTCAGCTCAATCTTTTACTCTTCCTAAAAAGATCGAGCCAAAAAATATATCATGATACAATGATGAGACTCGACAAATCTTTTTTTTTTACATTCTGTTGTTGATTTTACTTTTTATTACGGGCTTGGCGTACACGAAATGCAGTCATTTTCTTTGTTCTTTTTATAATTTACATTATGGACTTCACTACAAATCTTTCTTTTTTTGGCATTACCGTAAATTATTCAGCTCAATCTTTTACTTTTCCTAAAAAGATCGAGCCAAAAAATATATCATGATACAATGATGAGACTCGACAAATCTTTCTTTTTTACATTCTGTTGTTGATTTTACTTTTTATTACGGGCTTGGCATACACGAAATGCAGTCATTTTCTTTGTTCTTTTATAATTTACATTATGGACTTCACTACAAATCTTTCTTTTTTTGGCATTACCGTAAATTATTCAGCTCAATCTTTTACTCTTCCTAAAAAGATCGAGCCAAAAAATATATCATGATACAATGATGAGACTTGACAAATCAAGATTCGGCACAGCAGTATAGGATGGTAACCAAGTTTTTAATTTTGCAAATTACAAAAAAAAATTGCCGAGAGTGAGAGCGTGGGTAGTATACGCATCAGTCAATTATTCAGCTCAATCTTTTACTCTTCCTAAAAAGATCGAGCCAAAAAATATACCATGATACAACAATGAGACTTGACAAATCAAGATTCGACACATCAGTATAGGATGGTAACCAAGTTTTCAATTTTGCAAATTACAAAAATAAATGCCGAGAGTGAGCGTGGGTAGTATACACATTCTGTTGTTTATTTTACTTTTATTACGGGCTTGGCATACACGAAATGCAGTCATTTTCTTTGTTCTTTTATAATTTACATTATGGACTTCACTACAAATCTTTCTTTTTTTGGCATTACCGTAAATTATTCAGCTCAATCTTTTACTCTTCCTAAAAAGATCGAGCCAAAAAATATATCATGATACAATGATGAGACTTGACAAATCAAGATTCGGCACAGCAGTATAGGATGGTAACCAAGTTTTTAATTTTGCAAATTACAAAAAAAAAATTGCCGAGAGTGAGAGCATGGGTAGTATACACATCAGTCAATTATTCAGCTCAATCTTTTACTCTTCCTAAAAAGATCGAGCCAAAAAATATACCATGATACAACGATGAGACTTGACAAATCAAGATTCGACACATCAGTATAGGATGGTAACCAAGTTTTCAATTTTGCAAATTACAAAAATAAATGCCGAGAGTGAGCGTGGGTAGTATACACATTCTGTTGTTTATTTTACTTTTATTACGGGCTTGGCATACACGAAATGCAGTCATTTTCTTTGTTCTTTTATAATTTACATTATGGACTTCACTACAAATCTTCCTTTTTTTGGCATTACCGTAAATTATTCAGCTCAATCTTTTACTCTTCCTAAAAAGATCGAGCCAAAAAATATATCATGATACAATGATGAGACTTGACAAATCAAGATTCGGCACAGCAGTATAGGATGGTAACCAAGTTTTTAATTTTGCAAATTACAAAAAAAAAATTGCCGAGAGTGAGAGCGTGGGTAGTATACACATCAGTCAGTTATTCAGCTCAATCTTTTACTCTTCCTAAAAAGATCGAGCCAAAAAGTATACCATGATACAACGATGAGACTTGACAAATCAAGATTCGACACATCAGTGTAGGATGGTAACCAAGTTTTCAATTTTGCAAATTACAAAAATAAATGCCGAGAGTGAGCGTGGGTAGTATACACATCAGTCAGTGCCCAAAAAGTTGAGACGAGAATCATTCAAAATTGACAAGAGCGCTAGAAGCTTATTTCATTATGTTATATGATGAAACTTCATCCCTGGCATTACAAAAACCAGCATTCAGACTAGGTACCGCTAGAATGGGATTTGAAAAGGCGCTGAAGCTAAACTTGCATTCATACATCACAAGGGACAAGTTACACCCGCGCTGGGGGGGGGGGGGGGGGGGGGGGGGGGGGGGCTCTTGGATTTTGCTGCTGTACATCTAGTCGACAAGTTTCAAAAGGTACTCCGAAGGTGATACCACAAAATTCAGAATCACCCCCAGAAAAAAATAGCTCAGACAAACATACCCTGTGCAACTGCTGTTTTGCGGATCAAGCAGCTGACGCTTAACCACAAAAGAGAAACGTATTTGTTCGCCAGCGTCGGATTTGAGCTGCCTACATCCATTCGTGGCCTGTGATCCATGCAGCGCCTTTAGACCACAGACCCCCTCTGCGACGTTGAAGATATTCGATGTTGAGTTTAACCAGGTCACCTCTACCAAATTTAAAGTACCTTACTACTTTCAAATTTAGCCTTGTTGACAAATCTTTCTAGTGATCCTTTCATATTCAGATTTCTGCCGAAAGAATTATGCATGAAGAAGCACAATACTTAGTCTACAGCTTGTGGTTCTGCATTTGAATCTCACAACTGGCCCAAAAGGTCTGCAGAGAAGTCAAGTTCATCCTCCTCCATATGCTCTCTGGGCCAAAGATTAATCATAATGCCATCCTGTAAGATCGTGAGTGTACCTGTGCTGAACCCAAAATATCAAGGGCACACTTTCTTATCTTGGTTCCTCAGTCCACCAGAACACCAAGCCAGAGTCCAAGCAGATAGCCTGAATGCTGCGATACCTACTGACTCAGCTAAAGAAGGAACAAGCAAAAGATTGATTCTCCTTGCTTAACTGACCAAACCATTCAGAAATCTGTCTCGCTTGCAGAACACATGGACCTGATAATGGTCCAGTCTGGGTAGAAACTATTTTATCAAATGTCAACGGAAAGAGACTGAGCAGTGCACCAATGGCAGAAAACTGAACAAGTATGCTACTTGATCTTGTAAAACTCGTTCCTATTAGCACTGCCAACTTGTTCCTCAGCTCAACTACTGATTCTGTCTCATAACCAACATCATCAATGAAGAACCTGCAAAACAGTAATCAAGCAATTGTAAAATATGTCACTGAAAAGTGAAAACAACTCCAGAAGATATACTAGGACTAAATCTATTAACAGAAGTTGGAACAATATGTATGCAATGAACATGCACAAAAGCATATTCAGAATTGAAAGAAGAGGGGGAAAGAGATTATCACCCTTAAATAGAAGGCCCAAAGCTAAAAAACATGTCTAACGCTAAGAGATTATTCACCACTAATAGACTCATTTAAAAGAACATATAATCATGGCAGACTACCAGCCATATCAAAAGAGCTGAGCTTGGATAACGAAGACCGTAATCACGTGAGAGAAAGTTCCCAAGGATGCCATTGTGACATTAGATTCTAATCTTTACACCATCACATATATCAGAATAACTGCTACAGTGGCACAACACTGGACAGTGCGTCTCAATCTAATCGCATGAGAGAAAGTTCCCAAGGATACCACTATGACATTAGATTCTAATCTTTACACCAACACATACATTGGAATGACTGCTACAGTGGCACAACACCGGTTATTCAAAGCTGCTGGTACCTTAAGAAAAAACACCAGCTCAATAATCAAGATACATGAGATCAAGATGTAGCCCCCCCCCCCCCCCCCCCCGATCCATATCAATTGTCGCTCATTTAGTACAACTTTGTACAGTACAAAGTTGTACAAAATCAGCGATAATTAATATGGATCGGAGGGAGTACCAAATTGTTTCCAACATGTTTTGTTGTATACTTAGATTAGCAAGCATAAATCTGCACAATATACACAAGATGTCACACAACATGTGCACCTGGGGTCTTCTAGTGATGAAAAACTGATCACTTGATCAGTCACCCATCATGAGAGAAGGAGAAGAAACAATTCAATAACCCACCCCCCCACCCCCAGTGCTTTTTATTTGATGTTTTAGACTTCTGTATACTTACTATTCCTAAAAGGCAAAGGGTAAACCACATATTATGTTGAGTGTCTTTACCCTTTGTGGCTAACAAATAAAGAGATTAAATGCAGGAAAGGGTAGACAAAATCAGCGATAATTAATATGGATCGGAGGAACTACAGGAATACGTAGGTACATGACTAGTATCTCTTACTAAAATCTCGTAACATCAAATAGAAAGAACACATGTCCCGTAAAGAACATGAAATAAAGAAAAAACGAAGGCAGTACATATTTAACAACTGTGAAAGTAATTTCAAAGCAAAGCAGGAAGGGAAATGGCACAAACCTTCCAAGCTGGCTGACAAGTACCAAGAGAGCAGCTGAATACTCCTCACATGTGCATGTTTCCAAAATCTTCAGAAGACGAACAACAACATTTTTGTATGTCCACTCGCAGCTCTAAAACACAAACATGAATAGTCAGCCTATAATGAAACAGATGATGTGTACGATTGCACAGCAGATATTAGATCACTGCTAATAATAAGAAGAATAGATTTAACTTAAGCAAAGTTCATCAAAAGAGCCATCATGCTAGAAACGACGATGTTTAGTTCTTTTGAAATGACTCTGATTTGACAGGGGAGCTAAAAGTAAAACTACTCCCTCTGTAAAGTAATATAAGTCAAGTGCCTAAAACATCTTATATTACTTTGCAGAGGTAGCATTAAACTAATACTATCTAACTATGAAATAAATCCCCCTGGTACATGAAAATGTGTTGTCTGGCAGTCAATATTGTTCACATGTTGGATAATATCAAATAATAAACTATCAAGATAAACTGAAATCAAATAAGATCACAAAGTTGACCATACCATGTAGTTCCCAAACAGCTCAAGCAGAGATATTATCTCTGCAAAATAGCACAGGTCTCTCCCTGCAGGATAATTGGTATCCTCAGTAAGTTTTGCTTGCTTGGAGATATTGCAAGATTCACCACAACTGATCTCCAGTCCATTTGATCCCGAATGAGAACCGTGCCTTGTAATAGCTTCATTTGAATTGGCATGATTGCTCCATGACAGAACACATAAATCTAGCTCATCGAGCAGAGAAGAGATAAAAACATCTATAGACACTGTATCCACATCAAACACACAATGTGTACAGGATGGGAAAGCTGTTGGTCTATTGGACTGAATATAAGACGACACAAGGCACGAAGAAGTGTCTGTGCTCTCAAGAAGCAGGACAACCAACCGTATAGTTGTCATGAGAAGGTTACAGCTCTTCAGAAAGCGCAACTTATCACCACATACAGAACCAAAGACATGGAGAGCCAACATGGTCCAAGAAAGGTTTAATTTGCCCATCTGAAGAACTCTGTACGAAACCTCTAAAGCAACATCCAGCCTCTCTACTTTAACACATATTGAAGCCAAAAGGATGCACGCAGAGATAAACTGATTAACAGTCGCAGGCTTAGTGGATACTTGTATACCAGTTTCATCATCTAGGTGGCAATGCTTGATTGCATCAGAATTCTTAACTCCCATTTTATCACAAACCATAACTTCTTTGTTCACGAGAAAATCCTCAATTAAGGAGACAAGGACATCCAGATGATTGCTTTTTAGGAAGCCCAATCTCGTTTCCATGTACGGTTTCACTGCAAGGAAAATAATGGAAATTTCAAAATAATGTCTGAAAACACGATTCAGAAGCTATTGTACAACATACAATGACTAGCTTGGTACAGCCATAATTGCATGTGGTGTGGCTCAAGTATAAAATAAGTTAATAACAATGAATGATGAAGACAACCAAGGCATGGACTAGTTTCTCATAGAAAAGGAAAGTTAAATCACTTCGCCAGATGAAAAATACTCACAAACTGAACTTGACAAATAACCTACAAGCACTTCAGAAGAAAACTACTTGTCATATCACAATCTAAACTTGATGAATAATCTCAAATACTTCCATCAAGGAATTTCAATTAACACGTGAGAATATAAAATGTTATTGGTAGAAGTAGGAAGTAACACTGTGTAACTTTATGAGAGATGATAGTCAAATAGGAGCAGTATCTAAAAGGCTACCAATTGTATATCAAACTGTAGCATTTAAGAAGTTTCTACCTAGTGGAACAGCATCAAAGTCAAAAAGTACAGATTTCGATGGAATCCTTTTTTTGTGGTACTTTAGTTGATTTTACTCTTAACTGCTTCTAAACTCTCCCATCCGATAAAGGAACAAAATGTTTGCACAAAGTTCTTGCATAGCATAACCACATCAAGTTGCAAACCCAGTTATTTATTACGCACAAAAGGGGGAAAGGGGAATAATAAGTGATGAAAAAACTGAAATATTGAAAGCCTACCCGCCATCATACCAGTCATGGAAAAAGCCGACAAAGCAACGTATTGATCAACAGGTTCTGCTGTTAATTTACGAACATCCCACAACAAAAGGGAAAAAATGAGGGGAACCCTCTCTCTGCATAAGAAAACAGAAGTGTTACTTTTTTCGCAATATGAATGCTCGTGGTAGTAATAGAAGAGCATGCAACTGCCAAAATGAATAGAAAAGCAGTCAGCTCAATGCAAGCAGACTTACTCTGGAAGCAGCAATGGTTCGGTTGATACTCTTTCTAGCAATGGACCATCAACATAAATATCCTCAGAAAGTTTACTAGCTTCAGAAGTCAGGGCATGCCAATAGCGAAGTATCTTTATTAGGCTGCTTCTTTTCAAACTAGAAACTCCAACAAAGTCAATAGTGTTGTTTCCGGCTTCATGACAACGACCAATCACACTATTTGAGGTCAAACTGACTGGCCCAGCTACTTGTGCTTTGCTTGTTCCAACATTACTTTGCAGTTCAGGATCTGATGATGTATCAAACATTTGATTTAGCCTGCTTTTATTAGGTGCCAAATGCAAACTGGCATTTGCATGGCCTCTGCAGCTACTTTCTAAGAACTGTGGTCCCATGGTATTTTCCGAATCCACAGCAACGGAAACCAACGAATTTGAGGCCACATTCCCACATGAAACATTGACCGATTTAGCTGTAACTGACGCATCAACGGATTTGGTGTTGTAAGGATCATTATCTGCTGTATTAGATTTATTGTTTGCACACAGCTCCTTAACACTGCCACCATGTTCAGTTCTATTATAGGATGATTGAAACTTAGCATTCTGAGATAATTCCTGAACTTCCGACAAACTGCCATCAGACCTTGGTGCAGAACAATCTCTATCATATTCAATATCATCGCCATCAACCAAATGCGGAGACATAGGCCTTCCAGCTATAGTGGGTAGAATAATGGGCACATCTGGTGAAAGAGGTCTCTCCATTGCCTTTCTGTATTTCTCCTCGTCAGCATCATTGTCTAAATTGAGCAACTTCAAGCAGTCCCCTTCAACCAATTTCTCAAAAGAGAGCAATGAAGCAAATTTGCTGCCTGTGCAAGCATTTGCTGCTCCAGGAGACAATACTTTAGCACAGCCACTCAAGGATTTATCAACGGCCACATGACATTTCCTGCTATCATTTTGCGAGCCCTCTTTGGTTATACATGGGATGATGATATTTTGTTGCTGCGGACATGAACGAACATCACTGACTGCCAAATAATCATTTGTAACGGCCTTATGGGAAAGTGATTCTACAGAATTTTTTGTCCTTTTTCTCTTCCTACCACCATTAGGCATTTGATTTGCAACTTCTGTACCACTAGGCAGTGATGACTTCAATGCCTTCCGTCGAGATGAATGACCAGAAATCTCCAGCAGCGCTCTATCTTGTTTCCTTGTACTGCCGTCTTTAGGGGGTAACTCTGAACCTGTTGGGTTCTGGTTCTTTCTGGTACCTGTTGATGAGACAAATAGGCTTTCCTTACCCTGGGAGCCCATGAACTTTTTATCAGATATGGATGTGGGACGTGA
Organism: Triticum urartu; assembly: GCF_056163025.1. Lineage (NCBI taxonomy): Eukaryota > Viridiplantae > Streptophyta > Magnoliopsida > Poales > Poaceae > Triticum > Triticum urartu. The sequence goes on from NC_141875.1 coordinate 534,608,593, forward strand.
TGATCTTTGGTGATTTTTGGACTCAGTTCTGAGAGCACAACCAATGGGAGGCTCCAATTCAGAACTAGTACCTGAGATTGGTCTTGTGCAGCTTTCTCTAGGCAACTGATATGAAGTGTATTCTCTTGGGGCAGAAGTAAAAGGAATAATCCCAGCTTGTAACCCGAAATATGGGGCAGCAACTGGATTATGAGGACGAAGAGCACGTTCCAGGTCATGTACCTCCGGTTGACGCTTCAGCTGCCAAGATGATCAATGGTAACGTTAGTTCATATAAAAGTAGGTGCAAGAGAAAGTTCTAAGCGAATGTTAAAACTTAAAAGTAGGTGCATAGTAGTAATAAAAAACAGCAGCTGGTGAACAGAATATTAGTGGCATCTACATGTAAAAACACTGGCAAGTGCATATCGTTTTGTCTAAATATATCATTTGCACCTCTTGCGACATAAAAAATGAACTCCACTTTAGTCGTTATATCAAAATGTGCTTTGGACTTGCGTTTGCAGAAAGTTTAAAACAAATATCATGGGAGCAACACATTTTGTGAGCAAGAGAAAACAACAATTCTCATGTAAGCCGAATGAGATTAAAGAGTAAATAAGATGCAATGGATACAACTGGGAGGATGTAAGTATGAGTGATTACGGGAGGGTATATAACATTTCTCCAAACAATTGGATCCATAATTATGAAATTGGATTATAGATTTTGGACAGCTCAGATGAAAAGTATCGCATCCAACTCATGCTTTTTATAATGGTATAGAGGTATATATGATAGATAAATTTTTATCATGAAATAACCACAGGGAAGCATGGTAACAAGTACTGAGTGTCTACATTATGATTCAAATTCTCTTAACTATGCACTGCAGTGTGGAATTGGCAACATAAACTGCAGTAATATTTAATAGATTTTTCTATTGTTATTAAAACTATCATAAAATAAGATTTACATTTAAGTATTAAACTGGCACAAAATGATAACAATATTCAATATTGTTAAAACTATCATAAAATAAGATTTTTTTTAATACTCCTTTAACATGTTAATATAGGAATGGCAAAAGTTAGAACTGGTAGAGCGAGCATCCAAAATGATATCAAATTCGAGAATAGAGGACCTAACATTTTTCTTGCCGTACTACGAACCCCTCCACTGTTAAATTCCGTCAATTCTTCGATGTGAACACATGAAGATTGACAAAAGCAGTACTGCGATGTCTCCATTTGAAAACAGAATGCAGGTCCTTTTAGCATTTGGAACAGTAAAAAAATCTAAGCTTGACCATCTATAATGGTAAAAAACTACTGGCATCCAAAACATCGAAATGATATTACTAGATTTTTCGTTAAGTCCTTCTACAATCTGAGCAGACTAGCAGAAAAAAAAAACCCACCATGTAGACAATTTTGCAAAAATATTTACATATCCATGTGAAGAAATTCTGTGTTTGCAATAGTGAGCTATTGTACGTTGAATTTGAAATTATACACTACCCTGATACCTTTGAGCATCAAATTCTACTTAACTACCTTCCTTCATGGAACTCATGATACTGGTAAGTAGCTATCAGGATACATACCTTTTTCATTGCATGAATACCTTCAACACCACTAGCAAGATAGTCATCAAGCATGTTAAACCGATTCAGCGGCTTCATCCAGTCCTGTTTTAGGAGCTCAATTTCTTTTCTTATCAATGATTTCTCCAACTTTGATTCCCTTTTCACATGCTTTAGTTGATCTTTCTTTCGCTTCAGCTTCTCTTTGAGAAGTTTTATGTTAGCACTTTCAGTAGCTACATCAATATGTTGTATTCCATGTTTGCCAAGAGAAACCATATCCCTAGTGGCACTCAAATCATCAGACTTCTTCTGTAAACATTCACTACGTTTTCTCTCCTGTTCCACCTTCTGTAACAAGTGGTCTGCACGGTTTTTCTCAGACATAGCATTCTTTCTTTGAGCCTCAATGCTAACTTGTAAGCTTTCATTCAGCTTCTTCTGTTCCTCTAACTGTGCAAACAAATGGTTAGAATGGCTCTTCTCTTCCATTGCCTTTTTCCTCTCAACTTCAATTAGTTTTTTGTTCTTCTCTGCTAACATTTTTTCAGAATCAGCACATTTCTTTTCTCTAGCAGCCTTCTGCTTCTCTGCTTCGGCCTTTTTATGTGCCTCCCCTGTTTTCTGAATCTGAGCAGACAACTGCGCCCTGGTTTCATTTACTTCAGTCCTCAATTTTTCACATGATGCCTTCAAATCACTGGCTATTTTTCTTTCTGTGTCAGCAAGCCTTTTGTACTCTTCAGACTTATGTGTTTCAGACTTCAATAATTTTTGCGCTTCTAAAGCCTTGCTCTTTGCTTCTTCGACCTTTTTCTTCTCAGAATCCCTTTTCAGTTTTTCTTCTCCTAAAACCTGTTTGAGCCTTCTATTTTCTTCCTCCAACTCAGAGATGCGTAAGAGCTCGTCACTGTTTTTGCTGAAATTTTGTTTTTGATGCAGGGCTGAGTTCTCTGCCTTCAGTTCAATTACCTCTTTCTCTAATATATCTCTGGCATCAGATTCGGTTTCCCTAGCTGCTTCTGCTGAATCAGCTCGGAGACGCTCCTCCTTGCACACTGATCATCCAGAAAGCAGAAAGAACAACCTATTAGTGCATGATGTACATACCAAAAGGTTCAAAGATGAAGTGGTAAAGATATGTAGAAACCAGAACGCCTTATGGATTGATCATAACAGAAGCCTCAAGTATTTAAATTTCTAGCTACATGCAACATGGACAAGGTCTATATTACAGATGAAATAGTGGATGTTATCAAAGAGTATAAAAAAGCATTAGGAGAAAATAAACATACTTTGAAAGGCTCATCTTCTGTGGGATAGACACCTTCTGTTAAATTCCTGGTAGCATGCTACTAGCATGCCATTAGATTAGAATTTAGAGCATTAGATACTTCAGAACAACAATCTTTTAATACACAAAGGCTTTTGTTTTCTCTAGATGAAGAAGAGGATTTTATTATAAGGTCAATTAGTGGCTTAACATATACTCCCTCCGTTGTAAAATAGATGACCCAATTTTGTACTAAAGTTAGTATATAGTTGAGTCATCTATTTTGAAACGGAGGGAGTAGCAAGCTAAAGTGTGACACGCCAAAATTTAGTTTTGTTCTTGTTCATCTTGCAAAGTGAGCGTTCCAACACACTCCAGCTAGCTAGAATCATAATGCGGAAGGAATCAACCAGATCAGCACAGCATGAACGAGTTAGAGAACTCCGTACCTTCGGCCAGAGCTGATTTCTCATTCCGCACCTTGTCAATCTCGCTGTTCAGGAGCTTCACCGCCTCCCGCAGAACCGCCCGGCCCTTCTCAATTTGCTGGTACTTCTTCCATAGCTACGGAACCAGAGAAACAAAAAAAGGGGGTCCATCAAGAAAGCGAACAGACCGAAAAGAGAACGCGTCGCAAAGAGTCGAGGAGAAGGGGGTCCGGTTACCTTGGCGCAGCAGGGATTGGGGCCGCCGGCGGCACCGGCGGTGGCAGCGAGGGGCGGGGTTTCCTGCGATGAGTCGTTCTCCGCCGTCTCCGCCGCCATTCCGGCGTGATTTGTGGGGATGGTGGGGTTTAGGGTTTGTGCGGCGCGCCGAGGGCTTCCACCTTCCTGTGCCCAGAGAGGGCCGGCGATGGGAATCGGAATCCGGAACGGGAATCGACTGCCTCGTGCGCGGCACGTGCGGGAGCGACAAGAGACGAGGCGGTGGTTTTTTTTTTTGAGAGAGAGAGGATTCCTTTTTAGGCCTTTTGGTTCAAAATAAAAGGATTCAAAAGGAATTTGGGAGGATTTTAAGTTGTTTGATTCTTAGGATTATATAATTCGTATGACTCTTTTCTTATGATTCATATGTACTAGGTTCAATAGAAAATTTTATATCCACTCTAACCTTATGTGAAGAATCCTGTGTTTCTCTTGCGCACAATCAAACAGCCATATTGATCCTATAATATTGATGAAAATGACATGCCATTTAATTTCTGTATTTTATCTATTACCGCGTTTTACATATTCTGCAACTCTGAAAGTGCAACTATCTCTGGGTGGTTTTGATAATTCCTAACAACATATAGTTTATTGAGCTCATGTTATTTCAAGATAAACATTTCAGGAAAGCTCAATGATTGGCATGGCATGGATGAGAAAAGTGGACCCCTCAAAATTCTAAGGACAAAGAATTGACTCAAGCTCAAAGCTCAGGACTCTACATCTTTTTATTTTAAGTGACCCAAGATCACATTGAGTCTATAGGAAAAGTCAATACTATTAAGAGGGGATGAGATGTTGCTTAATGACTTGCTTGCTCAAAGTGCTTAGTGATATGCTCCAAAACCCTCAACTACTTTCTCACATCCACATATGTCCCAAACCAAAAATCAAACTCGGCCCCATCGAAACTTTCTATCCGGCGCCACTGAGTTCAGTTGACATAGCCACTGCCAGAAACCCTAGTCTTTTCGGTCTCACCGATAGGGATCTCGGTCTCACCAAGATGGGATTGTAATCTCTCTGTTTCCCTTCGTAATGTTTCGGTCCAACCGAGATGAGTGATCGGTCCCACCGAGATTGCAATGCAAACTCTCGATTTCCCTTTCATAACGTTTCGGTCTAACCGAGATGAGCGAATCGGTCCCACCGAGTTTGCCTGACCAACTCTCTGTTAGTCAATTACCAAAATCAGTCTCATCGAGTTTGTGTAATCGGTCTCACCGAGATTACGTTATGCCCTAACCCTAATGAAATCGGTCCCACCGAGTTGACATGTCGGTCCCACTGAGAATCCTAACGTTCACATTTTGAACTAAATCGGTCTGATCGAGTTTCATGATTCGGTCCCACCGAGTTTGATGATTTGTGTGTAACGGTTAGATTTTATGTGGAGGCTATTTATACCCCTCCACCCACTCTTCATTCATGGAGAGAGCCATCAGAACATGCCTACACTTCCAACATACATTTTCTGAGAGAGAACCACTTACATTTGTGTTGAGGTCAAGATATTCCACTCCAACCACATAAATCTTGATCTCTAGCCTTCCCCAAGTTGCTTTCCACTCAAATCATCTTTCCACCAAATCCAAATCCTATGAGAGAGAGTTGAGTGTTGGGGAGACTATCATTTGAAGCACAAGGGCAAGGAGTTCATCATCAACACACCATTTGTTACCTCTTGGAGAGTGGTGTCTCTTAGATTGGTTAGGTGTCACTTGGGAGCCTCCGTCAAGATTGTGGAGTTGAACCAATGAGTTTGTAAGGGCAAGGAGATCGCCTACTTCGTGAAGATCTACCCGAGTGAGGCAAGTCCTTCGTGGGCGACGGCCATGGTGGGATAGACAAGGTTGCTTCTTCGTGGATCCTTCGTGGGTGGAGCCCTCCGTGGACTCGTGCAACCGTTACCTTTCGTGGGTTGAAGTCTCCATCAACATGGATGTACGATAGCACCACCTATCGGAACCACGCCAAAAATCTCCGTGTCTCAATTGCGTTTGCACACTCCAAACTCCTCCCTTTACCTTCATATGCAATTGTTTTACTTTCCGCTGCTATACTCTTAGAATTGCATGTGTAGGTTGATTGCTTGACTTGTGCTAAGTTGTTAAAATCTGCCTAGAACTGAAATTGGGAAAAGGCTAGATCTTTTATTTAGTCAGGTAGTCTAATCACCCCCCTCTAGACATACTTTCGAGCCTACAAGTGGTATCAGAGCATTAGTCTCCATTTGCTTTTATTTCCAGAGTTTTTGATGGTCATAGCCTTGGTTTCATAACCTAGGAGAGTATGGCGTCTAGCGAGGGAAATTACCACCGTAGAGGTCCTTACTTTGATGGTACAAATTTTGCTAGTTGGAAACATAAGATGAAAATGCATATTCTTGGACATAACCCTGCCGTTTGGGCTATTGAGTGTATTGGCTTGCAAGGTGAATTCTTTGATGGAAGAGAACCAAACCGTGAAGGTACCGCGGAAGAGTTGAAGATGCTACAATACAATGCTCAATCTTGTGATATTCTCTTCAACGGATTATGCCCCGAAGAATTCAACAAAATCAGGCGTCTTGAGAATGCAAAGGAAATTTGGGATACTTTGATTGATATGCATGAAGGTACCGAATCTGTCAAGGTATCCAAATTGGATGTGCTTCAAAGTCAGCTTGACAAGTTCAAAATGAAGGATGGTGAAGGCGTCGCTGAAATGTACTCTAGGCTTGCTCTCATCACAAATGAGATTGCCGGCTTAGGAAGTGAAGAGATGACCGATAGATTCATCATCAATAAGATCCTAAGAGACTTGGATGGAAAATATGATACCGTGTGCACATTGATCCAAATGATGCCCAATTACAAAGATCTCAAGCCAACGAAAGTTATTGGAAGAATTGTTGCTCATGAGATGTCACTCAAGGATAAGGAAGAGCTTCACAACAAGTCAAGTGGTGCTTACAAAGCCTCGTGTGATGCTCCCACATCATCAAGTGAGAAGCAAACCTTCAATGAAGAATTGAGTCTAATGCTGAAGAACTTCAACAAGTTCTACAAGAGTAGAAGTAAGGAAAGAAGTTCCAAGTCAAGGTCCTACATGTTGGAAATATGCCCTAGAGGCAATAATAAAATGGTTATTATTATATTTCCTTGTTCATGATAATTGTCTATTGTTCATGCTATAATTGTGTTATCTGAAAATCGTAATACATGTGTGAATACATAGACCACAACATGTCCCTAGTGAGCCTCTAGTTGACTAGCTCGTTGATCAATAGATGGTTACGGTTTCCTAACCATGGACATTGGATGTCATTGATAACAGGATCACATCATTAGGAGAATGATGTGATGGACAAGACCCAATCCTAAGCATAGCACAAGATCGTGTAGTTCGTCTGCTAAAGCTTTTCTAATGTCAAGTATCATTTCCTTAGACCATGAGATTGTGCAACTCCCGAATACCGTAGGAATGCTTTGGGTGTGCCAAACGTCACAACGTAACTGGGTGGCTATAAAGGTGCACTATGGGTATCTCTGGAAGTGTCTGTTGAGTTGGCACGAATCGAGACTAGGATTTGTCACTCCATGTGACGGAGGGGTATCTCTGGGCCCACTCGGTAGGACATCATCATAAAGAGCTCAATGTGACCAAGGAGTTGATCACGGGATGATGTGTTACGAACGAGTAAAGAGACTTGCCAGAAACGAGATTGAACAAGGTATAGGGATACCAACGATCTAATCTCGGGCAAGCATCATACCGGTAGACAAAGGAAATTGTGTACGGGATTGATTGAATCCCCGACATCGTGGTTCATCCGATAAGATCATCGTGGAGCATGTGGGAGCCAACATGGGTATCCAGATCCCGCTATTGGTTATTGGCCGGAGAGATGTCTCGGTCATGTCTGCATGCCTCCCGAACCCGTAGGGTCTACATGCTTAAGGTTCGATGACGCTAGGGTTATAGGGAATAGATGTACGTGGTTACCGAATGTTGTTCGGAGTCCCGGATGAGATCCCGGGCGCCACGAGGAGTTCCGGAATGGTCCGGAGGTAAAGATTTATATATGGGAAGTCCCGTTTTGGACACCGGAAGTGTTCTGGGCGTTATCGGTAACGTACCGGGTCCACCGAAAGGGTTCGGGGTCCATCGGGAGGGGCCACCAGCCCCGGAGGCCTGCGTGGGCCAAGTGTGGGAAGGGACCAGCCCCTAGATGGGCTGGTGCGCCTCCCACAAGAGGCACAAGGCACAGGAAAGGGGAGAAGGGGAAACCCTAGGCTCAGATGGGCCTAAGGCCCACCTAGGGTGCCCCCCCTCTCCCCCTCTGGCCGCCCCCCTAGATGCATCTAGGGCTGGCCACCACCCCTAGGGGGGAACCCTAGATGGGGGCGTAGCCCCTCCCCTCGCCCTATATATAGTGGGGGTTTTGGGGCTGCCAGAGACACGAGTCTCCCTCTCTCTTGGCATAGCCCTACCCCTCTCCCTCCTCGTCTCTCGCAGTACTTGGCGAAGCCCTGCTGGAATGCCACGCTCCTCCACCACCACCACGCCATCGTGCTGCTTCTAGACGGAGTCTTCCCCAACCTCTCCCTCTCTCCTTGCTGGATCAAGGCGCGGGAGACGTCACCGGGCTGCACATGTGTTGAACGCGGAGGCGCCGTTGTTCGGTGCTTAGATCGGATTCGGCTGTGATCTGAATCGCTTCGTGTACGACTCCACCGACCGCGTTCTTGCAATGCTTCCGCATCGCGATCTTCAAGGGTATGAAGATGCATTCCCCTCTCTCTCGTTGCTAGTTTCTTCATAGATTGATCTTGGTGATGCGTAGAATTTTTTTAATTTCTGCAACGATCCCCAACAGTGGCATCATGAGCTAGGTCTATGTGTAGTTTATATGCACGAGTAGAACACAAGTTGTTGTGGGCGTTGATTTTGTCAATTTACTTGTCGTTACTAGTCTTATCTTGATTCGGCGGCATCGTGGGATGAAGCGGCCCGGACCAACCTTACACGTACGCTTACGTGAGATAGGTTCCACCGACTGACATGCACTAGTTGCATAAGGTGGCTAGCGGGTGTCTGTCTCTCCCACTTTAGTCAGATCGGATTCGATGAAAAGGGTCCTTATGAAGGGTAAATAGAAATTGGCATATCACGTTGTGGTTTTTGCGTAGCTAAGAAACGTTCTTGCTAGAAACCCATAGCAGCCACGTAAAAACATGCAGCAACAATTAGAGGACGTCTAACTTGTTTTTGCAGGGTATGCTATGTGATGTGATATGGACAAAAGAATGTGATGAATGATATATGTGATGTATGAGATTGATCATGTTCTTGTAATAGAAATCACGACTTGCATGTCGATGAGTATGACAACCGGCAGGAGCCATAGGAGTTGTCTTAATTATTTATGACCTGCGTGTCACTGAAAACGCCTTGTAATTACTTTACTTTATTGCTAACTGTTAGCCATAGTAGTAGAAGTAATAGTTGGCGAGACAACTTCATGAAGACACGATGATGGAGATCATGGTGTCATGCCGGTGACGATGATGATCATGGCGCCCCGAAGATGGAGATCAAAAGGAGCAAAATGATATAGGCCATATCATGTCACTATTTGATTGCATGTGATGTTTATCATGTTTTACATCTTATTCGCTTAGAACGACGGTAGCTTAAAATAAGATGATCTCTCACTAAAATTTCAAGAATTGTGTTCCCCCTAACTGTGCACCGTTGCTAAAGTCCGTTGTTCCGAAGCACCACGTGATGATCGGGTGTGATAGGTTCTAACGTTCGCATACAACGGGTGTAAGCCAGATTTACACACGCAATACACTTAGGTTGACTTGACGAGACTAGCATGTACAGACATGGCCTCGGAACACGGAAGACCAAAAGGTCGAACATGAGTCGTATAGAAGATACGATCAACATGAAGATGTTCACCGATGATGACTAATCCGTCTCATGTGATGATCGAACACGGCCTAGTTGACTCGGATCATGTATCACTTAGATGACTATAGGGATGTCAATCTAAGTGGGAGTTCATTAAATAATTTGATTAGATGAACTTAATCATCATGAACATAGTCTAAAACTTTGCAATATGTCTTGTAGATCAAATGACCCACGCTAATTTTGCCCTCAACTTCAACGCATTCCTAGAGAAAACCAAGCTGAAAGACGATGGCAACAACTACACGGACTAGGTCCGTAACCTGAGAATTATCCTCATAGCTGCCAAGAAAGCATATGTCCTTGAAGCACCGCTAGGTGACGCACCTGTTTTCCTAGCAACTCAAGACGTTATGAACGCCTGGCAGTCGCGTAGTGATGATTACTCCCTGGTTTAGTGCGGCATGCTTTACAGCTTAGAACCGGGGCTCCAAAAGCGTTTTGAGCAACATGGAGCACATGAGATGTTCCAAGAGCTGAAAATGGTTTTCCAAGCTCATGCCCGAGTCGAGAGATATGAAGTCTTCGACAAGTTCTACAGTTGTAAAATGGAGGAGAACAGTTCTGTCAGCGAGCACATACTCAAAATGTCTGGGTTGCACAACCGCTTGTCTCATCTGGGAGTCAATCTCCCGGATGACGCGGTCGTTGACAGAATCCTTTAGTCGCTTCCACCTAGCTACAAGAGCTTTGTGATGAACTTCAATATGCAGGGGATGGAAAAGACCATTCCCGAGGTATATTCAATGCTGAAATCAGCGGAGGTGGAGATCAAAAAGGAACATCAAGTGTTGATGGTGAATAAAACCACTAAGTTCAAGAAAGGCAAGGGTAAAAAGAACTTCAAGAAGGACGGCAAGGGAGTTGCCGCGCCTGGTAAGCAAGCTGCCGGGAAGAAGCCAAAGAATGGACCCAAGCCTGAGACTGAGTGCTTTTATTGCAAGGGAAACGATCACTGGAAGCGGAACTGCCCCAAGTACTTAGCGAATAAGAAGGCCAGCAATACCAAAGGTATATGTGATATACATGTTATTGATGTGTACCTAACCAGCACTCGTAGTAGCTCCTGGGTATTTGATACCGGTGCGGTTGCTCATATTTGTAACTCAAAACAGGAGTTGTGGAATAAGTGGAGACTGGCGAAGGACGAGGTGACGATGCGCGTCGGGAATGGTTCCAAGGTCGATGTGATCGCCGTTGGCACGCTACCTCCACATTTACCTACGGGATTAGTTTTAAACCTCAATAATTGTTATTTAGTGCTAGCTTTGAGCATGAACATTGTATCTGGATCTCGTTTAATGCGAGATGGCTACTCATTTAAATATGAGAATAATGGTTGTTCTATTTATATGAGAGATATGTTTTATGGTCATGCCCCGCTGGTCAATGGTTTATTCTTATTTAATCTCGAACGTGATGGTACACATATTCATAGTGTGAATGCCAAAAGATGTAAGGTTGGTAATGATAGTCCCACATACTTGTGGCACTGCCGCCTTGGTCACATTGGTGTCAAACACATGAAGAAACTCCATGCAGATGGACTTTTGGAGTCTCTTGATTATGAATCATTTGACACGTGCGACCCATGCCTCATGGGCAAAATGACCAAGACTCCGTTCTCCGGAACAATGGAGCGAGCAACCAACTTATTGGAAATCATACATACTGATGTGTGCGGTCCAATGAGCGTTGAGGCTCGCGGTGGTTATCATTATGTTCTCACCCTCACTGATGACTTAAGTAGATATGGTTATGTCTACTTAATGAAACACAAGTCTGAGACCTTTGAAAAGTTCAAGGAATTTCAGAATGAGGTAGAGAATCAACGTGACAGGAAAATAAAGTTCTTACGATCAGATCGCGGGGGAGAATATTTGAGTCACGAATTTGGCACGCACTTAAGGAAATGTGGAATTGTTTCACAAATCATGCCGCCTGGAACACCTCAGCGTAATGGCGTGTCCGAACGTCGTAATTGCACTCTACTGGATATGGTGCGATCTATGATGTCTCTTACCGATCTACCGCTGTCATTTTGGGGTTATGCTTTAGGGACTGTCGCATTCACTTTAAATAGGGCTCCATCGAAATCCGTTGAGACGACACCATATGAATTATGGTTTGGAAAGAAACCTAAGCTGTCATTTCTGAAAGTTTGGGGATGCGATGCTTATGTCAAGAAATTTCAACCTGAAAAGCTCGAACCCAAGTCGGAAAAATGGGTCTTCATAGGATACCCTAAGAAAACTATTGGGTATACCTTCTACCTCAGATCCGAAGGCAAGGTCTTTGTTGCTAAGAATGGATCCTTTCTAGAGAAAGAGTTTCTCTCGAAAGAAGTAAGTAGGAGGAAAGTGGAACTTGATGAAGTACCGCCTCTCGAACCGGAGAGTAGCGCAGGAAAATGTTTCTGCGGTGCCTGCACCAACTAGAGAGGAAGTTAATGATGATGATCAAGGAACTTCGGATCAAGTTACTACTAAACTTCGTAGGTCCACAAGGACACGTTCTGCACCAGTGTGGTACGGTAACCCTGTCCTAGAAATCATGTTGTTGGACAATGATGAACCTTCGAACTATGAAGAAGCGATGGCGGGCCCAGATTCCGACAAATGGCTTGAAGCCATGAAATCCGAGATAGGATCCATGTATGAAAACGAAGTATGGACTTTGACTGACCTGCCTGATGATCGGCGAGCCATAGAAAATAAATGGATTTTTAAGAAGAAGACACACGCGGATGGTAATGTGACCATCTATAAGGCTCGGCTTGTCGTTAAGGGTTATCAACAAGTTCAAGGGGTTGACTACGATGAGACTTTCTCACCCGTAGCGAAGCTGAAGTCCGTCCGAATCATGTTAGCAATTGTCGCATTCTATGATTATGAGATATGGCAAATGGACGTCAAAACGACATTCCTTAATGGTTTCCTTAAGGAAGAATTGTATATGATGCAGCCAGAAGATTTTTTCGATCCTAAGAATGCTGACAAGGTGTGCAAGCTCCAACGCTCAATCTATGGGCTGGTGCAAGCATCTCGGAGTTGGAACATTCGATTTGATGATATGATCAAAGCGTTTGGGTTTACGCAGACTTATGGAGAAGCTTGTGTTTACAAGAAAGTGAGTGGGAGCTCTGTAGCATTTCTCATATTATATGTGGATGACATACTATTGATGGGAAATGATATAGAATTCTTGGAAAGCATAAAGGCCTACTTGAATAAGTGTTTTTCAATGAAGGACCTTGGAGAAGCTGCTTATATATTAGGCATCAAGATCTATAGAGATAGATCGAGACGCCTCTAAGGACAAAGAATTGGCTCAAGCTCAAAGCTCAGGACTCTACATCTTTTCATTTGAGATAAATACATCGGGAGTCCTAGAACTTGCATGTGATGTTTAGTTTAGTGCACAAATTTATAAAATACGTGATTGTAGTCATCAAACTTGCGCAGACGTTCATATACGGTGCTTCCATACGTATCATGTCGCCCATCGCTCGCCAGCGTGGCACAGGCGCTTGGTCTTAGTGCATGTGGCGTTTTATTTGCAGAACCCCCCGCCTCCCAGGTGTTTTTGGTAATTACGTCTCTAGGTTTGTGGGATCCACCTGCCAGTGGGGCGCAAAAGAGTTAAAATAATGCACCATGTGCTGATTCGAACCCACAGCCGCTCCATTTCCATTGCGCAAGCTAACCATCAGACTGGACAATCATTGCTGCTAGGTAAATAGACGCAGATGCTATTCTATTGTCAAAGCTGACAAATAAATTCAAGGGTGAGTGAATTTTTTTCATTTCACTCAAAAAATTATGTTACATTCAAAACTATTTACTTTTACCTACACTTCAAATTTTAAATTAATCAAATTCAAACAAAAAATTCGTTGACTTGTCCGAAATAATTTACTTACATTCATTCTGAACTATTTATTTTTATATAATTTTTTTTACTTATTCCAATTCAAACAAAAAATATGTTGATTTGTCCGGAAGAATTTACGTTCATTCAAATCTATTTTTTCATCTAGATTTTTGAATTTAAAGTTAACTGAATTCCAAAAAAACTTTGATTTGTCTAAAAGAATGCACATATATTTTTATCTAGATATTTCAACTTTAAATTATTCAAATTCAAACAACAAATTGGTTGATTTGTCCGAAAGAATTTATGTTCACTAATTCAAACCTATTTTTGCATTTAGATTTTTACACTGAAAATTCTTTGAATTCAAACAAAAAATCATTTTTTAAAGAATGTACATATATTTTTATCTATATTTTAAAATTTTAAATATCCATATTCAAACAAAAAATCCGTTCAGTTGTCCGAAAAAATTTACGTACATTGATTCAAACCTTTTATTTTTATCTACATTTATAAATTTATAATTATTCGAATTCAAACAAAAACTTAGTTGATTTGTCTGAAAGAATTTACGTCCATCATTCTGAACTTTTTACTTTTATCTAGATTTTGTAGATTTAAAATTATTTGAATTCAAACAAAACATTCAGTGAGCCGCAAAAGAAAAACATTCAGTGATTTGTCTGGAAGAATTTACGTACATTAACTCAACACTATTTATTTTTATCTATATAATAAAAATTTAAATTTATTAGGATTCAAAAAAATATTTGTTGATTTGTCTTTAAATAATTACGAAAATTTGACCATTTTGTGGGTGAGTGAAATTTTGGCATCATCTTTAGTGCGCAGGTCATGGACATTTTTTTTAACAGGGATGTCACGCCGCTCATTCTAGAGGATATTTGAATTGAATTGCGTCGTGCCGATCTCTAAATCTTGGGTTGGAGGAAATAAATTTCATGACGGCAGGAACAAAACCAACATATCTTCGTTGTACACTAATCGGAATTGTTGCCAAAGTAAATAGTTCGGTTTGTCTGCATATTGGTACGTGCATGTGGTGTAGTGGCAGGCTCTGCGTCTTAATGCTATTTTATCTTCCTCAATTTCTCCCGTCCCAACACGCGCTGAAAAATAGGCAACGCAGGCTTTTATACATAACTAAATTGAAAGTGTGGGTGTTTCTGCCAAAAATAACATGTGCGCATCACTCTGGCCTGTTTTAGTCACTGCCAATGGGCCATAGCCACACTAGCATGTCACACAAGCGTGAGATACGTCTGGATACGGAATTTGTGACCGTATTTGCATGCCGGCTCAAGTTAGATGATTTCAAACACGTATTTTACAAGTTTATGCATCAAACTGACCGTCCGATGCAAGTTCTATGACCATCGGTGTATTTACCTCAAAAGTGATTGATCCTGAACTTGTGAAGGTTCGAGACAGCGCTGTGTAGCAAAACGGTTCCCTCCATTGGTCTGTCGTAATGGTGGGAAGCTGAAAAAACATATGAGCTTGTGAATGATGATGGGTAAAGTCTTTTGAGACGGGTTTGCAAGATAATTCATGTCTACCTTATTTTCCAGGGAATAGCACCTTGCGGGTGGTCCTCCTCTTTTTGCCGTCTTTAGAAAGCACATGATGGATGCTGGCAATGAGTGATCGGTGGTTAGAACATAGAACTTGCAGTGGCATTGTGCGGCAATGTAATGGTAAAAATGGAATGGAGAGCACCTATTGTTTTTTTTTTCTGTGACAGGGGTTTGCTACCTCTTGAGCACTGCGTTGGTTTTCCCCGAAGAGGAAGGGATGATGCAGCAAAGTAGTGTAAGTATTTCCCTCAGTTTTTGAGAACCAAGGTATCAATCCAGTAGGAGGCTACGCGCGAGTCCCTCATACCTGCACAAAACAAATAAATTCTCGCAACCAACGCAAATAGGAGTTGTCAATCCCTATAGGGCCACTTACGAGAGTGAGATCTGATAGATATGATAAGATAATATTTTTGGTGTTTTTATGATAAAGATGCAAAGTAAAATAAAGGCAAAGTAAATAACTAAGTAGTAGGAGATCAATATGATAAAGATAGACCTGGGGCCATAGGTTTCACTAGTGGCCTCTCTCAAGAGCATAAGTATTCTATGGTGGGTGAACAAATTACTGTTGAGCAATTGACAGAATTGAGCATAGTTATGAGAATATCTAGGTATGATCATGTATATAGGCATCACGTCCGAGACAAGTAGACCGAAACGATTCTGCATCTACTACTATTACTCCACTCATCGACCGCTATCCAGCATGCATCTAGAGTATTAAATTAAAAACAGAGTAACGCCTTAAGCAAGATGACATGATGTAGAAGGATAGACTCATGCAATATGAAGAAAACCCCATCTTGTTATCCTCGATGGCAACAATACAATACGTGCCTTGCTGCCCTTACTGTCACCGGGAAAGGACACCGCAAGATGGAACCCAAAGCTAAGCACTTCTCCCATTGCAAGAAAGATCAATCTAGTAGGCCAAACCAAACTGATAATTCGAAGAGACTTGCAAAGATAACCAATCATACATAAAAGAATTCAGAGAAGATTCAAATATTATTCATAGATAGACTTAATCATAAACCCACAATTCATCGGTCTCAACAAACACACCGCAAAAAGAACATCGAATAGATCTCCACAAGAGAGGGGGAGAACATTGTATTGAGATCCAAAAAGAGAGAATAAGCCATCTAGCTACTAACTATGGACCCGTGGGTCTGAGGTAAACTACTCACACTTCATCGGAGGGGCTATGGTGTTGATGTAGAAGCCCTCCGTGATCGATGCCCCCTCCGACGGAGCTCCGGAACAGGCCCCAAGATGGGATCTCGTGGATACAAAAAGTTATGGCGGTGGAATTAGGGTTTTGTCTCCTGTTCTGATCGTTTGGGGGTACGTGGATATATATAGGAGGAAGGAGTATGTCGGTGGAGCAACAGGGGGCCCACGAGGGTGGAGGGCGCGCCTGGTGGGAGTGGGCGCGCCCCCCTACCTCGTGGCCTCCTGTTTTATTTCTTGACGTAGGGTCCAAGTCTCTCTGGTCTTATTCGTTGAGAAAATCACGTTCCCGAAGGTTTCATTCCATTTAGACTCCGTTTGATATTCCTTTTCTTCGAAACCCTAAAACAGTCAAAAAACAGCAATTCTAGGCTGGGCCTCCGGTTAATAGGTTAGCCCCAAAAATAATATAAAAATGGATAATAAAACCAAATAATGTCCAAAACAGTAGATAATATAGCATGGAGCAATCAAAAATTATAGATACGTTGGAGACATATCAAGCATCCCCAAGCCTAATTCCTGCCCGTCCTCGAGTAGGTAAATGATAAAAACAGAATTTTTGATGCCGAGTGCTACTTGGCATAATTTTAATGTAATTCTTCTTAATTGTGGTATGAATATTCAGATCCGAAAGATTCAAGACAAAAGTTCATATTGACATAAAAATAATAATACTTCAAGCATACTAACTAAGTAATTATGTCTTCTCAGAATAACATGGCCAAAGTAAGTTCATCCCTACAAAATCATATGGTTTAGTCATGTTTCATTTTCGTCACACAAGAATGCTCTCATCATGCACAACCCCGATGACAAGCCAAGCAATTGTTTCATACTTTAGTAATCTCAAACCTATAAACTTTCACGCAGTATATGAGCGCGAGCCATGGACATAGCACTATGGGTGGAATAGAATATAATGAGGGGGGTTATGTGGAGAAGACAAAAGAGGAGAAAGTCTCACATCAACGAGGCTAATCAATGGGCTATGGAGATGCCCACCGATTGATGTTAATGCAAGGAGTAGGGATTGCCATGCAACGGATGCACTAGAGCTATAAATGTATGAAAGCTCAACAAAAGAAACTAGTGGGTGTGCATCCAACTTGCTTGCTCATGAAGACCTAGGGCACTTGAGGAGGCCCATTGTTGGAATATACAAGCCAAGTTCTATAATGAAAATTCCCACTAGTATATGAAAGTGACAAAACAAGAGACTCTCTAACATGAAGATTATGGTGCTACTTTGAAGCACAAGTGTGGCAAAGGATAGTAACATTGTCCCATCTCTTTTTTTCTCTCATTTTTTCTTTGGCCTTTCCTTTTTTATGGCCTTTCTCTTTTTTTGGGCCTTTTCTTTTTATGGCCTTTCTCTTTTATTTATTTATTTATTTATTCCTCACTTGGGACAATGCTCTAGAAAATGATGATCATCACACTTCTATTTATTTACAACTCAATGATTACAATCCGATACTAGAACAAAGATGACTCTATATGAATGCCTCCGGCGGTGTACCGGGATATGCAATGGACCAAGAGTGACATGTATAAAAAAATTATGAACGGTGGCTTTGCCACAAATACTATGTTAACTACATGATCATGCTAAGCAATATGACAATGATGAATGTGTCATGATGAACGGAATGATGAAAAGTTGCATGGCAATATATCTCGGAATGGCTATGGAAATGCCATAATAGGTAGGTATGGTGGCTATTTTGAGGAAGATATAAGGAGGTTTATGTGTGAAAGAGCATATCATATCACGGGTTTTGGATGCACCGGCGAAGTTTGCGCCAACTCTCAATATGAGAAAGGGCAATGCACGGTACCGAAGAGGCTAGCAAGGATGGAAGGGTGAGAGTGCGTATAATCCATGGACTCAACATTAGTCATAAAGAACTCACATACTTATTGCAAAAATCTACAAGTCATCAAAAACCTCGGTACTACGCGCATGCTTCTAGGGGGATAGATTGGTAGGAAAAGACCATCGCTCGTCCCCGACCGCCACTCATAAGGAAGACAATCAAATAACACCTCATGTTTCAAATTTGTTGTATAACGTTTACCATACGTGCATGCTACGGGACTTGCAAACTTCAACACAAGTATTTCTCAATTTCACAACTACTCAACTAGCACGACTTTGATATTATTACCTCCATATCTCAAAACAATCATCAAGCATCAAACTTCTCTTGATATTCAAAACACTCTTAAGAAAATTTTACTAATCTTGAATACCTAGCATATTAGGATTTTACGCAAATTACCATGCTATTAAGACTCTCAAAATAATCTAAGTGAAGCATGAGAGATCAATAGTTTCTATAAAACAAATCCACCACCGTGCTCTAAAAGATATAAGTGAAGTACTAGAGCAAACCATATAACTCAAAGGATATAAGCGAAGCACATAGAGTATTCTAACAAATTCCAAATCATGTATGGCTCTCTCAAAAGGTGTGTACAGCAAGGATGATTGTGGTAAACTAACAAGCAAAGACTCAAATCATACAGGACGCTCCAAGAAAAACACATATCATGTGGCGAATAAAAATATAGCTCCAAGTAAAGTTACCGATAGAAGTAGACGAAAGAGGGGATGCCTTCTGGGGCATCCCCAAGCTTTGGATTTTAGGTGTCCTTAGATTATCTTGGGGATGCCATGGGCATCCCCAAGTTTAGGCTCTTGCCACTCCTTGTTCCATAATCATTCAAATCTTTACCCAAAACTTGAAAACATCACAACACAAAATTTAAAGTAGAAAATCTCGTGAGCTCCGTTAGCGAAAGAAAATAAAAGATCACTTCAAGGTACTGTAATTAACTCATTTTTTATTTATATTGGTGTTATACCTACTGTATTACAACTTCTCTATGGTTTATAAACTATTTTACTAGCCATAGATTCATCAAAATAAGCAAACAACACACGAAAAACAGAATCTGTCAAAAATAGAATAGTCTGTAGTAATATGTATCTAGCGCAAGATCTGGAACCCCAAAAATTCTAAAATAAATTGCTGGACGTGAGGAATTTATCTAGTAATCATTTGAAAAAATAATTAACTAAATAGCACTCTCCAAATAAAAATTACAGCAGTTCTCGTGAGCGCTAAAGTTTCTGTTTTTTACAGCAAGTTCAACAAGACTTTCCCCAAGTCTTCCCAACGGTTCTACTTGGCACAAGCACTAATTAAACACAAAAAACACAACCAAAACAGAGGCTAGAAAAATTATTTATTACTAAACAGGAGCAAAAAGCAAGGAATAAAAATAAAATTGGGTTGCCTCCCAACAAGCGCTATCGTTTAACGCCCCTAACTAGGCATAACAAGCAAGAATAGATCTAGGTATTGCCATCTTTGGTAGACAATTCTTTAATTAGGCATCTACCATCTTTAGGAATTTCTTTCTTTTTATTTATTATCAAACTTTTAGGCACAAGATCGAAAAATTCATTTGTAACAAATGGTTCCTTAATGATAGCAAAAAGATTGGGATGAACACTTATAGATTTGAGATCCGCATTTTCCTTACTAGATGATTCACCCTTATTTTTAGGAACGTACATAAGCTTGGCAACTTTAGTGGAAGGACTTGGAGTATTCTTTACGGAAGAAAAAGCGGTTCCCAAGTTGGTAATAATATTCTCAAGTTTATCGATCCTAACGGAATCGTAATTTATTTTCTCATTAACTATGGGTTCCTTTTCTTTAATATCTTTCAAAGTAACTCCTACTTTAGATCCATATTGAGAGATTCGGCTGTGGATCTTTTATCCAAATTTTCAATTAACTCTACAGTAGCAACCTTATTTTGAATAATGTCAAGCCTTTGCATTACATGCTCCAAAGTTAATATAGTTCCATTAACCAAGAGAGGGGGTGAGCCAAATAAATCTAACATAGCATTATAAGAATCAAAGTATGGCTACCCAAAAAGTTCCCTCCGGTAATAGTATCAAGAACATAACGGTGCCAAGGAGTAATGCCTACATAAAAATTGTGAAAGAGAATGGTAGTAGATTGCTTCCTAGTAGATCTATTTTGAGCATTGCAAATTCTATACCAAGCATGTTTTAGATTTTCACCCTCCCTTTGCTTAAAATCTAGAATTTCATTCTCGGGAGACAATGGAGAAGATAAGGAACTAGCCATAACGACAAGCAAACAAACTAACACACAAGCAAACAAAAAGCAAGCGGGCAAAAAGAGGCAAATAGAGAGGGAGAGGGAGGATAGAGAGAGAGGGCGAATAAAACGACAAGGGTAAAGTGGGGGAGAGGAAAACGAGAGGCAAATGGCAAATAATGTAACGCGGGAGATAAGGGTATGTGATGGGTACTTGGTATGTTGACTTTTGCGTAGACCTCCCCGGCAACGGCACCAGAAATCCTTCTTGCTACCTCTTGAGCACTGCGTTGGTTTTCCCCGAAGAGGAAAGGACGATGCAACAAAGTAGTGTAAGTATTTCCCTCAGTTCTTGAGAACCAAGGTATCAATCCAGTAGGAGGCTACATGCGAGTCCCTCGTACCTACACAAAACAAATAAATCCTCGCAACCAACGCAAATAGGGGTTGTCAATCCCTATAGGGACACTTACGAGAGTGAGATCTGATAGATATGATAAGATAATATTTTTGGTGTTTTTATGATAAAGATGCAAAGTAAAATAAAGGCAAAGTAAATAGCAAAGTAAATAACTAAGTAGTAGGAGATCAATATGATAAAGATAGACCCGGGGGCCATAGGTTTCACTAGTGACTTCTCTCAAGAGCATAAGTATTCTACGATGGGTGAACAAATTACTGTTGAGCAATTGACAGAATTGAGCATAGTTATGAGAATATCTAGGTATGATCATGTATATAGGCATCACGTCCGAGACAAGTAGATCGAAACGATTCTGCATCTACTACTATTACTCCACTCATTGACCGCTATCCAGCATGCATCTAGAGTATTAAGTTAAAAACAAAGTAACGCCTTAAGCAAGATGACATGATGTAGAGGGATAAACTCATGCAATATGAAGAAAACCCCATCTTGTTATCCTCGATGGCAACAATACAATACGTGCCTTGCTGCCTTTACTGTCACCGGGAAAGGACACCGCAAGATTGAACCCAAAGCTAAGTACTTTTCCCATTGCAAGAAAGATCAATCTGATAGGCCAAACCAAACTGATAATTCGAAGAGACTTGCAAAGATAACCAATCATACATAAAAGAATTCAGAGAAGATTCAAATATTATTCATAGATAGACTTGATCATAAACCCACAATTCATCGGTCTCAACAAACACATCGCAAAAAAGAAGATTACATCGAATAGATCTCCACAAGAGAGGGGGAGAACATGGTATTGAGATCCAAAAAGAGAGAAGAAGCCATCTAGCTACTAACTATGGACCCGTAGGTCTGAGGTAAACTACTCACACTTCATCGGAAGGGCTATGATGTTGATGTAGAAGCCCTCCGTGATCGATGCCCCCTCCGGCGGAGCTCCGGAACAAGCCCCAAGATGGGATCTCGTGGATACAGAAAGTTACGGCGGTGGAATTAGGGTTTTGGCTCCTGTTCTGATCGTTTGGGGGTACGTGGATATATATAGGAGGAAGGAGTACGTCGGTGGAGCAACAAGGGGCCCACGAGGGTGGAGGGCGCGCCTGGTGGGCGTGGGCGCGCCCCCCTACCTCATGGCCTCCTGTTTTATTTCTTGGCGTAGGGTCCAAATCTTTCTGGTCTTATTCGTTGAGAAAATCACGTTCCCGAAGGTTTTATTTCATTTGGACTCCGTTTGATATTTCTTTTCTTCGAAACCCTAAAACAGGCAAAAAACAGCAATTCTGGGCTGGGCCTCAGGTTAATAGGTTAGTTCCAAAAATAATATAAAAATGGATAATAAAGCCTAATAATGTCCAAAACAGTAGATATTATAGCATGGAGCAATCAAAAATTATAGATACGTTGGAGACGTATCAGGGTTGATGTGGTTTCTCCTCCAGTGGCATCCTGTGGATAAGAAATGATCAAGAGAAACGAGCATTAAGCACTGGAGGATAATACACAGGGACAAAAGTATCGTGTCGTGCGAGTTTACCTTGGAGAGCACTATCTGGCTGGTCTATGCAGTACTCTGATGCTTAGGAGGCAACATAGTAGCTCCTTGTTTAGCCTCAGGCTAGGGTTTTTGGTTGACGACAGTCAGTAAAGAGGGCTGGCCACGCAGGGCGCTGGCCTTATCATAGAGAGCCGAGGACCAGAACTCCTCAGTCTGAAGTTTTCTTTTGCACATTTTCAGCTCTGCAAAGTTTGCATCATCGATTGTGACTATACCTGTTCTGTGTAGGTACACGAGGACGGCAACACATGCAAATTCAATGTATGGGGCATGAAATTCCTTTCTTGTGTTTGAGACGCTTTTGCTGTGGGGAGGTAGGTCAATGGAGACAGAGACATCGACATCATTGCTGCCCGTGCCGGTAAAAGTGAATGGATGGAGTATGCCACCAATTGTTTCAATTGCTCATTCAAGAATGAATTGCTTGCTGATGGTGACACGAATTGGAGATAGCTTTGATTGTACGAGAGGTCAAATTTCTATATCAGTACGCCATGAGCCATGAAATTGAGGAACAAAGAGAAGAACGATAGGATAAGAGCTTGGAACTAACTGGAGGAAGGCCCTTGACCAGCAGTCCATCATTTGTCTGGACGTACACAGACGAGGATGCCATTGCAGAGGATCTGTCATCCATGGCGTCGCCTGAACTGGAAGAAGAGCCCGATGAAAGGAAGAGGGGAACGGATCTGAAAACACTGTATGCAAGGGAGCTGGTATATATCTAACCTAATTGGATGGGCCTCTTTTGATGGCCCATGTACTTCTCTTTGTGATTTGCGACCCGGCTCTACATTGATTAGGAGCCTTTTTTTGTGCCGCATAATAAGTGTCCTGTAAAAGAACCGAATTTACGTGCCATTAGTCAACCAAAATGACAGTGTTTATAAGTTAAATGAGATGGGAAATATAAGCTGCCAATCGTTGTTGATATTCATGGTATTCACTGGGACACATGCCACAGCCTGGCATTGATGCAAAGTATACAACAAAGTCAGTTTAAACGAGGGATTGCGTAGCCCAGAATGGCATTAGTGGAAACTATAATTTACATAAATTAAATTTGACAGGGCGTTAGATAGTGGGGCAGAGCCCTGGTACACACCATATAATTTACATAAATAAGTTCAGTAGACCGGGGTAGGGCATAAAAGAGTAGAGTCACGCATCAGCAGATGCCACATAATTTACATAGATAATAAGTTTAGTAGGGCAGGGCAGTGCATAGTAAATCATCGGTCGCAGCATAGATGTGAGATGCACAGGCTAGATAGCAGAAGACAACAAGCTGGTACCATGAAACGATTGTTAAGATAACCATGTTGACCTGTCGTTGATGTTGGATCAGTAGTGCTCCTCGGGTATAGTGTCGAAGTCCGCAGAGCAATTCCCTTCACTATCAAAGATCTCCTCGTCATCCAGAATGCTTCTCATGTAGGATTGATGTTCTGGTGGCACGGATTCAGGGTTCACCAAGCAGTTATCCTCATCATCAGTACAACCAGACTTTGGTTCATATGGATATGTCCCAATGGATTGCAGGTACTCAACAGCAAGGATTGTGTTCTGCTCAAGATACTCGTAGATCTTCTGAGCACTAAGGAGAGTTGCATTTAGCTCAATTTCTGCGTCTGTTGAGCCAGGGGACATGGTCTCATCAATCAGACGCTGAAGCTGGGTGGTCGCTGAAAACCCAGTATCCAGTGAGTTGTCCCATCCTTTGCTGAGGCTTTTTATGATCTCCATTTTTTCATCAAGCTGCTTGTGCAGAGTTTTATTGTCCTTGTTGATGGCTTCAATGACACTATCCTTTTCAGCAAGCTTCTCCATTAGATCTCTGTTTTTCTTCATGGTAGACTCAAGAGTGCTGCTCTTCTCGGCTAGCTGCTGCACAAGAGATGTATTAACCTTTTTGAGTGCTTCGATACTTTGATCTCTTTCTTTCAGGCGCTGACGCAGAGCCTCGTTGTTAAGCCTAGCAGACTGAAGCTTAGCATAGTTATAATCACATGGGACCACATTGTGTTCCTGCTCCATGAATTCCATGGCTTTATGCGCAACATGATTCTGTGCTTCTTCCAGATCAGTAAAAGCGGAGGTTGAAATGTAGGTCTGACTAACAGGACGCTCCAGTTCACTGGCAATTGGATGGAAATCAACCGTGACTTCAAGGCAGCCGCGATGAATGGCACGTGTAGATTAGGCAGCCGATGGATGGCCAACTTTCTCAAACATAACATCCAAGATGATCTTGGATGGAAGGTCCATAGGAGGCATGGCGAAACCTGGTTCAGAAATCATGACACAGTAAGAATGGAGTGAATGGATTATCGTAAAGGCAGGGAGTAAGGTACATGGCATTCGATGTCAACCTATAAACTTCTATAAATAAACAACTCTCCATGTGATCTCATACATCGTAGCTTTAATGTGGTTCAGGCCATGACACATGATGCTTGTTTTTCACTGGGGAGCAAATCAGTACATGTGGTGGATGCAGTAAGATAACAAAGACGTAATTTATAGAATGTAGCTAAATTCAAGGTCCGCTTTGGTAGGAGAACATAAATAAATCAAGAAAGATAGCCGCAACCCCTTCTCTGGAAGCACAGTGGACCGAGAATGTAATTTCTATGATTTTGAATGTATAAATATGCTCAAAGTTAGGGTTTCATCTAGTAGAAATTACATTGGACTTGATAAGGACCAAAGATTATTCATGGAAACAGAATGGATTGGTATAATATATAGACAGCACCATGAGTGTCTCGATGCTATAAATCGAATCATTTTAGCAATAACCAAAAGACTGGGGATAAAGCCATAATAGTTAAATGTCAGTATGCATATGACATGACAAACCACATTATTTTATCACTATAGAGAGATGAGGGCGACTCCAAGAAAAAAACTTTGTTTTCTTTATAGCAGAGATGTTTCATTTAGTTGCATTTTACTGTTCGCAGCAAGCCCTGGCTGTGCAAGCAGGGCTAGACCTGAGAAATTACCTTTTGAGAAGAACCGAACACGAGTGAATGATTCAGCGTGCCTACAACAGTCACAGAGGGTGGATCGAGGGGAAAAACTTGGGCTGCAAGATGGGGAAGAACAATGTTTTGCAAAGTTAGGAAACCCATGTGGATAGATCAAACAAATCGAAATGCAGTGCCAGGAGGAGGAATACCTGCCGTAAAGATCAGTCGTAGTTAGACGCGGCCTTCTCCATCCCGAATCGCCCTGCGATTTGAGCAGCAGCACGGATCTAGGTACACGTTTGAGGAGAAGTGAGAGGAGTGAAGAAGGAGAGTGAAGTGGAAAAAGGGGTGAGGCTGAGTGGGTGGATGCGTGTGTGGAACGGTGAGGGGGTAGAATCACCTCGCTCACTGCTACTAAACAGTAGGAGCCGCCGCTCTGGGCAAGTAGGGAGGCAGTACGTGTTCCTCTCGGGCGACGGTGATCTAACCAGCAACCTAGCTTTTTCCTGGTGCTCTTAAACCAGAATCGCTACCCACACGTTGGCATACCATGGGGCCAACTGAGACGAGCCCACCGG
Source organism: Triticum urartu (assembly GCF_056163025.1). NCBI lineage: Eukaryota > Viridiplantae > Streptophyta > Magnoliopsida > Poales > Poaceae > Triticum > Triticum urartu. The sequence goes on from NC_141875.1 coordinate 534,634,506, forward strand.
ACAGTGAGAGCGACACAAGACAGTTGCGAGGGACCGTGTAGGAAAAAGGAGACACAACCATTGAGAATGGGCCGCACTTATTCCTATGAGTCGACACGCTTTTGGGCAGGCCTGGTGAAAACCGATGGTAAATCATAAGATAAGGGTAAGGATTGTTTTATGTGTCTAAAAAAAGAAGATAATGTTTTTTGATCCTGGGGAATAAAGCTAAGGATCTTGTATAGCGGTTAATAATCGAATTAAACAGGGGAATTTCATACACCACACTTAAAACAAAACAAGGTAATTATATGTTTGCATGCACTAATTATGTTTGATAGCAGAGTGCTGGGGTTACAGTACGCGAACCAAAAGAGAAGCAGGTAAAATAACAAAGACTTGGACTGTAGCTTAGCGGTCTCCATTTAACAGTTGGGTCAGCCAATACTAAAGGCTAGGCATATTGGCATCCAAATCGTCATCATCATGTTCTTCTGGATAACCAAATGAAACCTTGAGGAATTGAACAACATCCTGCGAAAGTTTGCTTAGCCGGGCAACAATACGTTGAATTTCTGAGTGTTTCTTGGCCATCTCACCACTTGGTGTGGACCCAACTGTAGGTGATTCAGATACAACCAAGCGACAAATCTGATCACAGGCTGATAACACAGTACCTATGTACCTACCAGTGGTTTCTGCTACCCTTTGATCCTTTCATCATTCTTGGCCTCCTCCGGTCTTTTCAATTCAATATAGTTGTAGTCTTGCAGGACCTTCTTCTGATGATCTTCCATATAATGTATTGCCTTTTGAGAAACCACATCTATTGTGCTCTGTAAGTTGTGTAGGGGAGAGCTTGACAGTTTGACAGGTGTAGGAGGGTGTAGCAGATGTTCTTTTGATGGATAGAGTGTAACATCAGTCACAAACTGGCTTCTTCGGTGTGTCCAAGAGTCATAGCGTGGTTTTGGAAGATCGAGTTTATCTAATATACCTTCGAGCAGAAATGTGCCTGAAACCTCGACGATCTCCATATCATCGTCTATGAAAAAAAGAAGACTAGCTCATGAGTGTGAAGTGATGATAGTACTCATAGAGAAAGAATATGTATAAGTGAATAGTCTAAAGTGCGGGAAGCATTGCAGAGATTAGTAACAAGAGAAAGCATATAAATAAAGGTGCAGGAGCACGCAAAAAGAAAGGGAAATGTTGCCTTCATAATACCGAATGATAACAAACATGTTTGACAGGGTCTAGCTCAACATAGATGGTAAAAACAGATAAACAAAAGTAGGCACATGCTGTACACAAAACCAAAAGACACTTCGATGGATAATGCAACTGGTTATATCCCGGACCAAACGATATGCGAATCACATTCTTCTCTGCAGCGCCCTGGCGAGACGCGCGCTCCTGTATTCAATTATATCTGGGAGGTCTCCAAAAGGGAGGTTCATCGTAGCCGCATTTTGCATTTGTTCAGAAAAGTAGTACATATATCTGGTAGATAGGAGCCAACCTCTGGCAAGATTCTTGCCCCTGATGTCTGATTCTTTGAGCTGATTTTCAAGGAAGCCAATCCGATTTTACTGACGCTTTGTTTTTTGCATAGTTTATGTCCCTGACAACCGTGTTGGTCATGGTCTCTATGTATCTGACAACTTTGATGGCAGCACTATCTTCGGCGGTATCATTGTCTAAGCAATACTCTCCAGGCACAGATATGTCAATAATCGAACCTCCAAGATTCAAGGCAGCAGTGTTGAAGTTAACAGTAACCTGAACCCTCTTGTCCTCATGGATAGCATGATCGTAGTGGGCTGGGTTCATGCCAAGGTTGGCAAGGAGCATGTCAAGGATCACCCTGTGTGGAATTTTGAATATCCTTGGAACATCCTGTAGTAAGACAAAGGGTGAATTAGCAACAGATGAATAATCAGAGGTTGAGAGATATATCCTTTATAAGTAATATAAACAGTACTAAATGTATAGGATCATTTTTTACAATAATATGGAGGTCAAAAAGCGAGGCTAAAACGATTGGCAGTTCATAGATGTTCTGATCAATGTAATCAAAAAAATGATACGACATCTAATGAGCTGAGAAGTTGAGGACAGAGCAGGCGTACTGAATTTTATGCAACCTTTTAGAGGGAACACATCAAACTGCTAACCTATCTAGTCTGATCAATGAAAATACATGGTTTATGGTTTAATTAAGCCGTTTGTAGATACACACAAACATTTTTAGTTAAGTATCTTTTTCGTCTGTTTCACTCTGTGTCCAGGATATATATCATTGTGTATATACTTAGCAAAGAGAAAATATTTTTTCTCTGCCGTGCAAACCAAACAAAGGAAAGAGGATTCTAGGCTAACCTGGGCAAGCAGCCGTAGATTGTTGTTGGTGGAGGCAGCCAAGCTCGAAGAGCCATGATCCTGGAGCTCCTGGGTTGACATAGAAACTTGAAAGTGCAATCGATGGATCTTGAAGTTTAGGCAAATGAAAGGATCGAGGGAACGAGAGAAAGAACTAAGATGGTCCGTACATGTAAGGGCGACTGTACCTTCACTTAGAAGCCGAGTCAGGAAGAGGCAACGACATGTACACACCAGAAGGCTGATGTTAGTCGGCGGAGGCGTGGCGAGAAGCGGAGCCAGAACACAGTCGAGCGAGGAAGTGTAATGAACCACGCGTGACCTAGCCAGGGGAAAACAGAGGAGGCGCTATAACGTGCTGATACGTCTCCAACATATCAATAATTTTTTATTACTCCATGCTATTATACTATCTGTTTTGGATGTTAATGAGCTTTATTTTACACTTTTATATTATTTTTGGGACTAACCTATTAACCGGAGGCCCAGCCCAAATTGCTGTTTTTTTTTTGCCTATTTCAGTGTTTTGCAGAAAAGAAATATCAAACCGTCAGAGTAATGGGCCACGGGTAGGCCAACCCGAGTCCCATAACCTTTCAAGACATCGGGGCAGGCTGCGCCCCTCAAGACCCCAGGGCGAAGAGCCGTCTCCTGAGAAGTCGACGGCAGGGCGGCCGACTGTCCGCTCACGGCCGAGTTCCAAGGACGATTTCCAGAGAAGCCGGCTTTGGGGAGTCGGTCGGCGACTCCAGCAAACCCATGACCTCATCAAAGGGGACGGGGCAGAGGCGTGGCTATAGTGAAGCCCACTCCCGCCCCTTACCAAGGGCAGGCATGGCCACAGCACGCCGTACCCGGGAAGATCTCCGTGCGGCGTGGCACTGTTGCCCGGCCGGCCCTGACATCAGCACCACAGTACTAAGTCCTGTGCCCACGACGGCTTGTCTGTACGGCCTGGAGGCAGCGGGGCCCACCAGTCAGCGAGACCTCGGGAGACGGCGGGAGAACCGCCAGTCAGACCCATCAGGAGTCGGCCCGGGGGAGTCGGCCGAGCCCTCCCCCGGGGCCCACGCGCCATTAATCAAGATGAGATGGGGAGTGGCCACAGTGATCGCCCGCCAGGCGGCGGGGCTGTTGCCACGACCCCATGACCAAGCCTGCGTCATCAGAAGCATGACTACAGTAATCAGCGGCCGACAAGACCCGCCCGCGGCGGACGCGGCCTGTCGGCTCCGTACCAGACCAGTCGGCGGGGCCCACCAGTCGGCGGGCCCCAGCAGTCGGCGGAGAAGTCGGAGGACGGAGGCACTAACGGCTAGCCCGCGCCCAGCCGAATTTGAAGGAAATATGCCCTAGAGGCAATAATAAAGTTATTATTTATTTCCTTATAATCATGATAAAAGTTTTATTATTCATGCTAGAATTGTATTAACCGGAAACATAATACATGTGTGAATACATAGATAAACAAAGTGTCACTAGTATGCCTCTACTTGACTAGCTCGTTAATCAAAGATGGTTATGTTTCCTAACCATGAACAATGAGTTGTTATTTGATTAACGGGATCACATCATTAAGAGAATGATCTGATTGACATGACCCATTCCATTAGCTTAGCACCCGATCGTTTAGTATGTTGCTATTGCTTTCTTCATGACTTATACATGTTCCTGTAACTATGAGATTATGCAACTCCCGTTTACCGGAGGAACACTTTGGGTACTACCAAACGTCACAACGTAACTGGGTGATTATAAAGGAGTACTACAGGTGTCTCCAAAGATACATGTTGGGTTGGCGTATTTCGAGATTAGGTTTTGTCACTCCGATTGTCGGAGAGGTATCTCTGGGCCCTCTCGGTAATGCACATCACATAAGCCTTGCAAGCATTGCAACTAATGAGTTAGTTGCGGGATGATGTATTACAGAACGAGTAAAGAGACTTGCCGGTAACGAGATTGAACTAGGTATTGGATACCGACGATCGAATCTCGGGCAAGTAACATACCGATGACAAAGGGAACAACGTATGTTGCTATGCGGTTTGACCGATAAAGATCTTCGTAGAATATGTAGGAGCCAATATGGGCATCCAGGTCCCGCTATTGGTTATTGACCGGAGACGTGTCTCGGTCATGTCTACATTGTTCTCGAACCCGTAGGGTCCGCACGCTTAAGGTTACGATGACAGTTGTATTATGAGTTTATGCATTTTGATATACCGAAGGTTGTTCGGAGTCCCGGATGTGATCACGGACATGACGAGGAGTCTTGAAATGGTCGAGACGTAAAGATTGATATATTGGAAGCCTATGTTTGGATATCGGAAGTGTTCCGGGTGAAATCGGGATTTTACCGGAGTACCGGGAAGGTTACCGGAACCCCCCGGGAGCTAAATGGGCCATGATGGGCCTTAGTGGAAAATAGAAGAGGCAGCCCTACATGGGCTGCGCGCCTCCCCCTTCCCCTAGTCCTATTAGGACTAGGAAAGGTGGCCGGCCCCCTCTCTCTCTTTTCCCCCTCCGCGAATCCTATTCCAACTAGGATTGGGGGGGGGGAATCCTACTCCCAGAGGGAGTAGGACTCTCCTGGCGCGCCATACCTTGGCCGGCCAGCCTCCCCCACTCTAGTCCTTTATATACTGAGGCAGAGGCACCCTAGAATACACAAGTTGATCGACGTGATCTATTCCTTAGCCGTGTGCGGTGCCCCCAGCCACCATATTCCTCGATAATACTGTAGCGGAGTTTAGGCGAAGCCCTGCTGCTGTAGTGCATCAAGATCGTCACCACGCCGTCGTGCTAACGGAACTCTTTCCCGACACTTTGCTGGATCGGAGTCCGGGGATCGTCATCGAGCTGAACGTGTGCTCGAACTCGGAGGTGCCGTAGTTTCGGTGCTTGATCGGTTGGATCGTGAAGACGTACGACTACTTCCTCTACGTTGTGTCAACGCTTCCGCAGTCGGTCTGCGTGGGTACGTAGACAACACTCTCCCCTCTCGTTGCTATGCATCACATGATCTTGCGTGTGCATAGGAATTTTTTTGAAATTACTACAAAACCCAACAGTGGCATCCGAGCCTAGGTTATTTATGTTGATGTTATATGCACGAGTAGAACACAAGTGAGTTGTGGGCGATATAAGTCATACTACCTACCAGCATGTCATACTTTGGTTCGGCGGCATTGTTGGACGAGACGACCCGGACCAACATTACGCGTACGCTTACGCGAGACCGGTTCCCCCGACGTGCTTTGCACATAGGTGGCTTGCGGGCGACTGTCTCTCCAACTTTAGTTGAACCAAGTGTGGCTACGCCCGGTCCTTGCGAAGGTTAAAACGGAGTCTATTTGACAAACTATCGTTGTGGTTTTGATGCATAGGTGAGATTGGTTCTTGCTTAAGCCCGTAGCAGCCACGTAAAACTTGCAACAACAAAGTAGAGGACGTCTAACTTGTTTTTGCAGGGCATGTTGTGATGTGATATGGTCAAGACATGATGCTGAATTTTATTGTATGAGATGATCATGTTTTGTAACCGAGTTATCGGCAACTGGCAGGAGCCATATGGTTGTCGCTTTATTGTATGCAATGCAATCGCGATGTAATGCTTTACCTTATTACTAAGCGGTAGTGATAGTCGTAGAAGCATAAGCTTGGCGAGACGACAAAGATGCTACGATGGAGATCAAGGTGTCACGCCGGTGACGATGGTGATCACGACGGTGCTTCGGAGATGGAGATCACAAGCACAAGATGATGATGGCCATATCATATCACTTATATTGATTGCATGTGATGTTTATCCTTTTATGCATCTTATCTTGCTTTGATTGACGGTAGCATTATAAGATGATCTCTCACTAAATTATCAAGAAGTGTTCTCCCTGAGTATGCACCGTTGCGAAAGTTCTTCGTGCTGAGACACCACGTGATGATCGGGTGTGATAGGTTCTACGTTCAAATACAACGGGTGCAAAACAGTTGCACAAGCGGAATACTTAGGTTATACTTGACGAGCCAAGCACATACAGATATGGCCTCGGAACACGGAGACCGAAAGGTCGAGCGTGAATCATATAGTAGATATGATCAACATAACGATGTTCACCATTGAAAACTACTCCATCTCACGTGATGATCAGTTATGGTTTAGTTGATTTGGATCACGTAATCACTTAGAGGATTAGAGGGATGTCTATCTAAGTGGGAGTTCTTTAATTAATTTGATTAATTGAACTTAAATTTATCATGAAACTTAGTACCTGATTAGTATCTTGCTTGTTTATGTTTGATTGTAGATAGATGGCTCGTGCTGTTGTTCCGTTGAATTTTAATGCGTTCCTTGAGAAAGCAAAGTTGAAAGATGATGGTAGCAATTACACGGACTGGGTCCATAACTTGAGGATTATCCTCATTGCTGCATAGAAGAATTACGTTCTGGAAGCACCGCTGGGTGCCAGGCCTGCTGCAGGAGCAACACCGGATGTTATGAACGTCTGGCAGAGCAAAGCTGATGACTACTCGATAGTTCAGTGTGCCATGCTTTACGGCTTAGAATCGGGACCTCAACGACGTTTTGAACGTCATGGAGCATATGAGATTGTGACGCCCGGTTAATCAAGCTACAGTAACCCTCTGGTAATGATGCCATGTCACCACGATTACTGTTGCTAATCCCGCGTTAGTTCGAAACCGATTCAAATTCAAAGTCAAAATCAAGCAAACAATAAAAGTTTTCAAATATCAAAACTAAAATGTTCATCATGTGGCAAGTAATCCCTAACTAGTTTTGGTGGTGGAACCAACCTTTTACAAAGTGTTTAAATGCCCTAAACTATTTAAAAACAGTGACTAAAATAATAATTTAATTGCTTTTGAAAAATAAAAAAAATATATTAAACTAATTTATTTGGGTCCAACTAGGTTTGGCTGTGGCCTATTTTGATGATACTAATTTAGGTGCTAACTTGGTATTTTAAAGAAACTAAAATAATTAGGAGCTAAAAGAAAACAGAAAAGAAAAATAAGAAAAGGAAAGAAAAAAACAAAAGAAACCACCCCGCTCCCCATGGGCCTCGGCCCTTCCCACCCAACCGGCCTACTTGGCCCAACCGGCCACCCCCTGGCCTATAGGCCACAGCTCCACACCCCAGAAACCCTAACCCCCACTCCCTCTTCCCCTCCCGATCCAATCTGGATCGGGGACGAAACCCCACTCCCCTCGCTCCTTCCCCCCCCCCCCACGAACGGATTGGGATCGAGGGGACGAACCTCCCCACGGCGCCCCGACCCCGTCGACCTTCGCAGCCGCCTCGACGCCGCGCGGAACGCCTCTGCCACAGCCACCTCGCCGTCTCCCTCGTCCTCGCGCCCCGTCCCCTCTCCCCCGACGGCGCCGCTCGCTGCGCCAATCGCGACCGCGCCCTCGACGCCGCATGGACGCCGCCGCCCCGCCGGACTGCGTCCTCTCCGCCCCGCCGTCGCCGGACCACCCCAAGCCACCTCGAGCCCACTGCCCCGAACCCTACTTCCACCGTGATCCGCGCCCCTTCTCTCCTTCCCCTGTCCCCGCGTCGCGTCCGACCTCCCCGCGCCGCCCTCTGCAGCGCTGCGTCGCCCGCTCTACCGTGTGTGCGCCCGCAGGCTTCCTCTCGTATGCATGCCCACGCTCGTGCTCACCGCCGCGGCCGCGCTCACCGCGGCCCTGCTACGCCCCGCCCTCGGTTGCTGTGGACCGCGCACGCCCGCGCCGTCCCGCCGCTCCCTTGCTCTCATCGGCGTCCCGCTCACGCACGCGCGCCCTCGCCCTTCGCCTTGCCCCTGCCTCGCCCGCCGTGGACAACGGCCCCGCCATCCCGCTCGTCGCCTCACTCATGCGCCGTTCGACGGCGACCACCATGATCTCCTGCCGTTGGCCGCGCCCCCCTCCATTCTGCGGTGGCCGGTGGCCTCGCTGGAGGCTGCGCCCGGCCGCGGAGCCCGAGCCCCCTGGTCGTGCCCAGGTCCGACCTCCTCGGGCGCCCGCCCGTTAACCCTCGCCCACTTCGCCTGGTTGCCCCCTGGGCCTATGACAGTGGGGCCCGCCCCCCCAGAACGTTAAAAAAAGTATATAAAAATAAATAAAACAATAATTAAAATAAAAACAATTTAATTAATTAATTAATTAACTAAATTAATTAAGTTAATTAACCTTAATTAGTTAATCTAATTAACCTGTTAGCTTAATTAAACATTAATTAGTTTAACTAAACCCTACTTAACCTAACAGAGTATGACAGGTGGGTCCCACTGGACCCACGCGTCAGTTTGACCCAGTCAACCCCCTGTTGACTGCTGATGTCAGCATGACATCATGCTGATGTCATAAATCTATTTTTGAATTAATTAAATAATTAATTAAATTTCAGAAATTAATAAAATCTTTAGAAAATCATATCTTTTAATCCGTAACTCGGATGAAAATACTTTGTACATGAAAGTTGCTCAGAACGACGAGACGAATTCGAATACGCAGCCCGTTCATCCGCCACGCATCCGTAGCATAGCGAACACGCAACTTTCCCCCTCCGTTTCATCTGTCCGAAAACACGAAACACCGGGGATACTTTCCCGGATGTCATCCCCCTTCACCGGTATCACCTACTACCGCGTTAGGGCACCTCTAACGCCGTTACTTGTCATGTCATGCATCACTATGCATATGCTTGCATTATATTTATTGTTTCTTCCCCCTCTTCTCTCGCTAGACACCGAGACCGACGCCGCTGCTACCCAGTACGACTACGGAGTTGACGACCCCTCTCTCTTGCCAGAGCAATCAGGCAAGCCCCCCCTTTGATCACCAGATATCGCCTACTCTTCTCTATACTGCTTGCATTAGAGTAGTGTAGCATGTTACTGCTTCCCGTTAATCCTATACTGATGCATAGCCTGTCCTTGCTACTACTGTTGTTACCTTTACCTGCAATCCTAATGCTTAGTATAGGATGCTAGTTTATCATCAGTGGCCCTACATCCTTGTCCGTCTGCCATGCTATACTATCGGGCCGTGATCACTCGGGAGTTGATCACGGGTATATACTATATACTTTATACATGATACATGTGGTGACTAAAGACGGGTCCGCTCGTAGGAGCACCCGCGAGTGGATTTTTGAGGCGGAGCGGCAGGGCAGGTTCCGACCACCTAGGAGAGAGGTGGGCCTGGCCCTGGTCGGCGTTCGCGGATACTTAACATGCTTAACGAGATCTGGGTATTTGATCTGAGTCTGGCCATTTGGTCTATACGCACTAACCATCTACGCGGGAGTAGTTATGGGTATCCCGGCGTCGTGGTATCAGCCGAAGCCTTCGTGACGTCAGCGACTGAGTGGCGCGCGCCGGATTGGACTGGAAGGCCACTAGGCTAGGTCTGCTTTCGGCCGCGTTCGCAACGTGCAGGTGTGCTAAGGGCGATGGGCCCAGACCCCTGTGCGCTTAGGTTTAGACCGGCGTGCTGACCTCTCTGTTGTGCCTAGGTGGGGCTGCGATGTGTTGATCTTCCGAGGCCGGGCATGACCCAGGAAAGTGTGTCCGGCCAAATGGGATCGAGCGTGTTGGGGTATGTGGTGCACCCCTGCAGGGAAGTTAATCTATTCGAATAGCCGTGATCTTCGGTAACAGGACGACTTGGAGTTGTACCTTGACCTTATGACAACTAGAACCGGAAACTTAATAAAACACACCCTTCCAAGTGCCAGATACAACCGGTGATCGCTCTCTCACAGGGCGACGATGGGAGGATCATCGGTTAGGGTTATGCTATGCGATGCTACTTGGAGGACTTCAGTCTACTCTCTTCTACATGCTGCAAGACGGAGGCTGCCAGAAGTGTAGTCTTTGACAGGATTAGTTATCCCCCTCTTATTCTGGCATTCTGCAGTTCAGTCCACTGATATGGCCTTTACACATTTACCCATGCATATGTAGTGTAGCTCCTTGCTTACGAGTACTTTGGATGAGTACTCACGGTTGCTTTCTCCCTCTTTTCCCCCTATCCCTTCTACCTGGTTGTCGCAACCAGATGTTGGAGCCCAGGATTCAGACGCCACCGTCGACGACGACTCCTACTACATCGGAGGTGCCTACTACTATGTGCTGCCCGCTGACGACGACCAGGAGTAGTTAGGAGGATCCCAGGCAGGAGGCCTGCGCCTCTTTCGATCTGTATCCCAGTTTGTGCTAGCCTTCTTAAGGCAAACTTGTTTAACTTATGTCTGTACTCAGATATTGTTGCTTTCGCTGACTCGTCTATGATCGAGCTCTTGTATTCGAGCCCTCGAGGCCCCTGGCTTGTAATATGATGCTTGTATGACTTATTTTATTTGTAGAGTTGTGTTGTGATATCTTCCCGTGAGTCCCTGATCTTGATCGTACACGTTTGCGTGTATGATTAGTGTACGGTCAAATCGGGGGCGTCACAAGTTGGTATCAGAGCCGACTGCCTGTAGGAATCCCCCTTCCACACTCCTTGGCCGAAGTCGAGTCTAGACTTTACAAACTTTTACTAACATGGCTGTGCGGCCCATGGGCCCACGTCGCCATTGGGTGGTATTAGAATCTTTTACTCCTCGATCCTTACTCTGGGATTCTGACTCTCTCCTACTCGGGTTAAGTGATTTTACTAAACCTGACTCTAGGTTCTCGTAATTACTTTCTCCCGGAGAGCCCCTTATCACAGATGATCGCATACTGCACCAGAAGATTCCGAAGATACTCTCCAATGTTCTCTTGAGACTTTGTGCCCGCCGCCTTTGCAATTCCCTACCACCGAATTGTCCCTATGGATAAATACTTGCAGTTGTTATGCTTGCATACATCCCTAGTTGGTCTTGTTATTACAAGATACCCCGAAATACTCGTCGTATTTTCGAGAATCCTTTGAGCTTACTGCCTTGCTGTCCCTTGTCACCTGAATACCCCTACGGATAATTCTCGCACTCATCGAGTATCCGCTCATCCCCAGATATTCATGCAGTTCACAAAAATTCTTCGAAATACCATTCGGTCTTCCGAAAATCCTGAGCAACCTATTGCTCCTGAAATTCTTGCTTGCTTGCATTATGGTTAATCCCATAATTAAGTATAGTAATCTTATTGGCAACCTTTGTCAATATCATTTTGAGTCCATTGACTCAATATGTTGCGAATTCTCGCAATCCTCACTCAGATCATAGAATTCATCCTTCCAGCTCAGATGTCATTTAAAACGTGAGCTGGTCCTCGGCCAGTCGGATTGCCATTGATTGTACCCCTAAGTCTATGCAACTTGTCCGTCCTTGATCAGAGCGTTTGCTCCTGATCCCTTGATTTGAAAATCATAATTCCTTTGTTATTTAAACGTTGAATTATTCAGATGTTCTGTAAAAGGATGCATTTGCATTCTTTCTTCCTCTGATTGGGTATCGATACTCACATCAGCTCCATTGTGGATCACCATATCCACTGTTGGATTATTATCCGACAATGTCCTTCATAATTAATCACCTTGTGAGTTCTTTCTCCGATACATAATGCCTTTGGTAATTTGTATCCTCTCCTTTTGCCAACCAGGCTCTGCTTTCGAGCTGGTAATATTTACTCTCAAAGCTTGTGGTATATGTTTCCACGATACCCTGACGGGTTGAACCTATGCCTTCCTTAATTTGTGTGACCTCGAAAGTTATGCGGGTTATACCCTGCTGACGCTTCGTCAGATAACTTTTCAACACTACAACTTCGAAAAGAGGAGGTAACTGTAAGGTTATGCATTGAAGAAGTGGGAGTCGACCTTGAACTTTGTGTTCATGCCCATGGACACGATGTAGATCTTATTATTAAAGCTTCTCTTAAATTAATTACCCCCTTGGTATAAGTTCATATTATATCAGGGATCTGGCCTTTTGCAATCGTGGTTTCGACCATGTTCTCTTTTAGGTACCGTTTCTCGTGCAAGCTTAAGCACTTGTCTTCTGCAGAGCAATACCCCAGTCCAACCTCTACTTTGATCTGTCGCCAAGTATTACCCCCTGGTATCTCGAGGATACCACGGGATACATAACTTCTTAGGAGTTCTTCATCAACTAATATTCTTGCCGATTCCATTTTTCCAACGGGTTCTCAGTTGTTAGAACCCCTCAAGGACACCGACAACTGAATTGAGTCCGCACTATGATTCAACAACTCTTGGTAACCTTCATTACTTACGAGTCTGAACTCGACCACGTCATTCCGAGCCTACTCGGCTATATCATTATCGTGCCAAATTTTAATTGTGCTACCTGGTCCTTCTTTCCGGAGCACAATTTCGACGATGGGCTAAGCTTACGTCGATCTTCCTTGTCTTATCGTTTCACCTCAAACAACAAACTTGATTTCAAGTTTGTGTCGCACCCATGGTTCCAATAACCTTTCGCTTCATCATTCGTTTGACTTGATGTCATCGCCGACCGATTACATCTCCATGAAACCTCTCGACAGAAATTGTCATGATCATCATCAACATTTCGAGCTCCTCAAGGATATCAATTGAATTCCTGATGAGAAATACCATCCTTGCCCTCGATGATTTGTGTTATCATCGACCACTCGATTGCCTCCCGTTCAACACAAACTTGTTTGTGTTTTGTGTTATACCTTGAGATCCTTGCTATCCAGCATTTGTTCTCCTTTACCTTGGAGTATTACCATCTTTTATGTCAAGAATGTTGTGAGAATTTCACCACCTCTTAAGAATTCTTGGTATCGTGATACTTCTCACCATCACCATTCTTTCTTGGTCCTCGTGTTGATTCCAACCGGGGTACCAACAAGTGAACGGTGTTGTTTGGATTCTGCACTTCTAGCAACCCTATGGCTTTGAAGTTAATGGTCGGCCGTTCGTTCTTAGACTATTGATTATTGAATCACCATTCTGACATTGGTCGTGCAACCCAACCCATATTTTGGGCGCACCTTTCAACCAATGTTTAATTGTGTATGTTTTCCGTGAGCATACTTCCTTATATCATTTGATCTGACAAATGTTATCTCCTTGTTCACTTAATTGTGGAAATCCATCTTTTGTTAATCTCGATGAATTGTCGCTGATTCCATCAGCCACCTCCTCATTCTATTCTTGATTTAATAATGAACTCATGATTCGGAACTTGCTTCCACAGTTCAATTCCCGAGAATCTTACAATGTCGTCTCGTCAATTTGTCTTGCACCTTTTCTTCTCAGGCATCTTGAGTCTGAGGTTTCCTAACACCGATCAGATCTGAATCTCGGTCAGATATGATGGTTGGAACATACTTTTAAGAGTTATAACATTGATCCTCATATGACCTAGTAAGGTGATGTCATGCCAGCACACCTGGCCGGAGGCCCAATTGTTATAGTTTCCCTTTTCAGCCAGGCTATCCTTTCTTCCATGAGGAAATTGTAAGACTTATTCTATAAGTTCTTCCTGATGGACCCTTTTTGTTTCCAAAGTCTGAACTTGCTTGAAGACCATGTAATGCTATCTCGAAGCATGTCTGTGGTACTCCGATTTTGAACAGGAACAATTGAAGCCCAATGTTAAATGTTTCCTGCTCAATTATCCAAACACCGCTGTATGGATAATGTCATGAAAATTCTCTCCCGTACCTAAAGAGTTTTCTACATTATATCATGTCATGGTTATCATGATCTGCTTGTCCTTGGGAAGGATATATCCCTGAATTATGTGTTTAAAACACATTTTCCTTTCCATTCTTCTGTTAAACCTGATAATCACATTTTCCCTTCCATTGTCTTGTTAAGCTTTCTTGTAATCTGATTTAACTGAGCAGTGATAATCACCTCGTTGTACAACTCTGTCAGTAAGACCGTGTTACCATTGTTGATAGCATCCCGGTAACCACCGATGGACGAGAACTTTGCCTATTGGTCCGCCTCGTTCAACGAGCAGGAAAATGGTTCTCTTCGTCCCTCGCCCTTGATACCGATGTTGTTGCCGACATAACTGACAGACTAGCCTCTGACATGCCTTGCTATCGTGACCATGCAAGATGTCACCCCTCCTACTTTTTATCCCACATGGTGGGCCCATAACCCACAGTTCCACAGGATCGAAACCTGACTCTCCTATACACCCTGTTGTCGAAGTTATTCCTCGCGCTTGGCTTCGTATTTAATTCACGGGCCACCTTCCTAGTGCTCTATTCTGGTATCAGACGCAATACTTACTCTTGCTGCTCTGAAACCCTTTCTCACTCTGGTTCAGACTTCGAGCAACTATCTATCCACTTGGAACCTCTTATTGTACCTTTGTACCTTACTCTTGATGTATTCGATATGTTCAACTCGAGAGATAATCTTATGCTCATTCATGGGTTAACCCCCAGATTGTTTCCCTCATAAGCATTCTGTCGTAGCCGAGCTGCCCCTTACCTATTCGTAAGTACGTTGGAGTTTCCGAGAAAAGAACGACTTCACCATGATGACCTGAAGCAAAGAAATGAAGACATCAATGTAAGGGGTCAACCTCTGTGAGAAGAGCAAGCCAGGATGAGAAGACCCGCTAGATTCGTTACCAAACCTTCCCCCCTTTCGCTACCTCTTAAATCTCGGGACGAGATTTCTTGTAGTGGAGGAGAATTGTGACGCCCGGTTAATCAAGCTACAGTAACCCTCTGGTAATGATGCCATGTCACCACGATTACTGTTGCTAATCCCGCGTTAGTTCGAAACCGATTCAAATTCAAAGTCAAAATCAAGCAAGCAATAAAAGTTTTCAAATATCAAAACTAAAATGTTCATCATGTGGCAAGTAATCCCTAACTAGTTTTGGTGGTGGAACCAACCTTTTACAAAGTGTTTAAATGCCCTAAACTATTTAAAAACAGTGGCTAAAATAATAATTTAATTGCTTTTGAAAAATAAAAAAAATATATTAAACTAATTTATTTGGGTCCAACTAGGTTTGGCTGTGGCCTATTTTGATGATACTAATTTAGGTGCTAACTTGGTATTTTAAAGAAACTAAAATAATTAGGAGCTAAAAGAAAACAGAAAAGAAAAATAAGAAAAGGAAAGAAAAAAAACAAAAGAAACCACCCCGCTCCCCATGGGCCTCGGCCCTTCCCACCCAACCGGCCTACTT
This sequence comes from Triticum urartu, assembly GCF_056163025.1. Classification (NCBI taxonomy): domain Eukaryota; kingdom Viridiplantae; phylum Streptophyta; class Magnoliopsida; order Poales; family Poaceae; genus Triticum; species Triticum urartu. The sequence goes on from NC_141875.1 coordinate 534,650,018, forward strand.
GGCCCAACCGGCCACCCCCTGGCCTATAGGCCACAGCCCCACACCCCAGAAACCCTAACCCCCACTCCCTCTTCCCCTCCCGATCCAATCTGGATCGGGGACGAAACCCCACTCCCCTCGCTCTTCCCCCCCCCCCCCCCCCCCACGAACGGATTGGGATCGAGGGGACGAACCTCCCCACGGCGCCCGACCCCGTCGACCTTCGCAGCCGCCTCGACGCCGCGCGGAACGCCTCCGCCACAGCCACCTCGCCGTCTCCCTCGTCCTCGTCCTCGCGCCCCGTCCCCTCTCCCCCGACGGCGCCGCTCGCTGCGCCAATCGCGACCGCGCCCTCGACGCCGCATGGACGCCGCCGCCCCGCCGGACTGCGTCCTCTCCGCCCCGCCGTCGCCGGACCACCCCAAGCCACCTCGAGCCCACTGCCCCGAACCCTACTTCCACCGTGAGCCGCGCCCCTTCTCTCCTTCCCCTGTCCCCGCGTCGCGTCCGACCTCCCCGCGCCGCCCTCTGCAGCGCTGCGTCGCCCGCTCCACCGTGTGTGCGCCCGCAGGCTTCCTCTCGTGCGCATGCCCACGCTCGTGCTCACCGCCGCGGCCGCGCTCACCGTGGCCCTGCTACGCCCCGCCCGCGGTTGCTGTGGACCGCGCACGCCCGCGCCGTCCCGCCGCTCCCTTGCTCTCATCGGCGTCCCGCTCACGCACGCGCGCCCTCGCCCTTCGCCTTGCCCCTGCCTCGCCCGCCGTGGACAACGGCCCCGCCATCCCGCTCGTCGCCTCACTCATGCGCCATTCGACGGCGACCACCATGATCTCCTGCCGTTGGCCGCGCCCCCCTCCATTCTGCGGTGGCCGGTGGCCTCGCTGGAGGCTGCGCCCGGCCGCGGAGCCCGAGCCCCCTGATCGTGCCCAGGTCCGACCTCCTCGGGCGCCCGCCCGTTAACCCTCGCCCACTTCGCCCGGTTGCCCCCGGGCCTATGACAGTGGGGCCCGCCCCCCAGAACGTTAAAAAAAGTATATAAAAATAAATAAAACAATAATTAAAATAAAAACAATTTAATTAATTAATTAATTAACTAAATTAATTAAGTTAATTAACCTTAATTAATTAATCTAATTAACCTGTTAGCTTAATTAAACATTAATTAGTTTAACTAAACCCTACTTAACCTAACAGAGTATGACAGGTGGGTCCCACTGGACCCACGCGTCAGTTTGACCCAGTCAACCCCCTGTTGACTGCTGATGTCAGCATGACATCATGCTGATGTCATAAATCTATTTTTGAATTAATTAAATAATTAATTAAATTTCAGAAATTAATAAAATCTTTAGAAAATCATATCTTTTAATCCGTAACTCGGATGAAAATACTTTGTACATGAAAGTTGCTCAGAACGACGAGACGAATTCGAACACGCAGCCCGTTCATCCGCCACGCATCCGTAGCATAGCGAACACGCAACTTTCCCCCTCCGTTTCATCTGTCCGAAAACACGAAACACCGGGGATACTTTCCCGGATGTCATCCCCCTTCACCGGTATCACCTACTACCGCGTTAGGGCACCTCTAACGCCGTTACTTGTCATGTCATGCATCACTATGCATATGCTTGCATTATATTTATTGTTTCTTCCCCCTCTTCTCTCGCTAGACACCGAGACCGACGCCGCTGCTACCCAGTACGACTACGGAGTTGACGACCCCTCTCTCTTGCCAGAGCAATCAGGCAAGCCCCCCCTTTGATCACCAGATATCGCCTACTCTTCTCTATACTGCTTGCATTAGAGTAGTGTAGCATGTTACTGCTTCCCGTTAATCCTATACTGATGCATAGCCTGTCCTTGCTACTACTGTTGTTACCTTTACCTGCAATCCTAATGCTTAGTATAGGATGCTAGTTTATCATCAGTGGCCCTACATCCTTGTCCGTCTGCCATGCTATACTATCGGGCCGTGATCACTCGGGAGTTGATCACGGGTATATACTATATACTTTATACATGATACATGTGGTGACTAAAGACGAGTCGGCTCGTAGGAGCACCCGCGAGTGGATTTTTGAGGCGGAGCGGCAGGGCAGGTTCCGACCACCTAGGAGAGAGGTGGGCCTGGCCCTGGTCGGCGTTCGCGGATACTTAACACGCTTAACGAGATCTGGGTATTTGATCTGAGTCTGGCCATTTGGTCTATACGCACTAACCATCTACGCGGGAGTAGTTATGGGTATCCCGGCGTCGTGGTATCAGCCGAAGCCTTCGTGACGTCAGCGACTGAGTGGCGCGCGCCGGATTGGACTGGAAGGCCACTCGGCTAGGTCTGCTTTCGGCCGCGTTCGCAACGTGCAGGTGTGCTAAGGGCGATGGGCCCAGACCCCTGTGCGCTTAGGTTTAGACCGGCGTGCTGACCTCTCTGTTGTGCCTAGGTGGGGCTGCGACGTGTTGATCTTCCGAGGCCGGGCATGACCCAGGAAAGTGTGTCCGGCCAAATGGGATCGAGCGTGTTGGGGTATGTGGTGCACCCCTGCAGGGAAGTTAATCTATTCGAATAGCCGTGATCTTCGGTAACAGGACGACTTGGAGTTGTACCTTGACCTTATGACAACTAGAACCGGAAACTTAATAAAACACACCCTTCCAAGTGCCAGATACAACCGGTGATCGCTCTCTCACAGGGCGACGATGGGAGGATCATCGGTTAGGGTTATGCTATGCGATGCTACTTGGAGGACTTCAGTCTACTCTCTTCTACATGCTGCAAGACGGAGGCTGCCAGAAGTGTAGTCTTCGACAGGATTAGTTATCCCCCTCTTATTTTGGCATTCTGCAGTTCAGTCCACTGATATGGCCTTTACACATTTACCCATGCATATGTAGTGTAGCTCCTTGCTTGCGAGTACTTTGGATGAGTACTCACGGTTGCTTTCTCCCTCTTTTCCCCCTATCCCTTCTACCTGGTTGTCGCAACCAGATGTTGGAGCCCAGGATTCAGACGCCACCGTCGACGACGACTCCTACTACATCGGAGGTGCCTACTACTACGTGCTGCCCGCTGACGACGACCAGGAGTAGTTAGGAGGATCCCAGGCAGGAGGCCTGCGCCTCTTTCGATCTGTATCCCAGTTTGTGCTAGCCTTCTTAAGGCAAACTTGTTTAACTTATGTCTGTACTCAGATATTGTTGCTTCCGCTGACTCGTCTATGATCGAGCTCTTGTATTCGAGCCCTCGAGGCCCCTGGCTTGTAATATGATGCTTGTATGACTTATTTTATTTGTAGAGTTGTGTTGTGATATCTTCCCGTGAGTCCCTGATCTTGATCGTACACGTTTGCGTGTATGATTAGTGTACGGTCAAATCGGGGGCGTCACAGAGATGTTCCAGGAGTTGAAGTTAATATTTCAAGCAAATGCCCGGATTGAGAGATATGAAGTCTCCAATAAGTTCTATAGCTGCAAGATGGAGGAGAACAGTTCTGTCAGTGAGCATATACTCAAAATGTCTGGGTATAATAATCACTTGATTCAATTGGGAGTTAATCTTCCAGATGATTGCGTCATTGACAGAATTCTTCAATCACTGCCACCAAGCTACAAGAGCTTCGTGATGAACTATAATATGCAAGGGATGAACAAGACTATTCCCGAGCTCTTCGCGATGCTGAAAGCTGCGGAGGTAGAAATCAAGAAGGAGCATCAAGTGTTGATGGTCAACAAGACCACTAGTTTCAAGAAAAAAGGGCAAAGGGAAGAAGAAGGGGAACTTCAAAAAGAACGGCAAACAAGTTGCTACTCAAGAGAAGAAACCCAAACCTGGACCTAAGCCTGAAACTGAGTGCTTCTATTGCAAGCAGACTGGTCACTGGAAGCGGAACTGCCCCAAGTATTTGGCGGATAAGAAGGATGGCAAGGTGAACAAAGGTATATGTGATATACATGTTATTGATGTGTACCTTACTAATGCTCGCAGTAGCACCTGGGTATTTGATACTGGTTCTGTTGCTAATATTTGCAACTCGAAACAGGGACTACAGATTAAGCGAAGATTGGTTAAGGACGAGGTGACGATGCGCGTGGGAAACGGTTCCAAAGTCGATGTGATCGCAGTCGGCACGCTACCTCTACATCTACCTTCGGGATTAGTATTAGACCTAAATAATTGTTATTTGGTGCCAGCGTTAAGCATGAACATTATATCTGGATCTTGTTTGATGCGAGACGGTTATTCATTTAAATCAGAGAATAATGGTTGTTCTATTTATATGAGTAATATCTTTTATGGTCATGCACCCTTGAAGAGTGGTCTATTCTTGTTGAATCTCGATAGTAGTAACACACATATTCATAATGTTGAAGCCAAAAGATGCAGAGTTGATAATGAGAGTGCAACTTATTTGTGGCACTGCCGTTTAGGTCATATCGGTGTAAAGCGCATGAAGAAACTCCATTCTGATGGACTTTTGGAACCACTTGATTATGAATCACTTGGTACTTGCGAACCGTGCCTCATGGGCAAGATGACCAAAACACCGTTCTCCGGTACTATGGAGAGAGCAACAGATTTGTTGGAAATCATACATACAGATGTATGTGGTCCGATGAATATTGAGGCTCGTGGCGGATATTGTTATTTTCTCACCTTCACAGATGATTTAAGCAGATATGGGTATATCTACTTAATGAAACATAAGTCTGAAACATTTGAAAAGTTCAAGGAATTTCAGAGTGAAGTTGAAAATCATCGTAACAAGAAAATAAAGTTTCTACGATCTGATCATGGAGGAGAATATTTGAGTTACGAGTTTGATGTACATTTGAAAAATTGTGGAATAGTTTCGCAACTCACGCCACCCGGAACACCACAGCGTAATGGTGTGTCCGAACGTCGTAATCGTACTTTACTAGATATGGTGCGATCTATGATGTCTCTTACTGATTTACCGCTATCGTTTTGGGGATACGCTCTAGAGACGGCCGCATTCACGTTAAATAGGGCACCATCAAAATCCATTGAGACGACGCCTTATGAACTGTGGTTTGGCAAGAAACCAAAGTTGTCGTTTCTGAAAGTTTGGGGCTGCGATGCTTATGTGAAAAAGCTTCAACCTGATAAGCTCGAACCCAAATCGGAGAAATGTGTCTTCATAGGATATCCAAAGGAAACTATTGGATACACCTTCTATCACAGATCCGAAGGCAAGACTTTTGTTGCTAAATTCGGAAACTTTCTAGAGAAGGAGTTTCTCTCGAAAGAAGTGAGTGGAAGGAAAGTAGAACTTGACGAGGTAACTGTACCTGCTCCCTTACTGGAAAGTAGTACATCACAGAAAACTGTTTCAGTGACACCTACACCAGTTAGTGAGGAAGCTAATGATAATGATCATGAAACTTCAGATCAAGATACTACTGAACCTCGTAGATCAACCAGAGTGAGATCCGCACCAGAGTGGTACGGTAATCCTGTTCTGGAAGTCATGCTACTAGATCATGATGAACCTACAAACTATGAAGAAGCGATGGTGAGCCCAGATTCCGCAAAATGGCTTGAAGCCATGAAATCTGAGATGGGATCCATGTATGAGAACAAAGTATGGACTTTGGTTGACTTGCCCGATGATCGGCAAGCAATTGAGAATAAATGGATCTTCAAGAAGAAGACTGACGCTGACGGTAATGTTACTGTCTACAAAGCTCGACTTGTCGCAAAAGGTTTTCGACAAGTTCAAGGGGTTGACTACGATGAGACCTTCTCACCCGTAGCAATGCTTAAGTCTGTCCGAATCATGTTAGCAATTGCCGCATTTTATGATTATGAAATTTGGCAAATGGATGTCAAAACTGCATTCCTGAATGGATTTCTGGAAGAAGAGTTGTATATGATGCAACCAGAAGGTTTTGTCGATCCAAAGGGAGCTAACAAAGTGTGCAAGCTCCAGCGATCCATTTATGGACTGGTGCAAGCCTCTCGGAGTTGGAATAAACGCTTTGATAGTGTGATCAAAGCATTTGGTTTTATACAGACTTTTGGAGAAGCCTGTATTTACAAGAGAGTGAGTGGGCGCTCTGTAGCATTTCTGATATTATATGTGGATGACATATTACTGATTGGAAATGATATAGAATTTCTGGATAGCATAAAGGGATACTTGAATAAGAGTTTTTCAATGAAAGACCTCGGTGAAGCTGCTTACATATTAGGCATTAAGATCTATAGAGATAGATCAAAACGCTTAATTGGACTTTCACAAACAACATACCTTGACAAAATTTTGAAGAAGTTCAAAATGGATCAAGCAAAGAAAGGATTCTTGCCTGTGTTACAAGGTGTGAAATTGAGTAAGACTCAATGCCCGACCACTGCAGAAGATAGAAAGAATATGAAAGATGTTCCCTATGCATCAGCAATATGATCTATCATGTATGCAATGCTGTGTACCAGACCTGATGTGTGCCTTGCTATAAGTCTAGCAGGGAGGTACCAAAGTAATCCAGGAGTGGATCACTGGACAGCGGTCAAGAACATCCTGAAATACCTGAAAAGGACTAAGGATATGTTTCTCGTATATGGAGGTGACAAAGAGCTCGTCGTAAATGGTTACGTTGATGCAAGCTTTGACACTGATCCAGACGATTCTAAATCGCAAACCGGATACGTGTTTACATTAAACGGTGGAGCCGTCAGTTGGTGCAGTTCTAAACAAAGCGTCGTAGCGGGATCTACATGTGAAGCGGAGTACATAGCTGCTTCGGAAGCAGCGAACGAAGGAGTCTGGATGAAGGAGTTCATATCCGATCTAGGTGTCATACCTAGTGCATCGGGTCCAATGAAAATCTTTTATGACAATACTGGTGCAATTGCCTTGGCAAAGGAATCCAGATTTCACAAGAGAACCAAACACATCAAGAGACGCTTCAATTCCATCCGAGATCTAGTCCAGGTGGGAGACATAGAGATTTGCAAGATACATATGGATCTGAATGTTGCAGACCCGTTGACTAAGCCTCTACCACGAGCAAAACATGATCAGCACCAAGGCTCCATGGGTGTTAGAATCATTACGGTGTAATCTAGATTATTGACTCTAGTGCAAGTGGGAGACTGAAGGAAATATGCCCTAGAGGCAATAATAAAGTTATTATTTATTTCCTTATAATCATGATAAAAGGTTTATTATTCATGCTAGAATTGTATTAACCGGAAACATAATACATGTGTGAATACATAGACAAACAAAGTGTCACTAGTATGCCTCTACTTGACTAGCTCGTTAATCAAAGATGGTTATGTTTCCTAACCATGAACAATGAGTTGTTATTTGATTAACGGGATCACATCATTAAGAGAATGATCTGATTGACATGACCCATTCCATTAGCTTAGCACCCGATCGTTTAGTATGTTGCTATTGCTTTCTTCATGACTTATACATGTTCCTGTAACTATGAGATTATGCAACTCCCGTTTACCAGAGGAACACTTTGGGTACTACCAAACGTCACAACATAACTGGGTGATTATAAAGGAGTACTACAGGTGTCTCCAAAGGTACATGTTGGGTTGGCGTATTTCGAGATTAGGTTTTTTCACTCCGATTGTCGGAGAGGTATCTCTGGGCCCTCTCGGTAATGCACATCACATAAGCCTTGCAAGCATTGCAACTAATGAGTTAGTTGCGGGATGATGTATTACAGAACGAGTAAAGAGACTTGCCGGTAACGAGATTGAACTAGGTATTGGATACCGACGATCGAATCTCGGGCAAGTAACATACCGATGACAAAGGGAACAACGTATGTTGTTATGCGGTCTGACCGATAAAGATCTTCGTAGAATATGTAGGAGCCAATATGGGCATCCAGGTCCCGCTATTGGTTATTGACCGGAGACGTGTCTCGGTCATGTCTACATTGTTCTCGAACCCGTAGGGTCCGCACGCTTAAGGTTACGATGACAGTTGTATTATGAGTTTATGCATTTTGATGTACCGAAGGTTTTTCGGAGTCTCGGATGTGATCACGGACATGACGAGGAGTCTCGAAATGGTCGAGACGTAAAGATTGATATATTGGAAGCCTATGTTTGGATATCGGAAGTGTTCCGGGTGAAATCGGGATTTTACCGGAGTACCGGGAAGGTTACCGGAACCCCCCGGGAGCTAAATGGGCCATGATGGGCCTTAGTGGAAAAGAGAAGAGGCAGCCCTACATGGGCTGCGCGCCTCCCCCTTCCCCTAGTCCTATTAGGACTAGGAAAGGTGGCCGGCCCCCTCTCTCTCTTTTCCCCCTCCGCGAATCCTATTCCAACTAGGATTGGGGGGGGGGGGGGGGAATCCTACTCCCAGAGGGAGTAGGACTCTCCTGGCGCGCCACACCTTGGCCGGCCAGCCTCCCCCCTCTAGTCCTTTATATACTGAGGCAGAGGCACCCTAGAACACACAAGTTGATCCACGTGATCTATTCCTTAGCCGTGTGCGGTGCCCCCAGCCACCATATTCCTCGATAATACTGTAGCGGAGTTTAGGCGAAGCCCTGCTGCTGTAGTGCATCAAGATCGTCACCACGCCGTCGTGCTGACGGAACTCTTCCCCGACACTTTGCTAGATCGGAGTCCGGGGATCGTCATCGAGCTGAACGTGTGCTCGAACTCAGAGGTGCCGTAGTTTCGGTGCTTGATCGGTTGGATCGTGAAGACGTACGACTACTTCCTCTACGTTGTGTCAATGCTCTCCCCTCTCGTGGGTACGTAGACAACACTCTCCCCTCTCGTTGCTATGCATCACATGATCTTGCGTGTGCGTAGGAATTTTTTTGAAATTACTATGAAACCCAACAGAATTACCATTGTACCCCTGGGGGGTAGGCCTATATAAACCCCCAGGGCACCCATGCAAGGGGGTTGGATACCAGTAATTCTAGACCATACCAGATAGAAGGAGAGAGCTAGCCTTGCCCTCTTCTACCACCAGAAACAGCTCAAGGAGCAACCGTGTAAACACTTGGCCATAGTGATCATGCGGAGACCCCGTAGAGCAGCAGTAGGGGTATTATCTCCCCGGAGAGCCCCGAAGCTGGGTAAGATTCGCCGGCGTGCATGCCTTCGCCTCATCCCGTTTCCAGGCACCAGCGACGTTCTACTCGCCCCCACCACGATAAGCCATCCGTTGGCATATGTCGCACCAAACCCCCGACATTTGGCGCCCACCGTGGGGCCTGGTGCACCGCCGTTCGAAGATCTGTTCTGGACGAGAACCCTTTTCCTCCCTGGCGAGCGCAGCCAGCCAGGCACGCCAGGCGAAGTTTGCATCGACGCGCTGCGCGGCGTTGAGATCGCCTGCGCAGCCAGCCCCTTGGCCGAGCTTGTCGGCGAGGTCCGCCTCTCCGATGAACCTGCGTCCGACGCAGGCGTGGGCCTCCCCGAAAACCTCCTCGCGGGCCTCCTCGATCGACTCCACGTTTCCGGCGAGCCTGCCGTAGACTTGGAGTCTGTAGGCTCCACCGACCCGATGCTGGTCGACTCCGACACCGCGTCGATCGACGCGTTCCCCACCAACGTGGTGGTCTACGACGAACCTCTCCCCCACGCAGAGAGCGACGGAAGCACCATCACTGAGGTGCTAGTCATCAGTCATGACGAGTTCCCTGGCGGAGGGGCGCCCGACTCACTCGGCGCAGCGCTGCAAGACATGACTGCGCCCATTCCGGAAGACGCTGACGCGGAGACGTTAGAAGCGCGCTGCCTTCAGCTCGTTGAAGGCGCGAAGAAGCTGGCCAGCATGAGACGCTTGTCAGAAGCTTACCGGTGGGAGATGGATTGCGCCGTTGGCAGCTCGCCGGCCCCGGCAGGGCCCAGCCGCCTTGGCGCGGTCCAGCAGCGCGGCGTAACCATCGCCAGCCTGTTTGGGGCTAGCCGCCCCGTGTACGCTACACCGGCGGAGAACATCCGAGCCGCCCAGGCTGCGGCGGATGAGCTGGACAATTTCGAGGGCGAAGAACGCCGCCTCATGATGGAGCGAGTCCAGCGGCTCCTCGACGCAGCCGCTGCGTAGAACGAGGCCGGCTGCCGCACGGAGGTGCCACAGCGGCCAAACGACGACCCGCACCGAGATCAAGGCGCGACGTCTCGGACGCGGACTGGCGGCGCCCGAGGAAGAAAGGACAAGGAGCCGGTTGTCAGCCATAGTCGGACTCGCATTACCATAGAGCGCGACCGAGATGGCCGCCCGAGAGCAGTGGAACGACGGGACGACTGTCCGCCTCCCCCTCCCCGCAAGGAGAGGCGAGTCTCCCCGCCGCCTGTTGACCATCCGACTCTCGGTGACCGCCTTGGCCGCCGAGAGGGAGTTGGAGAGAATGACACCCGCCACCGGATCGACCGACTTCACCGGTCCCTGGCGCTGGAAGAAGAAGACGAGCTGGGTCCGCCTTGTTTCGGGCCCCGCATTCGGGACGAGCCCTTTCCCAGAGGGTTCACGCTCCCAAGAGACACGCCCAAGTATACCGGCTCCGTGAAGCCGGAAGACTGGCTAGTCGATCACTCCACGACTGTCAGCATAGCAAACGGCAACAAGCGTGTCGCCGTAAAGTACGTTCCGCTCATGCTCCAGGGCACGGCCCGGACGTGGCTGAACAGCCTAAAGCCCCGCAGCATGAACAGCTGGGTCGACTTCACTGAAGCGTTCGTCCGCAACTTCACCAGCACGTACAAGCATCCTCTCAAGCCTCGTCAGCTCTCCTTGTGCGTGCAAGGTCCTGACGAGTCGACTCGCGACTGTTGGGTTTCGTAGTAATTTCAAAAAATTTCCTACGCACACGCAAGATCATGGTGATGCATAGCAACGAGAGGGGAGAGTATGATCTACGTACCCTTGTAGATCGACAACGGAAGCGTTTGGTTGATGTAGTCGTACGTCTCCACGGCCCGACCGATCAAACACCGAAACTACTGCACCTCCGAGTTCTAGCACACGTTCAACTCGATGACGATCCCCGGACTCCGATCCAGCAAAGTGTCGGGGAAGAGTTCCGTCAGCACGACGGCGTGGTGACGATCTTGATGTACTATCGTCGCAGGGCTTCGCCTAAGCACCGCTACAATATTATCGAGGACTATGATGGAAGGGGGCACCACACACGGCTAAGAATATGATCACGTGGATCAACTTGTGTCTCTAGGGGTGCCCCGTGCCTCCGTATATAAAGGCTCAAAGGGGGGGGGGGCTGGCCGGCCAAGAGGTGGCGCGCCAGGAGGAGTCCTACTCCTTCCGGGAGTAGGACTCCCCCCCTTTCCTAGTTGGAATAGGATTCGCGGAGGGGGGAAAAGAGGAGAGAGAGGAGGAAGGGGGGCCGGCCCCCTCTCCTTGTCCTATTCGGACCAAAGGGGGGGAGGGGCACGCGGCCCATCTCTGGCCACCTCTCCTCTCTTCCACTAAGGCCCACTAAGGCCCATATACCTCCTGGGGGGTTCCGGTAACCTCCCGGTACTTCGGTAAAATCCCGATTTCACCCGGAACACTTCCGATATCCAAACATAGGCTTCCAATATATCAATCTTTATGTCTTGACCATTTCGAGACTCCTCGTCATGTCCGTGATCACATCCGGGACTCCGAACAACCTTCGGTACATCGAAATGCATAAACTCATAATATAACTGTCATCGTAACCTTAAGCGTGCAGACCCTACGGGTTCGAGAACAATGTAGACATGACCGAGACACGTCTCTGGTCAATAACCAATAGCGGAACTTGGATGCTCATATTGGCTCCTACATATTCTACGAAGATCTTTTATCGGTCAGACCGCATAACAACATACGTTGTTCCCTTTGTCATCGGTATGTTACTTGCCCGAGATTCGATCGTCGGTATCCCATACCTAGTTCAATCTCGTTACCGGCAAGTCTCTTTACTCGTTCCGTAATACATCATCCCGCAACTAACTCATTAGTTGCAATGCTTGCAAGGCTTAAGTGATGTGCATTACCGAGAGGGCCCAGAGATACCTCTCCGACAATCGGAGTGACAAATCCTAATCTCGAAATACGCCAACCCAACATGTACCTTTGGAGACACCTGTAGAGCTCCTTTATAATCACCCAGTTACGTTGTGACGTTTGGTAGCACACAAAGTGTTCCTCCGGCAAACGGGAGTTGCATAATCTCATAGTCATAGGAACATGTATAAGTCATGAAGAAAGCAATAGCAACATACTAAACGATCGGGTGCTAAGCTAATGGAATGGGTCATGTCAATCAGATCATTCACCTAATGATGTGATCCCGTTATTCAAATAACAACTCTTTGTCCATGGTCAGGAAACACAACCATATTTGATTAACGAGCTAGTCAAGTAGAGACATACTAGTGACACTCTGTTTGTCTATGTATTCACACATGTATTATGTTTCCGGTTAATACAATTCAAGCATGAATAATAAACATTTATCATGATATAAGGAAATAAATAATAACTTTATTATTGCCTCTAGGGCATATTTCCTTCAGTCTCCCACTTGCACTAGAGTCAATAATCTAGTTCACATCGCCATGTGATTCAACACTAAGAGTTCACATCACCATGTGATTAACACCCATAGTTCACATCGTCATGTGACCTATACCCAAAGGGTTTACTAGAGTCAATAATCTAGTTCACATTATTTATGTGATTAACACCCAAAGAGTACTAAGGTGTGATCATGTTTTGCTTGTGAGATAATTTTAATCAACTGGTCTGTCACATACAGATCCGTAAGTATTTTGCGAATTCTATGTCTACAATGCTCTGCACGGAGCTACTCTAGCTTATTGCTCCCACTTTCAATATGTATCTAGATCGAGACTTAGAGTCATCCAGATCTGTGTCAAAACTTGCATCGACGTAACCTTTTACGATGAACCTTTTTGTCACCTCCATAATTGAGAAATATTTCCTTATTCCACTAAGGATAATTTTAACCGCTGTCCAGTGATCTACTCTTAGATCACTATCGTACTCCCTTGCTTAACATAGTGTAGGGTATACAATAGATCTGGTACATAGCATGGCATACTTTATAGAACCTATGGCTGAGGCATAGGGAATGACTTTCATTCTATTTCTATCTTCTGCCGTGGTCGAGCTTTGAGTCTTACTCAATTTCACACCTCGTAACACAGGCAAGAACTCTTTCTTTGACTGTTCCATTTTGAACTACTTCAAAATCTTGTCAAGGTTTGTACTTATTGAAAAAACTTATCAAGCGTCTTGATCTATCTCTATAGATCTTGATGCTCAATATGTAAGCAGCTTCACTGAGGTCTTTCTTTGAAAAACTCCTTTCAAACACTCCTTTATGCTTTGCAGAATAATTCTACATTATCTCTGATCAACAATATGTCATTCACATATACTTATCAGAAATGTTGTAGTGCTCCCACTCACTTTCTAGTAAATACAGGCTTCACCGCAAGTATGTATAAAACTATATGCTTTGATCAACTTATCAAAGCGTATATTCCAACTCCGAGATGCTTGCACCAGTCCATAAATGGATCGCTGGAGCTTGCATATTTTGTTAGCACTTTTAGGATTGAAAAAACCTTCTTGTTGCATCACATACAACTCTTCTTTAATAAATCCATTAAGGAATGCAGTTTTGTTTATCCATTTGCCAGATTTCATAAAATGCGGCAATTGCTAACATGATTCGGACAGACTTAAGCATAGATACGAGTGAGAAACTCTCATCGTAGTCAACACCTTGAACTTGTCGAAAACTTTTGCGACAATTCTAGCTTTGTAGATAGTAACACTACTATCAGTGTCCGTCTTCCTCTTGAAGATCCATTTATTATCAATGGCTTGCCGATCATCAGGGAAGTCCACCAAAGTCCACACTTTGTTCTCATACATGGATCCTATCTCAGATTTCATGGCCTCAAACCATTTCGCGGAATCTGGGCTCATCATTGCTTCCTCATAGTTCGCAAGTTCGTCATGGTCTAGTAACATGACTTCCAGAACAGGATTTCCGTACCACTCTGGTGCGGATCTCACTCTGGTTTACCTACGAGATTTGGTAGTAACTTGATCTGAAGTTACATGATCATCATCATTAGCTTCCTCACTAATTGGTGTAGTAGTCACAGGAACAGATTTCTGTAATGAACTACTTTCGAATAAGGGAGCAGGTACAGTTACCTCATCAAGTTCTACTTTCCTCCCACTCACTTCTTTCGAGAGAAACTCCTTCTCTAGAAAACCTCCGAATTTAGCAAAAAAAGTCATGCCTTCGGATTTGTGATAGAAGGTGTACCCAACAGTCTCCTTTGGGTATCCTATGAAGACATACTTCTCCGATTTGGGTTTGAGCTTATCAGGTTGAAACTTTTTCACATAAGCATTGCAACCTCAAACTTTAAGAAACGACAACTTTGGTTTCTTGCCAAACCACAGTTCATACGGTGTCGTCTCAACAGATTTAGATGGTGCCCTTTTAACGTGAATGCAACTGTCTCTAATGCATAACCCCAAAACGATAGTGGTAGATCGGTAAGAGACATCATAGATTGCACTATATCCAATAAAGTACGGTTATGACGTTCGGACACACCATTATGCTGAGGTGTTCCATGTGGCATGAGTTTGTGAAACTATTCCACATTGTTTTAATTGAAGACCAAACTCGTAACTCAAATATTTGTCTCCGCGATCAGATCGTAGAAACTTTATTTTCTTGTCATGATGATTTTCCACTTCACTCTGAAATTCTTTGAACTTTTCAAATGTTTCAGACTTATGTCTCATCAAGTAGATATACCCATATCTGCTCAAATCATCTGTGAAGTTCAAAAAATAACGATACTTGCCGTGATCTTTAAGACTCATCGAACCGCATACATCAGTATGTATTATTTCCAATAAGTCAGTTGCTCGCTCCGGAGAACGGAGTCTCAGTCATCTTGCCCATGAGGCATGGTTCGCAAGCATCAAGTGATTCATAATCAAGTGATTCCAAAATCCCATCAGGATGGAGTTTCTTCATGCGCTTTACACCAATATGACCGAAACGGCAGTGCTACAAATAAGTTGCACTATCATTATTAACTTTGCATCTTTTGGCTTCAATATTATGAATATGTGTATCACTACAATCGAGATCCAACAAACCATTTTCGTTGGTGTGTATGACCATAGAAGGTTTTATTCATGTAAACAGAACAACAATTGTTCTCTAACTTGAATGAATAACCATATTGCAATAAACATGATAAAATCATATTCATGCTCAACGAAAACACCAAATAACACTTATTTAGGTTCAACACTAATCTCGAAAGTATAGGGAGTGTGCGATGATGATCATATCAATCTTGGAACCACTTCCAACACACATCGTCACTTCACCCTTAACTAGTCTCTGTTTATTCTGCAACTCCCGTTTCGAGTTACTAATTTTAGCAACTGAACTAGTATCAAATACTGAGGGGTTGCTATAAACACTAGTAAAGTACACATCAATAATATGTATATCAAATATACTTATGTTCACTTTGCCATCCTTCTTATCTGCCAATCACTTGGGGTAGTTCCATTTCCAGTGACCAGTCCCTTTGCAGTAGAAACACTTAGTCTCAGGCTTAGGACCAGACTTGGGCTTCTTCACTTGAGCAGCAACTTGCTTGCTGTTCTTCTTGAAGTTCCCCTTCTTCCCTCTGCCCTTTTCTTGAAACTAGTGGTCTTGTCTACCATCAACACTTGATGTTTTTCTCGATTTCTACCTTCGTCAATTTCCGCATTACGAAGAGCTTGGGAATCGTTTCCGTTATCCCTTGCATATCATAGTTCATCACGAAGTTCTACTAACTTGGTGATGGTGACTAGAGAATTCTGTCAATCACTATCTTATCTGGAAGATTAACTCCCACTTGATTCAAGCGATTGTAGTACCCAGACAATCTGAGCACATGCTCACTAGTTGAGCGATTCTCCTCCATCTTTTAGCTATAGAACTCGTTGGAGACTTCATATCTCTCAACTCGGGTATTTGCTTGAAATATTAACTTCAACTCCTGGAACATCTCATATGGTCCATGACGTTCAAAACGTCTTTGAAGTCCCAATTCTAAGCCATTTAAGTATGGTGCACTAAACTATCAAGTAGTCATCATATTGAGCTAGCCAAACGTTCATAACGTCTGCATCTGCTCTTGCAATAGGTCTGTCACCTAGCGGTGCATCAAGGACATAATTCTTCTGTGCAGCAATGAGGATAAACCTCAGATCACGGATCCAATCCGCATCATTGCTACTAACATCTTTCAACACAATTTTCTCTAGGAACATATCAAAATAAACACAGGGAAGCAACAACGCGAGCTATTGATCTATAACGTAATTTGCAAAATACTACCAGGACTAAGTTCATGATAAATTTAAGTTCAATTTAATCATATTACTTAAGAACTCCCACTTAGATAGACATCCCTCTAATCCTCTAAGTGATTACGTGATCCAAATCAACTAAACCATAACCGATCATCACGTGAAATGGAGTAGTTTTTAATGGTGAACATCGCTATGTTGATCATATCTACTATATGATTCACGCTCGATCTTTCAATCTCAGTGTTCCGAGGCCATATCTGCATATGCTAGGCTCGTCAAGTTTAACCTGAGTATTCTGCGTGTGCAAAACTGGCTTGCACCCGTTGTAGATGGACGTAGAGCTTATCACACCCGATCATCACGTGGTGTCTGGGCACGACGAACTTTGGCAACGGTGCATACTCAGGGAGAACACTTTTATCTTGAAATTTAGTGAGAGATCATCTTATAATGCTACCGTCAATCAAAGCAAGATAAGATGCATAAAAGATAAACATCACATGCAATCAATATAAGTGATATGATATGGCCATCATCATCTTGTGCTTGTGATCTCCATCCTCGAAGCACCGTCGTGATCACCATCGTCATCGGCGTGACACCTTGATCTCCATCGTAGCATCGTTGTCGTCTCGCCAATCTTATGCTTCTACGACTATCGCTACCGCTTAGTGATAAAGTAAAGCATTACAGGGCGATTGCATTGCATTCAATAAAGCGACAACCATATGGCTCCTGCCAGTTGCCGATAACTCGGTTACAAAACATGATCATCTCATACAATAAAATTTAGCATCATGTCTTGACCATATCACATCACAACATGCCCTGCAAAAACAAGTTAGACGTCCTCTACTTTGTTGTTGCAAGTTTTACGTGGCTGCTACGGGCTTAAGCAAGAACCAATCTTACCTACGCATCAAAACCACAACGATAGTTTGTCAAGTTGGTGCTGTTTTAACCTTCGCAAGGACCGGGCGTAGCCACACTCGGTTCAACTAAAGTTGGAGAAACTGTCACCCGCAAGCCACCTATGTGCAAAGCACGTCGGGAGAACCGGTCTCGCGTAAGCGTACGCGTAATGTCGGTCCGGGCCGCTTCGTCCAACAATACCGCCGAACCAAAGTATGACATGCTGGTAAGCAGTATGACTTATATCACCCACAACTCACTTGTGTTCTACTCGTGCATATAACATCAACATATAAAACCTAGGCTCGGATGCCACTGTTGGGTTTCGTAGTAATTTCAAAAAATTTCCTACGCACACGCAAGATCATGGTGATGCATAGCAACGAGAGGGGAGAGTATGATCTACGTACCCTTGTAGATCGACAACGGAAGCGTTTGGTTGATGTAGTCGTACGTCTCCACGGCCCGACCGATCAAGCACCGAAACTACGACACCTCCGAGTTCTAGCACACGTTCAGCTCGATGACGATCCCCGGACTCCGATCCAGCAAAGTGTCGGGGAAGAGTTCCGTCAGCACGACGGCGTGGTGACGATCTTGATGTACTACCGTCGCAGGGCTTCGCCTAAGCACCGCTACAATATTATCGAGGACTATGATGGAAGGGGGCACCGCACACGGTTAAGAATATGATCACGTGGATCAACTTGTGTCTCTAGGGGTGCCCCATGCCTCCGTATATAAAGGCTCAAAGGGGGGGGGCTGTGTTGGGTTTCGTAGTAATTCCAAAAAATTTCCTACGCACACGCAAGATCATGTGATGCATAGAAACGAGAGGGGAGAGTGTTGTCTACGTACCCACGCAGACCAACTGCGGAAGCGTTGACACAACGTAGAGGTTCATCGGAGAGGCGGACCTCGCCGACAAGCTCGGCCAAGGGGCTGGCTGCGCAGGCGATCTCAACGCCGCACAGCGCGTCGATGCAAACTTCGCCTGGTGTGCCTGGCTGGCTGCGCTCGCCAGGGAGGAAAAGGGTTCTCGTCCAGAACAGATCTTCGAACGGCGGTGCACCAGGCCCCACGGTGGGCGCCAAATGTCGGGGGTTTGGTGCGACATATGCCAACGGATGGCTTATCGTGGTGGGGGCGAGTAGAACGTCGCTGGTGCCTGGAAACGGGATGAGGCGAAGGCATGCACGCCGGCGAATCTTACCCAGCTTCGGGGCTCTCCGGGGAGATAATACCCCTACTGCTGCTCTACGGGGTCTCCGCATGATCACTATGGCCAAGTGTTTACACGGTTGCTCCTTGAGCTGTTTCTGGTGGTAGAAGAGGGCAAGGCTAGCTCTCTCCTTCTATCTGGTATGGTCTAGAATTACTGGTATCCAACCCCCTTGCATGGGTGCCCTGGGGGTTTATATAGGCCTACCCCCAGGGGTACAATGGTAATTCTGTTGGGTTTCGTAGTAATTTCAAAAAAATTCCTACGCACACGCAAGATCATGTGATGCATAGCAACGAGAGGGGAGAGTGTTGTCTACGTACCCACGAGAGGGGAGAGCATTGACACAACGTAGAGGAAGTAGTCGTACGTCTTCACGATCCAACCGATCAAGCACCGAAACTACGGCACCTCTGAGTTCGAGCACACGTTCAGCTCGATGACGATCCCCGGACTCCGATCTAGCAAAGTGTCGGGGAAGAGTTCCGTCAGCACGACGGCGTGGTGACGATCTTGATGCACTACAGCAGCAGGGCTTCGCCTAAACTCCGCTACAGTATTATCGAGGAATATGGTGGCTGGGGGCACCGCACACGGCTAAGGAATAGATCACGTGGATCAACTTGTGTGTTCTAGGGTGCCTCTGCCTCAGTATATAAAGGACTAGAGGGGGGAGGCTGGCCGGCCAAGGTGTGGCGCGCCAGGAGAGTCCTACTCCCTCTGGGAGTAGGATTCCCCCCCCCCAATCCTAGTTGGAATAGGATTCGCGGAGGGGGAAAAGAGAGAGAGGGGGCCGGCCACCTTTCCTAGTCCTAATAGGACTAGGGGAAGGGGGAGGCGCGCAGCCCATGTAGGGCTGCCTCTTCTCTTTTCCACTAAGGCCCATCATGGCCCATTTAGCTCCCGGGGGGTTCCGGTAACCTTCCCGGTACTCCGGTAAAATCCCGATTTCACCCGGAACACTTCCGATATCCAAACATAGGCTTCCAATATATCAATCTTTACGTCTCGACCATTTCGAGACTCCTCGTCATGTCCGTGATCACATCCGAGACTCCGAAAAACCTTCGGTACATCAAAATGCATAAACTCATAATACAACTGTCATCGTAACCTTAAGCGTGCGGACCCTACGGGTTCGAGAACAATGTAGACATGACCGAGACACGTCTCCGGTCAATAACCAATAGCGGGACCTGGATGCCCATATTGGCTCCTACATATTCTACGAAGATCTTTATCGGTCAGACCGCATAACAACATACGTTGTTCCCTTTGTCATCGGTATGTTACTTGCCCGAGATTCGATCGTCGGTATCCAATACCTAGTTCAATCTCGTTACCGGCAAGTCTCTTTACTCGTTCTGTAATACATCATCCCGCAACTAACTCATTAGTTGCAATGCTTGCAAGGCTTATGTGATGTGCATTACCGAGAGGGCCCAGAGATACCTCTCCGACAATCGGAGTGAAAAAACCTAATCTCGAAATACGCCAACCCAACATGTACCTTTGGAGACACCTGTAGTACTCCTTTATAATCACCCAGTTACGTTGTGACGTTTGGTAGTACCCAAAGTGTTCCTCTGGTAAACGGGAGTTGCATAATCTCATAGTTACAGGAACATGTATAAGTCATGAAGAAAGCAATAGCAACATACTAAACGATCGGGTGCTAAGCTAATGGAATGGGTCATGTCAATCAGATCATTCTCTTAATGATGTGATCCCGTTAATCAAATAACAACTCATTGTTCATGGTTAGGAAACATAACCATCTTTGATTAACGAGCTAGTCAAGTAGAGGCATACTAGTGACACTTTGTTTGTCTATGTATTCACACATGTATTATGTTTCCGGTTAATACAATTCTAGCATGAATAATAAACCTTTTATCATGATTATAAGGAAATAAATAATAACTTTATTATTGCCTCTAGGGCATATTTCCTTCAGTCTCCCACTTGCACTAGAGTCAATAATCTAGATTACACCGTAATGATTCTAACACCCATGGAGCCTTGGTGCTGATCATGTTTTGCTCGTGGTAGAGGCTTAGTCAACGGGTCTGCAACATTCAGATCCGTATGTATCTTGCAAATCTCTATGTCTCCCACCTGGACTAGATCTCGGATGGAATTGAAGCGTCTCTTGATGTGTTTGGTTCTCTTGTGAAATCTGGATTCCTTTGCCAAGGCAATTGCACCAGTATTGTCATAAAAGATTTTCATTGGACCCGATGCACTAGGTATGACACCTAGATCGGATATGAACTCCTTCATCCAGACTCCTTCGTTCGCTGCTTCCGAAGCAGCTATGTACTCCGCTTCACATGTAGATCCCGCTACGACGCTTTGTTTAGAACTGCACCAACTGATGGCTCCACCGTTTATTGTAAACACGTATCCGATTTGCGATTTAGAATCGTCCGGATCAGTGTCAAAGCTTGCATCAACGTAACCATTTACGACGAGCTCTTTGTCACCTCCATATACGAGAAACATATCCTTAGTCCTTTTCAGGTATTTCAGGATGTTCTTGACCGCTGTCCAGTGATCCACTCCTGGATTACTTTGGTACCTCCCTGCTAGACTTATAGCAAGGCACACATCAGGTCTGGTACACAGCATTGCATACATGATAGATCCTATTGCTGATGCATAGGGAACATCTTTCATATTCTCTCTATCTTCTGCAGTGGTCGAGCATTGAGTCTTACTCAATTTCACACCTTGTAACACAGGCCAGAATCCTTTCTTTGCTTGATCCATTTTGAACTTCTTCAAAATTTTGTCAAGGTATGTTGTTTGTGAAAGTCCAATTAAGCGTTTTGATCTATCTCTATAGATCTTAATGCCTAATATGTAAGCAGCTTCACCGAGGTCTTTCATTGAAAAACTCTTATTCAAGTATCCCTTTATGCTATCCAGAAATTCTATATCATTTCCAATCAGTAATATGTCATCCACATATAATATCATAAATGCTACAGAGCTCCCACTCACTTTCTTGTAAATACAGGCTTCTCCGAAAGTCTGTATAAAACCAAATGCTTTGATCACACTATCAAAGCGTTTATTCCAACTCCGAGAGGCTTGCACCAGTCCATAAATGGATCGCTGGAGCTTGCACACTTTGTTAGCTCCCTTTGGATCGACAAAACCTTCTGGTTGCATCATATACAACTCTTCTTCCAGAAATCCATTCAGGAATGCAGTTTTGACATCCATTTGCCAAATTTCATAATCATAAAATGCGGCAATTGCTAACATGATTCGGACAGACTTAAGCATTGCTACGGGTGAGAAGGTCTCATCGTAGTCAACCCCTTGAACTTGTCGAAAACCTTTTGCGACAAGTCGAGCTTTGTAGACAGTAACATTACCGTCAGCGTCAGTCTTCTTCTTGAAGATCCATTTATTCTCAATTGCTTGCCGATCATCGGGCAAGTCAACCAAAGTCCATACTTTGTTCTCATACATGGATCCCATCTCAGATTTCATGGCTTCAAGCCATTTTGCGGAATCTGGGCTCACCATCGCTTCTTCATAGTTTGTAGGTTCATCATGATCTAGTAGCATGACTTCCAGAACAGGATTACCATACCACTCTGGTGCGGATCTCACTCTGGTTGATCTACGAGGTTCAGTAGTATCTTGATCTGAAGTTTCATGATCATTATCATTAGCTTCCTCACTAACTGGTGTAGGTGTCACTGAAACAGTTTTCTGTGATGTACTACTTTCCAGTAAGGGAGCAGGTACAGTTACCTCGTCAAGTTCTACTTTCCTTCCACTCACTTCTTTCGAGAGAAACTCCTTCTCTAGAAAGTTTCCGAATTTAGCAACAAAAGTCTTGCCTTCGGATCTGTGATAGAAGGTGTATCCAATAGTTTCCTTTGGATATCCTATGAAGACACATTTCTCCGATTTGGGTTCGAGCTTATCAGGTTGAAGCTTTTTCACATAAGCATCGCAGCCCCAAACTTTCAGAAACGACAACTTTGGTTTCTTGCCAAACCACAGTTCATAAGGCGTCGTCTCAACGGATTTTGATGGTGCCCTATTTAACGTGAATGCGGCCGTCTCTAGAGCGTATCCCCAAAACGATAGCGGTAAATCAATAAGAGACATCATAGATCACACCATATCTAGTAAAGTACGATTACGACGTTCAGACACACCATTACGCTGTGGTGTTCCGGGTGGCGTGAGTTGCGAAACTATTCCACAATTTTTCAAATGTACACCAAACTCGTAACTCAAATATTCTCCTCCACGATCAGATCGTAGAAACTTTATTTTCTTGTTACGATGATTTTCAACCTCACTCTGAAATTCCTTGAACTTTTCAAATGTTTCAGACTTATGTTTCATTAAGTAGATATACCCATATCTGCTTAAATCATCTGTGAAGGTGAGAAAATAACGATATCCGCCACGAGCCTCAATATTCATTGGACCACATACATCTGTATGTATGATTTCCAACAAATCTGTTGCTCTCTCCATAGTACCGGAGAACGGTGTTTTGGTCATCTTGCCCATGAGGCACGGTTCGCAAGTACCAAGTGATTCATAATCAAGTGGTTCCAAAAGTCCATCAGAATGGAGTTTCTTCATGCGCTTTACACCGATATGACCTAAACGGCAGTGCCACAAATAAGTTGCACTCTCATTATCAACTCTGCATCTTTTGGCTTCAACATTATGAATATGTGTGTTACTACTATCGAGATTCAACAAGAATAGACCACTCTTCAAGGGTGCATGACCATAAAAGATATTACTCATATAAATAGAACAACAATTATTCTCTGATTTAAATGAATAACCGTCTCGCATCAAACAAGATCCAGATATAATGTTCATGCTTAACGCTGGCACCAAATAACAATTATTTAGGTCTAATACTAATCCCGAAGGTAGATGTAGAGGTAGCGTGCCGACTGCGATCACATCGACTTTGGAACCGTTTCCCACGCGCATCGTCACCTCGTCCTTAACCAATCTTCGCTTAATCCGTAGTCCCTGTTTCGAGTTGCAAATATTAGCAACAGAACCAGTATCAAATACCCAGGTGCTACTGCGAGCATTAGTAAGGTACACATCAATAACATGTATATCACATATACCTTTGTTCACCTTGCCATCCTTCTTATCCGCCAAATACTTGGGGCAGTTCCGCTTCCAGTGACCAGTCTGCTTGCAATAGAAGCACTCAGTTTCAGGCTTAGGTCCAGGTTTGGGTTTCTTCTCTTGAGTAGCAACTTGTTTGCTGTTCTTTTTGAAGTTCCCCTTCTTCTTCCCTTTGCCCTTTTTCTTGAAACTAGTGGTATTGTTGACCATCAACACTTGATGCTCCTTCTTGATTTCTACCTCCGCAGCTTTCAGCATCGCGAAGAGCTCGGGAATAGTCTTGTTCATCCCTTGCATATTATAGTTCATCACGAAGCTCTTGTAGCTTGGTGGCAGTGATTGAAGAATTCTGTCAATGACGCAATCATCTGGAAGATTAACTCCCAATTGAATCAAGTGATTATTATACCCAGACATTTTGAGTATATGCTCACTGACAGAACTGTTCTCCTCCATCTTGCAGCTATAGAACTTATTGGAGACTTCATATCTCTCAATCTGGGCATTTGCTTAAAATATTAACTTCAACTCCTGGAACATCTCATATGCTCCATGACGTTCAAAACGTCGTTGAAGTCCTGATTCTAAGCCGTAAAGCATGGCACACTGAACTATCGAGTAGTCATCAGCTTTGCTCTGCCAGACGTTCATAACATCCGGTGTTGCTCCTGCAGCAGGCCTGGCACCCAGCGGTGCTTCCAGGACATAATTCTTCTGTGCAGCAATGAGGATAATCCTCAAGTTACGGACCCAGTCCGTATAATTGCTACCATCATCTTTCAACTTTGCTTTCTCAAGGAACGCATTAAAATTCAGCGGAACAACAGCACGAGCCATCTATCTACAATCAAACATAAACAAGCAAGATACTAATCAGGTACTAAGTTTCATGATAAATTTAAGTTCAGTTAATCAAATTAATTAAAGAACTCCCACTTAGATAGACATCCCTCTAATCCTCTAAGTGATTACGTGATCCAAATCAACTAAACCATAACCGATCATCACGTGAGATGGAGTAGTTTTCAATGGTGAACATCGTTATGTTGATCATATCTACTATATGATTCACGCTCGACCTTTCGGTCTCCGTGTTCCGAGGCCATATCTGTATATGCTTGGCTCGTCAAGTATAACCTGAGTATTCTGCTTGTGCAACTATTTTGCACCCGTTGTATTTGAACATAGAACCTATCACACCCGATCATCACGTGGTGTCTCAGCATGAATTACTTTCGCAACGGTGCATACTCAGGGAGAACACTTCTTGATAATTTAGTGAGAGATCATCTTATAATGCTACCGTCAATCAAAGCAAGATAAGATGCATAAAAGATAAACATCACATACAATCAATATAAGTGATATGATATGGCCATCATCATCTTGTGCTTGTGATCTCCATCTCCGAAGCACCGTCATGATCACCATCGTCACCGGCGTGACACCTTGATCTCCATCATAGCATCGTTGTCATCTCGCCAAGCTTATGCTTCTACGACTATCACCACCGCTTAGTAATAAGGTAAAGCATTACATCGTGATTGCATTGCATACAATAAAGCGACAACCATATGGCTCCTGCCAGTTGCCGATAACTCGGTTACAAAACATGATCATCTCATACAATAAAATTCAGCATCATGTCTTGACCATATCACATCACAACATGCCCTGCAAAAACAAGTTAGACGTCCTCTACTTTGTTGTTGCAAGTTTTACGTGGCTGCTACAGGCTTAAGCAAGAACCAATCTCACCTACGCATCAAAACCACAATGATAGTTTGTCAAATAGACTCTGTATTAACCTTCGCAAGGACCGGGCGTAGCCACACTTGGTTCAACTAAAGTTGGAGAGACAGTCGCCCGCAAGCCACCTATGTGCAAAGCACGTCGGGGGTACCGGTCTCGCGTAAGCGTACGCGTAATGTTGGTCCGGGTCGTCTCGTCCAACAATGCCGCCGAACCAAAGTATGACATGCTGGTAGGCAGTATGACTTATATCGCTCACAACTCACTTGTGTTCTACTCGTGCATATAACATCAACATAAATAACCTAGGCTCGGATGCCACTGTTGGGTTTCGTAGTAATTTCAAAAAATTTCCTACGCACACGCAAGATCATGTGATGCATAGCAACGAGAGGGGAGAGTGTTGTCTACGTGCCCACGCAGACCGACTGCGGAAGCGTTGACACAACGTAGAGGAAGTAGTCGTACGTCTTCACGATCCAACCGATCAAGCACCGAAACTACGGCACCTCCGAGTTCGAGCACACGTTCAGCTCGATGACGATCCCCGGACTCCGATCCAGCAAAGTGTCGGGGAAGAGTTCCGTCAGCACGACGGCGTGGTGACGATCTTGATGCACTACAGCAGCAGGGCTTCGCCTAAACTCCGCTACAGTATTATCGAGGAATATGGTGGCTGGGGGCACCGCACACGGCTAAGGAATAGATCACGTGGATCAACTTGTGTGTTCTAGGGTGCCTCTGCCTCAGTATATAAAGGACTAGAGGGGGGAGGCTGGCCGGCCAAGGTGTGGCGCGCCAGGAGAGTCCTACTCCCTCTGGGAGTAGGATCCCCCCCCCCCCAATCCTAGTTGGAATAGGATTCGCGGAGGGGGAAAAGAGAGAGAGGGGGCCGGCCACCTTTCCTAGTCCTAATAGGACTAGGGGAAGGGGGAGGCGCGCAGCCCATGTAGGGCTGCCTCTTCTCTTTTCCACTAAGGCCCATCATGGCCCATTTAGCTCCCGGGGGGTTCCGGTAACCTTCCCGGTACTCCGGTAAAATCCCGATTTCACCCGGAACACTTCCGATATCCAAACATAGGCTTCCAATATATCAATCTTTACGTCTCGACCATTTCGAGACTCCTCGTCATGTCCATGATCACATCCGGGACTCCGAACAACCTTCGGTACATCAAAATGCATAAACTCATAATACAACTGTCATCGTAACCTTAAGCGTGCGGACCCTACGGGTTCGAGAACAATGTAGACATGACCGAGACACGTCTCCGGTCAATAACCAATAGCGGGACCTGGATGCCCATATTGGCTCCTACATATTCTACGAAGATCTTTATCGGTCAAACCGCATAGCAACATAC
This sequence comes from Triticum urartu, assembly GCF_056163025.1. Classification (NCBI taxonomy): domain Eukaryota; kingdom Viridiplantae; phylum Streptophyta; class Magnoliopsida; order Poales; family Poaceae; genus Triticum; species Triticum urartu. Next base: position 534,676,770 of record NC_141875.1, read on the forward strand.
GTTGTTCCCTTTGTCATCGGTATGTTACTTTCCCGAGATTCGATCGTCGGTATCCAATACCTAGTTCAATCTCGTTACCGGCAAGTCTCTTTACTCGTTCTGTAATACATCATCCCGCAACTAACTCATTAGTTGCAATGCTTGCAAGGCTTATGTGATGTGCATTACCGAGAGGGCCCAGAGATACCTCTCCGACAATCGGAGTGACAAAACCTAATCTCGAAATACGCCAACCCAACATGTATCTTTGGAGACACCTGTAGTACTCCTTTATAATCAACCAGTTACGTTGTGACGTTTGGTAGTACCCAAAGTGTTCCTCCGGTAAACGGGAGTTGCATAATCTCATAGTTACAGGAACATGTATAAGTCATGAAGAAAGCAATAGCAACATACTAAACGATCGGGTGCTAAGCTAATGGAATGGGTCATGTCAATCAGATCATTCTCTTAATGATGTGATCCCGTTAATCAAATAACAACTCATTGTTCATGGTTAGGAAACATAACCATCTTTGATTAACGAGCTAGTCAAGTAGAGGCATACTAGTGACACTTTGTTCGTCTATGTATTCACACATGTATTATGTTTCCGGTTAATACAATTCTAGCATGAATAATAAACCTTTTATCATGATTATAAGGAAATAAATAATAACTTTATTATCGCCTCTAGGGCATATTTCCTTCAGGCTGGCCGGCCAAGAGGTGGCGCGCCAGGAGGAGTCCTACTCCTTCCGGGAGTAGGACTCCCCCCCTTTCCTAGTTGGAATAGGATTCGCGGAGGGGGGAAAAGAGGAGAGAGAGGAGGAAGGGGGGCCGGCCCCCTCTCCTTGTCCTATTCGGACCAAAGGGGGGGAGGGGTGCGCGGCCCATCTCTGGCCACCTCTCCTCTCTTCCACTAAGGCCCACTAAGGCCCATATACCTCCCGGGGGGTTCCGGTAACCTCCCGGTACTCCGGTAAAATCCCGATTTCACCCGGAACACTTCCGATATCCAAACATAGGCTTCCAATATATCAATCTTTATGTCTCGACCATTTCGAGACTCCTCGTCATGTCCGTGATCACATCCGGGACTCCGAACAACCTTCGGTACATCAAAATGCATAAACTCATAATATAACTGTCATCGTAACCTTAAGCGTGCGGACCCTACGGGTTCGAGAACAATGTAGACATGACCGAGACACGTCTCTGGTCAATAACTAATAGCGGAACCTAGATGCGCATATTGGCTCCTACATATTCTACGAAGATCTTTTATCGGTCAGACCGCATAACAACATACGTTGTTCCCTTTGTCATCGGTATGTTACTTGCCCGAGATTCGATCGTCGGTATCCCATACCTAGTTCAATCTCGTTACCGGCAAGTCTCTTTACTCATTCCGTAATACATCATCCCGCAACTAACTCATTAGTTGCAATGCTTGCAAGGCTTAAGTGATGTGCATTACCGAGAGGGCCCAGAGATACCTCTCTGACAATCGGAGTGACAAATCCTAATCTCAAAATACGCCAACCCAACATGTACCTTTGGAGACACCTGTAGAGCTCCTTTATAATCACCCAGTTACGTTGTGACGTTTGGTAGCACACAAAGTGTTCCTCCGGCAAACGGGAGTTGCATAATCTCATAGTCATAGGAACATGTATAAGTCATGAAGAAAGCAATAGCAACATACTAAACGATCGGGTGCTAAGCTAATGGAATGGGTCATGTCAATCAGATCATTCACCTAATGATGTGATCCCGTTAATCAAATAACAACTCTTTGTCCATGGTTAGGAAACATAACCATCTTTGATTAACGAGCTAGTCAAGTAGAGGCATACTAGTGACACTCTGTTTGTCTATGTATTCACACATGTATTATGTTTCCGGTTAATACAATTCAAGCATGAATAATAAACATTTATCATGATATAAGGAAATAAATAATAACTTTATTATTGCCTCTAGGGCATATTTCCTTCAGCGACTACCTCACGCGTTGGGCCGAGCTCCGGAACTCCTGCGAGGGCGTGCACGAGGTGCAGGCCATCGAGTACTTCACAGCCGGGTGCCGAGAATGCACCCTCCTCAAGCACAAGCTCCTCTGTGACGAGCCAGAAACCCTCGACGAGCTGCTGATCATAGCGGACAAGTACACTACGGCCGACTCCTCCATGAAGGCAGAAATTCAAATCAGCACGACTGGCAAAGTAGCTCCTCAGGCTCCAAGAACTCCGGCGGCAGACGCCGGCCGGCGACAACAGCAGGGCGACAACAAGCGCAGGGCCCCGCAGCCGGCTTCCGGCAGCCGGCAGGTCGCGACCGTTGAAGCCCAGTAGCCAGAAGAGCAGCCTCCGCCCAAGCGACAGAAAGGCGGCAAGCCGAACTGGTTGCCGGCCTTCTCCTATGAGCAGACCTTGGATGGACCTTGCTAGTTCCACAGCGGCGCGAAGATGTCGAATCACACCATCCGGAAGTGCCACTGGCTCACCAGGATCGCCAAGGGAGACGGCCTCCTGCCACCCCCGCCTGCTGGGCAGCCGCCTCCGCCTCCGCCCCAGCAGCCGGCAGTCAGGCCAGTCGGCGCAGTACAAGACGAATACCCTGAAGAGCATGGAGCCTATGTGGTGTTCACCAGTGTGGCTGATGATCGATGCAGCAGGCGGCTGCAGTGACAAGAGGTGAACGCAGTAGCCTCAGAGACGCCAGAGTTCATGCACTGGTCTGAGAAGCCCATCAGCTGGAGCAGGGCTGACCACCCAGAAGTGATGCCGAGTCCAGGCTCCTACGCCTTGGTCCTGGACACCACCTTTGCCACGGACAAACGGGCCACGCGTTTCTCGTGAGTTCTGATAGACGGGGCAACAACATCAATATCCTGTACAAGGACACCATGGAGAAGTTAGGAATCAAGCAAAGACAGCTTCAGAACAGCCGGATTGTGTTCCACGGCATTGTTCCCGGGCTTTCCTGCTCACCAATCGGCAAGATCCTGATTGACGTCCTCTTTGGGGACAAAGATCACTTCCGAAGAGAGTCTGTTTGGTTTGAGGTGGTGGACCTTGAGAGCCCGTACCATGCGCTGCGTGGCCGACCCGCCTTGGCCAAGTTCATGGTGGTCCCCCACTACGCCTACCTCAAGATGAAGATGCCTAGTTCCAGGGGAATTCTGACTGTGGCCGGCGACTACCGGAAGTCGTTCGCTTGCGCGGCCGAGAGCAGTCGGCTGGCCGAGTCCCTGGTGATCGCAGCCGAGAAGCGACTCCTTGAACGAGTTGTGGCGATGGCCGGCAAGTAGCCGGAGATATCGCCCGACCCAAAGGAGTCGGAAGCCGAAGGTTCGTTCAAGCCGGCCAAAGAGACAAAGAAGATACCCTTGGATCCGGAGCACCCAGAGTGGTACGCCGTCGTAGGTGCAAACCTCGACAGCAAATAGGAAGGCGAGCTTGTCGATTTCCTCCGTGAGAATCGGGACATCTTCGCATGGTCTCCCAAAGACATGCCAGGTGTACCGACAGATTTCGCCGAGCACAAGTTACATGTCCGATCTGATGCAAAGCCAGTCAGGCAGCCCCTGCGCCGCTTATCAGAAGAAAAGAGAAGAGTTGTCGGAGAGGAGATAGCCCGACTCCTAGCAGCCGGCTTCATTATGGAAGTTTTCTTCCCAGAGTGGCTGGCAAATCCGGTCCTGGTGCTAAAGAAGAACAATCAATGGTGAATGTGTATTGACTACACGAGCCTCAACAAGGCCTGCCCCAAGGACCCATTTGCTCTACCAAGAATTGACCAGGTGATAGACTCCACAGCCAGATGCGAGTTGTTGAGTTTCTTGGATGCATACTCAGGATATCACCAGATCAAGCTGAACCCGGCTGACAGATTGAAGACCGCCTTCATCACGCCGTTTGGAGCATTCTGCTACCTCACCATGACGATTCGTCTTAAGGAATGCCGGCGCCACCTTTCAGCGTTGCATGCAGAAGTGCCTCCTCAAGCACCTCGGCAGGAACGCCCACGTCTACGTAGATGACGTGGTGGTGAAGACGGAAAAGTGTGGAACACTGTTGGAAGACCTCAAGGAGACCTTTGAGAACCTACGCCGGTTCCAGATCAAGCTCAACCCCGAGAAGTGTGTCTTCGGAGTACCAGCTGGCCAGCTGCTAGGTTTCCTGGTCTTTGAACGCGGCATATAATGTAACCCAGTAAAAATCAAGGCCATCGAGAGAATGGAGGTACCCAGCCGACTGCTGGATGTGCAGAAGTTCACTGGCTGCTTAGCATCCATCAGCCGATTCATCAGTCGGCTGGGCGAGAAACCTCTCCCCTTATACCAACTCATGAAGAAGACCACTTTTTTCGAGTGGAACCATAAGGCGGACGAAGCTTTTCACCAGTTGAAGAAGATGCTGACTACTCCACCCGTCCTGGCGGCTCCGACTCCTAAGGAACCTATGCTCCTGTACATCGCTGCCACCAGCCGGGTAGTCAGCACAGTCATGGTAGTAGAGCGCAAGGAGGAAGGCAAGGCGCTGCCTGTCCAGAGACCAGTATATTACCTGAGCGAGGTACTGTCGACCTCCAAGCAGAACTACCCCCACTACCAGAAGATGTACTATGGCGTACACTTTGCTGCCAAGAAATTGAAGCCTTATTTTCAAGAGCATCCAATCACGGTGGTCTGCACGGCTCCACTTGCCGAGATCATCGGTAGCCGAGACGCTTCTGGTCGACAAGCTCAAGTATGCACTGCAAATCCATTTTGCCGCCTCCAACAACGTTGCCGAGTACGAGGCGCTCATTCACGGGCTCCGGCTTGCCAAAGAACTTGGCATCCACCGAATCTTGTGTTATGGCGACTCGGACTTAGTGGTCCAGCAGTCATCTGGCGACTGGGACGCGAAAGATGCAAACATGGCGAGCTACCATTTCCTCGTGCAGACTCAGCAGGTATTTCGAAGGGTGCGAGTTCCTCCATGTGCCAAGAAACGACAACGACCAAGCAGACGCCTTGGCATGAATCGGCTCTACCCGCCAAGCAATACCATCTGGCGTCGCCCTTCAACGCCTCCTCAAGCCGTCTGTCAAGCCTTCACCAGAATCAGACTCCATTTTTGTGCCGGCTCCTCCCGAAAATGGCGGATCCGACTCCAGAGCTCCAGCAGACGGAACGGGGACTTTGGCGGATGACTCCAAAGCCGCCACAGTCGAGCCCGGCCGGGGACTGCGGTGGCGGACGCGAAGATTCCAGAACTCGGCCCAAGAACCGCGCCAGTCGGCCTGGGGACTTCATCAACCCAACAAGCAGCTGTTGACTCCAACCCGCCGCCTCCCAGCCCAGCCGCCCTCGTCCAAGTCGCAGTTCTGGTAGTCGAAGAAATAGCAGCACCCTCATGGGCCCAGCCCATCCTCAAATTCCTGGTGAACAAAGAGCTACCAACTAACGAGACCTCAGCTCGGCAACTACAATGCCGGGCGACAGCCTATACCATAATCAACAGAGAGCTGGTCAGGCGCAGCATCACTGGTGTCTACCAGCGCTGCGTAGAGTCAGAGCAAGGCCAGGCGATTCTCAAAGACATCCATCAAGGCGAATGCGGCCACCATGCGGCTTCAAGAGCACTCATCGCCAAAGCCTTTCAGCACGGTTTCTTCTGGCCGACTGCCTTGGAAGAGGCCAAGGAGTTGGTCCAAAAATGCAAAGGATGCCAGAAGTTCAGCTCCAAGCCGCACCAGTCGGCTTCTGCGCTCAAGACCATCCCCATTGCCTGGCCTTTCGCAGTTTGGGGTCTAGACATGGTGGGACCATTCAAGACATCACAAGGTGGTTTAACTCACCTACTTGTCGCAGTGGACAAGTTCACCAAGTGGGTGGAAGCGAAGCCAATTAAGAAACTGAATGGTCCGACTGCCGTGACCTTCATCACCGATATCACAATTCAGTACGGCATACCACACAGCATCATCACCGACAACGGCACAAATTTTGCCAAAGGCGCCTTGGCCCGTTTTTGCGCAACACAGGGCATCCGACTGGACCTAGCGTCCGTCGCCCATCCGTAGTCAAACGGCCAAGTGGAGCGAGCAAACGGCCTCATCCTGTCCGGCATCAAGCCTCAGTTGATCGAGCCTCTGGACCGCTCGGTTGGCTGCTGGCTCGACGAGCTGCCAGCCGTCCTCTGGAGTCTGCGCACGACTCCAAACAAGTCAACCGGCTTCACGCCCTTCTTCCTCGTCTACGGTGCCGAAGCCGTCATCCCAACGGACATAGAGTTTGACTCCCCACGAGTCACCATGTACACCGAGGAGGAAGCAGAAGAAGCACGACAAGACGGCGTCGATCTGCTGGAAGAGGGCCGGCTGTTGGCACTCAGCCAGTCCAGCATCTACCAACAGAGCCTGCGCCGATACCACAACAGGAAGGTCAGGCCGAGATCTTTCCAAGAAGGCGACCTTGTGCACCGGCTGATCCAGCGAACAGCCGGCCAGCACAAGCTGTCAGCGCCTTGGGAAGGCCCTTTCATCATCAGCAAAGTATTGGGCAACGATTCCTAGTACCTGGTCGACGCTCAGAAGCCCCGATCACGCAAGAGGGACGACTCCGGCAAGGAGACAGAGCGGCCATGGAATGCAAATCTCCTCCAAAGATTTTACAGTTGATGCAGTATGTACCACGCTACCTTTTGTATTAAAGTACCAAGACTTCGGGCCCCCTGAGACGAGCTAGGGGACTGCCCTCTTTTGTCTGTATGATAAAAATTATGCCTACAAGTAACATGTTACTCTTTGTCATGTTGTTTGGCACCGGGCTCGACAAGTCGACCCGGGGACTTGCTGCCTTGCACTATGAAATGCTTCCTGCAGCCGGACAAGTAGTGTGTAGACGCCTAAACCGTCTCCTGTCAGAAGCCGCAGCTCGCAGAGCGACTGTACGGTGGGCAGCAGTAAGGTAGAATGGGCACTCGCATGAAAAACGGCTAAGGACTCAAAGCATAAAACATAGCTCAAGATGGCTTCCAGCCTTTCTCGCAAACCGACTCTCGGATAGTCGGATTGTCGTCTTCTATCCAACTTGCTCAAACAATCTTGAAATCGGCTAAGTACTTGCTTTCCCAAAGTAGCCTAGCACTTGATCCAGCAACAGTCCGCAGTGCGGCTGTCCGATTGGCAAGGCAGGCAACTAAGAGAAAGCGGCAAAGGAAAAAAGCCAAAAGAACAATGAGCAAGAAAAGATATATATATATATATATATATATATATATATTTACATAACATAGGCCCTTGGCCGAATTGTCGAGTAGAGGTTCAAAATACACCCCGCGGGTGGAATTATGCGAATTAACAAGTTCTTCAAAGACTACTGAAGCAGATAAAATAAAAGATACATCGGCAGCTCAGGAGGCAGCAGACGGATTCGGAGGGTCGGAGGAGGCGCCAGCGTCAGGCGTCGGGGCAGCCGGCTGGCTAGTCTCGGCTTGATCACCTCCGGCGGCAGTTGACTCGGTCGCACGCGGCTCATTGCTGGAGGCGCGGTCGGGCTGAGGCTGGCCATCTGCTCCGTCTTCTGGTGCCTCCGCCTCGCCTCCATCCTCCGCTTCGTCCTCCTCCTCGACGCTGGAGCCAATCATCTCCGCCGAGTCCTCGCCGTAGTCTGGGTTCATCCCAAACCACTCCGGCGGTACCTCCTCGCCGTCTTCAGACCGCTCGGGGACGAAGATGCTGGTGTCGGTGTACTCGGCGATCGCCGCAGCATGTTTGACGAGGGCGTCTTCCGCAGCCGCCAGCTCCGGCTGGGCCTCCGACCGAAGCATGGCCAACCGGTCTAGATCCAGCCCTGGGTACCACGCCTTGACGAACTCCAAGGCCCGGCGCGCTCCAGCCCGGGCCGAAGAGCCCTTTCAGGCCTCAAGACGACCAGCCGCGATCTCCAGCCAGTTGGCCGTCAGACTGGGGGTGCGCGGAGCCTGCATATCCGGCCAAAGGGCAGCAATCGCCTGGGCACCGACGCGCTGGAGCCGGCGCAGCATCCGGTGAGCTGGCCAGAGGTGAGCCTCGATGCTCAGGACGTGCTCGTCAAGAGTTCGGGGGGCATCGGCGGCAATCTCTGCCCCTCCGCTCTCCGACCTTCACGATCAGCCTCGATGGCTTGGATGGCGGCCTGCGACTGCCCAGGGAAGAAGTCTGCACAGACACGAAGAAACAAAGAAGCAAGTCAAAAACCAGGAGTCGGCACGATCTAAGTCGGCAGCTCGAAGAAAGAAAATAAAGAGGCTCACCATCAACGATGTCTTCAATCTCGTGGAAGCCAGAGGATAGCAGCGCCTCCTTGTCAGACCAGGAGGAGCGCTCGCTCGCGAACTCGGCCAAGAGGGCGGCCTCCGTCTCCTCCGCCTCCCTCTGCGACTTCACAAGCAGCTCCTTCTGCTCTGCCAACTGAGTGGCCAGCAGATCGCGCTCTGTGGCGAGCTTGCTGCACTCCTCCCTTTTGGCGCGCAGGGCGGAGTTGGCTTCGCTCAGCTGCTGTTGAAGAGCAGCGTTGGCTCCTGAAGGAAAGGAAGAAAGATAACAGTCGTCAATAAAGTAGGTCGCCGGGGAGATCCGTCCCGACTGCTCAGCAGTCGGCCCGAATCTCGGGGACTACAACCCGCGGGTGCGCTAGCGCGCCCCCGCAGAAAAAAGGGGGACTTACTCCGGCTCTCCGCCAAGTCGGCGGTCCGCTTGCCCAACTCTTCAACGTTACGGTTGAAGGCAGTGACGCGGAGGTTGTGGTAATCCTGCGACAAGCATTTCAGACAAAGTTAATACCCAGAAGTTCATCAATTGGAGTTCTGGGCCGCCTGCTCAGCAGCCGGCCCGAAACTCGGGGACTACACCCAGTGGGTGCGCTGGCGCGCCCCCACAGAGAGGAGCAAGAAAACAAAGACCAAAGGGAAAAAACACACCCGGACGGCTGCCCGCGACGCTAGGAACGCCTTGGTGCAACTCTGGAGAGCGTCTCCCTCAGCACGGAGCTTCGCCTGGACATCCAGGAGCGCCCGGTTCAGCGGCCCTGTGCCGCCTCCTCGCACCCACCCAACAGGTGCGGCGCTCGTCGCTTCGGCATCTGGGGCCACCGAGCTGGCGGTGCCGGCTTCCAGGGGGCGGGGTGCCGAAGTTGCCTTCTCCAGACGACGGCGCGATGGCGAGCCAACTTGGAGGAGTAGCCTCGCCACGACCTCGTCTTCGGTCGGCGGCACCGGAGGGTCCGCTGGCTGCTCACCTTGCACGCCTTCAGACGGCGGCGGAACGTGCGCGTCCGGAGTAGAGGGGTCGCCGCCTTCCCTCTCCTCGACGAGGTTCTCCCCGCCGGCTTCTCCAGTTGGCCCCGTGAACTCCGGAGGCGGCGGCGCAGAGTTCAGCAGGGTGACAAGCAAGGCCGACTGGCGGTGTGTGGCTTCCTCAGCCTGCTGCTTCACCATGGCGGCGGTTTCGGCCGCCGCTAGTTTTTTCTTAGCGGAGGCCTCCGCCCTGTCGGCCTCCGCCTTCTCCAGGCAGAGGGCCTCTTCTTCGTTGCGCCTCTCCTGCGCATTCCGCTCCGACGCCTTCCGGAGGTCAGCAGCAGGGTCAATCCGCCGAGTGGTGGCGGACGTCTCCGCTGACCCCATGACGGAGGCGGCAGCGACCCGCTCAAGAGAGAGGGGAGCCCTGAAGAAAGAGGGGCAAGCAGAGACTCAGAACAAATCACGAAGAAAGAATAAAACTTTGAAGACAGAATACTTACGCGGAGACCAACGACGGCTTCTTCACTTCCTTACGGAAGCGGAGGGCCTTCGCGGCTGCCTCGTTCCGCCGGGTCGCCGCAGCCGAGCCCTTGGGCTTCTTCGGCCGACTGCCGAACAAGGTCGGCACGGCCCTGCGCTTCTTCCCGCCGCCTGGAGCGCCTGGCGCAGTAGAAGAGCCCGCGCCAGGCTGGCTGGCTCCTGGCCGATGGCGAGGGGCGACTTCTCCCTCGGCGTTGTCTTCAGGCCAGTCGGCGAAGGTAGCCGAGGGCCTGAAGTCGCCTGCTGTCCCTCCTCCTCCCTCGGCGTCGTCTTCCAGAGCCGCCGCCCCTAGGTCGGGGTCGTTGATGTCGCTCTCCGCCCGGTCGGCGAGGAACTCACGGGCCGGCCCCGAGGTGCCGGCTGGTGGATGAAGAAGAGGATTCTAACCAAAGACGACTGGTCAAAACAAAACTCGGCAAGAAGAAGACAATCTAAAGAAAGAAAAGAAAGGCGATTCACCACGGGCGGGGGGTTGGCGCGGGAGTACGGCTCCTTGCCGAATCGCCAGTCCTCCAGGAGCCTGCTGTCCGAGAGGTAGTTCACCATGAAGGCCACCTCTTCGTGAGGCATGTCCTTGGTGCACATCCGACTCGGGTCGCGGTGCCCGCTCATCTGGCATATCATGTGAGGGCGGCCTTGGAGTGGGAGAACTCAGCGCGAGACGAAGGCGGCCAGCAGGTCCGGACCAGTCAGACCCTCCGACTGCGTCAGCACTCGGAGTCGCGTGATGGCGCCGGTTCCCACAGGCGTCAGCGACCTGGCCCGGTACGACCAGTTGGGCGGTCTCCCAGCCGGCGGGCCGGCTTCGAAAGCCGGCAGATTAACCCAGTCGCCCCTCGTGGCGACGTTCCTGACGTAGAAGTAGGACCTCTGCCACATCTTCACCGACTTTATCAGCGAGATGGAGGGGAAGGGGTTGTCGGCTCCTGACCTTCGCACGACGATGAAGGCGCCGCATTGAGCCGGCACGCCCACGACCTGGGTGCCGAGCTTGGAGAAGAAGAACTCCCCCCAGAGCTCAAGGGTGGGGAGGACTCTGAGAAAGCCTTCGCACAAGGCCACGAAGGCGGACAGCAGCACCACTGTGTTGGGGGTGAGGTGGTGCGGCTGGAGGCCATAGAACTCCAAGAAAGACCAGAAGAAGCTGCTCGCCGGCAGCCCCAGCCCGCGCAGGCAGCGCGAGCAGAAGATGACCCGCTCACCCTCCTGTGGGGCGGGGGAAATCTCCCCCTCCGGCGCAAGACGCACCTGCACGCGATCCTCGCTGGGAAGCCGACGGGTCCGGCGGAGGAACTCAATGTGGTCTTCATGAACCTCGGAACCGTCCTAGGTGCCGAAACGCACTGGGGGAGGCGCGGCAGCGGAGGAAGAACTCATCGCGAGCTATCGCCGCAGCGTTCGCCGGAGCTTGGGTGTGCGGCGGAGCGAAGAAGATGAGAGGAAGGAGGAGTGCGAGGAGTGGCAAGGAGGAAGAGAGTGAGGAGTAGTGGGAAGGAGGGGCGCGCGTGCCCCCCCTCTTCCCCCTACTTATAGCCCTGTGGGTTGCGAAGCCGAGGGGGCGGACGTGGGGATTTACTGCGCCCACAACCCCACGACCCCCATGATCCACGTAAAGTTACTGCGTGCAGTAACTCCACGGGAATCCCAACCATCCACCGGGGCCGCAGCGGATCCGCTCGGGCGCCAAGGCGCGGTAGTGGCGGGCCCCGCCTGTGGGCCTGTCCCATCGCACGCGTGGGCTGGCAGGACGGCCTAGCCACGTGCCCTCGCGTGACAGGCCAAGAACGGGCAGCGGCCTGGAGGCTAAGCTAGCACGCCACTTAAAATCCCGCCTCGACGTTCGAGATACCAAGCAAGTCGAAATTGAGTGAAGTCCGAGTTAAGCAAGTCTGACTCCTTCTAGACGGCCCGGCAGAAGTCAATCAAGACCATGTGTTGAGCACTCGGAAAGAGAAACTGCTGAGGCTTCTCAGCCGATCGTCCGTGGCGCCTCACCAGCTTCGGGGACTACTATCGGAGTAATGGGCCATGGGTAGGCCAACCCGAGTCCCATAACCTTTCAAGACATCGGGGCAGGCTGCGCCCCTCAAGACCCCAGGGCGAAGAGCCGTCTCCTGAGGAGTCGACGGCAGGGCGGCCGACTGCCCGCTCACGACCGAGTTCTAGGGACGACTTCCAGAGAAGCCAGCTTGGGGGAGTCGGCCGGCGACTCCAGCAAACCCATGACCTCATCAAAGGGGATGGGCAGAGGCGTGGCTACAGTGAAGCCCACTCCCGCCCCTTACCAAGGGCAGGCATGGCCACAGCACGCCGTACCCGGGAAGATCTCCGTGCGGCGTGGCATTGTTGCCCGGCCGGCCCTGACATCAGCACCACAGTACCAAGTCCTGTGCCCACGACGGCTTGTCTGTACGGCCTGGAGGCAGCGGGGCCCACCAGTCAGCGAGACCTCGGGAGACGGCGGGAGAACCGCCAGTCGGACCCGTCGGGAGTCAGCCCGGGGGAGTCGGCCGAGCCCTCCCCCGGGGCCCACGCGCCATTAATCAAGATGAGATGGGGAGTGGCCACAGTGATCGCCCGCCAGGCGGCGGGGCTGTTGCCACGACCCCATGACCAAGCCTGCGTCATCAGAAGCACGGCTACAGTAATCAGCGGCCGACAAGACCCGCCTGCAGCGGACGCGGCCTGTCGGCTCCGTACCAGACCAGTTGGCGGGCCCCAGCAGTCGGCGGAGAAGTCGGAGGACGGAGGCACTAACGGCTGGGCCCGCGCCCAGCCGAATTACCATTGTACCCCTAGGGGGTAGGCCTATATAAACCCCCCAGGGCACCCATGCAAGGGGGTTGGATACCAGTAATTCTAGACCATACCGGATAGAAGGAGAGAGCTAGCCTTGCCCTCTTCTACCACCAGAAACAGCTCAAGGAGCAACCGTGTAAAACTTGGCCATAGTGATCATGCGGAGACCCCGCAGAGCAGCACTAGGGGTATTATCTCCCCGGAGAGCCCCGAAACTGGGTAAGATTCGCCGGCGTGCATGTCTTCGCCTCATCCCCTTTCCAGGCACCGGCGACGTTCTACTCACCCCCACCACGATAAGCCATCCGTTGGCATATGTCGCACCAAACCCCCGACACAAACGAAGTCCAAACGAAATGAAACCTTCGGGAACATGATTTTCTCAACAAACGTGATCCAGGAGATTTGGAGTGGGCGTCAAGAAACAATTGAGGAGGCCACTAGGCAGGGGGGCGCCTACCCCCTGGGCGTGCCCTCCACCCTCGTTGGCCCCTCGTTGCTCCACCAACCTACTTATTCCTCCTATATAAGTCCACGTACCCCGCAAACATCCATGAGCACCACGAAAACCTAATTCCACCGCCACAACCTTCTGTACCCAAGAGATCCCATCTTGGGGCCTTTTTCGGAGCTCCACCGGAGGGGGCATTGATCACGGAGGGCCTCTACATCAACTCCATGGCCTCTCCGGTGATGTGTGAGTGGTTTACTTGAGAACTTCGGGTCCATAGCTAGTAGCTAGATGGCTTCTTCTCTCTCTTTGGATCTCAATACAAAGTTCTCCTCGATCTTCTTGGAGATCTATTTGATGTAATCTTCTTTTGCGGTGTGTTTGTCGAGATCCGATGAATTGTGGGTTTATGATCAAGTTTATCTATGAACAATATTTGATGCTTCTTTGAATTATTTTATGTATGATTGGTTATCTTTGCAAGTCTCTTCGAATTATCAGTTTGGTTTGGCCTACTAGATTGATCTTTCTTGCAATGGGAGAAGTGCTTAGCTTTGGGTTCAATCTTGCAATGCTCGATCCCAGTGACAGTAGGGGAAACGACACGTATTGTATTGTTTCCATCGAGGATAAAAAGATGGGGTTTATATCATATTGCATGAGTTTATCCCTCTACTTCATGTCATCTTTCTTAAGGCGTTACTCTGTTCTTATGAACTTAATACTCTAGATGCATGTTGGATAGCGGTCGATGTGTGGAGTAATAGTAGTAGATGCAGAATCGTTTCGGTCTACTTGTTACGGACGTGATGCCTATATACATGATCATACCTAGATATTCTCATAACTATGCTCAATTCTATCAATTGCTCGACAGTAATTCGTTTACCCACTGTAATACTTATGCTCTTGAGAGAAGCCACTAGTGAAACCTATGGCCCCCGGGTCTATCTTCCATCATATTAATCTTCCAACACTTAGTTATTTCTATTGCCGTTTATTTTACTTTGCATCTTTATTTCTATTTATCATAAAAATACCAAAAATATTATCTTATCATATCTACCAGATCTCACTCTCGTAAGTGACCGTGAAGGGATTGACAACCCCTTTATCGCGTTGGTTGCGAGGTTCTTATTTTTTTGTGTAGGTGCATAGGACTCGAGCGTGATCTCCTACTAGATTGATACCTTAGTTCTCAAAAACTGAGGAAAATACTTACACTACTTTACTGCATCACTCTTTCGTCTTTAAGGAAAAACCAAGAGGTAGCACGTGCTTCTATATGCAGGCTCGGCAAACGAAAGCCTAGCAGAGCATGAATGGGCCGCATGTATCTCTACACTTTATAAAAAATCCAATCGATTTGTTTATTTTTCCGGTTGGTCATTTGTTTTTCCTCTGGTTCTAGAAAAAAACTGAACTCATGCTATTTGTGTCTTCCCGAGGTCCTGTATTCATGAGCATGCAAGCACCCATGAAAAAATTAGCCATACACAAATTCTAAAAATCCTTTAAAAGGAGGGGTGGACCAGAAGTTAAAATCACATGTTGATATGATCGTTTCTCCGTTAAAAAAACATCGGCACCGACCAAGTGCAGCAAAACCGGAGACTGAAGATGTGGTTTTAAGTGTCAAAGCTTAGCATGGAAATCCACACTCTACATATAAATCAAAAGTAAAATTATCAAATTAACCTAGAATTAAAAGAACATATATATGACACAGTGATAAATAGACATACATTCAAGTAAATAGATTGATCTCTAAGTGAAAGGAAACACACATGAACATTATATTTAACCATGTTTTCAACAGCAGCCTAGTCCCAAGGCAAAAGACCATATTGTCATAGTTAATACAATACTGTTTACAGAACCGATATATTTACAATCCTACTAATAAAAAGGTTCATTATCAAAAGATCTAGAGATCATCCAGGAGACCGAAAATCAGCTCTAGGGAACATCCACACTGATCTCATAAGAAGTTCCTTGCGTGCATCACTTCATGATGGCGTAAGCAAATCTATCATAGAAAGGTTCGATTTGACGGGCTCAAAGGACTCGATAGCATCAACATGGAACGCCGGCCACCTTCCAAAGAAACTTTCAGGCGATGCACGAACAACAAACTTACATCTCATGGAAAGGAGACCACTGAGTTCAGGCGGGGTTTTCCTTAGCATTGAGGCCACTACATGAACATTGGGAATAGCAGGGCCATGCGAGTGCTGTTGCGAAGGACCTGACTAGCAGATCGACCGATGATTTGTTGAGCCCTTGTGCCAAACAATTCAAATTCAGCCTCTCCACTTCGATCTTTCGCAAGGACAAACAATGTGTACCTCAACATTAACATAGATGAAATGAGCAGGGAGAGCAAATGACCATTGATTGATATAACATTGAATTGTTCTCATCCAATTGTAGCGCTGGTGCATGAACAAGACCGACGAGAGCACATATAAACATCTGGCTGGGTAAGCGATGTTGTAGCTGGCATGGATATGTGATGGCAGTCTGCACAGAAGGTAGCCCACCATTTTTTCAAATGTGAAACCCTGGTAATCACCACATTGCATCGGAAGGTTCCCGCCTGAGAAGTCAAGCATCACAGTGCATAATCAATCTATCTGTAAATATATAAATAGCAAGCACTATGGGCAGACTGCCAAAACTGCATGGTGTTACAATGGTACCTCCTTTTGGTATAAGTTGATGTTTATGAGGTGGGTCAATAACACCATTGGATGCACATCGGCATGTTGGACCTGGAGAATAATCTTCGACGGTGCAGGAAGATGCTCAATGGCAGGGAAGATGACTGGGAGCCTAAGAAGCAGAGAGAATACAATACTTGAGTACAAAATAGAGAAAACAAACGCCGTATGAATAGACCGTGGCCCTCACCTGCTCCTAAATATGTTTATATCTGGTATATCATGGTTAACATATCATTTGCAAGCACATCCACCAGATAATTCCTTGGACCCTAGCTCATGACAAATAGTAATACCATTAAATAAATCGAAAAAATTCTTCACAATTGTAAATTGTGTAAATTGGATCATCAACGACGCATCAACGGGGTTCATGATGAAGACATCACGCTGAAACGACTGAACTCATACACCACGCCTTCATGCAGCATATCAATATAAGTGACAAGAAAATCTGTCGGAACAACTGCATAGCCATGGTTACCCTATAACAGTTTCGTGCTGCATCAGACATAGACTAACACAAAACAAAAGCGATACATTTCTAAAGAGTCCTGGATCGCACATGAGCGCCGATGAGGATCATGTGCAGAAGCTTGACAAGTCCATTCTCTAAACCACCACGGTAATGCCATAGGCGAGACACACGGGCGCAAACGGTCTGTTTGTCCCAACCAGCACGCAGATCGGACAGAGCCAGACAATACATCTAGCAAGAGCAACAACAAGAGGGCAGCAATTAGATCACAGATGCCATAGCAAGACAAGAATCAATACATTGTTGCTCTAGATCGACATAAATCAAAAGTTCTTCAAGGCAATCCCTAACAAAACTAATAATGCAAGGAACACACCAACAACAGAAGAGAGAAGCAAGACCACGAAGCAAACAAGTTGGATACATCGTCCGAGGACATCGACCTAGACAAGCGGATCGAAAGCAGAAGAAACTCACCAGGAGGGTGAGAAGGTGAAACCCTAGAGGCGGCGCTGACTGGAAAGGGGAAACTGAGTTGGAGATCCACCAAAGGAAACAAATGTAGATGGACACTGGACAGGCGGTAAATGCACAGGCGGGCCGAAATGTGAAGCCCACGGTAGGGGAAGGCCTTTTATTGGCCCAACGGCAAAATACAAAGGCAATAACAGGTGGACCGCGAGAATTTCCTTTTTCTTTGGGCTCTTAAAAAGATGTTGTAAAAAGCATCATATATTTTTGATCAAAATGACTCTTCTCCTTTGCTAGCCAGGACACTCGCTAAAGATACGAATCAGAATGTGCATTAGGAATCGGATAACCAAAGTTTCGGTGAGAGTCCAGAAACATGTCCATGCAAGATAAGAAATGAAGTAAATATAATCCACATGATAACGGGATGCTAACAATCTCCCATATCAAATGGCTCATTGACCAGAGCAATGTACAAATTTCAGCAGATAGAACTGAAATTCGAGGTAAATCAAGTTTAACAAAACCGAAGAAGCAAGCCAAAAGTAAACGAATAAGTGCAACACATGTAAATGCAAATTTAAAGAAGAACATCAACATTGATTAGGTTCAACGATTCATAGGAAGTTGGGTTACAACACAGGGGAACAGCCATGTGATCATAGTGTATCAATAGCCCATACATTTACAAAGGTAGGAACCCTCGCATAAGCACTCGCTAGTCTCTACACACGGAGGTCGTCGTGTCCGAAACTGAAACAACAGAGCTTGAAGTGCTTCGAAAGGTATGCCCAGGCACTCAACTTAGTTCACTTTGCGGCATCGAGTCCAGGGCATGCATGGATACATCAATCTTATATCCTGGATAGATGCAACCGACAAAGAGTAAGCATAGGGTATCGCACAAAACACAAACTGAGAAATGGAACTGCAAACAGCAAGCCAAAAGCACTCGAACCTGACAAAAATATGGCTTCTGACCAAGCAGCTTGATAGTCCAGATGGACAACAACATGACTGTGATAGCAGCCATTGTTACTCATAAGCAACCAAGTGATGTAGCGGTAAGTGCCCGCGAGTCAAAGCTCAAGCAGGGGAATCACTCGTACAAGCATACTGGTAAGAAACCGTCAACTCAGAACGACATTAACCAAAAGGTGTGAATATACAAAAGGTCCCTTGCCTCCTGAAACATGTGGAAGAACAAGAGGAAATCACCCATTAGAACGTGACAAAATGCATATCATCATAAGAAGACCCAAAAGAAATCGAAAAGAATGCATTATGCTTACCCAGGCACCATTTTCACTTCCTGGGCCGCTTGCCCGAATTGCTTCGAGCATAAACAGAAACAGATGGGTGAGACCTGAAAACAACACACTAAATTAGAAGATTTACAGTAGAACTATACTACTTGGACACGAGCAGAGAGACGGAAGGTACTTCTTTGCATCAGAAGACTGATCGGGCGATAGAAAATCATCTTTCTTGGTGGAAGCGCCAAGCTACGGTGACCTCCCCTACTCAGTGACAGACCCAATAGCCTACGATAGGGAACACACATAAACACATAAATACTGGTAGGACAGAGATATTTGGAAAGACAGATGATCCATAAGTTACCAAGGTATCGTCATTTGCATCAACAAGGGTACTGTCAATTGGATCAGATATCACAGGGGTAGTTGAGGCAGACACTTTCTCTTTAAAAATACCACGTTGAGCCTTTGGTTTAACTTCAGATGCCACACCACTATGAAAATTAGAGGGAACACATATAAAATACAATGGTGCATCACCAATTCAAAAGGAAATGCCAAGATCAGTGTGATTATACGGACCCAGTCACACTTGGCTTGGTGACAGAAGGAGGCGATGATAAAGTAGGTAGCAGAGCCTGACTCGAACGAGAACAACACAAAATAAGTGACAGGAGGAACCAAAGACATGGAGTAAGTAGTCAATCTAAAAGAGGAACCGTGAGAAAAAGAGAGACGAACACTAGGAGTGCCAGTGATTGAAGGCGGGGGTGTGGAGCTGCCGGGCAGTAGACCACTGGATGATGCAATTATAGCAGGAGGACAGTCATTTGGCAACGAGGACGAGCGAGTGGCTCTAGTTGTAAAACTTGAAGCCTGATACACTATAGAGGACTGAGGCTGCTTTCCAAGAGGGGTGTCTATTCGAAGCACTTGGAATGACAGCTCATCATCATCACTGGTAAAACACTTGCTTGAGATGGAAACAACAAAACGGAACTTCCTTGATATAACAGCAGAGAGCTCACGCGGGATGGCAGGGTCTCCACGTGCAGACTAGACAATCTCTAGAAGTGGAGCAACCGGTGATCGCCCATGGCGTAAGATACTTATCAGGGGCGCTCCAAGCAGCTCCCTTCCCACTCTGTCAAAGAAGACAAACTTGGCCTCACCAGGCTCATTAACCTCAGCGTCATCATCTCTTGCAACATAACAAATCCGGTACCTTTAAGACAAGGCAAAGATGCATCCCAATGAATACAACAAATCAAAAAGCATAGCTCATATGGTAGCAGTAAAAGTCTTGTGAATACACAGCTACCTTAGTATCGCATCTACTCCAGCACAAGCTATATCAGAACATTTGTAGGCAGTACCATCTGGAAGAGAAGACTTGTGACAGGTAGTGCATGAAGAGAACCACCAACATTGAGAAGGAGTAAGTCTGCTAAGAATGGCCGTGCAAAGGAATCGGGAATCCTATAATAAAGCAGAGGAAAAACATCAGGCAACAATGGTTAAAGATCATTTTTTGTCGAACGATAAACACAGCTGGGCAAATGGAGTACCCGGTTATCAAACATATCCAGATCAGCCAACTCTCGCACAGTTTTTGTCTCTAAGTTAATCTGTGCATCAACCTCAGCAGCTGACTGGCCAGGTAAATTAATATGTTGAACAGGAGCGAAATTCTCACGCGACCTGCAGGTCAATGGTAGGCAAGATTATAAGCTGAAATATGGATGACCTAGGCAATATACCAAACCAAGTAAACAGAAACAAAGATACAAAACAAAGTATTGATTGACAACAACAGTTATCAGAAGATGTTTAAAAGGATCCAACTTAGTGAATATTAGATCACATGTGCACGCAGTAAAATATTGACCGTGGAAAATGAACAAACCAAATCACCTGTTGCGGAAATCACGTATACTAGGAAGGTCTTCATTTATGTACCATCGGCAGGCAGTGCTACCACTAACACCCCTGCATCCTGTTAAAGGACAAGTTCACGATCATTAATATGATACTGAGAAACCAATGTGGGTAGGTAAAATTACACATGTCCATTCAGATAAGCAAAACAAAAGCTTCTCACCATCGTAAGTTTTCACCAATGTACCAACAAAGATGATTATGACAGGTTCAGCAGTGCCGAGCTCCATAACCTCATCAGCTTCAAATGCCAAGGCCGACTCTCCCCACAGTATGACAGTGATTTGATGCCCCCTGTGTAAAACAAATTAACAATGGCTAGGAATAAGGCGACAGTGACAGAACACATATAGTTCGAATGACAAAGTAAATATGAAAATCATACGTTAGATCTTTCAAATGGATAACTCTCTTAGTGGAAGGTTCAGGTTAGCTTGCACTAACATATTGAATAGCCTCAGAGACTCCAGTAACCAATTCAATGACATATATAAGACCAAAGATAACCTTCTGTAAAATTCCCATCAAGTCAAAGGAAAAAATATGATTGGTCGCAGAATTACCTGTGAAGCGCTCTGGCATATCTGTAGGCCTAGGGAGTTGAGCTATTGGAGTCAATGCGTACATACAGAAGGGGAACTCTGCCTCCATTCCAGTTCTCTCCACAAGTTCAGTGCGTCTTGTAAACTTGATCATTGAATGACCTTCAACTGGCCTAAAGACATACTTCCTTGGGAACACCAGGAACTTCCGAATATCGTATATCTTACCCTCTTCGATACGATCCATGAAGTTATCAACATTCTTTTCTGGGACCTCAGCATACATGTGGTTACCCTATCAATTGAAGGGGCAGAGCATAAAAAACCATGTAAACAGGGAGTCGGAAATTACGATGGAACATGGTAACCGTAAAGAAGGAACATGGAAACTCTGCGTGCGCATCCAAAAGGACCATATATGTATGCTTGATAGGGCCATGATCAGTTCCCCCACGATGCTGCCACAACCTAGAGACATAAACACGAATGCGCCAAATGGTGCTGCCCTGGCCAAGCTGAGACAAAGGGATAAAGTCCATCTACAAAAAGAACAACAGATTAATATGGGTGAGGGCTCACACACACAACAACATTTTGGCAGTGTTATAGAAAATAACCTTAGACGAGGAACAAAATCACCACTCAAACTGTAACAATGAGCACAAGTAAACAGCTGTGCAAATAAACACAAGTAGATGCACACTACAGAGCCAGCAGTTTGTATGAGGCTTAACAAAAGAGCATGAAGATAGATAAGGCACCAACAACAAGTACAATCATGGGGTAATAGTAGCAACCATGGTAATCAAACATAGTATAAAAGCATAGATCAGTATAGACAACAAGAACAAAAGTGAAGCCATATGTAACTACTACAGGACCAAGGCGAGAAAAATCAAAAGGAGCTAGCTGAGGCATAAACCTCGGGGTATACAATATTTCGTGTCTCAGACGAACATTTCTCATCTTTATCTTCAATAAGAAACTTAAGCGATTTCCTAGACGCGACTCGTGACACAGCAACATACAACTGCCCGTGGGTGAACACAGGTTGCTTCAGATATACCCCAACAAAGGATAAGGTCTGACCCTGGCTTTTATTTATTGTCATCGCATAGCAAAGCCTAATAGGAAACTGTTGTCGTTTCAAGATGAAAGGCCATTTGGTTTTCTTTCCCATCAATTCTATTCTGGGTATGTAGACAACACTTCCTATATGAGAACCTGTCATAATAACAGCCTGAATCACACGATCGGCCAACTCTTTAACGATCAGATGAGTCCCACTACATAGCCCATTGGCTTGGCTAAGATTTCTAAGAAGCATAATAGGCACACGAGGCTTTAAGATTGTTCTATGCTCAGGGAAATTTATCATAGAAACCACATTTAACACCTTAGTAGGATAAAACACATTACTTTCTTTAACAGCATCAGCAAATTCAAATATCGAGTCACAACTTAAATACTCTCGTCCACTCTGCGGCACAAGCGAGAGCACATGAATATTAACCTTCTCAGCCACCTCATTGTTAGGAGTTAAAATAGCTCGTTCACGAAGATACCTAGGGTTTTCATAGTTTGCAAGAAATTCCGTGTAGGTTGATGAAACTATCGCAAAAATGTTATCACCGTCAGCATGAATAAGAAGGTCATCGGGTATTTTTATCCACGTGGCTTCAGTCTCCCCTTCCCTCTTCGTTGTGGGCAGCTTTCCATTTCCAAGATCCAACACCCACTTACTAAATACTGCCACACCTTGCTGCAACACAGGATCCGCGCCAGGTGTCGGTGTCAAAACCGGCGGATCTCGGGTAGGGGGTCCCGAACTGTACGTCTAAGACGGATGGTAACAGGAGGCAGGGGACACGATGTTTACCCAGGTTCGGACCCTCTTAATGGTGGTAATACCCTACGTCCTGCTTGATTGTTCTTGATGATATGAGTATTACAAGAGTTGATCTACCACGAGATCGTAGAGGCTAAACCCTAGAAGCTAGCCTATGGTATGAGAACCAAAGAGAACATAGTTGTCGGTACCCTCTTGATCGGCACAATGCCAAACTCACTAGGGGGCTTCTTGATCGTATTTGAATCATAGCTTAACCCCTTTTGGGTCCGACTTTGATCGTATTCGAATCAGAGTCGTTAAAAAAATTCTCAAGGTCATTTGGGGGCTTCCTGTTCAAACATAGGTCGTATTCCAACCAAAGAGAACATAGCTGTCGGTACCCTCTTGATCAGCGCAATGCCAAAGCCACTGGGGGCTACATGATCGTATTCGAATCCTAGCTTAACCCCTTTGGTCCGGTTTATTGATCGTATTCGAATCAGAAGCCTCCAAATTTTTCTTTTTATTTGGCTTACGTTTTTGAAAAACAATTTTTGTTTTTTAGTTTTCGGCTTTTCGTCTAAGATCTAAGTATAAGTATGGTCTCAATTTAACCCGGCTTAGTTTTTTGACAATAAATCGTCAGTGTATGACAATCATCATACATATGGAAGTGTTGGCTTCTAAAAGATTGGGTTATCACCCTTACTGTTCGGGTCACATGAACCGATAGTGCAAATTCAAATTCATAGGTATGATATTGCCGTTGTGTTTCAAAGTTAAAATTCATAACAGGCTTATCGGTGTCTCTTCTTTCAATATTAATGGTCGTATATTATGACCGACCCTGTGGTAAGACACCAATATAATTCAATATCATAGGAATGATATATTTCATGTTGATTATTCTTGCATCCAGCCTTAATTATATAGTTATGTTGGTTTCCATGGTTGTGTATTGGGCGTTATGACCCGTCCGGCGATAAACTGCCAGGATAGTTTTTATATATTGCATGCAGGAACAGATTCAACACTACTGATAGTGTAAGGGATGTAAAGCATATGTTCACATGACGGACAAAAGTGTTGTACGCAGCACAATATGCACGATGGCATAAGCAGAACATGAAGTTTTAAGCTAGCCTATTACAAGGAGCTTGGAACCCAAAAGGATAATATTGTTTTTACTCTCGCACATAGCAGATGATAAACTGGAGCCGGTTCATGAATCCTGGCCGGGTTGACTAGATGGTTGCGACTCATCCCTTGTCGGTTCGTCCTCCTCCATTGTTTGGAAATTGGATTTGGACCAATCAAATCCATGAAGGGCGACGAACTTAGCCTCATCATCAATCAGACCGGACGGGTCAACTTCAGGGGCAAAAGTGTGCTTGCAAATCTGTGGGATTAAGTCCGTCACTTGATATGAAGGAGTGGCCATCTTCTTATTGTCTGCATCAAACCCCGGCTGATACTTGGTGAGATTGGTTTCTTCAGCAATGATGGTCGCATGAGGACGAATCTCTTCCACACAGGCCGCAAAGTCTTCTTATCAAAGGGGCTTCCATCTTCTTTAAAGCTGGCGTACCCCCTGGCTACGTCCGCCGGGTCTAACTCTGGTACCCAGGCTTTGGAGCGGCTCAAAGCAGTTACGGCTCCGGCTCTCGCACAAGAATGCTTGACTTCCTGAAACCTGGCGGGTAAGATGATGGACAGCTTCTTCAAGACATCACTCAATAAGTTTGGTCCTTGGTTCGCTTGGGAGATAATGGCAAGAGCCCACTGAGCTCCAGTATACAATTGCTCCACAAGAGTGTAAACCGCCTTGAGCTTTATCAGACTATCTTGACTCAGATTGCTGCTCCGGGGACCTATGAAGTGTTCCCAATGAGTTAAGTAGGCGACTTACATTATGGTGACAAATATAGACTTTGAGTAAGTAATAAGGTGATTTACTGAAGATTGCAGAAACCATCTGAGACACACGGTTCTTTAAACCGGTGAGTTCAGCGGTAACTTCTTTCAAAGCCGCCTCGGCCATTTCAGCACGCTGCGTCAGGGCAGTCTTCTCATCGGCCCAAGCCTTTTTCTCTGCACTAAAACTGGTCTTCAGTTTCTCTGCTTCAGATACACTCAATTGGAGTTTGGATTCAGTTTTCTTTGTTTCAATCTCCTGAGTCGGCAGTCGGGTCTTGGCTCCAGACAATCGAGATTCCAGTTCTGCAGTTGCAACCTGTATACAGAATAAGGTTGTTAGTTTCATGGAGGATTATAAAAGCAAGTCCCAAGTGCTTTTGCAAGCAATAACACTTGGCACTTGGGGGCTAATGTCCGTCAGCGCAATTTTATTGTCAAAGGAATTGGATTTTTTCCAGAAGTCCCAAGTGCTTTGCAAGCAATAACACTTGGCACTTGGGGGCTAATGCATTTTGCTATTTTTCCTACCAAAGGTAAGCTGGATATGTTATTAATAGCCTCAGCCAGCTCATAAGGATATCTGGTCAAAGTATTTGTTTCTTCCATATTGGCTACAAGGACCAGCTCATTCATACTGATTAAACCGGCCCTTGGGGACTACACATGCAAATTGAAAGAACTATCGGCATCCGGTTTGGTTGTAAACCGGGAATCGAAAGGAGTCCAAGGCAAAAGATTATAAGTCTATTAAAAGTCTACGGATCATTCACTCTTATCATACTCCATAGACTTGGGGGCTGCCAGGGTACATAACTTATATAAACCAGAGAACATACCTCATATTTTTGGTACATCTGTTTGACCATTTCAATCTCTAAGTCACGGCTGGAGTTGACTTGGCTAAGATAGCCAGATAGTACTTCACCAATACTCAGATGGGTGTAGTGGGAGACATCAAACCTCACTTTCTGCCTCTCTATGACTTCTTGCTTTGCGGAGTGTTTGGCCAGCATAGTCGGATTGCCTGGTTCAACGAATCTGGTACTAGTGATTAAAACATCATTGCCGTAAGTCTCTGGCGGGTTAGCTGAGCTTGACGGTTCAGCAGTGGATGGATTAAGAACGGTTTCATCAACAGATGGCTTAGGAAGATCTGATTGAACGTTAATACCAGGGTCTTCCGGTGCTTCAGTTTGTTCCGGGGCAAGAGTCGGTTGCGCTGGTTCAACGGCTTTTGGATCCTCAGCCGGTTTTGCCACTTTTGCTTTCTTGGGCTTTGCTTGACCACTAAGAAGAATTTGATGAGTCAGTATAACAATACGAGCAGAAAGGTGCAGAAGAAGGATGATTATCTTTACCCGGGGTGGTCTTAAAAGCCGGCAGCTGAGTTTGTGAAGAATCACCAGAGGAGGAACGAGAAATCTCCTGCAAAGTGGAATTATAGTTGAGTGACTTATAAAAGTGACTCGTTCATCAGAGTTAAGATTTAAAAGAACCTCATTTTGGCATTTCCGAGGGGTTTTCGGTAAGCCAGAGGGTAACTCATCGTCTCCACTGGTCTGGGTCTGATGGCGGCTCTCATGTTGCTGTTGTTTCAAAAGAAAATGAGGATCCAAATAAGCCAAGGGGCATGAAAACCTTACTTTCCGGGTTACCCGCCGAAGTTTCTGCCTTGGTAAAGGTTCTGAGTCAGAGGAAATAATAGTTACCTCTTCTTCAGCTGCCTGGCTGGCCCTCTTGTCCTCCTGATAATAGTCAGTGTCAATAAGGTTGTCAAAAAGCAGGCCAAGAGAGTCAAGGGCTACCTCCAACTCAGAGATGTCATCCAACTTGAGTAAGTCAGAAGCAGTTGTTTTCTTCTTAGATTTTCTGGCGGTTTTCTTGGCGTCTATTGCAGCGGCTCTAGCTTTTTTGGCAGCCTCATGATCATATTTGGCCTTCCAAAAGTCAGATTTAGCCTGTCGAAAAATAGCATGTTGAAACTCATGCAAATACTTAACTGTTGAGGAAAAAGGAGTCAAGAGGATTTACCTCTGGTGCCGGGTTAAGATTGCAGAAAGGATTCAACCCTACTTTGTTGCTGTCTTCATATTTGTTGTTGACGAGGGTGGTCGCCATTCCAACAATGGCTTCTTCGGTCAGACGTAGGGAGCTATGACATAATGGATCGTCTATTCCTCCGGTATAGTTGCACATCAAGTCAGATCGGCTGCTCAGAGGGATGATCCGCCATGCGATCCAACAGCGGATCAAGTCAACTCCAGTTAAGCCATTTCCCAGCAAGGCTTGAACCCTTTTGATTGCTGGGATAAGTTTCTTGCGTTCAGCGGCAGAAAGTTTATCAGGGAGTAAATATTTAGCGTTAAGACGCTCAGCGTGATAACCCAACATTGGTTTTTCATCAGCCGGCGACGTGTCTTTGCAATAGAACTAGGTTTGGTTCCAGTCCTTGGGATGGCTTGGCAAGAATACTAGAGGAAAGACATCATCCCGTCTACGCTGAATTGAAATCCCGCCAAGTTCCAAGCTAGGGCCGTTGGTGTACTCATTCTGGCGGTTCAAATAGAAGTATTCTCTGAAGAGTTCAACAGTAGGTTCTTCTTGAAGATAAACCTCGCAGAAAACTTGGAAGTTACACATGTTTGATATGGAATTGGGTCCAATGTCTTGCGGATGAAGCTTGAAAAAATGCAGAACATCTCTAAAGAATTTTGAGTCGGGCAGCGAAAAGCCCCGGTTCATATGATCAGTGAAGAGGATGATTTTACCATCCTTTGGCTGAGGTCTTTCTTCGGCCGGGTCAGGGGAGCGGTAAGACATGACGCTCTTCTCTGGTAAATATCCGACAGTGACAAAATCCTTTAGAGTATCTTCAGTGACTGTGGAAGTGACCCAGTTGTAAACTGTCGTCATCTTCGGCGGCATGGTGAAAAGACAATCTAAAAGGAAGTAATTTACCGGCTCAAATTAATTGGTGGAATTACAAGCTAATGACTGCAGTACAGATGTATAATGGCGGCTTAAATAAGGGCTAATGGTATATTAAGGAAAAATAAGCCGGCATGGTAAGCCGCCATGAATAAAGATACTCAAGAGTTGCCAGCAACGAAAAGTTGGCTAAGTACTAAGATAAACAAGTTTCACAGGCTGCAGCTATTATTTTGGATCAAAGGTTGTTCAGAAAAGGAAAAATAAATCTAGACCTAAAAATTAGTACATATGAGTTCATGAGCTTGCACAAGATTTTTTCTTCCAGAAAAGGAGATCTACTGATATCAAAGGTAGAAATAAAACGACTACCACATTGGTTTAACACAGTTTTTAGATCAAAGAAGCTCGTGGTGCAGCTTGGAAGATGAACTACGACGAACTAAGAAGAACACAAAGAAGCTCGCAAACCCTAGTGCGGATCTAAGGTATGAGAAGGCAGAAACTTACAGCTACAGATCTGCTGCGGAGGGTCGCCGCCGTTATCTGGATCGACTCAGGCTGATGCAGCGGCCGAGGTTAAGGAAGACGAGGTTCTCTGTGGCGGCGGTGGAGCTCGAGCGACAGAGGAGTTGCGAGACAAAGAAGGAAGAAGGAGAAAAAATGGGAGATGGCTTTCGGATCCTATTTATAAGGAGATAGGGAACAGACAGGTGTGAAATACGAGGATACCGAAAATATGGTTATCCAGCTACGAGGATGCCTTGATTCTCAGGATAATCATTAAAATAAAGATCCATTGAGATATGTTAAATGAAGTGTGAAGTAATGGCAGATAACGTCATGGCAGGTTATCACAAATCCTGGAGATGACGTCATGGCGGGTTACAAATTTTCGCACAATAAAGAGCAGAAGATTTCCTATAAGTGTTGAAGATTGACATGAACCAGTTCAAATCAATCTAGGGCCTAATGTTGGGGATATAACTATTAGGTATGACCCGCCCAAGAGGGGTCGGGTTATAGCTATGGAGATTCGTGAAGCTCAAGATAGCTCTAGAAGATGGCGGTTTAGTTAAGGGCCCAAGACCCAAAGGTGACTCAAGGCCCGTAGAGATAAACCGCCATATGTACAAAACTTGCATTGTAAGGCAGGAATAGTTAGAGACCAAGTCGGACACTGTTTATGAGCCGGCCGGGATTCTATGAGCCGCCGGGGGCAGCCTCTTTATATAAAGGGACGACCCGACGGCGGTTCAGGAAGAGTAAGATCAGATCGAAAGCTAGGTCAAGCGGATTCGCTCCCTAGTAATCAAAACATAAGCAATACCACCTCAAACTGGATTAGGCTTTGACCTTCACCGCAAGGGGGCAAACCAGTATAACCCTCATGTCCTTTGTCCTGTTTTAACCCCTTTAAGCTTCCTAGTTGCGATGGCTCCATGATTAAGTCCTTCCACTAGGATATCTGCCGTGGCAATTCCACGACAAGCAGCATTATCACGCTGAAGACATTTAGACATGGTGGTTCAAATCCTTCCTGAGCGGAACTGATCTGTTGAGCGCGGAGTGACTCGTTCTCCTTTTGAAGATCTTCATGAGCCGATCTCAAGTTCTCAAGCTCTTGCTTCCTTTGAAGATAATCATAGGAGAGCTTTTCATGAGTAGTTGAGAGAGTTTCATGACGACTTTCAAGTTCCTCGTACTTAACATGAAGACTTTTAATGTCTTCAATTAAGGATTGAGTTCGAGTCATTTCTGCGTCCAACGGGTCATCGCTTTTGTCTAATAGTTTTTGAATATGTTGCATAGCATTATGTTGTTCAGTTGCAATTTTAGCAAGTGTTCTGTAGCTAGGTTTAGATTCACATTCAGAGTCATCTTCACTTGATGTTTGATAGTAAGCATCGCGTGAGTTTACATTGGCATCACGTGCCATGAAGTAGTAGGTGGGTGCAGAGTCATACTCATCATTAGCATCAGCGTTGGTGACGAGGCCATTGTCTTCACTGTTGAAGATGGACTTGGCGACGTATGCTGAAGCTAGAGCCAGGCTTGCCACGCCTAAATCAGATTCCTCTTCAGACTCCACCTCCACCTCCTCAGATGCAGACTCCTCCTCTAAATCTATCTCCTTGCCAACAAACGCATGAGCCTTGCTGGATGAGCTCTTCTTGTGTGATGAAGACTTCGACGAAGACTTGGAAGAAGACTTTGAGGATTTCTTCTTCTTATTGTCATCAGAATCATATTCCTTGCTCTTCTTCTTCTTGTTGTTATTCTCATTGTCCCATTGAGGACATTCAGAGATGTAGTGACCAAGTTTCTTGCACTTGTGGCATGTTCTCTTCTTGTAGTCATGGGAGGAAGCTTCATCATTTCTTGAGCTGGATCTCGAAGACTGTCTGGAGCCTTTCTTCTTGGTGAACCTCTGGAACTTCTTCACTAGCATTGAAAGTTCCTTTCCAATGTCTTTGGGATCCTCAGAATTGTAGTCAGATTCTTCTTCAGATGAGGAAATAGCCTTTTCCTTCAAAGCACGAGTTCGGCCATAGTTGGGACCATAGATATCTCTTTTCTCAGATAACTGGAACTCATGTGTGTTGAGCCTCTCAAGTATGTCAGACGGATTGAGAGTCTTGAAGTCATGGCATTCTTGAATCATCAGGGCCAAGGTGTCAAATGAGCTGTCGAGTGATCTCAAGAGTGTCTTGACGATTTCATGCTTGGTGATCTCAGTGGCGCCGAGTGCATGAAGCTCATTTGTGATGTCAGTGAGGCGATCAAACGTCAGTTGAACATTCTCATTGTCATTTCTCTTGAAGCGGTTAAAGAGGTTGCGAAGAACAATGATCCTTGAGTCTCTCTGGGTTGAGACGCCTTCGTTGACCTTGGAGAGCCAGTCCCAGACTAGCTTCACAGTTTCCAGAGCACTCACACAACTATACTGTCCTTTGGTCAGATGACCACAGATGATGTTCTTGGCAGTAGAATCCAGTTGAATGAACTTCTTGACATCAGCTGGGGTGACACCTTCACCGGCCTTGGGAATGCTGTTCTTGACGACATACCAGAGGTCAACATCAATGTCTTCAAGATGCATTCACATCTTATTCTTCCAGTAGGGGTAATCAGTGCCATCGAAGACAGGGCACATAGCGGAGACTTTGATTATCCCTGCAGTCGACATAGCTAAAACTCCAGGTGGTTAAACCGAATCACACAGAACAAGGGACCACCTTGCTCTGATACCAATTAAAAGTGCTAGTTATGAAAGTCTTCAAAACACGGGGGCTTTGAAGACAAACAGTAGAAATGAACCTATTGATATGCAGCGGAAGGTAGACTACACTAGACAAGCCATAGTCAAGTAAGCAATGAAGTGAAAGCATGAAGACTATCAGCAGCTAGGTAGTATGGATCAGGATGGAAGATAATATGAAGCCAAACAACAACAGTATTCACACAATGAAGTCAATCAGATCATGCAAGAAGGCAATGACTTCACGAAGACAAACTGTAAGTAAAGAGAGGTAAAGGATAGAACCAGTTGCTTGGTGAGGACAAGGATTTGTTGGACCAGTTCCAGTTGCCGTGACAACTATATGTCTGGTTAGGGAGGCTGAGATTCAACTCAGAAGACCGCGTCTTCACCTTATCCCCCTTGAGCTAAGGACACACAGTCCTCGCCCAATCACTCTGGTAAGTCTTCAAAGTAGACTTCCAAACCTTCACAGACTTCGTTCACTGGCGATCCACAATGACTCTTGGATGCTCAAAACGCGATGCCTAACTGGCTAGAGGATTCACAGTCCTCAAGTGTAACAAGTCTTCAGATCACACAGACAGAAAGACTTTAGTGATGCCTAAGACTCTTTGGCTCTGGGTGTTTAGGGCTTTGTCCTCACAAGGATTTCTCTCTCAAAAGCTTCGGAGGTGGGTTGCTCTCAAATGACAAAAGCCGCGCACTAACTCTGAGCAGCCACCAATTTATGGTGTAGGGGTGGGCTATTTATAGCCAGGAGGCAACCCGACATGATTTGTCCGAAATGACTCTCGGTCACTAAGGAACTAACACGTGTCTAACGGTCAGATTTCAAACACACACGGCAACTTGACTTGGGCTACAAGTAAAGCTGACTCATCCAGCTCTGGATAAGATTTGCTCTCATTGTCTTCACTCGAAGACATAGGATTTGGTTGAGCATCACTTCAGTCACACCGACTTTGTTCACTTGGACCCCACTTAACAGTACGGTGGTTCCTATGACTCAACAAAGAAGAAAAGGAAACTACGAAACAACTATGTCTTCGCAATCCATAGTCTTCATGCAATGTCTTCTCATGTCATAGTCTTCAATGTGAATCTCTTCACAGACCACCATTGTCTTCAATGTCTTCACACATTTTTAGGGGCCATCTCTGGTAGGTAAACCGAATCAATGAGGGACTACTACATGTGTTATCCTGCAATTCTCACAAACACATTAGTCCCTCAACCAAGTTTGTCGTCAATACTCCAAAACCAACTAGGGGTGGCACTAGATGCACTTACAGAGTCCCTGTTGAAGAACATCGTATAGTAACATTACTTAGCAATGAAGTTTAGCTTGAAAAATAATGTATGCAAAAGATGCACTGATGACAAATAGTAAAAATCTTACCATCTGTCCTAAATAGATGTGACCGTAGTTCAATACGATCACTATTCGTTGCATGTTTTGAGTACTAAGATTTTTAAATTCAGGAAAATAATTTCTCTTGACAGCATCAAGATCCTCAAGCCATGAAA
This sequence comes from Triticum urartu, assembly GCF_056163025.1. Classification (NCBI taxonomy): domain Eukaryota; kingdom Viridiplantae; phylum Streptophyta; class Magnoliopsida; order Poales; family Poaceae; genus Triticum; species Triticum urartu. Next base: position 534,708,693 of record NC_141875.1, read on the forward strand.
CATAATGACTTATCTCCTCGCAGTTTAGTTCAGCCCCGGGGCAGTGGACGGTCCTGTCTACCAAGTGCTGGACATGTTTGCTTGAAAGGAAATAAGCTGTCAATAGAAATTAGTTGTCAACTATTTTTGAATAAACAATATCGAAGACATAAATATGGTTGAGAAACTCACATAATGGTACAACTGGAGGCGTCTGCACATCGACCCAAATGTCTCTATTACCTTCAATATCATCTTCGGGACGAATATCAAAGGTGATAAACATATCAGGCTCAAATGCATAAGACTTGCATAGTGCTTGCCAAGTTTTGCATTCAAAATAGGTGTAGGTGTCTACATTGTATAATTTGACATTGAAGGTATAACCATGCTCGGTCTTCAGGTAAACTCTCTTTACCTCCATAGTTTTGTTAGGACTAGAACATATCTTATCCAAGACAAAAATTCTTGCATGGCAGGGGATACGCTAGTAGAATAGTGAAAATTTAAAATTATAAGTTGAAGCAAATGAAGCATAAGTCATGCTTAATTACCAAAAAATATTGTCGTTGTGACTTACTATATCCACTTTGAAGTTCTCATCTAACTTGATGCTGAAGCGTCTACCATCAACTAGGAAATTTCGGTCCCATAGGCCGCGCTGGCCTTCACAGTATTCGCACATAATGAAATTGTTTTCATCGTCAAATGACATTTCCTATGTTCATAGGTGAAACATTAAACACTTATTAGTTCTATTAATTCAACTAGTTCTATTAATTCAACTAGTTCAACTAATTAACTCAACTAATTCAACTAAGCACTTTCTAAAAATATACCTAAATAAAGTAGCTTAACTAATTCAACTAACTAGTTCAACTAATGCAACTAATCCAACTAAACTAGTTCTATTAATTTTCTTACTAAAAATAAAGTAGCTAGTTCTATATAATATAATCTTAATTAGATGATCAAATCTCATATACCTAAATTTAATATATATATATATCTAATTCATCTAACATTAATATATCTAATTCATCTATAACTAAAAGTATAAAAAAACTAACTCATCTAACATTAATATCTAGCTAATTCATCTAACATTTGACATTAATATCTAACATTTATATATATAATCTAACATTTATATGAATTAAAAGTATAATAAACAGAAAACAGAAAATTCATCTAACATATATTTATGTCTGTGTGTGTGTGTTAATTACTTATGTGTCTGTGTGTACTGTGTGTGTGTGTGCATCTGCACAGAGGCCGCCGGTGAGCGGCCGGGCGCGGGGTCGATCTTACAGCGGGGTGACGACCGTCGATGCGAGGCGACGGGGACGGGCCGGGGCGATGACGGGGGCGGCACAGGGACAAGGGCGGCACAGGGACGGGGGCGGCGACGACGGCAACGGGGCGACGAGGACGACGACGGGGGCGGCGACGGGGACGACGCAGGGACGGGGGCGGCGAGGACAGCGACGGGGGCGGCGCGGGGACGGGGGCGGCGACGGGGGCGGCGCAGGGAACGGGCACGATGAACAGATGAAGAACTGAACTAACTAATTTTTTTGTAAGTGCAGTTTATATAGGGGAGGCCTTTAGTGCCGGTTGGAGCCACCAACCGGTACTAAAGGTCAATTTTGGCAGCCCAAGGGGCGGGAAGCGCATCCTCTTTAGTACCGGGTCATGGCTCCACCCGGTACTAAAGACTAGCCCTTTAGTACCGGCTCGAGCCAGGAACCGGTACTAAAGAGGGTGCGCTCCCGTTCTGCGGTGCACAAAGTTTAGTCCCACCTCGCCGAGCGAAGGGCAGCCGCACTGGTTTATAAACCCAGCCGCGGCTGCTCCTTCGAGCTCCTCTCTAAAGCAAGCTTCTGGGCCTAACTTTGACGCGCTGCCCTGTGAGACTGCTGGGCCTTATGGGCCTACGTAACCACGCCCAAGGCCGAGCAGGCCCATTGTGCAGCGCCGAAATAAATTTTTTTATATAACTTTTTTCTTTTCTGCTTTATATATTTTCTTCTATTTATTTCTGAGTAGTTTTTGGCTGTATTTAGAGTTTCTTTGTGAATATTTTTGCATTAGGTACAAAAAATTTGAATAGTTTAAATTTGAATTATTTGAAATTTGTGTGAATCACTAGTTTGTGAATAACTTAACTTTAAAAATAGAATTTTCAGTGATTATTTTCTCTTATGTTTAATATTAGTGTGTTTTATCATTATATTCAAATTGGTAATACGTCCAGAGTTGTAATAAGTTATTAAAATTTTGAATAGCCGGTGTAACAGATGAGTTTTTGTCCTAAACCCTGATACTTCGAAAGAGATTGTCCAGTTTGTACACAAAGTGCATCTAGTTTTTGCCGTAACCCTCTCTACTTTTTTGCACATGCTATGTGGGTGAAATGATGATACCATGCCAAGTTTCAACCTTTTCAGAGTTCATTTGTAGTGCTTTTCAATTTTAGGGTCATTTTAGCTCAAAACAAATCAGTAAATGCATGAAAAATAGCAAATGAAGGCACAAAGGGTTGAAAGTTGACGACGTGGCTTTCAATGGTGCATAATGAATGCACAAAGAGTCCTGAGTTGTAATAAGTTTAAAAAATTAAGTGCCTTTGTAACAGATGAGTTTTCGACCGAACCCCTGATACTTCGAAAGAGATTGTCCAGTTTGTACACGAAGTGCATCTAGTTTTTGCCGTAACCCTCTCTACTTTTTTGCACATGCTATGTGGGTGAAATGATGATACCATGCCAAGTTTCAACATTTTCAGAGTTCATTTGTAGTGCTTTTCAATTTCAAGGTCATTTTAGCTCAAAACAAATCAGTAAATGCATGAAAATAGCAAATGAAGGCACAAAGGGTTGAAAGTTGACGACGTGACTTTGAATGGTGCATAATGAATGCACAAAAAGTCTGGAGTTGTAATAAGTTATAAAAAAATGAAGTGCCTTTGTAACAGATGAGTTTTCGTCCTAAACCCTGATACTTCGAAAGAGATTGTCCAGTTTGTACACAAAGTGCATCCAATTTTTGCCGTAACCATATCTACTTTTTTGCACATGCTATGTGGGTGAAATGATGATACCATGCCAAGTTTCAACCTTTTCAGAGTTCATTTGTAGTGCTTTTCAATTTCAGGGTCATTTTAGCTCAAAACAAATCAGTGAATGCATGAAAAATAGCAAATGAAGGCACAAAGGGTTGAAAGTTGACGACATGGCTTTGAATGGTGCATAATGAATGCACAAAAAGTCTGGAGTTTTAAAACATGTAAAAATATACATAAAAATACATTGATCATCAATGATCTTTTTGTGTAGAATCTGAATTGTCAATAGGAATCTTCCCTGGTTTATTCCTATTGCGGCCACAGATCCTACACATAGAGTTCAATGAACACCAAGTGGTTGTGATAGTTTGAGCAGTAACATATTTAAGGTGGTAAAAACCCTCTTAGGGGAGCGAGGTGGGACTAAAAACCACTGCATGGCGAAATTTTAGTGCCGGTTTGTGGCATGAACCGGTACTAAAGGGGCTGGTGGGGCCTGTCGGTGTCAAAACCGGCGGATCTCGGGTAGGGGGTCCCGAACTGGGCGTCTAAGGTCGATGGTAACAGGGGGCAAGGGACACAATGTTTACCCAAGTTCAGGCCCTCTCTATGGAGGTAATACCCTACGTCCTGCTTGATTGATATTGATGAATATGTGTATTACAAGAGTTGATCTACCTCGAGATCGTAATGGCTAAACCCTAGAGGTCTAGCTTGTATGGCTATGATAATGAAAAATCTCTCCAATCCGGACTAAGTCCTCCGGTTTATATAGACACCGGGAGGATCTAGGGTACACAAGGTCGGTTACAAAGAAAGGAATCTACATATCCGGTCGTCAAGCTTGCCTTCCACGCCAAGGAGAGTCCCATCCGGACACGGGTGTCGTCTTCGGTCTTTGTATCTTCACAGCCCATCAGTCCGGCCAATGGCTAACAGGCCGGACGCCCGAGGACCCCTTAGTCCAGGACTCCCTCATGGCCACAGCCTGCTGACAGCCTGCCACAAACTCTTTAGTACCGGTTTGTGGCACGAACTGGTACTAAATGTTCTCCATGGACCGGTACTAATAAGCACCACCCGCCTAGCCGTTTGAACCGGCACTAATGGTCACATTAATGCCAGTTCAGCTACAAACCGGGACTAATGTGCTGAACATTAGGCCCTTTTTATACTAGTGTGTGTATCACTACTATCACGATTTAGTAAAAACAGACCACTCATCAAGGGTGCATGACCATAAAAGATATTATCCATATAAATGGAACAACCATTATTCTCTGATTTAAATGAATATCCGTCTCGCATCAAACAAGATCCAGATATAATGTTCATGCTCAACGCTGGTGTAACACCCATAGTGTCTTGCTACAGCAACCCCCTATGATTAAACTAATCATTTTTTTAAACAGTCCTTTGTCACTTTGATCAAAATTCCATTTCAAATTCTAGTTGAATTCAATTTGAATTTATGTGTGAAATTCAAAAATGCTCAGACATGAAAACTGTAATGTTCATCATGTGGAACATATTCTTCCGGTAATATTGGTGGTGAACCAACATTTTTGCAAAATGTCTAAGTGGCCTAAAAATAGCTAAAACAGAAAAGCTTTAAAAAAACAAAAACAAAAGTTAAACCCCCACCCTCCCTAGTGGGCCTCGTGGCCCAGCTAGCCATTGCCGGCCAGGCCGGCCCGCTCCCTCACGCCCCCTGGCCTATTAGGCCACTCCCTCCCCATAACCCTAACCCCGCATGACCCCCACTCCCCCTCCCTCACCCGATCCCGTCTAGATCAAGATCGGGGCAGCGAGCCCCGACCACCTCGCCGTCGCCCCTCGCCACCTCATCAGCGCCCGCCTCTCCGTCTCCTCCCGCACAGTGCGCCCCGACCCTGAGCCTTCCCCTGACGCCGTTGCCTCACAACTCACCGTCGTCGGACCCCGACGCCTACGCCACCGCCCAATGTCGCCGCCGTCGCCTCACCGCCCGACCCCGCTACCGCGCGGAGTTCCCCCTTGACGGACCGCCTAGCACCACCCCCTTGAGCTCGCACGCGACCCCCCTGTGAGCCTCTGATACGTCCATTTTGCATCATGCTTTTATATCGATGTTTATCGCATTATGGACTGTTATTTCACTTTATGTCACAATACTTATGGCTATTCTCTCTTATTTTACAAGGTTTACATAAGGAGGGAGAATGCCGGTAGCTGGAATTCTGGTCTGGAAAAGGAGCAAATATTAGAGACCTATTCTGCGCAACTCCAAAAGTCCTGAAACTCCACGGAACATCTTAAAAGAAATAAAGAAAAATCCACGCCAAAGATGAAGGCCAGGGCGCCCACACCCTTCTCACGAGGGTGGGGGGCGCCCCCCCTAGGGCACGCCCCCTACCTCGTGGGCCCCCTGGTGGCTCTCCGATGCCCATCTTCTCCTATATGAGGTCTTTCGATGAGAAAAAAGAAGGAGGAACTTTTCGGGACGAGACTCCGCCGCCACGAGGCGGAACCTTGGCGGATCCAATCTAGAGCTCCAGCAGAGCTGTTCTGCCGGGGATACTTCCCTCCCGGAGGGGGAAATCATCACCATCGGCATCACCAACGCTCCTCTCATCGGGAGAGGGCAATCTTCATCAACATCTTCACCAGCACCATCTCATCTCCAAACCCTAGTTCATCTCTTGTATCCAATTCTTGTCTCAAAGTCCAGGATTGGTGCTAGTAGGTTGCTAGTAGTGTTGATTACTCCTTGTAGTTGATGCTAGTTGGTTTAATTGGTGGAAGATCATATGTTCAGATCCTATATGCATATTATTACCCCTCTGATTATGAACATGAATATGCTTTGTGAGTAATTACGTTCGTTCCTGAGGACAAGGGAGAAGTCTTGCTATGAGTAGTCATGTGAATTTGGTATTCGTTTGATATTTTGATAAGATGTATGTTGTCTAGCCTCTAGTGGTGTTATGTGAACGTCGACTACATAACACTTCACTATTATTTGGGCCTAGAGGAAGGCATTGGGAAGTAATAAGTAGATGATGGGTTGCTAGAGTGACATAAGCTTAAACCCTAGTTTATGCGTTGCTTCGTAAGGGGCTGATTTGGATCCATATGTTTCATGCTATGGTTAGGTTTACCTTAATACTTTTGTTGCAGTTACGGATGCTTGAAATAGAGGTTAATCATAAGTGGGATGCTTGTTCAAGTAAGAACAGCACCCAAGCATCGGTCCACCCACATATCAAATTATCAAAGTATCGAACGCGAATCATATGAACGTGATGAAAACTAGCTTGACGATATTCCCATGTGTCCTCGGGAGCACTTTTCCTATTATAAGAGTTTGTTCCGGCTTGTCCTTTGCTACAAAAGGATTGGGCCACCTTGCTGCACTTTATTTACTTTTGTTACTTGTTGCTTGTTACAATTTATCCTATCACAAAACTATCCGTTACCACTTATTTCAGTACTTGTAGAGAATACCTTGCTGAAAACTGCTTATCATTTCCTTCTGCTCCTCGTTGGGTTCGACACTCTTACTTATCAAAAGGACTACGATAGATCCCCTATACTTGTGGGTCATCAAGACTCTTTTCTGGTGCCGTTGCCGGGGAGAGAAGCGCCTTTGGTAGGTGGAATTTGGTAAGGAAAAATTTATATAGTGTGCTGAAATTTACTGTCACTTGTTACTATGGAAAGTAATTCTCTGAGGGGCTTGTTCGGGGTATCTTCACCCCGTCCAGTAGAGCAAAGAGTTTCTCCTCAACCTACTGAACCTATTGAAAATGAAATTCCTTATGAGTATCCTTCGGGTATGATAGAAAAACTGCTAGCTAATCCTTTTACAGGAGATGGAACAAAGCATCCTGATGAGCACTTAATATATGTGGATGAAGTTTGTGGATTATTTAAGCTTGCAGGTATACCCGATGATGTTGCTAAGAAGAAGGTCTTCCCTTTATCTTTGAAGGGAGACGCATTGATATGGTATAGGCTGTGTGATGATATGAGATCATGGGACTATAAAACATTGAAGCTGGAATTTCATCAAAAGTATTACCCTATGCATCTTGTTCATCCTGATCACAATTATATATATAATTTCTGGCCTCGCGAAGGAGAAAGCATCGCTCAAGCTTGGGGAGGCTTAAATCAATGTTATATTCATGCCCCAATCATGAGCTCTCGAGAGAAATAATTATGCAAAGTTTTTATGCTCGGCTTTCTGAAAACAATCGCACCATGCTCGATACTTCTTGTGCTGGCTCTTTTATGATGAAGACTATTGAATTCAGATGGAATTTATTGGATAGAATCAAATGCAACTCTGAAGATTGGGACCTCGACGAAGGTAAGGAGTCAGGTATGACACCTAAGTTTGATTGTGTTAAGTCTTTTATGGATACCGATATTTTCCGTAAGTTTAGCACTAAATATGGACATGACTCTGAGATAGTAGCTTCTTTCTGTGAATCTTTTGCTACTTATGTTGATCTCCCTAAGGAGAAGTGGTTTAAATATCATCCTCCCATAGAAGTAAAAGTAGATGCACCTATTAAAGTTGAAGAAAAGGCTGTCACTTATAATGATCCTATTGTTCCTACTTATATTGAGAAACCACTTTTCCCTGTTAGAATAAAGGATCATGCTAAAGCTTCAACTGTTGTTCGTAAAAGCAACATTAGAACTTATACACCTCCTGAGCAAGTTAAAGTAGAACCTAATATTGCTATTGTTAAAGATCTCTTGTATGATAATATTGATGGGCATGTTATTCAGTTCGAAGGTGAAACTGCTAGAATTGCTAAACCTTGTGCTAAAGATAAACATAGACCTGTGGTAGGCGTGCCTGTTATTTCTATTAAAATAGGAGATCATTGTTATCATGGCTTATGTGATATGGGTGCGAGTGCTAGTGTTATACCGCATACTTTATACGAAGAAATTAAGAATGAAATTGCACCTGTTGAGTTAGAAGATATTGATGTTACTATTAAACTTGCTAATAGAGATACTATTTCAGCAATGGGAATTGTTAGAGATGTTGAAGTCTTGTGTGGGAAAACTAAATATCATGCTGATTTTCTTGTTCTTGGTTCCCCACAAGATAGCTTTTGTCCCATTATATTTGGTAGACCCTTCTTGAATACTGTCAATGCTACCATAGACTGCACTAAGAATATTGTTACTGTTGGTTTGGATGATATGGTTCATGAGTTTAATTTCTCTAAATTTAGTAAACAACATTGTGAGGAAGAATTACCTAGTAAGGATGAAATTATTGGTCTTGCTTCTATTGCCATACCTCCTAGTGATCCTTTAGAACACTATTTGCTAGACCATGAAAATGATATGTTCATGAATGAAAGAAGGGAAATAGATGAAGTATTCTTTAAAGAGGAACCTGTTCTGAAACACAATTTGCCTGTTGAAATCCTAGGGGATCCTCCTCCACCCAAGGGTGATCCCGTGTTTGAGCTTAAACCTTTGCCTGATAATCTTAAATATGCTTATCTTGATGAAAAGAAGATATATCCTGTTATTATTAGTGCTAACCTTTCAGAGCATGAAGAAGAAAGATTATTGAAAACTCTGAAGAAGCATCGTGCTGCTATTGGATATACTCTGGATGATCTTAAGGGCATTAGTCCCACTCTATGTGAACATAAAATAAATTTGGAAGCAGATGCCAAACCAGTTCGTGATCCTCAATGATGTCTGAATCCTAAAATGAAAGAAGTGGTAAGAAAAGAAATACTAAAGCTTCTGGAGGGAGGTATAATCTATCCCGTTGCTGATAGTGAGTGGGTAAGTCCTGTCCATTGTGTCCCTAAGAAAGGAGGTATTACTGTTGTTCCTAATGATAAAGATGAATTGATTCCACAAAGAATTATCACAGGTTATAGGATGGTAATTGATTTCCGCAAATTAAATAAAGCTACTAAGAAAGATCATTACCCCTTACCTTTTATTGATCAAATGCTAGAAAGATTATGCAAACATACACACTATTGCTTTCTAGATGGTTATTCTGGTTTCTCTCAAATACCTGTGTCGGCTAGAGATCAATCAAAGACTACTTTTACATGCCCTTTTGGTACTTTTGCTTATAGACGTATGCCTTTTGGTTTATGTAATGCACCTGCTACCTTTCAAAGATGCATGATGGCTATTCTCTGACTTTTGTGAAAAGATTTGTGAGGTTTTCATGGACGACTTTTCCGTCTATGGTTCCTATTTTGATGATTGCTTGAGCAATCTTGATCGAGTTTTGCAGAGATGTGAAGAAACTAATCTTGTCTTGAATTGGGAAAAATGCCACTTTATGGTTAATGAAGGTATTGTTTTGGGGCACAAAGTTTCTGAAAGAGGTATTGAAGTTGATAAAGCCAAGGTTGATGCTATTGAAAAGATGCCATGTCCCAAGGACATCAAAGGTATAAGAAGTTTCCTTGGCCACGCCGGATTTTACAGGAGGTTCATTAAGGACTTCTCAAAAATTTCTCGGCCTCTGACTAATTTATTGCAAAAAGATATACCATTTGTCTTTGATGATGATTGTGTAGAAGCATTTGAAATACTTAAGAAAGCATTAGTCTCTGCACCTGTTGTTCAGCCACCTGATTGGAACCTACCCTTTGAAATTATGTGTGATGCTAGTGATTATGCTGTAGGTGCTGTTCTAGGGCAAAGAGTTGATAAGAAATTAAATGTTGTTCATTATGCTAGTAAGACTCTACACAATGCTCAAAGAAATTATGCTACTACTGAAAAAGAGCTTTTAGCAGTTGTATTTGCTTGTGATAAGTTCAGATCTTATATTGTTGATTCTAAAGTAACTATTCAAACAGATCATGCTGCTATTAAATATCTTATGGAAAAGAAAGATGCTAAACCTAGACTTATTAGATGGGTTCTCTTGCTACAAGAATTTGATTTGCATATTGTTGATAGAAAGGGAGCTGAGAACCCCGTTGCAGACAACCTGTCTAGGTTAGAAAATATTCTTGATGACCCACTACCTATTAATGATAACTTTCCTGATGAACAATTAAATGTTATAAGTACTTCTCGTAGTACTCCATGGTATGCTGATTATGCTAATTATATTGTTGCTAAATTTATACCACCTAGCTTCACATACCAGCAAAAGAAAAAGTTCTTCTATGATTTAAGACATTACTTTTGGGATGACCCACATCTTTATAAAGAAGGAGTAGATGGTGTTATTAGACGTTGTGTGCCTGAGCATGAACAGGAACAGATCCTACGCAAGTGTCATTCCGAGTCTTATGGAGGACACCACGCTGGAGATAGAACTGCACATAAGGTATTGCAATCTGGTTTTTATTGGCCTTCTCTCTTCAAGGATGCCCATAAGTTTGTCTTGTCTTGTGATGAATGTCAAAGAATTGGTAATATTAGTAGACGTCAAGAAATGCCTATGAATTATTCACTTGTTATTGAACCGTTTGATGTTTGGGGCTTTGATTATATGGAACCTTTTCCTGCCTCTAATGGATACACACATATTTTAGTTGCTGTTGATTACGTTACTAAGTGGGTAGAAGCTATTCCAACTAGTAGTGCTGATCATAACACTTATATTAAAATGCTTAAGGAAGTTATTTTTTTTTTGAGGTTTGGAGTCCCTAGATATTTAATGACTGATGGTGGTTCACACTTTATTCATGGCGCCTTCCGTAAAATGCTTGCTAAATATGATGTTAATCATAGAATTGCATCCCCTTATCACCCACAGTCTAGTGGTCAAGTAGAGTTGAGCAATAGAGAGCTCAAATTAATTTTGCAAAAGACTGTTAATAGGTCTAGATAGAATTGGTCTAAGAAACTTGATGATGCATTATGGGCTTATAGAACTGCATACAAAAATCCTATGGGTATGTCTCCGTATAAAATGGTCTATGGAAAAGCATGTCACTTTCCTCTCGAACTAGAACATAAGGCATATTGGGCTATTAAAGAGCTCAACTATGATTTTAAACTTGCCGGTGAGAAGAGGTTATTTGATATTAGCTCACTTGATGAATGGAGAGCCCAAGCTTATGAAAATGCCAAGTTGTTTAAAGAAAAAGTTAAAAGATGGCATGACAAAAGGATACAAAAGCGTGAGTTTAATGTAGGTGATTATGTATTGCTATACAACTCTCGTTTAAGATTTTTTGCAGGAAAACTTCTCTCTAAATGGGAAGGCCCCTATGTTATCGAAGAGGTCTATTGTTCCGGTGCCATAAAAATCAACAACTTCGAAGGCACAAATCCAAAGGTGGTAAACAGTCAAAGAATTAAACATTATATCTCAGGTAATCCCATAAATGTTGAAACCAATATTATTGAAACCATAACCCCGGAGGAATACATAAGAGACACTTTCCGAAACGTTTCAGACTCCGAAAAGGAATAGGTATGTGGTACGGTAAGTAAACCGACTCCAAAACAATTTTAAGGCAATATTTCTCCGTTTTGGATTATTTAGAAAAATAGAAAAATAAGTAGCAGTCCGGGAAGGACACGAGGGCCCCACGAGGGTGGTGGGCGTGCCCTATCCCCTGGGCGCGCCCCCTACCTCGTGAGCACCTCGTGTGCCTTCTAGACTCCGTTTTCTTGCACGTTACGTATTTTGGTCGGTAAAAATTCATTATATATTCTCCCGAAGTTTTTGACTCCCGTATCACGCAAAAATCTCCTGTCTTTGTTTCGAGCTATCCTGTTGTATATTAAATCAATATGTCTTCCTAGGATTCGGAAGGAGAAAGCTATGTGGATGATTACTTAGCAAATCCAAAGGTCTATGGAGATGTGGAACATAATGGATGGACCACGGAGGAGGAAGAGGACTATGAACCCAAGGGGAAGGAGGAGACGAGCTCAGATGAAGATGAAGCACCATTGCCTCAACCTGGGGACATGCACGTGGAGTTCAAAAAGTCAAGTCTCCCTGATAGGGTAAAGAAACCCAAGTTCGAGTTTATCCCTTTTCGTCTCTTGCAGGAAAATAAGCAGGACCTATGCAAAAAGATATTAAACCTGGAGTGGGAAGTTGATGGTCTGAGGGATCAAAATGCCGTCCTCAAGCGCAAATTAAGGGAGAAGACTAAGCCATCAACTAAGCCAACATCACCACCACCTTCTTCACCAACCAAGGAGACATAATCACATGGGTATGGGCACTCCCCTTGGCAACTGCCAAGCTTGGGGGAGGTGCCCCGGTATCATACCACAATCACAACTCTTATCTTTACCGTTTTTCTTAGTTCGATCCTTTTGATAATATCTTGATCCAGTAGAATAAAGTTTATGTCATGATCTAGCTTTGAGTTTTGCTTTATGATCTCTCTATGTAATCGAGTCCGTGAGCTATATATAATAAAGATTAGTGTTGAGTCAAGGGCTTGATTATTTTGCTATGATCTTGGGTGAATAAAAGAAAAGAGAAAAAGAATAAAAAGAAACAAAAAGTTCATATTGATCTTATTGAGAGTAATGACTTCACATAGAAAGAGTATGATGATTAAAAGTTGTTGGGAATTGACAGACATAGCTTTGGTCATTGTTGCAATTAATAGGAAGTAATAAGGAAAGAGAGGTTTTCACATATAGATATATTATCATTGACATCTTTTATGATTGGGAGCACTCATTAAAATATGACATGCTAAAGAGTTGATGTTGGACAAGGAAGACAACGTAATGAGTTATGTCTTTCTTATATCTGAGATAAAGTATGTTGTCACGGTTCCTCTAACTTGTTGAGCTTGCCTTTCCCCCTCATGCTAGCCAAATTCTCAGCACCAAGTAGAAATACTACTTGTGCTTCCAAATATCCCTAAACCAGTTTTGCCATGAGAGTCCACCATATCTACCTATGGATTGAGTAAGATCCTTCAAGTAAGTTGTCATCGGTGCAAAGCAATAAAAATTGCTCTAAATATGTATGATTGATTGGTGCGGGAGAAATAAGCTTTATACGATCTTGTGATGTGGAAGTAATAAAAGCGACGGACTGCATAATAAAGGTTCATATCACAAGGGGCAATATAAAGTGACGTTCTTTCGCATTGAGATTTTATATATCCAACCATAAAAGCGCATGGCAACCTCTGCTTCCCTCTGCGAAGGGCCTATCCTTTATTATCATCTTCTACCTTATGCAAGAGTCATGGTGATCTTCACCTTTTCTTTTTCATTTTATCCTTTGGCAAGCTCAGCATGTTGGAAAGAACATGATATATATATATATATATATATATATATATATATCTAATTGGATGTAGGGGAGCATGAACCATTATTGTTGACATTACCCTTGAGGTAAAAAGTTGTGGGGCAAAACTATAAGCCCCTATCTTTCTCTGTGTCCGATTAAAACTCCGTAACCACAAGTATTGCGTGAGTGTTAGCAATTATGGAGGACCAAATGATAGTTGAGTATGTGGACTTGCTTTTTAGCTCTGACATAGACTCTTTCTGATGTTATGATAAATTGCAATTGCTTCAATGACTGAGATTATAGTTTGTTGGAGCCCAATAAAGTTTATGATTTATACTTTTTCATTGTGAATAGATCATCACTTGAACATAAGTAATCATATGACAAAATCTATATATGTTGCTGTTATAAGAATAATCATGATGCCTTCATGTCCGTATTTTATTTTTATCGACGCCTCTACCTCTAAACGTGAGGACATATTTATCGTTATCGGCTTTTTGCTTGAGGACAAGCGAGGTCTAAGCTTGGGGGAGTTGATACGTCCATTTTGCATCATGCTTTTATATTGATGTTTATCGCATTATGGGCTGTTATTTCACTTTATGTCACAATACTTATGGCTATTCTCTCTTATTTTACAAGGTTTACATAAGGAGGGAGAATGCCGGCAGCTGGAATTCTGGTCTGGAAAAGGAGCAAATATTAGAGACATATTCTGCGCAACTCCAAAAGTCCTGAAACTCCACGGAACGTCTTAAAAGAAATAAAGAAAAATCCACGCCAAAGATGAAGGCCAGGGGGCCCACACCCTTCTCACGAGGGTGGGGGGGGTGCCCCCCTAGGGCGCGCCCCCTACCTCGTGGGCCCCCTGGTGGCTCTCTGATGCCCATCTTCTCCTATATGAGGTCTTTCGATGAGAAAAAAAGAAGGATGAACTTTTCGGGACGAGACTCTGCCGCCACGAGGCGGAACCTTGGCGGATCCAATCTAGAGCTCCAGCAGAGTTGTTCTGCCGGGGATACTTCCCTCCCGGAGGGGGAAATCATCACCATCGTCATCACCAACGGTCCTCTCATCGGGAGAGGGAAATCTCCATCAACATCTTCACCAGCACCATCTCATCTCCAAACCGTAGTTCATCTCTTGTATCCAATTCTTGTCTCAAAGTCCGGGATTGGTGCTAGTAGGTTGCTAGTAGTGTTGATTACTCCTTGTAGTTGATGCTAGTTGGTTTAATTGGTGGAAAATCATATGTTCAGATCCTATATGCATATTATTACCCCTCTGATTATGAACATGAATATGCTTTGTGAGTAATTACGTTCGTTCCTGAGGACAAGGGAGAAGTCTTGCTATGAGTAGTCATGTGAATTTGGTATTCGTTTGATATTTTGATAAGATGTATGTTGTCTAGCCTCTAGTGGTGTTATGTGAACGTCGACTACATAACACTTCACCATTATTTGGGCCTAGAGGAAGGCATTGGGAAGTAATAAGTAGATGATGGGTTGCTAGAGTGACAGAAGCTTAAACCCTAGTTTATGCATTGCTTCGTAAGGGGCTGATTTGGATCCATATGTTTCATGCTATGGTTAGGTTTACCTTAATACTTTTGTTGTAGTTGCGGATGCTTGCAATAGAGGTTAATCATAAGTGGGATGCTTGTTCAAGTAAGATGTAACACCCTCGATGCGACTATAGCTCCCACGTGTCGAGGCACAACTTAGAGACATAATCGCATTGAAGGCATATGTCGCAAGTTAGGCAATCTTCACAACATCCCATGTAATGTAAATAATAAAGGGGAGATAACATAGTTGGCTTACACTCGCCACGTCAATCAAGTACATAAATAACATTACATCATCCAAACACTCATGGCCCGACTACGGCGCCAAAATAAAAGAAAACCCAACATGCGACACGGTCCCAATCACCCCCAACTGGGCACCACTACTGATCATCGAGAATGAAACATAGTAACGTTGAGAGTCTTCGTCGAATTCCCACTTGAGCTCAAGTGCGTCTCCTGGAGCGTAATCATTAGGCCCTGCATCTGGTGTAATAGTAATCTGTGAGCCACAGGGACTCAGCAATCTCGCACCCTCACGATCAGGACAATTTAAGCTTATAGGTAAGACAAGGTAAATATGGTGGAGCTGCAGCAAGCGACTAGCAAAATATGGTGGCTAACTTATTCGCAAAAGAGAGCGAGAAGAGGAGGCAAAGAACGAGCGAGAAACTAGAGAACAACCTGCACAAACATTACTCCAACACCGTGTCCACTTCCCGGACTCCGCCGAGAAGAGGCCATCACGGTAACACACTCGGTTGATTCATTTTAATTAAGTTAAGGTTCAAGTTATCTACAACCGGACATTAACAAATTCCCATCTGCCCATAACCGCGGGCACGGCTTTCGAAAGTTCAAAACCCTGCAGGGGAGTCCCAACTTAGCCCATGACAAGCTCTCACGGTCAACGAAGGAATAGACCTCCTCCCAAGACGTTCCGATCAGACTCGGTATCTCGGTTACTCAAGACACTTCGACAGGTTAAAACAAGACCAGCAACACCGCCCGAATGTGCCGACAAATCCCAATAGGAGCTGCACATATCTCGTTCTCAGGGCACACTCAGATAGATCAAGCTACGAGTAAAACCAACCCTCAAGATTCCCCGAGGTGGCCCCGCAGGCTGCCCGGTTCGGACCAACACTCAGAGGGAGCACTGGCCCGGGGGGGGGGGTTTAAAATAAGATGACCCTCGGGCTCCGAAAACCCAAGGGAAAAAGAGGCTAGGTGGCGAATGGTAAAACCAAGGTTGGGCATTGCTGGAAAAGCTTTAATCAAGGCGAACTATCAAGGGGTTCCCATTATAACCCAACCGCGTAAGGAACGCAAAATCCGGGAACATAACACCGATATGACGGAAACTAGGGCGGCAAGAGTGGAACAAAACACTAGGCGAGAGGCCGAGCCTTCCACCCTTTACCAAGTATATATATGCATTAAGATAACAAGATAATATAATGATATCCCAACAAGTAAATAAATGTTCCAACAAGGAACGGCCTTCAATCTTCACCTGCAACTAGCAACGCTATAAGAGGGGCTGAGCAAAGCGGTAAAATAGCCAATCAACGGTTTGCTAGGACAATGGTGGGTTAGAGGTTTGAGATGGCAATTTGGGAGGCTTGAAAGCAAGTGGTAGGCATCGTAGCAATGGCATAGCAAAAGAGCGAGCAAAGTAGCATAGCAAAGATAGTAGTGATTTCGAGGGTATGATCATCTTGCCTGCACAGTTGTCAGAGTTAACTGGATCCTCGAAAGCAAACTCAACGGGCTCCTCGTTAGCGAACTCGTCTCCCGGTTCTACCCAAACAATACAAACAATCAACAAGGGCACAATCAACCATGTGCAAACTCAAACAACACAATGCAAAGATGATATGCTATGCGGGATGCGATGCGGGATGCAAAATGCAAGATATGAAAGGAAATGCATGAACCTGGACTCAACTTGGAAAACCAAGTGTGACACTGGAAAGATGAGATGAAATCGCTTGAAAACAATATAAAGAACGCTGGAATCGGAGTTACGGTTTGGAAATGGCAAGCGATTCAAAAATGACACCGGTCTGCGATTTACAGCAAGTAGCCAACTAAATGCAATGAGATGAACATGCTACAGCACCCAAACATGACAACAAAATACATGGCAGGGATGCATACAAGATGCTTAACAAAAGTCTAGCACTGAGTTACGGCCAATTCATCCATTAACAGGTTCAAACAAGCATGGCAAAAATGCATATGGCAAACAGATTTCAGACTTAGTGAAATTAACACTTGTCTGGAATTTCAGATCAGGTAGCACTCTTCGGAGCAACAAAACTACATGCTACAGGACCTGAACATGGCAAAGTAAAGCATGGCATGGAGCTACTCAAAGAGCTTAACAAAAGTCCCTTAGTGACCTTGAGCCAAAAGGGATCAGAAAATACAATTGCAAGCATGTGAACATAGCAAAAACATAATCAGTTTTCAGACTTAGTGAAAACTGGAACATGCTGAAAACAGATATCAACTAGGCATGTTTACGAGCTCGATGCAGTCACTACGGTGCAAGTCATGGCAAGACAAGCATACACCCATCAAGAAGGCACAAAATGCAAGCTAGACATGCCAAGAACAATAGCATAGCATGCACGGATCAACTACAACATCATCGGCAAAATTGCAAACAAGTTGACAATCTGCCCAGATTCACAAAGTAGCAAAAGTAGAGCTCAATTGACTCAAGCTAGGGTGCTCCATAATTGCAAACAAAGGCATGGATGGATAGATTACTACCATGTTAACAAAACATCCTTACTTATCATCCTCAAAAGAGGAACGGATCACTAGGAAACAACATGAACATATGGCATCATGAGATAAACAGATCCAGGACTTAGTGAAATTGCTAAGTCCCTGAAAACAGAATTAGCAAGTGCACCACTTTGCAAGCTTGCACTAGTCACCACACACATCACAAAAATACATGGGTTGCACCTCTGGAAAGATGACAAAACCCTTAACAAAACACATGTAGAGCATCAGGGCATAGCATGCACACATTAATCATGGCAAAAATGACAAAAACCTAAATGGAGCAGCAGATCTGACAATAATCTCAAGTAGCCCTCTTCTAACAGCATTTCGGGCATCAAGGTGAACTCAAATGAAAATGATGCAATGTAATGAAATGATGTACTCTTTGAGATGAACATTTTGATATGCTATATGCATGAATCGGAGCTACGGATGCAAAGTTACGGGGCTAGGAAGAAAGGCACATGGATATGAGAATTTCGGGACTTAGAAGAAAAAAAACAACCGTCAGATCTAGGGTTTGACCCGAGGCACGCGAACCAAGGACGGCGGCGCGCACTGTTCACCGGAGGCGGCGGCCGGAGTGGGAGAAGGAGATGGCCGGAGTTGGGGCCGGCCGGAGCGAGGTCAACGGCGGGGCGGCCTCCACGGCGCGGGGCGCCGGCGGCCGGGGCGGCGCCCGCGGGCTGGCGGCGGCGGAGGGCGCGGCGATGGTGGCGGCGGTCGCCTTCACTGGAGATGGCGAGCGGCGGCGGGGTGGCCGGCGACGGGGAGGGCGCGGGCGGTCGGGCGCGACGGGATCTGGGCCTCGGGGGCCGGGAACGGGCCTCCCGGGCCAGCGGCGGGACAGGCGGCGGGAGCGGCGGGGCGCGGCACCACATGGCGCGCGTTCACTGGCTCGGGGCGGCGGTGCGGCGTGTCCGGCGAGAAGCGGACATGTCCGGCGCGCGCGGGGTGAATTTAGTGTTTCGGGGAGAGGGGATCCGGGATATTTCGAGGGGGACCTATTTATAGGCATAGAGGGAGCTAGGAGAGTCCAAATGAGGTGCGGTTTTTGGCCACGCGATCGTGATTGAACCCTCTAGATGATGGAGCAGAGTTAGGTGGGTTTTGGGCCAAATTGGAGGGGTGTTGGGCTGCAACACACACGAGGCCTTTTCGGTCCCTCGGTTAACCGTTGGAGTATCAAACGAAGTCCAAATGATACGAAACTTGACAGGCGGTCTACCGGTAGTAAACCAAGGCCGCTTGGCAAGTCTCGGTCCAATCCGGAAATGTTTAATCCCCACACATGAAAGAAAGCTAGAAATGACCACCGAAGGAGAACGAAGCGCCGGAATGCAAAACGGACAACGGGGAAAATGCTCGAATGCATGAGACGAACACGTATGCAAATGCAATGCACATGATGACATGATATGAGATGCATGACAACGCCAACAACACACGGAGACAAAGACCCGAACCCGAGAAAATAAAATAACTTAACGCCGGAAACGACAAGAGTTGGAGTACAAACTGGGAAAGTTACATCCGGGGTGTTACAACACTCCACCACTACGAAAGGATCTCGTCCCGAGATCTAGGACTGAAAGAACATCGGGTACTCAGAACAGAGGTGATCCTCGCGTTCCCAGGTAGCTTCACGGTCGGAATGGTGTGACCACTTGACTTTGAGAAATTTGATTGACTTGTTGCGAGTCTTGCGTTCAGCCTCTTCAAGAATAGCAACTGGGTGCTCACGATAAGAGAGATCTTCTTGGAGCTCAATGTCCTCGAAGTTGACGGTGTGGTCAGGAGTCTTGAAGCACTTTCGAAGCTGAGAGACATGGAACACGTCATGAACATTTGCAAAGTTTGAAGGAATCTCGAGTTGATAGGCGAGGTTGCCTCTCTTGCTGACAATCTTGAAAGGTCCCACGTATCTGGGGGCAAGCTTCCCTTTGATACTGAAGCGACGAGTACCTTTCATAGGAGAGACGCGGAGGTAAACATGATCTCCGATCTCGAAAGCCAAATCATGGCACTTACTATCATAGTAGCTTTTCTGACGGGATTGGGCTGCTTTGAGGTTATCACGAATGACTTTGCACATTTCCTCTGCCTCTGTGATTAAGTCATTACCCAAAAGCTGACGTTCACCGGTTTCAGACTAGTTGAGAGGGGTACGACACTTCCTTGCATACAGAATTTCAAATGGGGCCTTGCCCGAACTTGCTTGAAAACTGTTGTTGTAGGAGAATTCAGCATAAGGAAGACAATCCTCCCACTTCATGCCGAAGGAGATCACACAAGCCCTGAGCATATCTTCAAGAATCTGGTTGACACGCTCGACTTGACCGCTAGTTTGAGGATGGAAAGCTGTGCTGAAGCGGATGTTGGTGCCCATGGCCTTCTGAAAAGAATTCCAAAACTTTGAGGTAAAGATGCTGCCACGGTCTGAAGATATCACTTGAGGAATACCGTGCAGAGAGACAATGCGAGAGGTATAGAGTTCCGCCAATTGAGCTGCAGTGATCGACTCTTTGATAGGCAGAAAGTGAGCCACTTTGGTGAGTTTGTCCATGACAACGAATATAGCATCATTGCCACGCTTGGACTTTGGAAACCCAGTCACGAAGTCCATTTCAATGTGGTCAAACTTCCATTCTGGAATGGCAAGAGGTTGGAGGAGACCTGCTGGCCTTTGGTGTTCTGCCTTCACTCTTCTGCAGACATCACATTCATTCATGAATTGAGCAATCTCGCGCTTCATTTGAGTCCACCAATAAGCCTGCTTAAGGTCCTGATACATCTTCGTGCTCCCAGGGTGGATGGAGAGCAGAGAATTGTGAGCCTCGTTCATGATCACTTTACGAAGGTCACCTTTGGGTACAACAATACGATCCTCGAAGAAGAGAGTGTCCTTGTCATCAAGGCGGTAGCACTTGTACCTGGACTGACTCTTGGCAATCCCAATCTTCACCTTTTTCACCATAGCATCAAGAAGCTGGGCTTGGCGAATCTGGTCTTCCAAGGTAGGAGAGACTTGAAGGTTGGCGAGGAAAACTTGAGGAACAACTTGCAGATTAAGTTTGCGGAAAGCTTCACAAAGCTCGGGTTGATAAGGCTTGAGAATCAGACTATTGCAGTAAGCTTTCCTGCTCAAAGCGTCAGCAATCACATTGGCCTTGCCTGGAGTATACTCGATACTCGGATTATACTCTTGAATCATTTCGACCCATCGAGTTTGCCTGAGGTTGAGATTAGGCTGAGTGAAGATGTACTTGAGACTCTTGTGATCAGTGAAAATGTCCACTTTTCTTCCCAATAGAAGATGTCTCCAAGTCAAAAGAGCATGCACAACTGCCGCCAACTCGAGATCATGAGTGGGGTAGTTCTTCTCATTAGGCTTCAACTGGCGAGATGTATAAGCAACAACTTTCTTCTCTTGCATCAATACTGCGCCAAGACCTTGGAGAGAGGCATCACAAAAGACCTCGTACGGTTTGGATTCATCAGGTGGAGTCAGAACTGGAGCAGTGATCAATTTCTCTTTCAAAGTGTTGAAAGCAATGTCACACTCCGGAGACCAAACGTACTTGACGTGCTTCTGGAGAAGATTAGAGAGAGGCTTCGCGATCTTAGAAAAGTTTTCAACGAATCTTCGGCAATAGCTTGCGAGACCGAGGAAGCTACGGAGTTGCTTCACATTCCGAGGAGGTTCACAGTTCACAATTGCAGACACCTTCTCAGGATTTACGGCAATGCCCTTTGCAGAGATGATATGACCAAGATAAAGAACCTCATCGAGCCAAAATTCACACTTGGAGAACTTGGCGTAGAACTCGTGTTCTCTGAGCTTATCAAGAACCAAACGCAAATGCTTGGCATGATCTTCCTTGTTCTTGGAGAAAACCAGAATGTCGTCGAGATAGACCAAAACAAAGTCATTGGTGTAGGCATTGAAGATGAAGTTCATCATGCGAGAGAACGTCGGAGGAGCGTTGACGAGGCCAAAAGACATGACAGTGTATTCATATGAACCAAAGCTTGTCCTGAAAGCCGTCTTGGGAATATCTTGCTCACGGATTCGAATCTAATGATAACCCATGCGGAGATCAAGCTTGGAGAATACTTGGGCACCTTTGAGTTGTTCGAACAGCTCATTGATGTTGGGAAGTGGGTATTTGTTCTTGATGGTCTTCTTGTTCAATGGACGGTAATCAACACAAAGTCGGTCCGTTCCATCCTTCTTCTTCACAAAAAGAACACCACAACCCCATGGAGAAGAACTAGGCCGGATAAGACCCATTTTCTCTTGAATATCGAGTTGCTTCTTCAGCTCCTTCAACTCTTCAGGTCCGAGCTTGTAAGGACGCTTGCACACAGGTTCCGTGCCAGGCTCAAGATCAATAACGAATTCAACTGGCCGGTGCGGAGGCATTCCTGGAAGCTCTTCTGGAAAGACGTCTTGATATTCGCAAACGACTAGAATTTGAGAGATAGCATCCAATTCACCCTTCTCATTGAGAGAAAACAGACGAATGGTATCATCACGAGCGGCAAAGACAATTACATCCTCAGACGAATGAGTCAATTGAATCTGCCTGGCTGCACAATCAAGCTGAGCCTTGTGCTTAGAAAGCCAATCCATTCCGAGAATAAGATCAATATCCGAGTTACCAAGAACCATTGGGGAAGAAAGGAACTTGTAGTCACCCAAGGTGATAGTAACCTCTGGCACCTCCAGACTTGCACTTAAACGTTTGCCAGGAGAAACGATATCCATTTGTTTACCCAAATGAGAAGAAACGAACTCATGCTTGGTAAAAAATGGCTTTAACATGAAACAATGCGATGCACCAGTGTCAAAAAGAACTCTTGCAGGAATATCATTAACCGGAAGGTTACCCATGATCACATCTGACGAATCCTCTTCCTGAGCTGCATTCATCAAGTTGACCTTGGCGTGTTTGGGGTTATGCTTGACCATAGTTGTACTTGCCGATCTGACAGGAGGAGGAGGAGGAAGACCCCTCTGATTGAAACACTTGTTGGCATAGTGACCCTTCTGTTGGCACTTGTTGCACGTGACCTCTGAAAGCGGACGGTGATACGGAGCACTCGATCTTGGAGCTTGAGATGAAGTCTTGTTCTGAAAGCCAGGGTTGGGTGGGTGGGAAGAACCACTGCCACCTTTGCTCTTCTGCTGATACGGCTGACGGAACAGAGGAGGAGGAAGCCAAAACTTCTGCTGCTTGGCCACTTGAGTAGAGGAAGAAGGAGTAGCATCTCTCACTCGCTTCTTGGAAGCATCACACCTCAACTGAGCAGCCTCTTGCTTCAGTGCCATGTTGTAGAACTCATCGTATCTCAAGGGCTCAAAGAGGACAAGAGCTAGCTAAATTTATTCTCTGAGACCACCCCTGAACTGATATATCATGCTCTTCTCATCAGGGACGTCCTGCTTGGCAAAGCGGGCGAGCTTCCGGAACAACTTGTTGTAGTCATAGACAGACAAAGAGCCTTGCTTCAGGTTGCGGAATTCCTCACGCTTGCTTTCAACCACGCTCTGCGGAATATGATGAGCTCGGAAATCTCGACGGAAATCATCCCAAGTGATAACACGTCCACCTCTGGAATCCTTGTACTGCTGGAACCATTCTGCAGCTTGATCTTTGAGTTGGAAGGAAGCGAACTTGACAAAGTCCTTAGGCCTGACGTTACTGCACTCGAAATGCTTGCACAGATCCACAAGCCAATCATCAGCATCGGTTGCCTCAACACAATTGCTGAAAGTCTTTGGCCTGTTAGCAAGGAACTGGTTGAGTGTAGCAAAGTGACTCTGATTGCTGCCTTGATTCCCTTGGTTGCCTTTATTGCGCTCTTGAAGAATTTGCATGATCAACTGTGTGTTTGCATTGGTTGCAGCCATCACAGCTTGCCATGCCTCTGAAGGAGGTGGAGGTGGTGGCGGATCAGGATTCGGAGTCGTGCGCGTTGGAGGAGCCATCCTGAAGAGGTTGACGTCCATTAGCACATTGATAGGCAAATATTGAAGCTGAATCCAACAGAATGAAAATTGCAACATATAGTCTTCACATCCGAACAAAATGAACGAATGCATTCCTCGTGAAATGGTCACATATCCATAAATTGAGAAGCCACATAGAATTAAGGTAGAGAAATAAATCAACAAGGTACAGATCAAGAACGAATAATCGGTAAGAAATCCCAATCTCAAACCAATATCCGTGGAAGAAGAACTAGAGCTACTAGAATTCCCACCTATGAAACTCCCGAACCTTTCCGGTTATGCAATCAGGTGTTGGGGATACAGGGGAAGCATAATATCTCACCCAAACTAGCAAATCCTACATCCAGTTGTATACATCCTTCAACACATAACCAAGAAACCTTCGGAAACCATCTACCTCAACCTTCGAAAAGCATCCGTTATACAAGTTATGGCGATACTCCCGAACTCCCGCCCCAGTACTGGGTGGCGTCGAGGTTATCTCACCAACGAACTGCATAAAAGAGATTTCCGATGTCGGCGTACTAGACTCAGGTATTCCAGAACTGCAATGATAAAATTTATGATGACAACACCTCAGAGCTCAAATCCTCGGGACACTTCCACTAAACCCCTGACAGGAGGCACCAAGACAATGTTCTCATCATAAAACCATCGGAACGATTCCAAGATACCCGCGTGATCCGAAATTTTTTTTAGTGAAATTTGAGGAGAGAAGAGTCAAAACTCTACGTCAGGATGCCTTACCAGAGCGATGAGGAGACTGAGAAGTAAAAAGAATTCCTAAACTCTCCGATATATAATTCCTAAATTACTCAAAACATTTTTCTAGACACAACTCGGCCGCTAAAAACGATCAAGCAATGGGGCTCCTAAGGTCGGGGAAGGCTCTGATTACCAACTTGTAACACCCTCGATGCGACTATAGCTCCCACGTGTCGAGGCACGACTTAGAGACATAATCGCATTGAAGGCATATGTCGCAAGTTAGGCAATCTTCACAACATCCCATGTAATGTAAATAATAAAGGGGAGATAACATAGTTGGCTTACACTCGCCACATCAATCAAGTACATAAATAACATTACATCATCCAAACACTCATGGCCCGACTACGGCGCCAAAATAAAAGAAAACCCAACATGCGACACGGCCCCAATCACCCCCAACTGGGCACCACTACTGATCATCGGGAAAGGAAACATAGTAACGTTGAGAGTCTTCGTCGAACTCCCACTTGAGCTCAAGTGCGTCTCCTGGAGCGTAATCATCAGGCCCTGCATCTGGTGCAATAGTAATCTATGAGCCACAGGGACTCAGCAATCTCGCACCCTCGCGACCAGGACTATTTATGCTTATAGGTAAGACAAGGTAAATATGGTGGAGCTGCAGCAAGCGACTAGCAAAATATGGTGGCTAACTTATTCGCAAAAGAGAGCGAGAAGAGGAGGCAAAGCGCGAGCGAGAAACTATAGAACAACCTGCGCAAACATTACTCCAACACCGTGTCCACTTCCCGGACTCCGCCGAGAAGAGGCCATCACGATAACACACTCGGTTGATTCATTTTAATTAAGTTAAGGTTCAAGTTATCTACAACCGGACATTAACAAATTCCCATCTGCCCATAACCGCGGCCACGGCTTTGAAAGTTCAAAACCCTGCAGGGAGTCCCAACTTAGCCCATGACAAGCTCTCACGGTCAACGAAGGAATAGACCTCCTCCCAAGACATTCCGATCAGACTCGGTATCTCGGTTACTCAAGACACTTCGACAGGTTAAAACAAGACCAGCAACACCGCCCGAATGTGCCGACAAATCCCGATAGGAGCTGCACATATCTCGTTCTCAGGGCACACTCAGATAGGTCAAGCTACGAGTAAAACCAACCCTCAAGTTTCCCCAAGGTGGCCCCGCAGGCTGCCCGGTTCGGACCAACACTCAGAGGGAGCACTGGCCCGGGGGGGGGGTTAAAATAAGATGACCCTCGGGCTCCGAAAACCCAAGGGAAAAAGAGACTAGGTGGCGAATGGTAAAACCAAGGTTGGGCATTGCTGGAAAAGCTTTAATCAAGGCGAACTATCAAGGGGTTCCCATTATAACCCAACCGCGTAAGGAACGCAAAATCCGGGAACATAACACCGATATGACGGAAACTAGGGCGGCAAGAGTGGAACAAAACACTAGGCGAGAGGCCGAGCCTTCAACCCTTTACCAAGTATATATATGCATTAAGATAACAAGATAATATAATGATATCCCAACAAGTAAATAAATGTTCCAACAAGGAACGGCCTTCAATCTTCACCTGCAACTAGCAACGCTATAAGAGGGGCTGAGCAAAGCGGTAAAATAGCCAATCAACGGTTTGCTAGGACAATGGTGGGTTAGAGGTTTGAGATGGCAATTTGGGAGGCTTGAAAGCAAGTGGTAGGCATCGTAGCAATGGCATAGCAAAAGAGCGAGCAAAGTAGCATAGCAAAGATAGTAGTGATTTCGAGGGTATGATCATCTTGCCTGCACAGTTGTCAGAGTTAACTGGATCCTCGAAAGCAAACTCAACGGGCTCCTCGTTAGCGAACTCGTCTCCCGGTTCTACCCAAACAATACAAACAATCAACAAGGGCACAATCAACCATGTGCAAACTCAAACAACACAATGCAAAGATGATATGCTATGCGGGATGCGATGCGGGATGCAAAATGCAAGATATGAAAGGAAATGCATGAACCTGGACTCAACTTGGAAAACCAAGTGTGACACTGGAAAGATGAGATGAAATCGCTTGAAAACAATATAAAGAACGCCGGAATCGGAGTTACGGTTTGGAAATGGCAAGCGATTCAAAAATGACACCGGTCTGCGATTTACAGCAAGTAGCCAACTAAATGCAATGAGATGAACATGCTACAGCACCCAAACATGACAACAAAATACATGGCAGGGATGCATACAAGATGCTTAACAAAAGTCTAGCACTGAGTTACGGCCAATTCATCCATTAACAGGTTCAAACAAGCATGGCAAAAATGCATATGGCAAACAGATTTCAGACTTAGTGAAATTAACACTTGTCTGGAATTTCAGATCAGGTAGCACTCTTCGGAGCAACAAAACTACATGCTACAGGACCTGAACATGGCAAAGTAAAGCATGGCATGGAGCTACTCAAAGAGCTTAACAAAAGTCCCTTAGTGACCTTGAGCCAAAAGGGATCAGAAAATACAATTGCAAGCATGTGAACATAGCAAAAACATAATCAGTTTTCAGACTTAGTGAAAACTGGAACATGCTGAAAACAGATATCAACTAGGCATGTTTACGAGCTCGATGCAGTCACTACGGTGCAAGTCATGGCAAGACAAGCATACACCCATCAAGAAGGCACAAAATGCAAGCTAGACATGCCAAGAACAATAGCATAGCATGCACGGATCAACTACAACATCATCGGCAAAATTGCAAACAAGTTGACAATCTGCCCAGATTCACAAAGTAGCAAAAGTAGAGCTCAATTGACTCAAGCTAGGGTGCTCCATAATTGCAAACAAAGGCATGGATGGATAGATTACTACCATGTTAACAAAACATCCTTACTTATCATCCTCAAAAGAGGAACGGATCACTAGGAAACAACATGAACATATGGCATCATGAGATAAACAGATCCAGGACTTAGTGAAATTGCTAAGTCCCTGAAAACAGAATTAGCAAGTGCACCACTTTGCAAGCTTGCACTAGTCACCACACACATCACAAAAATACATGGGTTGCACCTCTGGAAAGATGACAAAACCCTTAACAAAACACATGTAGAGCATCAGGGCATAGCATGCACACATTAATCATGGCAAAAATGACAAAAACCTAAATGGAGCAGCAGATCTGACAATAATCTCAAGTAGCCCTCTTCTAACAGCATTTCGGGCATCAAGGTGAACTCAAATGAAAATGATGCAATGTAATGAAATGATGTACTCTTTGAGATGAACATTTTGATATGCTATATGCATGAATCGGAGCTACGGATGCAAAGTTACGGGGCTAGGAAGAAAGGCACATGGATATGAGAATTTCGGGACTTAGAAGAAAAAAAACAACCGTCAGATCTAGGGTTTGACCCGAGGCACGCGAACCAAGGACGGCGGCGCGCACTGTTCACCGGAGGCGGCGGCCGGAGTGGGAGAAGGAGATGGCCGGAGTTGGGGCCGGCCGGAGCGAGGTCAACGGCGGGGCGGCCTCCACGGCGCGGGGCGCCGGCGGCCGGGGCGGCGCCCGCGGGCTGGCGGCGGCGGAGGGCGCGGCGATGGTGGCGGCGGTCGCCTTCACTGGAGATGGCGCACGGCGGCGGGGTGGCCGGCGACGGGGAGGGCGCGGGCGGTCGGGCGCGACGGGATCTGGGCCTCGGGGGCCGGGAACGGGCCTCCCGGGCCAGCGGCGGGACAGGCGGCGGGAGCGGCGGGGCGCGGCACCACATGGCGCGCGTTCACTGGCTCGGGGCGGCGGTGCGGCGTGTCCGGCGAGAAGCGGACATGTCCGGCGCGCGCGGGGTGAATTTAGTGTTTCGGGGAGAGGGGATCCGGGATATTTCGAGGGGGACCTATTTATAGGCATAGAGGGAGCTAGGAGAGTCCAAATGAGTCCAAATGGGGACGACGCTACAGGGCCCCTGCGGTCGAATGGGTTGGTGCAGATGATGCATAAGGTGATGGCGGTTCCTCTAGAAGCATCAGCGAGGTGCGGGGTGGACGATGGCCCCGGTGGTGCTCTTCGGCGCTCTTGGGTGCCCATGGTCGAACGCGGGAGAGGGAGCAGAGGAGGGGGAGGGGGTCCAGAGCGAGAGAGGGGGAGTGAGAGGGGGTCAGGGGTGTCGTGGCGCTGTCTGGGCGCGACGAGGAGGAGCCAGGCAGGCAGCTGCCGGCGTGGCGCGCCGTGGCGCCGTGCTCGTCCTTGCCTCTGCTAGTAGGCAGAGGTTGAAGACAAGGATGCCCCTGGCTGGGCTGGTTTGTTGGGCTGCCAGATAAGACGACCCAGGTGAGTCCTTCTCTCTCTCTCTCTCTCTCTCTTTCTTTCTAACTCTGTTTCTGTTTTCTATTTATTTTGATTTGTTTTGAATTAGTAAAAATACTAACTCATTTTGTAAAATCCTAACAAAAATTATGGGCACTATTTGAATTATTTCCAACAGCCCCCAATTGTTTTCAGAAGTATTGAAGCATTTAAAATATTTATAGGCATTAAATGCTCCAATTCAAATACAATATGATTTAAATCAAAAATCCATAAATGTCTAAGAAATATGCTCATCATTTTTGGCAGAGGTTTTCACCTTTATCATAAATCATGAACATTTTCAAAGGGCATTTTGGGTTTATTGAAAATGATTTTATGTTGAACCTATTTGATTTGATCTGGTGCTAGGGTTTGATCAATCCCCATTTCAATTTCAAAAGAATTTAAACATGATGCAACACGTGACTAGCTAGCTCAGAGCATGCCAGAACTAGGGATGTGACACGATCATCACGTGGTGTGTCGGCACGACGAACATTAGCAACGGTGCATACTCAGGGAGAACACTTGTACCTTGAAATTTAGTGAGAGATCATCTTATAATGCTACCGACGAACTAAGAAAAATAAGGTGCATAAAGGATAAACATCACATGCAATCAATGTAAGTGATATTATATGGCCATCATCATCATGTGCCTTTGATCTCCATCTCCAAAGCACCGTCATGATCACCAGCGTCATCGTCTTGACACCTTGATCTCTATCGAAGCATCATAGTCGTCTCGCCAACTATTGCTTCTACGACTATCACTACCGCTTAGTGATAAAGTAAAGCAATTACATGGCGAATGGATTTCATACAATAAAGCGACAACCATATGGCCCCTGCCAGTTGCCGATAACTCTATTACAAAACATGATCATCTCATACAATAAAATTTATCATCATGTCTTGACCATATCACATCACAACATGCCCTGCAAAAACAAGTTAGACGTCCTCTACTTTGTTGTTGCAAGTTTTACGTGGCTGCTACGGGCTGAGCAAGAATCGTTCTTACCTACGCATCAGAAACCACAATGAGGTATAGTGATTGCTTTTTGATCTTCAGAAAGAACCCTGTTCATTGAATCCGATTCAACTAAAGTTGGAGAAACTGACACCCACTAGCCACCTAGGTGCGAAGCACGTCGGTAGAACCAGGATCGCATAAGCGTACGCGTAATGTCGGTCCGAGCTGCTTCATCCAACAATACTACTGAATCAAGAATCAACTAGTCGTGCATATAACATCTATGCATAGACCTGGCTCGGATGCCACTGTTGGGGAATGCGGTAATTTCAAAAAAAGTCCTACGCACACGCAAGATCTATCATGGTGATGCATAGCAATGAGAGGGGAAGAGTGTTGTCCACGTACCCTCGTAGACCATAAGCAGAAGCGTTATGACAACGCGGTTGATGTAGTTGAATGTCTTCACGATCCGATCGATCCTAGAATCGAAGGTACGACACCTCCGCGATCTGCACACGTTCAACTCGGTGACGTCCTGCGAACTCTAGATCCAGCTGAGTGTCGAGGGAGAGTTTGTCAGCACGACGACGTGATGATGGTGATGATGAAGCTACCGGAACAGGGCTTCGCCTAACCACTGCAACGATTTGAACGAGGTGGATTATGGTGGAGAGGGGCACCGCACACGGCTAAACAATGTCAACTTGTGTGTTCTAGGGTGCCCCCTCCCCCGTATATAAAGGAGCAAGGGGGGAGGCCAGCCGGCCCTAGGGCGCGCCAAGGAGGGGAGGAATCCTCCTCCTAGTAGGAGTAGGATTCCTCCTTTCCTAGTCCTACTAGGAGGGGGAGGAAGGAGTGGGGGAGAGGAAGGAAAGGGAGGCGCCACCACCCTCCTAGTCCAATTCAGACCCAAGGGGGAGGGAGCGTGCGGCCTACCCTGGCAGCCCTCTCTCTCCACTAAGGCCCATCTAGGCCCACTAGTTCCCCCCCCCCCCGGGGGGGGGGGGGTTCTGGTAACCCTCCGACACTCTGGTTTTCTCTGAAATCACCCGGAACACTTCCTGTGTCTGAATATAGCCGTCCAATATATCAATCTTTATGTCTCGACCATTTTGAGACTCCTCGTCATGTCCGTGATCACATCCGGGACTCCGAACAACCTTCGGTACATCAAAACACATAAACTCATAATATCAATCATCACCGAACGTTAAGCGTGCGGACCCTACGGGTTCGAGAACTATGTAGACATGACCGAGACTCATCTTCGGTCAATAACCAATAGCGGAACCTAGATGCTCATATTGGTTCCTACATATTCTACGAAGATCTTTATCGGTCAAACCGCATAACAAGATACATTGTTCCCTTTGTCATCGGTATGTTACTTGCCTGAGATTCGATCATTGGTATCTTAATACCTAGTTCAATCTTGTTAATGGCAAGTCTCTTTACTCGTTCCGTAACGCAACGCCCCACAACTAACTCATTAGTCACATTGCTTGCAAGGCTTATAGTGATGTGCATTACCGAGAGGGCCCAGAGATACCTCTCCAACAATCGGATCGAAAAATCCTAATCTTGATCTATGCCAACTCAACAAACACCATTGGATACACCTGTAGAGCATATTTATAGTCACCCATTTACATTGTGGCGTTTGATAGCACACTAAGTGTTCCTCCGGTATTCAGGAGTTGCATAATCTCATAGTCATAGGAGTATAAGTTATGGAGAAAGCAATAGCAGTAAACTAAACGATCATCGTGCTAAGCTAACAGATGGGTCAAGTCAATCACATCATTCTCTAATGATGTGATCCCATTCATCAAATGACAACTCTTTGTCCATGGCTAGGAAACTTAAACATCATTGATTAACGAGCTAGTCAAGTAGAGGCATACTAGTGACACTCTGTTTGTCTATGTATTGACACATGTACTAAGTTTCCGGTTAGTACAATTCTAGCATGAATAATAAACATTTATCATGATATAAGGAAATATAAATAACAACTTTAGTGTTGCCTCTAGGGCACATTTCCTTCAGTTTTGTAGTAATTTGGATAAATAGATCTCGCGGGAACGCGAGATAAAATGAATAACAAAAAAGTGCAACAAGGTGTTTTGGGTTTTTGGAAATATAGATCTGAAAATAAAAGCAAGGAAAAATAGATCGCAAAGGCAAATATGTTTAGAATAGACCCCGGGGCCATAGGTTTCACTAGTGGCTTCTCTCGAGAAAAATAGCAAACGGTGGGTGAACAAATTACTATTGGGCAATTGATAGAACTTCAAATAATCATGAGGATATCCAGGCAATGATCATTATAGAGGAATCACGTCCAAGATTAGTAGACCGACTCTTGCCTGCATCTACTACTATTACTCCACACATCGACCGCTATCCAGCATGCATCTAGTGTATTAAGTTCACGGAGAAACGGAGTAATGCCGTAAGAACGGTGACATGATGTAGCCAAGATCTAACTATGTAGAGATAGACCCCATCATTTTATCCTTAGTAGCAACGATACATATGTGTTGGTTCCCTTTCTGTCACTAGGATCAAGCACCGTAAGATCGAACCCACTACAAAGCACTTCTTCCCATTGCAAGATAAATAGATCGAGTTGGCCAAACAAATCCCTACTATCGGAGAAGAAATACGAGGCTATAAGCAATCATGCATATAAGAGATCAAAGAAACTCAAATAACTTTCATGAATATAAAAGGATAGATTTGATCATAAACTCAAAGTTCATCGGATCCCAACAAACACACCGCAAAAAGAGTTACATCATATGGATCTCCAAGAGACCATTGTATTGAGAATCAAGAGAGAGAGAGAGAGAGAGAGAGAGGAAGCCATCTAGCTACTAACTACGGACCCGAAGGTCTACAAGGAACTACTCACGCATCATCGGAGAGACACCAATGGAAGTGGTGAACCCCTCTGTGATGGTGTATAGATTGGATCTGGTGGTTCTGGACTCTGCGGTGGCTGGATCAATGTTTCATCGACTCCCCTAAGGTTTCTGGAATATGGGGTATTTATAGAGCAAAGAGGTGGTATGGGGGAGTCCCGAGGTGGGCACAACCCACGAGGGCGCGCCTGGGCCCCCAGGTGCTTCCTTGGCCCATTGGGTGTCTTCTAGTCCATAAAAAATCTCCGTGAAGTTTCGTTGCATTTGGAATCCGTTTGATGTTGATTTTCTGTGATGTAAAAAACATGCAAATAAAAGCAACTGGCACTTGGCACTATGTCAATAGGTTAGTACAATATATATATAATGACTATAAAATGATTATAAAACATCCAAGATTGATAATATAACAGCATGGAACAATCAAAAATAATAGATACGTTGGAGATGTATCAGCGGTCAAGAGCATGAACCCTGATTCCGCTCCAGGCCCCGACGGCCTCCCGGTGTGCTTCTTCCAAGTGTTCTGGCCGGCCGTGAAACATGAGCTTATGGCCATGTTCCAGGACGGTTTCGTGGGAGTCTTAGATCTATCACGCCTCAACTACGGGATTATGGATCTTATCCCTAAGGTGTCGGGCGCATCGGACATCCGACAGTTTCGGCCGATCACGGTGATCAATGTGTTGGGGAACGCAGTAATTTCAAAAAAATTCCTACGCACACGCAAGATCTATCATGGTGATGCATAGCAACGAGAGGGGAAGAGTGTTGTCCATGTACCCTCGTAGACCATAAGCGGAAGCGTTATGACAACGCGGTTGATGTAGTTGAACGTCTTCACGATCCGACCGATCCTAGCACCGAAGGTATGACACCTCCGCGATCTTCACACGTACATCTCGGTGACGTCCCGCGAACTCTAGATCTAGCTGAGTGTCGAGGGAGAGTTTTGTCAGCATGATAGCGTGATGATGAAGCTACGGGAATAGGGCTTCGCCTAAGCACTGCAACGATATGACCGAGGTGGATTATGGTGGAGGGGGGCACCACACACGGCTAAATAATGTCAACTTGTGTGTTCTAGGGTGCCCCCTGCCCCCGTATATAAAGGAGCAAGGGGGAGGCCAGCCAGCCCTAGGGCGCGCCAAGGAGGGGAGGAATCCTCCTCCTATTAGGAGTAGGATTCCTCCTTTCCTAGTCCTACTAGGAGGGGGAAGGAAGGAGTGGGAGAGAGGAAGGAAAGGGGGCGCCACCCCCTCCTAGTCCAATTCGGACCTAAGGGGGAGGGGCGCGCAGCCTGCCCTAGCAGCCCCTCTCTCTCTCCACTAAGGCCCATCTAGGCCCACTAGTTCCCCAGGGGGTTCCGGTAACCCTCCAGCACTCCGGTTTTCTCCGAAATCACCGGAACACTTTCGGTGTCCGAATATAGCCATCCAATATATAAATCTTTATGTCTCGACCATTTCGAGACTCCTCGTCATGTCCGTGATCACATCCGGGAGTCCAAACAACCTTCGGTACATGAAAACACATAAACTCATAATATCGATCGTCACCGAAGGCGTGCGGACCCTATGGGTTCGAGAACTATGCAGACATGACCGAGACTCATCTCCGGTCAATAACCAATAGTGGAACCTGGATGCTCATATTGGTTCCTACGTATTCTACGAAGATCTTTATCGGTCAAACCGCATAACAACATATGTTGTTCCCTTTGTCATCGGTTTGTTACTTGCCCGAGGTTCGATTGTTAGTATCTTAATACCTAATTCAATCTCGTTACCAGCAAGTCTCTTTACTTGTTCTTTAATGCAACATCCCGCAACTAACTCATTACTCACATTGCTTGCAAGGCTTATAGTGATGTGTGTTACAGAGAGGGCCCAGAGATACCTCTCCGACAATGTGACAAATCCTAATCTTGATCTATGCCAACTCAACAAACACCATCGGATACACCTGTAGAGCATATTTATAGTCACCCAGTTACGTTGTGACGTTTGATAGCATACTAAGTGTTCCTCCGGTATTCGGGGGTTGCATAATCTCATAGTCATAGGAACATGTATAAGTTATGGACAAAGCAATAGCAGTAAACTAAACGATCATCGTGCTAAGCTAACAGATGGGTCAAGTCAATAACATCATTCTCTAACGATGTGATCCCGTTCATCAAATGACAACTCTTTGTCCATGGCTAGGAAACTTAACCATCTTTGATTAAAGAGCTAGTCAAGTAGAGGCATACTAGTGACACTCTATTTGTCTATGTATTCACACATGCACTAAGTTTCCGGTTAGTACAATTCTAGCATGAATATTAAACATTTATCATGATATACGGAAATATAAATAACAACTTTATTATTGCCTCTAGGGCTGCTACCTCTTGAGCACTGCGTTGGTTTTCCCTTGAAGAGGAAAGGGTGATGCAGCAAAGTAGCATAAGTATTTCCCTCGCAACCAACACGCACCTACACAAACAAATAAGAACCTCACAACCAACACGATAAAGGGGTTGTCAATCCCTTCACGGTCACTTACGATAGTGAGATCTGATAGAGATAATAAGATAAATATTTTTGGTATTTTTATTATATAGATTGGAAAATAAATATTGCAAAATAAAATAGATTGGAAACTTATATGATGGAAAATAGACCCGGGGGCCATAGGGTTCACTAGTGGCTTCTCTCAAGATAGCATAAGTATTACGGTGGGTAAACCAATTACTGTCGAGCAATTGATAGAAAAGTGCATAATTATGAGAATATCTAGGCATGATCATGTATATAGGTATCACGTTTGTGACAAGTAGACCGAAACGATTCTGCATCTACTACTACTACTCCACACATCGACCACTATCTAGCATGCATCTAGAGTATTAAGTTCATAAGAACAGAGTAACACATTAGGCAAGATGACATGGTGTAGAGGGATAAACTCAATTAATATGATATAAAACCCATCTTTTTATCCTCGATGGCAACGATACAATACGTGCCGTTCTGCCCCTGCTATCACTGGGAAAGGACATCACAAGATTGAACCCAAAGCTAAGCACTTCTCCCGTTGCAATAAAGATCAATCTAGCAGGCCAAACCAAACTGATAATTCGATGAGACTTTCAAAGATAACAAATAATACATAAAAGATTTCAGAGAAGAATCAAATGTTGTTCATAGATAATCTTGATCATAAACCCACAATTCATCAGATCTCGACAAACACACCGCAAAAAGAATTACATCGAATAGATATCCAAGAGTATCGAGGAGAACTTTGTATTGAGATCCAAAGAGAGAGAGAGAGAGAAGAAGCCATCTAGATAATAACTATGGACCCAAAGGTCTGTGGTAAACTACTCAGACATCATCGGAGAGGCTATGGTGTTGATGTAGAAGCCCTCCGTGATTGATTCCCCCTCCGGCGGAGCTTCAGAAAAGGCCCCAAGATGGGATCTCTTGGGTACAGAAGGTTGCGGCGGTGGAAATAGGGTTTTGTGGTGCTCCTGGATGTTTTTGGGGTATATGGATATATATATAGGAGGAAGAAGTAGGTCGGTGGAGCTGCGAGGGGCCCACGAGGGTGGGGCGCGCCCAGGGGGCAGGCGCACCTCCCTGCCTCGTGGCCTCCACGCTCCTTTCTTGACGTCTACTCCAAGTCCCCTAGATCACATTTGTTCCAGAAATAACTCTCACAAAGGTTTCATTCCGTTTGGATTTTGTTTGATATTCCTTTTCTGTGAAACACTGAAATAGGCAAAAAAACATCAATTTGCACTAGGCCTTGGGCTAGTAGGTTAGTCCCAAAAATAATATAAAAGTGTATAATAAAGCCCATGAAACATCCAAAATAGATAATATAATAGCATGGAACAATCAAAAATTATAGATACGTTGGAGACGTATCAAGCATCCTCAAGCTTAATCCCTGCTCGTCCTCGAGTAGGTAAATGATAAAAATAGAATTTTTGATGTGGAATGCTACCTAGCATAATTCTCAATGTAGTTTTATTTATTGTGGCATGAATATTCAGATCCAAAAGATTCAAGACAAAAGTTCAATATTGACATAAAAATAATAATACTTCAAGCATACTAACTAAGCAATCATGTCTTCTCAAAATAACATGGACAAAGAAAGTTCATCCCTACAAAATCATATAGTTTGGTCATGCTCCATTTTCGTCACACAAGAATGCCCTCATCATGCACAACCCCGATGACAAGCCAAGCAATTGTTTCATACTTTAGTAATCTCAAAAAAAATTAATTTTCACGCAATACATGAGCGTGAGCCATGGATATAGCACTATGGGTGGAATAGAATATAATGAAGGGGGTTATGTGGAGAAGACAAAAAAGGAGAAAGTCTCACACCGACGCGGCTAATCAACGGGATAGGGAGATGCCCATCAATTGATGTCAATGCAAGGAGTAGGGATTGCCATGCAACGGATGCACTAGATCTATAAATGTATGAAAGCTCAACAAAATAAAATAAGTGGGTGTGCATCCAACTTGCTTGCTCACGAATACCTAGGGCATTTGAGGAAGCCCATTGCTGGAATATACAAGCCAAGTTCTATAATGAAAAATTCCCACTAGTATATGAAAGTGACAAAACAAGAGACTCTCTATCATAAAGATCATGGTGCCACTTTGAAGCACAAGTGTGGAAAAAAGGATAGTAGCATTGCCCCTTTTTATTTCTCTCTTTTTTTTCTTTTTTGGCCTTCCTTTTTTTGGCCTTCCCCCTTTTTTATTTGGGACAATGCTCTATTATGATGATCGTCACACTTCTATGTATTTACAACTCAATGATTACAACTCGATACTAGAACAAAATACGACTCTATATGAATGCCTCCGGCGGTGTACCAGGAAGGGCAATGAATCAAGAGTGACATGTATGATAAATTATGCATGGTGGCTTTGCCACAAATACGATGTCAACTACAGGATCATGCAAGGCAATATGACAATGATGAAGCGTGTCATAAATGAAACGGTGGAAAGTTGCATGGCAATATATCTCGGAATGGCTATGGAAATGCCATAATAGGTAGGTATGGTGGCTGTTTTGAGGAAGATATAAGGAGGATTATGTGTGATAGAGCGTATCATATCACGGGGTTTGGATGCACCGGCGAAGTTTGCACCAACTCTCAAGGTGATAAAGGGCAATGCACGGTACCGAAGAGGCTAGCAATGATGGAAAGGTGAGAGTGCGTATAATCCATGGACTCAACATTAGTCATAAAGAACTCACATACTTATTGCAAAAATCTACAAGTCATCAAAAACCAAGCATTATGTGCATGCTCCTAGGGGGATAGATTGGTAGAAAAAGACCATCGCTCATCCCCGACCGCCACTCATAAGGAAGACAATCAAAGAACACCTCATGTTTCAAATTTGTTACACAATGGTTACCATACGTGCATGCTACGGTACTTGCAATATTCAACACAAGTATTTCTCAAATTCACAACTACTCAACTAGCACAACTCTAATATCACCATCTTTATATCTCAAAACAATTATCAAGTATCAAACTTCTCATAGTATTCAATGCACCTTTTTATGAAAGTTTTTTTATTATACCAATCTTGGATGCCTATCATATTAGGACCAATTTTATAGCCAAAGCAAATTACCATGTTGTTCTAAAGGATTCTCAAAATAATATAAGTGAAGCATGAGAGATCAATAATTTCTATAAAATAAAACCACCACCGTGCTCTAAAAGATATAAGTGAAGCACTAGAGCAAAATTATCTAGCTCAAAAGATATAAGTGAAGCACATAGATTATTCTAATAAATTCCGATTCATGTGTATCGCTCTCAAAAGGTGTGTACAGCAAGGATAATTGTGGTAAACTAAAAATCAAAGACTCAAATCATACAAGACGCTCCAAGCAAAACACATATCATGTGGTGAATAAAAATATAGCTTCAAGTAAAGTTACCAATGGACGAAGACGAAAGAGGGGATGCCTTCCGGGGTATCCCCAAGCTTAGGCTTTTGGTTGTACTTGAATTTTACCTTGGTGTGACTTGGTCATCCCCAAGCTTAGGCTCTTGCCACTCCTTATTCCATAATCCATCAAATCTTTACCCAAAACTCGAAAACTTCACAACACAAAACTAAACAGAAAATCTCATGAGCTCCGTTAGTATAAGAAAACAAACCACCACTTAAGGTACTGTAATGAACTCATTATTTATTTATATTGGTGTTAAACCTACTGTGTTAAAACTTCTCTATGGTTCATACACTCCGATACTAGCCATAGATTCATCAAAATAAGCAAACAACACACGAAAAACAGAATCTGTCAAAAACAGAACAGTCTGTAGTAATCTGTAGGTTTCGAATACTTATGTAACCCCAACAATTCTGAAATAAATTGGTGGACTTGAGGAATTTGTCTATTAATCATCTGCAAAAATAATCAACCTAATCTCACTCTCCAGTAAAAAATGGCAGCAAATCTCGTGAGCGCTAAAGTTTCTGCTTTTTACAGCAAGATCGCAAAAACTTCCCCCAAGTCTTTCCAAAGGTTCTACTTGGCACAAACACAAATTAAAAGCATAAAACAACATCTAAAAAGAGGCTAGATGAATTGTTTATTACTAAACAGAACCAAAAAGCAAGAAACAAAAATAAAATTGGGTTGCCTCCCAACAAGCGCTATCGTTTAACGCCCCTAGCTAGGCATAAAAACAAGAATAGATCTAGGTATTATCATCTTTGGTATGCAATCCATAGGTGGATCTCATAATAGATTCATAAGGTAATTTAATTTTATATCTAGGAAAGTGTTCCATGCCTTTCCTTAACGGAAATTGGAATCTAATATTACCTTCTTTCATATCAATAATTGCACCTATCGTTCTAAGGAAAGGTCTATCAAGAATAATGGGACATGTAGGATTGCAATCAATGTCAAGAACAATGAAATCTACGGGCACATAATTCCTATTTGCAACAATAAGAACATCATTAATCCTTCCCATAGGTTTCTTAATAGTGGAATCCGCAAGATGCAAATTTAAAGTACAATCATCAAATTCACGGAAACCTAACACATCACACAAAGTTTTTGGGATCGTGGAAAGGCTAGCACCCAAATCACATAAAGCATAGCATTCATGATCTTTAATCTTAATTTTAATAGTAGGTTCCCACTCATCATGAAGCTTTCTAGGGATAGAAACTTCTAATTCAAGTTTTTCTTCATAAGATTGCATTAAAGCATCAACGATATGTTTGGTAAAAGCTTTATTTTGACTATAAGCATGCAGAGAATTTAGCACGGACTGCAACAAGGAAATAAAATCTATCAAAGAGCAATTATCATATTTAAATCCCTTAAAATCCAAAATAGTGGGTTCATTGCTATGTAAAGTTTTGACCTCTTCAATCCCACTTTTATTAATTTTTGCATCAAGATCTAAAAACTCCGAATCATTGGGACGCTTTTTAACTAAAGTTAACTCATCTCTAGTCCCATCATTATCAAGATTCATATTGCAAAACAAAGATTTGATAGGAGACACATCAATCACTTTTAGATCTTCATCCTTATTATCATCAAAACTAGAAGAACACGCTTTTATAAAGAAATCTTTTTTAGCATGCATCCTAGCGGTTCTTTCTTTGCACTCATCAATGGAAGTTCTCATGGATTTGAGAGACTCATTGATATCATGCTTAGGTGGAATAGATCTAAGTTTCAAAGAATCAACATCAAGAGAAATTCTATCCACGTTCCTAGCCAACTCATCAATCTTGGACATTTTTTCTTCAATCAAAGCATTGAAACTCTTTTGCGAACTAATAAATTATTTAATACTAGATTCAAAATCAGAGGGCATCTTATTATAATTTCCATAAGAATTGTTGTAGGAATTACCATAATTATTAGAGGAATTACTAGGATACGGCCTAGGATTAAAGTTTCCTCTATACGCGATGTTACCAAAATTGTTCCTACCAACAAAATTCACATCCATAGATTCATTATTGTTCTCTCAAAGTAGACAAAGGCATATCATTAGGATCATAAGAAACACTCTTATTAGCAAACAATTTCATAAGTTCATCCATCTTTCTACTCAAAACATTAATTTCTTCTATAGCATGAACTTTTTTACAAGTAGATCTTTCGGTGTGTCATTAAGAATAATTAACCATAATGTTATCTAGGAGTTTAGTAGCTTCTCCTAAAGTGATTTTCATAAAAGTGCCTCCCGCGGCCGAATCTAAAAGATTTCTAGAAGCAAAATTCAATCCAGCATAAAAACATTGTATGATCCTCCATAAATTCAAACCATGAGTAGGGCAATTGTGAATCATTAATTTCATCCTCTCCCAAGATTGTGCAACATGCTCATGATCAAGTTGCTTAAAGTTAATAATATCATTTCTAAGAGAGATGATCTTAGCGGGAGGAAAATACTTAGAGATAAAAGCATCTTTGCACTTATTCCAAGAACCAATACTATTTTTAGGCAAAGAAGAAAACCAAGTTTTAGCACGATCTCTAAGCGAAAACAGAAATAGCTTCAATTTAACAATATCATTATCCACATATTTCTTCTTTTGCATATCACACAAATCAACAAAGCTGTTTAGATGGGTAGCAGCATCTTCAGTAGGAAGGCCAGAAAACGGATCTTTCATCACAAGATTCAGCAAAGCAGTATTAATTTCACAAGATTCAGCATCGGTAAGGGGAGCAATCGGAGTGCTAATAAAATCATTATTGTTGGTATTGGAAAAATCACACAATTTAGTATTATCTTGAGCCATCGTGACAAACAATCCAACACACAAGCACACAAGAAGCGAGCGAAAAAGAGGTGAATGGAAAAGGAGGGCAAATAAAACGGCAAGGGTGAAGTGGGGGAGAGGAAAACGAGAGGCAAATGGCAAATAATGTAATGCGAGGGATAAGAGTTTGTGATGGGTACTTGGTATGTCTTGAGTTGTACGTAGATCTCCCCGACAACGGCGCCAGAAATCCTTCTTGCTACCTCTTGAGAACTGCATTGGGTTTCCCATGAAGAGGAAAGGGTGATGCAGCAAAGTAGCATAAGTATTTTCCTCAGTTTTTGAGAACCAAGGTATCAATCTAGTAGGAGACTACACGCAAGTCACCTCGCACCTACACAAACAAATAAGAACCTCGCAACCAATGCGATAAAGGGGTTGTTAATCCCTTCACGGTCACTTACGAGAGTGAGATCTGATAGAGATAATAAGATAAATTTTTTTGGTATTTTTATTATATAGATTGGAAAATAAAGATTGCAAAATAAAATATATTGGAAACTTATATGATGGAAAATAGACCCGGGGGCCATAGGTTTCACTAGTGGCTTCTCTCAAGATAGCATAAGTATTACGGTGGGTAAACAAATTACTGTCGAGCAATTGATAGAAAAGTACATAATTGTGAGAATATCTAGGCATGATCATGTATATAGGCACCACGTCCACGACAAGTAGACCAAAATGATTCTGCATCTACTACTACTCCACACATCGATCGCTATCTAGCATGCATCTAGAGTATTAAGTCCATAAGAACAGAGTAACGCACTAGGCAAGATGACATGATGTAGAGGGATAAACTCAAGCAATATGATATAAACCCCATCTTTTTATCCTCGATGGCAACAATACAATATGTGCCTTGCTGCCCCTGCTGTCACTGGGAAAGGACACCGCAAGATTGAACCCAAAGCTAAGCACTTCTCCCATTGCAAGAAAGATCAATCTAGTAGGCCAAACCAAACTGATAATTCGAAGAGACTTGCAAAGATAACAAATCATACATAAAAGATTTCAGAGAAGAATCAAATATTGTTCATAGATAATCTTGATCATAAACCTACAATTCATTGGATGTCGACAAACACACCGCAAAAAGAATTACATCAAATAGATCTCCAAGAAGATCGAGGAGAACTTTGTATTGAGATCCAAAGAGAGAGAAGAACCCATGTAACTAATAACTATGGACCCGAAGGTCTATGGTAAACTACTCAGACATCATCGGAGAGGCTATGGTGTTGATGTAGAAGCCCTCCGTGATTTATTCCCCCTCCGGCGGAGCTCCAGAAAAGGCCCCAAGATGGGATCTCTTGGGTACAGAAGGTTGCGGCGGTGGAAATAGGGTTTCGTGGTGCTCCTGGATGTTTTGGGGGTATATGGATATATATATATATAGGAGGACGAAGTAGGTCGGTGGAGCTGCCAGGGGCCCACAAGGGTGGGGGGTGCGCCCAGGGGGCAGGCGCACCTCCCTGCCTCGTGGCCTCCTCGCTCCTTTCTTGACGTCTACTCCAAGTCCCCTGGATCACGTTTGTTCCAAAAATAACTCTCCCGAAGGTTTCATTCCGTTTGATATTCCTTTTCTGCAAAACACTGAAATAGGCAAAAAAAAATAATTTGCACTGGGCCTTCGGTTACTAGGTTAGTCCCAAAAATAATATAAAAGTGTATAATAAAGCCCATTAAACATCCAAAATAGATAATATAATAGCATGGAACAATAAAAAATTATAGATACGTTGGAGACGTATCAAGGGCATATTTCCTTCAGTCTCCCACTTGCACTAGAGTCAATAATCTAGATTGCATTGGGATGATTCTAACACCCATGGAGTCTTGGTGCTGATCATGTTTTGCTCGTGAGAGAGGCTTAGTCAACGGGTCTGCAACATTCAGATCCGTATGTATCTTGCAAATCTCTATGTCTCCCTCCTTGACTTGATCATGGATGGAATTGAAGCGTCTCTTGATGTGTTTGGTTATCTTGTGAAATCTGGATTCCTTTGGCAAGGCTATTGCACAAGTATTGTCACAAAAGATTTTCGTTGGACCCGATGCACTACGTATGACACCTAGATCGGATATGAACTCCTTCATCCAGACTCCTTCATTTGTTGCTTCCTAAGCAGCTATGTACTCCGCTTCACATGTAGATCCCTCCACGACGCTCTGCTTGGAACTGCACCAACTGACAGCTCCACCTTTTAATAAAAATATGTATCCGGTTTGTGACTTAGAGTCATCTGGATCAGTGTCAAAGCTTGCATCGACGTAACCGTTTACGATGAGCTCTTTGTCACCTCCATAAACGAGAAATATATCTTTAGTCCTTTTCAAGTATTTCAGGATGTTCTTGACCGCTGTCCAGTGATCCACTCCTGGATTACTTTGGTACCTCCCTGCTAAACTAATAGCAAGGCACACATCAGGTCTGGTACACAGCATTGCATACATGATAGAACCAATGGCCGAAGCATAGGGAATGACTTTCATTTTCTCTCTATCTTCTGCAGTGGTTGGGCATTGAGTCTGACTCAACTTCACACCTTGTAACACAGGCAAGAACCCTTTCTTTGCTTGATCCATTTTGAACTTCTTCAAAACTTTATCAATGTATGTGCTTTGTGAAAGTCCAATTAGGCGTCTTGATCTATCTCTATAGATCTTGATACCCAATATATAAGCAGCTTCACCGAGGTCTTTCATTTAAAAATTCTTATTCAAGTATCCTTTTATGCTATTCAGAAATTCAGTATCATTTCCGATCAACAATATGTCATCTACATATAATATCAGAAATGCTATAGAGCTCCTACTCACTTTCTTGTAAATACAGGCTTCTCCAAAATTATGTATGAAACCATATGCTTTGATCACACTATCAAAGCGTATATTCCAACTCCGAGAGGCTTGCACCAGTCCATAAATGGATCCCTGGAGCTTGCACACTTTGTTAGCACCTTTTGGATTGACAAAACCTTCTGGTTGCATCATATACAAATCTTCTTTAAGATATCCATTAAGGAATGCAGTTTTGACATCCATTTGCCAAATTTCATAATCATAAAATGCGGCAATTGCTAACATGATTCGAACGGACTTAAGCATCGCTACGGGTGAAAAGGTCTCATTGTAGTCAACTCCTTGAACTTGTCGAAAACCTTTTGCAACAAGTTGAGCTTTGTAGATAGTAACATTACCGTCAGCGTCAGTCTTCTTCTTGAAGATCCATTTATTCTCTATTACCTGTCGATCATCGGGCAAGTCAACCAAAGTCCACACTTTGTTCTCATACATGGATCCCATCTCAGATTTCATGGCCTCAAGTCATTTTGCGGAATCTGGCCTCATCATCGCTTCCTCATAGTTTGTAGGTTTGTCATGGTCAAGTAACATGACCTCCAGAACAGGATTACCGTATCACTCTGGTGCAGATCTTACTCTGGTT
Organism: Triticum urartu; assembly: GCF_056163025.1. NCBI lineage: Eukaryota > Viridiplantae > Streptophyta > Magnoliopsida > Poales > Poaceae > Triticum > Triticum urartu. Next base: position 534,753,640 of record NC_141875.1, read on the forward strand.
GACCTACAAGGTTCGGTAGTTACTTGATCAGAAGTTTCATGATCATCATCATTAGCTTCCTCACTTACTGGTGTAGGAATCACTGGAACTGATTTCAGTGATGAACTACTTTCCAATAAGGGACCAGGTACAATTACCTCATCAAGTTCTACTTTTCTCCCACTCACTTCTTTCGAGAGAAACTCTTTCTCTAGAAAGGATCCATTCTTAGCAACGAATATCTAGCCTTCGGATCTGTGATAGAAGGTGCACCCAACAGTCTCCTTTGGGTATCCTATGAAGACACATTTCTCCGATTTGGGTTTGAGCTTATTAGGTTGAAGCTTTTTCACATAAGCATCGCAGCCCCAAACTTTATGAAACGACAAATTGGTTTCTTGCCAAACCACGGTTCATAAGGTGTCGTCTCAACGGATTTTGATGGTGCCCTATTTAACGTGAATGCAGTTGTCTCTAAAGCATAACCTCAAAATGATAGCGGTAAATCAGTGAGAGACATCATAGATCGCACCATACCTAATAAAGTGTGGTTACAACATTCGAATACACCATTACGCTGTGGTGTTCCAGGTGGCGTGAGTTGCGAAACTATTCCGCATTGTTTCAAATGAAGACCAAACTCATAACTCAAATATTCACCTCCACGATCAGATTGTAGAAACTTAATTTTCTTGTTATGATGATTTTCCACTTCACTCTGAAATTCTTTGAACTTTTCAAATGTTTCAGACTTATGTTTCATCAAGTAGATATACCCATATCTGCTCAAATCATCTGTGAAGGTAAGAAAATAACGATACCCGCCGCGAGCATCAACACTCATTGGACCGCATACATAAGTATGTATAATTTCCAACATCTCTGTTGCTCGCTCCATTGTTCCAGAGAACGGAGTCTTAGTCATTTTTCCCATGAGGCATGGTTCGCAAGCATCAAGTGATTCATAATCAAGTGATTCCAAAAGTCCATCGGCATGTAGTTTCTTCATGCGCTTTACACCAATATGACCTAAACAGCAATGCCACAAATAAGTTCCACTATCATTATTAAACTTATATCTTTTGGCTTCAATACTATGAACATGTGTATCATTACTATCAAGATTTAGTAAAAACAGACCACTCATCAAGGGTGCATGACCATAAAAGATATTATTCATATAAATAGAACAACCATTATTCCCTGATTTAAATGAATAACCGTCTCGCATCAAACAAGATCCAGATATAATGTTCATGCTCAACGCTGGCACCAAATAACAATTATTTAGGTCTAATACTAATCCCGAAGGTAGATGTAGAGGTAGCGTGCCGACAGCGATCACATCGACTTTGGAACCATTTCCTACATGCATCGTCACCTCATCCTTAGCCAATCTTCACTTAATCCGTAGCCCCTGTTTCGAGTTGCAAAAGTTAGTAACTGAACCAGTATCAAATACCCAGGCTTTACTACGAGCATTAGTAAGGTACACATCAATAACATGTACATCAAATATACATTCCACTTTGCCATCCTTCTTCTCCGCCAAATACTTGGGGCAGTTCCGCTTCCAGTGACCAGTCTCTTTGCAGTAGAAGCACTCAGTCTCAGGCTTAGGTCCAGACTTGGGCTTCTTCACTTGAGCATCAACTTGCTTGCCGTTCTTCTTGAAGCTCCCCTTCTTCCCTTTACCCCTTTTCTTGAAACTGGTGGTCTTGTTGACCATCAACACTTGATGCTCTTTTTTGATTTCTACATCCGCAGCCTTTAGCATTGTGAAGAGCTTAGGAATCGTCTTATCCATCCCTTGCATATTATAGTTCATCACGAAGCTCTTGTAGCTTGGTGGAAGTGATTGAAGAACTCTATCAATGACACTATCATCAGGAAGATTAACTCCCAACTAAGTCAAGTGGTTGTGGTACCCAGACATTCTGAGTATATGTTCACTAACAGAACTATTCTCCTCCATTTTGCAGCTGTAGAACTTATTGGAGACTTAATATCTCTCAATCCGGGCATTTGCTTGAAATATTAACTTCAACTCCTGGAACAACTCATATGCTCCATGACGTTCAAAACATCGTTGAAGTCCCAGTTCTAAGCCATATAGCATGGCACACTGAACTATCGAGTAGTCATCATTTTTGCTCTGCCAGGTGTTCACAACATCTGGCGTTGCTCCTGCAGCGGGTTTGTCACCTAGTGGTGCTTCCAGGACGTAATTCTTTTGTGCAGCAATGAGGATAATCCTCAAGTTACGGACCCAGTCTGTGTAGTTTCTACCATCATCTTTCAACTTAGCTTTCTCTAGGAACGCATTAAAATTCAACGGAACAACAGCACAGACCATCTATCTAAAATAACATAGACATGCAAAATACTATCAGGTACTAAGTTCATGATAAATTATAGTTCAATTAATCAAATTACTTAAGAACTCCCACTTAGATGGACATCCCTCTAATCATCTAAGTGATCATGTAATCCATATCAACTAAACCATGTCTGATCATCACATGAGATGGAGTAGTTTTCAATGGTGAACAGCACTATGTTGATCATATCTACTATATGATTCACGCTCGACCTTTCGGTCTCAGTGTTCCGATGCCATATCTGCATATGCTAGGCTCGTTAAGTTTAACCCGAGTATTCCGCGTGTGCAAAACTGGCTTGCACCCGTTGTGTGTGAACGTAGAGCTTATCACACCCGATCATCATGTGGTGCCTCGGCACGATGAACTGTAGCAACGGTGCATACTCAGGGAGAACACTTGTGCCTTTAAATTTAGTGAGGTATCATCTTATAATGCTACCGCCAGACTAAGCAAAATAAGATGCATAAAGGATAAACATCACATGCAATCAATATAAGTGATATGATATGGCCATCATCATCTTGTGCCTTTAATCTCCATCTCCAAAGCACCGTCATGATCACCATCCTCACCGGCTTGACACCTTGATCTCTATCGAAGCATCATTGTCGTCTCGCCAACTATTGCTTCTATGACTATCGCTGAAGGAAATATGCCCTAGAGGCAATAATAAAGTTATTATTTATTTCCTCATATCATGATAAATGTTTATTATTCATGCTAGAATTGTATTAACGGGAAACATAATACATGTGTGAATACATAGACAAACATAGTGTCACTAGTATGCCTCTACTTGACTAGCTCGTTGATCAAAGATGGTTGAGTTTCCTAGCCATAGACATGAGTTGTCATTTGATTAACGGGATCACAGCACTAGTAGAATGATGTGATTGACTTGACCCATTTTGTTAGCTTAGCACTTGATCGTTTTAGTTTACTGCTATTGCTTTCTTCATGACTTATACATGTTCCTATGACTATGAGATTATGCAACTCCCGATTACCGGAGGAACACTTTGTGTGCTACCAAACGTCACAATGTAACTGGGTGATTATAAAGGTGCTCTATAGGTGTGTCCGATGGTACTTGTTGAGTTTGCATAGATCAAGAATAGGATTTGTCACTCCGATTGTCGGAGAGGTATCTTTGGGCCCTCTCGGTAATGCACATCACTATAAGCCTTGCAAGCAATGCAACTAATGAGCTAGTTGCAGGATGATGCATTACAGAACGAGTAAAGAGACTTTTCGGTAACGAGATTGAGCTAGGTATTGAGATACCGACATCGAATCTCGGGCAAGTAACATACCGATGACAAAGGGAACAACGTATGTTGTTATGCGGTTTGACCGATAAAGATCTTCGTAGAATATGTAGGAACCAATATGAGCATCCAGGTTCCGCTATTGGTTATTGACCGGAGACGTGTCTCGGTCATGTCTACATAGTTCTCGAACCCGTAGGGTCCGCACGCTTAAAGTTCTGTGACGATCGATATTATGAGTTTATATGTTTTGATGTACCGAAGGTAGTTCGGAGTCCCGGATATGATCACAGACATGACGAGGAGTCTCGAAATGGTCGAGACATAAATATTGATATATTGGAAGCCTACATTTGGACATCGGAAGAGTTCCGGGTGAAATCAGGATTTTACCGGAGTGCCGGAGGGGTTACCGGAACCCCCCGGGGGTTAATGGGCCTTGTTGGGCCCTAGTGGAGAGAGAGAGAGGGGCTGGCCAGGGCAGGCCGCGCGACCCCTCCCCCTCTGGTCCGAATTGGACTAGGAAGGGGGCGGCGCCCCCCTTTCCTTCTCCTTCTCCTTCTCCCCCTTCCTTTCCCCCTCCTAGTAGGAGTAGGAAAGAGGGGAGTCCTACTCCTACTAGGAGGAGGACTCCTCCTCCTGGCGCGCCCTACAGGGCCGGCCGGTCTCCCCCTTGCTCCTTTATATACGGGGGCAGGGGGCACCCTAGAACACACAAGTTGATCATTGATCTCTCCCAGCCATGTGCGGTGCCCCCCTCCACTATAATCCACCTCGGTCATAATGTAGCGGTGCTTAGGCGAAGCCCGGCGACGGTAGCTTCATCAGCATCATCACCACGCCGCCGTGCTGACGAAACTCTCCCTCGAGCTCTACTAGATCATGAGTTCGCAGGACGTCACCGAGCTGAACGTCTGTTGAACGTGAAGGTGTCGTATGTTCGGTACTGAGGATCGGTCGATCATGAAGACATACGAGTACATCAACCGCGTTGTCATAACGCTTCCGCTTAACGGTCTATGAGGGTATGTGGATGACACTCCCCCCTCTCGTTGCTATGCATCACCATGATCTTGCATGTGCATAGGAAATTTTTGAAATTACTACGTTCCCCAACAGTGGCATCCGAGCTAGGTTTATGCGTAGATGTTATATGCATGAGTAGAACACAAGTGAGTTGTGGGCGATACAAGTCATACTGCTTACCAGCATGTCATACTTTGGTTCGGCAGTATTGTTGGATGAAGCGGCCCAGACCGACATTACGTGTACGCTTATGCGAGACTGGTTCTACCGACGTGCTTTGCACACAGGTGGCTGGCGGGTGTCAGATTCTCCAACTTTAGTTGAACCGAGTGTGGCTATGCCCGGTCCTTGTGAAGGTTAAAACAACACTGACTTGACGAACTATCGTTGTGGTTTTGATGCGTAGGTAAGAATGGTTCTTGCTCAGCCCATAGCAACCACGTAAAACTTGCAACAACAAAGTAGAGGACGTCTAACTTGTTTTTGCAGGGCATGTTGTGATGTGATATGGTCAAGACATGATGCTATATTTATTGTATGAGATGATCATGTTTTGTAACGGAGTTATCGGCAACTGGCAGGAGCCATATGGTTGTCGCTTTACTGTATGCAATGCAATCGCCATGTAATTGATTTACTTTATCACTAAGCGGTAGCGATAATCGTAGAAGCAATAGATGGCGAGACGACAATGATGCTACGATGGAGATCAAGGTGTTGCGCCAGTGACGATGGTGATCATGACGGTGCTTTGGAGATGGAGATCGAAGGCACAAGATGATGATGGCCATATCATATCACTTATATTGATTGCATGTGATGTTTATCCTTTATGCATCTTGTTTTTCTTTGTTTGACGGTAGCATTATAAGATGATCTCTCACTAAATTTCAAGGTAAAAGCGTTCTCCCTGAGTATGCATCGTTGCCAAAGTTCGTCGTGCCGAGACACCACTTGATGATCGGGTGTGATAAGCTCAACGTTCAGCTACAACGGGTGTAAGACAGTTTTGCACACGCAGAATACTCAGGTTAAACTTGACGAGCCTAGTATATGCAGATATGGCCTCGAAACACTGAGACCGAAAGGTCGAGCGTGAATCATATAGTATATATGATCAACATAGAGATGTTCACCATTGAAAACTACTCCATCTCACGTGATGATCGGTTATGGTTTAGTTGATATGGATCACGTGCTCACTTAGATGATTAGAGGGATCTCTATCTAAGTGGGAGTTCTTAAGTAATATGATTAATTGAACTTAAATTTAGCATGAACTTAGTGCCTGATGGTATTTTGCTTGTCTATGTTATTGTAGATAGATGACCCATGCTGTTGTTCCGTTGAATTTTAATGCATTCCTTGAGAAAGCAAAGTTGAAAGATGATGGTAGCAATTTAGCAATTACACGGACTGGGTCCGTAACTTGAGGATTATCCTCATTGCTGCACAGAAGAATTACGTCCTGGAAGCACCGCTAGGTGCCAGGCCTGCTGCAGACGCTGCTGATGACGTTAAGAACGTATGGCAGAGTAAAGCTGGTGACTACTCGATAGTTCAGTGTGCCATGCTTTACGGCTTAGAACCGGGACTTCAACGACGTTTTGAATGTCATGGTGCATATGAGATGTTCCAGGAGTTGAAGTTAATATTTCAAGCAAATGCCCGGATTGAGAGATATGAAGTCTCCAATAAGTTCTACAGCTGCAAGATGGAGGAGAATAGTTCTGTCAGTGAACATATACTCAGAATGTCTGGGTACCATAACCACTTGCCTCAACTGGGAGTTAATCTTCCTGTTGATAGTGTCATTGACAGAGTTCTTCAATCACTACCACCAATCTACAAGAGCTTCGTGATGAACTATAATATGCAAGGGATGGATAAGACGATTCCTGAGCTCTTCGCAATGCTAAAAGCTGCTTAGGTAGAAATCAAGAAGGAGCATCAAGTGTTGATCGTCAACAAGACCACCAGTTTCAAGAAAAATGGTAAAGGGAAGAAGAAGGGGAACTTCAAAAAGAACGGCAAACAAATTGCTGCTCAAGAGAAGAAACCCAAGTCTGGACCTAAGCCTGAGACTGAGTGCTTCTACTGCAAAGGGACTGGTCACTGGAAGCGGAACTTCCCCAAGTATTTGGCGGATAAGAAGGATGCCAAGGTGAACAAAGGTATATGTGATATACATGTTATCGATTTGTACCTTACTAGAGCTCGCAGTAGCACCTGTGTATTTGATACTAGTTATGTTGCTAATATTTGCAACTCGAAACAGGGACTACGGATTAAGCGAAGACTGGCTAAGGACGAGGTGACGATGCGCATGGGAAATGGTTCCAAAGTCGATGTGATCGCCGTCGGCATGCTACCTCTACGTCTACCTTCGGGATTAGTTTTAGACCTGAATAATTGTTATTTGGTGCCAGCATTAAGCATGAACATTGTATCTGGATCTTCTTTGAAGCGAGATGGTTATTCATTTAAATCTGAGAATAATGGTTGTTCTATTTATATGAGTAATATCTTTTATGGTCGTGCACCCTTAAAGAGTGGTCTATTTGTGTTGAATCTCGATAGTAGTGATACACATATTCATGATGTTGAAGCCAAAAGATGCAGAGTTGATAATAATAGTGCAACTTATTTGTGGCACTGCCATTTGGGTCATATTGGTGTAAAGCGCATGAAGAAACTCCATACTGATGGACTTCTGGAATCACTTGATTATGAATCACTTGGTACTTGCGAACCATGCCTCATGGGCAAGATGACTAAAACGACGTTCTTCGGAACAATGGAGCGAGCAACAGATTTATTGGAAATCATACATACTAATGTATGTGGTCCGATGAATATTGAGGCTTGCGGCGGGTATTGTTATTTTCTCACCTTCAGAGATGATTTCAGCAGATATGGGTATATCTACTTAATGAAGCATAAATCTGAAACATTTGAAAAGTTCAAAGAATTTCAGAGTGAAGTGGAAAATCATCGTAACAAGAAAATAAAGTTTCTACGATCTGATCGTGGACGAGAATATTTGAGTTACGAGTTTGGTCTACATTTGAAACAATGTGGAATAGTTTTGCAACTCACTTCACCCAGAACACCATAGCGTAATGGTGTATCCGAACGTTGTAATCGTACTTTACTGGATATGGTGCGATCTATGATGTCTCTTACTGATTTACCGCTATCATTTTGGGGTTATGCTTTAGAGACAGCTGCATTCACGTTAAATAGGGCACCATCGAAATCCATTGAGACGACGCCTTATGAACTGTGGTTTGGCAAGAAACCAAAGTTGTTGTTTCTTAAAGTTTGGGGCTGCGATGCTTATGTGAAAAAGCTTCAACCTGATAAGCTCGAACCCAAATCGGAGAAATGTGTCTTCATAGGATACCCAAAGGAGATTGTTGGGTACACCTTCTATCACAGATCCGAAGGCAAGACATTCGTTGCTAGGAATGGATCTTTTCTAGAGAAGGAGTTTCTCTCGAAAGATGTGAGTGGGAGGAAAGTAGAACTTGATGAGGTAACTATACCTGCTCCCTTATTGGAAAGTAGTTCATCAAAGAAATCGGTTCCTGTGACATCTACACCAATTAGTGAGGAAGCTAATGATAATGATCATGAAACTTCAGATCAAGTTTCTACCGAACCTTGTAGGTCAACCAGAGTAAGATCCGCACCAGAGTGGTACGGTAATCCTGTTCTGGAAGTCATGTTACTTGACCATGATGAACCTACGAACTATGAAGAAGCGATGCTAAGCCCAGATTCCGCAAAATGGCTTGAGGCCATGAAATCTGAGATGGGATCCATGTATGAGAACAAAGTATGGACTTTGGTTGACTTGCCCGATGATCGGCAAGCCATCGAGAATAAATGGATCTTCAAGAAGAATACTGACGCTGACGGTAATGTTACTGTCTACAAAGCTCGACTTGTTGCGAAAGGTTTTCGACAAGTTCAAGGAGTTGACTACGATGAGACTTTCTCACCCGTAGCAATGCTTAAGTCTGTCCGAATCATGTTAGCAATTGCCGCATTTTATGATTATGAAATTTGGCAAATGGATGTCAAAACTGCATTCCTGAATGGATTTCTGGAAGAAGAGTTGTATATGATGCAAAAAGTAGGTTTTGTCGATCCAAAGGGAGCTAACAAAGTGTGCAAGCTCCAGCGATCCATTTATGGACTGGTGCAAGCCTCTTGGAGTTGGAATAAACGTTTTGATAGTATGATCAAAGCATATGGTTTTATACAGACTTTTGGAGAAGCCTGTATTTACAAGAAAGTGAGTGGGGGCTCTATAGCATTTCTAATATTATATGTGGATGACATATTGCTGATTGGAAATGACATAGAATTTCTAGATAGCATAAAAGGATACTTGAATAAGAGTTTTTCAATGAAAGACCTCGGAGAAGCTGCTTATATATTGGGCATCAAGATCTATAGAGATAGATCAAGACTCTTAATTGGACTTTCACAAAGCACATACCTTGATAAATTTTTGAAAAATCTCAAATTGGATCAAGCAAAGAAAGGGTTCTTGCCTGTGTTACAAGGTGTGAAGTTGAGTAAGACTCAATGCCCGACCACTGCAGAAGATAGAGAGAAAATGGAAAGTGTTCCCTATGCTTCAGCCATAGGCTCTATCATGTATGCAATGTTGTGTACCAGACCTGATGTATGCCTTGCTATTAGTTTAGCAGGGAGGTACCAAAGTAATCCAGGAGTGGATCACTGGACAATGGTCAAGAACATCCTAAAATACCTGAAAAGGACTAAGGATATGTTTCTTGTTTATGGAGGTGACAAAGAGCTCGTCGTAAATGGTTACGTCAATGCAAGCTTTGACACTCATCCGGACGATTCTAAATTGCAAACCGGATACGTGTTTATATTGAACGGTGGAACTGTTAGTTGGTGCAGTTCCAAACAAAGCATCGTGGCAGGATCTACGTGTGAAGCGGAGTACATAGCTGCTTCGGAAGCAACAAATGGAGGAGTCTGGATGAAGGAGTTCATATCCGATCTAGGTGTCATACCTAGTGCATCGGGTCCAATGAAAATCTTTTGTGACAATATTGGTGCAATTGCCTTGGCAAAGGAATCCAGATTTCACAAGAGAACCAAGCACGTCAAGAGATGCTTCAATTCCATCCGGGATCAAGCCCAGGTGGGAGACATAGAGATATGCAAGATACATACGAATCTAAATGTTGCAGACCCGTTGACTGAGCCTCTTCCACGAGCAAAACATGATCAGCACCAAGACTCCATGGGTGTTAGAATCATTACTGTGTAATCTAGATTATTGACTCTAGTGCAAGTGGGAGACTGAAGGAAATATGCCCTAGAGGCAATAATAAAGTTATTATTTATTTCCTCATATCATGATAAATGTTTATTATTCATGCTAGAATTGTATTTACTGGAAACATAATACATGTGTGAATACATAGACAAACATAGTGTCACTAGTATGCCTCTACTTGACTAGCTCGTTGATCAAAGATGGTTGAGTTTCCTAGCCATAGACATGAGTTTTCATTTGATTAATGGGATCACATCATTAGTAGAATGATGTGATTGACTTGACCCATTTTGTTAGCTTAGCACTTGATCGTTTTAGTTTATTGCTATTGCTTTCTTCATGACTTATACATGTTCCTATGACTATGAGATTATGCAACTCCCGATTACCGGAGGAACACTTTGTGTGCTACCAAACGTCACAATGTAACTGGGTGATTATAAAGGTGCTCTATAGGTGTCTCCGATGGTACTTGTTGAGTTTGCATAGATCAAGAATAGGATTTGTCACTCCGATTGTCGAAGAGGTATCTTTGGGCCCTCTCGGTAATGCACATCACTATAAGCCTTGCAAGCAATGCAACTAATGAGCTAGTTGCGGGATGATGCATTACAGAACGAGTAAAGAGACTTGTCAGTAACGAGATTGAGCTAGGTATTGAGATACTGACGATCGAATCTCGGGCAAGTAACATACCGATGACAAAGGGAACAACATATGTTGTTATGCGGTTTGACCGATAAAGATCTTCGTAGAATATGTAGGAACCAATATGAGCATCCAGGTTCCGCTATTGGTTATTGACTGGAGACGTGTCTCAGTCATGTCTACATAGTTCTCGAACCCATAGGGTCCGCATGCTTAAAGTTCTGTGACGATTGGTATAATGAGTGTATATGTTTTGATGTACCGAAGGTAGTTCGGAGTCCCGTATATGATCACGGACATGACAAGGAGTCCCGAAATGGTCGATACATAAAGATTGATATATTGGAAGCCTACATTTGGACATCGAAAGAGTTCCGGGTGAAATCAGGATTTTACCGGAGTGCTGGAGGGGTTACCGGAACCCCCCGAGGGTTAATGGGCCTTGTTGGGCCCTCGTGGAGAGAGAGAGGGGCCGGCCAGGGCAGGCCGCGCGACCCCTCCCCCTCTGGTCCGAATTGGACTAGGAAGAGGGAGCGGCGCCCCAATTTCCTTCTCCTTCTCCCCCTTCCTTTCCCCCTCCTAGTAGGAGTAGGAAAGAGGGGAGTCCTACTCCTACTAGGAGGACTCCTCCTCCTGGCGCGCCCTACAGGGCCGGCCGGCCTCCCCCCTTGCTCCTTTATATACGGGGGCAGGGGGCACCCTAGAACACACAAGTTGATAACTGATCTCTCCCAGCCGTGTGCGGTGCCCCCCTCCACCATAATCCACCTCGGTCATACTGTAGCGGTGCTTAGGCGAAGCCCTATGACGGTAGCTTCATCAACATCGTCACCACGCCATCGTGCTGACGAACCTCTCCCTCGAGCTCTACTGGATCGTGAGTTCGCGGGACGTCACCGAGCTGAACGTGTGTTGAACGCGGAGGTGCCATACGTTCGGTACTGAGGATCGGTCGATCGTGAAGACGTACGACTACATCAACCGTGTTGTCATAATGCTTCCGCTTAACGGTCTACGAGGGTACGTGGACGACACTCTCCCCTCTCGTTGCTATGCATCACCATGATCTTGTGTGTGCGTAGGGAAATTTTTGAAATTACTACGTTCCCCAACAATCGCTACCGCTTAGTGATAAAGTAAACCAATTACATGGCTATTGCATTTCATACAATAAAGCGACAACCATATGGCTCCTGCGAGTTGCCAATAACTTTGTTACAAAACATGATCATCTCATACAATAAAATTTAGCATCATGTCTTGACCATATCACATCACAACATGCCCTGCAAAAACAAGTTAGACGTCCTCTACTTTGTTGTTGCAAATTATACGTGGCTGCTATGGGCTGAGCAAGAACCGTTCTTACCTACGCATCAAAAACCACAATGAGGTATAATGATTTCTTTTTGATCTTCAGAAAGAACCATGTTCATTGAATCCGATTCAACTAAAGTTGGAGAAACTGACACCCACTAGCCACCTGTGTGCGAAGCACGTTGGTAGAACCAGTCTCGCGTAAGCGTACGCGTAATGTCGGTTTGAGCTGCTTCATCCAACAATACTACTGAATCAATAATCAACTAGTGATGGAAAGCAATATGTATATACCCACGCCCACAACTCCTTTGTGTTCTATTCATGCATATAACATCTACGCATAGACCTGGCTCGGATGCCACTGTTGGGGAACGCGGTAATTTCAAAAAATTCCTACGCACACGCAAGATCTATCATGGTGATGCATAGCAACGAGAGGGGAAGAGTGTTGTCCACGTACCCTCGTAGACCGTCGTAAGCGGAAGCGTTATGACAACGCGGTTGATGTAGTTGAACGTCTTCATGATCCGACCGATCCTAGCACCAAAGGTACGGCACCTGCGCGATCTGCATGCCTTCAGCTCGGTGACGTCCCGCGAACTCTAGATCCAGCTGAGTGTCGAGGGAGAGTTTTGTCAGCACGATGGCGTGATGACGGTGATGATGAAGCTATCAGAACAGGGCTTCGCCTAAGCACTGCAACGATATGACCGAGGTGGATTATGGTGGAGGGGGGAACCACACACGGCTAAACAATGTCAACTTGTGTGTTCTAGGATGCCCCCTGCCCCCGTATATAAAGGAGCAAGGGGGAGGCCGGCCGGCCCTAGGGCACGCCAAGGAGGGGAGGAATCCTTCCTCCCAATAGGAGTAGGATTCCTCCTTTCCTAGTCCTACTAGGAGGGGGAAGGAAGGAGTGGGGGAGAGGAAGGAAAGGGGGGTGCCACCCCCCCTCCTAGTACAATTCGGACCCAAGGGAGAGGGCGCGCGGCCTGCCCTGGCAGCCCCTCTCTCTCCACTAAGGCCCATCTAGGCCCACTAGTTCCTCGGGGGGTTCCGGTAACCCTCCGGCACTCCGGTTTTCTCCGAAATCATCCGGAACACTTCCGGTGTCCGAATATAGCCGTCCAATATATCAATATTTATGTCTTGACCATTTTGAAACTCCTCTTCTTGTCCGTGATCACATCCGGGACTCCGAACAACCTTCGGTACATCAAAACACATAAACTCATAATACCGATCATCACCGAACGTTAAGCGTGCAGACCCTACGGGTTCGAGAACTATGTAGACATGACCGAGACTCATCTCCGGTCAATAACCAATAGCAGAACCTGGATGCTCATATTGGTTCCTACATATTCTACGAAGGTCTTTATCTGTCAAACCGCATAACAACATACGTTGTTCCCTTTGTCATCGGTATGTTACTTGCCCGAGATTCGATCATCGGTATCTTAATACCTAGTTCAATCTCATTAACGACAAATCTCTTTACTCGTTCCGTAATGCAACATCCCGCAACTAACTCATTAGTCACATTGCTTGCAAGGCTTATAGTGATGTGCATTACCGAGAGGGCCCAGAGATACCTCTCCGACAATCGGAGTGACAAATCCTAATCTTGATCTATGCCAACTCAACAAACACCATCGGATACACCTGTAGAGCATATTTATAGTCACCCAGTTACGTTGTGATGTTTGATAGCACACTAAGTGTTCCTCCGGTATTCAGGAGTTGCATAATCTCGTAGTCATAGGAACATGTATAAGTTATGGAGAAAGCAGTAGTAAACTAAACGATCATCGTGCTAAGCTAACGGATGGGTCAAGTCAATCACATCATTCTCTAATGATGTGATCCCGTTTCATCAAATGACAACTCTTTGTCCATGGCTAGGAAACTTAACCATCTTTGATTAGCGAGCTAGTCAAGTAGAGGCATACTAGTGACACTATGTTTGTCTATGTATTCACACATGTACTAAGTTTCTGGTTAATACAATTCTAGCATGAATAATAAACATTTATCATGATATAAGGAAATATAAATAACAACTTTATTATTGCCTCTAGGGCATATTTCCTTCACAATGTGGTCTTCCGCATTATGGCCAAGGCTTACACCAATAGGGCGGCCCTCTTGGTAGACACCTTGACACACCCCAATCGATCGACCTTCATCCAAGGTCGTTTCATTATGGATGGGGTGCTTGTGTTTCATGAAGTCCTTCACAAAGTCAAAAGCAAACGTAAAAAGCCTATCTTCCTTAAGATCGACTTCCATAAGGCCTACGACATGTTACATTGGCCCTTCCTACGATAATTCCTCCTTCCCAAGGGCTTCGATGACCTCTAGGTCACGCCGCATGCAATTGGTGTCTAGTGGCCGCACCGTCGTCAACATTAATGGTGAGGTGGGTCCCTTCTTCCCCACACTTTGTGGGGTTAGGCAGAGGGACCCCTTTTATCCCCTTCCTGTTCAACATGGTGGTTGATGCCCTGGCCGCCATTCTGGACTTGGCCAAGGCGGCCAGTCACATCTATGGCATCGTCCCGCATCTGGTGGCCTTGGAGGGGTCTCCCTCATGCAATATGCGGATGACAAGATTATCATGGTTGAAGGGCCCAACAACGATATAGCCAACCTGAAATTCCTCTTGCTCTGCTTCCAGCAGATGTCGGGTTTAACCATCAACTTCACTAAGAGTGAAGTTATGGTCCTTAGTTACTCTGTTGAGGAAAGTCAAAGCATTGCGGACCGTCTCAACTCCCCCCCCCCCCGGGGGGGCGGATTTCCCAACCGTATATTTGGGAATCTCCATTAGTGACTCCCGCCTTTCGGTAGCGGATCTTCGGCCATATGTGACCAAGATCTAACATCGGGTGGAGCCTTGGTAGGGCAGGTGGCTCGGACAATCCTGATCAACTCGTCCTTGTCGAGTCTCCCATGTTTATCATGAGCTTCTATAGCCTCCATGAAACCTTGCACGATGAGATCGCCAAATTCCTGTCAAGACTTTTTTGGCAGGCGACGGAAACAACAAAAGCACCACATGGTACGACGGTCGGACATTTGTCGCCCCAAGGACTAGGGCGGTCTTAGCATCATGTCCTCCAAGTGCATGAATATTGCCCTATTGTATCGCTAATAATGAGGGCGGGCTCTAGCTGGACATTATCAAGGAGAAGTACCTCCGCAGCCATCCGCTTGCCTTCTGCCAACGCGCGGGAGGGCCACAGTTCTAGGAATCCGTCATCCAGCTCCTTCCAGTGTGGCGCATAGGGTCCTCGATCTCCGTAGGGTCGGGAGCAGTGACCCTCTTTTGGTTCGATTGGTGGGTGTCCGACGAACCCTTACCGGCTAGATTTCCGGAGCTTTTCTCCATCTGCATGACCCCGCTTGTCTCGGTCGAGACTGCCCATATTGACTTAGGGAGCCTCGCCTTCCGACGGGCCTTTGGGCCCATTGAGCAGTTGGTCTGGGATGAGCTCCTAGCTCGTGTGGCCCTCCACACTCCTAGCCTTGCCCCTGACCGGATTAGGTGGTGTCTCGAGCCGAGCGGACGCTTCTCTAATCGATCCCTTTACCATGCCATTGCGGCGTCTCCAGTGTCGGAACACCTATCAGCCGTATGGACAATCCGGCTTCCGCTTAAGATTAGGGTTTCCTATGGCAATGGATCCGCGGGACGGTACCTTCAGGGGTGGAGGTGCTCAAATGCAATGGCCCAGGGAATGGCAAGTGCCCTCTTTGCGATGTTGAGGAAGGTTCGAATCACATCTTCTTCAAGTGTGTGATGGTTCGTTTCCTTTAGAGTTGTTTCCGGGAAGTGGTAGGTGGCGAGTAGTTCCACTCGAACCTCCCAGAACTCTTTGAAGAGATTCAAGCTTGCTCTACCAGCACGCGTGCGCCACATTAGGTGGCTTGGCGTTGGAGCGCTTATGTGGACTTTGTGGACGCCCGCAACAAGCTTGTTATTGAAGACTCTCCTCTGTGTCGCTCTTCTGACGTCATCTACAAACTATGTGGTTTTCTGCAGCCGTGGAAGCCTCTTAGGCGAGGACAGGAGCACGCCGCCATCGATCATGATTGCAGATCTCCGCTCGTTGGCTCGTCGCTTGGCGTCGCCTCCCACCGCAACCAGATTAGGCCCCTATTTGGTCTTTAGGGATTGTTGAGCCGTGCCCTCAGCATTAACCTTGCACTTTTTCGTTCATTGTTTTTCTGTTTTCTTTCATACTTTGTTTGTAACTTGTGGTATCGGTGGTGGTGCTTTATTTATAAAGCGGAACATGAAGCCTTTTTCGGTAAATACTAAATCAACTTTCTCCTCTCCCATTTTATAGATGCATCTCATGGACTTGAATGGAGAAAGCGCTATCAAATTATCACTACTAGGAAAATGCTTATAGGTAGAAGTTTACCAGTAGCGCCTGTTTTTGACCCCACGCTACTGGTATTTACCAGTAGCGCTGGGTAGAAAACACGCTACTACTATTAAATAACAACAGCGTTTGTTAGCTTGGGCCGCGCTGCTGTTACATGGGCTGCAGGGCAAAAACGGTATCCCACTTACCTGTAGCGTTTGTTTCGAACGGGCGCTACAGCTAGTGGGCTTAGCAGTAGCGCCGGCCTCTACCCAGCACTACTACTAGGGGAAAAGAAAACATGCCCGATCTCCCCCCACACCCCCTCACTCTCACAATCAATCCCCTCCGACGACGCTGCCGCGGTTAGGGTTCCTCCCCGGCCGCCTCACCCCCGTCGATGGCGCCGTGCGCCGCCACCACGCGCGGTCGCCTCTCGCCTCCTCCGACGCTCCAGCCCCGTAAGTCCCCCTCGATCTCCTCCGCCCTGCGCGCGCCACCACTAGCTAGGCTCCAATCGATTCGCCGCGGCGACTCGCCATGTTTTGGGATTTCGCGTGGGGGAAAGGGATTTAGGGATTGCACGGTGACTCCGCGCTTCGATGCGACGTGTTCCAGGCTTGTTTCCTTGCGTGATTGGGGAGAGAGTAGAGAGAGGGGGGGTTAGGTGAGACAAGCAGTGGCGGCGGCGGCGCCTAGCGTCGTGAATGCTCCTCCTTTCATCTGAATGATGTTGATTGTGCCAGTTCTTCTTAAAGGTATAAATGTTTGTATCCTCGTGATGAGCTACCCTATGTGTGAATTTGATCCACTAGCTTCTTTGTTGATGCATATAAAGATATGACCAAGAAGCCCTCACTGTTATGTGGTTTCATGGAAAAATCAATGCTTGATTCGATACTCTTTCAGGTTGAAGAGAGTGTCTGTATGTGGTGATGCTCAAATTGTCAAGTTGTTATGGTGCGCATTTGAATATATGCTAACACCCGTTTCGAAAAAATGCTAACTGATCTGTCTCATGACTCTGTTTTCTTGAATGAG
The DNA here is from genome assembly GCF_056163025.1 of Triticum urartu. Lineage (NCBI taxonomy): Eukaryota > Viridiplantae > Streptophyta > Magnoliopsida > Poales > Poaceae > Triticum > Triticum urartu. Next base: position 534,771,011 of record NC_141875.1, read on the forward strand.
AAAACTGACTTTGCTGTGTTAATTAGGACAGGTTGATGCTATCTTTTGTCTGTGTGTGCGATTGTTCTTCCCTTGTATTACCTCTTAGTCTGGTGCTTATATTTTGTAGTATAAAATGCTAGCTACATTTTCACCCACTTGTGAATTCTATATTAGGCTCTGTTTGGGTTATTAGGCTCTGTTTGGGTTACATGATCTCTATTAGGTTATTGTCTGAACTGAACTACAATTTAGTTGTTATTTTGCTTGCCATGTGAACCTCATGTGTATTCTCTATGATTTTTATATTATTCAAAACCTGATGTGTGTATTGAAAACTTTATATTTAATTTTTGGATCGTTAATCCTCTAACCATATTGCTTTAGGGAAATGACGCCACCACCACCACCACCATGCTGACGGTGCAAGTCAAGGTGCACCAGCAGCCTTGCAACTGGCATGTTGTTCGGCATCTACTACCAGTCGAGTTTTCTTCATGCGGCGGTAATAAATTATATGAAACTAGTAACCACTATTTTGTTTTTAGTGTTATTGGCATTAATGCATTGAGTATATATCATTTTGCTTTTTGCACACAGATCGTCCCATGCAATGTGAGGTCAGAATTCAACAAGCTGACCGGAGACTCTGTGACCTTTGAGGCTCCTGGGGGCCCCTACACTATGGAGGTCGAGAAAGGACGAAATATGATGCAGGTGGGAGGAGATGGATGGGTCCGTTTCATCGCCCACATGCGTATCACGGGTGGTGAGTTGATCAGGTTCTCCTTCAAAGCAGAAAGACCCAAGTTGACCGTGATTTATGTCAACAAAGCAGAAGATGATGAGGATGATGAGGATGATGACGACCCACTTGGTGAAGCCATCGTTGCTCAAAGAATGAGGTTGAGCGAGGAGGAGGTGTGCAACCTATGGGACATCATTCCGCAACGTGCTGACTTCGTCGGGGTGCCATTCGTGACCCGCCTGACAAGTACCATGGTTGATCGGCATATCATGGTATGTTGCATTTACTATAGTAATTTGTTGATATGCTTTATTGTTATACTTAGTGTAGAGTCCGATGATATATATGCTTAGTGAATCTTATATACTCAGTAAATCCGATGATCTATATGCTTAGTGAATCCGATGATATATATGCTTAGTGAATCCAATGATATATATGCTTTATTGTTATACTTAGTGTAGAAATGTAGTACTGTCTTTTGATAGTGTAGAATGTGTGAGGCTACTTATTAATTGATATGTTTTTCTTATTCAGAAATTGCCAAAGAGCCTATCTGAGAGTTTTGGTATCAAGCCTGATGAAGAAGGCTCTGCTGGAATACGTCTTACCGCGAGGGGCTCCATCACCACTTGTGCGTACGGCATGGACACGGACGGTCGCACACACTTCAGCTTGGTTGGGTGGAAGAGCTTCCTCGTCGGCAAGAATCTTCATGTTGGACAGGCAATCCTAATTACTATTAGGAACACCCACCGCCCAGGCTTGAGGATGATGGTCGTCATCGGTATCATCTAGAACTACATATGCTTGTGAGATCTATCCATGCATGCGTGTGGATGCTGAACCATATATATGCTAGTATGACTACCTAGTAGACTTATCAACTATGATCTATCCATGCATTGTTGACTACTATATATGAGTTTGTGAGATTGTGTGGTTATATTAAATATGGTATTTGTCGTTAATGCTTGTGAGATGGTTCTGTGAACTTACTTTATTTGCACTGGACTTGTCTTGATTTCAATGAATATTGCCTCTGACTCTTTTTTTATTTTTTATTTCTATTTACCTAGTTGTAGCGTGAGGAGAAAATAGGGCATTACTACTATGTGATCATAGTAGTGGCGTTGGTAGAGAAAGAGGCGCTACTACTAATTATTTTAGCTACAACGCTTGTTTAGAAACGCGCTACTGCTAAATAATAGATGTAGCGCCCTAGCAGTAGCGCTGGTGCCCGCGCTACTGGTAGCTCAAAAACCAGCGCTACTGGTAAGCATTTTCCTAGTAGTGTATCTATGGAGTTTGTGTCGGTTTATATTATCTTCACCAAAAGCACATCGTTCACCTAGATCTTAAACCTGCAATTTTTTGCTAGATGATAATATGATGCTGAAAGTTGGTGATTTTGGTCTCTCGAGATGCTTCAATGGAAATCAGAGCCAAATTTTACTTCAAAATTGGCCGGAACTTTGTAAGCTTGCTATCAACCTTGGAAACTCTCTTTTGTTATGTGTGAATTCATATTGGTCCCTTTTTCTTATGAATTTGGCTACATAAATATTCGTGTCGGGGATATATGGTACGTGAATTCTATGGCGGATAGATCACATACAAGTTTGATATTTAGTCTTGGTATGATAATCATAGAGATAGTAACACGAGAGAAGGGATATCCTAATATTGACAAGGTAAGACAAGGTCGTTCCTATATAAAGTCTTGATTTCAAAATTGCTATAGTATCATATTTCCATTTAGCCATAGGACAGTATCATTCTGGGATCACATAGTAGTGCGAAGCACAAATTAGCTGCATGGTATCAAGGCAACCATAAAATTTCTAAATACGTAGGAATAGTAATGTGTCACATAATGCATCTACATGGTACCATATATTTGTAATATGTTACGACGCGAGTTAATTTTTTTACATGCTACTTTCTCAAGATACCTTATCCCTATGGTTTTATAGTGGGTCTTTGTAGCTGAAAATGTTCCTCCTTTCCCAGTTTGAGTTTTAGCTAAGGTCTCACCATGTCGGTGTGTAGTTTCTGCTTGGCATAGTGATCTGCTAAGATTTGATAGCTCCTTTTTTGATACCTGTCTTGTCTGTCCTTTTTACCGAAGCGTGGAAGGCGCTGACTAGTCAAGTGTGAAGTCTGCTGGTCGATCTGTTTTAATTAGGACCAGGTATTGTTGGAATAATGATGGGTAAAGTGCTATTTATAGGCTACTGCTCGAAAGGTGTTTTCTTCGTTGAACATTTTATAGATGTGCCATGTCCCAGGTATCCACTGATATTATAGTGGAGCACTGGAAATGGAAGCATTGTCAATTGTTCATATTTTTAGTTTGGCACTTTTGTTTTTCTCAAGGGATGTGGGTGTTGGGATATTAAGCCAATCTAGTTAGCTATAGAACAATAGACTTGTATCTGGGAAGGGAACTTTTGGTCTATGGGGACATATGTCCCCGGAATCATTGGCGTAGGAAACTGCATCGTGATGTGTAGCTAAAGTAACATTTCTGCCTATACGATCATTTGCAGGTGTGGGGCGGCTTATACATCGAAAGAACAGTGCTGTACTGGGCTAGGAACAGAACTGTACATGATCCAGAACAATGCTTTGACGCGGTTTACACTGCTTGAGATATCAATGCTATCCTTCTTGCACACACTTCACCTTTTGCACGCCCAATGTGTGTGTCAGGTTACGTACATATCACAGATTTTTTTTAAACATCTTACTCCATTCGGGGGGACTGGTTATGGATTTTCGTTTATCATATAAAATGTTTGGTACGCGAAATGTCATTATATAAAGCAATTGTATGAATGAAATTTAAAAACAGTTTTTGAAAGTATGAAGCAACTCAAAAAAGACATGTAATCACTCACTTAAGGGTCGGGGGATGTGTTTCTTTTTTGGTAGCAAGTGATTTTATTATGATCATTTTAGAGGCTTAAATGATTGTTATGACGAATGCTAATGAAGGTAAAAAAGAAAAAGTAACAGCAACTGACCCGCGTAAAAATAAGTTAATAAGAACGTACAATAACACAGGATAAATGCATTTTAATCAAAAAAGCCTGAAGCTCAGATAATAACCGTGAATTTAGTTATGTCGCAGACTCGCAGGAAAAGAAAGAGGAGCGCGGTTATTTCGGGGAGTTGGGTGGCCAACCTACAATTGAACTGTCGGTGGCACTGTGCCAGGGAGAGCTATAGCACAAAGGCATTCCATTCCATAAACGCAGCACAGTCGTCCACCCATAGGTCAAGTAAACACCACAAGCTGTCTAGCTGCAGGTGGAAGAAGACAGTTGAAGGTGGTGGCTGCAATGGCGGATCTGGCTGCCTGTAAGGTAAGGAAAATCAATCTATGTATTAGCTGTTGTATGGAGTAGTAGAAAAACAGTTTTCTTTGCTAACTGCATCAAATAAACTATCAGGATGTACTAGATGTGGCAGAGTCGTCTAAAGCAGGACAGGAACGAGACAAATCTTTTTTTGTGAGTGCCGATGGATTCAGTAGTATAAGCCCCATAGATCTTGTTAAGGATTCATGGCAGATAGATGGGGGGATCACTAAAACAGTATCGTTTGGGAGTGTGGGGGTAGGTGAGGAACAGTACCCTTTTGGACCGTCTGATTTGCAAAAGCTGTATTATGAACTTTCAGAAGAGCAGCAGTGTTTAATCAGGAGGATAGGACTGGGAGGAGTGGAATGGATTAACAAGATGATTCATACTGACCTAAATCATTCAGCTTCGTTGATGTTGAATGTCATGCCTGATGACAGAGCACTGAGAATAGGGCCGACTGATTGTGACATAGTTCATATTTACAGAAAGTGCGGCTGCTAACATAACAGGCAACAGGATTGGTGGCTCGTCCACAATTCCAGTTAGTGAAGATGTGGTGATGGATGGGGAAATAAAGGTTGTGCGGAGCATACTTAAACTCCCTGGATTATCTGAAGAAATATCAGTTTCAGAACTTGTCGCACTTCTATTGGGAGATAAGAAGTTGTTGAAATCAAATTGTGATGCTGCTGCGAGAACTCAGAGAGCATTTGCAATGCTTTATGTATCAATTGCACTTGGTCCTGGAGGGAAGAAGGTATGTCTGAACCGTAGTTCTTATATGATGGTGATAATGCATGCTGACCTGACAGATGTAAACTGGGGGAAATACGCAATAGATGAGTGATAATCCACTGCTCAACATTATTGTTCATGGGATGCCCTGCAATACTTGAGGTGATAGAAACAGTTAATATAATGATTCCAATATTATAATTATTTACAAAAGTGTCAAAATAATCTTGAAACAGATTCTGTATTTCGACTCGGTGGACACTGGTTTCATTCAACTCGATAAGAAAGTTTCCCCAAGGATCAAGCACTACAATAGAATGATACTACATGCTCTGGTGAAGGCAAACTGCAAAGTAGAGGGGGCGTATATCCTTTGTCCTAATGAAGGTAAAAATCGTAGCACTTTTGTTTTTATACATTTTATCACATAGCGCTTATATACGTAAGAAAAACATGACCAGACCGCTCGCATAAATGATTATGTCAGGTGAAAGGTTCAAGCAAGTTTAGTATTAATGTTGCGGCTGAGGAAATGAAAGATTCTTCCGTCAAGGTAACTGTGAACGACAACCTGTATCTCTTAGCGATTGGTCTAGTATGTAATATTGAATATCTAGAAATTATTTTTACAGGGTAGAACTGGATATTTGAAGAACTAGCGCAGCAGGCTGAAGGCAGGATAGAAAGATCAATGAAGTTACATGAAGACCTAACAAGTGACACTGGGCTGACTGAAGATAGGAAGATTAAACTTATGCAAACACATAGATCGGTGGAGAAGTTTATGCTTACTATCGCAACAGCCAAGGTGCTGCGTTTTGTTCAAAAACACGAGGTTGAGGGAGGTTTACTGTTAGACGAAACGGTTTCTAGTCTGGACCAAGTATTGGCTAGTGAGTATATATGAAGTTTCTTTCGAAAGTAAACAGTAATAATGGTAAAAAAATGTGCTAAAATGTTTTTGTTGAACTAGGTGTTCGTGATAACTTTGCCAGGGCTTCGAAGAGGAAATCTAGTCCAGATTTAATAGCTGTGGCGGATGCAGGTATGTACAGATGCTATACATTGTAAGTTGCATTTGATCAATCCTGAAAAAAATTAAAAACATTCACAGGGCCAAAAGTACCGGACCTGAACATGCCATTTATAGGAAGTTCAAAAACTGTTGAAAGGAACGATTATCAAACGGGTGTTGGAGTTTTTTGCAATGAGGGTATGCTGGTGAAGCACAATCCTAATGTTGAACTAGATCATGCTGTTGAAGAGTTAAGACGGAAAAAGATCCATCTAGAAAGCAACTTGAAGAAGGTTGCATTACCAATAATAAGAGCTTCATGTCCTTTCAAGTTTCGATCTATGTATCCTACTATATGCAATGAGACAATCGAAAAAGGATACAAAAACATGATACTGTGTTTCAAGAAGACATTGAAATCCTAAGTCTAGTGAATACAGAACATTATATTCATAAATAGATAGTACTTGTAATAAAAATGTTGTTGCAATTTCAGGCCCAGGATTATACACGACGTGCCTAGGCTCATATCGCTAACAGGAGAGCAAGTAATTTCTCAGTTCCACCGTTATGGAAGCTTGAAAAGCGATGGGTTTGAAATAGTGACCAGAATGATGGCGGGGGTAGAGAGATCATGGATACGAGGATTGTACCATGGAAGGTGGAGGCACATCTTGCACCCCATATGGGTTGTAAGTCTTTTATAGAACTAATCTAATAAATAGTATATGGATATATATGCGTTGGGTAACTGGTATATTAATGTACATGCAGGAAAAGGTGTTAAATGGTGAGCCGTACCTACTGGATGAGATGGTTAGAATGATGTTTACATACAAGAATTTGGGGTATGATGTAGAATGCTGCAGAGTGGTAAGTAATGAAAGGTAGTGGTTTACAAATTGCAAGCAACAGAGAGTTTGTTTTGTAATTTAAAAATGCAATACTTTGCAGATTTTTGTTCCGCATCGGGACATGGATGATTTCTGGAGCGTATACGCCATCGACATGGAAACATGCAGAGTTCATGTTTTTGACCCAAAAAGAGGAAACGGTGCATTATGGGCCTTGGAGAAAAAACACAGGAAGAAGTGCTATGGCCTGATTGAGGGGCTGTCTAGATGTGTTTACAGGTTCTTTGAAGGATGGAATATAAATGTTGAATCATTCAAATTCATCTATCACAGCTTCCTTGATAAGAATAGCAACAGGTAGTAGAGGGGTTGGTCGTTGTATACTTTTTTGGCAGAAATCGGTTTATTACTCTGACAGGTATCTTGTTACAGTTTCGACAGTGCATTCTACGTGTTGCACTGCATGATGAATTACCAGGGATCTGGGCTTGCACGTGGATGTACTTAGGTATGCCGTAGATAAATTTATTTTGTTGGGTAAGTAAATTATTTAATATTTATGTGAAACAATAACGGGAAGGGTTGAAGAAGATACGGGTATACATCGTCCACATGGTGCTGACAATGGAGGGCAACATTGGTGTTCCGCCAAAATGCATACTTAGTCCAATGAAGAGGGAATGAATAAATCGAATGATGCAAGGATTATGTGGTTTCTGTAATATATATCGTGGATTGTGGATGTTATGAGAACTAATATTAGTAATTTCCTACTTTTTAAGTATGCTATTTCCTTGGATATTCCATAGAAAACATGTCGTCCGTAGTTGTTCATTCTAGATGTACTTAAGAGGAAACCGTTTGTTTTTTTATCTACCAATCTTAAGAAGATTTCTTCTTTTGTCATGTTGATGATTCATATTACTGGGTTATCATCATTACATAATAACATGGCGTCACACAAGATTATAAGATGTACTTGGTGCCTTGAATAGTGAGAACTATTCTTGACATTGCGTGCAGGAAAAACCAGTATTGTAGGTAACAACCTATCTATAAATAGATATTAGCCCTTGTCATATGTAAAAAATTGGACATAGTAGGAAGTTTGGTTTCATCATGTGTATAAGGTGAGATAGGTATCCATGGTAAGATTTGTTATGCAAAACTTGAAGTTAGTTTTGCACTTTGAGGAGCTCAGAAGTTGTTTGCTGGCTTCGGCTATACGATGGGTTTCCGCGGGATATGTCCCCTGTTTGCCAGTATAAATTAGTGCTTCAATGTGTAGTTCAAAAGGGCGGAAGGGAGTAAACCGCTCGTGTGATGAACACAAAGTTGGAAGGCAGAGCAAACATGATGTGGAGTATTCGTTCAAAACGGATTTAGAAATTTGGGATATAAGCAATTAAGTAGGCATGGAAAGCGGCGTTAGACATATGTATTATAGGAAGAAAGTGGGTAAGGGATGTTATAGTAAGGTTGTACATAATCATAATTTGTCCACGTTATAGTGGAAGTTATGGTTGTAGTTGGTTGGATCATTACAAATTTAGTTACAAATGGGCCTGACTAGCCAGAATTAATAGCTTGATTAGATTCCTTATTTTTGTTCCTGCACCCAACATGTTCTTTTTTTAATTGTAAAATGTGATCTATAATTGTCCGAATATACATATTTGTAAAAAATGTTAAATTTTATATTTTTTGGGTAATTCATGCTCGTTGATCCATATAGTCACTTGTAAGTGATTATTATAACAAACAAAAAGTATAATACAAGCGGATGACATATGGAAAACATAATTAAATGCGGTTCGTTAATAAGGGAGTAAGTTAACGATATTAAGTGCTTTCCGGTGCCATTTATGAACTCGTTTGTTACAAATAAGTATAGTTTCATTACATGATTGGTGCTTTATAATTAAATTTTCTATGAAGTACAAATTTGGTTAAATTTTGTTACTCAGACCAAGGCGTAGCATTATAATTTTTTTTGGTAATATAGATATGGGCCATGTGGGAAGCAAACGGGCCTACGTATGTGTGGGCTGGTGGAGGGGTGGTTTTTAATATAAAAGTGGTAGGTGTGAAGGGTGGCATTGATGAGCTCGGCTGTGCAAGCAGATAAATTATTGAGCAGTTCCCGTTGGGAGGAGGATAGGGATAGGGTTTCCACTTAGATCTGAGCTCCGGAGCGAATTGCGCCGCCATGGAGACGGCTGAGGCACGGATGGAAGTTCCACGACATGGGCAAGAAAGGTTAGCCTTCCTACTTGCCTAACATTTTTCGTGTGGAGGGAGAAATGCTTTCTGGAAGTTTCGTTGGTCGATTACATGGTGCTGCTGGATTTGAATAAATTTACTGATTTAGGTTCCTAGCTCTATTGGAGAGCGCTAATAATGGGGAGTTGTTCTACAGGGATGACCTGAGTGCACTAGAAACAGTTATTGAAGGGAGTGAAACAGACCTAAATTCAGGGTCAGGCAACCTGCTCACAAACTATGCTGCTGGAACATCTTACCATGGCGACTTGGCGTATGAGATAGGAGAAGATGAGCCTGCTGGACTCCGGCTTATCAATGGGTTGATTGAGGCAGCCGAACCATCATTTGGTGATGAACGATTAGTTCAAAATTCAGATGTCGCTGAGATAGAACATCTTCCTGAAAATGATACAACATGGGTTAGAAGGTAATTTTGATTAGAGTTGTAATGTTTATGTATGCATACACTACAATAGTAAAAAGGAGTGATGTTCCTAGTATGTTGCAGGCATCGCGGAGGAGCAATGCCTGACGAGAGGACTATACAGCCAGAGAGGGTCACAGCTCTGGAAACAGCGATTAGAGGTTTTGCGGAAAGGAAAACCTCATCGGTCATTACCCCAACAATAGGCTTGAATTATGATTCATTGACAGAAGCGTACGATTTTTATAATCTCTACTCTTGGGAAACAGGATTCGGTATACGTTACGACAAAAGCAGAAATAATGTTAAGGGAGCCAGGTGTATGCAGGAGTTTGTTTGCTGCTGCTCGGTAAGTAAGATCTCAATTGTTTGCATGTTATATGTAGTTGTACTTGACTACTCCATTTAGCGGGTAAAAAATTACAGAATGGTTTCCATTTGAAACAGGGGAAACCCAGTAAGGAGAACAGCAGCTCGTGCAGGACAAAATGTCGGGCGATGGTCAGACTGTTAAGAACTGACGACGGAGGATGGTATATATCTGAGAACAGGCCAAATCACAATCATGTACTGCTTGATATGTGTGCTTCAAAACTTCACTTCCCGTCGCATAGGCACATAGACAAGTACACTAGAGAGTTGGTTGCTCAGCTTAGGCAGAATAATGTCAATCTTAGCAAGGTTTACAGCATCATAGGCACCTATTTTGGGAGGATTGAGAATGTTCCATTCACTAAGAGGTGCTTACGTATGTTGTGCGGTAAAATAAGTAGAGAACAGGCTGATGATGATGTGCATAAAACAATTGAGTTATTTTTGGAGATGAAAGAGAAAGATAGTGATTTCTCTTACACGGTTCAAGTGGATGATGAAAGCCGGATTAGGACATTGCTTTGGTCTAATGGTAGAAGCAAATTGCAATACCACTATTTCGGAGATGTGGTAACATTTGACACTACTTACAAGACAAATCTTTACGACATGCCCTTCGGTCTGTTTGTTGGTGTTAACAATCATTTCCGGAGTACTATTTTTGCTGGTGTGCTAATGAGGGGCGAGCAGTCCGAAAGTTTCGAATGGGTATTCAGTGAGTTTGTGAAGATGATGGGTGGGAAAGTTCCGGTCACAATTCTAACACGTAACAAATTATCTATTTTTAATACAAATGTTCATGTTGGACTGGAAAAAATCGTATGCTTTGCATACCTGTTAACCCTGTATTGATAAATTCTTCAAAAAATTGATTAACAGACCAAGCCCGAGCGATGGAGATTGCAATTGAGAATGTTTGACCAGAAACAACATACCGTTGGTGCAAGTGGCACGTTCTTCGGAAAGCTAAAGAGAGTTTGGGATATCATTATACTAAGAAAAGTGACTTCAGAGCAGAATTCCATAGATTGGTGAATGACATGCTGACAGTTGAAGAGTTTGAGAATGGTTGGATCGATCTCATGAAGAAATACAGTTTGCAGACTAATGCCTTCCTCATTCAAATATATGAGGTTAGGCGCAAGTGGGCAAAGTCGTTTTTTGCTGGGAAATTTTGTGTCAAAATGACTAGTACATAGAGGAGTGAGAGCGCCAATCACATGCTGAAGAATTATGTACCTCCGGCATGCCCAATGAATTTATTTGTGAGGCAATATGCCAAACTACAGTTTGATAGAGAACGGGAAGAAGGGTTCCAAGAGAAGAGGACAAAACTGGTAAGAGTAGAACATAATGTACATATACTCTACTGTTTTTAGCATGTGTGAATTATGTTTCGTATTTGGTATACAGGCTGGAGTTGTCCTTAAGGTCAACATACCAATTGAACGCCATGCAAGTACAGTGTATAACAGGGCCATGTTTGAGTTATTTGGCAAAAGCCTTTATTACTCTGGTTCTTATTGCATCGAAGAATTAGTACCAAGGAGGGAGTACCTGGATACACATGTAAAGTCTGAATCGAGGGAGAAATGGTACAAGAGCAGATACAAGGTTGTTGTTTCAGAATTCAAAGATTTGTTCTCATGTGAATGTGGACTCTTCGAGCATATGGGGATGATTTGCTGCCATGCATTGAAGGTGTGTGTAATTTTTTGTCTGGTTGCTTGCTTTTACTTGCTAAGTTCTAACACAAATCATCATATGAGATAGGTGATGATAGTTTTGGGATTGAATGAGATACCAAGGAAACACATAATGAAAAGGTGGACCATAGATGCACGAGATATTTTGCCGGAACATCTTAAGCATTATCAAAAAGATGTAGGGCTGCCTTATTCCACAACTTTCAGGCACAATGCAATGTACATCTCCGCCCTTGAGTTGGTTATGATGGGCGATAGCAATGCTGAGGCTTTCGAGTTTGTAATGAGCGGTCTAGCAGAACTGAAGGCCGGTGCACTACCCCTTAGTAATCTAAAAGATGGAATGAGTCTAATTGAGAAAAAGAAGTCTGCGAAATCTTCATCTATAGGAAAATCAGTTGGTGGGAAGGGGACTCAGAAACAAAATGTGGATGATGATGCTGGGTCTAGTGCTGGGAACCGTGAATGGAAAAAAAAACAAGACAAAGATGGTCAAATGGGGTGAGGGGTGCTCGGTGGTTGGTAATCTACAGTGCAGTGAGGACAGTAGCACCGCCGATTCAAATATTGCAGTGACTTCTAGATGCATGGATACAGATAGCGATGTGTCACTATTACCGCCTAAGAAGAAACCGAGGATGAAAGGACATCCCACAACAGCGAGAGACAAGCCAAATTATGAAATAACAGACAAGCGGTCGAGGTTTTGTACCATCTGCCGTGGAAAAGGGCACAAAAGAACAACATGCCCTCAAAGGGGCAACGAACCACAGAAGCCAAGGAAGATACCAACATGCACAAATTGTGGCGTAGCCGGCCATCGCAGGAACAATTGTTCCAAAGTACTGTACTCTACATTAGAAGGGGGTCCGTCTGTAGGATGTGCTTGAAGATGGTTTTGAATTTTTACTTGAATTTGTGATGGAGCAAACTTATGTATTAATTGTTGTACCCTAAACTATATTTGCTACAATCTTGGAGATGTGATTGAAGTGCTTGAAGTCTCTTTATTTGAATTTGTGGTGAGGCTCGGTTCAGAGTTTTTGTTATTAATCATGTGGAGAAAATGTTAAAATCATGTGTTTGGGCATTATAATCTGGTTGGTTTGAGGATAAGTCACAAAGCATTTGCATAACTTACTACCTTTGACCGGAAATCCGAGATAGATTAGAAGACAACATTGGAGAAATCTTCTTTCTGAATTAATAATAAATATATATTCCAAACGTGATCACTTATTTTTGAAAAGAATAAGAAGAGTTTTTTTGAATTGATTCAATGGTTGATATAAAAAAAGTTAGTCTGGAGTATGTGTTGGCAGTGGGAAAACAATGTGCGCACACTGTCCGGTAGATCTATGAGTGGGTGGGTGGGAAGTGAGTATTGAATGGTTCCTTTTGAATTTTGAATCCACTGTGAGAGACGGTTGTACATTGGTGAACATAAAAGGAGAAGCAGAGTGGTGAGCAAAGTTCGGTACTCCACACCGGTAGTAAAGGAGTTCATCACCTTATTGAGCGAGATAGAGAAGATAGAAACCTTGAGAGAAAAGATGGAGATGCTGATGGATGCAAAGAAGAAACTTCCAAGGAGCTATTTGGTTAGTTAAATATATATTCCATTTGTAGAAGTAAGTTTTCCGTTAGTTAGTTATTTGTAATAATAATTGGATTTTAGGCAGCTGTAAGTGCTGAAGGAGGGGCAGCGAAGGCTGTTATCCAGAATGGAGATGCATCCTGTGGATCCGAAGTTGAGCAGGTAGCAAATATTAGTGAGTTAATAAATTGAATGCAGTTTCAGATATGTGTGTTTTGACGGCCTCGCTGATAAAATACAGGTTGTGAAATTGGGGAAGGTTGGTAGGAAGGAAGTTGCTAGAGGCAAAAAGATAGTACTGGTGGTAAGTTCGAAATTTTGTAACATGCACTGCGCATTCATTTTTGAAAACAGATTCTTAATGATGGATTTTTTTTAAGGTTGGATGCAACAAAGGGTGGGGTGAGGTTGGTATTTGTGGTCAGGTTGTCATTAAGAAACCTGATTACGAGCCCTGCACAAATGAAGACGATGCAGTATCTGGAAGTCCTACTGGAGGGATGGTTGCTATTGGTTCGTGTGAAAGCGAAGATGAAGTTGACAACATCTGGAGCAAGAAGATTAAGACTAAATGAATGTTTTTACCCCCACACAATGTGGTAGTAGGAGTTTGATGTGTCTGTCCTTTATTTCTGTGGACTAGTATGTATTAATCTGGTAATTTCAATATGATGGTGCTGCTTTGCTTTTAATTTTGTTACTGGTGGTAATGGGCTGGTTGGTGGATGGTGGTCGATGGACAGCAGTAAATTTTTTGGGCCTATATTAATGTCGTAATGCGGTTTGTTCTAATAAGCATGCATTTAAGAGGGGGTGTAAAAGTGCTGGTAGCTTTTTTTACTGAGAATGGTAATGCGTGCAGGCAGGATGAGCTTCACTACAGGTGGGCAAACACACGAGCTGTAGTTACAAGTGTAAATGCGCCAATGAACTTATTGGCGTGCACCGGGGTGGAGACGTGTTGATACATACTGTGCGGTGGCTAAAACGATAGCTGTATCAGAGGTAAAGATGCCTAATAGTTATTGTGAGTTGACATGTACGAATAGAAAACATTTTACTTGGGGCAAATGAGATGTGTAGCATGTGCACATTAATACAAAGGGTGGGACTAGTTGGTAGCTGAGAGGCAGTAACTACATTTCCTTTCATATGCTTGGCTATCCTCTACTTCCTATCCGACGAGAGACGCAGTGAACCAGAGCAAGGGGAGGAGAAGAGGGAGTTGATGCTATCGATGAAGAAGACGACTGGGAGGTAATATCCACTAATCCTGGAGTCCCATAGTCTGTGTGGTTGAGTTTCTATTTGGATTTGCTTTTATACATAGATATTTCTTGGGAAGATGCATACTTGGATAGTGCTTGGTTTGTCTGGTATAGACCTAGTGTTTCTTAAGGATCATGAGCTTGTTTTTCTTCTTGATGGTTTTTAAAATATTTTGGTTCGTGGATCTACTGGTGGGTTCGGTCTAGGTGCTGCAACTTGAATGTGCTAGTGTTCTTGAGTACAAAGTTCCTGGGTGTATATGCACGTGGGGTGCAGGTAGGTCCAGATCTGTTGTTCTTGTCACAGTTGTTAGGGTTGGGAGGGAGGCATTGCATTAATAACGGGAAATTGCTTTTTTTGGTTTGTACTGTATTCCCCTAGAGGGGGTTGATGATTTGATGGCAGCAGAACAGTAACTGAAAATGGTTTGTACTGTACTGAGCATGAACTTTATTGCAGATGCCACCAGTGAGGGGCAATTGTGGCCAGAAAAAGCAGACACATATGTTGCTCTTTGAATGGAAAATAGGATGTTCTAGCAGAGATGTTGATGTCAGTTCTCCTCCAACAATGTATGAAGATCTGGGGGTGCTCCCGAACTGGACAGTTCAGACCTGCTACTCTCCTAAAGATTTGAAAGTTGCTATGCATGGTTGGGGGAGGATAAGAAGGTAGCAGTCAGGTCTATAGGGCTCAGCGGTGTGCTTGACATCGATATGTTCGCAAACAAACATAAGGAGCAGTCCATGCAGCTGTTGATGAGTGTCATCCCTAAGAAATCAGTTTTATCGTTGGACACAACTGGAAGGTACATTGAACGAAGATGTCTGCTGTAGAGTACTTGGGACCAGGAATGGTGGTTCAAATGAAATAGAAGTTTGCTCGTGACCAACTGAGATAGATGATATAAAGTCAGTTAGGAGGCTTCTGAAACTACAAGAATCATTTGTGCCAATAAAGTTTGATGAACTTGGCAAAATCTTGGTTAAGGAGCATGCATCAGGAATGGATGCAGATGAAACAATAAGGTTCCAAAGGGCATTTGCAATGCTGTACGTTTCGTCATTTGTAGGTCCGAGGGATCACCCAAAACAAGCTACTCATTCGGCTTGTCAGATGGTTCTGGAGCATGCTGATTTAATAGATTTAAACTGGGGCAAGTACACTCTGGAAGAAATTTTAGTGGGTGCCACAAAAAACAGAGGCAGACTAAATTTGAAAACAGCTTGGGTATATGGATGCCCGTTAGTGTTAATGGTAAGAATCTAAATTAATAAACTATGAAAAAAATCAGTAGTTACGACATGTGTATGAATCTTTTCTTTGTAAATGCAGGTTGTTTTCTTTGATTCGGTTGAAATAGGATTCATAAAGCTGGATCAAAAAGTTGAGCCGCGTATCAAATACTACAATGCTAGCTTGCTGGAAGCACTTGTGCATTATAATTGTTCCAAGGTTGATGGTGTAACGACATATGGAGTGCTTAAGGTAAATGTGTAAGATTGTTATTATAAAATGTTAATGAATGAAGGCTAACGGTGTGAAAATCCCTTGGGTGTAGATAAACCTTGGTTTGGGTGAAGACAAACAGAATTAATGATGTGATAATGAAACCTAAAAGGGAGCTGAAATGAAAATGATACTGTAATAATTTGTAATAATGAAAGTCAGTACGGAGCTAATTAACATCTGACTGTATGGCTTTAATTTTTTTACTTGGTA
This sequence comes from Triticum urartu, assembly GCF_056163025.1. Classification (NCBI taxonomy): domain Eukaryota; kingdom Viridiplantae; phylum Streptophyta; class Magnoliopsida; order Poales; family Poaceae; genus Triticum; species Triticum urartu. The sequence goes on from NC_141875.1 coordinate 534,787,068, forward strand.
TTATAGTTTACATATCAGATAATTATGCGATGAGATCCATGCTTAATGTTGAACGAGTACAAGTGGGATTTATTTTGTATAGTTTGAGACATGTGCCCTGGTTATTAAACTTTATTTGTGTGGTAAATAAATATTTCATGAGGAATAGCTCATTTAAATAAGTATGATTCAAACATACGGTGTGCGCAGAGGCACGAAAAAATAATTATCCTGTGTGGCTAAAATGTAAACTATTTTGTGATCCAGCCAAAGATAAAAGATCGTGACTTCGATGATGATGAAGGGGAGGATAGCATTAAGGCATTGACAAGAAAGGTGACTGATATAAAAAAAAGTACAACCATGTTGTAACTATTGTGCACGAATTATCTGATTTAGTTAGTCTCACTTTTGTCAGGCGATCCCATGGTTCACTTCACATGTTGAAAGGATGGCGGTGGAGGGGACTGGTTGTAGCATGGATTTACACGCTATGCTCGAAGCAGCATCAGGGGCTCAATCAAGAGATATTGACCTAATTAAGGAAAGATACTTGCTGAATGAGAAGACAACAGTGGTTGAAGATATCAGAAAGCTATTTGACTACATCATGTCGATCAGGAATGAAACAAAGAGCAACAACATTAGATATCTGCTAGCATGTGGAAAAAATTCAATTCAAGGTAAATGAAAGAAAATATCTGATTCCCACAATGTGTAGTAGGGAACTAATGTGATGACTGTTTGGCAGACTTGAAGAAAGAAAAGATGAATATAACGAGAGAGATTTGTTCATCGAAAAATACAAGTGTGACAGGTATGATAAGTGATATAGTAATTTTGATTATGCATTGTATTATGAACTTGTATAATATGTAGCGAATTCTAAATTCAGTTTTAAAAGTGTGAATCAACAAGAGCGAACTATATAATGTAATCTGGATAAGAGATTATGAAATTAAATAAAATGATAAGTAGTTATTGTCCTTTTATGTTGGACAGAGTGTGCCACTTCAGTAAAGGATACAAGAATGGAGGGGAAAGCGATTGATGGCACCGAGATTGTTGGTAAGTTCTGTAATGATTAGAGCTAAATTATCTGTATGCAATTCAAAATAATAAAATGGATAAGTGAGACTTAATAAATCTTGAATAAATAGGGGTCAACAAGGGTGGTTCAGCTGAAAATTGCAGCGGACCTCTTAAATTATTACGAAGTTCAGAGTGGGGGGAGGGTGAGTTGGGTGAAAGGAAAGAGGTTTTTGTTCCAGTGACTGTGTTTGCACAAGCATATTTAACACAAAAAATACATGGTAAATCTTTGTTGAATCAATTGATAAATGTGGTAAGTTCAGTGTATGTGCTATTGTTGGCGTAAATAAAGAGACGTGATTCAAATGCAGGAGCTTACATACCAGATCTTAACATCCCAACGTACGACGAAGGAGAATTTGTAGGCCATAATAATGACTAGGCAATGATGACAAAAAAAGGCTAGCATCAGATATGACTGGAGGGGAGGAGATTGTTTTCCAGCCTACAAAAAAGATACATCAAAAAGTATATGAGAGGACATGGCAAAAGAAAAATGTTTTTGCACTCTCTCCATTTGTATTAGGGCAGTGCTACAAGGAAATAAGGAACTCGGTGGCAAACTTGGGATACAAGAACATGCTAGAGTCGTTCATTGGATTGAGAAATTAGTAAGCTTTCGAAATCATATAAATTAGTTGGGTTATATATCTTACTATACATATTTTTTGGCTTATTGACTAATATTGTGAGTGTTTTGTTTTGCAGTACTTGATTCATGCATAAAGAACCAGATTTGCTGGAGATGAGTGGTACTGAATTTATAGCAGAGTATACTGGTCCGGGTGCTCTATCGTACAGAGGATTAGCTGTGGTTATTAGGATGATGTGGGTTGTTGAGATGACATGGAAGACATCTGCACAACGCAACCGATGGAGGCACATCTTGCTACCTCTTTGGGCGGTAAGTAATTGAAGCATATTGATTGTTGCGCTATATCAAATTTGATAAGACCCCATGTCATAGTAAGCATGGCTTGTGACTGGTGATTGAATTTGTAGGATCTGGTGTTATATGAGAAGAACTATCTTGCAAATTCAAAGGTGAAAGAAATGTTCACAAGTGCTGTTTGGGGCTATGATCTGAAGGCGTGCGCTATGGTATGAATATTGTGTCTAGTATATTTGTACGATATTGTGGTATATGATAACAACTATGTATCAATAGAATAATTTGAACTATTACTTAGGTTTTGACAAAACTAAGCATGATGTGACTGGTGTTTTTAGATAATGGTGCCTAGAAGGGATAATGAACATTTCTGGACAATGTATGGTATTGACATGAGTGAATGCATTGTGCATATTCTGGATCCAAAGAGTTCATGCATTGGTAAGGAAGCTCTGCTGGAAAAACACAGTGACACATGTAGAAAGTTGTTAAATGGATTAGCAAGGTGTGCACGCGAATTCTGCAAGGGGTGGGAAGTTATTCCAGAGAAGTTTACTTATAAGTGTCACGAAGATTTGCATGGCCCAGCCACAATGTAGGAAAACTTGATGATTTATTGACTTTCCTGTTAATACTGCACATTTCAAGATAGGCTGATATCTTTTTTTCAGGGGAGAATCCTCATTCCACATGGTGCACTACTTGTTGTACTTCAGTGGAAAGTATCTTGTGAAGGGCATATCAAAAGCATGTCTCTTAAAAACTTTCTTGACCTTCAATACTATCTTTTTGTAAGTATGAAAAAAATGGTGTGCAAGAAATTGAAATAATGATAGGTTGGTAACTGCAGGATGGGATAAAGCAGCTGAGGGAGACTTTGCTGCAGATGGTTCTGGGGATGGAAGGGAATAAAGGACGGCCGCCTAGATGCATTGTTGGAGCGGGAGAGTAGTTTAATAAGCAGCCGAGTGACAAGTATTACATATAAGACTAATATGCGTGTATTATTTTGCGCCTGGATATGTATCAGGCTTTATCGAACTGATGAGCTAGGGGATTTGGCCAAATTCCAACATGTAGACATGGGTACGGTTTCCCACCCCCAATGAGGTACAAATGTTGCGTCTGATGTGGGGGTTAGGATGCTATGCTATAGTTATCATACATGTGGGGTGGGGTTGGTGGTGCTGTGTGATTGGGCAAGCAAAGGTGATGATGCAAGAATCCCAAGCGAATATAAGTGTTATTTGTTCATAGATCTGACTGTAGAATAATTCGGAAGGCAAGAAACTGGGAAAAATATAGATGGTTAAGTTCATGTACAGGAATTGCATCCACGAATAATAGCTGTTTTCAGAGGAGATGCAGAGCTAATTAGGGAACTCACATTGGCCTCGGGAAAGCAGAGGTGGCTGAGTTAGCAACCTTCCATCCCATCGGCTCGTCACAAGGCAGCAGGTCAGGGCGGCTGTCCTGTGATTCAGCAGAAGGTTTAGTTTGGCCAGGGGGGATCGTAGATATGTAAACAAATCTATATCTGGGAGGAGATGAGAGTTGGGGAATGGGAGATCTGGAAATGTTCAATGAGTGGGAGAAGTACTGGCAGGTGGTTTTGAGTGGATGAGCGGTGTGGCGAGGATGTGGTGTTAGCGTTTGTTGAAGCAATTTTTAGGTGGCGGTGTGGGCCATCCCAGGGTTGTGTAGTTGTAGGTGTGTGGGGGTGGGTGTGTTGGGCGATTGCAGGGTGTGAGGCTATCTAAGAGGGGCAGGCTGAGAAACCTAGGAATATTCAACAATATTTCATATATATTCCATCATGTAGTTGGAAAAAATAAAACCATGGCAAATGGAAAAATAGTTCGACCATGCATAGGAAACAAAGTTAACATACTGACATAATGAACAGAATATTTATGAGGTTAAGAATAAATCCTGGAATATTATGATAGGGCATGATCAAACTGGCAAATAGATCCAAATATCCATTACACAGTTGATAAAAGTAACATGCAAATAGTTCGGAATTAAAGATGGTTTTGTGAAAGCAGTATACAGGCGTACGTCACAGATAAATAGCATGTAGACGCTCTGAAAGGCAGGCGATCATGCATTATGCTGGGCATGGAAGATTGCTTTCAGTGGAGCTGGGAGGATGGCGAGGTTCCCATGTAACTGCAGTAACTCGGCCGCCATAAGTTTCTTCTGATGAGCTAGCGTTTCCTGAGTATTCGAAATAAGTAAGGGGGAAGTGAGTATTTGTATTGCAGAAAATAAAGTGCAAAAAGAAGTATAGATGCTTACATTGGCAGGCTTACAAGCAAGTCCAATGCCATTGAAGTGACGAGCCGTGTGAAGCATACAGACACCGCTCTCGTTGCGGGCAAACAATGTGGCAGAGAGAAACTGGAATTTTTTTTCTTCCAGTTAGTTGAATCAACATGCCATGATTTGAAAAACTTATTCAAACATGTGAAGAGGGCGTCATGAAGCTTGTCAGCAATAATAACGTGGCTTGCTTTCTGAGCAGTGTAAGAAGAGGCATCAGCCATTGGATCACACATGTGGATGATCTTCCGCTTCATGTCCCAGCAGTAGACAGTCCAACCAGAAGGGAGGTAAGCTGGGATGATGAACTGAAAAGGTTGAACATGTTAATCATGATGTTCTTATAAAGTTTCAACGAGAGAGAAAAGGCTGATATACTTACTAGCCGAGTGTTCGGGATATTGTTGATTATATTGGGTGCGGTAAATTGTTTCTGAATAGACACCATGTCCCAAACACTGTCTCCAGCCAGTACAGACGTCTGTATAAAGATACAAGTATTAATAGAAGAACCTGATTAATTCATAACAAACAGTGCAGAGTAAAAGGTACCGAGAAATCAGGTTCGATGAACACACGCCATTTGGGTGTAGAACCAGGGTAGAGTAATTGATTATCAATCTGATTGAAACACCGGAATATGAGACAGCATGCTTCATGATCAAGAAGCTTGGTTCCAGACAGTTGTTCAACTATACTATCACCAGTAAGAGAGCAGTACCGGGGATCAGGATGTGTGATCCAGGGGCTGTGACAAAATTAAATGTGTTTCTTACAACAAATTTTGTGCATAAAGAAAACGTACATGCATATTGTATGGATGGGATAATACCTGGTAATGTCGGTTGATGGGGTGTTCCGTATATACGAGTCAATGTCGACAAGAACAGAAGGTGGTGGGTCAATGTGTGATCTGCCATCGGTCCAATGTGAATCAGCATAAGAGGTGTGCACGGTACTGCTGGGGGTTGGTTTGAATGGTGATATCTGAGCAAAGAGGACAGCATCTTCCGGGGGATCAGCCTCGTCGTTAAACATGATGATGCCGCCTATTATGCTGTCTGCCCAATTTTTGGACGGGTCGAGCTGTGCTGGTAATTTTGGCTGCTTCGGAGTTACCTCGTCATCAACGTCGTAAACTGTAATGGACAAGACAAGTGGATAGTTAACTAAAGTAGGAGATATATTGCGATATGAATGATTAGCACCGGATAAGCAACGATGATTATTGGCATACAATTCAGCCTGCTTTTCTTGACTAATGGAGTAAAATCATTCACAGTGTGGGATGAACTGGCTGCCTAGGGTTTCCCCTTTGGTGCTGCAGATGTGGCACCTGGAAAAATATGGAATTTGTTAACAAATTAAAGATGTTTCTTGCAATATTTCATTAGCATACTAACCTTCAGACTTGGATTGCTGGTTGGTTTACCGACACAAATTAGATAAAAGGGGGACTTCAGATGGCTGGAGCTCTTGTGCAATGCAGGTTGAACCACGGAGGGAGCAACATATGCAACTTTTGGAAAGGATTGACAAGAGGCTGTGGAGAAAACAAGTATTCTCTTCATGAACAGCAAGCTTCAAAGCATTGTACGCTTTGAAGTACACTGCATTGGGCTGATTAAGGAGTATGCCAAGCTCAGAATGCGCCTGTATAAAACAATGGGTTAGGGAACGGATGGAAGAAAAAGGAATGGTTCTACTTAGGGATTTAACAAACGAAAGGGTTTACCAAATCTGGGTAGTTATCTTTCAGGATGGTGGCGAATGCAGCAGGTGCAGGGATGTGTGACACATATGAAGAAGTTCCAGGAGACTGTTGTTGAGGAGTGTTATCGCAGGTATATTTTTAGCAGGATTGATTGGTTTCTTTGATGACGATGTGCTGGCTTCAGGCTTTCTGTCCCAAACCGCGCGCATGTAGCAAATCTGGGTGTGGTGACGAATCTATAAAAAAATTGGACAGAGATGCATGAGTACCTAGTCTGATTCCATTGCATGGATTAGTAAACGGAAGCAACGCATACCTGGGGTACAGAGAAATCTGTCGGGCCAGGGCCAATTCCGGTGCACTGTATGATCATTTTCCTGACCCTTGATTCATCAAAGCAGGAAATGCGTGGATATGAACTGTGAGGGAGGTTTAGCATGCCCAGGTCTAGGTTGTCTAGATAAAATATCTGCATTTTCATTCAATTTATATATTATTACTGGTTTCAGAAAAACGAACATCCGAGTGAAATGTAATGGGTTCATATTAGTTAATACCTGGAAAAAAAGATGGCATCCCGTCAAGTGAGTAACTGGCCTATTGTTCTGAATGTCTTGCTTCACCTTCCAGCAAGCTGCCAGTAAATCAGCAAATACATAACTCACAAAAGTTGAAGTCCACGATTTTATCTGTGTTCGCAATAGCAGCCCAGTAATCAATTACAAACACGTCGTGCTTAGTCGACGGTGCGAGGATGTGGCCCATGGAATATATCACAAAAGTCATTTTGAAACAGTCAATCTCTAAATTGCTGGCAGTTGACTCAGATAATTCTCTCATGAGAACTAGTTCAACATTCTTTAACACTTGATTCCCTTTGTCAGACAAACCAAAGACAGACCTAAAGAACTGAACTGAACTTTCGGCTTGTTGATATTCAGGACTATGAATGCCAATTGTGCCACATGGTATGCCAAAAACTTTGTGGATATCCTCTGGCCAGAATTTAATCGATCTATCATGAGATAGCTTGATGCATCTGTTCGGACCATCGACCATGCTCATGATCCATGTGCTAAATTTTAAATTAAGCCTAGGAATAGCCGGGAGACGCAACATGCCACCAAAACCAATTTCTACAACCAGTCTGTGTTTGGATTCGTTGAATGTAGAGATAAGAGCGCAAACTTTCTGAAGAGAGGTCCTGGATGTTGGGGTCAGCCAAGCGGGGTCAGTGGTGGCAAGGTCCACGCGGGGTGGTGCAGCTCATCATCTTGGTCCATCGAGTGTGCTGTAAGACAAAAATTTATGGACTATATTATGAGCGAGCGATGGAATCGAAGAAGAGGTTGAAGAATCCAGATAGGGGGGCTTACAAGGGATTTGGGAACCTCACCGGACGGTGACGACCGCGCGTTGCAGGAGCAGAGGGCGTGCTTCAGATCCCTCCTACCTGGATGAACCTCACCGGACGAGAGATTGGGGTGGGGGCGCGATTAAGGGGATGAGGAGGAGAGGGGAATGGATCTAGGGTTCTTACTGGAACAGAGCGGCGAGTGAAGAGATGGTAGTTTGGGGAGCAATAGCAGCCGAGAATGTTTTTTTGTCCAGGCGTCCATGAACAGTGAGCACTACCGATATTGCGTTCAGTGCTAATCATGCCCGATTCATCAAGGCGTCGTTTTGTTCTTTGGGACGGCCCGGTAAGAACGTAATCTGCGTGCTTCCCTGTCCTTCTAATTAGCAGTCCACATCAAATAGTTTCATCTAAATGGAAAATCTGAATCCTCATGTGGCAATGGATCAGCGGTCGGCTTTCGTCGGGAGTTGAGGTTCGCAAGCGCGATGGCCCGGGCTCTGGCCTCTGCCCCCTTTATGATACCCCCAAAGACTCGAACCATATTTTCTTCTTCTGCGTGTCTGCTCAGTTCGTTTGGAGCTGCTTTAGAGAGGCGGTTGGTGGGGATTGGTGCCACTCCAACTTCTCCGACCTCTTCGCCGAACTACATGCCTCCCCGTTGCCCTCTCGCCACATTAGGTGGCTTGAGATTGGGGCCCTCGCGTGGACGCTCTGGACGATTTGCAATAAATTTGTGATTCAGCGCTCCCCTTTTCGATGTGCTACTGACGCCCTCTTCAAACTGTCTGGTTACTTGCAGCTCTGGTGGCCGCTTAGCCGTCCTCGGGACCGAGATGCCATCTCCGCCTTCATCGCCGATCTCCGCTCGATGGCCGTCCGTCTGTCGCCGCCTCCTCTCGAGCCTGATTAGTCGTCTGTTGCTCTCCGGCTCCGGCTCCGGCCTTGGCCCCCGGCTGAGCCTTGTCTCTTATTTCGTGTGTGTTTTGGGCTTGTTAAGTTGTGTCCTCAGCAATACCTCTGGATCTATTATTATGAGACTTGGGTGTGTATATTTTAAACTAGTCTTTGTATGTGCTTTTGGCAGTTTGCTTTATTTATAAAGTTGGACGAAAGTCTTTTTTGGTAATGGGCAGCTACTTTTTGCACCTACACGCAAAGTCAGCCAGGGACAGTTGGGGAGGAGGTGGGTAGGTAAATGGGTATTGGGCAGGGTGCGGGACAGGTGTGGAGGACTGAAATACGAGAACAGCACTGCGGAGAGAGTTGCAATACGAAACGCGCGGACAGAACTATACTTAGGCAGGTGCGGATGTGCGGCGAGATTCCGAGGACAGATGTCCCAGGAACCAATGAGTATTTCCCTTTGTATCTGCCGCTAATCGAAGATAGAAATTTTCGAATTAGAATCAATCAACCAGACAAAGTATACAAAGTTCAGTTTTTGTATGTCATGCCATCATCATCATGGTCTTGAACTCGTCGAAGGTGAGGACCCCGTCGCCGTTGAGGTCGAACCGGCGGATCATGGCCTGGCACTCGTCGACGTCCAGGTGCAGCCCCAGCCTGCTCATCATCAGCTTGAGGCTGAGCGGGGTGATGCAGCCCCTCCCTTCCATCTCGTACATCCCGAACGCCTCCCTGCACCTGTCCCCCTCTTCCTCCTGGCCGGCCTCCGCCTCCCGCACCAGCCTCACGAACTCCTCCTCGTCCAGCAGCCCGTCACCGTCGGCGTCCGCGGACGCCATCAGGGCCTGCACCTCCTCGGCCGACATGTCGCCACCCAGCGCCGCCTTCATGCAGAGCCGCAGCTCGGCAGCGGAGATCTTGCCGTTGCCGTCCTGGTCGAACGCCGAGAACACGCGCGTGAACTCACCTGATGCTGCCATGCTGAGTCGCCTGCAAAGATCGGTTTGTCTTTGGGTGCTTGATGCTCAGTTCGTCGCTGGTTTGCTGCTGATTGAGATCGAGCTGTTCCGTGTTGGTATTTATAGCTGAGAATCTTGGCATGGGCAAGCAAATGGGAACGGTGTTTGATCAAGTTCCGCAACTAGCCGATTAGCACGTAGTACCGCATTTCTACGGTGACACCAAGAGCGAGTTAAATTTTAGACCAGGATAAATAAAATGAGTGAAATTCTTTGACGGAATATATAGCACAACTTTGAGGCGAGAACCATGGGTTTATTTGAAACCGCCGTGCCATTTAAAATTGAACTTCAGTTTTGGCCCAGTGAACTTCTTTTGACTGTACTACGGCGCTTCGATGAGTTCAATCTTCAGTGGCACACGTACGCGTTACGCCTACATATAGCGTGCGTGCACACGGACTTCTCATCGCACCATCTCAGCTACTGTCGCTCACACAAGCATCGAGCCGTCCACGCATCAGTCCAACACCAGTTAACTCACCATGGTGCGGATGGCCCGTGCCTTCTCATCCTTCGACCGCGACAGCGACGGCAAGATCTCGGCGGCCGAGCTGCGGCTCTGCGTGGAGGCGACGCTCGGCGACGGCATATCGGCCGAGGACGCCGCGGCGCTCGTGGAGTCGGTGGACGCGGACGGCGACGGGCTGCTCAGCGAGGAGTTCCTGAAGCTGGCGGCCGAGGGGGAGGGGGGAGAAGAGGACCAGAGGCGCAGGGGTCTGAGGGACGCGTTCGGGGTGTACGAGGTGGAGGGGAGAGGGTGCATCACGCCGGCCAGCCTGAGGCGGGCGCTGAGCCGGCTGGGCGCCAGCCGGGACGTCGGCGACTGCCGCGCCATGATCCAGAGGTTCGATCTCAACGGAGTCGGGGTGCTCACCTTCGACGAGTTCGAGACCATGATGGACTCGTAGGGGACTCCGTTGGCGCCAACCGTGTGCGTGCTTCGTATGCCCGGACGTGACGTCTTGCGCCTATGCATAGTACTACGAGAGAGTCGTGTATGTGTTGTGTCATGTGTGTATCGCGATTTCTTCAAAAATTGAATAAGAGTATAAAATATGAGAGTACTACGCGTGGTACAAGAGTATTGTGCATCCAAACTGTTGGAATGGGTGGCTCCCCTCCATGTCATGGTTAGGGCCTCTTTGATTTGCATAATTGCAGAAGGACAAAAATAGGAAAAAAACAAAAAATGCAGTTGCATCTTCACTTAGGACATCTCCAATGCCATCCTTGCATCTTCACTTAGGGCATCTTCAACGCCGTCCCTCAAAATGTCCGCATACATCCAGACGGTGTCCAACATCCCTCAAAACACCTGTTTATGTCCAAACCGAACTGCCCGGACGTAGTTTGTCATCCAACCGCACTCCTATTATCCGCGGACACGTCTCGGGCCACTCAAATAGCCCTCTCGGACCACTTTTCTTCCGCTCTACCCCAACCACCCCTTACTTTGCATCCGCACCCTCCTCGTTCGTCATTGCCATTGTACCTCTCCGTCCGTCGCCCAGGCATTACTGGACATCTGCAATCCCCACCATCACGAGCTTGCCCACCTTGGACTACGCCGCTGTCCACACAGGATCCGTACATAGCCAGGTACCCTCGCTCGCTGCCCACATTGTTCATGGCGGACACCACGCCAGTCAAATGTCATTGACCTTTTTTAAACTTGTTATTTCCTAGTGTGAGCACCATGGCATGATACTATGTGATGGAGGATAAGTTAATGTGTGATGCGTGATTTATTAAGCCCACCATTCTGCAAGTGGACCATACTTAACCAGGCAATCTTTTTTTTGCAAACCGGTGAAAAAATCAGGCGGTCGAACCAGCCCAACACGCATAATAAAAAGAAAATGGCATGCTTGCAGCAGGAATAGAAGGGAGCTCCTTTTTTTTGAATGTTGGTAGTTGATCTATCAAATTCATTGATCAGGAGAAAGAGGGTTGGTTCAGTCTATGAGGGAAACCGGACCCAAAAACCATACAAACGGCGCCTTTCGGCAAACAACACACATCCCCACGAGCCACGGGTCCCTCTGACCGAATCCATCTCCAGGACGATGCCCCCAAGAGAAAACGCGACGCCGAAAGACGCCGCCATCGTCCGATCTAAAACTAGATCAAGGGTTTCCCACGGAGCACGTCGGGTAAGGCAAGGTGAGAGCAGCTACATCGATGCCTCCAACGAGGGAACGACACCTGAAAGCGCCGCCATCAATGACTCCGGCCAGAACAGGAGTACGACTTTCGCCGGCAGTCTCACCTGCATAGCCCGAAACCCAGGATCCGATCAACCTACACACCGAACCACTATCCCTGCCTCCACGGCCAACCGCACCTCCCCGGCGGGCTCGACATGCTTCCAACCTTGCATCTGCATCCCCACTGGACGGAGGATGCAACCCCTAGCGGCGCCATTTGTCTCCCAACGAAAGGATGCAACCAAGCACAACGCCATTCGTCTCCTCGAGGATGCAACGCCTGCCGGCCATTCCTCTCCCGGCGAAGGATGCAACAACCGCAACGAGGCCATTCCTCTCCCTCCAGCCACCTCCATCTAGTCCTCCCACCCGAAGCAGCGTCGAGCTCACCGAACCACCAAACAGGAGGATGCTACACCAGGCGAGGTGTGACGCCCCCGATTCAATCGTACACTAATCATACATGTAAATGTGTATGATCAAGATCAGGGACTCACGGGAAGATATCACAACACAACTCTACAAATAAAAATAAGTCATACAAGCATCATATTACAAGCCAGGGGCCTCGAGGGTTTGAATACAAGAGCTTGATCATAGACGAGTCAGCGGAAGCAACAATATTTGAGTACAGACATAAGTTAAACAAGTTTGCCTTAAGAAGGCTAGCACAAACTGAGATACAGATCGAAAGAGGCGCAAGCCTCCTGCCTGGGATCCACCTAAACTACTCCTGGTCGTCGTCAGCGGGCTGCACGTAGTAGTAGGCTCCTCCCGAGTAGTAGTAGTCGTCCTCAATGGTGGCGTCTGGCTCCTGGACTCCAACGTCTGGTTGCAGCAATCGGATAAAGGAAAGGGGAAAAGGGGGAGAAAAGCAACCGTGAGTACTCATCCAAAGTACTCGCAAGCAAGGAGCTACACTACATATGTATGCATTGGTATCATATGGAATAAGGGTATCATATGTGGACTGAACTGCAGAATGCCGAAATAAGAGGGGGATAGCTAGTCCTTTCGAAGACTACGCTTCTGGTAACCTCCATCTAGCAGCAGGAGAAGAGAGTAGATGGTAAGTTCACCAAGTAGCATCGCATAGCATAACCCTAACCGATGATCCTCCGCTCGTCGCCCTGTGAGAGAGCGATCACCGGGTTGTATCTGGCACTTGGAAGGGTGTGTTTTATTAAGTATCCGGTTCTAGTTGTCATAAGGTCAAGGTACAACTCCAAGTCGTCCTGTTACCGAAGATCACGACTATTCGAATAGATTAACTTCCCTGCAGGGGTGCACCACATAACCCAACACGCTCGATCCCATTTGGCTGGACACACTTTTCTGGGCCATGCCCGGCCTCGGAAGATCAACACGTCGCAGCCCTACCTAGGCACAACAGAGAGGTCAGCACGCCGGTCTAAATCCTATGGCGCAGGGGTCTGGGCCCATTGCCCATTGCACACCTGCACGTTGCGAGGGCGGCTAGAAGCAGAACTAGCCCCCTTAATACAAGAGCAGGCTTACGTTCCAATCCGGCGCGCGCCGCTCAGTCGCTGACGTCACGAAGGCTTCGGTTGATACCACGATGTCGAGTGCCCATAACTGTCCCCGCGTAGATGGTTAGTGCGTATAGGCCAGTGGCCAGACTCAGATCAAATACCAAGATCTTGTTAAACGTGTTATCTTGAAATAACCACGAACGCCGACCAGGGCCAGGCCCACCTCTCTCCTAGGTGGTCTCAACCTGCCCTGTCGCTTCGCCACAAAGATCCACACAGAGGGCCGTTGGGACAAAGGTCCTTTCTGAAGGAAATATGCCCTAGAGGCAATAATAAAGTTATTATTTATTTCCTTATATCATGATAAAAGTTTATTATTCATGCTAGAATTGTATTAACCGGAAACATAATACATGTGTGAATACATAGACAAACAGAGTGTCACTAGTATGCCTCTACTAGACTAGGTTGTTAATCAAAGATGGTTGTGTTTCCTAACCATGGACAAAGAGTTGTCATTTGATTAACATGATCACATCATTAGTTGAATGATCTGATTGACATGACCCATTCCATTAGCTTAGCACCCGATCGTTTAGTATGTTGCTATTGCTTTCTTCATAACTTATACATGTTCCTATGACTATGAGATTATGCAACTCCCGTTTGCCGGAGGAACACTTTGTGTGCTACCAAATGTCACAACGTAACTGGGTGATTATAAAGGAGCTCTACAGGTGTCTCCAAAGGTACATGTTGGGTTGGCGTATTTCGAGATTAGGATTTGTCACTTCGATTGTCGGAGAGGTATCTCTGGGCCCTCTCGGTAATGCACATCACTTAAGCCTTGCAAGCACTGCAACTAATGAGTTAGTTGCGAGATGATGTATTACAGAACGAGTAAAGAGACTTGCCGGTAACGAGATTGAACTAGGTATGGGATACCGATGATCGAATCTCGGGCAAGTAACATACCGATGACAAAGGGAACAACGTATGTTGTTATGCGGTCTGACCGATAAAGATCTTCGTAGAATATGTAGGAGCCAATATGAGCATCCAGGTTCCGCTATTGGTTATTGACCGGAGACGTGTCTCGGTCATGTCTACATTGTTCTCGAACCCGTAGGGTCCGCACGCTTAAGGTTACGATGACAGTTATATTATGAGTTTATGCATTTTGATGTACCAAAGGTTGTTCGGAGTCCCGGATGTGATCACGGACATGACGAGGAGTCTCGAAATGGTCGAGACATAAAGATTGATATATTGGAAGCCTATGTTTGGATATCGGAAGTGTTCCGGGTGAAATCGGGATTTTACCGGAGTACCGGGAGGTTACCGGAACCCCCGGGAGGTATATGGGCCTTAGTGGGCCTTAGTGGAAGAGAGGAGAGGTGGCCAGAGATGGGCCGCGCGCCCCTCCCCCCTTGGTCCGAATTGGACAAGGAGAGGGGGACGGCCCCCCTTCCTCCTCTCTCTCCTCTTCCCCCCCTCCACGAATCCTATTCCAACTAGGAAAGGGGGGGAGTCCTACTCCCAGAGGGAGTAGGACTCCTCCTGGCGCGCCTCTCCTGGCCGGCCGGCCCCCCTCCCTTGAACCTTTATATACGGAGGCAAGGGCACCCCCTAGAGACACAAGTTGATCCACGTGATCAAATTCTTAGCCGTGTGCGGTGCCCCCTTCCACCATAGTCCTCGATAATATTGTAGCGGTGCTTAGGCGAAGCCCTGCGACGGTAGTACATCAAGATCGTCACCACGCCATCATGCTGACGGAACTCTTCCCCGACACTTTGCTGGATCGGAGTCCGGGGATCGTCATCGAGCTGAACGTGTGCTAGAACTCGGAGGTGCCGTAGTTTCGGTGCTTGATCGGTCGGGCCGTGGAGACGTACGACTACATCAACCAAACGCTTCCGTTGTCGATCTACAAGGGTACGTAGATCATACTCTCCCCTCTCGTTGCTATGCATCACCATGATCTTGCGTGTGCGTAGGATTTTTTTTGAAATTACTACGAAACCCAACAGTGGCATCAGAGCCTAGGTTTTATATGTTGATGATATATGCACGAGTAGAACACAAGTGAGTTGTGGGCGATATAAGTCATACTGCTTACCAGCATGTCATACTTTGGTTCGGCGGTATTGTTGGACGAAGCGGTCCGGACCGACATTACGCGTACGCTTACGCGAGACCGGTTCTCCCGACGTGCTTTGCACATAGGTGGCTTGCGGGTGACAGTTTCTCCAACTTTAGTTGAACTGAGTGTGGCTACGCTCGGTCCTTGAAGGTTAAAACAGCACCAACTTGATAAATTATCGTTGTGGTTTTGATGCGTAGGTAAGATTGGTTCTTGCTTAAGCCCGTAACAGCCACGTAAAACTTGCAACAACAAAGTAGAGGACGTCTAACTTGTTTTTGCAGGGCATGTTGTGATGTGATATGGTCAAGACATGATGCTAAATTTTATTGTATGAGATGATCATGTTTTGTAACCGAGTTATCGGCAACTGGCAGGAGCCATATGGTTGTCACTCTATTGTATGCAATGCAATCGCCCTGTAATGCTTTACTTTATCACTAAGCGGTAGCGATAGTCGTAGAAGCATAAGATTGGTGAGACGACAACGATGCTACGATGGAGATCAAGGTGTCGCGCCGGTGACGATGGTGATCACAACGGTGCTTCGAGGATGGAGATCACAAGCACAAGATGATGATGGCCATATCATATCACTTATATTGATTGCATGTGATGTTTATCTTTTATGCATCTTATCTTGCTTTGATTGACGGTAGCATTATAAGATGATCTCTCACTAAATTTCAAGATAGAAGTGTTCTCCCTGAGTATGCACCGTTGCCAAAGTTCGTCGTGCCCAGACACCACGTGATGATCGGGTGTGATAAGCTCTACGTCCATATACAACGGGTGCAAGCCAGTTTTGCACACGCAGAATACTCAGGTTAAACTTGACGAGCCTAGCATATGCAGATATGGCCTCGAAACACTGAGATCGAAAGATCGAGCGTGAATCATATAGTAGATATGATCAACATAGCGATGTTCACCATTCAAAACTACTCCATTTCACGTGATGATCGGTTATGGTTTAGTTGATTTGGATCACGTGATCACTTAGATGATTAGAGGGATGTCTATCTAAGTGGGAGTTCTTGAGTAATATGATTAATTGAACTTAAATTTATCATGAACTTAGTCCCTGATAGTATCTTGCTTGTTTATGTTAATTGTAGATAAATGGCCCGTGCTGTTGTTCCGTTAAATTTTAATGCGTTCCTTGAGAAAGCAAAGTTGAAAGATGATGGTAGCAATTACACGGACTGGGTCCGTAACTTGAGGATTATCCTCATTGCTGCACATAAGAATTACGTCCTGGAAGCACCGCTGGGTGCCAGGCCTGCTGCTAGAGCAACACCAGATGTTATGAACGTCTGGCAGAGCAAAGCTGATGACTACTCGATAGTTCAGTGTGCCATGCTTTACGGCTTAGAATCGGGACTTCAATGACGTTTTGAACGTCATGGAGCATATGAGATGTTCCAGGAGTTGAAGTTAATATTTCAAGCAAATGCCCGGATTGAGAGATATGAAATCTCCAATAAGTTCTATAGCTGCAAGATGGAGGAGAACAGTTCTGTCAGTGAGCATATACTCAAAATGTCTGGGTATAATAATCACTTGATTCAGATGGGAGTTAATCTTCCAGATGATTGCGTCATTGACAGAATTCTCCAATCACTGCCACCAAGCTACAAGAGCTTTGTGATGAACTATAATATGCAAGGGATGAATAAGACTATTCCCGAGCTCTTCGCAATGCTGAAAGCTGCGGAGGTAGAAATCAAGAAGGAGCATCAAGTGTTGATGGTCAACAAGACCACTAGTTTCAAGAAAAAGGGCAAAGGGAAGAAGAAGGGGAACTTCAAGAAGAAAATCAAGCAAGTTGCTGATTAGGAGAAGAAACCCAAGTCTGGACCTAAGCCTGAAACTGAGTGCTTCTACTGCAAGCAGACTGGTCACTGGAAGCGGAACTGCCCCAAGTATTTGGCGGATAAGAAGGATGGCAAGGTGAACAAAGGTATATGTGATATACATGTTATTGATGTGTACCTTACTAGAGCTCGCAGTAGCACCTGGGTATTTGATACTGGTTCTGTTGCTAATATTTGCAACTCGAAACAGGGACTACGGATTAAGCGAACACTGGCAAAGGACGAGGTGACGATGCGTGTGGGAAATGGTTCTAAAGTCGATGTGATCGCGGTCGGCACGCTACCTCTACATCTACCTTCGGGATTAATATTAGACCTAAATAATTGTTATTTGGTGCCAGCGTTGAGCATGAACATTATATCTGGATCTTGTTTAATGCGAGACGGTTATTCATTTAAATCAGAGAATAATGGTTGTTCTATTTATATGAGTAATATCTTTTATGGTCATGCACCTTTGAATAGTGGTCTATTTTTGATGAATCTCGATAGTAGTAACACACATATTCATAATGTTGAAGCCAAAAGATGCAGAGTTGATAATGATAGTGCAACCTATTTGTGGCATTGCCGTTTAGGTCATATCGGTGTAAAGCGCATGAAGAAACTCCATACTGATGAACTTTTGGAACCACTTGATTATGAATCACTTGGTACTTGCGAACCGTGCCTCATGGGCAAGATGACTAAAACACCGTTCCCTGGTACTATGGAGAGAGCAACAGATTTGTTGGAAATCATACATACAGATGTATGTGGTCCGATGAATATTGAGGCTCGTGGCGGATATCGTTATTTTCTCACCTTCACAGATGACTTAAGCAGATATGGGTATATCTACTTAATGAAACACAAGTCTGAAACATTTGAAAAGTTCAAAGAATTTCAGAGTGAAGTAGAAAATCATCGTAACAAGAAAATAAAATTCCTACGATCTGATCGTGGAGGAGAATATTTGAGTTACGAGTTTGGTGTACATTTGAAAATTATGGAATAGTTTCGAAACTCACGCCACCCGGAACACCACAGCGTAATGGTGTGTCCGAACGTCGTAATCGTAATTTACTAGATATGGTGCGATCTATGATGTCTCTTACTGATTTACCGCTATCGTTTTGGGGTTATGCTTTAGAGACGGCCGCATTCACGTTAAATAGGGCACCATCAAAATCCATTGAGACGACACCTTATGAACTATGGTTTGGCAAGAAACCAAAGTTGTCGTTTCTTAAAGTTTGGGGCTGCGATGCTTATGTGAAAAAGTTTCAACTTGATAAGCTCGAACACAAATCGGAGAAATGTGTCTTCATAGGATACCCAAAGGAGACTGTTGGGTACACCTTCTATCACAGATCCGAAGGCAAGACATTCGTTGCTAAGAATGGATCCTTTCTAGAGAAGGAGTTTCTCTCGAAAGAAGTGAGTGGGAGGAAAGTACAACTTGAGGAGGTAACTGTACCTGCTCCCTTATTGGAAAATAGTGCATCACAGAAAACTGTTTCTGTGACACCTACACCAATTAGTGAGGAAGCTAATGATAATGATCATGAAACTTCAGAACAAGATACTACTGAACCTCGTAGATCAACCAGAGTGAGATCCGCACCAGAGTGGTACGGTAATCCTGTTCTGCAAGTCATGCTACTAGATCATGATGAACCTACGAACTATGAAGAAGCGATGGTGAGCCCAGATTCTGCAAAATGGCTTGAAGCCATGAAATCTGAGATGGGATCCATGTATGAGAACAAAGTATGGACTTTGGTTGACTTGCCCAATGATCGGCAAGCAATTGAGAATAAATGGATCTTCAAGAAGAAGACTGACGCTGACGGTAATATTACTGTCTACAAAGCTCGACTTGTCGCAAAAGGTTTTCGACAAGTTCAAGGGGTTGACTACGATGAGACCTTCTCACCCGTAGCGATGCTTAAATCTGTCCGAATCATGTTAGCAATTGCCGCATTTTATGATTATGAAATTTGGCAGATGGATGTCAAAACTGCACTCCTGAATGGATTTCTGGAAGAAGAGTTGTATATGATGCAACCGGAAGGTTTTGTCGATCCAAAGGGAGCTAACAAAGTGTGCAAGCTCCAGCGATCCATTTATGGACTGGTGCAAGCCTCTCGGAGTTGGAATAAACGCTTTGATAGTGTGATCAAAACATTTGGTTTTATACAGACTTTTGGAGAAGCCTGTATTTACAAGAAAGTGAGTGGGAGCTCTATAGCATTTCTGATATTATATGTGGATGACATATTACTGATTGGAAATGATATAGAATTTCTGGATAGCATAAAGGGATACTTGAATAAGAGTTTTTCAATGAAAGACCTCGGTGAAGCTGCTTACATATTAGGCATAAAGATCTATAGAGATAGATCAAGACGTTTAATTGGACTTTCACAAAGCACATACCTTGACAAGATATTGAAGAAGTTCAAAATGGATCAAGCAAAGAAAGGGTTCTTGCCTGTGTTGCAAGGTGTGAAGTTGAGTCAGACTCAATGCCCGACCACTGCAGAAGATAGACAGAAAATGAAAGATGTTCCCTATGCTTCAGCCATAGGCTCTATCATGTATGCAATGCTGTGTACCAGACCTGATGTGTGCCTTGCTATAAGTCTAGCAGGGAGGTACCAAAGTAATCCAGGAGTGGATCACTGGACAGCGGTCAAGAACATCCTGAAGTACCTGAAAAGGACTAAGGATATGTTTCTCGTATATGGAGGTGACGAAGAGCTAATCGTAAATGGTTACGTTGATGCAAGCTTTGACACTGATCCGGACGATTCTAAATCGCAAACCGGATACGTGTTTACATTAAACGGTGGAGCTGTCAGTTGGTGTAGTTCTAAACAAAGCGTCATGGCGGGATCTACGTGTGAAGCGGAATACATAGCTGCTTCGGAAGCAGCAAATGAAGGAGTCTGGATGAAGGTGTTCATATCCGATCTAGGTGTCATACCTAGTGCATCGGGTCCAAAGAAAATCTTTTGTGACAATACTGATGCAATTGCCTTGGCGAAGGAATCTAGATTTCACAAAAGAACCAAGCACATCAAGAGACCTTCAATTCCATCCGGGATCTAGTCCAGGTGGGAGGCATAGAGATTTGCAAGATACATACGGATCTGAATGTTGCAGACCCGTTGACTAAGCCTCTTCCACGAGCAAAACATGATCAGCACCAAGGCTCCATGGGTGTTAGAATCATTACTGTGTAATCTAGATTATTGACTCTAGTGCAGGTGGGAGACTGAAGGAAATATGCCCTAGAGGCAATAATAAAGTTATTATTTATTTCCTTATATCATGATAAAAGTTTATTATTCATGCTAGAATTGTATTAACCGGAAACATAATACATGTGTGAATACATAGACAAACAGAGTGTCACTAGTATGCCTCTACTAGACTAGGTTGTTAATCAAAGATGGTTGTGTTTCCTAACCATGGACAAAGAGTTGTCATTTGATTAACATGATCACATCATTAGTTGAATGATCTGATTGACATGACCCATTCCATTAGCTTAGCACCCGATCGTTTAGTATGTTGCTATTGCTTTCTTCATAACTTATACATGTTCCTATGACTATGAGATTATGCAACTCCCGTTTGCCGGAGGAACACTTTGTGTGCTACCAAATGTCACAACGTAACTGGGTGATTATAAAGGAGCTCTACAGGTGTCTCCAAAGGTACATGTTGGGTTGGCGTATTTCGAGATTAGGATTTGTCACTCCGATTGTCGGAGAGGTATCTCTGGGCCCTCTCGGTAATGCACATCACTTAAGCCTTGCAAGCACTGCAACTAATGAGTTAGTTGCGAGATGATGTATTACAGAATGAGTAAAGAGACTTGCCGGTAACGAGATTGAACTAGGTATGGGATACCGACGATCGAATCTCGGGCAAGTAACATACCGATGACAAAGGGAACAACGTATGTTGTTATGCGGTCTGACCGATAAAAGATCTTTGTAGAATATGTAGGAGCCAATATGAGCATCCAGGTTCCGCTATTGGTTATTGACCGGAGACGTGTCTCGGTCATGTCTACATTGTTCTCGAACCCGTAGGGTCCGCACGCTTAAGGTTACGATGACAGTTATATTATGAGTTTATGCATTTTGATGTACCGAAGGTTGTTCGGAGTCCCGGATGTGATCACGGACATGACGAGGAGTCTCGAAATGGTCGAGACATAAAGATTGATATATTGGAAGCCTATGTTTGCATATCGGAAGTGTTCCGGGTGAGTACCGGGAGGTTACCGGAACCCCCCGGGAGGTATATGGGCCTTAGTGGAAGAGAGGAGAGGTGGCCAGAGATGGGTCGCGCGCCCCTCCCCCCATGTTCCGAATTGGACAAGGAGAGGGGGCCGGCCCCCCTTCCTCCTCTCTCTCCTCTCCCCCCCTCCACGAATCCTATTCCAACTAGGAAAGGGGGGAGTCCTACTCCCAGAGGGAGTAGGACTCCTCCTGGCGCGCCTCTCCTGGCCGGCCGGCCCCCTCCCTTGAACCTTTATATACGGAGGCAGGGGCACCCCCTAGAGACACAAGTTGATCCACGTGATCATATTCTTAGCCGTGTGCGGTGCCCCCTTCTACCATAGTCCTCGATAATATTGTAGCGGTGCTTAGGCGAAGCCCTGCGACGGTAGTACATCAAGATCGTCACCACGCCGTCGTGCTGACGGAACTCTTCCCCGACACTTTGCTAGATCGGAGTCCGGGGATCGTCATCGAGCTGAACGTGTGCTAGAACTCGGAGGTGCCGTAGTTTCGGTGCTTGATCGGTCGGGCCATGGAGACGTACGACTACATCAACCAAACGCTTCCGTTGTCGATCTACAAGGGTACGTAGATCATACTCTCCCCTCTCGTTGCTATGCATCACCATGATCTTGCGTGTGCGTAGGAATTTTTTTGAAATTACTACGAAACCCAACACTTTCAGCCCCCAATCCGTGAATCACTCGCGGGTGCTCCACGAGCCGACCCGACTTTAGTCACCACATGTATCATGTATAAAGTATATAGTATATACCCGTGATCACCTCCTGAGTGATCACGGCCCGATAGTATACCATGTCATACAGACAAGAATGTAGGGCCACTGATGATAAACTAGCATCCTATACTAAGCATTAGGATTGCAGGTAAAGGTAACAACAGTAGTAGCAAGGACAGGCTATGCATCAATATAGGATTAACGGAAAGCAGTAACATGCTACACTACTCTAATGCAAGCAGTATAGAGAAGAGTAGGCGATATCTGGTGATCAAAGGGGGGGCTTGCGTGGTTGCTCTGGCAAGAAGGAAGGTTCATCAACAACGTAGTCGTACTGGGTGTCTCCGGCGGTCTCGGGGTCTATCAGAAAGAAGTAACGGAGGGGGAACACAATAAATAACAGAGCAATCAATGTAACAAAAAGCAAGACGCGGCATTACGTTTTGCTACGGGGGACCTAACGCAGTATGAGGTGATACCGATGAAGGGGGAAAACATCCGGGAAAGTATTCCTGGCGTTTTGCGTTTTCGGGCAGATGAACCGGAGGGGGAAAGTTGCATGTTCACTATGCTAGGGATGCGTTGCGGGCGAACGGGCTGCGTATCCAGATCCGTCTCGCCGTTCTGAGCAACTTTGATGTACAAAGTTTTTCCATCCGAGCTACGGATTATTTTATATTAATTTTCAAAGTTTTATTCATTTTCTAAATTTATTTAGTTCGAAATAATGTGAATTGCTAGGTGCACCCAGCTCTGGGTACACATAAGTGTACCAGAGGGGCTGACATGTGGGTCCAAGGGGTCCCAGTTGACCAGTCAAACTTTGACTGGTCAACAGGGGGTGGGGCCCCCTTGTCATACACTGTTTTACTAACCTAACAGATTAAAAAGACTAAGTAGGTTATTAGGTTAACTAACACAGGTTAATTAAGTTGATTAGCTAACTAAACAAGATTAATTAAGTTAATTATTTAGTTAAATAGTTAATTAATTTTATTATTAATTTTATTATTAATTATTATTATTATTTATTATTTATTTTTCATTTTCGTTCTGGGTGTGGGCCCCGTTCGTCATAGGCCCCAGGGGGCCAAACCGGGGCGGGCGCCGGCACACCTGAATGGGTGCTGGCCCGCGGGGATGCACCCGACACGGGCGCTGTGAGCACCGCAGAGGGGTGGAGCGGTTGGAGACGGCGCGCTGGGCGCGGCGCGTGCGCGCGCGATGGGGCCTAGGCCGCGGCAGAGCGGAACAGCAGGGGGGCTCCAGGGCAGCAGCGGGCGCGAGCGTGCGGGCGTGGGCGCGCGCTGGCGAGCGGCCAAGCGCGGATGCGTGCATGCGCAGCGGCGGTGAGCGGCCAAGGGGGATGCAGGCGGCACGGCAAGGGCGAAGGCGACCGCCGCAAGGAGCAGGCGCGGGCGGGGCGGTGGAGTAGGCGGCGGTGGCGCGGCGACAGCGACGCCGACGAGGATGGTCGGGGCCAGACGCGGTGGCGGCAGGAAGAAGCGGCAGCGGCAAGAGCAGCAGCGGTCGAATGGAGACGGGCGCGGGGCGGCTACTGTGCGGTCGTCGGCAGGCTGGGGCAACGCGGCTGTGTGCGGGCACGTGCGGTGCAGGGGGCGGCCGGAGTGAGCTCCAGGCGCGGGTGCGGCGTGCGACAGAGGAGAGGAGGAGATGGGGGCTCACGAGACCGGTAGGGGAAAGGGCAGCGGGGGTCGGGGTGGTCGATGGGGACGACGGCGTCGGAGGAGGCAGACCGGCGAGGAGGTCCGGCAAGTCCAAGCGACGGGCGCCGGCGGGGGCAGCTCTACAACGATAGGATGTTATAAGGGAAAATCATCTAGGGGTATCCCAAGAATGAACATATGAGTATCTCTCGAGTTGAACAAATGAAACACATCGAGAGCAAAGTAAGATGGTGCAATAAGAAGTTTCAATGGTATAGGCAATCGTTCATTGCCTGAAACAGAGTGTGAATGGGGTTCAGAGCGACGGGAATAAGTATTGTGTCCGCTACCAGAATTGATCACTAGGAAGGTGGCTCGCAAATTACATACGAAACGAAGGACAAGGGATAACTTCGAAACAGGGATGTATAGGAGAGTCAGGTTTCGATCCTGCGGAACTGTGGGTTATCGGCCCACCATGTGGGTTAAAAGTAGAAGGAGCGGTGACATCTTGCTCGGTCATGACAGCAAGGCATGTCAAAGGGTAGCATGTCAATTATGTCGGCAACAACGTTGGTACCAAGGGCGAGGGACGAAGAGAACCATTTTCCTGCTCGTTGCAACGAGGCGGACCAATAGGCAAAGTTCTCGTCCATCGGTGGTTACCGGAATGTCATCAACAAAAGTAATAGGGTCTTACTGACAGAATTGTACACGAGGGGTTTACATAAGCAGGGAATTAATACTGCTTAGACCATAATGATCACCATAAAGGTTAAACCAAATAATGGAAAGGAAAATATGATTATCAGATATTTCAGGGGTATATCCTTCCCAATGATAAGCAAAGCACGATATCCATGACAGGATATAATGTAGAAAACCCTTTAGGTAAGGGGAGAAAATTTTCGTGACATTACCCATACAACGGTGTTCGGATAATTGAGCAAGAAACATTTGGCATTGGGATTCAAATGTTCTTGTTGAAAATCGGAGTACCATAGACATGCTTCTAGATAGCATTGACATGGTCAATAGGTGAAGATCAGACTTTGGAAACAAAAAGGATCCATCAGGAACAACTTATAGAATAATTCTTAAAATTTCCTCATGGAAGAATGGTTAACCTTGCTAAAATGGAAACTATAACAATAGGGCCTCCGTCCAGGTGTGCTAGGCATGACATCACCTTACCGGGTCTTATGAAGACCGATGTTATAACTCTTGGAAATATGTTCCAACCATCATATCTGACCGAGATTCAGATCTGATTGGTGTCGGGATAACTCAGAGTTGGGATGCCTGAGAAGAAAGGTGCAACACAAATTGACGAGATGACATTGTAAGTTTCTCGGGAATTGAACTATGGAAGCGAGTTCCGAAACAAGAGTTCATCATTAAATCAAGAAGAGGTGAGGGGGTGGCTGATTGACTCAGCGACAATTCATTGAGATTTTCATAAGATGGATTTCCACACTTATGTGAACAAGGAGATAACATTTGTCAGATCAAATGATATAATGTGGTATGCTTGAGGAGAACATACATAGTTAAACATTGGTTGAAAAGTGCACCCGAAATATGGGTTTAAGTAGCATGTGCTGGGGAACGTAGTAATTTCAAAAAATTCCTGCGCACACGCAAGATCATGGTGATGCATAGCAACGAGAGGGGAGAGTGTGATCTACGTACCCTTGTAGATCGACAACAGAAGCGTTTGGTTGATGTAGTCGTACGTCTCCACGGCCCGACCGATCAAGCACCGAAACTACGGCACCTCCGAGTTCTAGCACACGTTCAGCTTGATGACGATCCCCGGGCTCCGATCCAGCAAAGCGTCGGGGAGGAGTTCCGTCAGCACGACGGCGTGGTGACGATCTTGATGTTCTACCGTCGCAGGGCTTCGCCTAAGCACCGCTACAATATAACCGAGGTGGAATATGGTGGAGGGGGGCACCGCACACGGCTAAGGAACGATCACGGAGATCAACTTGTGTGTCTAGGGGTGCGCCCCTGCCCCCGTATATAAAGGAGCAAGGGGAGGAGGCCGGCCGGCCCCTATAGGCGCGCCAGGAGGAGTCCTCCTCCTAGTAGGAGTAGGACTCCTACTAGGAGGGGGAAAGAAGTGGGGAGGGAGAGGGAAAGGGGGGCGCCGCCCCCCTCTCCTAGTCCAATTCGGACCAGGGGGAGGAGGCGCGCAGCCCACCTCTGGCAGCCCCTCTCTCTCTCCACTAAGGCCCATATGGCCCATTACTTCTCCCGGGGGGTTCCGGTAACCCTCCGGCTCTCCGGTTTTCTCCGAAATCACCCGGAACACTTCCGGTGTCCGAATATAGCCGTCCAATATATCAATCTTTATGTCTCGACCATTTCGAGACTCCTCGTCATGTCCGTGATCACATCCGGGACTCCGAACTAACTTCGTTACATCAAAACTCATAAACTCATAATATAACTGTCATCGAAACCTTAAGCGTGCGGACCCTACGGGTTCGAGAACAATGTAGACATGACCGAGACACGTCTCCGGTCAATAACCAATAGCGGAAACTGGATGCTCATATTGGCTCCTACATATTCTACGAAGATCTTTATCGGTCAGACCGCATAACAACATACGTTGTTCCCTTTGTCATCGGTATGTTACTAGCCCGAGATTTGATCGTCGGTATCTCAATACCTAGTTCAATCTCGTTACCGGCAAGTCTCTTTACTCGTTTCGTAATACATCATCTCGCAACT
Source organism: Triticum urartu (assembly GCF_056163025.1). Lineage (NCBI taxonomy): Eukaryota > Viridiplantae > Streptophyta > Magnoliopsida > Poales > Poaceae > Triticum > Triticum urartu. Next base: position 534,813,512 of record NC_141875.1, read on the forward strand.
AACTCATTAGTTGCAATGCTTGCAAGGCTTATGTGATGTGCATTACCGAGAGGGCCCAGAGATACCTCTCCGACAATCGGAGTGACAAATCCTAATCTCGAAATACGCCAACCCAACATGTACCTTTGGAGACACTGTAGAGCTCCTTTATAATCACCCAGTTACGTTGTGACGTTTGGTAGCACACAAAGTGTTCCTCCGGCAAACGGGAGTTGCATAATCTCATAGTCATAGGAACATGTATAAGTTATGAAGAAAGCAATAGCAACATACTAAACGATCGGGTGCTAAGCTAATGGAATGGGTCATGTCAATCAGATCATTCAACTAATGATGTGATCCTGTTAATCAAATGACAACTCTTTGTCCATGGTTAGGAAACATAACCATCTTTGATTAACAAGCTAGTCTAGTAGAGGCATACTAGTGACACTCTGTTTGTCTATGTATTCACACATGTATTATGTGTCCGGTTAATACAATTCTAGCATGAATAATAAACATTTATCATGATATAAGGAAATAAATAATAACTTTATTATTGCCTCTAGGGCATATTTCCTTCAGTCTCCCACTTGCACTAGAGTCAATAATCTAGATTACACAGTAATGATTCTAACACCCATGGAGCCTTGGTGCTGATCATGTTTTGCTCGTGGAAGAGGCTTAGTCAACGGGTCTGCAACATTCAGATCCGTATGTATCTTGCAAATCTCTATGTCTCCCACCTGGACTAGATCCCGGATGGAATTGAAGCGTCTCTTGATGTGCTTGGTTCTCTTGTGAAATCTGGATTCTTTTGCCAAGGCAATTGCACCAGTATTGTCACAAAAGATTTTCATTGGACCCGATGCACTAGGTATGACACCTAGATCGGATATGAACTCCTTCATCTAGACTCCTTCATTTGCTGCTTCCGAAGCAGCTATGTACTCCGCTTCACATGTAGATCCCGCTACAACGCTTTGTTTAGAACTGCACCAACTGACAGCTCCACCGTTTAATGCAAACACGTATCCGGTTTGCGATTTAGAATCGTCCGGATCAGTGTCAAAGCTTGCATCAACGTAACCTTTTATGATGAGCTCTTTGTCACCTCCATATATGAGAAACATATCCTTAGTCCTTTTCAGGTATTTCAGGATGTTCTTGACCGCTGTCCAGTGATCCACTCCTGGATTACTTTGGTACCTCCCTGCTAGACTTATAGCAAGGCACACATCAGGTCTGGTACACAACATTGCATACATGATAGAGCCTATGGCTGAAGCATAGGGAACATCTTTCATTTTCTCTCTATCTTCTACAGTGGTTGGGCATTGAGTCTTACTCAACTTCACACCTTGTAACACGGGCAAGAACCCTTTCTTTGCTTGATCCATTTTGAACTTTTTCAAAACTTTGTCAAGGTATGTGCTTTGTGAAAGTCCAATTAAGCGTCTTGATCTATCTCTATAGATCTTAATGCCTAATATGTAAGCAGCTTCACCGAGGTCTTTCATTGAAAAACTCTTATTCAAGTATCCCTTTATGCTATCCAGAAATTCTATATCATTTCCAATTAGTAATATGTCATCTACATATAATATCAGAAATGCTACAGAGCTCCCACTCACTTTCTTGTAAATACAGGCTTCTCCAAAAGTCTGTATAAAACCAAATGCTTTGATCACACTATCAAAGTGTTTATTCCAACTCTGAGAGGCTTGCACCAGTCCATAAATGGATCGTTGGAGCTTGCACACTTTGTTAGCTCCCTTTGGATCGACAAAACCTTCTGGTTGCATCATATACAACTCTTCTTCCAAAAATCCATTCAGGAATGCAGTTTCGACATCCATCTGCCAAATTTCATAATCATAAAATGCGGCAATTGCTAACATGATTCGGACAGACTTAAGCATCGCTACGGGTGAGAAGGTCTCATCGTAGTCAATCCCTTGAACTTGCCGAAAACCTTTTGCGACAAGTCGAGCTTTGTAGACAGTAATATTACCGTCAGCGTCAGTCTTCTTCTTGAAGATCCATTTATTCTCAATTGCTTGCCGATCATCGGGCAAGTCAACCAAAGTCCATACTTTGTTCTCATACATGGATCCCATCTCAGATTTCATGGCTTCAAGCCATTTTGCGGAATCTGGGCTCACCATCGCTTCTTCATAGTTCGTAGGTTCATCATGATCTAGTAGCATGACTTGCCGAACAGGATTACCGTACCACTCTGGCGCGGATCTTACTCTGGTTGATCTACGAGGTTCAGTAGTATCTTGTTCTGAAGTTTCATGATCATCATCATTAGCTTCCTCACTAACTGGTGTAGGTGTCACAGAAACAGTTTTCTGTGATGCACTACTTTCCAATAAGGGAGCAGGTACAGTTACCTCGTCAAGTTCTACTTTCCTCCCACTCACTTCTTTCGAGAGAAACTCCTTCTCTAGAAAGTTTCCGAACTTAGCAACAAAAGTTTTGCCTTCGGATCTGTGATAGAAGGTGTATCCAATAGTTTCCTTTTGATATCCTATGAAGACACATTTCTTCGATTTGGGTTCGAGCTTATCAGGTTGAAGCTTTTTCACATAAGCATCGCAGCCCCAAACTTTCAGAAACGACAACTTTGGTTTCTTGCCAAACCACAGTTCATAAGGGGTCGTCTCAACGGATTTTGATGGTGCCCTATTTAACGTGAATGCGGCCGTCTCTAGAGCGTATCCCCAAAACGATAGCGGTAAATCAGTAAGAGACATCATAGATCGTACCATATCTAGTAAAGTACGATTACGACGTTCGGACACACCATTACGCTGTGGTGTTCCGGGTGGCGTGAGTTGCGAAACTATTCCATAATTTTCAAATGTACACCAAACTCGTAACTCAAATATTCTCCTCCACGATCAGATCGTAGGAATTTTATTTTCTTGTTACGATGATTTTCTACTTCACTCTGAAATTCTTTGAACTTTTCAAATGTTTCAGACTTGTGTTTCATTAAGTAGATATACCCATATCTGCTTAAGTCATCTGTGAAGGTGAGAAAATAACGATATCCGCCATGAGCCTCAATATTCATCGGACCACATACATCCGTATGTATGATTTCCAACAAATCTGTTGCTCTCTCCATAGTACCGGAGAACGGTGTTTTAGTCATCTTGCCCATGAGGCACGGTTCGCAAGTACCAAGTGATTCATAATCAAGTGGTTCCAAAAGTCCATCAGTATGGAGTTTCTTCATGCGCTTTACACCGATATGACCTAAACGGCAATGCCACAAATAGGTTGCACTATCATTATCAACTCTGCATCTTTTGGCTTCAACATTATGAATATGTGTGTTACTACTATCGAGATTCAATAAGAATAGACCACTCTTCAAGGGTGCATGACCATAAAAGATATTACTCATATAAATAGAACAACCATTATTCTCTGATTTAAATGAATAACCGTCTCGCATTAAAAAAGATCCAGATATAATGTTCATGCTCAACGCTGGCACCAAATAACAATTATTTAGGTATAATATTAATCCCGAAGGTAGATGTAGAGGTAGCGTGCCGACTGCGATCACATCGACTTTGGAACCGTTTCCCACGCGCATCGTCACCTCGTCCTTAGCCAATCTTCGCTTAATCCGTAGTCCCTGTTTCGAGTTGCAAATATTAGCAACAGAACCAGTATCAAATACCCAGGTGCTACTGCGAGCATTAGTAAGGTACACATCAATAACATGTATATCATATATACCTTTGTTCACCTTGCCATCCTTCTTATCCGCCAAATACTTGGGGCAGTTCCGCTTCCAGTGACCAGTCTGCTTGCAGTAGAAGCACTCAGTTTCAGGCTTAGGTACAGGTTTGGGTTTCTTCTCTTGAGTAGCAACTTGCTTGCCGTTCTTTTTGAAGTTCCCCTTCTTCTTCCCTTTGCCCTTTTTCTTGAAATATTAACTTCAACTCCTCGAACATCTCATATGCTCCATGACGTTCAAAACGTCGTTGAAGTCCCGATTCTAAGCCGTAAAGCATGGCACACTGAACTATCGAGTAGTCATCAGCTTTGCTCTGCCAGACGTTCATAACATCTGGTGTTGCTCCAGCAGCAGGCCTGGCACCCAGCGGTGCTTCCAGGACGTAATTCTTCTGTGCAGCAATGAGGATAATCCTCAAGTTACGGACACAGTCCGTGTAATTGCTACCATCATCTTTCAACTTTGCTTTCTCAAGGAACGCATTAAAATTCAACGGAACAACATCACGAGCCATCTATCTACAATCAAGCATAAACAAGCAAGATACTATCAGGTACTAAGTTTCATGATAAATTTAGGTTCAATTAATTTAACTTAAAGAACTCCCACTTAGATAGACATCCCTCTAATCCTCTAAGTGATTACGTGATCCAAATCAACTAAACCATGTCCGATCATCACGTGAGATGGAGTAGTTTCATTGGTGAACATCACTATGTTGATCATATCTACTATATGATTCACGCTCGACCTTTCGGTCTCCGTGTTCCGAGGCCATATCTGTATATGCTTGGCTCGTCAAGTTTAACCTGAGTATTCCGCGTGTGCAACTGTTTTGCACCTGTTGTATTTGAACGTAGAGCCTATCACACCCGATCATCACGTGGTGTCTCAGCACGTAGAACTTTCGCAACGGTGCATACTCAGGGAGAACACTTCTTGATAATTAGTGAGAGATCATCTTATAATGCTACCGTCAACCAAAGCAAGATAAGATGCATAAAAGATAAACATCACATGCAATCAATATAAGTGATATGATATGGCCATCATCATCTTGTGCTTGTGATCTCCATCTCCGAAGCACTGTCATGATCACCATCGTCACCGGCGCGACACCTTGATCTCCATCGTAGCATCGTTGTCGTCTCGCCAATCTTATGCTTCCACGACTATCGCTACCGCTTAGTGATAAAGTAAAGCATTACAGCGCGATTGCATTGCATACAATAAAGCGACAACCATATGGCTCCTGCCAGTTGCCGATAACTCGGTTACAAAACATGATCATTTCATACAATAAAATTTAGCATCATGTCTTGACCATATCACATCACAACATGCCCTGCAAAAACAAGTTAGACGTCCTCTACTTTGTTGTTACAAGTTTTACGTGGCTGCTACGGGCTTAAGTAAGAACCAATCTTACCTACGCATCAAAACCACAACGATAGTTTGTCAAGTTGGTGCTGTTTTAACCTTCGCAAGGACCGGGCGTAGCCACACTTGGTTCAACTAAAGTTGGAGAAACTGTCACCCGCAAGCCACCTATGTGCAAAGCACGTCGGGAGAACCGGTCTCGCGTAAGCGTACGCGTAATGTCGGTCCGGGCCGCTTCGTCCAACAATACCGCCGAACCAAAGCATGACATGCTGGTAAGCAGTATGACTTATATCGCCCACAACTCACTTTTGTTCTACTCGTGCATATAACATCAACATATAAAACCTAGGCTCGGATGCCACTGCTGGGGAACGTAGTAATTTCAAAAAAAAAATCCTATGCACACGCAAGATCATGGTGATGCATAGCAACGAGAGGGGAGAGTGTGATCTACGTACCCTTGTAGATCGACAACGGAAGCGTTTGGTTGATGTAGTCGTACGTCTCCACGGCCCGACCGATCAAGCACCGAAACTACGGCACCTCCGAGTTCTAGCACACGTTCAGCTCGATGACGATCCCCGGGCTTCGATCCAGCAAAGCGTCGGGGAGGAGTTCCGTCAGCACGACGGCGTGGTGACGATCTTGATGTTCTACCGTCGCAGGGCTTCGCCTAAGCACCGCTACAATATGACCGAGGTGGAATATGGTGGAGGGGGCACCGCACACGGCTAAGGAACGATCACGAAGATCAACTTGTGTGTCTATGGGTGCCCCCCTGCCCCCGTATATATAGGAGCAAGGGGAGGAGGCCGGCCGGCCCCTATAGGCGCGCCAGGAGGAGTCCTCCTCCTAGTAGGAGTAGGACTCCTACTAGGAGGGGGAAAGAAGTGGGGAGGGAGAGGGAAAGGGGGGGGGGCCGCCCCCCTCTCCTAGTCCAATTCGGACCAAGGGGAGGAGGAGCGCAGCCCACCTCTGGCAGCCCCTCTCTCTCTCCACTAAGGCCCATATGGCCCATTACTTCTCCCGGGGGGTTCCGGTAACCCTCCGGCTCTCTGGTTTTCTCCGAAATCACCCGGAACACTTCCGGTGTCCGAATATAGCCGTCCAATATATCAATCTTTATGTCTCGACCATTTCGAGACTCCTCGTCATGTCCGTGATCACATCCGGGACTCCGAACTAACTTCGGTACATCAAAACTCATAAACTCATAATATAACTGTCATCGAAACCTTAAGCGTGCGGACCCTACGGGTTCGAGAACAATGTAGACATGACCGAGACACGTCTCCGGTCAATAACCAATAGCGGAACCTGGATGCTCATATTGGCTCCTACATATTCTACGAAGATCTTTATCGGTCAGACCGCATAACAACATACGTTGTTCCCTTTGTCATCGGTATGTTACTTGCCCGAGATTTGATCGTCGGTATCTCAATACCTAGTTCAATCTCGTTACCGGCAAGTCTCTTTAATCGTTTCGTAATACATCATCTCGCAACTAACTCATTAGTTGCAATGCTTGCAAGGCTTATGTGATGTGCATTACCGAGAGGGCCCAGAGATACCTCTCCGACAATCGGAGTGACAAATCCTAATCTCGAAATACGCCAACCCAACATGTACCTTTGGAGACACCTGTAGAGCACCTTTATAATCACCCATTTACGTTGTGACGTTTGGTAGCACACAAAGTGTTCCTCCGGCAAACGGGAGTTGCATAATCTCATAGTCATAGGAACATGTATAAGTCATGAAGAAAGCAATAGCAACATACTAAACGATTGGGTGCTAAGCTAATGGAATGGGTCATGTCAATCAGATCATTCTCCTAATGATGTGATCTCGTTAATCAAATAACAACTCCTTGTTCATGGTTAGGAAACATAACCATCTTTGATTAACGAGCTAGTCAAGTAGAGGCATACTAGTGAGACTCTGTTTGTCTATGTATTCACACATGTATTATGTTTCCGGTTAATACAATTCTAGCATGAATAATAAACATTTATCATGATATAAGGAAATAAATAATAACTTTATTATTGCCTCTAGGGCATATTTCCTTCAGCATGATTAATGTTAGAATGGTGATTCGATAACCAATGGTCTAAAAATGAAATGAAGACCCTTAACTTCGAAGCAATAGGGTTGCTAGAAGTTTAGAATTTACACATCACAGACCATTTGTCGGTATTCCGGTTTAGAACAACACGGAGACCAAGAAATGAACGCAAAAGGCGAGAGATATTACTATATCAAGAATTCTCAAGAGGTGGTAAAATTACCACGACATTCTTGACATAAAAGGTGGTAATATTCCAAGGTAAAGAAGAACAAATGCTGGATAGCAAGGATCTCAAGGTATAACACAAAACACGAATAAGTTTGTGTTTAACGGAAGGCAATAAAGTGGTCGGTGATAACACAAACCATTGAGGGGCGAGGATGGTATTTCTCATCAAGAATTCGATATATATCTTGGAAGAGCTCAGGATGTTGATGATGACCACGACACATTTGTCGAGAGATTTCATGAAGATGTAATCGGTTGGCAATGACATCAAGTCAAATGATGATGCAGCGAAAGTCGGATAATACTTGAAAAAGAACTCATAAGAAGTTATGCAGTTCCGTGATAATCTCGAGATACCAGAGGGGGTAATACTCGATGACAGATCAAAGTAGAGGTTGGACTAGGGTATTGCTCTACAGAAGACAAGCGCTTAAACTTGCACACGAAATGGTATTTAAAGGAGAACATGGTCGGAACCACGATTGCAAAAGGCCAGATCACAGATATAAGAACTTATACCAAGGGAAAATTTAATTTAAGAGAAGCTCTAATGATAAGATCTACATTGTGTCCATGGGCATGAACACAAAGTTCAAGGTCGACTCCCACTTCTTCAATGCATAACCTTTCATTCACTGCTCTAGATAAGAATGATTTCAGTGTCAAAACCTACCTGGTGAATTACCAGAGGAGTATGACCCGTGAAAACTTTTGGGTTCACACAGATTAAGAAAGGCATAAGTTCAACCCGTCAGGGTATCGTGGAAACATATACCACAAGCTTCAATCGTAAATACCACCAGCTTGAAAACAGAGCATGGTTGAGAAAACAGAGGATACAATTTACCAAAAGCATTATGTATCCGAGGAAAAGCTCACAAGGTTATTGAATAAGGAGGACACTGTCGAATAATAATCCAATAAAGGATCTGACGGTCCATAGCGGAGCTGAAGTGAGCATCGGCACATAGTCAGTTGAAGAAAGGATGCAAGGGCATTAGACTATAGGACACCTGAATGATTCGATGCTTAGATATCAAGGAATTATGATTTCCAAATAGAAGGATCAAAAGCAGACGCTCTGATCAAGGGTGGATAAGTTCAATAGACCTAAGGGTACAATTGACGGCAAACAGATTGGTCGAGAACAAGCTCATGTTCAAAAATGACGTCTAAGCCAGAAAGACAATTTAAAAGGATCAACTGATGATTGCGTGCATTCGCACTCATGTTGAATCAATAGGATCAAAATGATGGTGTCTAAGGATACTAACGAATATTGCCAGACATATGGAAAGCACCCATAATGCAAGCAGACAAGTATTGCAGAGCAATAAGCTACTAAGGATTTTTTGGAGGATCGAATAGTATTTCGAAGACCATTGTGAAGCACATGAACAACTGGGGGATGAGCGGATACTCGACAAGTGCGAGAATTATCCATAGGGGTATTCAGGTGGCAAGGAACTGCAAGGCAGTAGGCATAAAATATTCTCGGAACAACAGAGATAATTTTCGGTGTATCTTGTAATAATAAGATCAATGGGATTTGAAAGGGCAAGTGTATGTAGTCATCCATAATGATATAACAGTGGTAGGGAATTTGCAAAGGCGATGGGCACAAAGTCTCGCAAGAGTAGCAGAGAGTAACTTCGAAATCTTCTGGTGCAGCCGATGATCATCTGGTCTGAAGGGGCTCTTCGGGTGGATGTGACCACGAGTCCCTAAAGTTAGATTTAGCAAAATTCATTTAACCCGAATAGAAGAGAGATCAGAGTCCCAGAGTATAGACAAGGAGTAAAAGATCCTAATACCACCCAGATGGCGACGTGGGCCCGTAAGGCACACAGCCATGTTAGTAAAAGTTTTTGAAATGTCTAGACTCAACTTCGGCCAAGGAGTGTGGAAGGGGGATTCCTACAGGCAGTCGGCTCTGATACCAACTTGTGACGCCCCCGATTCAATCGTACACTAATCATACACACAAATGTGTATGATCAAGATCAGGGACTCACAAGAAGATATCACAAACACAACTCTACAAATAAAAATAAGTCATACAAGCATCATATTACAAGCCAGGGGCCTCGAGGGCTCGAATACAAGAGCTCGATCATAGACGAGTCAGCGGAAGCAAAAATATCTGAGTACAGACATAAGTTAAACAAGTTTGCCTTAAGAAGGCTAGCACAAACTGAGATACAGATCGAAAGAGGCGCAGGCCTCCTGCCTGGGATCCACCTAAACTACTCCTGGTCGTCGTCAGCGGGCTGCACGTAGTAGTAGGCTCCTCCCGAGTAGTAGTAGTCGTCCTCAACGGTGGCGTCTGACTCCTGGATTCCAACGTCTGGTTGCAGCAATCGGATAAAGGAAATGGGAAAAGGGGGAGAGAAGCAACCGTGAGTACTCATCCAAAGTACTCGCAAGCAAGGAGCTACACTACATATGTATGCATTGGTATCATATGGAATAAGGGTATCATATGTGGACTGAACTGCAGAATGCCGGAATAAGAGGGGGATAGCTAGCCCTTTCAAAGACTACGCTTCTGGTAACCTCCATCTTGCAGCAGGAGAAGAGAGTAGATGGTAAGTTCACCAAGTAGCATCGCATAGCATAACCCTAACCGATGATCCTCCCCTCGTCGCCCTGTGAGAGAGCGATTACCGGGTTGTATCTGGCACTTGGAAGGGCGTGTTTTATTAAGTATCCGGTTCTAGTTGTCATAAGGTCAAGGTACAACTCCAAGTCGTCCTGTTACCGAAGATCACGACTATTCGAATAGATTAACTTCCCTGCAGGGGTGCACCACATGACCCAACACGCTCGATCCCATTTGGCCGGACACACTTTTCTGGGCCATGCTCGGCCTCGGAAGATCAACACGTCGCAGCCCTACCTAGGCACAACAGAGAGGTCAGCACGCCGGTCTAAATCCTATGGCGCAGGGGTCTGGGCCCATCGCCCATTGCACACATGCACGTTACGAGGGCGGCCGGAAGCAGAACTAGCCCTCTTAATACAAGAGTAGGCTTACGTTCCAATCCGGCGCGCGCCGCTCAGTCGCTGACGTCACGAAGGCTTCGGCTGATACCACGACGTCGAGTGCCCATAACTGTCCCCGCGTAGATGGTTAGTGCATATAGGCCAGTGGCCAGACTCAGATCAAATACCAAGATCTCGTTAAACGTGTTATCTTGAAATAACCGCGAACGCCGACCAGGGCCAGGCCCACCTCTCTCCTAGGTGGTCTCAACCTGCCCTGTTGCTTCGCCACAAAGTTCCACACAAAGGGCCATTGGGACAAAGGTTCTTTCAGCCCCCAATCCGTGAATCACTCATGGGTGCTCCACGAGCCGACCCGACTTTAGTTACCACATGTATCATGTATAAAGTATATAGTACATACCCGTGATCACCTCCCGAGTGATCATGGCCCGGTAGTATAGCATGGCGTACGGACAAGAATGTAGGGCCACTGATGATAAACTAGCATCCTATACTAAGCATTAGGATTGCAGGTAAAGGTAACAACAGTAGTAGCAAGGACAGGCTATGCATCAGGATAGGATTAACGGAAAGCAGTAACATGCTACACTACTCTAATGCAAGCAGTATAGAGAAGAGTAGGCGATATCTGGTGATCAAAGGGGGGGCTTGCCTGGTTGCTCTGGTAAGAAGGAAGGTTCATCAACAACGTAGTCGTACTGGGGGTCTCCGGCGGTCTCGGGGTCTACCGGAAAGAAGTAACGGAGGGGGAACACAATAAATACCAAAGCAATCAATGTAACAAAAAGCAAGATGCGGCATTATGTTGTGCTAGGGGGGACCTAACGCAGTATGAGGTGATACCGATGAAGGGGGAAAACATTCGGGAAAGTATTCCCGACATTTCGCGTTTTCGGACAGATGAACCGGGGGGGGGAAAGTTGTGTGTTCACTATGCTAGGGATGCGTGGCGGGCGAACGGGCTGCGTATCCGGATTTGTCTTGCCGTTCTGAGCAACTTTGATGTACAAAGTTTTTCCATCCGAGCTACGGATTATTTTATATTAATTTTCAAAGTTTTATTCATTTTCTAAATTTAATTTAGATCGAAATAATGTGAATTGCTAGGTGCACCCAGCTCTGGGTACACATAAGTGTACCAGAGGGGCTGACATGTGGGTCCAAGTGGTCCCAGTTGACCAGTCAAACTTTGACTGGGTCAAACTTTGACTGGTCAACAGGGGGTGGGGCCCCCTTGTCATACACTGTTTTACTAACCTAACAGATTAAAAAGACTAAGTAGGTTATTAGGTTAACTAACACAGGTTAATTAAGTTAATTAGCTAACTAAACAGGATTAATTAAGTTAATTATTTAGTTAAATAGTTAATTGATTTTTTTATTTTTTTTCATTTTCGTTCTGGGCATGGGCCCCGTTCATCATAGGCCCCAGGGGGCCAAACTGGGGCGGGCGTCGGGCACACCCGAATGGGTGCTGGCCCGCGGGGATGCACCCGACACGGGCGCTGCGAGCGCCGCAGAGGGGCGGAGTGGTTGGAGACGGCGCGCTCGACGCGGCGCGTGCGATGGGGCCTAGGCCGCGGCAGAGCGGAACAGCAGGGGGGCTCCAGGGCAGCAGCCGGCGCGAGCGCGCTGGCGAGCGGCCAAGCGCGGATGCGCGCATGCGCAGCGGCGGTGAGCGGCCAAGGGGGATGCAGGCGGCACGGCAGGGGCGAAGGCGGCCGCCGCAAGGAGCAGGCGCGGGCGGGGCGGTGGAGTAGGCGGCGGTGGCGCGACGACAGCGGCGCCGACGAGGCTGGTCGGGGCCAGACGCGGTGGCGGCAGGAAGAAGCGGCAGCGGCAAGAGCAGCAGCAGCAGGGGCCGAACGGAGACGGGCACGGCGCGGCTACTACGCGGTCGTCGGCAGGCCGGGGCAACGCGGCTGTGTGCGGGCGCGTGCGGTGCAGGGGGCGGCCGGAGTGAGCTCCAGGCGCGGGTGCGGCGTGCGACGGAGGAGAGGAGGAGATCGGGGCTCACGAGACCGGTAGGGGAAAGGGCAGCGGGGGTCGGGGTGGTCGATGGGGACGACGGCGTCGAAGGAGGCGGACCGGCGAGAAGGTCCGGCGAGTCCGAGCGACGGGCGCCGGCGGGGACGGGCGCCGGTGTCGGCACACGGCGTCGGGGTTCAGCCCGATCTAGTTCTGGATCGAGGGGATGGGGAGCGAGAGGGGGAGTGGGTGCGACGACGTGGGAGTGGGGGGAGGGGAGTGGGTGGACTGATCTAGGTCACCGGAGGAGTGGGATGGGTTGTAGGCGCGGTTGGGCCGGGGGAGGGAGTTGGGTCGGCCTGGCTGGGCCATGGCCCAGTTGGGCCGAGCGGGAGTTGTTTCTTTTTTTGTTTTTTTATTTACTTATTTCTTTTCTGTTATATTTTGTTCCTTTTTTTTGTAAAGTACCAAAATGACCTTGAAATTAGTACTACCACTAGTCCCACTACCATATAAAGTTTAGACCCTAAATAGAATAGTTTAACATTTTTCTTAATTATAAAAGGCATTTCAATAATTGTTTTGCTACACTTTTATTCACTTTAGAGTATTTAAAGATTTTATAAAAGTGGGGTTTCTTCACCAATATTTAATATGAATTGTTTGGTTCACTCCGAACATTTTAGTTTTAATATTTGAAAACTTTTATTGTTTGCTTAATTTTGAATTTGAATTCGAACCGTTTTCGAACTAACGCGAGATTAGCAACAGTAATCAAGGTGACGTTGCATCATTAGCAGAGGTTCACTAGCCTAATTATCCGGGCATCACACGAGGTGCCATTCATCTCCCACCACTTCGTCCGCACGGCCAGCAGAAACCCAGATCGAGCCCTGCTGCCTGCGGAACTCACGCCTCCAGCAGAACCGACGTCATGCCTCTGTCGTGCGGAGAACCACCGGCCGCCGAAGACAACCGGCTGCCACCCAGCAGATCCGCGCTGGGGGCGCCACCGGCGCGCCTCCCACGCCCCGCCAGCCGCAGATCCGCGCTGGGAGCAGCGCCTGGCACCCTGCCCACGCACCGCCCCGGATCTGACGACGACCACCACGCCGCGCCCCGCAGCCGCTCAACGCGCCCAGCCGCACGCCTCCTCGCGCGCCTGCCATGCTTCCTCGCGCGACTGCCACGCCCAAGCCTCCAGCCACGCGCCACCTCGGGCCACTCCGTCGCGGACGCGCGCCCCCGCGCAGCCATGGCAGCCAGCTCGCCAAGCTCGCAGTCGTGGGAGATGAAAGGGCCCCGCCGCCACCTTCACCGGAGCAGGCGCGGGCTTTGCCGGCCGCTCCTCCGGCGGCGGCGAGCGATGGGGAGGGTAGAAAGGGGGGCTGGCGGCGCCGATCTAGGTTTCCCCCGTGTCGCCAGGAGGGCGACGCGGGGGCGGACTACCGGGTTGAAGTCCCGAGGAGAAACTGATTGCTACTAGAAGGGAGCTCCTATTGAGCGCCTTATGCGCTAGCAAGCGGAACGGCGCTCACACGCACGCCTCGTGGGCCGACCCATTATGGAGGCCAACGCTCGATGCGCCAGCGAATGCGACCGGCGCAGTAAGGCAACGGTTCGTCCTGGTTTTCTGGTCACAGTTGACCAGTAGCAGTTGACTGGTCAATCTTTGACCAGTTGACCATTGACTTTTCAAAAAATGCATTTTTCTGAAAATCAGGAATTAAAAAGTCATTCACAAAAAAAGTCCGTGGGTTCAAAACTAGTTGACGAACTTCAAAAAAAAGTTCACAAAAACAAAGAAAGTCCATCAATTTTGGAAAAAGTTCATTCGGTTCTTGAAAAAGTTCGTCCATTTTGAGAAGAAAATCAGCGATTTTGGAAAAAGTTCATTCAATTTTGAAAGAAAGTTTATCAATTTTGAAAAAAAGGTTCATCGATTTGAAATAAGTTCATTCAATTTTGAAAAAAGTAAAGAAAACAAAGAATAAAATAGAAGAATAAAAAGGTAAAAAAAGTTCCAATAAAAAATAAAAAGAAAAAAGAAAAAAGGAAAGAAAAAGAAAAAGGAAAGGAAGAAAAGCAGGAAGACGATGAAACATAGCACACCAGGTGGCGATGGTGGGGTGGTTAACGCATCTGATGATCGACCATGAGGTCACCAATTCGAAACACCACGCTATATATTCAATGAGAAACCTCCAAAAACTTCAAAAAAGAAAACGTATCCATTCCATATTAAGTGTCACTGATTTAGTATAACTTGGTACTAAATCAGCAACGGTTAATATGGAATGAAGGTAGTACTTGACATCAGGATAGCTTTCAAAGATTAATCGAGATCATAACACAAAACTGCTAATAGGTACCCCTAAAAATTAAGAAATAAGAACTGACTAACTGGATGATATTTGCGCTGCGAAAAAACTTCTTACAAATTTCTGCTGAACTGAAACCAGAATAAAAGAAAATACCTTCATTACACTCATGAACCACCAATTCTACCTCAATTACATCGTCCTCTCGTCACCAAAGCGTAGGATTCCCATCGTTGCTACATAAGAGAAATCAGCCAAATTTTGTCTGGCTTTCAGTCACGCGTTCTCAAAGTCAACCATTTCAATTTGTGTTCATTGACAGCCTGTTATAGTGGCGGCAAGGACCAGAAAGCAGCAGCTGAACCACACAAAGAAACCCACGGTACTGGAAACCCTACCACTAGTTTCCTACAAGATTACAACAACAACAAAATATAGCTTGACTATTGGTTACCAGCAATGACAAAATGCTCAGTTGAAAGAAGCATTTAACAACTAAATGATGTGGATGATTGTATTCTCTGAAGCTTATTTATGTGCCGATCTATGAGTCCTTGGTGGCTTTAATTATTTTCTTGCTGACCTGGCCAACATGTATCATTTTCATTCAAACTCATCTGCAATATTACTAGATGCATCCTTATAGACTAGGAAGAAGTAAGCACGAAGGAAGGAACTAAGAAAAGTATGCAGAAGACTCGGACAAGTGGTGCCTAAGTAACTACAGGTAGCCCAACTCCGCTATAATGAACAGCCAAACAAAGTAGATGTAAGTGCACCACCGCAAACCACATTGCAGATCCACAAAATACAGAATTGCAGACATGGCTAGCAAGAAGATTATGTTCTTCAAACTGATCATAAGCCTTAGCCTTGCTGCTCGCAGTACTGGCAATGAGGACGATCAATTTGTATACTCAGGCTTCACCGGCAGCAACCTCGCCCTTGATGGCAATGCCAGGATCATGCCAAGCGGTCTCCTCGAGCTGACCAATGGTACAGCTCGGCTTAAAGGCCACGCATTCCATCCAAACCCCATGCGCTTCCACAAATCTCCCAATGGCACGGTGCGTTCTTTCTCTGTATCGTTTGTGTTTGCCATCCTCTCCACCGACCCTGACTTGAGTGGTCATGGCCTTGCCTTCTTCATTGCACCAACCAGGAATTTCTCAGCTGCATTCCCAACCCAGTACTTGGGCCTCTTCAGTGACCAGAATAATGGTGACCCAAACAACCACATTTTTGCGGTTGAGCTTGACACAATCCAAAATTATGACTTAGAAGACATCAACGGCAACCACATCGGCATCAACATCAACAATCTTCACTCTGTGCAATCTCATGATGCTGGCTATTACAGTAATCAGAGTGGCATCTTTGAGAGGTTGGCACTCAATAGCCACAAGGCGATGCAAGTGTGGGTGAACTATGATAGAGAGGTCATACAGATCAATGTGACCATGGCCCCCATCAATCTGGCAAAACCTGAGAGGCCACTGCTTTCAACCACTTTTAATCTCTCGACAGTAATCACTAGTCCAGCATATATTGGCTTCTCGTCCTCTACAGGCACAGTCAGCGCGCAGCACTATGTGCTTGGTTGGAGCTTTGGCATGGACAGCCTCACTCCGCCCATTGACATTTCCAAACTCTCTGAGCTGCCTCGTCTTGGTCAGAAGGCTCAGTCCATGAGATTACATATACTTTTACCAATAGGAATTGTGGTGTTCCTCTTTGTAGTAACTACTACCATTTTTCTGCTCATACGGAGGAATCTAAGGTATGCTGAGCTATGTGAAGATTGGGAGGTTGAGTATGGGCCGCACCGGTTCTCATACAAGGATTTGTTTGATGCCACAGAAGGATTTAAAGACAAGAACCTACTAGGTGGTGGAGGGTTCGGAAAGGTATACAAAGGGGTGTTGCCTATATCAAGATTCAATATCGCTGTGAAGAATGTGTCACACGACTCAAAACAAGGAATGAAGGAATTCATTGCAGAGATTGTTAGCATAGGCCGCCTTCAACACCGCAATCTTGTCCAATTACTGGGATATTGCCGGCGAAAAGGTGAGCTTCTTTTAGTATATGATTATATGCCAAATGGAAGCCTAGACAAATACTTATATGGCAAAGATGGAAAGCCTACTTTGGATTGGTCTCAGTGGTTTCAAATCATCAAATGTGTATCAAATGGATTACTCTACCTTCACGAGGAGTGTGAGAAAATTATCATACATCGAGACATCAAGGCAAGCAATGTGCTCATCGACACCGGGATCAGTGGGCAAATAGGTGACTTTGGTCTTGCAAGGTTGTATGACCATGGTAGCGACCCAGAAGCCACACGTGTTGTTGGCACCATAGGATACCTAGCTCCAGAGCTTGCACGCACTGGCAAGGCAACCCCATTTACGGATGTATTTTCCTTCGGTGTGTTCATTCTTGAGGTCACCTGTGGGCAAAAGCCCATCATGAAAGATACGGAGGAAAGCCATCTCATGCTAGTTGACTGGGTGCTTGAACATTGGCATAAATGTTCACTCAATGATGCAGTGGACATCAAGCTTCAAGGCGAATTGATGTTGGTGAAGCATTCTTAGCACTAAAGCTAGGATTATTGTGCTCTCACCCATTTACAAACATAAGGCCAACTATGAGGCAAGTCATGCAGTACCTCAACAAGGAAATGCCACTACCGGAGTTGATGCCAACGCATTTAAGCTTCTGCATGCTGTCTTTGATGCAGAGCGAAGGTTTCAACCCTTACGTCATATCACATTCTTCATCAGCAACGAGCTTTGGCACAATGTCAAGCTTTTCAGGAGGAAGATAAGTAGATGGCACGCATATGCATCAAGACTGCAGGGTGTGCTTGCTCATATGTTTGGCATGCACACATAACTGGATTTGTGACTGCAAGTTCTGTAGTTCTTAAGTTTCACACCAGTTATTTTTATGTGGAGATTGTGTATATAAATTTGATATTTGTTCAAGGCCTTGTAATAAATGACACAGTGGGTACATGGAGATAGGCTAAATCAAACAGGCACACAAACACGAAAGGAAGTGCTAGTCTATTAAGTTTCACAACAAAATTACATGGAGACAGGCTAGTTTATTATAGTTCTTGTTGCAAAACAAGCTAGGGTGAACATATTGTTAATAGTTCCATTACAAAAACGAGAAAGGGCTAGAGTGAAATTGTAATTTTGTTGTTCTAGATATCATGTTTCATTCCCACCCACCCCCCCCCCTTTAGGAGGCAAGGTGTAATCATGGTTTTCACTCAACAAGAGGCGCGGAACAAAGAGTAAGAATTTTAAGGTATATACTAAAAAAATATCTTAAGACACATTGTCCAAAGAACTATCTTAAGGGAAAATGACCGTTGCTCTCACTTCCTGCGTGCCAACTGGTGACCGTGTTGGCGACCAAGGGTGGGCTCTCTGGAAAGAGGTACTCTACTGCAATAAAACTTGGGAAAATTTCTCTGGCAACTGGTTAGGGGAAGGCTTCCCAGTGCAAACCAGGTCCTCAAGCACCACGGCCCTGGGGATGGGAAATGTACCTGATCTGGTGAAGATGAGTATGTGGATCACATCTTCTTTAGGTTTGTTAGGGATGAAATCAGGTGCAAGTGGTCACCTGTGGACTTTGCATGTTAGGCAAGGGGTTATCCGGGAAAGCTCGTCGGGTTACTTGGCTCGGTTTCGCCGCTCTGCTTGGCCACTCTAGAACATTAGGAACAAGGCCCTTATTGGGGGCATCTTTTTTAAACACCCAGCTGACACCTTCTACAAATTGATCATCTTTTTGCACCTATGGAGACCTTTGTGCAGGCAGCAGGATGCGTCGATGCTTGACCTCATCTCCAGTCTCTGGTCGCAGACAGCTTCGCTTCGAGTGGCTGCTGATGTGGCAAGCGTCGTCGACTCAGGTTAGCTAGTGGATCTTTGCGCCGGCCCCTCCCTTGGCTTTTATCTTCCTTTTTATTTCAGCCTGTCTCAGCTTAGCTGTTGAGCTACTACCTCTGGCCTGCGCAGCCCTATCTGGCATGGTTAGTATGACTTCAGAGGTACTGGCTACAGTGATGAACTGAAACCAAAGTCTAGAGAGCGATGCATTTGTTGGAACTTTCTAAATGATGGAGAAATGTGGATACTGAAAATCAGCAAGGAGACTTCCATTGGCGAGAACTAGCCTTCAGAGATACATCGAATAATACCAGTTTGTGTAGTTCACACTAACTTTAATATCGCTATCTGGTTAGCAGTTGGCTAGTGTGTTGAACAATAAACTATATGATGGTGACATTACTTTTGACCAAATGAGATAATGAACATTTCATGTATATTAGACCGTAAAGATCTTATTGAACTACAAAACATGATAAACAACCCCTTTGTTAAAATGCTCTTAAAGTAACAACCAGGAGTCCACCACTAAAAGCTAGTATCATATTGGATTTCTCTAGTAGATAAAAAATTATAAATCCCTGTGATAATATTAAACCATTCAAAGAAAGTTTTAGGAAATCATCTGGTCCAACATGTGTTTGAAAAAATCATCCATTTCTGCGACGAGTAATTTAGAACGGAGGGAGTAGTAATTAATGCCATTGGCCAGTTGCTATTGATAGGAACTCTCCCACAGATGACTAAGACCAACTTGCAAGTCATGCTAGCTGGCTGAGACAAATCCACTGAAAGCTAGTATCATATTGGATTACTCTAGCAGACAAAAAAATATAAATACCTGTGATAATATTAAACCTTTCAAAGAAAGTTTTAGGAAATCATCTGGTCCAACATATGTTTGAAAAAATCCGAACTAGT
This sequence comes from Triticum urartu, assembly GCF_056163025.1. NCBI lineage: Eukaryota > Viridiplantae > Streptophyta > Magnoliopsida > Poales > Poaceae > Triticum > Triticum urartu. Next base: position 534,833,078 of record NC_141875.1, read on the forward strand.
AATTAATGCCATTGGCCAATTGCTATTGATAGGGACTCTCCCACAGACAACTAAGACCAACTTGCAAGTCATGCTAGCTGGCTGAGTCAATTCCACTGAAAGCTAGTATCATATTGGATTACTCTAGCAGACAAAAAATTATAAATCCCTGTGATAATATTAAACCTTTCAAAGAAAGTTTTAGGAAATCATCTGGTTCAACATGGGTGTCATCCTGGCTGGCTGAGTCAATTCCGCTAAAAATGAAGAACAGGCTCCTAGAAGTAGAGGGCAACTAGAAACCATTGTTCACAGTTATACTTGCAAAATACTATGTTCTTGCATATTCTTGAGATGTCATGGGTGAAAGGATCGAGATGGACCTAGACGGGGGGTGAATAGGTACAACTACAAATTTTAATTGTTACTTAACAATTTTTAGGCAATAATGCGGAATGTGAAAGTGAGCCTAACAATTGCAAGTGAAGTACTAAGTACTAAGCAGGTAACACAAGTAGTAACTAGGCAAATACAAAGTGATGAAGTAAGTGCTAAGAGACAAGTAACCACAAGTAGAGAGTTAGGGTTAGGGATAACCGCAACTCTGGGAGACGAGGATGTATGCCGATGTTCACTTCCTTGGAGGGAAGCTACGTCACCGTTAGAGAGGTGGATGTTACCACGAAGGCACACCAACGCCACGAAGGCTCACCCTATTCTCCCTTTGAGACAACACCACGAAGGCGTTTCTCAACCACTAGTGGTAGACCTTGGGGTGGTCTCCAAACCCTCACAAACTTTTCGGGGGTAATCACAAAGCTCGATTCCTCTCCGAAAGACTCCTACCGCCTAGGAGTCTCCAACCTCCAAGAGTAATAAGATCGATGGGGAAAAGCTCAAGACTTGCTCAAATCACAAATTCCTTTGGTGCAAAGATGGAGAAGGAGTGGATCTATCACTTGATTGGACAACTTCTCTCGAATGCTCTCAAATCCCTTGGGGATCTAAGATTTGGTGTGGAGGTGTAAGAGAGAGAGTGAGATGTGTTCTAGCGTTTTTCAAGAGTGAATGGTCAACCCTCTCCCATGGGGAAGAAGGGCTATATATAGTGTGACCTCAAATATGGCCGTTGTAGTGCAAGTGAACGGGCAGGCCGTACATCCGGGCTAGGGGCCGGACATCCGGCCTGGCAAGCCACTTAAAGAGCAAGGCAGAAAATAGAGCAGGAAACAGAGGGGCCGGACATCCGGGGGTCAAGCCTGGACATCCGGCATAACAGGAAGGCCCGGACATCCGGCAGGTGGCCGGACATCCGGCGCGCAGCCCAGCATAAAAACGTCCTCTGGACACCTATGCCCGGATATCCGGCAAGGAGCCCGGACATCCGACGAGCACTGGGAGCCCGAACATCCGACAGCAACACTGCACAAAAGTGCATTCTGGAATGGCTAGGCCCGAATATCCGGCGAGAGGCCCGGATATCCAGGGAGTAGCCCGGACATCCGGCACGAGGCCCGGACATCTGGCACTCCCAGAGACAGAAAGATTAGAAGTAAAGAGGGGATAAAAAGAACTATGTAAAGGAGTATTTTTTTTGACTCGAGCAAGTCTGTTACGAACCCAATCGATCCCCTCTTAATAGTGCGGGATCTTATACTCAAGGAAACAAAATGTAACATCATTTTAACACTTCATCCTTGAGAGAACCCACTTCGTATGCTCTTAATCCACACACAATTTGACGAACCGGGGACCAACACCTGAGATTCACTTGACAACCATTGTTAGTCCCCTACATGTAGATTGTCATTAAATCAAAACATAATATAAGGGCATGATTGCACTTTCAATCTCCCCCTTTTTGTTTGTTCATGACAATCATACATGTAGTATCATAAATGTAATTAATAATCTTAGCAATGAAAATCATGAGAGCAAAAAGGATACAAAATAGTTACAATTTGCTTTTAGCTCCCCCTCATTGTGTGCATGCGATGAGTATATTAGAATGACCAACACAAAAAATTCGTATGGTAGCATATGTAACACAAAGAGATACAAAAGTGAGAGACAAGCACATATGAAATCATCATAACTCATCAGATAGACTGAGAACATTTCATGGCCACACATTAACATAACATAGTCTCAGACGAACAAGTACCATAGGTAGCAGCATAAAGTTGGAATAACATCTCATAGCATGACCATATTACTAAGATACTACTTCTCCCCCTTTGACAGCAACAAGTAAAAAAGGGGCGAAGAACTAAACAGGCTCAATCACTCCTGGCGGATGTCATCATCATCTTCATCAAAGAACTCGGGGTACTCAGCACGAGATGGAAAGCCGAAAGTGGACGAGGATGGAGCTGCGGGAAGAGGATCATCATCACTAACGGGACTCCCACGGTCACGGAGGCGCTGTTTTAGCTGATTCTTGGAGATGACTAGATGCTTCTGAACATCATGATTCTGCTGGCGGTTGAAAGTGATCGCCTTCATGGTAGCAGACTGAGCCTTACCCAAGAATGATGCAAACCGGCCACGAGGAGCGGTCGAGGAAGATGGAACAGAAGAACCAGTGGGCTGAGTAGGAGCAGCTGTCCGCCCACCAGCAGACCTCCTAGGCTGAGGAGAAGCAGAAGCTCCCACGCGCATATGAGGAGGAGGCTTCCAAATGGAGTGCACAGTTGGCTTAACCACCTCAAAGGGAGCAGTGTGATCAATCAGAGCCTGAATAAATGGAGCATGAGGGAACTAGCGCGTCTGAATGAAACTGCAAAGATGGATCTCATGCCAAATGAAGTTGGCTGTGTCCAGAGGCTCAGTGGGTTTCTCATGCATACGAACCATCAAGTCAATGCAATAGTTGCGAGCCCTCGATCGATCTCCCTTCTTAGGGTAGAGAGTGCGAATCACACACTGATAGAGGATGAAGAAAGGAGCACGAAAGATGGATACCTCATTGACTGGATATGCTTTTTCTTCATCAGTGAGCTGAGAGGGAGGTTTTACAAGGGGCAAGCAAGCATCAATTCCTTTGGGCTTGTACTCTGGATCCATACTGTGGATGCAATGGCCAATACCGGAGAGACCCAAAATCTGAACAAACCTGTCATAGGTGATGCTCAGTGTGGTGTCATCGGTCATCCAAGTGAGAGTGTTGTCCGGACCAAAGAAACAGGTGGCATAAAACTGTAGGATGGCAGCATCACTCCAATCACACCTGAAAGTCATTGCGGGACCAAGAGTCATGTCATCAATGATCTTGACCGGATCATTAGGGAACATGGCAGGATTATCACGTAGGAAGTTGAGATCCAAGTATGAGTGAGGAGCAAGGCCACGCCCATGGACAAAACTGGAATACAGATCCTGCTGCATACGAGTCCGGAACCGAGGATCTTCGGCATCAGCCACCATCTCATATTGGTTGACATCTCGACGGAACTGAAGATATTGCCCCGCCTCCATAGTTGTGAAGTCGTGAGTGGGGCGACCTCCACTATCAGGAAGCTCCATGGATATGCGACGACCATGGGGAATGGGCATAGCAGAACCTCGAACTTGAGGCACCGGCGCCCTCCTAGTACCGGGCTTGGACTGTCCAACATACTGTCTTGGTGCACTGACATCCTCTTCCTCTCCAACATAGTCCGCATCATCGGGATCCGAGGCCGACGGACTGGTGGAAGGTGCCCGCTTCTTCTTCTTGGTGGGGGGTCTTCTTCTTCTTAGGCCGAGCATGCTCATCGGAGTCGGTTGAGCCTTGACGGCGATCAACCCGAGAAGACACCTCGGGACGCTTGGGACCACAGTTCTTGGTGCGAGCCATGAAGAACTCCGGCGGTGAATCCCACGATACACCGGTCCCTCCCAAGGGATTCACACAACAACCCAAGAAATGGATTGGATAGAATCATAGATCGGGAGGAGAAGTGTCCGTGAGCAGGAGATCGGGGCCGGAGGTCGGTGGAGATGGTCGGGGCAGCACCGAAGTGATGGCCCGGCGGCGGCGGCTGTGAGGGGAGATGAGGAGAGGAACGAAAGAAGTGAGGTACTGCCCCCAAATCCCACACCCCTCCCCAGGCATATGCGACTGCGGGCGACGGGCCGGACATCCGGGGTTAAGCCCGGATATCCGGCGAGTGGAAACAGAGAGCAGAAGACGCAGTGCCAATGGGCCGGACATCCGGCGAGAGGAAAGCGGCAACATGGGTACAGGGCCCGGATGTCTGGCTGGGGCCCGGATGTCCGGCCACTGTAATTGGTTGATGATCTTCTTTCTTTCTTTTTTGAGTGGCAAGGTATTTTTCCCAGGGCCCGGATGTCCGGCTGAGGCCCAGATGTTCGGCCACTGGATAGAAGACCAGGGTAAGGGAAAGATGTGAAGGAGGGGGCCAACAGGTATAATTTTGATATAGACTCCGCCAAGGAGTTTACATGAGACTAATAGGGGAGAAACCTGAGACATCTAAGGCCATACTAAGATGCATTAACAATCCAAACATTATTTAAGAAAGAAAGGTCCATACAAGCATTGTACAAGCGGTGACCGAGGTCACCATGTTTGAGCATATGGAACATAGTACCGCAAAGATGTAAACTTTGAGCACATGGTCACGACTCCATCATGTTAAAGTACCCTAGTTCGAAAACTATGATAACTTTGAGAGTGTTTGTTCTATTTATGCATTATATAAGGTGAGAGTGCTCATGAATTGAGTGTCTCCCCCTAAATATATGCCTACATCAAGACAAGACATAAGTTTAAGTATGAATGGGTACTAGATTTCACATAATGTTGTCAAGCTCCAAGATACCAAGTTCACGCCTAAGTTGACAAAACCTTGCTTCATCCAATGGCTTGGTGAAAATATCTACAAGTTGCATATCTGTGCCAACATGAGCAATGTCAATATCACCCTTCTCCACATGATCTCTCAAGAAGTGATACCTAATGTCAATGTGCTTGGTGCGGGTATGATCTTTGGGGTTATCAGCAATATTAATGGCACTTTCATTATCACATAGAAGAGGCACATGTCTATAGGTGATACCGTAATCCTTCAAAGTTTGCCTCATCCATAATAACTGAGTTGCACAACTGGCGGTTGCAATATATTCAGCTTCGGCTGTGGAGAGGGCAACACAATTTTGCTTCTTCGAGGACCAACTTACCAAGGAGCGTCCAAGAAATTGACATGCACCGGAGGTGGACTTACGATCCACTTTGTCTCCAGCCCAATCCGCATCCGTGTACCCAATGAGATCAAACTTAGCATCCTTGGGGTACCATAGACCCAACTTTGGGGTGTGAACAAGGTATCTAAGAATATGCTTAACCGCCTTATGATGGCTTTCCCTAGGGGAAGCTTGAAATCTAGCACACATGCATACACTAAACATGATGTCTTGTCTAGATGCACAACGATAAAGCAATGAACCAATCATAGAGCGATATTTAGATGGGTCAAAAGGGATACCATTTGAGTCTTCAGTGAGTACAATTTTGGTTGGCATGGGTGTCTTACATGGGCTGGCATCAGTCATGCCAAATTTTGCTAGGATATCCTTGAGGTATTTTGCTTGAGACAAGAAAATCCCTTCTTGAAATTGTTGAATTTGAAATCCGAGGAAGAACTTCAAATCCTCATTGAGTGACATTTCAAAATTCTTGGTCATAGATGCCGCAAACTTCTTGCATAAATGAATGTTAGGAGAACCAAAAATGATATCATCTTGCCTTGTTGCGGATGATTACACCATTCTCATCTTGCTTGTTCTTGAAAATCCACTTTGTAGCAATGATGTTGTGTTCCGTAGTTGGCCTCTTGACTAATGACCACACTTGATTGCGCTCAAAACTATTCAACTCTTCTTGCATAGCAATGAGCCAATCGTTGTCTATCAACGCATCTTGTACCTTGAGAGGCTCAACACTAGACACAAAAGAGAAGTGAGCACAAAAGTTTGTCAATTGTTTACGAGTGACTCTACCTTCCGATATGCTGGTGAGGATCTTATCAACATCAACACGACCGGCCACTCGAGGCATGATGGAGGTTAAGGTTTCGCGAGGTTCAACTTCATGTCCATCATCCACGTCCTCTACATATGGATCATTAATGTGTGGTGGAAAATCTTCTTCTTCTTGCATTTGTTGAGGTTCATTGTCAATGATTGCACTTTCTTGTTCTTGCCCTTGAGGAAGATCTTGTTCTTGATGATTATCATGAAGAGGAGCTTGATCATCATCTTGTACTTGGACTATGGGCATTGATTGAGTAATAGGGGCTTGTGGTGGTATGGGTGTTGAAGTAGTTTGATGGTGTGTGAGGCCTTCATCTTCTTCTTCATCATCATGAGGTTCTTGTTCCATTGGAAGAAGTGCACCAACACCCATCGTCAAGATATCTTGAGAAGAATCTTCTTCACCTACATCATTTAGATCAACTTGCTCCCCATGGGAGCCATTAAATTCATCAAACACCACGTCACAAGTTTCTACAACACATCCATTTGATTTGTTGTAGACTCTATAGGCGTGAGAGTTTGATCCATAGCCAACAAATATGCCCTCAATGGTTTTAGATTGAAATTTTCCTAACCGCTCTCTTTTGTTGAGGATGAAGCATTTACACCCAAATACACGAAAGTACTTGACGTTAGTCTTGTTCCCGGTTAGGAGCTCATATGGAGTCTTTTCCAATATCGTGCGGAGGAAGAGCCGGTTTGATGCATGACATGCAGTGTTGACGGCCTCGGCCCAAAAACTATGTGGCGACTTGTATTCATCCAACATGGACCTTGCCATCTCCACAAGAGTGCGATTCTTCCTTTCTGCAACACCATTTTGTTGGGGAGTGTATGGAGCTGAATATTGATGTACAATCCCTTCATCACTAAGGAACTCTTCCAAGGTGTAGTTCTTGAACTCGGATCCATTATCACTTCTTATTGCCAAAATTTCTTTGTCAAACTTGCATTGTGCTTGCTTTGCAAAGTCAATGAAGGTGATCTTCGCCTCGTCCTTGGATTTGAGGAAGAAGACCCATGTATACCTTGAGTAATCATCCACAATGACAAGTCCATATTTTTTTCCACCAAGACTATCCCACGAAGGAGGCCCAAAGAGATCCACATGAAGGAGCTCCAAAGGCCTTGAAGTAGATACAATATTCTTGGGTGGGTGCTTTGATTGATGTTGCTTCCCGGCTATGCATGCACTACACACACGATCTTTCTCAAAAAAGACATTTGTTAGTCCAAGGATGTGATTACCCTTTAAGAGATCTTGAAGATTTCTCATGCCGACATGGGCTAACCGGCGATGCCATAGCCACCCCTTGTCGGCCTTGGCCATTAGACAAGTTGCATGGAATGTGCTCTCTTTTGAGAAATCAACCGTGTAAAGGTTGCCATCCAACTCTCCAACAAAGGCCACTTCAAGAGTATCTCTCTTAAAGACTTTCACATCCGTTAGTCCAAAGAGTGTATCATAACCAACAGAAGCCAATTGGCGAACACAAAGCAAATGGTATTTGAGGGATTGGACAAGCATCACATTTGCAAGAGACATGCCATTTGTGATGGCCACTTTGCCCAATCCGAGTACCTGTCCTTTTGAACCTCCACCAAACATAATGCTCATAAATGGTTGAATAGCTTCCATGAAATCGTAGAGCAACTTGCTATCTCCGGTCATATGATTGGTACATCCACTGTCAATCACCCATTTTACTCCACCGGAGAAAGCAACCTACACACAATTATGGCTTGGTTAGAGGCACCCATTTTGCAATGGGACCTCTCAGGTTAGTCACAAGGGTCTTAGGGACCCAAATAGCATAAAACCGAAATGCATTTCGAGGACCAACAAATTTAGCAAAAACTTCTCCATCCTTAGTGAAGTACATAGGATGGAGGCATAAACACTTTTGGCTTGTTGAGAGTAGGCATGCCCCTTGTGGCCTTCCCACTAACAACCTTACCTTTCTCCTTGTGCCCTTCTCGTACAAAAGTTTCTTTTAACGGAGTGGTGCAATTTTGAGAGGACGTCTTCTTCTTGCTTGTGCTTGGGTCAAACCCGAGTCCCTCTTTGGCAAACACCTCATTGTGTTGGCTCAACACCTCATTAAGGTTCTTTTGCTTGAGCACATTTCATGAGTCCTTTCTCAATTTGAGCTTTGAGAAAGCGATTCTCCTCAAGAATAGACACTAGATCACTACTAGAGTTAGTAGTACAAGCATCAACATTGATAATAGGAGAAGAGTAAGCCTTGGCTAGCGTTTCAAGATAAGTAAGCTTGAGTGTCTCAAAACTCTTTGTAAGGAGGGTGAGCTCTTCTTCCTTGGTCTTGAGGGACACGGATAGGAGCTCACAATCCTTAGAGAGAGAAGCATTAGACTTTACAAGCTTACTTTTATCATTCATCAACTCTTCGCAAGAGTTGATAGCCTTTTTCAAGGAGGCAAGATCCCTAGTATGAACATCAATGTTTGCACCAATTTTTAAGCATAGTTCATCATTGCGTGCTTCCTCATATTGGACTTTCCGCTCAAGGATTTCATTTTTTTCCTTTTCCTTGGTGACGAGGGTTTCGAGTTCCTTAATGGAAATGGTGTGCTTACTCACCATCTCCATAAGCATACGAAACATAGTGAGCTTCTTTCCTTTAAGGGAGCACATGAACTTATTTAATTTAGCAAGCATAGGATCATTTATATCATCATCCTCATAACTATCCTCCGCATCAAGATACTCATCACTAGAAGTAGGAGGAGTGAAAAGAGGAGGGTTTGATCATGGGGTTACCTTTACCTTGTCAAGAGAGTGTTGGTCCTCTCCATCTTCTACCACGGCCTTAGCCATGAGGCACTTGTGAGCGTTGCCCTTGTAATCTTTCATGTAGTTGTAGGTGACAACTTCACCACTCTTGTTGACTAGCCTCAATGTGTTTTGAGAATCTTGAGCAACTCCGGCAACACCACTAACATCATCTGGATCGGATTCTTCTTGAGCAACCATTGCTTTCCCATCTCTCTTCTTGAGCTTGGAGTTCAAAGGATTTGGCAGCTTCTTCTTGGGAAAGGTCTTGGGAAACCTTGTTTTATCTTCTCTCTTCTCATAAGGACACTCGTTGGAGAAGTGGTTGGTTTCTTCACAGTTGTATCATTTTCTTACTTTCTTCTTTTGAAACTTACCCTTGAATTTTCCCGCGCTAAACTTCTTGACAAAGAGAGCCATGTCTTCATATGAAGGGCCCTCATCGGATTCAACCTCATCACCATCTTCTTCATCATCATCATCTTCTTCTTCACTTTGCTCATCTTCACATACATGCTTGGCCTTCAATGCAAGATTGATCTTCGACGATTGAGTACCATGCATGGCAAGATGTTTTGTAGCATTTGCCTTTGACTCTTCAAATAGTTGGAAAGTGGATATGATGTCATCTGTAGTCATTTCCTTGAAGGCATGGTGTTGTCTTATGTCCCATACCATCTAATGGTGATATGGAGCAAGAGCATGGAGCAACTTGTCCACAAGGAATCGCTTAGTCATGTTAAATCCATCTTGTGTCTTGTCACACTCACACGACTCAATATCAGCGGTGAGAGTCATGAGACGCTCAAGGAGTTGATTTGGAGTTTCACCTTTTCCCATACAAAAGTTTTGCAATTGTCCCTTGGCAATTTCATATTGAGCACTCCAAAGGGTGGAGGTACCGGTCTTGGATCTTATAATACTTTCCCATAATTCCTTGGCACTTGTGATGTGTATGAAAGGTCTCCTTTGCTTTTCAACCATACCTCTCCTTATACACATGATTGCAGTGTCATTGAGATTCTTGTCATAAATTTCTCTTGGTGTAGGATTCTTTGGATCAAGCACATGGTAACCATACTCCAAGATCTCTAGCATCTCATCGTTTCCATATCGAAGATGATCCTGCATAGCAACTCTCCACAAAGCAAAATCGAAAGTGGCATCAAGTAAAGGAGGTTTGCCTTGAGAGTTATATTTTGGTTTCTCAACTTGGGGTCTTGCATAAGGCCAAGGAACACTAGAGTGTTCATTGCTAGGAGGTTGTTGACCAAGTGACGGAGTAGGCACAGTTGGCCTTGAAGCCACACCACCCGAAAGTGGTGCAAGCACCATGGACAATGTGGCTATCCTCATTTGGACCAAGGCCTCGACAGAAGCATCATGCTCCTCCTTTTGCTTAGCAAGGGCCCGTTCTAGATCCTCAGAAGTAAAGGTCTTGACTTCAGAAGAAGCCTCGCCTTTATCCTTCGGATCTACAACAAGGGGAGTCCCATCGGGGTTCATCACGCTCTAGGGCGGTTAAGCCACAAGAATAGAGCACGAGGCTCTGATACCAATTGAAAGGATCGAGATGGACCTAGAGGGGGGGTGAATAGGTACAACTACAAATTTTAATTGTTACTTAACAATTTTTAGGCAATAATGCAGAATGTGAAAGTGAGCCTAACAATTGCAAGTGAAGTACTAAGTACTAAGCAGGTAACACAAGTAGTAACTAGGCAAATACAAAGTGATGAAGTAAGTGCTAAGAGACAAGTAACCACAAGTAGAGAGTTAGGGTTAGGGATAACCGCAACTCCGAGAGACGAGGATGTATGTCGATGTTCACTTCCTTGGAGGGAAGCTACGTCATTGTTAGAGAGGTGGATATTACCACGAAGGCACACCAACGCCACGAAGGCTCACCCTATTCTCCCTTTGAGACAACACCACGAAGGCGTTTCTCAACCACTAGTGGTAGACCTTGGGGTGGTCTCCAAACCCTCACAAACTTTTCGGGGGTAATCACAAAGCTCGATTCCTCTCCGAAAGACTCCTACCGCCTAGGAGTCTCCAACCTCCAAGAGTAACAAGATCGATGGGGAAAAGCTCAAGACTTGCTCAAATCACAAATTCGTTTGGTGCAAATATGGAGAAGGAGTGGATCTATCACTTGATTGGACAACTTCTCTCGAATGCTCTCAAATCCCTTGGGGATCTAAGATTTGGTGTGGAGGTGTAAGAGAGAGAGTGAGATGTGTTCTAGGGTTTTTCAAGAGTGGATGGTCAACCCTCTTCCATGGGGGAGAAGGGCTATATATAGTGTGTGCTCAAATATGGCCGTTGTAGTGCAAGTGAACGGGCAGGCCGGACATCCGGCCTGGCAAGCCACTTAAAGAGCAAGGCAGAAAACAGAGCAGGAAACAGAGGGGCCGGACATCCGGGGGTCAAGCCCGGACATCCGGCATAACAGGAAGGCCCGGACATCCGGCAGGTGGCCGGACATCTGGCGCGCAGCCCAGCATAAAAACGTCCTCTGGACACCTATGCCCGGATATCCGGCAAGGAGCCCGGACATCCGGCGAGCACTGGGAGCCCGGACATCCGACAGCAACACTGCACAAAAGTGCATTCTGGAATGACTAGGCCCGGATATCCAGGGAGCAGCCCGGACATCCGGCACGAGGCCCGGACATCCGGCACTCCCAGAGACAGAAAGATTAGAAGTAAAGAGGGGATAAAAAGAACTATGGAAAGGAGTATTTTTTTGACTCGAGCAAGTCTGTTACGAACCCAATCGATCCCCTCTTAATAGTGCGGGATCTTATACTCAAGGAAACAAAATGTAACATCATTTTAACACTTCATCCTTGAGAGAACCCACTTCGTATGCTCTTGATCCACACACAATTTGACGAACCGGGGACCAACACCTGAGATTCACTTGACAACCATTGTTAGTCCCCTACATGTAGATTTTCATTAACATCAAAACATAATATAAGGGCATGATTGCACTTTCAATGGGTCACACCCATGCTTGACAAGAAACATAAGTGTTTCATTCCATGCCAACTCTTCTTCCTGTTCATTTGCCTCAACCGAGCACCCTTCACCATTGCTAATGACCAGTTTGTCTACTCCGGCTTTGCCCAAGCTAACCTCAGCCTTGATGGAGCTGCCACAATCACACCAGATGGACTCCTTGAACTAACAAATGGCACCTTTAACCTGAAAGGCCATGCTCTATACCCAACTCCTCTACACTTCCACATGTCGCCTAGTGGTTATGCACAGTCTTTTTCTATCAGCTTCGTCTTCAGCATCCTCTCCGCCTACCCTGACAAGAGTGCTGATGGCATGACCTTCTTCGTCACCAGAAACAAGAATTTCTCCAGTGTGTTGCCAGCCCAGTACTTGGGGCTCCTCAACAACCAGAACAATGGTAAAGCAAGCAACCATATATTTGCGGTGGAGCTTGACACCAGTGAAAATAGTGAGTTCCAGGACATCAATGGAAACCATGTTGGTATCAACATGAATAGTCTCCACTCTGTGCAATCCCATGATGCTAGCTTCTTTGACGACAAAACTGGTGTGTTCAAGAACTTGAGCCTCATTAGCCGTGAGATGATGCAGGTGTGGGTAGAGTATGACGGAGGAGCTACAAAGGTCGATGTAACTTTGGCTCCCATCAAAATGGCCAAGCCTGCAAGACCATTACTGTCAACCATCTATGATCTCTCAACAGTTTTCACAGACACGACATACATTGGCTTCTCGTCCGCAACTGGAGTCATCAACTGAAGATACTACATACTTGGCTGGAGCTTCAGCATGGGAAAGACTGCTCCTGCGATTGACACAACCAAGATGCCACAGTTACCTCATGTTGGCCCAAAACCTCACTCAAAGGTCTTAAAGATTGTCCTGCCAATAGTCATTGCAGCATTCATCCTTATTGCTGGAATTATCATTATTTTATTTGCTCGAAGGAAATTGGCATATATCGAGCTACAAGAAGACTGGGAGATCGAGTTTGGGCCACATCGATTCCCGTATAAGGATTTGTTCATAGGCACACAAGGATTTAATAATAAGAACATACTCGGAGCAGGAGGATTCGGAAAGGTGTATAAAGGCATACTTCCTACATCTCAATTGGAGGTTGCGGTGAAGAAATTATCACATGATTCAAAGCACGGAACAAAGGAATTCATTACTGAGATTGTTAGCATGGGCCGCCTTCGTCACCGCAACCTCGTGCAGTTACTTGGCTATTGCAGGGGAAAAGGTGAACTCCTTTTGGTCTATGATTACATGCCAAATGGTAGTCTTGACAAGTACCTGCACTATGAACAAGAAATGCCCTTGTTAGATTGGGCTATGCGGTTTCATATCATCAAAGGAGTTGCACGTGGCCGGCTCTACCTCCATAAGAAGTGGGATAAAGCTATCATCCACAGAGATATCAAAGCAAGCAATGTGCTTCTCGATAGCGAATTAAATGGGCGACTAGGAGATTTTGACCTTGCAAAATCGTATGATCATGGTACTGACCCACATACCACACGTGTGGTCGGTACCATGGGTTACCTTGCCCCAGAACTGTTACGCACAGGCAAGCTGTCTCCTCTTATGGATGTTTTTGCCTTTGGCATATTCCTTCTTGAGGTCACCTGCGGGCAAAGGCCTGTCAAGCAAAATGCAAATGGCGATCGAGTTATGTTGGTTGACTTGGTACTTGAGAATTGGCAGAAAGGAACAATGGTGGAGATGATAGACCAGAGGCTCCAAGGCAAGTGCAAAACGGATGAGGCATGCCTGGTCCTGAAGCTTGGTCTATTGTGCTCACAACCCTTTGCTAGCACAAGGCCTAGCATGCATCAAGTCATGCAATACCTCAACGGAGACGTGCCATTATTAGAGTTCGCACCAACTGATATGAGCTTCAGCATGCAAGCCTTGATGGAAAACAGGGGATTCAACCCTTCTATCGTGTCAAATCCACAGCTCATGACAAGCATTGCTACATTGTCAGGCCTCTCGGGAGGGAGATAAAAAAATATTCCTAGCCCTTAGCACTGTTATGGGTGTTTTATTGTATATTTTTCATGGGACCTTTAGCTATATATGGGGAAATACATCCTACTACTGGGTTGTACTCCCTCCGTCCCATGATATAAGAGCATTTTGCAAGCTCGAGCATTTTGCAAGAGCTTGCAAAATGCTCTTATATCATGGGACGGAGGAAGTATCATTTATGATAAATACTACAGTACCTATAATGTGTCAAAAATACATATATAACCATGTGTAATATTCCATTGTATAAGGAATTTTTACATATTGTTCTACGGTCTCATGGAAATACAAGTTGCAGCCCTAGTAATTTTTTCTTCCCACCACACGTGCAACACGTGATCCCTCAGATCGATCCTCTTTTAGTGGTGTCACTAGTTTTTATTCAATCAAAATAGATTTTGGGACACAATTAGCAATATCAGGGAGATTTAGAAGCCACACACGGCGCGCTGGATCTAGTGACACGGCAGCTTTAGCTAGAGAATGGGCTTCATAATTTGTACCTGTGGTCTTGTGATCCACGCTAAAATCTTCGTACTCTTCCATAGCACTCCGGTACTCGTCTTGTAGATGACTTACAGTTGCCAAACAAACCGTCGCCACACGGATCTTGCTAACATATAGCTTCTCTACACGACATTGGCTCGGTTAAATCCTGTAGAACGACTGCCCCGTCCAGATTGCCCGGAACTTTCCAATTGGATCGGACAGTGAAGAAATTCTGCCTCGTTCCCAGTCCAGATTGCCCGGAACTCCCCAACTGGATCAGGCCCGATTGGGTCGTCCCTGCCCCGTCCACATTACAGCGCCTCAGGGTCGTGCCCGTTGCCCTCAGCGCCGGTCGCCACCGGCTCCCCGGCACTGGACAGCGCCCTGCACCCGGACTCTGCTCCGCCCCGCCGTCCAACATCAGCCGCCGCCAGCAGCAGGCCCTTTCAATTTTGAGGCTCCAGTTCGAGGGTGCTGATGCCAGATTAGCTGAGCCACCAACGAGCTCTCACGGCAATTTGAGCTCCTCGTCCGTCGGATCACAATGTATGGACGTATCTGATCGTTTGGGCGTTACCTCCTTGTGTTCATCGACAGCGTACCAAGAAGATACCCCTTCTACCCTTCACTCTCTCTGTAGACATTGCGAGAGGTTGGCCGCCCACTCGGAGGGGTAAAACTGGAACGGGCAAAACCTTACCCCTCGCTCCGAGCCCATCGCCCGCGCCCGCACGGCGCCACGGCTAGACAAGCCTGCGCAATCCGGCGCCCGATTCGCCGGCCACGATGCACAGCTCGCTCGCGAGGCAGGTGGGCCCGCCGATCCGGCCTGGCTGCGCGAACCAGAGCTGCCGCCGCGATCGATCCGGCTCGGTCCGGTGCCGCGCCGAGGCCGCGCCGCCGGTGTCCGTCGCCAGGATGGGGCCGTACACCGGGAGGGACCCGGAGGTGAAGAAGCCGGCGTGGCTGAGGCAGAGGGCGGCGCACGGGGAGAAGTACGCGCGGATGCGGGAGTCGCTCGGCGAGCTCAAGCTCAACACCGTCTGCGTCGAGGCCCAGTGCCCCAACATCGGCGAGGTATTCTACACGCACCGGTGCACGCCTCCCGCCGCGGCGATGCTTCGCTCGTGCGATTCGATCCTGCGTGCCTAGCATAATACGATCGGCACGAGGAATTTCTGCTGCTTTCGAGTGTCGGGTTTAACGAAACCTGCTGCTTTTGGGGGCGCAGTGCTGGAACGGAGGGGGAGGGGCGGGCGGGGAAGGCGACGGCATTGCCACGGCGACCATCATGGTGCTCGGCGATACTTGCACGCGCGGCTGCCGATTCTGCGCCGTGAAGACCAGCAACAAGCCTCTGCCGCCGGATCCCATGGAACCTCTGAACACGGCCTTGGCAGTTGCAAGTTGGGGGTAAGTTTCTGCTGGTTGCTTATCTACAGATTTACCACTATTGGCTTGTCATCTTTGAGCGACTGATTTAGTAAGAAGAGATAACGGTGCAATTTATGAAGTTTGGATTTGAACCAATGCAAATGTGCCAATTTACGATGCATGATTACACAGAATATCTGACAGAATGCTGTTCTTTCCAGAGTAGACTATGTTGTGCTGACAAGTGTTGATAGAGACGACTTACCTGATGGTGGAAGTGGCCATTTTGCTCAGACAGTGAGAGCTTTGAAGGTCTATCTCATATACTGTATTGGTGTGTCTTTCAATAAGTTTACCTTTTTTCAAAATACCATGCTAAAGACTTCTGGACTCCCTATTCAGGAGCTCAAACCTGGGATATTGGTGGAATGCTTAACCTCGGACTTTCGAGGTGATCTGGAGGCTGTTTCCTCTTTGGCCGATTCTAATCTAGATGTCTTTGCACACAACATTGAAACTGTGAGGAGTCTGCAGAGAATTGTGAGGGATCCTCGCGCAGGGTAATTTGATCCACTGATTTTAGTTGCATGACATTGTCTGTTAGACTATTGTAAAATTGAGGTTTGAAGCACCAATAACTTAATTCCCCAGATTAACTGACCTGTTCGATTACCACTCATCAACAATTCCGGAACAGCTAAATTACAAAGAATCGCTACTTCCGGTTTCTTTCTGTTTTACTTTCTGATATTCTCCTCCAAGCTATACAATGGCTAGAGGTTTGAAACACTATAGCATCCACATAGAAAATCGATGATTATAAATTTATTTGCTTTATCTTATTTTTACTCTAATAATATGCATAATCCTGGCTGAAACCAACCTAACAACGTTAAACAAATGTTGCTTCTGTTCATTCTGGTGCTCTGACACTTGAATCAGTTGTACAACATAACTGTACTACGGCAATGTGATCAACCTCAGGCCATTGGAGTGTTTTAGTCTGGGTGATGTATCTTCAAATTTGACCTAACTATGAATCCAATTTCTATCCAGCTCCACAAACCTTACCAAATGTGGATGTGTACCATATCAAGAGACCTTACTTAGGTTCGATCAAAAGCAGAATGTTACTGTCAATTTGATCAGTGAGTTGCTATAGCTATATCACTTTATAAATGCCAGATATTGGATTATTTCTTTTAGATGGCCAATTGTCATTCCCTAGTATCTGGATGTCTTCAGTTTGCATGACACGGTGTCTTTTATTTGAGTTTTGCTAAAAAAATTACACCTGTTGATATAAATGCTAGACGAAGGTGCCTAGTACAGAAGTTAGTATATTCTGGCAATGTCCAGTTAGCCCTTGTATCTTCTTCTTTTCTCATGGTATTTGGCTCTGGAAGGATCTCTTATGACCTCTCATTTTTACAGGTATGAGCAGAGCTTAGCTGTTCTAAAGCATGCAAAAATTTGCAAAGAAGGGATGATAACCAAGTCTTCTATCATGCTTGGTCTTGGGGAAACTGACGAGGAGGTGAAGCAAGCCATGATTGACTTAAGGGCAGTTGGTGTTGATATTCTCACATTGGGCCAATATTTACAGGTTAGCCCTGTACCCATATTTAACTTTGGTGTAGCATGTAATTAAATCCTTCTCTTCTTATAAACCAAACTACTTGATGTTACAGCCAACAGAAAAATATTTGACGGTTAGAGAGTATGTGACGCCTGAGAAGTTCCAGTTTTGGAAGGAGTATGGTGAATCGTTGGGTTTTTGTTATGTTGCTAGTGGACCTCTGGTAAGTGCTACATGTCGTTGATTACTCCTGTGTACTGCTGCTCTGAAAAAATTGGTACTACTATGCATAACTGAAGTTCTGGAAATATTATCTTGATTGCCCATGCTATATAGGTAATCAAGAAATACAGTTTCTGGTCCTATTTCTAGTTCTTCGATCCAGTAGTGGAGTGGCCATGTAGTTCCATAATAGCCCGTACCAGTGAATTTTATAAGATGAACAGGTGGACAAGCCCCTGTTTCATATAGTGAAATCCGTAAAGAAATGGTTAATAGTTCAGGAGTCTGAAACAAGAAATAAAGAACAGACTGAGCTCAAAGGCAACAGCCTCTGACATGCAGCAACGGATGCAACACAATGGTCAAGCGCCTTGGACTAGGTTTTGCAAGCATACAAACGTAGCCCTCAGCAGTGCAGCCATTTGCATGAACTCACTTTTTCTGTGGTGCGATTCTTGTCAGGTCCGGTCTTCGTACCGTGCAGGAGAGCTCTTTGTCGAGAATTTGGTCAGAAATAAGAAGATTAAGCCTGCATCTGGCTCCTCTTAAGTCTCAACCAAGATATGTCAACCTACAAAAGCAGTCCATCGGGTTCTTCCACTTTGTATGTTCAGAGCAGCACCAGAAAAGCGGGGGCGGCACAATCATTATATTATTCTGGAAGTTTGTCCCCTGCTTTCTTTTTTGAATATGCACACACACTTTTGATAGTTATCACTGTAGATGCCCAGATGCCATTTTTGCTGTTGTATCATTACCTTTGAAAGAATATAGCAAAAGCTATTCATGAGTCCACATGAAGCTGTCCCTCTGTCGTTTGATTATGCGATCCTTTATCCATCACTTGGGAGAACGCATCAAGCACTTTCATGTCTTAGGTACTTCCGGTGCACCTGTATGTTTTGGCCTATTTAAAAGTTAAATATTTTTTTGGAGACCTAACACTACATATATCTAGTATGCTATAAAATTATAGAATCAAAGTCTAACAATAGAGTGTTAAATTGTCCGAATTCACAGTTCAATTTGAAGTAGCTACCATTCATAGCTAGATTTGTCATTTTTTTTAGTTTTCTGAGTGATGTTTTGAATTTGGATTTGAAATTTTGTGACACAGTCGATATATTATCTTCTCTTTGTTCCTAGAATTTTCCGTGACTTTTATTGTGAAGTTCTCAGAATCATATATGTGGGTGCTGGAATTTTTGTCACTCTTATTGTAAAGTTCTCAGATATAGGAGTGCCGGAAATACTCCAAACTCGAGAGAGCACGTGATAGGTTGATATGGAATGTGTTTTAGGCTTTGCTTTATCTTTACTGTTCCTTCTGTTTTTAGTTTGTGTAATAATTTTGTTGCGGTTTCTTTAATGGAAATGGACAAGGAGCTTGTTGTTTTAAAGAAAAGGTTCCTAATAATCCTCTGGTAGAGCATGTGATACATTGTTAACAAACTTTTTTTGCAGAACATTTTTTAAAATCTACCACAAAATTTACAATATGTACAGATCAACCAAAAATGAATTATATTGTACAAAGCAAAGTTTGTTGAAAGCATTATAGCACAATGGTAGGCTGACTGACTCCACAGATTTAAGTCCACCGAAAGATAAAATGTGGTCACATCAGAAGCTTTGTAATGACCTAGTTGAGCATACGTGGAAGTGGTTTTCTTTTTTATGTTTCAATCATATATCTTCATGTTTTATTTGGATTGGTTTATGTGTTTCTTGTGCAGATTTCATTCATATTTGAATTTTTTGAAAATTATGACTTTGAAATATTGTTGAATTTGCATGGATAGAAATATACTCCCTCTGTCCGGAAATACTTGCCGGAGAAATGGATTTATCTAGACGTATTTTAGTTCTAGATATATCCATTTTGATGCATTTTTGCGACAAGTAACTCCGGACGGAGGGAGTAGAAGTTTGAATCGTTAGTGTGTGCCAACCAAACATTCAATACGCTTTGGTCGATTGAAACTTCAATAAATGGTCTTTGATAAGCTTTAATACGACATGGAAGGAAACTTTAGAACAATATATGAACTTAATGGATTGGTCTATTGCATGTTTAATGTTTGTGATATATCTGTGATTTCAACACTTATGTTTGGTATTTGTCTGTTCTGCGTATCAGCATAGTTAGGTATTTTCCGGTTGCTTTGAGATGTGCTTTCGGCAAGATGATGGCCTGCTCCATTATTTTTCCTCCACAAGAAGGCATTTATGTCGTACGTCACCGCCTGCGCGGACATGTCACTGCTGTCCTGCCCGACTGACCACTGATCGTCGATGGCGTGGATCCCTGAGCTCACCGGCGGTGAGGCAACGCAGAGGCAGAGGAGCTCCAGCTGTCCCAACACTGGGGGCGTCGGCGCTGCCCTGCGCCTGGGCCTGGGCGGTTAAGCCAGCGGCTAACGAGGCCACTCTCTCGGTAGGGAGAAACGGGCCAAGGCTTACATAGAAAAGCAGCCCATCAGTTTGTTCTGCATTGTAATCGAGGGAGGGGGTATTTCTCAAAAAAAAAATCGAGGGAGGGAGGTCTCTCTCTCTCTCTATGGGAAAAATATAGAAGGCAGGGCGACATAATCATTCCGTTCTTCCGAAAGTTTACACCCTGCTTTCCTTTTCTTTTTGGATGTGCATAAGCTTCTTTGATCTTTATACTAAAACTGGCCATGATTTCGGTTGTTGTACCATTACCTTTGGAACGGTACACGAAAAGGTGTTCAGTGTTGGTGAAGAATGAATGGGAAGCTGCCTCTCCGGCTTGATTATGCAATGCTTTACCCATCATTTCTCGTCAGAGGAAAAAAGAGAAAAACGGTTAACTTGTACTTATTCCCATATGCATGTCTAGACTGGCTGCGGACTACGTACATATCAACCTGGGTGTGTTTTCAGACACGACACGCGCACACGGACGTGGTATCCTACCACTACCACTCTACCAGTACCAGGCAATTCCGTTCCACTGTAGAGCTGTAGAAAAGCAGCAGCAGCAGTAGTAGTGCACAGTGTCAATTGCGTTCGTGGCTGTGGGCTCGTGGCAGGTCAGCTTTACCTAAAAGGCTAAAGCAGCTCGTGTGGTGTGGTTAAATGGCCGCCAGACACGGCGGTCTAGCTCATGAGTGAATTATCACATCTGTTCTTGTCCCCAGAACCACAATGGTTGGGGTAAAAAGAAAAAAAGATATGAGGCCAACTTCACTGCGTGACCCCAAACGGACGTTCGTTTTATTCTATTTTTGTCTCTTTGATAGGAATTTGGGGTCGTGTCCGGGCCTGTCTTGGGATGCGGTGGCCGTGCGCCCATCGCGCGGACGCATCCTTTTGCCTCATCCTATCCGCGTCTATTTTAAAAAAAAGGACGTTTCAAATGCCAAGCTCCAGTTCACGATCCCAGTTCATCACGCCGGCAACAAAGTCAGCGGCCTACACGACCATCGCCGGCAATACAGCCAGCGGCCGGCAACACAGTCAGCCTCCAAAATGAATAGTTGTCCTCGCCGGCAACACAGCCAGCGACCGGCAACACAGCCGGCCTCCAAAGTGAATGTTTTTTTGCTGGCACACTGCCAGCGACCCAGCGGGCGGGCGGCACCCATGCCAGCCTCCAAAAAGAACGACCACACCGATCGGACGACCTAGTTCAGGCCTTCGGCGTCGAGCATCTCCTTCTGCTTGGTCTCGAACCAGGCCCTCGTCTTGTCGCTCATCTTTGACAAGTCCACACTCATGATCGCAAGGGCCACCTCCTTCGCTTTGGTGGCGGCATTGGTGGCCTCGATGTCGAGCTGCCTCTGCCTGGCCTTGACGTTGTCGGCCTCGATGTCGAGCTGCCTTTGCCGGGCGGCCTCTTCCATGTCGAGCTGCCTTTGCCGGGCCGCCTCCTCCATGTCTATCTTCCTCTTCTTGGCCGCCTCCTTCATCTCAAGCTTCTGTCTTTGGAGGTCTAGGTATTGCTTCATTTGCTCGTCCTTGCTTTGCCGCTTCTTCTAGTCCCTCACATCCTTATGTGACATCATGCCATGCAAAGTCTCATGCAAGGCCATGGTTGAGGCGTCACGTATGTCGTCCACCTTGGAGTTGGTCTTGCCCCTCGGCCTCTTCAACACCTCGCCATCCCCATCTCCGGCGAACTTGGCCGTTTTCTTGCCTCTCTTCCTTTTAAGTTCACGGTATTGATCCTTGAACTTAGGGCAATTGTTGATGAGCGTCCAACAATGCGTAAGAATGAATGGCTTGTCATTGTGCCGGGCCTTGAATGCATCCAAAGATTGAAATGCCTACACCACATGATCAACAACAAGTGAACATGCAAACATATACACGGCCGAAGTATCATGGCCGTAGCAAGGAAAGGGCTAGAAAGAGAAGAGCATACCATGTCCCCAACGCCGAGACCACTCACGGGCCGTGCTTCAACGCTCTCAAATGCGGCACAATACTTGTTGCACTCTTGTTGGATGAACAACCATCTTTTTTGAATCGAAACGATGCCACGGTTGCTTGTAATTTGATAGGGCTCAAACATCTTCCTTTCATGAAATGTTTTGTGGACTCTCGTCCAAAAAACAATGCCCTTTTGTTGCGCGCCGGTCCTTGGATCTTGGCTAATCTCCATCCAACATTGACAAATCAACTTGTCCTCATCTTGTGTATATGAACCGGTGCGAATGCTCTTCCGCTTCTTTTGTGCTTCCGCTCTTTGGGTGAGCTCGTCTATGAACAATGGAGCGCCACTAATATCAACATCATTGGCTTCATCTTCATCTTCACCTTCGACATAGATGTCGTCGTCTTCATGCCACGAATCACCATGGTCGTAGTCAGCACGGTCGTCAGCCTCCTCATCGGGCACGTACTGGGCGCGGCCATCCTGACTTTGGGTCTCCTCGGGGTCGTAGGCACGGCCATGCCCACCCTGGAAGATCACGTCCTCCAAGTACTGGTTGTAGAAGGGGTCGT
The DNA here is from genome assembly GCF_056163025.1 of Triticum urartu. Lineage (NCBI taxonomy): Eukaryota > Viridiplantae > Streptophyta > Magnoliopsida > Poales > Poaceae > Triticum > Triticum urartu. The sequence continues at coordinate 534,855,595 of NC_141875.1, forward strand.
CCACCGTCGGCGTTGAGGTTGGCATTCCGTCAAACAACACGCGGGGGGCCGGCATGGTGCCCGCGAACGGTGCACGCGCCTGCTTTCTTTGCATCTCGACAGACGGCCGCCCGCCGCTGCTGGACCTAGGCGTGACGTTGAGGTCGATGACGGCCGCGGGGCGTGGTGTGGATGGCGCGAACAAGCCCACGTCCGGCGACGCCGAGAAACGGGTCTGGCCGTCGTGCCTGGGCGGAGGAAAGCCGGGCGACATGGGCGCGGCGCGCGACGTCGGCGACTGGCAGTGCGTAGGCCGGGCGACCGACGAGCCTGTGCTCGCCGGGCCGACGGCCGCTGCATGGAACCCTGTCGGACGGCCCATGCCAAGCATGAGGATGGCGTGCGCTTTGTTGACGAGGTCATCCTTCTCGTCGGCAGCGGCCTTGCGCCGCGTGGCCTCAAGCTCCTCGCGCTGGGCGGCGAACTTGGCCGCGGCGGCATTGATCTTGACGGCCACTCTCTGTTCCCTCCTCTTCGCCGATTCCGCGTCCAACTTGGCGATCTCCTCCGGCGTGCACTCCGACCGCGGCTTCCTTGGCGCCTTCTTCTTCACCTTTGCGGTCGGGTCGACGGCCAGGCCGCCGGAACTCGGCGGGGCGTCGGCCATGGTCGGAGGAGAGAGGGGGCGGCGGGAGGGACGTGGGAGGGTTTGGGGGAAATGGCGCCAAATGGGCGTGGTGGTGGTGGGGGGGTTGGCTTCTCCTACCGACAGGCGGGTTAGGGGAGGACAAGCGCGCGCGTCCCGCCCGTCCGCGCGCTATCCGTTTCACCCCAAAACCGACGCAACTTTGGGCCGGGGATGGGTCGAAAGCGGACAAAAGTCCGTTTACGCCCGCGCGCTGGGCCATCTCGTTTGTCCCTTTTATCCCAAACAGACGGAGACGGACAGAATAAGGTCGCGCGGTGGAGTTGGCCTGAGGCGGCTGTCATTTCTCCATCTGTGTCATTGCTGCTGAGTTGATCCGCGCCTTGGAGCTTCGGGCGCGATCTGCATTCTGCACGGTACGCTGATGTGCATGTACGGCGCACGATGTAAGGAGCCGGCTCCGCTTTCTGCACCGATAAATGCTGAACGGACAGCAGGTAGTTGCTTTGGTTGCACCGTGTACGGTCACGCCGCTTCAGTCGGTCTTGATCCGTGAATGGTCACGGCAGGCTGCCTTGGCACGTACTCGCTGTCGCCCCCAACGGGTCCAGGTGTGGTGTGGGCAGCAATAACTTCAGCTCCACCGGCTGATACCCGGGCTTTCAGTGCGACTCTGTCGGAGAGCAGTTGTTGAAGGTACACTACACACCGAGGTGGGGAGAGGAGAGGACCACTAGCACTGGGCAGGATGAAGATGGAAGAAGACGGCGCATGGTCCACGGCCCGTGATCGAGTGTCAGGAGGCGATCAGGTCGGCCATCGGTCTCAGAACGTTCAGACAAGTCCCGTGCCGTGCCGGCGCCGCCATGAGGACACCTTACGGACCACGGAATATGTTGGGCCGGAGACGCCGCCGGCCGAGAGGTCCTCTGGCCACGGGCGCACCGCACGCGCTCGAGTGGCAACAAATCTGCTGCGGGAATCTGATCCGGGTCGCCGGAAACTCGCCCGGCGCTGGTTCACGGATCTTGGCCGGCGGCGGCAGAGACCAGCGACCAGGCCAGGCATAAGTCCGTGTCACGTACTACTACAGTAGTCCCACTACACGCATGCGTACGTTGTGATTGGTACTACTGCTTGGTTGCTTTGCTTGCCTGCCTGTGAACTGGATGCACACGGATCTGATGCAGTGCAATGGCCGGCGACACCGTGGACCCAGAGCGTTTAGAACATCTCCAGCCGCGTCCTCGACAGGTCCTTTTCAGGTGATTTTTTTGCGCTGACGCCCAAAAATCGGTCCGGTCGCGTCTTCAGAAACCCGTTTTTCGCCGGTTTGAACCGAAATTGACGCCGGCGGATCCAGACTGAACCCGACGTACTGGGGGACGTCTGGGGGTGCCGGAGCGAGCGTTTTTGGCACGAAAGAAGATGGGCCCGCCGAGTCCGCGAGACGCCGCTTCGTCGCCCTCATCGCCTTGGTCCCGTAGGAATCAATGCGAAGGCTGCCGCGCCGGTCAGCCTCCATTGATGCCTCACGGGCGGCGTAGTGAAGGCGCCGCGACGCGCATCCCGCCCTCTCCCGCTACGCGTCGCCCGGCATGCAGCCCGTCGCCGCCCCAGCTGCGGCTATGAAAGGCGACCTCCCCGCCGGTGGACGCCACAACTCTCATTCCCCCCTCTCCGGCGCAGAAAGCAACACTCTCCCCTCTTTCCACCGACGAACAGATGACCGAGAGGTTCCCAGGCGACAGCGCGGTGGCGAACGGTTTCGGATGCCGCCACCTTCAAGAGTTGGAGGCGCGCCTGCTCTACGAGGCCGAGTTCCCGGCGCCCCCGGACATGCGAGTGCCGGGGGCGTGGAGGCTGAGTGCCGGCGGCGTCCCGGTGCCACTGGTGCCCGAAGAGGCGGCGCGGCGGGCCGAGATCGGCCGCATCCGCTCGTCCCTGACGGAGGAGCAGTGGAACGAGCCGCGCTACGCCGTCGACAGCCACTGATGTCTACTACGCAACCTTCTTCTTGTAGACGTTGTTGGGCCTCCAAGTGCAGAGGTTTGTAGGATAGTAGCAAATTTCCCTCAAGTGGATGACCTAAGGTTTATCAATCTGTGGGAGGCGTAGGTTGAAGATGATCTCTCTCAAACAACCCTGCAACCAAATAACAAAGAGTCTCCCGTGTCTCCAACACACCCAATACAATGGTAAATTGTATAGGTGCACTAGTTCGGCTAAGAGATGGTGATACAAGTGCAATATGGATGGTAGATATAGGTTTTTGTAATCTAAAAATATAAAAACAGCAAGGTAACTAATGATAAAAGTGAGCACAAACGGTATTGCAATGTGTTGAAACAAGGCCTATGGTTCATACTTTCACTAGTGCAAATTCTCTCAACAATAATAACATACTTGGATCATATAACTATCCCTCAACATGTAACAAAGAGTCACTCCAAGTGGAGAACAAACGAAGAGATTATGGTAGGGTATGAAACCACCTCAAAGTAATCCTTTCTGATCGATCTATTCAAGAGTCCGTAGTAAAATAATACGAAGCTATTCTTTTTGTTCGATCTATCATAGAGTTCGTACTATAATAACACCTTAAGACACAAATCAACCAAAACCTTAATGTCACCTAGATACTCCAATGTCACCTTAAGTATCCGTGAGTATGATTATACGATATGCATCACACAATCTCAGATTCATCTATTCAACCAACATAAAGAACTTCAAAGAGTGCCCAAAAGTTTCTACCGGGAGTCAAGAAAAGAACATGTGCCAAACCCTATGCATAAGTTCACGAGGTCACGGAACTCGCAAGTTGATCACCAAAACATACATCAAGTGGATCACATGATATCCCATTGTCACTATAGATAAGCACGTGCAAGACATACATCAAGTGTTCTCTAATCCTTAAAGACTCAATCCGATAAAATAACTTCAAATGGAAAACTCAATCCATTACAAGAAAGTAGAGGGGGAGAAACTGATGCGGAGCATCCTACTATCATCCCCATCTACACTACGACGAGACCTCGACCTCGAGCATACACCATTGGACACAAGGTGAACTCATTCCTAAGTCTTTTCCCTTTCCATTCTTCCGAGACATGGTTGCTACCTAATGCAAAGACACTACATGTGCTCAGGAACCAAGGACGCAAGGAGAAGGAACATGAAGCATCAAGACTTGTGCATAGTTTCTGCCAGGCCCGGACCTTCCAGCCACAGCCCGGAACCTCCGGCCCCCGGACCTTCCGGCCAGCCCGGAACCTCCGACCCTCGCCACTCCAGACGATGTTCGGGCGTGCCAACTCTCTGATCAGCCCCGAACCTTGCCCGGACCTTCCGGCCCCCGGACTCCAGCACCGCTCGCGCCGTGCCAACTCTCGGCTAACACCGGAACCCGCCCGGAACTTCCGGAGCCCGGACCTTCCGTCCCTGCCCGGAACTTCCGGCCTGCCTGCGCGCAGAGTCTCTGGGCCGAGGCCCATGTACCTGTTTTGCCCCTCACTTACCCCTTCATGGCCCTAGACTATATATACTCCCCCACCCCCACCATTTTAGGGTTAGCAAAGGTTTAGCTCATGTTTGTGTGAGAGCTTTGCTCATCCACTTGGTTACCTTCTCCACGGAGACTCGAGCCTCCACCGAAGAAGATCCCCCAAGCGGATTCAAGACCCCTTTTAGGGAAGAACTCAAGACCTCCTCACGGAGAAGACCAGCTACCCTTGTATCGTCCTTAGTTGTCCGTGGATCGTGTATCTTTCCTTATGTACTCGAGGATGTAGCACATGTGTGACTTATTCGTATTGGTTTAGTGTTTCCTCTTATGATTCCCATTGTGTTTTCCCTCTTTCCCCCCTCGTGTTCCTCGTGTTCTTCGCGGGATCCGCTCCTTTCGTGAAAGATCAGCCGATTAGGGTTCTACCCTACATCATCTTGGTATCAGAGCCACGTTGATCATGATTTCAGAGCCTCCCCTCTTTGTTTTCTAGCCTAATTTTGTTGTGTTCTTCCCCAATTTTGAAAATCCCCACCAAAAATAGCCCCAATTTTTTTTGTGATTTGTTGGTTTGGATGATGTTTTGTTGATTTTGATCCATGGATTTGCTTGGTTTCAAGTGGATCTAGCATCTCCCCAAGTTTTCCCACTTTCCATCCACGAAATCGTCTCAATTTTGCCTCGGGAAATCGAGTTTTCTGCCCCCGTTCTCAGATCTGGAATTTAGGGTTCGTCCCAGAAGAAATTCCACGACCCCCGGAACTTCCGGACTCCCCCGAAACTTTCGTCCCAGCCCCGGAACTTCCGGGCTAAGCAGAAAGTTTACCCCAAAAAACCCCAGACTCCCGCACTTTTTACGCGACCCCCGGAACTTCCGGCCCTAGGCCCGGAACTTCCGGCCTAACCCGAAACATTACACAGAATTTCAGCATCACCCTCCTTCACCGTTTTCATCACAACTTTTCACTCCAAACTCCGATTTGAGTGTTCTTTGGCTCGTTTTGAAGCTATCAGCGTGCCCGAGGAGCTCACCTTGGTTTCACCACCTTTTGACACCATAAAATATTTGGAATTTTGGCATCTTTGCCTAGGCCTTCCACCATATCATCCGCTACACCACCACCGACTTTCGCAACCTAACCAATTTTGTTCCCCATCGCATTAGTGGTTGCTTGAGGAGTGATTTGAGTTTCCTAAGGTGTATAGGCTACTTAGGGACGGTTGCGTCTTCATCAAACACCACCACCACTTCCGCATAGGATTGACCACTATACACTTCCGCCACCGCAACTTAACCCAATTTTGTTTGTGTTGTGAGTTGTGTCTCCTAATGTGTTTCGGCTACTTAGTGACCGTGCTTCTAACTCTAACACTGTGTATAGTACACCACCTTACCCTCCATTTCCACATTGCGTACTCCACAACCCATCATTGACATTCCGCAATTCCATTGAGCTTCCACAAAACCACCACCATATCCCGCTACCACCATTTGACATTTTACATTTGAGATTTTGAGTTCACGGTTTTTCTGTTTCCTAAGGTGTGTCGGCTACTTAGGGACGAGTATCCATCATCTTGGTATCTCCATCAAGATCACCGCCACTCATCATCGCCACGGACGGTAACCTCCATATCATCTTGGTATCGTGATATCCCCCCTTTGTGTATTCCCTTGCCATTGCATTGATAACCCCTAGCCCATTTTGCGTCACTTGCCTATCAAGACTAGACATTTGAGTATTGCCGGCAACGTTACTTGTGCACATTAGTGATCTACACCATACATTGCATACATACCTTACCATATCGGTATCATCTTGGTATCATATCATCCTTCGTGCCTCAAGTTTGTTCCCGCATATACACAATAGCTATCTTGGTTTGTGCATTGTGCAAAAGTGGCCATACAAAAAAGAATAAAGCTTTTAAGCAAAGAAAAAGAGTGAACAAAGATCTTGTAAGCAAGTGCCATAGCATCATACCACATTGTCATATAAGATCATCTTGGATCATAACACCGGGAGCCATACATACATAGCATACTTGGGATAGAAAGTTCATACATTTTGCATCTTATAGGTTGTGCACAAGTGTCGTATCCGCCTTTTGAGCAATCGTGCTAGCGTCTCTCTTGAGTTGTGCAACACGAGCATTTTCCGTGGATTCCACATTTTGTGCTCATCCTTGGTTGCACTACCCCATTTATCTATCCGTGTGTGTGTTTCCGTGTGCCACATATTGCTATTGGTCTACTTGTTTCACTTGCAAATCTGTGAATCTTTTTCAACATTATTGACTCTTGCTAACATTTTACATCAAATTTTTATGCCACTATCCTCACCGAGATCCACCATAAGCCTTATTTGTGTAGGTGTGAGAAACCGACAAGAATTGGTACCAATTGTGCTATTTCCTTGTCCACATTGGAGTGATCATTGATCCACTTTCAACTTCGATCAAGGTACATTTGGTATTCGTTCTTCTCTTTCTACCACTCACATTTTTCTCTTGGAGTGATGGATAGGCAAGGCATTTCATCTCCGGTCTTCCACAACAACGACGGCGTGAACAACTACATCACCAAAGCGTCAATCTTTGATCTACAATGACAAATGCAAGGCGCACAATTAAGATTGAGAGAGCGCATCGAGAACCTCTCCATTGACATTCGCCACTCCGAAGCAAGGAAAAGGGACTACATCGACAACAAGCTTTCCGCACAAAAGGAGGAGCAAGACGCAAGGATGGAGGAGATTCGGACCTTGTTGATCAACCGTTCTTCCCCTTCATCATCCTCAAGGCGACAACGTTCAAGTCACAAGTCTTCAGAGCACAAAAATGATGCAAGCGCAAGTCGTCCACGTCCACATCTCCATGGCGACCACCATCACGTTCATGATCCACCTCGTCATGAAGGGCAAGTCACCTCCAAGCAACATGTGCACGACGACGACGAACGACATCTACTACGAGCTCAAGTGCGACAACGCTACCATCAACATGAAGATGCTCGAGATGCGCCTACCTACAAGTCCCAACAAGCCCTACTTCACGCCAAGTCCAAACTTCATGACCACAAGAGAAGACCGCGAGACAAGCACCACCAAGAGCACGCTACGGCTACAACAACCACTTCGGCATCTTCGCCAAGTGCTATCAAGGCATCTTCACCTTCGGACGTACGACATCTTCGCCTACTTCCCGTGAGTTCGCCCACATCGACATCTTTAACAACGAGGCGACCACCTATGAGCGAGGGCGACACTTCCATCTTCGGAATCCCCTCAAGGAAGATGGCCGAGCATGGGACATTCCCTTCGGTCATGGAGACGAGCTACGAGGTGCCACATCATATGGGCCTCCAACAACAAGACGACGACAAGACGGTCGAGCTAGGGCCATCCCCTTCGACAATGGCGACAAGCACGAACCTCTTCAACAACATGAAGACGGCGCCCATATTGGACTCATACTCCGAGTCAAGCTATGAGATCGCACATGAGACTCATCTTTGGTCTTAGAGGAGAGTGATGATGTGCCATCTTCGGCATTCATCCATGGCTACGACTACGACATGATTGAGCATGGAGACATTTGCACCTACATCTCTTCGACACCCACATATGACGAGATGCCCCAATTGCCATGTGAGGAGAGCCACCACCACATGAGTGACATGAGTGACTCCACCCTACATGACATTGAGAGCATTTCCTATAAGAGGATGAGTGTGACCACCACTAGCCCCATACTTGAGAGGATGCCACACATCCTATGTGAGGTTGAGAGCCATTTGAGTGACTACACCAACCATATGAGTGAGAGCATCCAAGAGGGAGTGAGTGAGCCTCAACACTTAGTGATTGAGGTAGTTGAGACAGCATGTGAGGCCACTATGATTTCTAACAACTTAACCTCCACTCAGAGTGTGTTTTCTTTGGTGCTAGGTCTCCTACATGACGACATATCTATCCTCGACGAGTCCATACCTCCAATGGAGATGACGATGGCCATGGTGGAATAAGATGCACCCCCCACATGGTTCCATCAAGATGAAGATGGCCACGACTCGGTCTTCAACACCTCACCTACAACACATGCGCGATGCTCCAAAGGTAACATAGGTGATGGTGTTTCTCTTGTCCCACTAGTGGACTATCTCACTAATGATTGCTTGCATAATGTTGACCCACCTATTCCCATGCTTCATACTAGTGCGAATTCTTCATGTCATGACTTACCTATTTATGATGAATATGATGATGATCATGTTGATTTGCCTAGTTGTGATGCTATGCTCCATAGGATATCATGTGAAAATTCTATTGGTCACATCATGTTTGCCAATCCTTTAAACTTGTCATATGCTATGAGTGAGATCTCACATATTGCATCATTTCAATCTCAACATAGTGACTATGCATGCCCCATTACAATATATCCCATTTGCACTTATGGCATAGATGACGAGATGATGGTCATTGGCTTTTGTTTTTCTTGTGATGATATTGCCATGCTTCCTTTACATGATTTGCGCAATTCATCTACTATGCCATGCCATGATCGCAATGTTCCAAATATGCATTATTTTGGATGTTGTCAATATTCTCCAAGTGATGTTTCCATTAATGCTCATGAGGAGACCCCCATAGTTTCCTCATACATATTAGGAGATTTTGATGCATTCCATACTTGGCATGATTCCCATAATTGCTTGCACCATATGCATTCCACGCATAACAATGCTCTAGATATTTCCCATGACGCATTACATTATTTGAGTCCCCATTATGCTATACGTCACAACAAACCTATCATCATGGATGACATGTTTCTATATCATGCATCTCATTTATTTGAGCATTGGATATTTTGTGCTAACCAACACAAGCATGTGCGCATCATGATGGATGATGTGTACATATATCACGCACACACAATTTTCCCTTTGTCTTTGTTTTGTGTAGGTACTCACGTATACCCGTCAACCTCTCAATCCCAAGAGTTGACGAAAAGAGCTCTTGAGAGCAACGACGATTTGGGATCCCGTGGACTATCCTTACCACCGTTCTCTTCGCGCAACGACTATGCGCATCTATTCTACTTGTCTCTCACACGGCTATGGGCTATATACCGCTTATCGCTTCATGCTCATTTTACCGTGTTCACTTTGCATGCTATGCCTTTGCCATGCAATTGTGACCCTTACTTGCATCTACCCATGATTCATCATTGTGCTACTCCTATGTGTATTTGCATGCTTGGTGGAGATCCTTGTTACTATTGCCATGTTTATCATGTGCCTCATGCTATTGATGCTATTTTGCTCATATCTTGCCTTCATGCTTGTGTTGTGTCTTGTGAATTATTCATGACTACCATTTGCACACATGACATACTTGACATGATTCCTTCTAGTACGTTGCATCTTTGCACTACTAGCTTGCTTGCCTTGATTCATATGATTGCTTGCTTTGTCGCATCACCCATGTTCCATTATTACTTGCTTTCTTGGGTTGATGACGTATATGTTCATGCCTCTCACATGATATATTTTGTTCATTGTCGCTTGTCTCCAATTGTTGCATCTATGATTATTGATCTTGGAGACTTGGACACTTTACTTGTGATGCATGCTTGCTTGATTGCGCCTATTGTATTTGGTTGTTCTCGCGTCATATGCCTCCATACTATGAAATGCTCCCTTGTCCATTCTTATGTCCATACTATGAAATGCTCCCTTGTCCATTCTTATGTCCATACTATGAAATGCTCCCTTGTCCATTCTTATGATGAGCACGATTCATACACTTGTTGGGTATCTTACCACACGAATGATAGGTTTTGCATCTCCGCTAACCTCATTTGTTTTTCCGAGTGTTTGTCATGTTATTTCATTTTAAAGGATTCACAAGGCGATACCGTCATGAGACAATTTGGTCATGCCAAGGCATAAACGATGTGCAACACCAACATTTGCGAGAATCTCCTAAAGGTGAACTCCTTCCCTTTGATCCATCCTCAAATATGCATATTGGATGGGTCACTCTTTCATTGTTGTTTCCTTCTTGTTGTATACATGATACATCTCGTGAATGGAGGAGCGACATGGGAGATTGGCTCTATGGACCTTCAAGTTGAGGAGCGCTCGAACTTATTGGATGCACCTTCGAACCTCCACTCATGCCACGACATCAAGCATTGGTACACCAACACCTCCATATTTGTTGATTGTGCTCACACATGTCATGCTCGATGGACATATCAGACACATGACAAATTTGCATCTTATGCATGGATTGACTCACATTATGATTTCCTTGTTGCATCTTGTATCCCCATGTCATCCATGATATATGAGCTTGTACATCTTCCTAGCAAATTTGTTGTGATCTTTCTTGATGGCATATTCATACATCATGATCATATTGCCTACCATCAATTGCATGATAACTCATTCATGTTGAGCATCCATTGCCATATTCATCCTATTGATAAACCGTCTCACTATGACATCATTTTGCACCGTGGTTGCATTGATCATATTCGCAACACATATGTGTGCACAATGATTGAATTTCCGCCCATGAATGCTTTGCATATCTTTATAGATAATCTTGATAAGCTTCATGCACTTTGTCACAAACAATCTTGCCGCACGGACTCTTTCTTACATGATGGACACTTTGTGTGCGCTAACCATTGTATTTCTGAGTGTAGGGTCGAAAGTATGTCTAGAGGGGGGGGGGTGATTAGACTACTTGACCAAATAAAAACTTAACCTTTTCCCAATTTTAGTTCTTGGCAGATTTTAGCTATTGTAGGACAAGTCAAGCAATCATCACACAATTCAAGCAAGCATGCAAAGAGTATATTGGCAGCGGAAAGTAAAGCATGCAACTTGCAAGAATGTAAAGGGAAGGGTTTGGAGAATTCAAACGCAGTTGGAGACACGGATGTTTTTCCCGTGGTTCGGATAGGTGGTGCTATCCTACATCCACGTTGATGGAGACTTCAACCCACGAAGGGTAACGGTCACGCGAGTCCACGGAGGGCTCCACCCACGAAGGGTAACAGTTGCGCGAGTCCACGGAGGGCTCCACCCACGAAGGGTCCACGAAGAAGCAACCACCCACAAAGGGTCCATGAAGTAGAAACCTTGTCTATCCCACCATGGCCATCGCCCATGAAGGACTTGCCTCACTAGCGGTAGATCTTCACAAAGTAGGCGATCTCCTTGCCCTTACAAACTCCTTGGTTCAACTCCACAACCTTGTCGGAGGCTCCCAAGTGACACCTAGCCAATCTAGGAGACACCACTCTCCAAGAAGTAACAAATGGTGTGTTGATGATGAACTCCTTGCTCTTGTGCTTCAAATGATAGTCTCCCCAACACTCAACTCTCTCTCATAGGATTTGGATTTTGTGGAAAGAAGATTTGAGTGGAAAGCAACTTGGGGAAGGCTAGAGATCAAGATTCATATGGTAGGAATGGAATATCTTGGTCTCAACACATGAGTAGGTGGTTCTCTCTCAGAACATATGAGTTGGAATTGTGTATGTGTTCTGATGGCTCTCTCCACGAATGAAGAGGAGGTGGAGGGGTATATATAGCCTCCACACAAAATCCAACCGTTACACACAGTTTTCCAATCTCGGTGGGACCGAATCAACAAACTCGGTCGGACCGAAAAGGTAAACCTAGTGACCGTTAGAGATTTTCGGTGGGACTGACATGCAACTCGGTAGGACCGATATGGTTAGGGTTTGGGCATAACGTAATCTCGGTGAGACCGATTACACAAACTCGGTGAGACCGAGTTTGGTAATAAGCTAACCAGAGAGTTGGTCAGGTAAACTCGGTGGGACCGATTTGCTCTTTCGGTGAGACCGAAAAGTTACAAAAAGGAAACGGAGAGTTTAACTGCAATCTCGGTGGGACCGATTCACTCTTTCGGTGAGACCGAAAAGTTACGAAAGGGAAACAGAGAGTTTGCAATCCCATCTCGGTGAGACCGAGATCCCTATCGGTAGAACCGAATTGCTAGGGTTTGGCAGTGGCTTATGACAAGTGAAACTTGGTGGCGCCAGATAGAAAGAATCGGTAGGACCGAGTTTGGCTTAGGGTTTAGGTCATATGTGGATATGGGAAAGTAGTTGAGGGTTTTGGAGCATATCACTAAGCACATGAAGCAAGAGGCTCATTAAGCAACACCTCATCCCTCCTTGATAGTATTGGCTTTTCCTAAAGACTCAATGTGATCTTGGATCACTAAAATATAAAATGAAGAGTCTTGAGCTTTTGAGCTTGAGCCAATCCTTTGTCCTTAGCATTTTGAGGGTTCCACTTTCACATCCATGCCATGCCAATCATTGAGCTTTCCTGAAATAGTCATCTTGGAATAGCATTAGCTCAATGAGCTATATGTTGTTATGAATTACCAAAACCACCTAGGGATAGTTGCACTTTCAATCTCCCCCTTTTTGGTAATTGATGACAACATATAGATCAAAGCTTCGACAAATGATAATAAGCATGAAATATATCGTCGCTTTGAGAAGTATGTGACAAGTAAGAGCTCCCCCTAAATTTGTGCATATTTAAAATTTGCTTTGGACTGCAAATGCACAAAGAGTTAGAGTCATGGGTTACTCTTCCATGTCACATACATCTTGGTGGAGCGCTTAAAATGATAAGAATGAAATACATGCACTCATCACCAAGAATAGTGAATGATCACATAAGATAGATAAGATGATAATATTAAGCAAACATTAAGTGTAGCTTATGATCAAACACATGATCATCAATGTCTCACGAGCAATGACATAGTATCTCACACAAAAGCAAACAAAGTTCGAAAAACCACCAAATAAAGCAAGAAAGAATAAAAGCAACACTCTCTCTCGAAGCCTATGATCTATACATTTTCTCCCCCTTTGGCAACAAGTTACCAAAAAGTTCCTAGAAAATGCATAGTGCTAAGTCGACACTCAGGCTTGATCTTCAGGTGGTGGTGGAGTCCGGAGCACTCCAAGGACGAAGCCTTCTGTAGACGTGGTCGGAGTCGAGGCTGAAGTGGACGCTGGAGCTGGTGGAACTGAGGCTGTAGCTGGTGCAGACGTGGTGGCTCTGGGGTCAGCAACTGGCACTACAGACGACCTCGGACCTCATGGCACTCTAGCAAAGGCATCAGTTGTAGTCTTGCCTCTCCTCTCCTGCATGTCATCCTGGAGCTGCTCCACTGCAGTCTGAATCTCTGTCACTTTGACATCCAAGTCATAGAACTTTTGTTCCATGATCCTCTCTAAGCTTGCCTGGTTCTGAGTTAGGGTGGCTAGTCCTTGCTCAATCCGCAGGGTGGATGCAATCAAGTAACCAAGCTGCTCTTGTTTGGTTTTCAGGAAATATTCAGATGCCTCCTCTTGAGTAGGCATCTTGGCAGCTTTCTCCTTCCTCGCCTTCTCCTTCTTGGCTTGTGCTTGGGCAGATGATGGCTCATTCTCAGTCATGACCACTTGATTATCTTCAAAGTCTGGATGGATGGGCAGGTGTTCCTTATCCAATAAGTATATGCCCGTGCCCATCTTAGAGTTGATGAGCTCCTGAATCTGTGGGGCATATCCACAGCTCCTCTTCTGGTCTGCTGCTGTCCTCTTGATTGTTTCAATCATAAGGCTATGACTTTGAATTTCTGTGGCACGTCAAAGATATGAAGCAAGTTGATCGCGTGGCCCCTGATCATCTTGTGATCTCCAGACTTGGGCAATAGGGTGTGCCTAAGAATCCAGTTGATGGTTGGCAGCCCTGACAGAAGATAGTGTACTGAGCCAAACTTGAACGTATCAAGTGCTTCATTTGGAATCTCCTTGTACATGTTTGACATTGAGTTGTGGTCCATCTTCTTCTTGGCATAAATGTCCAAGTCATCGTCATGCTCTTCTGGGGCATTAATCAGCTGAGCCCATTCAGCAACTGTAGACTGGTACCTCGTACCCTCTGACATCCATACAATCCTGCCATCTGGATAGAAATGGGCTGTGGAGTAGAACTACATGATGAGCTCCTCGTTCCACTTTGTGAGCTTCTGCCCAACAAAGTCCTCTACTCCACATGCCTTGAAGCTGTCTTGCACTCCAGGGTAGTACTCTTCGTTGTCCTTGATGTATTGCCAATCAACCCATCTCATATCACAGACAATTGGCTTCTTGTCTAGCAGCACTGTCTCATAAAAGTCTTGCTGCTCCTTGGTGTGAAACCTATAGTCAACTGCAGTCCTTCTCCTTGAAGCATACGGGTCTGCCTCTCTCCACTTCCGGAGCCCTGAATCTCTCCTGAGTTTCATATCCTCAGCCACAGGATGAGCATCATTGTGGTCTGGGATCTTGGGCTTGAGCTTTCTAAGAACATTCTCTTCTTCTTCTTCTTCTGCAGCTTCAGACACTGGGGCCTTGTTCTTCTCAGTAGCTGGGATGCTTCTTGTGTTCCTCTTTGGCTTTGGCTTTGGAGATGGCTTGGCCTTGGAAGCAACTTCCCCTGTTCTTATGGCATCATCCATCAGCTTGGGTGCCTTAGGTGCCGGTGCAGCTACCTCTTCTTCTTCCTCCTCATCTTCCATGATGGAAGCCTTGCCAAGCACTCTGGCTACAGTTTTCTTCACCCTTTCTTTCCTCTTCTTGCCTTCAGCAGCAACTGGCTCAATGGGAGTGGGCTTCTCAGTTGAAGCTCTGGCCTTTGACATAGGCTGCCTGCCTGCTGGCCTTTTGATCTTCATCCCTGGTTTTATGCCCTGTGCTGGCTCAACTCTCTTGGAAGTTGCTTCCTCTTCTGCCACATAATCCTCATCTTCTGAGTCTGAGGTTCTCTTCTTTCTCTATCTTGTGGCAGCTTTAGGCAGATTGCTAGGGGTGCTCCTGCTGCCATCATCTGAGGAACTTGAGGGACTAGTGTCCTCACTCATCTGCACTTGCTGCTCTGACAAGTTCTGGCTATCACTTTGGTCTGACATGATGCAAGCTCTGACTGCTGACCCTGTGAATAGGTTATAGATGAGATAGAGTGGATAAGCATCACAAAATGCAGAGATTTTTGCAAAAGAATAATTCAAAAACTTAGTTTTAGTTTCCCACTGAAAGCATCTCGGATCTACCGATTTCTAAACTCGGTGATACTGAAGCAGTTTTGGCACCTAAACTAGTGAACTCGGTCAGACCGAGTCACAGTTCGGTGGCACCGAGACTGCTAGGGTTTCACAGAGTTCCAAAATCGGTCACACCGATAAGTAATTCTCGGTCAGACCGAGTCTCACTTGTGCAATGGCATAAGCCAAATCGGTGGGACCGAGTTTTTCAACTCGGTGGGTCCGATATGGTTTCGGCGGAAACCTAACCCTAAAATTTTCGAATTAAACCTAATCTATGAGTTCATTGACTGGATAGAAGTTTAACAAACGTGGCAAGAATCATGATGATCACAATGTGCTAAGAATCGGATCGGGGAATAGCACAAAGATCGAGTCCATACCCTAGTTCGGTGGAGACTCGCTACGGCGGCAACGGCGGGGTTGAATTTCCGTTGACAGCGACGGAGACCAGCGACTGGAGGCGGCTGGCAGCGAGGAGATGATCCGGAGACCAAGTTGGCAGAGTAGGCTATCGCGCGGGCGAAGGGGTTCGGAGAAATTTCCAAATTTTTGCCCGTGACTATATATAGCCCGTCCCTGTCGGTGTGACCGAGTGGAACAACTCGGTGGCACCGAGATGCAAAACTGTATACAGTTGTTGCAACTTGGTGTGACCGAATGGTTCAAATCGGTTGCACCGAGATCAAAAACCTAGATCAACTTAATGATCTCGGTAGGACCGAAAGTGGGGTATCGGTCAGACCGAGAATCATAAAGAGGTTTTGGAAGTTTAAGTCTATGACGAATCGGGGACTCTGAGCGCTCCTCACACAGAGTGGTTCGAATCTGACTTGATCAAATTTTGTGATGTAGCATGAATAGAGTTTGAGACGAGAAAAGCATAGATAGCTAGAGGAGGTTCTTAGGCATTCTTGTCCATCCACTTGGCAAAAGGAAATAAAACCAAACAATCAAAACAACAAGTGGATGTCCTCGAATGAGTAAAATATGCAACCAGCATGCTCACACAATAAGATGGCAAATGAAATATGTGACAAGGCATGCACAACCAATTCTAGCATCTATCAAGCAATTTGCGATGACAAGGTCATCTATATATGAGTATATTGACTTAGGAGTCAAGTGAGAACACTTGATCATAGGTCATACTCATTGTTTAAGCTCAAGTGGGGTTACCACTTTTACATAAAGCATTGTTGTGTTCACATCTTTAGAGTTGCTTTAGCTCAAGTCTTAGAGTAAAGCTCCCCCTAGATGTGATATCCCCCCTTAGAGGGATGAACTAACCTCGGGTTTTGTCGATGATGACTTCATGTAGATGTTGAAGATGTGGATGCTCAATGTTGATGTAGATCACTTGGAGCTATCCATTTGAGTGAATTGCACTTTCAATACCTACATGGGTTAGTCCCACAAGGAACAAACAAGGATATCCATAGACATAGAGTGATGCACACACAAGATGATGTCCATGAAAACTTTTAGGTTACCTTGTCCCTTGTCTTACCAACAAGAGGGTTTGTGACTCCTTGAACTAGTGCAAGATGTGGAAGTTGATTGCACTTGTTCTTGCCAAAATGATAAGAGTGAAGTATGTTGGCGGAGTCACCCTCAAGAACTCTCTAGTTCTTCTTTTGGATCCACACCATCTTGATGGGAATCCTTGGAGTTGTAGTCGTACTTGATGAAGTGGAACTTGAAGTAGTCTTGGGAATCCACTTGACTAAGGTCTTAGGAGCTTCTTCAAATGCATCAATTTCCTCTTGAAGCTTGTCCTTGCCTTTTTGCTTGTAGTCTTGTGGTGGAAGATCATCTTGAGCTTGTGTCCCCTTGAAAGAAGTATCATACTTCTCTTGTTGAGGAACAAACTTTGTCTTGGGGTATTGATCTTCTTCCCACTCAACTCCATTGGCATTGAACTTTCGTTCAAAACCAACACCTTGATTCTTCCGGTGCATTCCTTGCTTGCGCACAATTTCCTCGAATTGCTTACTCCCGGCAAGGCTTTTGTACACTCCTTTCTCTATAATTCCCTTCAATAAGCTATTTTCTTGCTCAAGTGTAACTTGGCTAAGAGAATAATTAGTGGAATCAAGAGAACTACTAGAAGCAACAATATTGGATTTAGCATGATCATTGTTACTGCTAGAGGAAGAATCTTTCTTGTTCTTGTTACTAGACTTGACTTGAGGCATGTCAGTGGATAAGAGTAAATGCTTGGCAATGTAAGAAGAACTTTTCTTGCGGAGATCATCATTGATTGCTTTTAAGAACTCATGCTCTTGCTCAAGATTGAGCTTTTCAAAGCGTAATTTCTCATGAGCTCTTAAAAGTTCTCGATGATCTTCGAAGATAGTTTCATGAGCTAACTTAAGAGTGTTTAGTTCTTTAGTTAGAGCCTCAATCTTCTCCTTATCATTGTCATTCGTTTTATCTTGATTAGCATGATTAATTGACGTTTCATCATAGTATTCATCACTAGAGTTGTCAACAAGCAAATCATCACCTAACAAGTCATCTTCATCACTATTGAAATCAACATACTCGGGGTGTGTTACCTTAGGACCTTTGGCCATGAAGCATCTTCCAATTCCTTCATTTGGTGAGTCAAATATGTCGTAGGAGTTGGTTGACACAAGTGCTAGACCGGCAACACCTTCATCTTGAGTATCTTCAGAGTCGGAGTGATAACTTCTCTCGGAGTGGCTGTCGGAGTCGGAGCCGGATACCCATTCACCAACATGAGCTTGATGTCTTCGTTTTGTGTAGCTCCTTGATGATTTTTCCTTCCTTTCCGAATCCTTGCTTCTCCGTGAGTATCTTCGTTCATAACGATCATCTCTACTCCTTCTCTCTCTTGGTGGTGATTCTTTGCTTCTTCTTTTTGGAGAATCTTCTCTTCTCTTGTAGGGAGCCGTACACTCATTGGAATAGTGTCCGGGTCTTCCACAACTGTAGCAGTTTCGCTCTCGACTAGAAGATCTTTTGTCATTGTAGGACCTTGACTTGAAGCTTCTATCTTTCCTTCTACTCTTGTAGAACTTGTTGAAGTTCTTCACCATTAAGCTCAATTCTTCATTGAAGTTTTGTTTCTCACTTGATGATGTAGGGGCTTCACATGAGGCTTTGTAGGCACCACTTGATTTGTTGTGAAGTTCCTCTTTATCCTTAAGTGACATCTCATGAGCAACAATTCTTCCAATCACCTCCGTTGGCTTGAGATCTTTGTAATTGGGCATCATTTGGATCAATGTGCACACGGTATCATATTTTCCATCCAAGGCTCTTAGAATCTTCTTGGTGATGAATCTATTAGTCATCTCTTCACTTCCTAAGCCGGCAATCTCATTTGTGATGAGAGCAAGCCTAGAGTACATTTCAGCGACACCTTCACCATCCTTCATTTTGAACTTGTCAAGTTGACTTTGAAGCACATCCAACTTGGATTCCTTGACGGAGTCGGTACCTTCGTGCATATCAATCAAAGTGTCCCAAATTTCCTTTGCATTCTCAAGACGGCTGATTTTGTTGAATTCTTCGGGGCACAATCCGTTGAAGAGAATATCACAAGCTTGAGCATTGTATTGCAACATCTTCAACTCATCCGCGGTAGCTTCACGGTTTGGTTCTTTCCCATCAAAGAAGTCACCTTGCAAACCAACACACACAATGGCCCAAACTGCGGGGTTATGTCCAAGAATATGCATTTTCATTTTATGCTTCCAACTAGCAAAATTAGTACCATCAAAGTAAGGACCTCTACGGTGATAATTTCCCACGCTAGACGCCATACTCTCCTAGGTTGTGAAACCAAGGCTATGACCACCAAAAGCTATGGAGATCAAAGCAAATGGAGACCAAAGCTCTGATACCACTTGTAGGATCGAAAGTATGTCTAGAGGGGGGGGGGTGATTAGACTACTTGACCAAATAAAAACTTAACCTTTTCCCAATTTTAGTTCTTGGCAGATTTTAGCTATTGTAGGACAAGTCAAGCAATCATCACACAATTCAAGCAAGCATGCAAAGAGTATATTGGCAGAGGAAAGTAAAGCATGCAACTTGCAAGAATGTAAAGGGAAGGGTTTGGAGAATTCAAACGCAGTTGGAGACATGGATGTTTTTCCCGTGGTTCGGATAGGTGGTGCTATCCTACATCCACGTTGATGGAGACTTCAACCCACGAAGGGTAACGGTCGCGCGAGTCCACGGAGGGCTCCACCCACGAAGGGTAACGGTTGCGCGAGTCCACGGAGGGCTCCACCCACAAAGGGTCCACGAAGTAGCAACCTTGTCTATCCCACCATGGCCATCGCCCACGAAGGACTTGCCTCACTAGCGGTAGATCTTCACGAAGTAGGCGATCTCCTTGCCCTTACAAACTCCTTGGTTCAACTCCACAACCTTGTCGGAGGCTCCCAAGTGACACCTAGCCAATCTAGGAGACACCACTCTCCAAGAAGTAACAAATGGTGTGTTCATGATGAACTCCTTGCTCTTGTGCTTCAAATGATAGTCTCCCCAACACTCAACTCTCTCTCATAGGATTTGGATTTTGTGGAAAGAAGATTTGAGTGGAAAGCAACTTGGGGAAGGCTAGAGATCAAGATTCATATGGTAGGAATGGAATATCTTGGTCTCAACACATGAGTAGGTGGTTCTCTCTCAGAACATATGAGTTGGAATTGTGTATGTGTTCTGATGGCTCTCTCCACGAATGAAGAGGAGGTGGAGGGGTATATATAGCCTCCACACAAAATCCAACCGTTACACACAATTCTCCAATCTCGGTGGGACCGAATCAACAAACTCGGTCGGACCGAAAAGGTAAACCTAGTGACCGTTAGAGATTTTCGGTGGGACTGACATGTAACTCGGTAGGACCGATATGGTTAGGGTTTGGGCATAACGTAATCTCGGTGAGACCGATTACACAAACTCGGTGAGACCGAGTTTGGTAATAAGCTAACCAGAGAGTTGGTCAGGTAAACTCGGTGGGACCGATTTGCTCTTTCGGTGAGACCGAAAAGTTACAAAAAGGAAACGGAGAGTTTACACTGCAATATCGGTGGGACTGATTCGCTCTTTCGGTGAGACCGAAAAGTTACGAAAGGGAAACAGAGAGTTTGCAATCCCATCTCAGTGAGACCAAGATCCCTATCGGTAGAACCGAATTGCTAGGGTTTGGCAGTGGCTTATGACAAGTGAAACTCGGTGGCGCCGGACAGAAAGAATCGGTAGGACCGAGTTTGGCTTAGGGTTTAGGTCATATGTGGATATGGGAAAGTAGTTGAGGGTTTTGGAGCATATCACTAAGCACATGAAGCAAGAGGCTCATTAAGCAACACCTCATCCCTCCTTGATAGTATTGGCTTTTCCTAAAGACTCAATGTGATCTTGGATCACTAAAATATAAAATGAAGAGTCTTGAGCTTTTGAGCTTGAGCCAATCCTTTGTCCTTAGCATTTTGAGGGTTCCACTTTCACATCCATGCCATGCCAATCATTGAGCTTTCCTGAAATAGTCATCTTGGAATAGCATTAGCTCAATGAGCTATATGTTGTTATGAATTACCAAAACCACCTAGGGATAGTTGCACTTTCATTGAGTGTTGTTTGTATTTGCTATTTTTGCATGTATACCACTCCGGCGACACCTTGGAGTACTTGGATTGCGCAATGTCTTCAACTCCGTCCAACTACAAGTCCATCCACAACAACCATTTCCATGGTGATGAGGATCATGATCCGAGGTCGGATCTTTCCCAAGGGAGGGGAGATGATGCGGAGCATCCTACTATCATCCCCATCTACACTACGATGAGACCTCGACCTCGAGCATACACCATTGGACACAAGGTGAACTCATTCCTAAGTCTTTTCCCTTTCCATTCTTCCGAGACATGGTTGCTACCTAATGCAAAGACACTACATGTGCTCAGGAACCAAGGACGCAAGGAGAAGGAACAGGAAGCATCAAGACTTGTGCAGAGTTTCTGCTAGGCCCGGACCTTCCGGCCACAGCCCGGAACCTCCGGCCCTCGCCACTCCAGACGAAGTCCGGGCGTGCCAACTCTCTAATCAGCCCGGAACCTTGCCCGGACCTTCCGGTCCCTAGACCTTCCGGTCCCCGGACTCCAGCACCGTTCGCGTCGTGCCAACTCTCGGCTTACACCGGAACCCACCCGGAACTTTCGGAGCCCGGACCTTCCGTCCCTGCCCGGAACTTCCGGCCTGCCTGCGCGCAGAGTCTCTGGGCCGAGGCCCATGTACCTGTTTCGCCCCTCACTTACCCCTTCATGGCCCTAGACTATATATACTCCTCCACCCCCACCATTTTAGGGTTAGCAAAGGTTTTGCTCATGTTTATGTGAGAGCTTTGCTCATCCACTTGGTTACCTTCTCCACGGAGACTCGAGCCTCCACCGAAAAAGATCCCCCAAGCGGATTCAAGACCCCTTTTAGGGAAGAACTCAAGACCTCCTCGCGGAGAAGACCGACTACCCTTGTATCATCCTTAGTTGTCCGTGGATCGTGTATCTTTCCTTATGTACTCGAGGATCTAGCACATGTGTGACTTATTCATGTTGGTTTAGTGTTTCCTCTTGTGATTCCCCTTGTGTTTTCCCTCTTTCCCCCCTTGTGTTCCTCGTGTTCTTCGCGGGATCCGCTCCTTTCATGAAAGATCGGCCGATTAGGGTTCTACCCTACATCAGAAACATCATAAGATCCAACTATAACAACAAAGCTCGCGATACATCAAGATCGTATCACCTCAATAACACGAGAGAGAGAGAGAGATCAAACACATAGCTACTGGTACATACCCTCAGCCCCGAGGGAGAACTACTCCCTCCTCGTCATGGAGAGCACCGGGATGATGAAGATGGCCACCGGAGAGGGATTTCCCCCTCCGATAGGGTGCCGAAACGGGTCTAGATTGGTTTTCGGTGGCTACGGAGGCTTCTGGCGGTGGAACTCCCGATCTATTCTGTTCTCGGATGTTTTTAGGGTATATGGACATATATAGGCGAAAGAAGTCGGCCAGGGGAGCCACGAGGGTGGGGGGGGGGGGGGCGCGTCCAGGGGGTAGGGCGCGCCTCCCTGCCTCGTGCCTCCCTCGAAGCTTCCCTGACGTCTACTCCAAGTCTCTTGGATTGCTTCCGTTCCAGAAATAAGTTCCGTGAAGTGTCAGGTCAATTGGACTCCATTTGATTTTCCTTTTCTGCGATACTCTAAAACAAGGAAAAAATAGAAACTGGCACTAGGCTCTAGGTTAATAGGTTAGTCCCAAAAATCATATAAAATAGCATATAAATGCATATAAAACATCCAAGGTTGATAATATAATAGCATGGAACAATCAAATATTATAAATACGTTGTAGACGTATCAAGCATCCCCAAGCTTAATTCCTGCTCGTCCTCGAGTAGGTAAATGATAAAAATAGGATTTTTGATGTGGAATGCTACCAAACATATTTCTCTAAGTAATTCTCTTTATTGTGGCATGAATGTTCAGATCCATAAGAGTCAAGACAAAAGTTTAATATTGACATAAAAATAATAATACTTCAAGCATACTAATAAAGCAATCATGTCTCCTCAAAATAACATGGCCAAAGCAAGCTATCCCTACAAAATCATATAGTCTGGCTATGCTCTATCTTCATCACACAAAATATTTAAATCATGGACAACCTCGATGACAAGCCAAGCAATTGTTACATACTTTTGATGTTCTCAAACTTTTTCAATCTTCACTCAATACATGAGTGTGAGCCATGGACATAGCACTATAGGTGGAATAGAATGGTGGTTGTGGAGAAGACAAAAAGGAGAAGATAGTCTCACATCAACTAGGCGTATCAACGGGCTATGGAGATGCCCATCAATAGATATCAATATGAGTGAGTAGGGATTGCCATGAAACGGATGCACTAGAGCTATAAGTGTATGAAAGCTCAAAAAGAAACTAAGTGGGTGTGCATCCAACTTGCTTGCTCATGAAGACCTAGGGCATTTTGAGGAAGCCCGTCATTGGAATATACAAGCCAAGTTCTATAATGAAAAATTCTCACTAGTATATGAAAGTGAAAACATAGGAGACTCTCTATCATGAAGATCATGGTGCTACTTTGAAGCACAAGTGTGGTAAAAGCATAGTAGCATTGCCCCCCTTCTCTCTTTTTCTCTCATTTTTTATTTGGGCCTTTTCTCCTTCTTCTTTTATGGCCTTTTTTCTTTTTTTCTTTTTCGTCTGGAGTCTCATCCCGACTTGTGGGGGAATCATAGTCTCCATCATCCTTTCCTCACATGGGACAATGCTCTAATAATGATGACCATCACACTTTTATTTACTTACAACTCAAGAATTACAACTCAATACTTAGAATAAGATATGACTCTATATGAATGCCTCTGGCGGTGTACCGGGATGTGCAATGACTCATGAGTGACATTTATGAAAGAATTATGAACGGTGGCTTTGCCACAAATACAATGTCAACTGCATGATCATGCATAGCAATGTGACAATGATGAAGCCTGTCATAATAAGGAACGGGGGAAAGTTGCATGGAAATATATCTCGGAATGGCTATGGAAATGCCATAATAGGTAGGTATGGTGGCTGTTTTGAGGAAGGTATATGGTGGGTTTATGGTACCGGCGAAAGTTGCGCGGTACTAGAGAGGCTAGCTGTAACGCCCTCGATGCGGCTATATCTCCTATGTGTCGAAGCACGACCTAGAGGCATAACCGCATTGAAAGAATGTCGCAAGTAAGGCAATCTTCACAACATCCCATGTAATATATATAATAAAAGGGGAAGGTACATAGTTGGCTTACACTCGCCACGTCAAACAAAGTACATAAATAGCATTACATCATCCAATCACTCATGGCCCGACTACGGTGCCAAAATAAAAGATCAACCCAACATGCGACACGGTCCCGATCGCCCCAACTGGGCACCACTACTGATCATCAGGGAAAGACACGTAGTAGCGGCGTGAGTCCTCGTCGAACTCCCACTTGAGCTCAAGCGCGTCATCTGGAACGGAGTCATCAGGCCCTGCATCTGGTTTGGAAGTAATCTGTGAGCCACAGGGACTCAGCAATCTCGCACCCTCGCGATCAAGACTATTTAAGCTTATAGGTAAGGCAAGGTAATATGTGGAGCTGCAGCAAGCGACTAGCATATATGGTGGCTAACCTGTTCGCAAAAGAGAGCGAGAAGAGAAGGAAAAGCGCGAACGAATAACTAGAGAACAACCTGCGGCAAGCATTACTCCAACACCGTGTTCACTTCCCGGACTCCGCCGAGAAGAGACCATCACGGTAACTCACACAGTTGATTCATTTTAATTAAGTTTAGATTCAAGTTATCTACAACCGGACATTAACAAATTCCCATCTGCCCATAACCGCGGGCACGGCTTTCGAAAGTTCAAATCCCTGCAGGGGAGTCCCAACTTAGCCCATGACAAGCTCTCACGGTCAACGAAGGAATATACCTTCTCCCGAGACATTTCGATCAGACTCGGCATCCCGGTTCTACAGGACAACTCCGACAATGGTAAAACAAGTCCAGCAACACCATCCGCTGTGCCGACAAATCCCGATAGGAGCTGCACATATCTCGTTCTCAGGGCACACCGGATAAGCTAAGCGTACGGGAGCCAACGTAACCCAAGTTGCCAAGGTACGGCCCCGCACGGTGCTCTAGGTTGGACCAACGCTTAGAGAAGCACTGGCCCGGGGGTTTAAAATAAAGATGACCCTTGAGTCCGTGAAACCCAAGGGAAAAGGCTAGGTGGCAAATGGTAAAACCAAGGTTGGGCATTGCTGGAGGAGTTTTATTCAATGCGGACTGTCAAGGGGTTCCCATTATCACCCAACCGCGTAAGGAACGCAAAATCCGGGAACATAACACCGATATGACGGAAACTAGGGCGGCAAGAGTGGAACAAAACACTAGGCGAGAGGCCGAGCCTTCCATCCTTTACCAAGTATATAGATGCATTAAGATAACAAGATAAATATAATGATATCCCAACAAGTAAACAATGTTCCAACAAGGAACGATCTCCAATCTTCACCTGCAACTAGCAACGCTATAAGAGGGGCTGAGCAAAGCGGTAACATAGCCAATCAACGGTTTGCGAGGACATGGTGGGTTAGAGGTTTGACATGGCAATTTGGGAGACATGATAAGCAAGTGGTAGGCATCGTAGCATAGGCATAGCAAAAGAGCGAGCATCTAGCAAAGCAAAGATAGAAGTGATTTCGAGGGTATGATCAACTTGCCTGCAAAGTTGTCAGAGTTGACTGGATCCTCGAAAGCAAACTCAACGGGCTCCTCGTTAGCGAACTCGTCTCCCGGGTCTACCCAAACAAGACAAACAAGCAAATGGAACACAATCAACCACGTGCAAACTCAAACAACATGATGCAAACATGGTATGCTATGCGGGATGCGATATGTGATGCATATGCAAGATTTGACAAGGAAAGAATGAACCTGGTCTCAACTTGGAAAACCAAGTGTGCCACTGGAAAGGTGAGATGATTTCGCTTGAAAATGATATAAAGATCACTGGAATCGGAGACACGGTTTGGAAATGGCAAGCAATTCAAATATGGCATCGGTCTGCGATAAACAGCAAGTAGCCATCTAAATGCAACAAGACAAACATGCTACAACACCCAAACATGGCAACAAAATACATGGCAGGGATCCATTCCTAATGCTTAACAAAAAATGAACACTGAGCTACGGCCAATTCATCCATTAACAGGTTCAAACAAGCATGGCAAAAGTGCAATTGGTAAACAGATTTCAGACTTAGTGAAATTAACACTTGTCTGGAATTTCAGATCAGGTAGCACACTTTGGAGCATGAAAACTATATGCTACAGGAACTTAACATGGCAAAGTAAAGCATGGCATGGAGCTACTCAAAGAGCTTAACAAAAATCCCTTGGTTACCTTGAGCCAAAAGGGAACAGAAAATACAATTGCAAGCATGTGAACATGGCAAAAACATAATCAGATCACAGACTTAGTGAAAAACTGGAACATGCAAATCAGATATCAAGTAGGCATGTTTACGAGCTTGATGCACTCACTACAGAGCATGACATGACAATCTAAGCATACACCCATCAAGAATACACATCATACAAGCTAGAAATGGCAAGAACAATAACATAGCATGCACGGATCAACTACAACATCCTCGGCAAAATCGCTAACAAGTAGACAATCTGCCCAGATTCACGAAATAGCAAAAGTAGAGCTCGATTGACTCAATCTAGGGTGCTCCATAATTTCCAACAAATACATGGATGGATAGATCACTACAATATTAACAAAACGTCCTTACTGATCATCCTCAAAAGAGGCACGGATCACTAGGAAACAACATGAACATATGGCATATTGATATAAATAAACCAAGGACTTAGTGGAATTGCTAAGTCTCTGAAATCAGCATTAACGAATGCTCCACTTTGAAATCTTGTGCTAGTCACCACACACATCACAAAAATACATGGGTTGCACCTCTGGAAATATGGCAACGCATATAACAAAACTCATGAAGAGCTCAGGGGCATATCATGCACACATTAATCATGGCAAAAATGACAAATGGCTATTTGGAGCAGCAGATCTGACAATTATCTCAAATAGCACTCTTCCAACAGCATTTAGGGCATCAAGATGAACTCAAATGGAAATGATGCAATGAGATGAAATGATGTACTCTCTGAGGCGAACATTTTGATATGCTATATGCCCAAAACGGAGCTAGGGATGCAAAGTTACGGCACAATGAACATGGCATTTTAGTTAGGGTTTCGAGAGAAAGTCAACCGAGGCAAAATTCTCAGATCCAGATCCAGCCCGAAGACACTGTAGCAGCGGCGCGGTTCCCGAGGTTCGACGGGGAGGTCGGCGCCGGAGTGGAAGAAGCTTGCCGGCGCGAGGGGGAGGAGGAGGCCGGAGTGGGCGGGGCGACCCGGGCGGTGCGGCGCGGCCTCCGGCGACATGGGGCGGCGGCGCGGCGAGGAGATCCGGTGCGGGGGCTTGGTGCGGCGCCGGCCGGAGGGAGAGCCGGAGCTCGCCGGCGATGGCGTCTGCGGCGGCCGGACGCGAGGGAGGGCCGGGCGGCTCGCCGCGCGGGAGGAACAAGGGAGGCGGCGGGCGGCGCGCCTCTTCGGGCTGGGAGGGCCGGACGCGGGTCCCGCGGGCCCTGGCGGCGGTGGTGAAGTGGGCACCCGGGCGGGCGAATCAGGCGGCGACAAGTGGCGGCGGCGGGATGGAAATGGACATGTCCGTCGGTGAAATTTTTGTCCGGTCGCGAGGAGAGGCAGAGGGTTAGGGTTTCACCCGTGAATTTCGGAGGGGGTTCTATATATAGGCATAGAGGGAGTTAGGAGTGTCCAAATGAGGTGCGGTTTTCGGCCACGCGATCGTGATCGAACGCTCTAGATGATGGAGAGGGTTTAGGAGGGTTTTGGGCCAAATTGGAGGGGTGTTGGGCTGTTGGGTAACGTAGCATAAATTCAAAAATTTCCTACGTGTCACCAAGATCAATCTATGGAGTCATCTAGCAACGAGGGAGGAGTGGATCTACATACCCTTGTAGATCGCGCGCGGAAGCGTTCAAGAGAACGAGGTTGATGGAGTCGTACTCGTCGTGATTCAAATCACCGATGATCCTAGCGCCGAACGGACGGCACCTCCGCGTTCAACACACGTACGGAGCAGCGACGTCTCCTCCTTCTTGATCCAGCAAGGGGGAAGGAGAGGTTGATGGAGATCCAACAACACGACGGCATGGTGGAAGTAGCGGGATTCCAACAGGGTTTCGCTAAGCGCTGCGGGAGGAGGGAGATGTGTCACGGGAGGGAGAGGGAGGCGCCAGGCCTTAGGTTGGTTTGCCCTCCCTTCCCCCCACTATATATAGGGCCAAGGGAGAGGGGGAGGGCGCAGCCTTGCCCCTTCCTCCAAGGAAGGGTGCGGCCAAGGGGGGGGAGGAGTCCATCCTCCCCAAGGCATCTCGGAGGTGCCTTCCCCCTTTAGGACTCTCCCCTTTTCCTCTTCTCTTGGCGCATGGGCCTCTTGGGGCTGGTGCCCTTGGCCCATATAGGCCAAGGCACACCCCCAACAGCCCATGTGGCCCCCGGGGCAGGTGGCCCCACCCGGTGGACCCCCGGGACCCTTCCGGTGGTCCCGGTACAATACCGGTGACCCCGAAACTTGTCCCGATGGCCGAAATAGCACTTCCTATATATAATTCTTTACCTCCGGACCATTCCGGAACTCCTCGTGACGTCCGGGATCTCATCCGGGACTCCGAACAACATTCGGGTTACCGCATACTAATATCTCTATAACCCTAGCGTCACCGAACCTTAAGTGTGTAGACCCTACGGGTTCGGGAGACATGCAGACATGACCGAGATGACTCTCCGGTCAATAACCAATAGCGGGATCTGGATACCCATGTTGGCTCCCACATGCTCCACGATGATCTCATCGGATGAACCACGATGTCAAGGACTTAATCAATCCCGTATACAATTCCCTTTGTCTAGCGGTACGATACTTGCCCGAGATTCGATCGTCGGTATCCCGATACCTTGTTCAATCTCGTTACCGGCAAGTCTCTTTACTCGTTCCGTAACACATCATCCCGTGATAAACTCCTTGATCACATTGTGCACATTATGATGATGTCCTACCGAGTGGGCCCAGAGATACCTCTCCGTTTACACGGAGTGACAAATCCCAGTCTCGATTTGTGCCAACTCAACAGACACTTTCGGAGATACCCGTAGTGCACCTTTATAGTCACCCAGTTACGTTGTGACGTTTGGTACACCCAGAGCACTCCTACGGTATCCGGGAGTTGCACAATCTCATGGTCTAAGGAAATGATACTTGACATTAGAAAAGCTTTAGCATACGAACTACACGATCTAGTGCTATGCTTAGGATTGGGTCTTGTCCATCACATCATTCTCCTAATGATGTGATCCCGTTATCAATGACATCCAATGTCCATGTTCAGGAAACCGTAACCATCTATTGATCAACGAGCTAGTCAACTAGAGGCTTACTAGGGACATGGTGTTGTCTATGTATCCACACATGTATCTGAGTTTCCTATCAATACAATTCTAGCATGGATAATAAACGATTATCATGAACAAGGAAATATAATAATAACTATTTATTATTGCCTCTAGGGCATATTTCCAACATGGGCTGCAACACACACGAGGCCTTTTCGGTCCCTCGGTTAACCGTTGGAGCATCAAACGAAGTCCAAATGGTACGAAACTTGACAGGCGGTGTACCGGTAGTAAACCAAGGCCGCTTGGCAAGTTTCGGTCCAATCCGAAAATGTTTAACCCCCACACACGAAAGAAAGGTGGAAATGATCACCGGAGGAGAATGGAACACCGGAATGCAAAACGGACAACGCTGAAAATGCTCGGATGCATGAGACGAACACGTATGCAAATGCAATGCACATGATGACATGATATGAGATGCATGTCAATGACAACAACACACGGAGACAAAAACCCGAACCCGAGAAAATAAAATAACTTAACGCCGGAAACGGCTAGAGTTGGATTACATATTAGGTAAATCATATCCGGGGTGTTACAACACTCCACCACTACGAAAGGATCTCGTCCCGAGATCTAGGACTGAAAGAACGCCGGTACTCAGAACGGAGGTGATCCTCGCGTTCCCAGGTGGCTTCACGGTCGGAATGGTGTGACCACTTGACTTTGAGGAATTTAATTGACTTATTGCGAGTCTTGCGTTCAGTCTCTTCAAGAATAGCAACGGGGTGCTCACGATAAGAGAGATCTTCTTGGAGCTCAATGTCTTCGAAGTTGACGGTGCGTTCAGGTGTCTTGAAGCACTTGCGGAGCTGAGAGACATGGAACATGTCATGCACATTTGCAAAGTTTGAAGGAAGCTCGATTTGATAGGCGAGATCGCCTCTCTTGCTGACGATCTTGAAAGGTCCCACGTATCTAGGGGCAAGCTTCCCTTTGATACCGAAGCGACGAGTACCTTTCATAGGAGAGACGCAGAGGTATACATGATCTCCGATCTCGAAAGCCAAATCACGGTGCTTACTATCATAGTAGCTCTTCTGGCGGGATTGGGCCGCTTTGAGGTTATCTCGAATGACTTTGCACATTTCCTCTGCCTCTGTGATTAAGTCATTTCCCAGAAGTTGACGTTCACCGGTTTCGGACTAGTTGAGAGGGGTACGGCACTTCCTGCCATACAGAATTTTGAATGGGGCCTTGCCCGAACTTGCTTGAAAACTGTTGTTGTAGGAGAATTCAGCATATGGAAGACAATCTTCCCACTTCATGCCAAAGGAGATCACACAAGCCCTGAGCATATCTTCAAGAATCTGATTGACACGCTCGACTTGACCGCTAGTTTGAGGATGGAAAGCTGTGCTGAAGCGGATGTTGGTGCCCATGGCCTTCTGAAAAGAATCCCAAAACTTGGAGGTAAAGATGCTGCCACGGTCTGAAGAGATCACCTGTGGAATACCGTGCAGAGAGACAATTCGAGAGGTATACAGCTCCGCCAATTGAGCTGCAGTGATAGACTCTTTGATAGGCAGAAAGTGAGCCACTTTAGTGAGTTTGTCGATGACAACGAATATAGCATCATTGCCATGCTTGGACTTTGGAAACCCAGTCACGAAGTCCATTTCAATGTGGTCAAACTTCCATTCTGGAATGGCAAGAGGTTGGAGGAGACCAGCTGGCCTTTGGTGTTCTGCCTTCACTCTTCTGCAGACATCACACTCATTCACGAACTAAGCAATCTCGCGTTTCATTCGAGTCCACCAATAAGCCTGCTTGAGGTCCTGATACATCTTCGTGCTCCCAGGGTGGATGGAGAGGAGTGAGTTGTGAGCCTCATTCATGATAACCTTACGAAGATCACCTTTGGGCACAACAATAAGATCCTCGAAGAAGAGAGTATCCTTGTCATCAAGGCGGTAGCACTTGTACTTGGGTTGACTCTTGGCAATCCCAATCTTCACCTTTTTCACCGTAGTATCAAGAAGCTGAGCTTGGCGAATCTGGTCTTCCAAGGTAGGAGAGACTTGAAGGTTGGCGAGGGAACCTTGAGGAACAACTTGCAGATTAAGTTTGCGGAAAGCTTCACAAAGCTCGGGTTGATAAGGCTTGAGAATCAGACTGTTGCGGTACGCTTTCCTGCTCAAAGCGTCAGCAATCACATTGGCCTTGCCTGGAGTATACTCAATACTCGGATTATACTCTTGAATCATTTCGACCCATCGAGTTTGCCTGAGGTTGAGATTAGGCTGAGTGAAGATGTACTTGAGACTCTTGTGGTCAGTGAAGATGTCCACTTTTCTTCCCAATAAGAGATGTCTCCAAGTCAAAAGAGCATGCACAACTGCCGCCAACTCGAGGTCATGAGTGGGGTAGTTCTTCTCGCTGGGCTTCAATTGGCGAGAGGTATAAGCCACAACTTTCTTCTCTTGCATCAACACTGCACCGAGACCTTGGAGAGAGGCATCGCAAAAGACCTCATACGGTTTGGATTCATCAGGAGGAGTCAGAACTGGAGCAGTGACCAATTTCTCTTTCAAAGTGTTGAAAGCAATGTCACATTCCGGAGACCAAACGTACTTGACGTGCTTCTCGAGAAGATTTGAGAGAGGCTTCGCGATCTTAGAAAAGTTCTCAACGAACCTTTGACAGTAACTTGCGAGACCGAGGAAGCTACGGAGTTGCTTCGTGTTCTGAGGTGGTTCCCAATTCACAATTACAGACACCTTCTCAGGATTCACCGCAATGCCCTTGGCAGAGATGATATGCCCAAGATAAAGAACCTCATCGAGCCAAAATTCGCACTTTGAGAACTTGGCATAGAACTGATGTTCCCTGAGCTTATCGAGCACCAAACGCAAGTGCTTGGCATGATCTTCCTTGTTCTTAGAAAAGACCAGAATGTCGTTGAGATAGACCAAAACGAAGTCATTGGTGTAGGCGTTGAAGATGAAGTTCATCATGCAAGAGAACGTCGGCGGCGCGTTGACGAGGCCAAAAGACATGACAGTGTATTCATATGAACCATAGCTTGTCCTGAAAGCCGTCTTGGGAATATCTTGCTCACGGATTCGAATCTGATGATAACCCATACGGAGATCAAGCTTGGAGAATACTTGGGCACCTTTGAGTTGTTCGAACAACTCGTTGATGTTGGGAAGTGGGTATTTGTTCTTGATAGTCTTCTTGTTCAATGGACGGTAGTCAACACAAAGTCGGTCCGTTCCATCCTTATTCTTCACAAAAAGAACTCCACAACCCCACAGAGAGGAACTAGGTCAGATGAGACCCATTCGCTCTTGAATATCGAGTTGCTTCTTCAGCTCCTTCAACCCTTCAGGTCCGAGCTTGTAAGGACGCTTGCAAACAGGTACCGTGCCAGGCTCAAGATCGATGACGAATTCCACTGGCCGGTGCGGAGCCATTCCTGGAAGCTCTTCTGGAAAGACGTCTTGCTATTTGCAAACGACTGGAATTTGCGAGATGGCATCCAGTTCACCCTTCTCATTGAGGGAGAACAGACGGATGGTGTCGTCATTCGCGGCAAAGACAATTACATCCTCAGACGAATGAGTCAATTGAATCTGCCTGGCTGCACAATCAAGCTAAGCCTTGTGCTTAGAAAGCCAATCCATTCCAAGAATAAGATCAATATCCGAGTTACCAAGGACCATTGGAGAAGCCAGAAACTTGAAATCACCCATCATGATAGAAACATCCGGGACTATTGAAGTAGCCCTCATAGACTTAGCCGGAGAAACCACTCCCATAGGTTTACCCAACATTTGCGAAACGAAGTCATGCTTGGAAACAAATGATCTTGACATGAAACAATGCGATGCACCAGTTTCAAAAAGAACTTTTGCAGGAAAAGAGTTAACTGGAAAGTTATCCATGATGACATCTGATGAGTCCTCTGCCTGAGCTGCATTCACCATGTTAACCTTGGTGTGCTTGGGGTTATGCTTGACCACAGCTATACTTGCCGATCTCACAGGAGGAGGAGGAGGGAGATGCCTCTGATTGAAGCACTTGTTGGCATAGTGACCCTTCTGTTGGCACTTGTTGCATGTGACCTCTGAAAGCGGAACGTGATACGGAGCACTCGATCTTGGAGCTTGAGACGAAGTCTTGTTCTGAAATCCAGGGTTGGGTGGTGGGAAGATCCACTGCCACCTTTGCTCTTCTGATACGGCTGCCGGAACGGAGGAGGAGGAAGCCAATACTTATGCTACTTGGCCACTTGAGTAGAGGAAGAAGGAGTAGCAAAGTGATTCTGATTGTTGCCTTGGTTGCCTTGGTTCGCTTGGTTGCGCTCTTGAAGAATTTGCATGATCAACTGCGTGTTTGCATTGGTAGCGGCCATCACAGCTTGCCATGCCTTCGGAGGAGGGGGAGGTGGTGGCGGATCCTGATTCTGACTCTGATTGCTGCTCTTAGCGGGAGCCATCCTGAAGAGGGTGACATCCGTTAGCACATTGATAGATAAAATTGAAGCTGAATCAAGCGGGTTGAAATTGCAACATATAGTCTTCACATCCGAACATAAGAACGAATGCATTCCACTTGAAATGGTCACATATCCATAAATTGAGAAGCCACTTAGAATTTAGGTAGAGGAATAAATCAACAAGGTACGGATCAAGAACGAACACTCGGTAAGAAATCCCAATCTCAAACCAAATATCCGTGGAAGAAGAGCTAGAGCTACAAGAATTCCCACCTGTGAAACTCCCGAACCTTTCCGGTTATGCAATCAGGTGTTGGGGATACAGGGGAAGCATAATATCTCACCCAAATCTAGCAAATCCTACATCCAGCTGTATCCATCCTTCAACACATAACCGAGAAAAAACTTCGAAAACCATCTACCTCAACCTTCGAAAAGCATCCGTTATACAAGTTATGGCAATACTCCCGAACTCCCGCCCCAGTACTGGGTGGCGTCGAGGTTATCTCACCAACAACTGCATAAAAGAGATTTTCAATGTTGGCGTACTAAACTCAGGTATTCCAGAACTGCAACGATAAAATTGTGACGACAACACCTCGGAGCTCAACTCCCCGGGACACTGCCACAACCCCTAAATGACAGGAGGCACCAAGAACAATGTTCTCGTCACAAAACCATCGGAACGATTCCAAAATACCCGCGTGATCCTTAAAAAAATTTAGTGAAATTTGAGAAGAGAAGAGTCAAAACTCTACGTCAGGAAGCCTTACCAGAGCGATGAGGAGACTGGGGAGTAAAAAGAATTCCTAAACTCTCCGATATATAATTCCTAAATGACTCAAAACATTTTTCTAGACTCAACAACGGCTGCTAAAAACGATCAAGCAGTGGGGGCTCCTAAGGTCGGGGAAGGCTCTGATACCAACTTGTAACGCCCTTGATGCGGCTGTATCTCCTACGTGTCCAAGCACGACTTAGAGGCATAACCGCATTGAAAGAATGTCGCAAGTAAGGCAATCTTCACAACATCCCATGTAATATATATAATAAAAGGGGAAGGTACATAGTTGGCTTACACTCGCCACGTCAAACAAAGTACATAAATAGCATTACATCATCCAATCACTCATGGCCCGACTACAGTGCCAAAATAAAAGATCAACCCAACATGCGACATGGTCCCGATCGCCCCAACTGGGCACCACTACTGATCATCAGGGAAAGACACGTAGTAGCGGCGTGAGTCCTCGTCGAACTCCCACTTGAGCTCAAGCGATAGGAGCTGCACATATCTCGTTCTCAGGGCACACCGGATAAGCTAAGCGTACGGGAGCCAACGTAACCCAAGTTGCCAAGGGACGGCCCCGCACGGTGCTCTAGGTTGGACCAACGCTTAGAGAAGCACTGGCCCGGGGGTTTAAAATAAAGATGACCCTTGAGTCCATGAAACCCAAGGGAAAAGGCTAGGTGGCAAATGGTAAAACCAAGGTTGGGCATTGCTGGAGGAGTTTTATTCAAGGTGGACTGTCAAGGGGTTCCCATTATCACCCAACCGCGTAAGGAACGCAAAATCCGGGAACATAACACCGATATGACAGAAACTAGGGCGACAAGAGTGGAACAAAACACTAGGCGAGAGGCCGAGCCTTCCACCCTTTACCAAGTATATAGATGCATTAAGATAACAAGATAAATATAATGATATCCCAACAAGTAAACAATGTTCCAACAAGGAACGATCTCCAATCTTCACCTGCAACTAGCAACGCTATAAGAGGGGCTGAGCAAAGCGGTAACATAGCCAATCAACGGTTTGCGAGGACATGGTGGGTTAGAGGTTTGACACGGCAATTTGGGAGACATGATAAGCAAGTGGTAGGCATCGTAGCATAGGCATAGCAAAAGAGCGAGCATCTAGCAAAGCAAAGATAGAAGTGATTTCGAGGGTATGATCAACTTGCCTGCAAAGTTGTCAGAGTTGACTGGATCCTCGAAAGCAAACTCAATGGGCCCCCGTTAGCGAACTCGTCTCCCGGGTCTACCCAAACAAGACAAACAAGCAAACAGAACACAATGAACCACGTGCAAACTCAAACAACATGATGCAAACATGGTATGCTATGCGGGATGCGATATGTGATGCATATGCAAGATTTGACAAGGAATGGATGAACCTGGCCTCAACTTGGAAAACCAAGTGTGCCACTGGAAAGGTGAGATGATTTCGCTTGAAAACGATATAAAGATCACCGGAATCGGAGACATGGTTTGGAAATGGCAAGCAATTCAAATATGGCACCGGTCTGCGATAAACAGCAAGTAGCCATCTAAATGCAACAAGACAAACATGCTACAGCACCCAAACATGGCAACAAAATACATGGCAGGGATCCATTCCTAATTCTTAACAAAATATGAACACTGAGCTACGGCCAATTCATCCATTAACAGGTTCAAACAAGCATGGCAAAAGTGCAATTGGTAAACAGATTTCAGACTTAGTGAAATTAACACTTGTCTGGAATTTCAGATCAGGTAGCACACTTTGGAGCATGAAAACTATATGCTACAGGAACTTAACATGGCAAAGTAAAGCATGGCATGGAGCTACTCAAAGAGCTTAACAAAAATCCCTTAGTGACCTTGAGCCAAAAGGGAACAGAAAATACAATTGCAAGCATGTGAACATGGCAAAAACATAATCAGATCATAGACTTAGTGAAAAACTGGAACATGCAAATCAGATATCAAGTAGGCATGTTTACGAGCTTGATGCACTCACTACAAAGCATGACATGACAATCTAAGCATACACCCATCAAGAATACACATTATACAAGCTCGACATGGCAAGAACAATAACATAGCGTGCACGGATCAACTACAACATACTCGGCAAAATCGCTAACAAGTAGACAATCTGCCCAGATTCACGAAATAGCAAAAGTAGAGCTCGATTTACTCAAGCTAGGGTGCTCCATAATTGCCAACAAAGACATGGATGGATAGAGCACTACAAGATCAACAAAACGTCCTTACTGATCATCCTCAAAAGAGGCACGGATCACTAGGAAACAACATGAACATATGGTATATTGATATTAACAAACCAAGGACTTAGTGGAATTGCTAAGTCCCTGAAATCAGCATTAACGAATGCTCCACTTTGCAAGTTTGTGCTAGTCACCACACACATCACAAAAATACATGGGTTGCACCTCTGGAAAGATGGCAACGCATATAACAAAACTCATGAAGAGCTCAGGGGCATATCATGCACACATTAATCATGGCAAAAATGACAAATGGCTATTTGGAGCAGCAGATCTGACAATTATCTCAAATAGGACTCTTCCAACAGCATTTCGGGCATCAAGATGAACCCAAATGAAAATCATGCAATGAGATGAAATGATGTACTCTCTGAGACGAACATTTTGATACGTTATATGCCCAAAACGGAGCTAGGGATGCAAAGTTATGGCACGATGAACAATTTAGTTAGGGTTTCGGGAGAAAGTCAACCGAGGCAAAATTCTCAGATCCAGATCCAGCCCGAAGACACTGTAGCAGCGGCGCGGTTCCCGAGGTTCGACGGGGAGGTCGGCGCCGGAGTGGAAGAAGCTTGCCGGCGCGAGGGGGAGGAGGAGGCCGGAGTGGGCGAGGCGACCCGGGCGGTCCGGCGCGGCCTCCGGCGACGTGGGGCGGCGGCGCGGCGAGGAGATCCGGCGCGGGGGCTTGGTGCGGCGCCGGCCGGAGGGAGAGCCAGAGCTCGCCGGCGATGGCGTCTGCGGCGGCCGGACGCGAGGGAGGGCCGGGCGGCTCACCGCGCGGGAGGAAGAAGGGAGGCGGCGGGCGGCGCGCCTCTTCGGGCCGGGAGGGCCGGACGCGGGTCTCGCGGGCCCTGGCAGTGGCGGCGAAGTGGGCACCCGGGCGGGCGAATCAGGCGGCGACAAGTGGCGGCGGCGGGGTGGAAATGGACATGTCCGTCGGTGGAATTTTTGTCCGGTCGCGAGGAGAGGGAGAGGGTTAGGGTTTCACCCGTGAATTTCGGAGGGGGTTCTATATATAGGCATAGAGGGAGCTAGGAGTGTCCAAATGAGGTGCGGTTTTCGGCCACGCGATCGTGATCGAACGCTCTAGATGGTGGAGAGGGTTTAGGTGGGTTTTGGGCCAAATTGGAGGGGTTTTGGGCTGCAACACACACGAGGCCTTTTCGGTCCCTCGGTTAACCGTTGGAGCATCAAACGAAGTCCAAATGGTACGAAACTTGATAGGCGGTGTACCGGTAGTAAACCAAGGCCGCTTGGCAAGTCTTGGTCCAATCCAGAAATGTTTAACCCCCACACACGAAAGAAAGGTGGAAATGATCACCGGAGGAGAACGGAATGCCGGAATGCAAAACGGACAACGGGGAAAATGCTCGGATGCATGAGACGAACACGTATGCAAATGCAATGCACATGATGACATGATATGATATGCATGGCAACGACAACAACACACGGAGACAAAAACCCAAACCCGAGAAAATAAAATAACTTAATGCCGTAAACGGCAAGAGTTGGATTACATATTAGGTAAATCATATCCGGGGTGTTACACTAGCAATGATGGAAGGGTGAGAGTGCGTATAATTCATGGACTCAACATTAGTCATAAAGAACTCGCATACTTATTGCAAAAATCTATTAGTTATCGAAACAAAGTACTACGTGCATGCTCCTAGGGGGATAGCTTGGTAGGAAAATACCATCGCTCGTCCCTGACCGCCACTCATAAGGAAGACAATCAATAAATAAATAATGCTTCGACTTCATCACATAACGGTTCACCATACGTGCATGCTACGGGAATCACAAACTTTAACACAAGTATTTCTCAACTTCACAACTACTCACTAGCATGACTCTAATATTACCATCCTCATATCTCAAAACAATCATCAAGTATCAAACTTCTCATAGTATTCAATGCAGTTTATATGAAAGTTTTTATTATATCCCTCTTGGATGCCCATCATATTAGGACTAAATTCATAACCAAAGAAAACTACCATGCTGTTTAGAGAATCTTTAAATAATATTAGTGAAGCATGAGAGTTCATATATTTCTTCAAAATAAAACCACCGCCATGCTCTAAAAGGATATAAGTGAAGTACTAGAGCAAATGACAAACTACTCCAAAAGATATAAGTGAAGATCGATGAGTAGTCGAATAATTATGCAACTATGTGAAGACTCTCTAACATTTAATAATTTCAGATCTTGGTATTTTATTCAAACAGCAAGCAAAACAAAAGAAAATAAAATGACGTTCCAAGTAAAACACATATCATGTCGTGAATAAAAATATAGCTCCAAGTAAAGTTACCGATGAACGAAGACGAAAGAGGGGATGCCTTCCGGGGCATCCCCAAGCTTAGGCTCTTGGTTGTCCTTGAATATTACCTTGGGGTGCCTTGGTCATCCCCAAGCTTAGGCTCTTGCCGTTCCTTATTCCATAGTCCATCGAATCTTTACCCAAAACTTGAAAACTTCACAACACAAAACTTAACAGAAAACTCGTAAGCTCCGTCAGTATTAGAAAGTAAATCATCACTTAGGTACTATTGTGAACTCATTCTTTATTTATATTGGTGTAATATATACTGTATTCCAACTTCTCTATGGTTCATACCCTCCGATACTACTCATAGATTCATCAAAATAAGCAAAGAACACATAGAAAACATAATCTGTCAAAAACAGAACAGTTTGTAGTAATCTGTATCAAACGTATACTTCTGGAACTCATAAAATTCTCAAATAAATTGGTGGACCTGAGGAATTTGTCTATTAACCATTTGCAAAAATAATTAACTAAATATCACTCTCCATAAAAAAAATGGCAGCAAATCTCGTGAGCGCTAAGGTTTCTGTTTTTTACAGCAAGATCGCAAAGACTTTCCCCAAGTCTTCCTAAAGGTTATACTTGGCACAAACACTAATTAAAAGCATAAAAACACATCTAAACAGAGGCTACATGAATTATTTATTACTAAACAGGAGCAAAAAGAAAGGAACAAAAATAAAATTGGGTTGCCTCCCAACAAGCGCTATCGTTTAATGCCCCTAGCTTGGCATGATGATTTCAATGATGCTCACATAAAAGATAAGAATTGAAACGTAGAGAGAGCATCATGAAGAATATGAATAGAACATTTAAGTCTAACCCACTTCCTATGCATAGGGATTTTGTGAACAAACAACTTATGGGAGCAATAATCAACTAGCATAGGAAGGCAAAACAAGCATAACTTCAAAACTTTAAGCACATAGAGAGGAAACTTGATATTATTGCAATTCCTACAAGCATATATTCCTCCCTCATGATAATTTTCAGTAGCTTCATGAATTAATTCAACAATATAACTATCACATAAATCATTATTTTCATGATCTACAAACATAGAAAATTGACTACTCTCTACATAAGCAAAATTCTTCTCAATCGGAATAGTGGAAGTATCATAAGAGACTCGAATACTATAAATTGTCTCCACATTAAAAGAGTAATGTTCAGAAAAAGGGTAATCATAATCATGACAAGTTTTATAAACATAATCATCACTACTTTTTATAGCATATATATCATCACAATAATTATCATTAGTAGCAACTTTGTTCTCATCATAATCGATTGAAACCTCTTCCAAGATAGTGGAATCATTACTAAATAAAGTCATGACCTCTCCAAATCCACTTTCATAATTATCACAATAAGATTCAACATCCTCCAAAATAGTGGGATTACTACTTCCTAAAGTTGACACTCTTCCAAACCCACTTTCATCAATATAATCATCATAAGTAGCAGGCATGCTATCATCATAACAAATTTGCATATCAAAACTTGGGAGGCTAGAAATATCATCTTCATCAAACGTAGAATCCCCAAGCTTGGGACAGACATTAATTGCAGCAAATATATTCTCAAACATGTCATTCTCATCAAACATAGCATCCCCAAGCTTGGGCCTTTTCATATTATAAGCATAATCACTCTCATCATTAATAGTATGGATAGCACCAATAGTATAGCAATTATCATCATCACAATGAGTAATAGGAGCAACATCATTTGGGAGGGATACCGTTCTACCTTTACTTATTCTCTTTTCTTTTTCTTCTTCACATCATGTGTGGGTTTAACCCTCTCTTTTGAGCTCCTTATTAATGAGATTGGTTGAATAGAAAGCTCCTCCTCGTTCCCTGATTCACCATAAGAAATAATAGGAGAATATTGGGAAGTCTCTTCCCTTTCATTAGTATTCTATTCATCTTCTATTTGTTTTCTTTTCTTTATGTAATTGGCAATATAAGGATTTTCAATGCAATTCACTTCACAATACATAATTTTTTTCTAGATCAATATCGAGGAATTTCTCAAGGTTATATTCTGGAATATGCTTAGTTATACGTTTCATTTCTTCATAACCCAAAAGCAAACTAAGTTCATTATGATGTGCAAGGGAAATCAAATCATCACAATTTTTGGACACGATACGATCATGAAACAATTTGCATTTGAGATTTAAATGACCATGTTCATTGCAGAGTTCACAAGTATGGTGAAGAAATTTTAAATTTTCAGCACAAACATCTAGCCTTTTTTGCAATCATTTAGTTTCCAAATACTTATGCCTCTTGCAGAATCTATCTTCCCTATTTGGTGTGTACTTGCAAACTCTATGCACTCCACAAAAATTGACATGCTTATAAGAGACATTTTCATTATGACTAGTGCAATCATCATTAGTACTATGGATATTCAAGGAGTTCATACTAACAACATTGCAATCATGCTCATCATTTAGAGATTTAGGGCCAAACATTTTATAGACTTCTTCTTCTAGCATTTGAGCACAATTTTCCTTTCCATCATTCTCACGAAAGATATTAGGGTTTTTATCAGTTTTGCCATCGATTGTATAACACTACTCGGTTTTGCCACTAAAAATTTTCACTACTAAAAAACGCCACTGTATCGTTAGACATGTGCTAAAAAAGACCATTTGTGACCATTACCGTCAGGTCAATGCACATTGACTGAAGGTAGATGACAAAAATACCCCTAACCCATTTGTCAACTCCCCTCTCTTTTTGTTGACTTGTGGGCTCATCTGCAACGGGCGCATGAATAGATAAAAGGAAAATTGGCTATGCAGGGTTTCGAACCCAACACTACCACCTGCACGTTGCGTGGGCTAACCAACTGAACTACGGAAGTCTTTTGTTCTGCAAGCAGATATACTCCTTATATTGTTTAGAGGGAATAATATGCCAACACAGCAGCGTGTCATGGCTGACTGGAAGAATCTCTCTGGTAACACCGCCACATTCAATCGATTGATGCATCACACACTAATTGGCAGCAACACCACATATGACAGCAGGATCACATGGTTTTATATTTTTCTCTGGAATTTTTAGCATGATGGCTCCCTATTCCTGAAAATGGCACAAACACAAAGAGGTTCACAACCCTCAATGTGATCTTGGATCACTAAAATATAAAATGAAGAGTCTTGAGCTTTTGAGCTTGAGCCAATGCTTTGTCCTTAGCATTTTGAGGGTTCCACTTTCACATCCATGCCATGCCAATCATTGAGCTTTCCTGAAATAGTCATCTTGGAATAGCATTAGCTCAATGAGCTATATGTTGTTATGAATTACCAAAACCACCTAGGGATAGTTGCACTTTCATTGAGTGTTGTTTGTATTTGCTATTTTTGCATGTATACCACTCCGGCGACACCTTGGAGTACTTGGATTGCGCAATGTCTTCAACTCCGTCCAACTACAAGTCCATCCACAACAACCATTTCCATGGTGATGAGGATCATGATCCGAGGTCGGATCTTTCCCAAGGGAGGGGAGATGATGCAGAGCATCCTACTATCATCCCCATCTACACTACGATGAGACCTCGACCTCGAGCATACACCATTGGACACAAGGTGAACTCATTCCTAAGTCTTTTCCCTTTCCATTCTTCCGAGACATGGTTGCTACCTAATGCAAAGACACTACATGTGCTCAGGAACCAAGGACGCAAGGAGAAGGAACAGGAAGCATCAAGACTTGTGCAGAGTTTCTGCTAGGCCCGGACCTTCCGGCCACAGCCCGGAACCTCCGGCCCTCGCCACTCCAGACGAAGTCCGGGCGTGCCAACTCTCTAATCAGCCCGGAACCTTGCCCGGACCTTCCGGTCCCTAGACCTTCCGGTCCCCGGACTCCAGCACCGTTCGCGTCGTGCCAACTCTCGGCTTACACCGGAACCCACCCGGAACTTTCGGAGCCCGGACCTTCCGTCCCTGCCCGGAACTTCCGGCCTGCCTGCGCGCAGAGTCTCTGGGCCGAGGCCCATGTACCTGTTTCGCCCCTCACTTACCCCTTCATGGCCCTAGACTATATATACTCCTCCACCCCCACCATTTTAGGGTTAGCAAAGGTTTTGCTCATGTTTGTGTGAGAGCTTTGCTCATCCACTTGGTTACCTTCTCCACGGAGACTCGAGCCTCCACCGAAAAAGATCCCCCAAGCGGATTCAAGACCCCTTTTAGGGAAGAACTCAAGACCTCCTCGCGGAGAAGACCGACTAC
The DNA here is from genome assembly GCF_056163025.1 of Triticum urartu. Lineage (NCBI taxonomy): Eukaryota > Viridiplantae > Streptophyta > Magnoliopsida > Poales > Poaceae > Triticum > Triticum urartu. The sequence continues at coordinate 534,899,122 of NC_141875.1, forward strand.
CCTTGTATCATCCTTAGTTGTCCGTGGATCGTGTATCTTTCCTTATGTACTCGAGGATCTAGCACATGTGTGACTTATTCATGTTGGTTTAGTGTTTCCTCTTGTGATTCCCCTTGTGTTTTCCCTCTTTCCCCCCTTGTGTTCCTCGTGTTCTTCGCGGGATCCGCTCCTTTCATGAAAGATCGGCCGATTAGGGTTCTACCCTACATCAGAAACATCATAAGATCCAACTATAACAACAAAGCTCGCGATACATCAAGATCGTATCACCTCAATAACACGAGAGAGAGAGAGAGATCAAACACATAGCTACTGGTACATACCCTCAGCCCCGAGGGAGAACTACTCCCTCCTCGTCATGGAGAGCACCGGGATGATGAAGATGGCCACCGGAGAGGGATTTCCCCCTCCGATAGGGTGCCGAAACGGGTCTAGATTGGTTTTCGGTGGCTACGGAGGCTTCTGGCGGTGGAACTCCCGATCTATTCTGTTCTCGGATGTTTTTAGGGTATATGGACATATATAGGCGAAAGAAGTCGGCCAGGGGAGCCACGAGGGTGGGGGGGGCGCGTCCAGGGGGTAGGGCGCGCCTCCCTGCCTCGTGCCTCCCTCGAAGCTTCCCTGACGTCTACTCCAAGTCTCTTGGATTGCTTCCGTTCCAGAAATAAGTTCCGTGAAGTGTCAGGTCAATTGGACTCCATTTGATTTTCCTTTTCTGCGATACTCTAAAACAAGGAAAAAACAGAAACTGGCACTAGGCTCTAGGTTAATAGGTTAGTCCCAAAAATCATATAAAATAGCATATAAATGCATATAAAACATCCAAGGTTGATAATATAATAGCATGGAACAATCAAATATTATAAATACGTTGTAGACGTATCAAGCATCCCCAAGCTTAATTCCTGCTCGTCCTCGAGTAGGTAAATGATAAAAATAGGATTTTTGATGTGGAATGCTACCAAACATATTTCTCTAAGTAATTCTCTTTATTGTGGCATGAATGTTCAGATCCATAAGAGTCAAGACAAAAGTTTAATATTGACATAAAAATAATAATACTTCAAGCATACTAATAAAGCAATCATGTCTCCTCAAAATAACATGGCCAAAGCAAGCTATCCCTACAAAATCATATAGTCTGGCTATGCTCTATCTTCATCACACAAAATATTTAAATCATGGACAACCTCGATGACAAGCCAAGCAATTGTTACATACTTTTGATGTTCTCAAACTTTTTCAATCTTCACTCAATACATGAGTGTGAGCCATGGACATAGCACTATAGGTGGAATAGAATGGTGGTTGTGGAGAAGACAAAAAGGAGAAGATAGTCTCACATCAACTAGGCGTATCAACGGGCTATGGAGATGCCCATCAATAGATATCAATATGAGTGAGTAGGGATTGCCATGAAACGGATGCACTAGAGCTATAAGTGTATGAAAGCTCAAAAAGAAACTAAGTGGGTGTGCATCCAACTTGCTTGCTCATGAAGACCTAGGGCATTTTGAGGAAGCCCGTCATTGGAATATACAAGCCAAGTTCTATAATGAAAAATTCTCACTAGTATATGAAAGTGAAAACATAGGAGACTCTCTATCATGAAGATCATGGTGCTACTTTGAAGCACAAGTGTGGTAAAAGCATAGTAGCATTGCCCCCCTTCTCTCTTTTTCTCTCATTTTTTATTTGGGCCTTTTCTCCTTCTTCTTTTATGGCCTTTTTTCTTTTTTTCTTTTTCGTCTGGAGTCTCATCCCGACTTGTGGGGGAATCATAGTCTCCATCATCCTTTCCTCACATGGGACAATGCTCTAATAATGATGACCATCACACTTTTATTTACTTACAACTCAAGAATTACAACTCAATACTTAGAATAAGATATGACTCTATATGAATGCCTCTGGCGGTGTACCGGGATGTGCAATGACTCATGAGTGACATTTATGAAAGAATTATGAACGGTGGCTTTGCCACAAATACAATGTCAACTGCATGATCATGCATAGCAATGTGACAATGATGAAGCTTGTCATAATAAGGAACGGGGGAAAGTTGCATGGAAATATATCTCGGAATGGCTATGGAAATGCCATAATAGGTAGGTATGGTGGCTGTTTTGAGGAAGGTATATGGTGGGTTTATGGTACCGGCGAAAGTTGCGCGGTACTAGAGAGGCTAGCTGTAACGCCCTCGATGCGGCTATATCTCCTATGTGTCGAAGCACGACCTAGAGGCATAACCGCATTGAAAGAATGTCGCAAGTAAGGCAATCTTCACAACATCCCATGTAATATATATAATAAAAGGGGAAGGTACATAGTTGGCTTACACTCGCCACGTCAAACAAAGTACATAAATAGCATTACATCATCCAATCACTCATGGCCCGACTACGGTGCCAAAATAAAAGATCAACCCAACATGCGACACGGTCCCGATCGCCCCAACTGGGCACCACTACTGATCATCAGGGAAAGACACGTAGTAGCGGCGTGAGTCCTCGTCGAACTCCCACTTGAGCTCAAGCGCGTCATCTGGAACGGAGTCATCAGGCCCTGCATCTGGTTTGGAAGTAATCTGTGAGCCACAGGGACTCAGCAATCTCGCACCCTCGCGATCAAGACTATTTAAGCTTATAGGTAAGGCAAGGTAATATGTGGAGCTGCAGCAAGCGACTAGCATATATGGTGGCTAACCTGTTCGCAAAAGAGAGCGAGAAGAGAAGGAAAAGCGCGAACGAATAACTAGAGAACAACCTGCGGCAAGCATTACTCCAACACCGTGTTCACTTCCCGGACTCCGCCGAGAAGAGACCATCACGGTAACTCACACAGTTGATTCATTTTAATTAAGTTTAGATTCAAGTTATCTACAACCGGACATTAACAAATTCCCATCTGCCCATAACCGCGGGCACGGCTTTCGAAAGTTCAAATCCCTGCAGGGGAGTCCCAACTTAGCCCATGACAAGCTCTCACGGTCAACGAAGGAATATACCTTCTCCCGAGACATTTCGATCAGACTCGGCATCCCGGTTCTACAGGACAACTCCGACAATGGTAAAACAAGTCCAGCAACACCATCCGCTGTGCCGACAAATCCCGATAGGAGCTGCACATATCTCGTTCTCAGGGCACACCGGATAAGCTAAGCGTACGGGAGCCAACGTAACCCAAGTTGCCAAGGTACGGCCCCGCACGGTGCTCTAGGTTGGACCAACGCTTAGAGAAGCACTGGCCCGGGGGTTTAAAATAAAGATGACCCTTGAGTCCGTGAAACCCAAGGGAAAAGGCTAGGTGGCAAATGGTAAAACCAAGGTTGGGCATTGCTGGAGGAGTTTTATTCAATGCGGACTGTCAAGGGGTTCCCATTATCACCCAACCGCGTAAGGAACGCAAAATCCGGGAACATAACACCGATATGACGGAAACTAGGGCGGCAAGAGTGGAACAAAACACTAGGCGAGAGGCCGAGCCTTCCATCCTTTACCAAGTATATAGATGCATTAAGATAACAAGATAAATATAATGATATCCCAACAAGTAAACAATGTTCCAACAAGGAACGATCTCCAATCTTCACCTGCAACTAGCAACGCTATAAGAGGGGCTGAGCAAAGCGGTAACATAGCCAATCAACGGTTTGCGAGGACATGGTGGGTTAGAGGTTTGACATGGCAATTTGGGAGACATGATAAGCAAGTGGTAGGCATCGTAGCATAGGCATAGCAAAAGAGCGAGCATCTAGCAAAGCAAAGATAGAAGTGATTTCGAGGGTATGATCAACTTGCCTGCAAAGTTGTCAGAGTTGACTGGATCCTCGAAAGCAAACTCAACGGGCTCCTCGTTAGCGAACTCGTCTCCCGGGTCTACCCAAACAAGACAAACAAGCAAATGGAACACAATCAACCACGTGCAAACTCAAACAACATGATGCAAACATGGTATGCTATGCGGGATGCGATATGTGATGCATATGCAAGATTTGACAAGGAAAGAATGAACCTGGTCTCAACTTGGAAAACCAAGTGTGCCACTGGAAAGGTGAGATGATTTCGCTTGAAAATGATATAAAGATCACTGGAATCGGAGACACGGTTTGGAAATGGCAAGCAATTCAAATATGGCATCGGTCTGCGATAAACAGCAAGTAGCCATCTAAATGCAACAAGACAAACATGCTACAACACCCAAACATGGCAACAAAATACATGGCAGGGATCCATTCCTAATGCTTAACAAAAAATGAACACTGAGCTACGGCCAATTCATCCATTAACAGGTTCAAACAAGCATGGCAAAAGTGCAATTGGTAAACAGATTTCAGACTTAGTGAAATTAACACTTGTCTGGAATTTCAGATCAGGTAGCACACTTTGGAGCATGAAAACTATATGCTACAGGAACTTAACATGGCAAAGTAAAGCATGGCATGGAGCTACTCAAAGAGCTTAACAAAAATCCCTTGGTTACCTTGAGCCAAAAGGGAACAGAAAATACAATTGCAAGCATGTGAACATGGCAAAAACATAATCAGATCACAGACTTAGTGAAAAACTGGAACATGCAAATCAGATATCAAGTAGGCATGTTTACGAGCTTGATGCACTCACTACAGAGCATGACATGACAATCTAAGCATACACCCATCAAGAATACACATCATACAAGCTAGAAATGGCAAGAACAATAACATAGCATGCACGGATCAACTACAACATCCTCGGCAAAATCGCTAACAAGTAGACAATCTGCCCAGATTCACGAAATAGCAAAAGTAGAGCTCGATTGACTCAATCTAGGGTGCTCCATAATTTCCAACAAATACATGGATGGATAGATCACTACAATATTAACAAAACGTCCTTACTGATCATCCTCAAAAGAGGCACGGATCACTAGGAAACAACATGAACATATGGCATATTGATATAAATAAACCAAGGACTTAGTGGAATTGCTAAGTCTCTGAAATCAGCATTAACGAATGCTCCACTTTGAAAGCTTGTGCTAGTCACCACACACATCACAAAAATACATGGGTTGCACCTCTGGAAATATGGCAACGCATATAACAAAACTCATGAAGAGCTCAGGGGCATATCATGCACACATTAATCATGGCAAAAATGACAAATGGCTATTTGGAGCAGCAGATCTGACAATTATCTCAAATAGCACTCTTCCAACAGCATTTAGGGCATCAAGATGAACTCAAATGGAAATGATGCAATGAGATGAAATGATGTACTCTCTGAGGCGAACATTTTGATATGCTATATGCCCAAAACGGAGCTAGGGATGCAAAGTTACGGCACAATGAACATGGCATTTTAGTTAGGGTTTCGGGAGAAAGTCAACCGAGGCAAAATTCTCAGATCCAGATCCAGCCCGAAGACACTGTAGCAGCGGCGCGGTTCCCGAGGTTCGACGGGGAGGTCGGCGCCGGAGTGGAAGAAGCTTGCCGGCGCGAGGGGGAGGAGGAGGCCGGAGTGGGCGGGGCGACCCGGGCGGTGCGGCGCGGCCTCCGGCGACATGGGGCGGCGGCGCGGCGAGGAGATCCGGTGCGGGGGCTTGGTGCGGCGCCGGCCGGAGGGAGAGCCGGAGCTCGCCGGCGATGGCGTCTGCGGCGGCCGGACGCGAGGGAGGGCCGGGCGGCTCGCCGCGCGGGAGGAACAAGGGAGGCGGCGGGCGGCGCGCCTCTTCGGGCTGGGAGGGCCGGACGCGGGTCCCGCGGGCCCTGGCGGCGGTGGTGAAGTGGGCACCCGGGCGGGCGAATCAGGCGGCGACAAGTGGCGGCGGCGGGATGGAAATGGACATGTCCGTCGGTGAAATTTTTGTCCGGTCGCGAGGAGAGGCAGAGGGTTAGGGTTTCACCCGTGAATTTCGGAGGGGGTTCTATATATAGGCATAGAGGGAGTTAGGAGTGTCCAAATGAGGTGCGGTTTTCGGCCACGCGATCGTGATCGAACGCTCTAGATGATGGAGAGGGTTTAGGAGGGTTTTGGGCCAAATTGGAGGGGTGTTGGGCTGTTGGGTAACGTAGCATAAATTCAAAAATTTCCTACGTGTCACCAAGATCAATCTATGGAGTCATCTAGCAACGAGGGAGGAGTGGATCTACATACCCTTGTAGATCGCGCGCGGAAGCGTTCAAGAGAACGAGGTTGATGGAGTCGTACTCGTCGTGATTCAAATCACCGATGATCCTAGCGCCGAACGGACGGCACCTCCGCGTTCAACACACGTACGGAGCAGCGACGTCTCCTCCTTCTTGATCCAGCAAGGGGGAAGGAGAGGTTGATGGAGATCCAACAACACGACGGCATGGTGGAAGTAGCGGGATTCCAACAGGGTTTCGCTAAGCGCTGCGGGAGGAGGGAGATGTGTCACGGGAGGGAGAGGGAGGCGCCAGGCCTTAGGTTGGTTTGCCCTCCCTTCCCCCCACTATATATAGGGCCAAGGGAGAGGGGGAGGGCGCAGCCTTGCCCCTTCCTCCAAGGAAGGGTGCGGCCAAGGGGGGGGGGGAGGAGTCCATCCTCCCCAAGGCATCTCGGAGGTGCCTTCCCCCTTTAGGACTCTCCCCTTTTCCTCTTCTCTTGGCGCATGGGCCTCTTGGGGCTGGTGCCCTTGGCCCATATAGGCCAAGGCACACCCCCAACAGCCCATGTGGCCCCCGGGGCAGGTGGCCCCACCCGGTGGACCCCCGGGACCCTTCCGGTGGTCCCGGTACAATACCGGTGACCCCGAAACTTGTCCCGATGGCCGAAATAGCACTTCCTATATATAATTCTTTACCTCCGGACCATTCCGGAACTCCTCGTGACGTCCGGGATCTCATCCGGGACTCCGAACAACATTCGGGTTACCGCATACTAATATCTCTATAACCCTAGCGTCACCGAACCTTAAGTGTGTAGACCCTACGGGTTCGGGAGACATGCAGACATGACCGAGATGACTCTCCGGTCAATAACCAATAGCGGGATCTGGATACCCATGTTGGCTCCCACATGCTCCACGATGATCTCATCGGATGAACCACGATGTCAAGGACTTAATCAATCCCGTATACAATTCCCTTTGTCTAGCGGTACGATACTTGCCCGAGATTCGATCGTCGGTATCCCGATACCTTGTTCAATCTCGTTACCGGCAAGTCTCTTTACTCGTTCCGTAACACATCATCCCGTGATAAACTCCTTGATCACATTGTGCACATTATGATGATGTCCTACCGAGTGGGCCCAGAGATACCTCTCCGTTTACACGGAGTGACAAATCCCAGTCTCGATTTGTGCCAACTCAACAGACACTTTCGGAGATACCCGTAGTGCACCTTTATAGTCACCCAGTTACGTTGTGACGTTTGGTACACCCAGAGCACTCCTACGGTATCCGGGAGTTGCACAATCTCATGGTCTAAGGAAATGATACTTGACATTAGAAAAGCTTTAGCATACGAACTACACGATCTAGTGCTATGCTTAGGATTGGGTCTTGTCCATCACATCATTCTCCTAATGATGTGATCCCGTTATCAATGACATCCAATGTCCATGTTCAGGAAACCGTAACCATCTATTGATCAACGAGCTAGTCAACTAGAGGCTTACTAGGGACATGGTGTTGTCTATGTATCCACACATGTATCTGAGTTTCCTATCAATACAATTCTAGCATGGATAATAAACGATTATCATGAACAAGGAAATATAATAATAACTATTTATTATTGCCTCTAGGGCATATTTCCAACATGGGCTGCAACACACACGAGGCCTTTTCGGTCCCTCGGTTAACCGTTGGAGCATCAAACGAAGTCCAAATGGTACGAAACTTGACAGGCGGTGTACCGGTAGTAAACCAAGGCCGCTTGGCAAGTTTCGGTCCAATCCGAAAATGTTTAACCCCCACACACGAAAGAAAGGTGGAAATGATCACCGGAGGAGAATGGAACACCGGAATGCAAAACGGACAACGCTGAAAATGCTCGGATGCATGAGACGAACACGTATGCAAATGCAATGCACATGATGACATGATATGAGATGCATGTCAATGACAACAACACACGGAGACAAAAACCCGAACCCGAGAAAATAAAATAACTTAACGCCGGAAACGGCTAGAGTTGGATTACATATTAGGTAAATCATATCCGGGGTGTTACAACACTCCACCACTACGAAAGGATCTCGTCCCGAGATCTAGGACTGAAAGAACGCCGGTACTCAGAACGGAGGTGATCCTCGCGTTCCCAGGTGGCTTCACGGTCGGAATGGTGTGACCACTTGACTTTGAGGAATTTAATTGACTTATTGCGAGTCTTGCGTTCAGTCTCTTCAAGAATAGCAACGGGGTGCTCACGATAAGAGAGATCTTCTTGGAGCTCAATGTCTTCGAAGTTGACGGTGCGTTCAGGTGTCTTGAAGCACTTGCGGAGCTGAGAGACATGGAACATGTCATGCACATTTGCAAAGTTTGAAGGAAGCTCGATTTGATAGGCGAGATCGCCTCTCTTGCTGACGATCTTGAAAGGTCCCACGTATCTAGGGGCAAGCTTCCCTTTGATACCGAAGCGACGAGTACCTTTCATAGGAGAGACGCAGAGGTATACATGATCTCCGATCTCGAAAGCCAAATCACGGTGCTTACTATCATAGTAGCTCTTCTGGCGGGATTGGGCCGCTTTGAGGTTATCTCGAATGACTTTGCACATTTCCTCTGCCTCTGTGATTAAGTCATTTCCCAGAAGTTGACGTTCACCGGTTTCGGACTAGTTGAGAGGGGTACGGCACTTCCTGCCATACAGAATTTTGAATGGGGCCTTGCCCGAACTTGCTTGAAAACTGTTGTTGTAGGAGAATTCAGCATATGGAAGACAATCTTCCCACTTCATGCCAAAGGAGATCACATAAGCCCTGAGCATATCTTCAAGAATCTGATTGACACGCTCGACTTGACCGCTAGTTTGAGGATGGAAAGCTGTGCTGAAGCGGATGTTGGTGCCCATGGCCTTCTGAAAAGAATCCCAAAACTTGGAGGTAAAGATGCTGCCACGGTCTGAAGAGATCACCTGTGGAATACCGTGCAGAGAGACAATTCGAGAGGTATACAGCTCCGCCAATTGAGCTGCAGTGATAGACTCTTTGATAGGCAGAAAGTGAGCCACTTTAGTGAGTTTGTCGATGACAACGAATATAGCATCATTGCCATGCTTGGACTTTGGAAACCCAGTCACGAAGTCCATTTCAATGTGGTCAAACTTCCATTCTGGAATGGCAAGAGGTTGGAGGAGACCAGCTGGCCTTTGGTGTTCTGCCTTCACTCTTCTGCAGACATCACACTCATTCACGAACTAAGCAATCTCGCGTTTCATTCGAGTCCACCAATAAGCCTGCTTGAGGTCCTGATACATCTTCGTGCTCCCAGGGTGGATGGAGAGGAGTGAGTTGTGAGCCTCATTCATGATAACCTTACGAAGATCACCTTTGGGCACAACAATAAGATCCTCGAAGAAGAGAGTATCCTTGTCATCAAGGCGGTAGCACTTGTACTTGGGTTGACTCTTGGCAATCCCAATCTTCACCTTTTTCACCGTAGTATCAAGAAGCTGAGCTTGGCGAATCTGGTCTTCCAAGGTAGGAGAGACTTGAAGGTTGGCGAGGGAACCTTGAGGAACAACTTGCAGATTAAGTTTGCGGAAAGCTTCACAAAGCTCGGGTTGATAAGGCTTGAGAATCAGACTGTTGCGGTACGCTTTCCTGCTCAAAGCGTCAGCAATCACATTGGCCTTGCCTGGAGTATACTCAATACTCGGATTATACTCTTGAATCATTTCGACCCATCGAGTTTGCCTGAGGTTGAGATTAGGCTGAGTGAAGATGTACTTGAGACTCTTGTGGTCAGTGAAGATGTCCACTTTTCTTCCCAATAAGAGATGTCTCCAAGTCAAAAGAGCATGCACAACTGCCGCCAACTCGAGGTCATGAGTGGGGTAGTTCTTCTCGCTGGGCTTCAATTGGCGAGAGGTATAAGCCACAACTTTCTTCTCTTGCATCAACACTGCACCGAGACCTTGGAGAGAGGCATCGCAAAAGACCTCATACGGTTTGGATTCATCAGGAGGAGTCAGAACTGGAGCAGTGACCAATTTCTCTTTCAAAGTGTTGAAAGCAATGTCACATTCCGGAGACCAAACGTACTTGACGTGCTTCTCGAGAAGATTTGAGAGAGGCTTCGCGATCTTAGAAAAGTTCTCAACGAACCTTTGACAGTAACTTGCGAGACCGAGGAAGCTACGGAGTTGCTTCGTGTTCTGAGGTGGTTCCCAATTCACAATTACAGACACCTTCTCAGGATTCACCGCAATGCCCTTGGCAGAGATGATATGCCCAAGATAAAGAACCTCATCGAGCCAAAATTCGCACTTTGAGAACTTGGCGTAGAACTGATGTTCCCTGAGCTTATCGAGCACCAAACGCAAGTGCTTGGCATGATCTTCCTTGTTCTTAGAAAAGACCAGAATGTCGTTGAGATAGACCAAAACGAAGTCATTGGTGTAGGCGTTGAAGATGAAGTTCATCATGCAAGAGAACGTCGGCGGCGCGTTGACGAGGCCAAAAGACATGACAGTGTATTCATATGAACCATAGCTTGTCCTGAAAGCCGTCTTGGGAATATCTTGCTCACGGATTCGAATCTGATGATAACCCATACGGAGATCAAGCTTGGAGAATACTTGGGCACCTTTGAGTTGTTCGAACAGCTCGTTGATGTTGGGAAGTGGGTATTTGTTCTTGATAGTCTTCTTGTTCAATGGACGGTAGTCAACACAAAGTCGGTCCGTTCCATCCTTATTCTTCACAAAAAGAACTCCACAACCCCACGGAGAGGAACTAGGTCAGATGAGACCCATTCGCTCTTGAATATCGAGTTGCTTCTTCAGCTCCTTCAACCCTTCAGGTCCGAGCTTGTAAGGACGCTTGCAAACAGGTACCGTGCCAGGCTCAAGATCGATGACGAATTCCACTGGCCGGTGCGGAGCCATTCCTGGAAGCTCTTCTGGAAAGACGTCTTGCTATTCGCAAACGACTGGAATTTGCGAGATGGCATCCAGTTCACCCTTCTCATTGAGGGAGAACAGACGGATGGTGTCGTCATTCGCGGCAAAGACAATTACATCCTCAGACGAATGAGTCAATTGAATCTGCCTGGCTGCACAATCAAGCTAAGCCTTGTGCTTAGAAAGCCAATCCATTCCAAGAATAAGATCAATATCCGAGTTACCAAGGACCATTGGAGAAGCCAGAAACTTGAAATCACCCATCATGATAGAAACATCCGGGACTATTGAAGTAGCCCTCATAGACTTAGCCGGAGAAACCACTCCCATAGGTTTACCCAACATTTGCGAAACGAAGTCATGCTTGGAAACAAATGATCTTGACATGAAACAATGCGATGCACCAGTTTCAAAAAGAACTTTTGCAGGAAAAGAGTTAACTGGAAAGTTATCCATGATGACATCTGATGAGTCCTCTGCCTGAGCTGCATTCACCATGTTAACCTTGGTGTGCTTGGGGTTATGCTTGACCACAGCTATACTTGCCGATCTCACAGGAGGAGGAGGAGGGAGATGCCTCTGATTGAAGCACTTGTTGGCATAGTGACCCTTCTGTTGGCACTTGTTGCATGTGACCTCTGAAAGCGGAACGTGATACGGAGCACTCGATCTTGGAGCTTGAGACGAAGTCTTGTTCTGAAATCCAGGGTTGGGTGGTGGGAAGATCCACTGCCACCTTTGCTCTTCTGATACGGCTGCCGGAACGGAGGAGGAGGAAGCCAATACTTATGCTACTTGGCCACTTGAGTAGAGGAAGAAGGAGTAGCAAAGTGATTCTGATTGTTGCCTTGGTTGCCTTGGTTCGCTTGGTTGCGCTCTTGAAGAATTTGCATGATCAACTGCGTGTTTGCATTGGTAGCGGCCATCACAGCTTGCCATGCCTTCGGAGGAGGGGGAGGTGGTGGCGGATCCTGATTCTGACTCTGATTGCTGCTCTTAGCGGGAGCCATCCTGAAGAGGGTGACATCCGTTAGCACATTGATAGATAAAATTGAAGCTGAATCAAGCGGGTTGAAATTGCAACATATAGTCTTCACATCCGAACATAAGAACGAATGCATTCCACTTGAAATGGTCACATATCCATAAATTGAGAAGCCACTTAGAATTTAGGTAGAGGAATAAATCAACAAGGTACGGATCAAGAACGAACACTCGGTAAGAAATCCCAATCTCAAACCAAATATCCGTGGAAGAAGAGCTAGAGCTACAAGAATTCCCACCTGTGAAACTCCCGAACCTTTCCGGTTATGCAATCAGGTGTTGGGGATACAGGGGAAGCATAATATCTCACCCAAATCTAGCAAATCCTACATCCAGCTGTATCCATCCTTCAACACATAACCGAGAAAAAACTTCGAAAACCATCTACCTCAACCTTCGAAAAGCATCCGTTATACAAGTTATGGCAATACTCCCGAACTCCCGCCCCAGTACTGGGTGGCGTCGAGGTTATCTCACCAACAACTGCATAAAAGAGATTTTCAATGTTGGCGTACTAAACTCAGGTATTCCAGAACTGCAACGATAAAATTGTGACGACAACACCTCGGAGCTCAACTCCCCGGGACACTGCCACAACCCCTAAATGACAGGAGGCACCAAGAACAATGTTCTCGTCACAAAACCATCGGAACGATTCCAAAATACCCGCGTGATCCTTAAAAAAATTTAGTGAAATTTGAGAAGAGAAGAGTCAAAACTCTACGTCAGGAAGCCTTACCAGAGCGATGAGGAGACTGGGGAGTAAAAAGAATTCCTAAACTCTCCGATATATAATTCCTAAATGACTCAAAACATTTTTCTAGACTCAACAACGGCTGCTAAAAACGATCAAGCAGTGGGGGCTCCTAAGGTCGGGGAAGGCTCTGATACCAACTTGTAACGCCCTTGATGCGGCTGTATCTCCTACGTGTCCAAGCACGACTTAGAGGCATAACCGCATTGAAAGAATGTCGCAAGTAAGGCAATCTTCACAACATCCCATGTAATATATATAATAAAAGGGGAAGGTACATAGTTGGCTTACACTCGCCACGTCAAACAAAGTACATAAATAGCATTACATCATCCAATCACTCATGGCCCGACTACAGTGCCAAAATAAAAGATCAACCCAACATGCGACATGGTCCCGATCGCCCCAACTGGGCACCACTACTGATCATCAGGGAAAGACACGTAGTAGCGGCGTGAGTCCTCGTCGAACTCCCACTTGAGCTCAAGTGCGTCATCTAGAACGGAGTCATCAGGCCCTGCATCTGGTTTGGAAGTAACCTGTGAGCCACAGGGACTCAGCAATCTCGCACCCTCGCGATCAAGACTATTTAAGCTTATAGGTAAGGCAAGGTAATATGTGGAGCTGCAGCAAGCGACTAGCATATATGGTGGCTAACCTGTTCGCAAAAGAGAGCGAGAAGAGAAAGCAAAGCGCGAACGAATAACTAGAGAACAACCTGCGGCAAGCATTACTCCAACACCGTGTTCACTTCCCGGACTCCGCCGAGAAGAGACCATCACGGTAACTCACACAGTTGATTCATTTTAATTAAGTTTAGGTTCAAGTTATCTACAACCGGACATTAACAAATTCCCATCTGCCCATAACCGCGGGCACGGCTTTTGAAAGTTCAAATCCCTGCAGGGGAGTCCCAACTTAGCCCATGACAAGCTCTCACGGTCAACGAAGGAATATACCTTCTCACGAGACATTCCGATCAGACTCGGCATCCCGGTTCTACAAGACAACTCCGACAATGGTAAAACCAGTCCAGCAACACCACCCGCTGTGCCGACAAATCCCGATAGGAGCTGCACATATCTCGTTCTCAGGGCACACTGGATAAGCTAAGCGTACGGGAGCCAACGTAACCCAAGTTGCCAAGGGACGGCCCCGCACGGTGCTCTAGGTTGGACCAACGCTTAGAGAAGCACTGGCCTGGGGGTTTAAAATAAAGATGACCCTTGAGTCCATGAAACCCAAGGGAAAAGGCTAGGTGGCAAATGGTAAAACCAAGGTTGGGCATTGCTGGAGGAGTTTTATTCAAGGTGGACTGTCAAGGGGTTCCCATTATCACCCAACCGCGTAAGGAACGCAAAATCCGGGAACATAACACCGATATGACAGAAACTAGGGCGACAAGAGTGGAACAAAACACTAGGCGAGAGGCCGAGCCTTCCACCCTTTACCAAGTATATAGATGCATTAAGATAACAAGATAAATATAATGATATCCCAACAAGTAAACAATGTTCCAACAAGGAACGATCTCCAATCTTCACCTGCAACTAGCAACGCTATAAGAGGGGCTGAGCAAAGCGGTAACATAGCCAATCAACGGTTTGCGAGGACATGGTGGGTTAGAGGTTTGACACGGCAATTTGGGAGACATGATAAGCAAGTGGTAGGCATCGTAGCATAGGCATAGCAAAAGAGCGAGCATCTAGCAAAGCAAAGATAGAAGTGATTTCGAGGGTATGATCAACTTGCCTGCAAAGTTGTCAGAGTTGACTGGATCCTCGAAAGCAAACTCAATGGGCCCCCGTTAGCGAACTCGTCTCCCGGGTCTACCCAAACAAGACAAACAAGCAAACAGAACACAATGAACCACGTGCAAACTCAAACAACATGATGCAAACATGGTATGCTATGCGGGATGCGATATGTGATGCATATGCAAGATTTGACAAGGAATGGATGAACCTGGCCTCAACTTGGAAAACCAAGTGTGCCACTGGAAAGGTGAGATGATTTCGCTTGAAAACGATATAAAGATCACCGGAATCGGAGACATGGTTTGGAAATGGCAAGCAATTCAAATATGGCACCGGTCTGCGATAAACAGCAAGTAGCCATCTAAATGCAACAAGACAAACATGCTACAGCACCCAAACATGGCAACAAAATACATGGCAGGGATCCATTCCTAATTCTTAACAAAATATGAACACTGAGCTACGGCCAATTCATCCATTAACAGGTTCAAACAAGCATGGCAAAAGTGCAATTGGTAAACAGATTTCAGACTTAGTGAAATTAACACTTGTCTGGAATTTCAGATCAGGTAGCACACTTTGGAGCATGAAAACTATATGCTACAGGAACTTAACATGGCAAAGTAAAGCATGGCATGGAGCTACTCAAAGAGCTTAACAAAAATCCCTTAGTGACCTTGAGCCAAAAGGGAACAGAAAATACAATTGCAAGCATGTGAACATGGCAAAAACATAATCAGATCATAGACTTAGTGAAAAACTGGAACATGCAAATCAGATATCAAGTAGGCATGTTTACGAGCTTGATGCACTCACTACAAAGCATGACATGACAATCTAAGCATACACCCATCAAGAATACACATTATACAAGCTCGACATGGCAAGAACAATAACATAGCGTGCACGGATCAACTACAACATACTCGGCAAAATCGCTAACAAGTAGACAATCTGCCCAGATTCACGAAATAGCAAAAGTAGAGCTCAATTTACTCAAGCTAGGGTGCTCCATAATTGCCAACAAAGACATGGATGGATAGAGCACTACAAGATCAACAAAACGTCCTTACTGATCATCCTCAAAAGAGGCACGGATCACTAGGAAACAACATGAACATATGGTATATTGATATTAACAAACCAAGGACTTAGTGGAATTGCTAAGTCCCTGAAATCAGCATTAACGAATGCTCCACTTTGCAAGTTTGTGCTAGTCACCACACACATCACAAAAATACATGGGTTGCACCTCTGGAAAGATGGCAACGCATATAACAAAACTCATGAAGAGCTCAGGGGCATATCATGCACACATTAATCATGGCAAAAATGACAAATGGCTATTTGGAGCAGCAGATCTGACAATTATCTCAAATAGGACTCTTCCAACAGCATTTCGGGCATCAAGATGAACCCAAATGAAAATCATGCAATGAGATGAAATGATGTACTCTCTGAGACGAACATTTTGATACGTTATATGCCCAAAACGGAGCTAGGGATGCAAAGTTATGGCACGATGAACAATTTAGTTAGGGTTTCGGGAGAAAGTCAACCGAGGCAAAATTCTCAGATCCAGATCCAGCCCGAAGACACTGTAGCAGCGGCGCGGTTCCCGAGGTTCGACGGGGAGGTCGGCGCCGGAGTGGAAGAAGCTTGCTGGCGCGAGGGGGAGGAGGAGGCCGGAGTGGGCGAGGCGACCCGGGCGGTCCGGCGCGGCCTCCGGCGACGTGGGGCGGCGGCGCGGCGAGGAGATCCGGCGCGGGGGCTTGGTGCGGCGCCGGCCGGAGGGAGAGCCGGAGCTCACCGGCGATGGCGTCTGCGGCGGCCGGACGCGAGGGAGGGCCGGGCGGCTCACCGCGCGGGAGGAAGAAGGGAGGCGGCGGGCGGCGCGCCTCTTCGGGCCGGGAGGGCCGGACGCAGGTCTCGCGGGCCCTGGCAGTGGCGGCGAAGTGGGCACCCGGGCGGGCGAATCAGGCGGCGACAAGTGGCGGCGGCGGGGTGGAAATGGACATGTCCGTCGGTGGAATTTTTGTCCGGTCGCGAGGAGAGGGAGAGGGTTAGGGTTTCACCCGTGAATTTCGGAGGGGGTTCTATATATAGGCATAGAGGGAGCTAGGAGTGTCCAAATGAGGTGCGGTTTTCGGCCACGCGATCGTGATCGAACGCTCTAGATGGTGGAGAGGGTTTAGGTGGGTTTTGGGCCAAATTGGAGGGGTTTTGGGCTGCAACACACACGAGGCCTTTTCGGTCCCTCGGTTAACCGTTGGAGCATCAAACGAAGTCCAAATGGTACGAAACTTGATAGGCGGTGTACCGGTAGTAAACCAAGGCCGCTTGGCAAGTCTTGGTCCAATCCAGAAATGTTTAACCCCCACACACGAAAGAAAGGTGGAAATGATCACCGGAGGAGAACGGAATGCCGGAATGCAAAACGGACAACGGGGAAAATGCTCGGATGCATGAGACGAACACGTATGCAAATGCAATGCACATGATGACATGATATGATATGCATGGCAACGACAACAACACACGGAGACAAAAACCCAAACCCGAGAAAATAAAATAACTTAATGCCGTAAACGGCAAGAGTTGGATTACATATTAGGTAAATCATATCCGGGGTGTTACACTAGCAATGATGGAAGGGTGAGAGTGCGTATAATTCATGGACTCAACATTAGTCATAAAGAACTCGCATACTTATTGCAAAAATCTATTAGTTATCGAAACAAAGTACTACGTGCATGCTCCTAGGGGGATAGCTTGGTAGGAAAATACCATCGCTCGTCCCTGACCGCCACTCATAAGGAAGACAATCAATAAATAAATAATGCTTCGACTTCATCACATAACGGTTCACCATACGTGCATGCTACGGGAATCACAAACTTTAACACAAGTATTTCTCAACTTCACAACTACTCACTAGCATGACTCTAATATTACCATCCTCATATCTCAAAACAATCATCAAGTATCAAACTTCTCATAGTATTCAATGCAGTTTATATGAAAGTTTTTATTATATCCCTCTTGGATGCCCATCATATTAGGACTAAATTCATAACCAAAGAAAACTACCATGCTGTTTAGAGAATCTTTAAATAATATTAGTGAAGCATGAGAGTTCATATATTTCTTCAAAATAAAACCACCGCCATGCTCTAAAAGGATATAAGTGAAGTACTAGAGCAAATGACAAACTACTCCAAAAGATATAAGTGAAGATCGATGAGTAGTCGAATAATTATGCAACTATGTGAAGACTCTCTAACATTTAATAATTTCAGATCTTGGTATTTTATTCAAACAGCAAGCAAAACAAAAGAAAATAAAATGACGTTCCAAGTAAAACACATATCATGTCGTGAATAAAAATATAGCTCCAAGTAAAGTTACCGATGAACGAAGACGAAAGAGGGGATGCCTTCCGGGGCATCCCCAAGCTTAGGCTCTTGGTTGTCCTTGAATATTACCTTGGGGTGCCTTGGTCATCCCCAAGCTTAGGCTCTTGCCGTTCCTTATTCCATAGTCCATCGAATCTTTACCCAAAACTTGAAAACTTCACAACACAAAACTTAACAGAAAACTCGTAAGCTCCGTCAGTATTAGAAAGTAAATCATCACTTAGGTACTATTGTGAACTCATTCTTTATTTATATTGGTGTAATATATACTGTATTCCAACTTCTCTATGGTTCATACCCTCCGATACTACTCATAGATTCATCAAAATAAGCAAAGAACACATAGAAAACATAATCTGTCAAAAACAGAACAGTTTGTAGTAATCTGTATCAAACGTATACTTCTGGAACTCATAAAATTCTCAAATAAATTGGTGGACCTGAGGAATTTGTCTATTAACCATTTGCAAAAATAATTAACTAAATATCACTCTCCATAAAAAAAATGGCAGCAAATCTCGTGAGCGCTAAGGTTTCTGTTTTTTACAGCAAGATCGCAAAGACTTTCCCCAAGTCTTCCTAAAGGTTATACTTGGCACAAACACTAATTAAAAGCATAAAAACACATCTAAACAGAGGCTACATGAATTATTTATTACTAAACAGGAGCAAAAAGAAAGGAACAAAAATAAAATTGGGTTGCCTCCCAACAAGCGCTATCGTTTAATGCCCCTAGCTTGGCATGATGATTTCAATGATGCTCACATAAAAGATAAGAATTGAAACGTAGAGAGAGCATCATGAAGAATATGAATAGAACATTTAAGTCTAACCCACTTCCTATGCATAGGGATTTTGTGAACAAACAACTTATGGGAGCAATAATCAACTAGCATAGGAAGGCAAAACAAGCATAACTTCAAAACTTTAAGCACATAGAGAGGAAACTTGATATTATTGCAATTCCTACAAGCATATATTCCTCCCTCATGATAATTTTCAGTAGCTTCATGAATTAATTCAACAATATAACTATCACATAAATCATTATTTTCATGATCTACAAACATAGAAAATTGACTACTCTCTACATAAGCAAAATTCTTCTCAATCGGAATAGTGGAAGTATCATAAGAGACTCGAATACTATAAATTGTCTCCACATTAAAAGAGTAATGTTCAGAAAAAGGGTAATCATAATCATGACAAGTTTTATAAACATAATCATCACTACTTTTTATAGCATATATATCATCACAATAATTATCATTAGTAGCAACTTTGTTCTCATCATAATCGATTGAAACCTCTTCCAAGATAGTGGAATCATTACTAAATAAAGTCATGACCTCTCCAAATCCACTTTCATAATTATCACAATAAGATTCAACATCCTCCAAAATAGTGGGATTACTACTTCCTAAAGTTGACACTCTTCCAAACCCACTTTCATCAATATAATCATCATAAGTAGCAGGCATGCTATCATCATAACAAATTTGCATATCAAAACTTGGGAGGCTAGAAATATCATCTTCATCAAACGTAGAATCCCCAAGCTTGGGACAGACATTAATTGCAGCAAATATATTCTCAAACATGTCATTCTCATCAAACATAGCATCCCCAAGCTTGGGCCTTTTCATATTATAAGCATAATCACTCTCATCATTAATAGTATGGATAGCACCAATAGTATAGCAATTATCATCATCACAATGAGTAATAGGAGCAACATCATTTGGGAGGGATACCGTTCTACCTTTACTTATTCTCTTTTCTTTTTCTTCTTCACATCATGTGTGGGTTTAACCCTCTCTTTTGAGCTCCTTATTAATGAGATTGGTTGAATAGAAAGCTCCTCCTCGTTCCCTGATTCACCATAAGAAATAATAGGAGAATATTGGGAAGTCTCTTCCCTTTCATTAGTATTCTATTCATCTTCTATTTGTTTTCTTTTCTTTATGTAATTGGCAATATAAGGATTTTCAATGCAATTCACTTCACAATACATAATTTTTTTCTAGATCAATATCGAGGAATTTCTCAAGGTTATATTCTGGAATATGCTTAGTTATACGTTTCATTTCTTCATAACCCAAAAGCAAACTAAGTTCATTATGATGTGCAAGGGAAATCAAATCATCACAATTTTTGGACACGATACGATCATGAAACAATTTGCATTTGAGATTTAAATGACCATGTTCATTGCAGAGTTCACAAGTATGGTGAAGAAATTTTAAATTTTCAGCACAAACATCTAGCCTTTTTTGCAATCATTTAGTTTCCAAATACTTATGCCTCTTGCAGAATCTATCTTCCCTATTTGGTGTGTACTTGCAAACTCTATGCACTCCACAAAAATTGACATGCTTATAAGAGACATTTTCATTATGACTAGTGCAATCATCATTAGTACTATGGATATTCAAGGAGTTCATACTAACAACATTGCAATCATGCTCATCATTCAGAGATTTAGGGCCAAACATTTTATAGACTTCTTCTTCTAGCATTTGAGCACAATTTTCCTTTCCATCATTCTCACGAAAGATATTAGGGTTTTTATCAGTTTTGCCATCGATTGTATAACACTACTCGGTTTTGCCACTAAAAATTTTCACTACTAAAAAACGCCACTGTATCGTTAGACATGTGCTAAAAAAGACCATTTGTGACCATTACCGTCAGGTCAATGCACATTGACTGAAGGTAGATGACAAAAATACCCCTAACCCATTTGTCAACTCCCCTCTCTTTTTGTTGACTTGTGGGCTCATCTGCAACGGGCGCATGAATAGATAAAAGGAAAATTGGCTATGCAGGGTTTCGAACCCAACACTACCACCTGCACGTTGCGTGGGCTAACCAACTGAACTACGGAAGTCTTTTGTTCTGCAAGCAGATATACTCCTTATATTGTTTAGAGGGAATAATATGCCAACACAGCAGCGTGTCATGGCTGACTGGAAGAATCTCTCTGGTAACACCGCCACATTCAATCGATTGATGCATCACACACTAATTGGCAGCAACACCACATATGACAGCAGGATCACATGGTTTTATATTTTTCTCTGGAATTTTTAGCATGATGGCTCCCTATTCCTGAAAATGGCACAAACACAAAGAGGTTCACAACCCTCAGCGTGTGGTGGCACTCGGCTGCAGCATGGCGGCACTCGGCAGGAGGCACCGTAGCAACGGCAAGTGGGGGCACGCTGGAGCTGGGTGGCCAGCCCGGCGATCGACGATGCCAGGTGAGGACTGAGGAGTTAGGCAGGCGACGGCGGCTAGGGATTTGTGGTTCCCACAGGGGAAACTAGCTAAGCTGGCACGAGCAGGTCGGCCAAAGGATTAGGTTCAATAAGTCAGTTATGTTTAGTTAGGTGCAGATAGATTATAGTATAAGAATACTTCTAATTTCAAATGAATGCTTGTGTTAGTCGGTCTGGTTGTCATGCTTCTCCATCCACAGTGAGGTTTTTGGTTCGAACCCCAACAACGCTCTTTTTTCTCCGAAATTATTTATCCTTACACCCTGACTAGTGGGCCCACACTATGGAGAGAGAGTGTGCAAAATGAGATCAGGGGTATTTTCATCATCTGCCTTTAGTCAACTTGCATTGACCTGACGGTAACGGTGAAAATGGTATTTTTGAGTATGTGTCCAACGGAACAGTGGCATTTTTGAGTAGTGAAAAGTTTTAGTAGCAGAACTGAGTAGTGTTATATAACCGATGGCAATATTGATAAAAACCCAAGATATTAAAAAGATGAAGCGTATGAAGCAAACTCAATTCCATTTTTTGTCGTTTTCTTTTATAAACTAAACTAGTGCTAAAACAAGAAACAAAAAGATTCGATTGCAAGATCTAAAGATATACCTTCAAGCACTCACCTCCTAGGCAACGGCGCCAGAAAAGAGCTTGATGTCTACTACGCAACCTTCTTCTTGTAGACGTTGTTGGGTGTAACATCCCAAATTCTCAATTTGGAATGTTATACATAGATCATTCCTGCATATCATATTTTGCTGCATTTTGTTTCGCGATCCTCAAAATTCTAAGCAACTCAAGGACCCTCGGAGAGAGTTGGGGATTTCACTGTTTTCATATTTGAATTCTAACAAATATTGAAACGAGGATTTTTGGTTTTAATTATTTTTCTCTCCAAAAATATTTCATATTAAAATATATGAGAGGAGATAATATGACTTCTCCAAAATAAATGAAATATTGGAGGAAAATATTAAAATCAAATATTGGATTTTATTCGGAGTTTATTGGTATTTTATTTAAATTAGAAAAATTGCATGTTTTTCAAAATTGCATTTTAGGGCCAAGAAAATGTTCATCTTGTTCTAAATATTTTATTTAGACGGTGAAATTTTGTTTTGGCATTTTTAGATTTTTATTTATTTTTCTAAGATTTATTTAAGTTTCGGCGAAATTATTAAAAAAAATCTCTTCATCGACTAGGCCGAAGCCCAGCCAGCTGGCCCAGCCCACCGCCCGAGCCGTCCGCCTCGTCCCCGACGCGGAGACCGCCGCCGCCGCAAGCCGAGTCCGGCCGGGACTCCTCCCCGCACCGCCTTGCCCCCTCTCCAAGCTAGCCCCCCTCCTTATATACGCCGCCCCCGCACCCCACACCACCACCCGAACCACCCCGCGCCGCCGCTGCCATCGCCGCCCCGCCGCCTAGCACCGCGCTGCCGCCCGCCGTCGCCGCCCCGCGCCACCCGCGCTACCCGCCGCCGCAGCCGGACGTCGCCGAAGCCACCCGCCGCCGCAGCCGGACCACACCGAAGCCGCCCCGCCTCGCCGGAGGTATAAGTCATCGTTGCCGCCGTTTGGTTTTATTTTTAAAACCGGTTCGTTTTTTTAGAAAACCATAGGTTCGTTTTTTAGATCGGTTCGCCGGTTTTCTCGGTTTAGTTTATTTAGCAGACGTTCAACCGTACGTTCGTTTTAACAAACGGTGTTCACTCGTTAGCCGAAGACAGCGAACGTTCGTTCGTTAGCCTGTTTGTCAGTTTTCTTTTTCTCGGATTTTTCCGCGATTATTTCCGATCGCGATTTCTCATCCGATTTTCGTTTTAGTTTATCTTTTCGCTCATTTATCGGAATTAGGCGATTCAAGCGCCTAGATCTTCGTCTCGAAACCCTCTTTCTGTTTAACCAACTTGAACAAAATTTTGATACAGTAAAATTTGACCTTAGTCCAGATTAGTAATCGGATCTTGTTTCTTTCACAGTTTGAGTTTCGTTGCAACGTTCGATTTGATTCTTTTTGCAAACCGGAGTTATTAAGTTGAACTTTCTGGTTAGGTATTCTTATTTGAGATTTACCCATGCTTCTTTGCTTGATTTCTTATGTATGCTATTGTTTGTTTGCGATAGAACACCTGGAGTGTGAAGCGTGCTACTACGAGTCTCTAGGTTTTGCGGATCATCAGCAAGGCAAGTAACACATTGATCATACTCTTTTCATACCCGGTTTTTATGCATGAGCTCCAATCCTCAAACATTGCATGATTAGGATGTGAATTAACATGTGGGTTGGGAAGTAGTTGGTGAGGTAGAACCTATTGCCCTGTTATTATCAAACCCTTGGGAGTTACTTCTACGCATTGCTTATATTGCTATGCTCATAGATGTGGTTTGGGCGAGTGAATCCATGACAGATGTGAGGTTATTAATTAATGGTTCAACTTAAGGTGTCAACTCGAATACACATCTAGGTGGATTGTTTGTCGGGCACCTGGAGAATCTAGTGTTGTCCTAGGATATCCCGGAGTACCCGTGTGATCATCCTAAGGTCCGCCACCCAGGCTCAAAGGGAACTGAGATGTTTCATGCTAGAAACATCTGTGTGCAGCCACATGCTATTATGGGCTCTAGCATAGTTGAGCAAGATGCATGAGCTCTTGAAGAGGTGGATCAGCAGGTAGAGGGATGTAGGTTGGTATGGTCTACCCAGAGTAAAGAGTTAATGTTTCTGAAAGACCGTGTCTCGGTCATCCATTTCTCAAACACCCGGTAGTGCGAGAAAATCCAACGGAGGAGATCGGGTCTTGTGCGGAAAAGTGCGCAAACCTCTGCAGAGTGTACAATCTAATCATGGTTAGCCCTATCCCCGGTTATGGACAATCTTGAGTATCTAGTACTTGGATTATCATATGTATCTCATCACTCTAAATTAATATTGTTGGGTTAATAATTAATTTTAATTGGGATTGAGTTGGAGGAACCTTCTCAATAATGTTTCAACTTCCATGATAGTTAAATAAAATATATTCCTTTGTTGTAGGGGAAAATTGGCTTTTCGCAAAACTATAACCATAGAGCTTTCCACCAGCCAAATATGCATGTAGTGATAGCATTATTCTGTTCTTGCTCTACTGTGTTATATTGCCAGCATATTCCATGCGCTGACCCGTTTTTGGGCTGCAACGTATTATGTTGCATACTTTTCAGACGAGGAGTAAGGTTCGTTAGGTCGTTGCCATGCAGCTCAGCTATGCCATTGGAGTTGATGGACTCACTTTATCTTTCAAGCCTTCCGTTGTTACCGTATTAGATGGCCTTAAGCCATATTTATTGTAATAAGTTCTCTTTTGAGACATTCGATGTAATAAGTGTGTGATTGCTACTCTGTTATAAATCCTTCGAGTGCTGTGTGTGTCGGCATTACCGATCCAGGGAAGACACTGAAGCATAGAGACTTGACCGTTTGAGGTCGGGTCGCTACATTGGGCCTGCAAGTGCAGAGGTTTGTAGGACAGTAGCAAATTTCCCTTGAGTGGATGACCTAAGGTTTATCAATCCATGGGAGGCGTAGGTTGAAGATGGTCTCTCTCAAACAACCCTGCAACAAAATAACAAAGAGTCTCTTTTTTCCCCAACACACCCAATACAATGGTAAATTGGTATAGGTGCACTAGTTCGGGGAAGAGATGGTGATACAAGTGCAATATGGATGGTAGATATAGGTTTTTGTAATCTGAAAATATAAAAACAGCAAGGTAACTAATGATAAAAGTGAGCGTAAACGGTATTGCAATGTGTTGAAACAAGGCCTAGGGTTCATACTTTCACTAGTGCAAGTTCTCTCAACAATAATAACATAATTGGATCATATAACTATCCCTCAAGATGCAACAAAGAGTCACTCCAAAGTCACTAATAGCGGAGAACAAACGAAGAGATTATGGTAGGGTACAAAACCACCTCAAAGTTATCCTTTCTAATCGATCTATTCAAGAGTCCGTAGTAAAATAACACGAAGCTATTCTTTTCCTTCGATCTATCATAGAGTTCGTACTAGAATAACACCTTAAGACACAAATCAACCAAAGCCCTAATGTCACTTAGATACTCCAATGTCACCTCAAGTATTCGTGGCTATGATTATACGATATGCATCACACAATCTCAGATTCATCTATTCAACCAACACAAAGAACTTCAAAGAGTGCCCCAAAGTTTCTACCGGAGAGTCAAGACGAAAACATGTGCCAACCCCTATGCATAAGTTCACGAGGTCACGGAACTCGCAAGTTGATCACCAAAACATACATCAAGTGGATCACATGATATCCCATTGTCACCACAGATAAGCACGTGCAAGACATACATCAAGTGTTCTCAAATCCTTAAAGACTCAATCTGTCATGGAATTGTCACGACAGATGTCCTAGTGAAAGGACTTAGTCGTGGATCCATCGCAACTAGGAAGCTTAAAGGGGTTAATCGGGATAAAGGACACGAGAGGTTTATACTGGTTCAGCCCCTTGCGGTGAAGGCAAAGCCTAGCCCAGTTGATGTGGTATTGCTAGGTTTCGATGACCAAGGGGCGAAATACGCTAGCCTGGCTCTCAATTGGTTGTTCCCTCCCCTAAGCCGCCGCCGGGTCGTCCCCTTATATACACGGGTTGATGCCCTGCGGCCTACAGAGTCCCGGCCAGCTCATACAACGTGTCTTGCTCGGTGACATCTTTTTCATGCCTTACTTTACAAGTCTTAGTCATACATGGCGGTTTACACTTACGGGCCTTAAGCCGCCTCTAGGCTTGGGCCTACTACAAGCCTTATCATAAATCGTCATCTTGTATACTCTTCGGGCTTCTTTTAAGTAATCCGCCATTATGATTGACCCGGCCCCTCCTGGGCGGGTCATACCTAGTAGTCATATCCCCAACATTAGGCCCCATGTTGATTTGAACTTTGTTCTTGTCAATCTCCAACACTTAGAAAAAAATCCATCTATTACTGCTGCGAAAGCCTTGTAAACCGCCATGACGCCATCTCCGGATTTTTCGGCAACCCGCCACCACGTCATCTTTTAACGGATCTTTATCTTCAATGCCTTTCCAAAAATCGAGGCACCTGGGTAGCTGGATAACCATGTTTCGGTCTCCTTGCTT
Source organism: Triticum urartu (assembly GCF_056163025.1). NCBI lineage: Eukaryota > Viridiplantae > Streptophyta > Magnoliopsida > Poales > Poaceae > Triticum > Triticum urartu. Next base: position 534,925,601 of record NC_141875.1, read on the forward strand.
TTCGCACTCACTTATCAGTCCTTCCTTATAAATAGCCGCGACTGGTCTTCTTCTCATTCTCCCCCTTTTCCATCGTCTTCTTCCTCTCGCAACTTCCAATGCTCGAACCCCGCCGCCGCCGCAGCGCGCACCGCCATCGTCAACTTTGGCTGCTGCATCAACCTGAGTCTGTCCAGAGAACGGTGGTGATCCTCCGCAGTAGATCCGCGTCCGTAAGTTCTTGCTTGCCCACACCTTAGATCTGCATTAGGGTTTGCGAGTTCTTTCTATGTTCTTCGCTATTCATTGCGGATTCCTTGTAGTTTCTCCACCGCATCCTCCTTTGATCTAAAAGAAGTATGGAACTCATGCGGTAGTTGTTTTGCATCCATTTCAGATGCTAGCAGATCCCTCTTTCTTGTACAAAGGCCTCCTTAGAACTAATGAACTCCTCAGTGCTGGTTTTTTAGGTCTAGATTTATTTTTCTTTGTCTTGATCCAAAATAATAGCAATGATACGTCCATTTTGCATCATGCTTTTATATCGATATTTATTGCATTATGGGCTATTGTTTCACATTATGTCACAATACTTATGGCTATTCTCTCTTGTTTTACAAGGTTTACATAAGGAGGGAGAATGCCGGCAGCTGGAATTCTGGGCTGGAAAAGGAGCAAATATTAGAGACCTGTTCTGCACAACCCCAAAAGTCCTGAAACTCCACAGAATACCTTATAATAAATAATGAAAAATCCTCGCCAAAGATGAAGACCAGGGGGCCCACACCCTTCCCACGAGGGTGGGGCGCCCCCCCTAGGGCGCGCTCCCTACCTCGTGGGCCCCCTGGTGGCTCTTCGATGACCATCTTCTCCTATATGAAGTCTTTCATCAAGAAAAAAATAAGAAGCAACCTTTCGGGACGAAACTCCGCCGCCACGAGGCGGAACCTTGGCGGATCCAATCTAGAGCTCCGACAGAGCTGTTCTGCCGGGGAAACTTCCCTCTCGGAGGGGGAAATCATCACCATCGTCATCACCAATGCTCCTCTCATCGGGAGAGGGCAATCTCCATCAACATCTTCATCAGCACCATCTCATCTCAAAACCCTAGTTCATCTCTTGTATCTGATTCTTGTCTCCAAGTCTGGGATTGGTGCTAGTAGGTTGCTAGTAGTGTTAATTACTCATTGTAGTTGATGCTAGTTGGTTTACTTGGTGGAAGATCATATGTTCAGATCCTTTATGCATATTATTACCCCTCTGATTATGAATATGAATATGGTTTGTGATTAGTTACGTTTGTTCCTGAGGACAAGGGAGAAGTCTTGCTATTAGTAGTCATGTGAATTTGGTATTCGTTTATTATTTTGATGAGATGTATGTTGTCTAGCCTCTAGTGGTGTAATGTGAACGTCGACTACATAACATTTCACCATTATTTGGGCCTAGAGGAAGGCATTGGGAAGTAATAAGTAGATGATGGGTTGCTAGAGTGACAGAAGCTTAAACCCTAGTTTATGTGTTGCTTCGTAAGAGGCTGATTTGGATCCATGAGTTTCATGCTATGGTTAGGTTTACCTTAATACTTTTGTTGTAGTTGCGGATGCTTGCAATAGAGGTTAATCATAAGTGGGATGCTTGTTCAAGTAAGAACAGCACCCAGGCACCGGTCCACCCACATGTCAAATTATCAAAGTACCAAACGTGAATCATATGAACGTGATGAAAACTAGCTTGACGATATTCCCATGTGTCCTCGGGAGCGCTTTTCCTTATATAAGAGTTTGTCCAGGCTTGTCCTTTGCTACAAAAAGGATTGGGCCACCTTTCTGCACTTTATTTACTTTTGTTACTTGTTGCTCGTTACAAATTATCTTATCACAAAACTATCTGTTACTACTTATTTCAGTACCTGCAGAGAATACCTTACTAAAAACCGCTTATCATTTCCTTCTGCTCCTCGTTGGGTTCGACACTCTTACTTATCGAAAGGACTACGATAGATCCCCTATACTTGTGGGTCATCAAGACTCTTTTCTGGCGCCGTTGTCGGGGAGTGAAGTGCCTTTGGTAGGTGGAATTTGGTAAGGAAAAATTTATATAGTGTGCTGAAATTTGCTGTCACTTGTTACTATGGAAAGTAATTCTCTGAGGGGCTTGTTCGAGGTACCTTCACCCCGACCAATAGAGCAAAGAGTTGCTCCTCAACCTACTGAACCTATTGAAGATGAAATTCCTTATGAGTATCCTTCGGGTATGATAGAAAAACTGCCAGCTAATCCTTTTGCAGGAGATGGAACAAAGCATCCTGATGAACACCTAATATATGTGGATGAAGTTTGTGTATTATTTAAGCTTGCAGGTATACCCGATGATGTTGCTAAGAAGAAGGTCTTCCCTTTATCTTTGAAGGGAGACGCATTGATATGGTATAGGCTATGTGATGATACGAGATCATGAAACTATAGAAGATTGAAATTGGAATTTCATCAAAAGTATTACCCTATGCATCTTGTTCATCGTGATCGCAATTATATATATAATTTTTGGCCCCGCGAAGGAGAAAGAATCGCTCAAGCTTGGGGAGGCTTAAATCAATGTTATATTCATGCCCCAATCATGAGCTCTCAAGAGGAATGATTATTCAAAAAATTTATGCTTGACTTTCTGAAAATAATCGCACCATGCTCGATACTTCTTGTGTTGGCTCTTTTATGATGAAGACTATTGGATTTAGATGGGATTTATTGGATAGAATTAAACGCAACTCTAAACATTGGGATCTCGACAAAGGTAAGGAGTCAGGTACGACACCTAAGTTTGATTGTGTTAAATCTTTTATGGATACCGATATTTTCCGTAAGTTTAGCACTAAATATGGACTTGATTCTGAGATAGTAGCTTCTTTCTGTGAATCTTTTGCTACTTATGTTGATCTCCCTAAGGAGAAGTGGTTTAAATATCATCCTCCCATAGAAGTAAAAGTAGCTGCACCTATTAAAGTTGAAGAAAAGACTATCACTTATAATGATCCTATTGTTCCTACTTCTTATGTTGAGAAACCACCTTTCCCTGTTAGGATAAAGGATCATGCTAAAGCTTCAACTATGGTTCGTAATAGCAATATTAAAACATATACACCTCCTGAGCAAGTTAAAGTTGAACCTAATATTGCTATTGTTAAAGATCTCTTGTCTGATAATATAGATGGGCATGTTATTTATTTTTGTGATGAAACTGCTAGAAGTGCTAAATCCCGTGATACAGATAAACCTAGACCTGTGATTGGCATGCCTGTTATTTATGTTAAAATAGGAGATTGTTGTTATCATGGCTTATGTGATATGGGTGATAGTGCTAGTGCAATACCTATTGACTTATACAACGAAATTATGCATGACATTGCACCTATTGAGTTAGAAGATATTGATGTCACTATTAAACTTGCTAATAGAGATACTATTTCACCAATGGGAATTGTTAGAGATGTTGAAGTCTTGTGTGGGAAAACTAAATATCCTGCTGATTTTCTTGTTCTTGGTTCCCCACAAGATAGCTTTTGTCCCATTATATTTGGTAGACCCTTCTTAAATACTGTTAATGCTACCATAGATTGCACAAGGGATGTTGTTACTGTCGGCTTGGATGATATGACTCATGAATTTAATTTCTCTAAATTTAGTAAACAACACTGTGAAGAAGAATTGCCTAGTAAGGATGAAATTATTGGTCTTGCTTCTATAGCCATACCTCCTAGTGATCCTTTAGAACAATATTTGCTAGACCATGAGAATGATATGTTTATGAATGAAAGAAGGGAAATAGATGAAGTATTCTTTAAATAGGAACCTATGCTGAAACACAATTTGCCAGTTGAAATCCTAGGGGATCCTCCTCCACCTAAGGGTGATCCCGTGTTTGAGCTTAAACTGCTGCCTGATAATCTTAAATATGCTTATCTTGATGAAAAGAAGATATATCCTGTTATTATTAGTGCTAACCTTTCAGAGCATGAAGAAGAAAGATTATTGAAAACTCTGAAGAATCACCGTGCTGCTATTGGATATACTCTTGATGATCTTAAGGGCATTAGTCCCACTCTATGTCAACATAAAATAAATTTGGAAGCAGATGCCAAACCAGTTCGTGATCCTCAACGACGTCTGAATCCTAAAATGAAAGAATTGGTAAGAAAAGAAATACTAAAGCTTCTGGAGGCAGGTATAATTTATCCGTTGCTGATAGTCAGTGGGTAAGTCCTGTTCATTATGTCCCTAAGAAGGGAGGTATTACTGTTGTTCCTAATGATAAAGATAAATTGATTCCACAAAGAATTATTATAGGTTATAGGATGGTAATTGATTTCCGCAAATTAAATAAGGCTACTAAGAAAGATCATTACCCCTTACCTTTTATCAATCAAATGCTAGAAAGATTATGCAAACATACACATTACTGCTTTCTAGATGGTTATTCTGGTTTTTCTCAAATACTTGTGTTGGCTAAAGATCAATCAAAGACTACTTTTACATGCCCTTTTGGTACTTTTGCTTATAGACGTATGCCTTTTGGTTTATGTAATGCACCTGCTACCTTTCAAAGATGCATGATGGCTATATTCTCTAACTTTGGTGAAAAGATTTGTGAGGTTTTCATGGACGACTTTTCCGTCTATGGATCTTCTTTTGATGATTGCTTGAGCAATCTTGATCGAGTTTTGCAGAGATGTGAAGAAACTAATCTTGTCTTGAATTGGGAAAAGTGCCACTTTATGGTTAATGAAGGTATTGTCTTGGGGCATAAAGTTTCTGAAAGAGGTATTGAAGTTGATAAAGCCAAGGTTGATGCTATTGAAAAGATGCCATGTCCCAAGGACATCAAAGGTATAAGAAGTTTCCTTGGTCACGCTGGATTTTATAGGAGGTTCATTAAGGACTTCTCAAAAATTTCTCGGCCTCTGACTAATTTATTCAAAAAGATATACCATTTGTCTTTGATGATGATTGTGTAGAAGCATTTGAAATTCTTAAGAAAGCATTAGTCTCTGCACCTATTGTTTAGCCACCTGATTGGAATTTACCCTTTGAAATTATGTGTGATGCTAGCGATTATGTTGTAGGTGCTATTCTAGGGCAAAGAGTTGATAAGAAATTAAATGTTATCCATTATGCTAGTAAGACTCTAGACAATGCTCAAAGAAATTATGCTACTACTGAAAAAGAACTTTTAGCAGTTGTATTTGCTTGTGATAAGTTCAGACCTTATATTGTTGATTCTAAAGTAACTATCCACACTGATCATGCTGCTATTAAATATCTTATGGAGAAGAAAGATGCTAAACCTAGACTTATTAGATGGGTTCTCTTGCTACAAGAATTTGATTTGCATATTGTTGATAGAAAAGGAGCTGAGAACCCCGTTGCAGACAACTTATGTAGATAAGAGAATGTTCTTGATGACCCACTACCTATTGATGATAGCTTTCCTGATGAACAATTAAATGTCATAAGTACTTCTCGTAGTACCCCTTTGGTATGCTGATTATGCTAATTGCATTGTTGCTAAATTCATACCACCTAGCTTCACATACCAACAAAAGAAAAAGTTCTTCTATGATTTGAGACATTACTTTTGGGATGACCCACACCTTTATAAAGAAGCAGTGGATGGTGTTATTAGACGTTGTGTACCTGAGCATGAACAGGAACAGATCCTACGCAAGTGCCACTCCGAAACTTATGGAGGACACCACGCGGGAGATAGAACTGCACATAAGGTATTGCAATCCAGTTTTTATTGGCCTACTCTCTTCAAGGATGCCCATAAGTTTGTCCTATCTTGTGATGAATGTCAAAGAATTGGTAATATTAATAGACGTCAAGAAATGCCTATGAACTATTCACTTGTTATTGAACCATTTGATGTTTAGGGCTTTGATTATATGGGATCTTTTCCTGCCTCTAATGGATATACACATATTTTAGTTGTTGTTGATTATGTTACTAAGTGGGTAGAAGCTATTTCAACTAGTAGTGCTGATCATAACACTTCTATTAAAATGCTTAAAGAAGTTATTTTTCCGAGGTTTGGAGTCCCTAGATATTTAATGACTGATGGTGGTTCACATTTTATTCATGGTGCTTTCCGTAAAATGCTTGCTAAATATGACATCAATCATAGAATTGCATCTCCGTATCACCCACAGTCTAGTGGTCAAGTAGAATTGAGTAATAGAGAACTCAAATTAATTTTGCAAAAGACTGTCAATAGGTCTAGAAAGAATTGGTCCAAGAAACTTGATGATGCATTATGGGCCTATAGAACTGCATATAACAATCCTATGGGTATGTCTCCATATAAAATGGTATATGGAAAAGCATGTCACTTACCTCTCGAACTAGAACATAAGGCATATTGGGCTATTAAAGAGCTCAATTATGATTTCAAACTTGCCGGTGAAAAGAGGTTATTTGATATTAGCTCACTTGACGAATGGAGAACCCAAGCTTATGAAAATGCCAAGTTGTTTAAAGAAAAGGTTAAAAGATGGCATGACAAAAGGATACAAAGCGTGAGTTTAATGTAGGTGATTATGTATTGCTATACAACTCTCGTTTAAGATTTTTTGCAGGAAAACTTCTCTCTAAATGGGAAGGCCCCTATGTTATCGAGGAGGTCTATCGTTCCGGTGCCATAAAAATCAACAACTTCGAAGGCACAAATCCGAAGGTGGTAAACGACCAGAGAATTAAACATTATATCTCAGGTAATCCCATAAATATTGAAACCAAGATTATTGAAACCGTAACCCCGGAGGAATACATAAGGGACACTTCCCAGAACGTTTCAGACTCCGAAAAGGAATAGGTATGTGGTACGGTAAGTAAACCGACTCAAAAACAATTTTTAAGGCAATATTTCTCCGTTTTGGAATATTTAGAAAAATAGAAAATTAAGTAGCAGTCCGGGAAGGACACGAGGGCCCCATGAGGGTGGAGGGCGGGCCCTACCCCCCTGGGCGCGCCCCCTACCTCGTGAGCACCTTGTGTGCCTTCCAGACTCTGATTTCTTGCACGATACGTATTTTGGTCGGTAAAAATTCACTATATATTCTCCTGAAGGTTTTGACTCCCATATCACGCAAAAATTCTCTGTTCTTGTTTTGAGCTGTTTTTCTGACAGATCTAGATTATCATGACGTCCCCAAGTGTTTCCAAGGACAAGTTCTTCGAGAAGTTCATCAACCCTTACCTCGCGGAGGTGCTGCGACACCCTCAAACCATTGAGATGCATGATGGGTTGCTGCACATCCGCGATGCTGAGGGACCAAAGGGAACCGGAAGCGTGGAGACGAGGCTCGAAGCAATGGAGCAACAAGTTTTCAAGTGCCAGGGGATGTTGGAGCGTGGAATCAATGCTAGCCACACGATGCTCGCAGAGTTCACTAACAACTACAAGCCGGATGCCAAGAACACCGAGGAGGCCATCTTCAAGCTACATGAGGAGATCGAGCACCTCCAAGCCCAAATCTATGACCTGCAAAACCAAAACTGTGAGTATGAATATAGATTCAAAAGAATGAGTTTGGCTGCAGATTCGAGGATTCCGGAGACTCGATCATCCTTCTATGATGGTGAACCTATGCCTTGGAAGATGGATGACAAGCCCGCATCATCAACAACACCTCCACCTTCTTCACCAACCAAGGAGATATAATCACATGGGTATGGGCACTCCCCTTGGCAACCGCCAAGCTTGGGGGAGGTGCCCCAGTATCGTATCACAATCACAACTCCTATCTTTACCGTTTTCCTTAGTTTGATCCTATTAGTAGTATTTTGATCTAGTAGAATAAAGTTTTTGGCATGATCTAGTTTTAAGTTTTGCTTTATTATCTCTCTATGTAATCGAGTCCGTGAGCTATATAATAAAGATTAGTGTTGAGTCAAGGGCTTGATTTTCTTGCTATGATCTTGGGTGAATAAAATAAAAGAGAAAAAGAATAAGAAGAAACAAAAGTTCATATTGATCTTATTGATAGTAATGACTTCACATAGAAAGAGTGTGATGATTAAAAGTTATTGGGAGTTGGCAGACATAGCTTTGGTCATCATTGCAATTAATAGGAATTAATAAGGAAAGAGAGGTTTCACATATAAATATATTATCATTGACACCTTTTATGATTGAGAGCACTCATCAAAATATGACATGCTAAAGAGTTGATGTTGGACAAGGAAGACAACGTAATGGGTTATGTTTTCTTATATCTGAGATAAAGTATGTTGTCATGGATCATCCAACATGTTGAGCTTGCCTTTCCCCCTCATGCTAGCCAAATTCTCAGCACCAAGTAGAGATACTACTTGTGCTTCCAAATACCCTTAAACCAGTTTTGCCATGAGAGTCCACCATATCTACCTATGGATTGAGTAAGATCCTTCAAGTAAGTTGTCATCGGTGCAAGCAATAAAAATAGCTCTAAATATGTATGATTAGTGTGGGAGAAATAAGCTTTATACGATCTTGTGATGTGGAAGTAATAAAAGCGACGGACTACATAATAAAGGTTCATATCACAAGGGGCAATATAAAGTTATGTTCTTTCGCATTAAGATTTTGTACATCCAACCATAAAAGCGCATGGCAACATCTGCTTCCCTCTGTGAAGGGCCTATCTTTTATTATTATCTTCAACCTTATGCAAGAGTCATGGTGATCTTCACCTTTCCTTTTTACATTTTATCCTTTGGCAAGCACAGTGTGTTGGAAAGATCCTGATAGATATATCTAATTGGATGTAGGGGGCATGAGTTATTATTGTTGACATTACCCTTGAGGTAAAAGGTTGTGGGGCGAAAATATAAGCCCCTATCTTTCTCTGTGTCCGACTAAAACTCCGTAACCACAAGTATTGCGCGAGTGTTAGCAATTATGAAGGACTAGATGATAGTTGAGTATGTGGACTTGCCGTTTAGCTCTGACATAGACTCTTTCTGATGTTATGATAAATTGCAATTGCTTCAATGACTGAGGTTATAGTTTGTTGGTTCTCAATAAGGTTTCTGATTCATACTTTTGCATTGTGAATAGATCATCACTTGAACATAAGTAATCATATGACAATATCTATGTATGTTGCTGTTATGAGAATAATCATGATGCCCTCATGTCCGTATTTTATTTTTATCGACGCCTCTACCTCTAAACATGGGGACATTTTTATTGTTATCGGCTTTCGCTTGAGGACAAGCGAGGTCTAAGCTTGGGGGAGTTGATACGTCCATTTTGCATCATGCTTTTATATCGATATTTATTGCATTATGGGCTGTTATTTCACATTATGTCACAATAATTATGGCTATTCTCTCTTATTTTACAAGGTTTACATAAGGAGGGAGAATGCCGGCAGCTGGAATTCTGGGCTGGAAAATGAGCAAATATTAGAGACCTATTCTGCACAACTCCAAAAGTCCTGAAACTCCACAGAACACCTTATAATAAATAATCAAAAATCCTCGCCAAAGATGAAGACCAGGGGGCCCACACCATTCCCATGAGGGTGGGGTGCCTGTTGGGGAACGCAGTAATTTCAAAATTTTCCTACGCACACGCAAGATCATGGTGATGCATAGCAACGAGAGGGGAGAGTGTTGTCTACGTACCCACGCAGACCGACTGCGGAAGCGTTGACGCAACGTAGAGGAAGTAGTCGTACGTCTTCCCGATCCGACCGATCCAAGCACCGTTACTCCGGCACCTCCGAGTTCTTAGCACACGTATAGCTCGATGACGATCCCCGGGCTCCGATCCAGCAAAGCGTCGGGGAGGAGTTCCGTCAGCACGACGGCGTGGTGACGATCTTGATGTTCTACCGTCGCAGGGCTTCGCCTAAGCACCGCTACAATATAATCGAGGTGGAATATGGTGGCAGGGGGCACCGCACACAGCTAAGGAACGATCTCAAGGATCAACTTGTGTGTCTAGAGGTGCCCCCTGCCTCCGTATATAAAGGAGCCAAGGGGGAGGGGGCCGCCGGCCAGGAGGAGGGCGCAGGAGGAGTCCTACTCCTACCGGGAGTAGGACTCCCCCCCCCCCAATCCTAGTTGGACTAGGATTCCCCGAGGGGGAAAGAGAGAGAGGGGGGCCGGCCACCTCTCCTAGTCCTAATAGGACTAGGGGAGGGGGAAGGCGCGCGGCCATCTTGGGCTGCCCCTTTCTCCTTTCCACTAAAGCCCATAAAGGCCCATATGGCTCCCGGGGGGTTCCGGTAACCTCCCGGTACTCCGGTAAAATCCCGATTTCACCCGGAACACTTCCGATGTCCAAATATAGGCTTCCAATATATCAATCTTTATGTCTCGACCATTTCGAGACTCCTCGTCATGTCCGTGATCACATCCGGGACTCCGAACTAACTTCGGTACATCAAAATGCATAAACTCATAATAACTGTCATCGTAACGTTAAGCGTGCGGACCCTACGGTTCGAGAACAATGTAGACATGACCGAGACACGTCTCCGGTCAATAACCAATAGCGGGACCTGGATGCCCATATTGGCTCCTACATATTCTACGAAGATCTTTATCGGTCAGACCGCATAACAACATACGTTGTTCCCTTTGTCATCGGTATGTTACTTGCCCGAGATTCGATCGTCGGTATCCAATACCTAGTTCAATATCGTTACCGGCAAGTCTCTTTACTCGTTCCGTAATACATCATCCCGCAACTAACTCATTAGTTGCAATGCTTGCAAGGCTTATGTGATGTGCATTACCGAGAGGGCCCAGAGATACCTCTCCGACAATCGGAGTGACAAATCCTATTCTCAAAATACGCCAACCCAACATCTACCATTGGAGACACCTGTAATGCTCCTTTATAATCACCCAGTTACGTTGTGACGTTTGGTAGCACCCAAAGTGTTCCTCCGGCAAACGGGAGTTACATAATCTCATAGTCATAGGAACATGTATAAGTCATGAAGAAAGCAATAGCAACATACTAAACGATCGGGTGCTAAGCTAATGGAATGGGTCATGTCAATCAGATCATTCAACTAATGATGTGATCCCATTAATCAAATAACACCTACTTTGTCTATTGTTAGGAAACATAACCATCTTTGATTAATGAGCTAGTCAAGTAGAGGCATACTAGTGACACTCTGTTTGTCTATGTATTCACACATGTATTATGTTTCCGGTTAATACAATTCTAGCATGAATAATAAACATTTATCATGATATAAGGAAATAAATATTAACTTTATTATTGCCTCTAGGGCATATTTCCTTCAGTCTCCCACTTGCACTAGAGTCAATAATCTAGTTCACATCGCCATGTGATTTAACAGCAATAGTTCACATCACCATGTTATTAACACCCATAGTTCACATCGATATGTAATCAACACCCAAAGGGTTTGCTAGAGTCAGTAATCTAGTTCACATCGCTATGTGATTAACACCCAAAGAGTACTAAGGTGTGATCATGTTTTGCTTGTGAGATAATTTTAGTCACCGGGTCTGTCATATTCAGATCCGTAAGTATTTTGCGAATTTCTATGTCAACAATGCTCTACACGGAGCTACTCTAGCTTATTGCTCCCACTTTCAATATGTATCTAGATCGAGACTTAGAGTCATCCAGATCTGTGTCAAAACTTGCATCGACGTAACTTTTTACGACGAACCTTTTTGTCACCTCCATAATTGAGAAATATTTCCTTATTCCACTAAGGATAATTTTGACCGCTGTCCAGTGATCCACTCTTAGATCACTATTGTACTCCCTTGCCAAATCAGTGCAGGGTATACAATAGATCTGGTATACAGCATGACATACTTTATAGAACCTATGGCCAAGGCATAGGGAATGACTTTCATTCTCTTTCTATCTTCTGCCGTGGTCGGGCTTTGAGTCTTACTCAACTTCACACCTTGTAATACAGGCAAGAACTCTTTCTTTGACTGATCCATTTTGAACTTCTTCAAAATCTTGTCAAGGTATGTGCTTTGTGAAAGTCCAATTAAGCGCCTTGATCTATCTCTATAGATCTTTATGCCTAATATGTAAGCAGCTTCACTGAGGTCTTTCATTGAAATACTCTTATTCAAGTATCCCTTTATGCTATCCAGAAATTCTATATCATTTCCAATCAGTAATATGTCATCCACATATAATATCAGAAATGCTACAGAGCTCCCACTCACTTTCTTGTAAATACAGGCTTCTCCGAAAGTCTGTATAAAACCAAATGCTTTGATCACACTATCAAAGCGTTTATTCCAACTCCGAGAGGCTTGCACCAGTCCATAAATGGATCGCTGGAGCTTGCATACTTTGTTGCCTCCCTTTGGATCGACAAAACCTTCCGGTTGCATCATATACAACTCTTCTTCCAGAAATCCATTCAGGAATGCAGTTTTGACATCCATTTGCCAGATTTCATAAAATGCAGTAATTGCTAACATGATTCGGACAGACTTAAGCATAGATACGAGTGAGAAAATCTCATCGTAGTCAACACCTTGAACTTTGTCGAAAACCTTTTGCGACAATTCTAGCTTTGTAGATAGTAACACTACTATCAGCGTCCGTCTTCCTCTTGAAGATCCATTTATTTTCTATGGCTTGCCGATCATCGGGCAAGTCAACCAAAGTCCATACTTTGTTCTCATACATGGATCATATCTCAGATTTCATGGCCTCAAACCATTTCGCGGAATCTGGGCTCATCATCGCTTCCTCATAGTTCGCAAGTTCGTCATGGTCTAGTAACATGACTTCCAGAACAGGATTACCGTACCACTCTGGTGCGGATCTCACTCTGGTTTACCTACGAGATTTGGTAGTAACTTGATCTGAAGTTACATGATCATCATTATTAGCTTCCTCACTAATTGGTGTAGTAGTCACAGGAACAGATTTCTGTGATGAACTACTTTCCAATAAGGGAGCAGGTACAGTTACCTCATCAAGTTCTACTTTCCTCCCACTCACTTCTTTCGAGAGAAACTCCTTCTCTAGAAAAACTCCGAATTTAGCAACAGAAGTCTTGCCTTCGGATTTGTGATAGAAGGTGTACCCAACAGTCTCCTTTGGGTATCCTATGAAGACATATTTCTCCGATTTGGGTTTGAGCTTATTAGGATGAAACTTTTTCATATAAGCATCACAACCCCAAACTTTAAGAAACGACAACTTTGGTTTCTTGCCAAACCACAGTTCAGATTGTTGTCGTCTCAACGGACTTAGATGGTGCCCTATTTAACGTGAATGCAGCTGTCTCTAATGCATAACCCCAAAACGATAGTGGTAGATCGGTAAGAGACATCATAGACCGCACTATATCTAATAAAGTACGGTTATGACGTTCGGACACACCATTACACTATGGTGTTCCAGGTGGCGTGAGTAGTGAAACTATTTCACACTGTTTTAATTGAAGACCAAACTCGTAACTCAAATGTTTTACCTCTACGATCATATCGTAGAAACTTTTATTTTCTTGTCACGATGATTTTCCACTTCACTCTGAAATTCTTTGAACTTTTCAAATGTTTCAGACTTATGTTTCATCAAGCAGATATACCCATATCTGCTCAAATCATATGTGAAGGTCAGAAAATAACGATACCCGCCGCGAGCTTCAACACTCATCGGATCGCATACATCAGTATGTATTATTTCCAATAAGTCAGTTGCTCGCTCCATTGTTCCGGAGAACGGAGTCTTTAGTCATCTTGCCCATAAGGCATGGTTCGCAAGCACCAAGTGATTCATAATCAAGTGATTTCAAAATCCCATCAGCATGGAGTTTCTTCATGCGCTTTACACCAATATGACCTAAATGGCAGTGCTACAAATAAGTTGCACTATCATTATTAACTTTGCATCTTTTGGTTTCAATATTATGATTATGTGTATCACTACGATCGAGATCCAACGAACTATTTTCATTGGGTGTGTAACCATATAAGGTTTTATTCATGTAAACAGAATAACAATTTATTCTCTTACTTAAATGAATACCCGTATTACAATAAACATGATCAAATCATATTCATGCTTAACGCAAACACCAAATAACACTTATTCAGGTTCAACACTAATCCCGAAAGTATAGGGAGTGTGCGATGATGATCATATCAATCTTGGAACCACTTCCAACATACATCGTCACTTCACCCTTAACTAGTCTTTGTTTATTCTGCAACTCCCGTTTCGAGTTACTAATCTTAGCAACTGAACTAGTATCAAATACTGAGGGGTTGCTATAAACACTAGTAAAGTACACATCAATAACATGTATATCAAATATACTTATGTTCACTTTGCCATCCTTCTTATCTGCCAATCACTTGGGGTAGTTCCGCTTCCAGTGACCAGTCCCTTTGCAGTAGAAACACTTAGTCTCAGGCTTAGGACCAGACTTGGGCTTCTTCACTTGAGCAGCAACTTGCTTGCTCTTCTTCTTGAAGTTCCCCTTCTTCCCTCTGCCCTTTTCTTGAAACTAGTGATCTTGTCAACCATCAACACTTGATGCTCTTTCTTGATTTCTACCTTTATCGATTTCATCATCATGAAAAACTCGGGATTCGTTTCCGTTATCCCTTGCATATCATAGTTCATCATGAAGTTCTACTAACTTGGTGATGGTGACTAGAGAATTCTGTCAATCACTATCTTATCTGGAAGATTAACTCCCACTTGATTCAAGCGATTGTAGTACCCAGACAATCTGAGCACATGCTCACTAGTTGAGCGATTCTCCTCCATCTTTTAGCTATAGAACTTGTTGGAGACTTCATATCTCTCAACTCGGGTATTTGCTTGAAACTTCAACTCCTGGAACATCTCATATGGTCCATGACGTTCAAAACGTCTTTGAAGTCCCGATTCTAAGCTGTTAAGCATGGTGCACTAAACTATCAAGTAGTCATCATATTGAGCTAGCCAAATGTTCATAACGTCTGCATCTGCTCCTGCAAAAGGCCCGTCACCTAGCGGTGCATCAAGGACATAATTCTTCTGTGTAGCAATGAGGATAAACCTCAGATCACGGATTCAATCCGCATCATTGCTACTAACATCTTTCAACACAATTTTTCTCTAGGAACATATCAAAATAAACACAGGGAAGCAACAACGCGAGCTATTGATCTACAACATGATTTGCAAAATACTACCAGGACTAAGTTCATGATAAATTTAAGTTCAATTAATCATATTACTTAAGAACTCCCATTTAGATAGACATCCCTCTAATCCTCTAAGTGATCACGTGATCCAAATCAACTAAACCATAACCGATCATCACGTGAGATGGAGTAGTTTTCAATGGTGAACATCGTTATGTTGATCATATCTACTATATGATTCACGCTCGACCTTTCGGTCTCCGTGTTCCGAGGCCATATCTGCATATGCTAGGCTCGTCAAGTTTAACCCGAGTATTCTGCGTGTGCAAAACTGGCTTGCACCCATTGTAGATGGACGTAGAGCTTATCACACCCGATCATCACGTGGTGTCTGGGCACGACGAACTTTGGCAACGGTGCATACTCAGGGAGAACACTTCTTGATAATTAGTGAGAGATCATCTTATAATGCTACCGTCAAACAAAGCAAGATAAGATGCATAAAAAAGATAAACATCACATGCAATCAAAATATGTGACATGATATGGCCATCATCATCTTGAGCCTTTGATCTCCATCTCCAAAGCATCGTCATGATTTCCATCGTCACCGGCATGACACCATGATCTCCATCATCTTGATCTATATCAATATGTCGTCACATGGTCGTCTCGCCAACTATTGCTCTTGCAACTATTGCTATCGCGTAGCGATAAAGTAAAGCAATTATTTGGCGCTTGCATCTTATGCAATAAAGAGACAACCATAAGGCTTTTGCCAGTTGCCGATAACTTCAACAAAACATGATCATCTCATACAACAAAATTTATATCTCATCACGTTTTGACCATATCACATCACAACATGCCCTGCAAAAACAAGTTAGACGTCCTCTACTTTGTTGTTGCAAGTTTTACGTGGCTGCTACGGGCTTAAGCAAGAACCAATCTTACCTACGCATCAAAACCACAACGATAGTTTGTCAAGTTGGTGCTGTTTTAACCTTCGCAAGGACCGGGCGTAGCCACACTCGGTTCAACTAAAGTTGGAGAAACTGTCACCCGCAAGCCACCTATGTGCAAAGCACGTCGGGAGAACCGGTCTCGCGTAAGCGTACGCGTAATGTCGGTCCGGGCCGCTTCATCCAACAATACCGCCGAACCAAAGTATGACATGCTGGTAAGCAGTATGACTTATATCGCCCACAACTTACTTGTGTTCTACTCGTGCATATAACATCAACACATCAAACCTAGGCTCGGATGCCACTATTGGGGAACGCAGTAATTTCAAAATTTTCCTACGCACACGCAAGATCATGGTGATGCATAGCAATGAGAGGGGAGAGTGTTGTCTACATACCCACGCAGACCGACTGCGGAAGCGTTGACGCAATGTAGAGGAAGTAGTCGTACGTCTTCCCGATCCGACCGATCCAAGCACAGTTACTCCGGCACCTCCGAGTTCTTAGCACACGTACAGCTTGATGATGATCCCCGGGCTCCGATCCAGCAAAGCGTCGGGGAGGAGTTCCGTCAGCACGACGGCGTGGTGACGATCTTGATGTTCTACCGCCGCAGGGCTTCGCCTAAGCACCGCTACAATATAATCGAGGTGGAATATGGTGGCAGGGGGCACCGCACACGGCTAAGGAACGATCTCAAGGATCAACTTGTGTGTCTAGAGGTGCCCCCTGCCTCCGTATATAAAGGAGCCAAGGGGGAGGGGGCCGCCGGCCAGGAGGAGGGCGCAGGAGGAGTCCTACTCCTACCGGGAGTAGGACTCCCCCCCCCCAATCCTAGTTGGACTAGGATTCCCCGAGGGGGAAAGAGAGAGAGGGGGGCCGGCCACCTCTCCTAGTCCTAATAGGACTAGGGGAGGGGGGAGGCGCGCGGCCATCTTGGGCTGCCCCTTTCTCCTTTCCACTAAAGCCCATAAAGGCCCATATGGCTCCCGGGGGGTTCCGGTAACCTCCCGGTACTCCAGTAAAATCCCGATTTCACCCGGAACACTTCCGATGTCCAAATATAGGCTTCCAATATATCAATCTTTATGTCTCGACCATTTCGAGACTCCTCGTCATGTCCGTGATCACATCCGGGACTCCGAACTAACTTCGGTACATCAAAATGCATAAACCCATAATAACTGTCATCGTAACGTTAAGCGTGCGGACCCTACGGTTCGAGAACAATGTAGACATGACCGAGACACGTCTCCGGTCAATAACCAATAGCGGGACCTGGATGCCCATATTGGCTCCTACATATTCTACGAAGATCTTTATCGGTCAGACCGCATAACAACATACGTTGTTCCCTTTGTCATCGGTATGTTACTTGCCCGAGATTCGATCGTCGGTATGCAATACCTAGTTCAATCTCGTTACCGGCAAGTCTCTTTACTCGTTCCGTAATACATCATCCCGCAACTAACTCATTAGTTGCAATGCTTGCAAGGCTTATGTGATGTGCATTACCGAGAGGGCCTAGAGATACCTCTCCGACAATCGGAGTGACAAATCCTATTCTCGAAATACGCCAACCCAACATCTACCATTGGAGACACCTGTAATGCTCCTTTATAATCACCCAGTTACGTTGTGACATTTGGTAGCACCCAAAGTGTTCCTCCGGCAAACGGGAGTTGCATAATCTCATAGTCATAGGAACATGTATAAGTCATGAAGAAAGCAATAGCAACATACTAAACGATCGGGTGCTAAGCTAATGGAATGGGTCATGTCAATCAGATCATTCAACTAATGATGTGATCCCATTAATCAAATAACAACTACTTTGTCTATGGTTAGGAAACATAACCATCTTTGATTAATGAGCTAGTCAAGTAGAGGCATACTAGTGACACTCTGTTTGTCTATGTATTCACACATGTATTATGTTTCCGGTTAATACAATTCTAGCATGAATAATAAACATTTATCATGATATAAGGAAATAAATAATAACTTTATTATTGCCTCTAGGGCATATTTCCTTCAGTGCCCCCCCAGGGCGCGCCCCCCTACCTCGTGGGCCCCCTGGTGGCTCTCCGATGACCATCTTGTCCTATATGAAGTCTTTCGTCAAGAAAAAAAATAAGAAGCAACCTTTCGGGACGAAACTCCGCCGCCACGAGGCGGAACCTTGGCGGATCCAATCTAGAGCTCCGGCAGAGCTGTTCTGCCGGGGAAACTTCCCTCCCGGATGGGGAAATCATCGCCACCGTCATCACCAACGCTCCTCTCATCGGGAGAGGGCAATCTCCATCAACATCTTCATCAGCACCATCTCATCTCAAAACCCTAGTTCATCTCTTGTATCCGATTCTTGTCTCCAAGTCCGAGATTGGTGCTAGTAGGTTGCTAGTAGTGTTAATTACTCATTGTAGTTGATGCTAGTTGATTTACTTGGTGGAAGATCATATGTTCAGATCCTTTATGCATATTATTACCCCTCTGATTATGAATATGAATATGGTTTGTGATTAGTTACGTTTGTTCCTGAGGACAAGGGAGAAGTCTTGCTATTAGTAGTCATGTGAATTTGGTATTCGTTTGATATTTTGATGAGATGTATGTTGTCTAGCCTCTAGTGGTGTAATGTGAACGTCGACTACATAACATTTCACCATTATTTGGGCCTAGAGGAAGGCATTGGGAAGTAATAAGTAGATGATGGGTTGCTAGAGTGACAGAAGCTTAAACCCTAGTTTATGCGTTGCTTTGTAAGGGGCTGATTTGGATCCATGAGTTTCATGCTATGGTTAGGTTTACCTTAATACTTTTGTTGTAGTTGCGGATGCTTGCAATAGAGGTTAATCATAAGTGGGATGCTTGTTCAAGTAAGAACAACACCCAGGCACCGGTCCACCCACATGTCAAATTATCAAAGTACCGAACGCAAATCATATGAACATGATGAAAACTAGCTTGACGATATTCCCATGTGTCCTCGGGAGCGCTTTTCCTTATATAAGAGTTTGTCCAGGCTTGTCCTTTGCTACAAAAAGGATTGGGCCACCTTGCTGCACTTTATTTACTTTTGTTACTTGTTGCTCGTTACAAATTATCTTATCACAAAACTATCTGTTACTACTTATTTCAGTACTTGCGGAGAATACCTTGCTAAAAACCGCTTATCATTTCCTTCTGCTCCTCGTTGGGTTCGACACTCTTACTTATCGAAAGGACTACGATAGATCCCCTATACTTGTGGGTCATCAAGCAACAACTTGTGAAACTTGTTTATCTCAGTACTTAGCCAATTCTGTCTCAGGGAACCTTCGAATATCTTTAGTCATGGCGGCTTATCATGCCGGCTCATTTTTCCTTCATATATCATTAGCCATTACTTAAGCCGCCATTACTCATCTGTACTATAATCATTAACATGTAACTCCACCAATTAATTTGAACTGACAAATTGCTTTCTTTTCAGCTTGTCCTTTTTCATTATGCCGTCAAAGACGCCAACAGTCTACAACTGGGTCCCTTCCACAGTCACTGATGACACTTTGAAGGATTTTGTCACCATCGGATATTTACCAGAGAAAAACATTATGTTCTATCGTGCCCCTGACCCGGACGAAGAACGACCTCAACCCAAAGATGGTGAAGTCATTATCTTTACTGATCATATGAACCGGGGTTTTTCACCACCCAGCTCGAAATTCTTCAGAGATGTTCTACATTTTTTCAAGCTTCATCCTCAAGATCTTGGACCCAACTCCATATCCAACATCTGCAATTTTCAAGTTCTCTGTGAGGTTTATGTTCAAGAAGAACCTACCGTTGAACTCTTCAGAGAGTATTTCTATCTGAACCGCCAGAATGAATGCACCAATAGCCCTAGCTTGGAACTTGGTGAAATTTTGATTCAGCGCCGACAGGGTGCTGTCTTTACCTTAGTAGTCTTACCAAGCCATCCCAAGGATTGGAACCAAACTTGCTTTTATTGCAAAGACACATCGCCAGTTGATGAAAAACCAATGTCGGGTTATCGCGGGGAGCGTCTTGACTCTAAGTTTGTGCTCCCTGACAAGCTGACTGCCGCTGAACGTAAGAAGCTCATTCCATCCATCAAAAGGATTCAAGCCTTGTTGGGAAATGGCCTAACTAGAGTTGACTTGATCCGTTGTTGGATCGCATGGCAGGTCATCCATCTGAGCCGCCGATCCAACTTGATGTATAAATATGGCGGAGGCCCAGATGACCCTCTGTGTCATAGTTCTGTACAACTAACTGAAGAGGCCATTGTTGAAATGTCAACCACCCTCGTAAATAGTAAATACAAGGACTGCAGTAAAGTTGGATTGAATTCTTTCTGCAAGCTTAACCCGGCACCAGAGGTAAGTCCCCTTGACTCCCTTTTTCTTCATTAGTTAAGTACTTGTCTGACTTTTAGCCTGTTATCTGCCTACATGCCAAATCTGACTTTTGGAAGGCCAAATATGATCATGAAGCTGCCAAGAAGGCTAGAGCCGCCGCCATAGCCGCCAAGAAGACAACCCGAAAATCCAAGAAGAAAAGAACTGCTTCTGATATGTTCAAGCTGGATGATGTTTCTGAGTCAGAGGTAGCCCTTGACTCTCTTGGCCTACTTTTTAACAACCTTATTGACACTGACTATTGCCAGGATAACACAGGGGCCAGCCAGGCAGTAGAAGAAGAGGTAACTATTTCCTCCGACTCAGCCCCTTTGCCAAGACAGAAACCTCGACTGGTAACCCGTAAAGTAAGGTTTTCACACCCTTTGGCTTATTTGGATCCTCATTTTCTTTTGAAAAAACAGCAACATGAGAGCCGCCGTCAGGCCCGGACCAGTGATGACAATGAACTGCCCTCCAGCTTACCAAAAACTCCTCGGAAACGCCAGAATGAGGTTTCTTTTACCTTTGTCTCTTGATTTTTTCGCATGAATCTATTTCCTTAATTTTACTATTGCAGGAGGTTTCTCGCTCTTCTGGCGATTCTTCACAAACTCAATTTCCGGCTTTCAAGACCTCCCCTGGGTAAAGAAAACTATCTTTCTTCTGCATCTTTAAGTCTGCATCATTATACTAGCTCATGAAATCCTTCTTAGCGGTCAAGCAAAGCCCAAGAAAGCTAGGGTGGCTAAGCCGATGGAAGACCCGAAAGACCCTGCTCCTGAACCGGCAATACGAACTCCTGCTCCTGAACAATCTGAAGCACCCGAAGACCCTGCTGTCAACGTTCAATCCGACCTTCCTGAGCCGTCAGCTGATGAGACCATTATCAATCCATCCACCGTCGGGCCGTCCAGCTTAGCTAACCCGCCGGCGCCTTCTAACAATGACGTCCTAATCACTGGTAGTAGATTCGTTGAGCCGGGCAATCCAACTGTACTGGCCAGGCACTCTGCCAAACAAGAGGCTTTGGAAAGGCAGAAAGTGCGGTTTGACGTCTCTCACTATGCTCATATGAATGTTAGTGACGTGCTGTCTGGATACCTCAGTCATGTGCATTCCAGCCGTGACTCTGAAATTGAGATGGTCAAGCAACTGCAACTGAAATATGAGGTATGTTCTCCGTCTTTCACTAGTTTACATATGCTCTGCCAGCCCCCAAGTCTCCGGATTATGATGAACCTGAATGATATGTAGACTTGTGATATAGGTTGATGCTCTGTCTTAGATTTTCCCTAAGTCCAGCGGATTAGCATAAATTTCACCTGTAGTCCCCAAGGGCCGGCTTAATTTATCATGAATGAGCCGGTACTTGACTTCATAACTGTCTTGAATCAGTCCAAACAAATAGTGTGATCCGGCTCAAGATGAAAAAACTTTCTTAATATCATGCATTAGCCCCCAAGTGCCAAGCATTGTTACTTGTAAAACACTTGGGACTTTAATCATAGAAGAGCCATTTTGCATTTAAAAAATTGCTTTGGTAGACATTAGCCCCCAAGTGTCGGGTGGTGTTGGGTTGCAAATCACTTGGGACTTTAATCATTATGTCCTTTATTGAAATAAATTTTTAACACACCTGTGCATGTCTATAGACCGCCATAACTGAATTGGGTTCTCAATTGACTGATGCAAAGACCCGGCTAGTGGATCAAGAGACTAAGATAAAGAATGCTGACTCCAAACTCCAGTTAAACCTCTCTAAAGCTGAAAAACTGAAGACCAGTTTTGATGCGGAGAAAAAATCCTGGGCCGATGAGAAAACCTTGCAGATACAGCGTGCTGAGACAGCAGAGGCGGCTCTCAAGGAGGTTACCACGGAGCTCACCGACTTAAAAACCGTGTGTCTCAGATGGTCTCCTCAATCTTTGGTGAGTCTTTTGTATTATTTACTTAAACTCTATTTTTGCCAGAAATATAAGCCGCTTGCTTAACCTTTTTAAAATACTCATAGGTCCACGGAGCAGCAATCTGAGCCAAAACAGCGTGACAAAACTCAAGGCGGTTTACACCTTGGTGGAGCAACTGTATACTGGGGCTCAACGGGCGCTTGCTATTATCTCCCCAGCCAACCAAGGACCAAACCTCTTGAGTGATGTTTTGAAGAAGTTATCTATCTTACCCACCAGATTCCAAGAGGTCAAGCGGTCTTGTGCAAGAGCTGGAGCCCTAACTGCTCTAAGCCGCTCCAAAGCCTGGGTGCCGGAACTAGACCCGGCGGGCGTAGCCAAGGGGTATCCCCCTTGAAGGAAGACGGGACTCTATTTGATCAAGATGATTTTGTTGCTTGTCTGAGGGGAGTTCGTACTCAGGCTACCATTCTTGGCGATGAGACCGACATTGATAAGTATCAGCCGGGTTTTGACGTTGATAATAAAAAGATGGCAACTCCTTCGTATAAAGTGACAGATCTCATCTTGCCGGTTCGCCAACACACCTTTGCCCCAGAAATTGACTCGGTTGGTCTAATTGATGATGAAGCTGAGTTCGTTGCTCTTCATGGTTTTGACTGGTCCAAGCCTAGCTTCCAACCAGTGGAGGGAGATGATCCGGCAAGGGTGGAGTCATAACCGTCCAAATAATCCGGCCAAGACTTAATGAAACAGCCTTAGCTTAACATCTGCTTAAGAGAAAAAACAATTTTAACCTTTTGGGCTCCCAACGCCTTGTAATAGGCTAGCTTGAAACTGCATGTTCTGCCTATGCTGTCGTGCATATCATACTGCGTACGACTATTTTTATCCATCATGTCAATATATGCTTCATATCCTTTGTCACATCTGTAGTGTTTGAATCTGTTCCTGTATGTAAAAGATGAAAAACTGTCCTGGCGGTTTGTCGCTGGACGGGTCAAAACACCCAATGCATAACCATGAAATTACCATCACAGAATAATCAAGGCTAGATGTAAAGATAAATAAGGCTGGAAAGCCTTTGATTAAAGAAAACACAGATAGGTCTGTTTATGAACGACAATATCATACCTGTGTTCTTTGATTCTGGACTGCCGGTTTCTGTGACCCGGACAGTAAGGGTGACAACCCAATCTTTTTAGAAGTCAATACCTCCATATGCCTGATGACTGTTATACCTTGGCAACTCATTGTCAAATAACCGAGCCGGTTTAAATTGAAACCATATTTACAATTAGATTCCAAACAACAAAAACCAGTACAACAAAAGAGCCTCTTTCAAACAATGCAAATCAATCATCAAGAAAATTTTGGAGGCTTCTGATTCGAATACGATCAGCAAACCGGACCAAAGGGGTTAAGCTAGGATTCGAATACGATCATGTAGCCCCTGGTGGCTTTGGCGTTGCGCCTCAAGAGGGTACCGACAGCTATGTTCTCTTTGGTTCGAATACGACCTATGTTTGAACAGGAAGCCCCCAATGACCTTGAGAGGTTTTTAACGACCCTGATTCGAATACGATCTAAGTCGGACTCAAAAGAGGTTAAGCTATGATTCGGATACGATCAAGAAGCCCCCTAGTGAGTTTGGCTTTGCGCCGATCAAGAGTGTTACGATAGCTATGTTCTCTTTGGTTCAAATACGATCTATGTTTGAATAGGAAGCCCCCTGGTGATCATAAGGTTTTAATGGCTAGATTCGAATATGATCCTGAGCCGGACCGAGAGGGTTAAGCTAGATTCAAATACGATCAACCCCCAACTGGTCGTTTAATAATTAAAATAATGAAGATATGTGATCATTGAAGATGAAAAGGACAGAGGTCCTGTGATACGTCTCCAATGTATCTATAATTTTTTATTCTTCCATGCTATTATATTATCAACTTTGGATGTTTATGGGCTCTATTATGCTATTTTATATGATTTTTGGGACTAACCTATTAACCTAGAGCCCAGTGCCAGTTTCTGTTTTTACCTTGTTTTAGAGTATCGTAGAAAAGGAAAATCAAACGGAGTCCAATTGACCTGAAACTTCACGGAACTCATTTTTGGAAGGAAAGCAACCCGGGAGACTTGGAGTCCACGTCAAGGAAGCTTCGAGGAAGCCACGAGGTAGGGGGCGCCCACCCCCCTGGGCACGCCCTCCACCCTCGTGGGCCCCTCGTGGCCCCCTGACATATTTCCTCCGCCTATATATCTCCATATACCCAAAAAAACATCGGAGAGCACAATAGATCGGAAGTTCCGCCGCCGGAAGTCTCCGTAGCCACCGAAAGCCAATCTAGACCCGTTCTGGCACCCTGCCGGAGGGGGAATCCCTCTCCGGTGGCCATCTTCATCATCCCGGTGCTTTCCATGACGAGGAGGGAGTAGGTCTCCCTCGGGGCTGAGGGTATGTACCTGTAGCTATGTGTTTGATCTCTCTCTCTCGTGTTCTTGATTTGGCACGATCTTGATGTATCGCGAGCATTGCTATTATATTTGGATCCTATGATGTTTCTTCCCCCCTCTACTCTCTTGTAATGGATTGAGTTTCCCCTTTGAAGTTATCTTATCGGATTGAATCTTTAAAGATTTGAGAACACTTGATGTATGTCTTGCCGTGCGTATCTGTGGTGACAATGGGATATCACGTGATTCACTTGATGTATGTTTTGGTGATCAACTTGCGGGTTCCGCCCATGAACCTATGCATAGGGGTTGGCACAAGTTTTCGTCGTGATTCTCCGGTAGGAACTTTGGGGCACTCTTTGAGGTCCTATGTGTTGGTTGAATAGATGAATCTGAGATTGTGTGATGCATATCGTATAATCATACCCACGGATACTTGAGGTGACATTGGAGTATCTAGGTGACATTAGGGTTTTGGTTGATTTGTGTCTTAAGGTGTTATTCTAGTACGAACTCTAGGGATGTTTGTGACACTTATAGGAATAGCCCAACGGATTGATTGGAAAGAATAACTTTGAGGTGGTTTCGTACCCTACCATAATCTCTTCGTTCGTTCTCCGCTATTAGTGACTTTGGAGTGACTCTTTGTTGCATGTTGAGGGATAGTTATGTGATCCAATTATGTTATCATTGTTGAGGGAACTTACACTAGCGAAAGTATGAACCCTAGGCCTTGTTTCAACGCATTGCAATACCGTTTGTGCTCACTTTTATCATTAGTTACCTTGCTGTTTTTATATTTTCAGATTACAAAAACATATATCTACCATCCATATTGCACTTGTATCACCATCTCTTCGCCGAACTAGTGCACCTATACAATTTACCATTGTATTGGGTGTGTTGGGGACACAAGAGACTCTTTGTTATTTGGTTGCAGGGTTGCTTGAGAGAGACCATCTTCATCCTACGCCTCCTACAGATTGATATACCTTAGGTCATCCACTTGAGGGAAATTTGCTACTATCATACAAACCTCTGCACTTGGAGGCCCAACAACGTCTATAAGAAGAAGGTTGTGTAGTAGACATCAAGCTCTTTTCTGGCGCCGTTGCCGGGGAGGTTAGTGCTTGAAGGTATATCTTTAGATCTTGCAAACGAGTCTTTTAGTTTCTTGTTTTATCACTAGTTTAGTTTATAAAATAAAACTATAAAAAATGGAATTGAGTTTGTCTCATACGCTTCATCTTTTTAATATCTTTCGTGAGTATGATGGAAAGGATAATTGTGCTCAAGTGCTAGAAGAAGAAATATATAAAATGTTTGGCACTAAATATTTGAATGATGAGCATGATTGCAATGTTGTTATTATGAATTCCTTGAATATCCATGATGCTAATGATATGCAAAGCCACAAGCTTGGGGAAGCTATGTTTGATGAAGATGATATTTTTTGTCCCCCAAGCTTTGATGAGCAAATTTACAATGATGAAAGCATGCCTCCTATCTATGATGATTATTGTGATGACACGTATGCTTTAAAGAATAATGATAACCATGAAACTTGTCATCTTGATCTTAATTTTCAATCACATGATAGTTATTTTGTTGAGTTTGCTCCCACTATTATTCATGAGAAGAATTTTGCTTGTGTGGAGAGTAGTAAATTTTCTATGCTTGTAGATCATGAAAAGAATTCTTTAGGTGCTGGTTATATTGTTGAATTCATTCATGAAGCTACTGAAAATTATTATGAGGGAGGAATTTATGCTTGTAGGAATTGCAATAATATCAAGTTTCCTCTCTATGTGCTTAAAGTTATGAAGTTATGCTTGTTTTACCTTCCTATGCAAGTTGATTCTTGTTCCCATAAGTTGTTTGCTCACAAAATCCCTATGCATAGGAAGTGGATTAGGCTTAAATGTGCTAGTAATATTCTTCAAGATGCTCTCTTTATGTTACAATTCTTATCTTTTATCTGAGCATCGTTGAAACCATCATGCCTAGCTAGGGGCGTTAAACGATAGCGCTTGTTGGGAGGCAACCCAATTTTATTTTTTTTCCTTGCTTTTTAATCCTGTTTAGAAATAAATAATTTATCTAGCCTCTGTTTAGATGTGGTTTTATCCTTTTAATTAGTGTTTGTGTCAAGTAGAACCTTTGGGAAGACTTGGAGAAAGTCTTGTTGATCTTGCTGTAAAAAACAGAAACTTTAGCACTCAAGAGAATTGCTGCCATTTTTATTTGGGAAGTTATATTTAGTTAATTATTTTTGAAGATGATTAATAGATAAATGCCTCACGTCCACAAATTTATTTGAGAATTTTATGAGTTCCAGAAGTATACGTTTGATCCAGATTACTACAGATTGTTCTGTTTTTGACAGATTCTGTTTTTCATGTGCTGTTCACTTATTTTGATGAATCTATGGCTAGTAAAATAGTTTATAAACCATAGAGAAGTTGGAATACAGTAGGTTTAACACCAATATAAATAAAGAATGAGTTCATTACAGTACCTTGAAGTGGTGATTTATTTTCTTATACTAACGGAGCTTATGAGTTTTCTGTTAAGTTTTGTGTTGTGAAGTTTTCAAGTTTTGGGTAAGGATTCGATGAACTATGGAATAAGGAGTGGCAAGACCCTAAGCTTGGGGATTCCCAAGGCACCCCCAAGGTAATATTCAAGGATAGCCAAGAGCCTAAGCTTGGGGATGCCCCGGAAGGCATCCCCTCTTTCGTCTTCATTCATCGGTAACTTTACTTGGAGCTATATTTTTATTTACCACATGATATGTGTTTTGCTTGGAGCGTCATTTTATTTTATTTAGTTTTGCTTGGTGTTTGAATAAAATACCAAGATCTGAAATTCTTAAATGTTAGAGAGTCTTTACATAGTTGCATCATTATTCAACTACTCATTGATCTTCACTTATATCTTTCGGAGTAGTTTGTTGTTGCTTTAGTGCTTCACTTATATCTTTTTAAGAGCGCAGTGGTGGTTTTATTTTATAGAAATAGATGAACTCTCATGCTTCACTTATATCATTTTGAGAGTCTCTAAACAGCATGGTAGTTTGCTTTGGTTATGAATTTAGTCCTAATATGATGGGCATCCAAGAGGGATATAATAAAAACTTTCATATAAAGTGCATTGAATACTATGAGAAGTTTGATACTTGATAATTGTTTTGAGATATGAACATGGTGATATTAAAGTTGTGCTAGTTGAGTAGTTGTGAATTTGACAAATACTTGTGTTAAAGTTTGTGATTCCCGTAGCATGCACGTATGGTGAACCGTTATGTGATGAAGTCGGAGCATGATTTATTTATTGATTGTCTTCCTTATGAGTGGCGGTCGCGGACGAGCGATGGTCTTTTCCTACCAATCTACCCCCCTAGGAGCATGCGCGTAGTACTTTGTTTTGATAACTAATAGATTTTTGCAACAAGTATGTGAGTTCTTTATGACTAATGTTGAGTCCATGGATTATACGCACTCTCACCCTTCCACCATTGCTAGCCTCTCTAGTACCGCTCAACTTTCGCCGGTACCATAAACCCACCATATACCTTCCTCAAAACAGCCACCATACCTACCTATTATGGCATTTCCATAGCCATTCTGAGATATATTGCCATGCAACTTTCCATCGTTCTGTTTATTATGACACGCTCCATCATTGTCATATTGCTATGCATGATCATGTAGTTGACATCGTATTTGTGGCAAAGCCACCGTTCATAATCCTTTCATACATGTCACTCATGAGTCATTGCACATCCCGGTACACCGCGGGAGGCATTCATATAGAGTCATATTTTTTTCTAAGAATCGAGTTGTAATTCTTGAGTTGCAAGTAAATAAAAGTGTGATGATCATCATTATTAGAGCATTGTCCTAGTGAGGAAAGGATGATGGAGACTATGATTCCCCCATAAGTCGGGATGAGACTCTGGACGAAAAATAAATAAATAAAAGAGGCCAAAGAAGCCCAAATAAAAAAATAAAAAAATAGGCCATAAAAAAAGGGAAAGGCCCAAATAAAAAAATAAAAAAGAGAGAAAAGAGAGAAGGGGCAATGCTACTATCCTTTTACCACACTTGTGCTTCAAAATAGCACCATGATCTTCATGATAGAGAGTCTCCTATGTTGTCACTTTCATATACTAGTGGGAATCTTTCATTATAGAACTTGGCTTGTATATTCCAATGATGGGCTTCCTCAAAATGCCCTAGGTCTTCGTGAGCAAGCAAGTTGGATGCACACCCACTTTGTTTCTTTTGTTGAGCTTTCATACATTTATAGCTCTGGTGCATCCGTTGCATGGCAATCCCTACTCACTCACATTGATATCTATTAATGGGCATCTCCATAGCCTGTTGATACGCCTAGTTGATATGAGACTATCTTCTCCTTTTTGTCTTCTCCACAACCACCATTCTATTCCACCTATAGTGCTATGTCCATGGCTCACGCTCATGTATTGCATGAAGATTGAAAAAGTTTGAGAACATCAAAAGTATGAAACAATTTCTTGGCTTGTCATCGGGGTTGTGCATGATTTAAATATTTTGTGTGGTGAAGATGGAGCATAGCCAGACTATCTGATTTTGTAGGGATAACTTTCTTTGGCCATGGTATTTTGAGAGGACATAATTGCTTAGTTAGTATGCTTGAAGTATTATTATTTTTATGTCAATATTAAACTTTTGTCTTGAATCTTATGGATCTGAATATTATTGCTACAATAAAGAGAAATACGTGATGAATATGTTAGGTAGCATTCCACATCAAAAATTCTGTTTTTATCATATACCTACTCGAGGACGAGCAGGAATTAAGCTTGGGGATGCTGATACGTCTCCAACGTATCTATAATTTTTTATTGTTCCATGCTATTATATTATCAACCTTGGATGTTTTATATGCATTTATATGCTATTTTATATGATTTTTGGGACTAACCTATTAACCTAGATCCCAGTGCCAGTTTCTGTTTTTACCTTGTTTTAGAGTATCGCAGAAAAGGAAAATCAAACGGAGTCCAGTTGACCTGAAACTTCACGGAACTCATTTTTGGAAGGAAAGCAACCCGGGAGACTTGGAGTCCACGTCAAGGAAGCTTCAAGGAAGCCACGAGGTAGGGGGCGCCCACCCCCCTGGGCGCGCCCTCCACCCTCGTGGGCCCCTCGTGGCCCCCCTGACGTATTTCTTCCGCCCATATATCTCCATATACCCAAAAAAACATCGAGGAGCACAATAGATCGGGAGTTCCGCCACCAGAAGCCTCCATAGCCACTGAAAGCCAATCTAGACCCGTTCCGGCACCCTGCCGGAGGGGGAATCCCTCTCCGGTGGCCATCTTGATCATCCCGGTGCTTTCCATGATGAGGAGGGAGTAGTTCTCCCTCGGGGCTGAGGGTATGTACCAGTAGCTATGTGTTTGATCTCTCTCTCTCTCGTGTTCTTGATTTGGCACGATCTTGATGTATCGCGAGCTTTGCTATTATATTTCGATCCTATGATGTTTCTTCCCCCCTCTACTCTCTTGTAATGGATTGAGTTTCCCCTTTGAAGTTATCTTATCGGATTGAGTCTTTAAAGATTTGAGAACACTTGATGTATGTCTTGTCGTGCGTATCTGTTGTGACAATGGGATATCACGTGATTCACTTGATGTATGTTTTGGTGATCAACTTGCGGGTTCCGCCCATGAACCTATGCATAGGGGTTGGCACAAGTTTTCGTCGTGATTCTCCGGTAGGAACTTTGGGGCACTCTTTGAGGTCCTATGTGTTGGTTGAATAGATGAATCTGAGATTGTGTGATGCATATCATATAATCATACCCACAGATACTTGAGGTGACATTGGAGTATCTAGGTGACATTAGGGTTTTGGTTGATTTGTGTCTTAAGGTGTTATTCTAGTACAAACTCTAGGGTTGTTTGTGACACTTATAGGAATAGCCCAACGGATTGATTGGAAAGAATAACTTTGAGGTGGTTTCGTACCCTACCATAATCTCTTCGTTCGTTCTCCGCTATTAGTGACTTTGGAGTGACTCTTTGTTGCATGTTGAGGGATAGTTATGTGATCCAATTATGTTATCATTGTTGAGGGAACTTACACTAGCGAAAGTATGAACCCTAGGCCTTGTTTCAACGCATTGCAATACCATTTGTGCTCACTTTTATCATTAGTTACCTTGCTGTTTTTATATTTTCAGATTACAAAAACATATATCTACCATCCATATTGCACTTGTATCACCATCTCTTTGCCGAACTAGTGCACCTATACAATATACCATTGTATTGGGTGTGTTGGGGACACAAGAGACTCTTTGTTATTTGGTTGCAGGGTTGCTTGTGTCGGATTTCGGGTTCCGGCAGACCCTTGAGGTTCGAACACTGGGGTGCGCATGGAGATTTTGCTTCCTACCTACCTGCACCCCTCCGCCTCGCTAAGATCTTAGCTATGGAAAGAACAACACAAGAGACACAGGGTTTATACTGGTTCGGGCCACCGTTGTGGTGTAATACCCTACTCCAGTGTGTGGCGTGGTGGATTGCCTCTTGGGCTGAGGATGATGAATGATACAAGGAAGAACAGCCTCGCGAGGGTCTGTTCTTGGCTGGGGCGATGAACTGCTGGGAAGAGTTCAGCCACCCTTCTCTCTCTCTCTGATCGAACCCCTCCTATTGAACCTCTCTCTTCTCTAACCTCTCTCCTGTTGAACCCTTCCTGTCGAACCCTCCTATCGAACCTCTCTTCTTGAACCCTTCCTATCGAACCCTCCTATCGAACCTCTCTTCTTGAACCCTTCCCGTCGAACCCTCCTATCGAACCTCTCTTCTTGAACCTCCCCTCTTCTGTGGGTGGCTGGTCCTATTTATAGAGGCCCTGGTCCTCTTCCCAAATATCGAGCGGGAAGGGAGCCAACAATGGCGGGCTAATTTGAAGGGGACAGCTAGTACTAGCTACCCTGACAAAAGTAGTCTTCGCCTGCGCAAAGCTCTGGTGGTGACGCCGTCTTGGGCTCCACGATGACCTCCGTCTTGCAGTCATCCTGGTCTTGGTCTTGTTGCACCAAAATGGCAACCTTTGCCTGATGCCTCGGTACTCCGTGGCTGCGCTTTCCCCCTTTGCACCAAAGAGGAAAGGAGGACACTGCGTGGGCTAGCACCCGCCTGGCGCCCTTGGTCGTCATGGGTTGCGTCACAGGCACCTCGTGAGGTACCCCGCCTTGATCTCTCCGCCTCCTCACGAGCCAGCCTGATGAGGTCGTGCCTGAGGAAGCTCCGTGTCGTCCACCCCGCGAGGCTTGGCCCCTCACGAGGGTCTTGGGTCTGTGTTGATGAAGATGGGCCGTGCTGGGGCCCCCTTTGAGCCACGCCGCAGGCCACAGGCAGGCAAGTCTGGGGACCCCCGTTCCCAGAACGCCGACAGTAGCCCCCGGGCCCAAGGCGCGCCCGGACTTGGCCATGCAGGGAGGCGGAAGAGCAAGAGCGAAGCGCCGCGGGCCCTAACTGCCTGCGGCCTTGGGCGTCCCGTGGTGGTTAACTGGACATGGGCGCCTCAGCAACCGTGCGAGTTGATAAGGGAGCGGCATCTGCCCAGGCTTTGCTTTTTGCTTTCTCTGGTTGCTGCTCAGATCCCCTTTCTTACGCCTCTCCTTCCTTCCTCCAAAATTTCCAGATCTACTCCGACCGCGTGACCTAGGAAGCCATGGCACCTCGTCAGTCCCCGGCCGGAGCTTGGTACTCGTCTGCCCTGGACTCGCCAAACGTGTCGGAGGCGAGCCTTGCCCAGTTGCGCCGGATGGCAGCGGCGCAGGGCATCAACGGGGCGAAGGTGCTCAAGGCCGGCTCCGCCACCCCGGAGGGCCAAGGGAGCACCTTCTATCCGTTCTTCGTAAGT
The DNA here is from genome assembly GCF_056163025.1 of Triticum urartu. Taxonomy (NCBI): domain Eukaryota; kingdom Viridiplantae; phylum Streptophyta; class Magnoliopsida; order Poales; family Poaceae; genus Triticum; species Triticum urartu. The sequence goes on from NC_141875.1 coordinate 534,958,395, forward strand.
GCCATTGCCGCTGGCCTGGTGCCTCCCTTCTCTGAGTTCTTCTTCTCTGTCCTCCGCCATTACAAGCTACAGGCTCTGCATCTCCACCCCAACTCCGTCCTTCTCCTGGCAATCTTTGCCTATTACTGCGAGGCTCACGTAGGGGTGCAGCCCTCAGTGGCTTTGCTGCGCCACTATTTCTACCTCCAGACCTCTCGCGGTCCTTCTTCCGCATGCGCGAGCTTCATCGCGTACGGTGGCGCCATTGCCATCTCGAACCCCGGAAAAAGGATTGAGGGTTTCAGGAGCAAGTGGGTCTTGGCGGATGCTGGGCGCATCCACCCTTGGCTGATCTTGCCCACGGAGCAGCCCACGAGCTCCAGCGATTGGGGTCGAGCGGAGCTCGCGGACCCCCGCGCGAAGCTGGTGCTGGAGAAGATGGGCGCGGATCTGAGGCCGGCCAACATGGCGGCGACGAAGCTGACTGGCGCATCGCTGCTGAGGGAATTCCTGGAGCACCAGCTGGCTCCGCTTTGGCGGTACTCACTTTCGATATGGAGGCCCCATCCGAGCCCCGCGGCCTGGGCCGACGGAGATCTGGCTACGGTCCTCCAATCTCTGGTTGGGGGCGATGTGGCGAGGTTGGAGGGCGCTCCTACGCCCTTGTTCCTCCGCGATGACTGGGAGCAGGTAGTGGAGTCCATGCCCGTCTTCAACGGGGATGGGCCCGTGCCCATGGAAACTCCCGAGGAACCGGTGGACGTGCCCTCCGACGATTCCAGCGAAGAGGAGGAAGGAGGGGAGCGGGAAAGAGGGCCTGACTCCGAGGCGACTGACGGAGAGTCGAGGGCTCCCCTTCCCCGGCACAGGTCCCGCATTCTCCGCCTCTCTCCGAGCGATGACGACGAGGATGACGACGAGGATGACGGCGAGCAGGACGGCGGGAGCTTGCCCCCGATCCCGAAGAAGGACAGGACCGGGCTGATCTCCCGCGGGTCTACCCCGGCCCCGAGGCGGACCGCAGGCGCACCTTCCGCTTCCAAGCTTCCCGAGGTTGACCCTTCCAGCCGGCTTTCAGGCTTCAAATTTGGCCGGAGGCCGCTCGAGCTCACCGGCGAGGACCCGTAAGCGTTTGATCCTTGTCTTTATTTCTTGTCCTGCTTCTGAGGCTTGACGTCCACATCTCTTGGATAGGCTGGCGGCCGCAGCAAAGAAGCCGAAGGGAGCTCCTGAGGTTCCACCCATGGCAGCGCCTCTGCCCGCGAAGGAGGGTGACCGCGACGCACGGGCTTCTCCTACCCGGTCGTCCTCGCGAGGCCAGGCGGAGCCGGCTGGGGCGAGCTCAGCCCCCACGGCCCATGTGACTCCTGAGGTGTCCTTGCCTGTCGCCGCCACTACAGCTGTTGGGGCGCAGCAGACTCCGCCTCAGGACGCTGTGGCCGCGCTGCTGCCTTCTCCTCCTACTCCACCGGCTGCTGTCTCTCCGACTCCTTTTGCCGTTCTGGAACATGCTGCTGCTGAGCTGGACCGACTGCGGCTGGATCTTCTCGGCGCCGACCCTCGCTTGGTGGCCAGGCGCTTGGAGCTGGCTTCAGGATGGGTTTGCTCCGACGCTTCGATTCGGGCGGCGCTGGTCCAGGCCTCGACGGCTTGCAATGAGGAGAAACAGGTCGTCCTTAAGGCAAAGGCTGCTCATGACGCAGCCCTGGGGGAGGCGGTCGACGCCCATGGTCGCTGCAAGGCGTTTGAGGACGAGCTGCAAGGCCTGCGGGACCAGCTCGCGAAAGAGGCCCGCCTTCGCCAAGAGCAGGAAGAAGGCGTGAAGGCTCGCGAGGCGGCCGTCAAGGAAAGGGAGGTCAAACTCAGGAAGCGCCGCGACCGCCTAGGCGCGCTGGAGCAGGAGTTGGGGGCAAGGAAGGCCGAGCTGGACGACAAGGCCCTGGTTCTTGCTGAGGACCGCGTGGCCTTCACGGAGATGGAGGCGAAGGCTCGCTCCTCGCTGAGGACGCTTTACGACAGCGGCCTGGAGAGCCCGCTGGCTGGCGCCGAGGACGGCCCCGCCAAGCTGCTTCCCTTCCTGGTTCGTGCTCTCGAAGATGTCGCCCTTGGCCTTGGCCCCACGGCTGAGGCCGAGGCACGTGTCCTGTCTTCTGCAGCACTGACGCGGGTCCTCACCCACATCTACCTTTGCGATCCCGGCGTCGACCTCGACAGCCTGCTGGAGCCAGTAAGCGGCGAGCGTGCCGCTGCCGAGGCCGTGAAGGGTCGCGCGGAGGCTCTGCTGGGGAAGTTCCGGGCCTTCAACACCAAGCCGAAGCAAGGCGCTGCCGACCCCACTGCTCCGTAAGGCGAACCCATTCTGCGCTGCTCCTCCGCCGACAGGTGACTCCGTCGTGGCTCATGTCCTGCCTTTAATTCCTGCACATGTATCATGCCTCGGGGAGGCGTTTAAACTTGCGTTTGGCATTGAGATAACAACGTGTACTGTAATATTTGCTTTTGAATTCCTCGAAATTTGCGCTTTTCCTTCCTACTTGCTTATGTTCTACGCCAGTAGAGCTCGGCCCCGCGCATACCTCACCCAGCGTTAGTCCCGACCGGAAACTAGGACGGGGCCAAGGAGTGAGGGGCTACGTGACAAGTTAGGCTCCTGAGTCGTGATGCTCAGGAGTCCCCCTTGGCGCACGAACAACAAGTAGGGAGGTGTGATGTGGGTGGATCTACCGTTCTAGGTCTGCAGAGCCCGGCCGCGCGCATACCTCACCCAGCGTTAGCCTTTCGGAACTAAGGAGTGAGGGGCTACGTGACCAGTTAGGCTCCTGAGTCGCGATGCTCAGGAGTCCCCCTTGACGCTCAAACGGCCTTCGTACCTTGGCTCCGCTCGGGGAGAGACGCGCGACGAACCAGGCCCCCGGGGGGGCCCGGCTAGGCGGCGTGCGTCTGGGTGTGACCCAGGCGTAGCCCCCGTGCCTAGCCCCCTCGCGCGGCACTCCCGAGGGGAGGCGTTACGATGAGGCTAGACACTGAGCTCTGGGCTCCCTGAGGTTGATGTGGCCCGGGGGCCACCCTCAGTTGTTTATCACCAGCGCGGAGCATAGCGCTTCCGTATGTGTACGGGCATAGCCGCTCCTCGGCAGTGTCGTCAACCAGCACGGAGCATGGTGCTTCCACTGGTACGTGGGAGGGGGGCCCCCTCCGAGAGGAGCCCCCGGGGCGTGTACATCCCCGCCCTGACACGTGGCTGGCACGGTAGGGCCTGGCGAGGTGTATCTGGGCACCCGTGAGCCAGCGCGGGACTCACGGGGCCCTACCTCTAGGCGGGTTGCGCCTGGCACTGGGCCTTATCTTGTGATGTGTCCCTGCAAATTCGGTTAGATGTCGGCACTCTACGTCCTCGGGTCCCAGCCCTCGAGCTGGTCTCAGCCGTCGCTGGTATGCCAGGTCGAGATGCCGTGGACAAGGCCAGAGGGTGAGGGCTGGAGAGCTAGTAAGAGCCCTGAGTCGTGATGCTCAGGTACCCCCCCCTTAACGTGCAAGTGGTCGGCATGGAGAAGAAGAGGTGCTGTGGACCGGCACCAAATAATCTAGCATGGTGAGCATAACGCATAACTGGGAATAAACGCAAATGGGATACATGCCGCTGGGTCTGGCCCAAGCAACTTGGGGATCATGCAGCCCGAGGGGTGCCCCCAATAAGGTAAGCTAACAACATGAAATAAAAGGGATACATGCCGCAGGGACGGACCCACGTGGCCTGGGAATAATGCAGCCCTGGGGGGGCGCTCCCAGCTGGAAGTGAAACTTGAAAGGTGTCACCTGATGACGTTGAGGACGAAGGGGTGTTGGTGTAGCAGACTTGGTGGGCTGCGGAAGCCGATCCTCACGAGCCCCCAGGCCCGGGGGCCTCGGGAGGCTCCGGAGGTGCTGCGGCTCCCCGCGGACCATCTCCATCTCCGCCAGGGCTGCGGAACGCCTGGCCTCTTGTGCCTCCATGATGCCCCTTATGAGGCGCTGGTACGTGGCAGCCACGTTCGGCAAGCTGTAAGGCATGCGAACGTAGCTGTGGGGTGGACCTCTGCAGCGCCCCACTCGCGAGGGCCAGAGGCGCTCCAGGGAGGCGACTCGGTTGAGCCCTGGTATGTCGATGCAGACGCGCAGCCCACCATCCTCGCCTGGATGGGGGGCCACTGCTGGTAGACGGCGGCCGCCTTTCATGACTCTTGACTCCTGTAGCTCCTGAATGGCCTTGCTGACGAACTCCTGAGGGTCTGGCTCTCCTTTACTTACTCCTTCTTGAGGGAAACGTGCTTCGAAACACGCCTCCATGTGGTGCCCAAGCGCCTCCCTCGTGACCCTAGCCAGGTCGGTGGCCCTCCAGGGGAGAGCCCTCGAGCCCTGCCTGAGGAGGGCGCCGGGCGCGCTTTCCTATGCGATGGAAGGAGGTTCCCCCTGGGCAGGCACGGGCCCTGAGGGGCCTGCCTCCTAAGGAGCCGGGCCGGACGATGTCTTCTTCTTCTTGGGGGCGGTCTCAGGAAGCCTCCTGCTTCCGAGATCCGGGTCTTCCAGTGACGCGGCCTGAAAGGCTCGTTCCAGGGAACACACCGCATCCTTCTCTTCACAGGGCACCGTGATGACTCCGCCACTTCCTGGCATCTTGAGGACGTTGTAGCCGTGGTGGGTTACGGCCATGAACTTGGCCAGCGCTGGGTACCCGAGGATGGCGTTGTACGGCAGGCGAATGTGAGCGATGTCGAAGTCGATGAGCTCGGTGCGGTAGTTGTCGTGTGCCCCGAAGGTGACAGGGAGGCGGACCTGCCCAATCGGGACCGTGGAGCCGTCGGTGATTCCGGAGAAAGGCTTGGTTGGCTGAAGCTGGCTGTAGGGCACTTGGAGATTGTTGAATGTTTCCATGGACAGGACGTTGAGCCCCGCCCCGCCATCGATGAGGGTCCTGGTGACCACCACGTTGCTGATGATTGGGGAACAAAGCATTGGGAGGACTCCGGCTGTAGCCGCACACTTGAGCTGATCTGCTGAGCTGAACGTGATGGCGCATGCCGACCACCTGAGAGGGCGCGTGGCTTCAAGCCTGGGGAGGACTGCATTCACTTCGCGGGCGAACTGCTTGAAGATGCGTTGAGAGGCTGGGGCTTGAGCCCCGCCCAGGATGCAGGCGATCGCGCGCGGCTCCTCGAAGCCCCCAGCCTCCTCGTCCTGGTGGCGGTCCTCATTTCTCCTTGGTTGCGGCGGCAGCGGAGGGAGGCCTGCGTTGCCTTGCGGGCGATCCTCGCGAAGCCGACCCCTCCAGTCTCCCTCGCAAGGCGGGTCTTGCCAGCGATCCTCGTGAGGTTGATCGCGCCACCCTTGGCGCGGGCCACGGTCTTCCCAGCGTCCTGCGTTCCTTCCTCCTCCTTGACCGTAGCCCTGGTCACCGCGGTCGGGGCGACGGCTGATCCTTCCTTCTCGCACAGCTCGGAGCTCTTGACATTCATTGGTGTTGTGGGTGTGGAGGTCTTGGTACACGCAGTACTGGCTGCCCTTGGAAGGTTCGGGCTGATCTCTGCCCCGCTTGGTGTCTGGTTCTGTCGCGAGCACGACAGCCCCCTTGCGCTTCACATCCTTGGCCTTGGGCTTCTTCTCTTCCGAGTCCACGGCAGGCAACTCAAGGAGGGAGAGACGCCCTTCCTCAGCCCTGGCGCACTTGGTTGCCAAGTTGAACAGCTCCAAAGAAGTGCACAGGTCTTCATGCATCGCCAGCTCCTCCTTCATCTTGACATCGCGCACGCCGTCGGAGAAGGCTGAGATGATGGCCTCCTCAGTCACCCTGGGGATCTTGAGGCGTGCGTTGTTGAAGCGCTGGATGTACTTCTGCAGGGTCTCCCCGGGTTGTTGCTTCATGCGGCGCACATCGCTCACGGCGGGTGGCCGGTCGTGAGTACCTTGGAAGTTGGCGATGAAGCGGGTGCGCATCTCGTCCCAGGAGGAGATCGTGCCTGGAGCCAGGTTCAGGAGTCAGGTGCGGGCCCCGTCCTTGAGCGCCATGGGAAACCAGTTCGCCATGACCTTCTCATCTTCGTTGGCAGCTTCGATGCCCGGCTCGTAGAGATGGAGGAACTCTGCAGGGTCAGCCATGCCGTCGTAGCGAGGAGGCAGGTCTGGCTTGAATTTGCCGGGCCACGCGACACTACATAGCTCGGCGGTGAAGGCACGGCAGCCTGCTGTGGCCACGGGAGGCCTTGGGTGACGGAGAGCTTGGTCTTGCATGTCCCCACGCGCTGCAGCTGGGTCTTGACGTGCGGGAGCAGGAGCATGGTCGCGACGTGCTGGAGCAGGGAGCGCCCGGGCAGCTTCTTGCGGGCGAGGGACTTCCTGGCAGCTCTGCTCTTGCTGCGCTGGCACCTGACGGAGCGGGTTCTGCCCAAGGGCCACGCGCCTTGGAGCCATGGCGCCTTCTTGAGGAGGAGGCGGCCGGGGCGCCGCCGGAGCTTCGTCGCCCGCGCGGGGCGGGGTGCGGTGCAGCGGAACAGACGGCGCAGGAGAGCCCCCTGCGGCGCGGACGAGCTCGGCGACGCGGTCGAGCCATTCTTCGTAGACGCCGTCGACGGGGCGGTAGCGCAGGAGCTCATTTGCCGCGATGAGCGCAGCTCGAGCCTCCATGGGTGCGCGGAGCGCGCGGGGCGAAGAACCAGCTGGGGGGAGCGAGGGAGTTGCGGTGCGACCGTCTTGCCGCACGGATGGATGCTGAGACGATGCTTGCTGCTCGTCCCCTGCCGGGCCGGTGGCGGCGTTGACGGCAGGTGACGGGGAACGGTGAGGACGCTCGCCGACAAGAGCCGTCTGGGCGACGCGGGAAGCGAGAGCGGCCCGACGCTCGGCGCGGGCCCGACGAGCGTCAGACATGGGTGCGATGGTCAGAGGAGAACGGGGTAGTGGAAGACGAATTCCGGCGCACCCCTACCTGGCGCGCCAAATGTCGGATTTCGGGTTTCGGCAGACCCTTGAGGTTCGAACACTGGGGTGCGCGCGGAGATTTCGCTTCCTACCTACCTGCACCCCTCCGCCTCGCTAAGATCTTAGCTATGGAAAGAACAACACAAGAGACACAGGGTTTATACTGGTTCAGGCCACCATTGTGGTGTAATACCCTACTCCAGTGTGTGGCGTGGTGGATTGCCTCTTGGGCTGAGGATGATGAATGATACAAGGAAGAACAGCCTCACGAGGGTCTGTTCTTGGCTGGGGCAATGAACTGCTGGGAAGAGTTCAGCCACCCTTCTCTCTCTCTCTGATCGAACCCCTCCTATTGAACCTCTCTCCTCTCTAACCTCTCTCCTGTTGAACCCTTCCTATCGAACCCTCCTATCGAACCTCTCTTCTTGAACCCTTCCTGTCGAACCCTCCTATCGAACCTCTCTTCTTGAACCCTTCCTGTCGAACCCTCCTATCGAACCTCTCTTCTTGAACCTCCCCTCTTCTGTGGGTGGCTGGTCCTATTTATAGAGGCCCTGGTCCTCTTCCCAAATATCGAGCGGGAAGGGAGACAACAATGGCGGGCTAATTTGAAGGGGGACAGCTAGTACTAGCTACCCTGACAAAAGTAGTCTTCGCCTGCGCAAAGCTCTGGTGGTGACGCCGTCTTGGGCTCCACGATGACCTCCGTCTTGCAGTCCTCCTGGTCTTGGTCTTGTTGCACCAAAATGGCAACCTTTGCCTGATGCCTCGGTACTCCGCGGCTGCGCTTGCCCCCTTTGCACCAAAGAGGAAAGGAGGACACTGCGCGGGCTGGCACCCGCCTGGCACCCTTGGTCGTCATGGCTTGCGTCACGGGCACCTCGTGAGGTACCCCGCCTTGATCTCTCCGCCTCCTCGTGAGCCAGCCTGATGAGGCCGTGCCTGAGGAAGCTCCGTGTCGTCCGCCCCGCGAGGCTTGGCCCCTCGCGAGGGTCTTGGGTCTGTGTTGATGAAGATGGGCCGTGCTGGGCCCCCCTTTGAGCCACGCCGCAGGTAGGCAAGTCTGGGGACCCCCGTTCCCAGAACGCCGACAGCTTGAGAGAGACCATCTTCATTCTACGCCTCCTATGGATTGATAAACCTTAGGTCATCCACTTGAGGGAAATTTGCTATTGTCCTACAAACCTCTGCACTTGGAGGCCCAACAACGTCTACAAGAAGAAGGTTGTGTAGTAGACATCATCCTGCTTTATTACTTATCATAATATATACAACGTGAAAGTATGTACATTACGAGAGCCGGTGGCTCAAGTGTAGTAAGGCCAAAGATGAGCAATATTCCATGGCTGGCGGGTCTCCTCCTCCGATTTACGTGAGTCTTTGTGCTCTGGAACATTGATAAGGTAATATGACCCATTGTTTAACTTCTTGCTGACCACAGAGGGTCCTTCCCAAGGTGGGGATAGCTTGTGCGCATCAGACTGATCCTGGATGAGCCGGAGCACCAGGTCACCTTCTTAAAAGGTTTTGGACTTAATCTGACGGCTGTGATAACGGTGCAGGTCCTGTTGGTAAATTGCTGATTGAGCCGCTGCCAAGTCTCGCTCCTCATCTAATAAGTCAAGCGCATCCTGTCGGGCTTGCTCATTATCAGCTTCAACGTAAGCCGCCACGCGGGGTGAGTCATGACGGATGTCACTAGGCAGGACTACTTCTGCTCCATAAACCATGAAGAAAGGCGTATAACCTGTAGACCTATTAGGGGTAGTATTGATGCTCCATAGCACCGAGGGTAACTCCTCTACCCAACAACCTGGCGTCCGTTGTAAAGGAACGATAAGCCGGGGCTTGAGACCTTTTAAGTTTCCTGGCTTGCTCTTTCAGCTTGACCATTAGATTGGGGGTGAGCCACTGATGAAACATCAAGCCGGATATGCTCACGTTGACAAAATTCCTCCATAGCACCTTTGGACAGATTAGTACCATTATCAGTTATAATGTTGTGTGGAAAGCCAAAATAAAAGATCAACTTTTTCATGAACTGAACCACTGTGGCTGCATCACACTTACTAACCGGCTCTGCCTCAACCCATTTTATGAATTTGTCAACGGCCACCAAAATATGTGTCTTTTTATCTTTGGATCTTTTGAAAGGTCCAACCATATCGAGCCCCCAAACTGCAAACGGCCAAGTGATTGGAATCATCTGCAATTATTAAGTCGGCACGTGTGCTCGTCGTGCAAATTTTTGACACCCATCACACCTACTAACCAGATCCTCCGCATCGGCGTGAGCGTTAGCCAGTAAAAACCATGACGGAAAGTTTTGGCCACAAGAGACTTTGACCCGGCATGATGGCCACAATCCCCTTCATGGATCTCACGAGGAATTTCTTGACCTTCTTCAGAAGAGACACAACGTTGAAACGCTCCAGTGACACTGTGATGATACAACTCACCATTGGAAATTGTCATTGACTTAGACCGTCGGGTTATCTGTGTAGCCAAGGTCTCGTCCTCCGGCAACTCACCCCGGGTCATATAAGCCAAATATGGCACTGTCCAATCTGGAATGACATGAAGAGCCGCCACCAATTGTGCTTCTGGGTCTGGAACAGCCAAGTCCTCCTCTGTAGGCAACTTGACAGAAGGGTTATGCAGAACATCTAAAAAAGTGTTAGGCGGCACCGGCTTACGCTGAGATCCCAACCGGCTTAAAGCATCGGCCGCTTCATTCTTTCTGCGATCAATGTGCTCCACCTGATAACTCTTGAAGTGTCCAGCAACAGCGTCAACCTCACGGTGATAAGCCGCCATGAGAGGGTCCTTGGAATCCCATTTACCCGATACTTGCTGAGCCACCAAATCTGAATCGCCAAGGCACCGTACCCGACTTAAACTCATTTCTCTAGCCATTTGAAGACCATGGAGTAAGGCCTCATACTCAGCTGCGTTGTTAGTACAAGGAAACATCAATCGCAACACATAACAAAATTTGTCACCTAGAGGAGAAGTTAAAACAACTCCAGCCCCCGAGCCTTCCAATTGTCTGGACCCGTCAAAATGAATCGTCCAATATGTGTTGTCTGGCTTCTCTTCAGGTATCTGCAACTCTGTCCAATCGTTAATGAAGTCCACCAATGCTTGAGATTTGGTTGCAGTACGTGGCACATACTTTAAACCATGAGAGCCAAGTTCAATGGCCCACTTGGCGACTCGTCCTGTGGCTTCTCTATTTTGAATAATATCTTCTAAAGGAGTAGAGCTAACCACAGTGATAGGATGACCCTGAAAGTAATGCTTAAGTTTACGGCTTGCCATGAACACCCCATAAACAAGCTTCTGCTAATGTGGATATCTCTGTTTGGACTCAATGAGCACCTAACTGACGTAATAAACCGGTCGTTGAACTGGATGTTCCTTGCCAGCCTCCTTGCGCTCGACAACAATGGCCACACTGGCAGCACGTGTGTTACCAGCCACATATAACAACAGTGGATCCTTCTCAACGGGAGCAGCAAGGACCGGCGGCTCGACGAGCTATTTTTTCAGATCTTCAAAGGCAGAGTTAGAAGCATCACTCCAGATAAAATTATCCATCTTCTTCATCATTTGATACAACGGCATAGCCTTCTCACCTAACCGGCTTATGAACCGGCTTAAAGCTGCGACACGACCCGCCAGCCGCTGAACGTCATTGATGCATGCCGACTTAGCCAAAGATGTAATCGCCTTAATTTTCTCTGGATTAGCCTCAATGCCTTTGTTATACACCAAAAAACCCAAAAGTTTGCCAGCTGGGACTCTAAAAACGCACTTGGCCGGGTTAAACATCATTTTGTAGACCCGGAGGTTATCAAAGGTTTTCTTCAGATCATCTACCAGAGTTTCCTTCTCTCTTGATTTCACCACTATATCGTCCACATAAGCATGAACATTACGCCCAGTCTGATTATGAAGACAGTTCTGCACACACCACTGATAAGTCGCCTGGGCACTCTTAAGCCCAAAAGGCATAGACACATAGCAGAAGGCTCCAAACAGAGTAATGAAAGCCGTCTTCTCTTGGTCCTTCACTGCCATCTTGATCTGATGATAGCCAGAATAAGTATCCAGAAAACTCAAACGCTCACAACCCGTCGTAGCATCAATGATTTGATCAATATGAGGGAGAGCAAAAGGATTAGCCGGACAAGCCTTGTTTAAATATGTGTAATCCACACACATACGCCAAGTGTCGTTCTTTTTTAGCACAAGAACCGGGTTAGCCAACCACTCTGGGTGAAAAACTTCAACAATAAACCTGGCCGCCAAGAGCTGGGCCACCTCTTCTCCAATAGCCTTGCGCCTTTCCTCGTTGGACCGCCGAAGAAACTGCCTGGCCAGCTTAAACTTGGGATCAATATTGAGAGTGTGCTCAGCGAGTTCTCTCGGTACACCCGGCATGTCAGAAGGCTTCCATGCAAAGATATCCCGGTTCTCACGGATGAACTCGATGAGCGCGCTTTCCTATTTGGGATCCAAGTTAGCACTGATAATGAATTGTTTGGATGAGTCGCCAGGCACAAAATCAATCATCTTGGTATCATCAGCTGACTTAAACTTCAACGCCGGCTCATGCTCCGTGGTTGGCTTTTTCAAAGACGTCATGTCCGCCGGGTCGACATTATCCTTGTAAAACTTCAACTCCTCTGTCGCACAAACAAATTCGGCGTAAGCAACATCACCTTCTTCACATTCCAAAGCTATCTTCCGACTTCCATGCACTGTGATAGTGCCCTTATAACCCAGCATCTTGAGCTGCAGATAAACATAACACGGTCGTGCCATGAATTTTGCATAAGCCAGCCGTCCAAACAAGGCGTGATATGGGCTTTTGATTTTGACCACTTCAAAAGTTAACTTCTCCGCCCTAGAATCATGCTCATCTCCAAAGGCTACTTCCAGCTCAATCTTACCAACTGGATATGCCGACTTGCTAGGCACTACTCCATGGAAAACGGTGTTGGATGTCTTAAGACTTTTGTCAGTCAACCCCATGCGACGGAACGTCTCATAATGGAGGATGTTGATGCTACTGCCTCCGTCCATGAGTACTTTAGTGTATTTATATCCACCAACCTGAGGGGCCACCACCAAGGCCAGGTGACCTGGATTATCAACCCGGGGAGGGTGGTCTTCCCTACTCCACAAAATAGGCTGCTCAGACCATCTCAAATAACGTGGAACCGCCGGCTCAACAGCGTTCACAGCTCTCTTATGAAGTTTCTGGTCCCTTTTGCATAAACTGGTGGTGAATACATGATACTGCCCACTACTCAGCTGTTTTGGGTTACTCTGATACCCGGATTGCTGCTGCTGCTGACTGCCTTGGCCAGATTGCTGATTATAGCTGCCTTGATTGCCTTGAGGGCCCTGGCCATGAAAACCGCCACCGCCTGAGCTGCCGCCCGGTCCATGAAAGCCGCCACCACCTGAGCCGTTGCCAGGTCCATGATTACCGTCGAACATGTTAGAATTCTTGAAAGCCTTCATGATCGTACGGTCTTTCCATAGATGGGTGGCCGGCTTCTCCCGGGTGCCGTGTCTTGGACAGGGTTCATTTAGCAACTGCTCGAGGGTGGGACCTGACCCGCCTAACCGAGGAGGTGGCCTCTATTGGGGAACATAGTAATTTCAAAAAAAATCCTACGCACACACAAGATCATGGTGATGCATAGCAAAGAGAGAGGAGAGTATTGTCTACGTACCCTCGTAGACCGAAAGCGGAAGCGTTAGCACACCGCGGTTGATGTAGTCGTACGTCTTCACGGGCCGACCGATCAAGCACCGAAACTACAGCACCTCCGAGTTCTAGCACACGTTCAGCTCGATGATGATCCCCGGACTCCGATCCAGCAGAATGTCGGGGAAGAGTTCCGTCAGCACAACGGCGTGGTGACGATCTTGATGTTCTACCGTCGCAGGGCTTCGCCTAAGCACCGCTACAATATTATCAAGGATTATGGTGGAAGGGGGCACCGCACACGGCTAAGAGATCAATGATCAATTGTTGTGTCTATGGGGTGCCCCCTGCCCCCGTATATAAAGGAGCAAGGGGGAGGCGGCCGGCCTAGGAGGAGGGCGCGCCAAGGGGGCAGTCCTACTCCCACCGGGAGTAGGACTCCTCCTTCCCTTGTTGGAGTAGGAGAGAAGGAAAGAGGGGGAGAGGAACAAGGAAAAGGGGGCTGCACCCCTTGTCCAATTCGGACCAGAGGGGGGGGCGCGCGTCTCCTTCCTTTTGGCCTCTCTCCTCTATTCCCGTATGGCCCAATAAGGCCCATATACTCCCCGGTGAATCCCCGTAACTCTCCGGTACTCCGAAAAATACCCGAATCACTCGGAACCTTTCCGATGTCTGAATATAGTCGTCCAATATATCGATCTTTACGTCTCGACCATTTCGAGACTCCTCGTCATGTCCCCGATCTCATCCGGGACTCCGAACTCCTTCGGTACATCAAAACTCATAAATTCATAATATAACTATCATCGAAACCTTAAGCGTGCGGACCCTACGGGTTCGAGAACAATGTAGACATGACCGAGACACGTCTCCGGTCAATAACCAATAGCGGAACCTGGATGCTCATATTGGCTCCCACATATTCTATGAAGATCTTTATCGGTCAAACCGCATAACAACATACGTTGTTCCCTTTGTCATCGGTATGTTACTTGCCCGAGATTCGATCGTCGGTATATCAATACCTAGTTCAATCTCGTTACCGGCAAGTCTCTTTACTCGTTCCGTAATACATCATCTCGCAACTAACTCATTAGTTGCAATGCTTGCAAGGCTTTAGGTGATGTGCATTACCGAGAGGGCCCAGAGATACCTCTCCGACAATCGGAGTGACAAATCCTAATCTCGAAATACGCCAACCCAAGAAGTACCTTCGGAGACACCTGTAGAGCACCTTTATAATCACCCAGTTACGTTGTGACGTTTGGTAGCACACAAAATGTTCCTCTGATAAACGGGAGTTGCATAATCTCATATTCATAGGAACATGTATAAGTCATGAAGAAAGCAATAGCAACAAACTAAACGATCAAGTGCTATGCTAACGGAATGGGTCAAGTCAATCACATCATTCTCCTAATGATGTGATCCCGTTAATCAAATGACAACTCATGTCCATGGTTAGGAAACATAACCATCTTTAATCAACGAGCTAGTCAAGTAGAGGCATACTAGTGACACTCTGTTTGTCTATGTATTCACACATGTATTATGTTTCTGGTTAATACAATTCTAGCATGAATAATAAACATTTATCATGATATAAGGAAATATATAATAACTTTATTATTGCCTCTAGGGCATATTTCCTTCAGTCTCCCACTTGCACTAGAGTCAATAATCTAGTTCAGATCGCCATGTGATTTAACATCAATAGTTCGCATCACCATGTGATTAACACCCATAGTTCACATCGACATGTGACCAACACCCAAAGGGTTTACTAGAGTCAATAATCTAGTTCACATCGCTGTGATTAACACCCAAAGAGTACTGAGGTGTGATCATGTTTTGCTTGTGAGAGAATTTTAGTCAACATGTCTGCCACATTCAGATCCGTAAGTATTTTGCAAATTTCTATGTCAACAATGCTCGGCACAGAGATACTCTAGCTAATTGCTCCCACTTTCAATATGTATCCAGATTGAGATTTAGAGTCATCTGGATCAGTGTCAAAATTTGCATCGACGTAACCCTTTACAATGAACCTTTTGTCACTTCCATAATCGAGAAACATATCCTTATTCCACTAAGGATAATTTTGACCAATGTCCAGTGATCTACTCCTAGATCACTATTGTACTCCTTTGCCAAACTCAGGGCAGGGTATACAATAGGTCTGGTACACAGCATGGCATACTTTATAGAACCTATGGCTGAGGCATAGGGAATGACTTTCATTCTCTCTCTATCTTCTGCCATGGTCGGGTTTTGAGTCTTACTCAACTTCACACCTTGTAACACAGGCAAGGACTCCTTCTTTAATTGTTCCATTTTGAACTACTTCGAAATCTTGTCAAGGTATGTACTCATTGAAAAAAAAACTTATCAAGCGTATTGATCTATCTCTATAGATCTTGATGCTCAATATGTAAGGAGCTTCACCGAGGTCTTTCTTTGAAAAACTCCTTTCAAACATTCCTTTATGCTTTGCAGAATAATTCTACATTATCTCTGATCAACAATATGTCATTCACATATACTTATCAGAAATGTTGTAGTGCTCCCATTCACTTTCTTGTAAATACAGGCTTCACCACAAGTCTGTATAAAACTATATGCTTTGATGAACTTATCAAAGCGTATATTCCAACTCCGAGATGCTTGCACCAGTCCATAGATGGATCACTGGAGCTTGCATATTTTGTTAGTACCTTTAGGATTGACAAAACCTTCTGGTTGCATCATATACAACTCTTCTTTAATAAATCCATTAAGGAATGCAGTTTTGTTTATCCATTTGCCAGATTTCATAAAATGCGACAATTGCTAACATGATTCGGACAGACTTAAGCATAGATACGAGTGAGAAACTCTTATCGTAGTCAACACCTTGAACTTGTCGAAAACCTTTTTGCGACAATTCTAGCTTTGTAGATAGTAACACTACTATCAGCATCCGTCTTCCTCTTGAAAATCCATTTAATCTCAATGGCTTGCCGATCATTGGGCAAGTCAATCAAAGTCCATACTTTGTTCTCATACATGGATCTCATCTCAGATTTCATGGCCTCAAGCCATTTCGCGAAATCTGGGCTCACCATCGCTTCCTCATAGTTCGTAGGCTCGTCATGGTCAAGTAACATGACCTCCAGAACAGGATTACCGTACCACTCTGGTTTACCTACGAGGTTCGATAGTAACTTGTTCTGAAGTTACATGATCATCATCATTAGCTTCCTCACTAATCGGTGTAGTAGTCACAGGAACAGATTTCTGTGATGAACTACTTTCCAATAAGGGAGCAGGTACAGTTACCTCATCAAGTTCTACTTTCCTCTCACTCACTTCTTTCGAGAGAATCTCCTATTCTAGAAAGGATCCATTCAAAGCAACGAATATACTGCCTTCGGATCTGTGATAGAAAGTGTACCCAACATTTTCTTTTGGGTATCCTATGAAGACGCACTTCTCCGATTTGGGTTAGAGCTTATTAGGTTGAAACTTTTTCACATAAGCATTGCAACCTCAAACTTTAAGAAACGACAACTTAGGTTTCTTGCCAAACCATAGTTCATACGGTGTCGTCTCAACGGATTTAGATGGTGCCCTATTTAATGTGAATGCAGTTGTCTCTAATGCATAACCCCAAAACGATAGTGGTAGATTGGTAAGAGACATCATAGATCGCACCATATCTAATAAAGTACGGTTATAACATTCGGACACACCATTACACTATGGTGTTCCAGGTGGCGTGGGTAGTGAAACTATTTCACATTGTTTTTAACTGAAGGCCAAAATCGTAACTCAAATATTTTACTTCTGTGATCATATCGTAGAAACTTTTATTTTTGTTACGATGATTCTCCACTTCACTCTGAAATTCTTTGAACTTTTCAAATGTTTCAGACTTGTGTTTCATCAAGTAGATATACTCATATCTGCTCAAATCATCTGTGAAGATCAGAAAATAATGATACCTGCCACGAGCCTCAATATTCATCGGACCACATGCATCAGTATGTATGATTTCCAACAAATCTGTTGCTCGCTCCATTGTTCCGGAGAACGGAGTCTTAGTCATCTTGCCCATGAGGCATGGTTCGCAAGCATCAACTAATTCATAATCAAGTGATTCCAAAAGCCCATCAGCATGGATTTTCTTCATGCGCTTTACACCAATATGACCTAAATGGCAGTGCCACAAATAAGTTGCACCATCATTATTAACTTTGCATCTTTTGATTTCAATATTATGAATATGTGTATCACTACGATCGAGATCCAATGAACCATTTTCATTGGGTGTGTAACCATATAAGGTTTTATTCATGTAAACAGAACAACAATTTATTCTCTTACTTAAATGAATAACCGTATTGCAATAAACATGATCAAATCATATTCATGCTCAACGCAAACACCAAATAACACTTATTTAGGTTCAACACTAATCCCAAAAGTATAGGGAGTGTGCGATGATGATCATATCAATCTTGGAACCACTTCCAACACACATCGTCACTTCACCCTTAACTAGTCTATGTTCATTCTGCAACTCCCGTTTCGAGTTAGTACTCTTAGCAACTGAACCAGTATCAAATACCGAGGGGTTGCTACGAACACTAGTAAAATACACATCAATAATCTGTATATCAAATATACCTTTGTTCACTTTGCCATCCTTCTTATCCGCCAAATACTTGGGGCAGTTCCGCTTCCAATGACCAGTCCCTTTGCAGTAGAAGCACTTAGTCTCAGGCTTAGGACCAGACTTGGGCTTCTTCACTTGAGCAGCAACTTGCTTGCCATTCTTCTTGAAGTTCCCCTTCTTCCCTTTGCCCTTTTCTTGAAACTAGTGGTCTTGTCTACCATCAACACTTGATATTTTTCTTGATTTCTACCTTCGTCGATTTCAGCATTACGAAGAGCTTGGGAATCATTTCCGTTATCCCTTGCATATCATAGTTCATCACGAAGTTCTACTAACTTGGTGATGGTGACTAGAGAATTCTGTCAATCACTATTTTATCTTGAAGATTAACTCCCACTTGATTCAAGCGATTGTCGTACCCAGACAATCTGAGCACATGCTCACTGCTTGAGCTATTCTCCTCCATCTTTTAGCTATAGAACTTGTTAGAGACTTCATATCTCTCAACTCGGGTATTTGCTTGAAATATTAACTTCAACTCCTGTAACATCTCATATGGTCCATGACGTTCAAAACGTCTTTGAAGTCCCGATTCTAGGCCGTTTAAGCATGGTGCACTAAACTATCAAGTAGTCATCATATTGAGCTAGCCAAATGTTCATAACATCTACATATGCTCCTGCAATAGGTTTGTCACCTAGCTGTGCATCAAAGACATAATTTTTTTGTGCGGCAATGAGGATAAACCTCAGATCACGGATCCAGTCCGCATCATTGCTACTAACATATTTCAACTTAGTTTTCTCTAGGAACATATCAAAAATAAAATAGGGGAGCTAAACGCGAGCTATTGATCTACAACATAGATATGCTAATACTACCAGGACTAAGTTCATGATAAATTAAAGTTCAATTAATCATATTACTTAAGAACTCCCACTTAGATAGACATCCCTCTAATCCTTTAAGTGATCACGTGATCCAAATCAACTAAACCATGTCCGATCATCACGTGAGATGGAGTAGTTTCAATGGTGAACATCACTATGTTGATCATATCTGCTATATGATTCACGCTCGACCTTTCGGTCTCTGTGTTCCGAGGCCATATCTGTTATATGCTAGGCTCATCAAGTTTAACCTGAGTATTCCGCGTGTGCAACTGTTTTGCACCCGTTGTATTTGAACGTAGAGCCTATCACACCCGATCATCACATGGTGTCTCAGCACGAAAAACTTTCGCAATGGTGCATACTCAGGGAGAACACTTATACTTTGATAATTTAGTGAGGGATCATCTTATAATGCTACCATCAATCAAAGCAATATAAGATGCATAAAAGATAAGCATCACATGCAATCAATATAAGTGATATGACATGGCCATCATCATCTTGTACTTGTGATCTCCATATCCGAAGTACCGTCATGATCACCATCGTCACCGGCGCGACACCTTGATCTCCATCGTAGCATCGTTGTCGTCTCGCCAATCTTATGCTTCCACGACTATCGCTACCGCTTAGTGATAAAGTAAAGCATTACAGCATGATTGCATTGCATACAATAAAGCGATAACCATATGTCTCCTGCCAGTTGTCGATAACTCGGTTACAAAACATGATCATCTCATACAATAAAATTTAGCATCATGTCTTGACCATATCACATCACAACATGCCCTGCAAAAACAAGTTAGACGTCCTCTACTTTGTTGTTGCAAGTTTTACGTGGCTGCTACGGGCTTAGCAAGAACCGTTCTTACCTACGCATCAAAACTACAACGATAGTTTGTCAAGTTGGTGTTGTTTTAACCTTCGCAAGGACCGGGCGTAGCCACACTTGGTTCAACTAAAATTGGAGAAACTGACACCCGCCAGCCACCTGTGTGCAAAGCACGTCGGTAGAACCAGTCTCGCGTAAGCGTGCGCGTAATGTCGGTCCGGGCCGCTTCATCCAACAATACCGCCGAACCAAAGTATGACATGCTGGTAAGCAGTATGACTTATATCGCCCACAACTCACTTGTGTTCTACTCGTGCATAACATCAACGCATAAAACCTAGGCTCGGATGCCACTGTTGGGGAACGTAGTAATTTCAAAAAAATTCCTATGCACACACAAGATCATGGTGATGCATAGCAACGAGAGAGGAGAGTGTTGTCTACGTACCCTCGTAGACCGAAAGCGGAAGCGTTAGCACAACGCGGTTGATGTAGTCGTACGTCTTCACGACCCGACCGATCAAGCACCGAAACTACGGCACCTCCGAGTTCTAGCACACGTTCAGCTCGATGACGATCCCCGGACTTCGATCCAACAGAATGTCGGGGAAGAGTTCCGTCAGCACGACGGCGTGGTGACGATCTTGATGTTCTACCGTCGCAGGGCTTCGCCTAAGCACCGCTACAATATTATCAAGGATTATGGTGGAAGGGGGCACCGCACACGGCTAAGAGATCAATGATCAATTGTTGTGTCTATGGGGTGCCCCCCTGCCCCCGTATATAAAGGAGCAAGGGGGAGGCGGCCGGCCTAGGAGGAGGGCGCGCCAAGGGGGGAGTCCTACTCCCATCGGGAGTAGGACTCCTCCTTCCCTTGTTGGAGTAGGAGAGAAGGAAAGAGGGGGAGAGGAACAAGGAAAAGGGGGCTGCACCCCTTGTCCAATTCGGACCAGAGGGGGGGCGCGCGCCTCCTTCCTTTTGGCCTCTCTCCTCTATTCCCGTATGGCCCAATAAGGCACATATACTCCCCGGTGAATTCCCGTAACTCTCCGGTACTCCGAAAAATACCGAATCACTCAGAACCTTTCCGATGTCCGAATATAGTCGTCCAATATATCGATCTTTACGTCTCGACCATTTCGAGACTCCTCATCATGTCCCCGATCTCATCCGGGACTCCGAACTCCTTCGGTACATCAAAACTCATAAATTCATAATATAACTGTCATTGAAACCTTAAGCGTGCGGACCCTATGGGTTCGAGAACAATGTAGACATGACCGAGACATGTCTTCGGTCAATAACCAATAGCGGAACCTGGATGCTCATATTGGCTCCCACATATTCTACGAAGATCTTTATCGGTCAAACCGCATAACAACATACGTTGTTCCCTTTGTCATCGGTATGTTACTTGCCCGAGATTCGATCGTCGGTATCTCAATACCTAGTTCAATCTCATTACCGGCAAGTCTCTTTACTCGTTCCGTAATACATCATCTCGCAACTAACTCATTAGTTGCAATGCTTGCAAGGCTTTAGGTGATGTGCATTACCGAGAGGGCCCAGAGATATCTCTCCGACAATCGGAGTGACAAATCCTAATCTCGAAATACGCCAACCCAACAAGTACCTCCGAAGAAACCTGTAGAGCACCTTTATAATCACCCAGTTATGTTGTGACGTTTGGTAGCACACCAAGTGTTCCTCTGGTAAACGGGAGTTGCATAATCTCATAGTCATAGGAACATGTATAAGTCATGAAGAAAGCAATAGCAACATACTAAACGATCGGGTGCTAAGCTAATGGAATGGGTCATGTCAATCGGATCATTCACCTAATGATGTGATCCCGTTAATCAAATAACAACTCTTTGTTCATGGTTAGGAAACATAACCACCTTTGATTAACGAGCTAGTCAAGTAGAGGCATACTAGTGACACTCTGTTTGTCTATGTATTCACACATGTATTATGTTTCCGGTTAATACAATTCTAGCATGAATAATAAACATTTATCATTATATAAGGAAATATATAATAACTTTATTATTGCCTCTAGGGCATATTTCCTTTAGCCTCCCCTTACGCCGTTGATTGTTGCCCTGTGCGTTGGTGTTAGCCACAAACTCCAGACTACCATCAGCCTTACGTTTATTATTACCTCCTTGATTTGCCGGGTTATGCTGATGACCTTTGCTGTTGCCGTTCTTCTTTCCCTTCCCTGTCTTTTCTTCGTCAGACGCGGGATCCTTGGTACTATCAGAGTCGGCGTATTTGACCAGAGCCGCCATCAGCTGGCCCATGGCATTGCAATCATGCTTGAGCCGCCCCAGCTTCTATTTCAGAGGTTCAAAACGGCAATATTTCTCCAACATTAAGACCGCGAAGCCGGCATCCATCTTATCAGATGAATGTATTATTTCCTTCACCCGATGCACCCAATGGGTCGTGGATGCACCTTCCTCTTGCTTGCAATTAGTCAAGTCCACAATCGATATGGGTTGCTTGCATTTATCTTTGAAGTTCTGAATAAACCGGGCTTTTAACTCTGCCCATGAGCCGATGGAATTGGGTGGCAACCCCTTCAACCAAGTGCGAGCTGTTTCATCCAACATCATGGTGAAGTACTTGGCCATCGCTGCGTCACTGACCTCCAATAACTCCATGGCCATCTCGTAACTTTCAATCCATGCCCCGGGTTGTAAGTGCTGTGTAATTAGGCACCTTACGAGGCCCCTTAAAATCCTTTGGCAAGCGCTCATTACGCAGAGCCAGCACCAAGCAAGGGACACCTCCAGTCCTCGTGGTCACACCTGCTTCAACAGAGGTCGTTGGATAAACCGGAAAAGCTTGGTGAACCGCCTGCTCAGCTGCCTGTTGAACCGCCCGCTCAGCCTCTTGGCGAATCCTCTCCTAGTTAGCCAAGTTAAGAGCTCCACCACGTGCCGGGTCATGCCTGCGCGGCTGGTTACGGCACTGGGTGTTGCTTGACACGGCCGCTGAATCCATATGCCTGCTATAGCTTGGGCTCCAGCTTGGGCGAGGGGTTGAATGAATTCTGTCTCGACTATAAGAATACGACTCCTGCCGTGCTAGAGCCGTCTGAAGAAGTTCTCTGACCCTTCGCGTTTCGATCACCGTCGGAGAGTCGCCTTCCATGGGGAGAGCCGCCAAACGCGCTGATGCAGCGATCAGATTCTCCAGAGGGCTAGGAAAATGACCCGATGGCGTCTGTGTATAACGAGGCGGAGCAGTGTTCACACGAGGGGGTTCCATAGCCCACGGCTGACCCGGCGCCGCAGCCCCGGGTGTTGTAATCCGGTTTGCCTCCGGTGGGTTACTGGGACCGGCTCCGAGTGTGTGGAAGAGGTTCCTAGGATCGTAAGTCAGGGGCAGACGTGATTGAGTCTTTTGGTGCCTTCTCCTCATGACCTCGTTTGATGCGTTCAGATTCATCGAGAGTTGAAAAGCCTTTGATTGAAGTTGCTGAGCCCGAGCGTCCAAAGCCGCCCGCTCTGCAGCCATCCTGACGTCCTCCGCTGCCAAGTTTTCCTTGGCTTGAGCTACCTCCCCACGTAACCGTGCCACCTCTGCATCATGCTGAGCCTTATCCGCCGGTTCAACCATGGCAGTCAACAGGGCCGTCATCCTATCCATGAGATCCATCAGCACCTGAGCCGACGGGCGCGCGGGGTCTCCTGACCTGGCCGCTGCCGTCCCGGTGGTTATTGCTGCCGCAGCCGTAGAGTTCTGAGCGGGCTGCGTACCAGTCATGAAGATCCTCGCTCTGTTCGGCGGCTCAAAGGGGTCCGGAATACTGCTGCCATCGGAACAACCCCCTAGCCCGCCATCTTGTAGTTGATACAATGAATCCGTCTCGCCTGTGGACGACTCACCGTTAGAATAGATGGCCGTCTCACCGCCATCCATAGATCCTTCAGAGAACTCCCCTCCATGGATGCAACCCACGAAGGCACGCCTCACGGCGGGCTGAGTCCGGGCGGGTCTCGCACGCTGAGCCGTCTCGATGAGGTTGGTGCAGATGTCCGGCTCAGGGCCCGGCTCGCCGATCCGGCCGATGAAGACGTGGATTCCGCCGAAGGGGACCTGGTACCCGTACTCAATTGAGTCGGCGTCGGGGCCCCAGCCTTCGTCGTCGATGTAGATCTTGCCGCGACGACTCTCGGTCATCCGGCCCACAATGTATCCCTTGAGCCCTTCAAAGTTGCCCTTCAAGAACTCAAATCCACCGTGCGCTGGCCCCACGGTGGGCGCCAACTGTCGTGGAATTGTCACGCTAGATATCCTAGTGAAAGGACTTAGTTGTGGATCCATCGCAACTAGGAAGCTTAAAGGGGTTAATCGGGACAAAGGACACGAGAGGTTTATACTGGTTCATCCCCTTGCGGTGAAGGTAAAGCCTAGTCCAGTTGATGTGGTATTGCTAGGTTTTGATGACCAAGGGGTGAAATACGCTAGCCTGGCTCTCGGTCGGTTGTTTCCTGCCCTAAGCCACCGCCGGGTCGTCCCCTTATATACACGGGTTGACGCCCTGCGGCCTACAGAGTCCCGGCCGGCTCATACAACGTGTCCGGCTCGGTGACATCTTTTTCATGCCTTACTTTACAAGTCTTAGTCATACATGGTGGTTTACACTTACGGGCCTTAAGCCGCCTCTGGGCTTGGGCCTACTACAAGCCTTATCATAAATCGTCATCTCGTATACTCTTCGGGCTTCCTTTAAGTAACCCGCCATTGTGATTGACCCGGCCCCTCCTGGGCGGGTCATACCTGGTAGTCATATCCCCAACACAATCCGATAAGATAACTTCAAAGGGAAAACTCAATCCATTACAAGAGAGTAGAGGGGGAGAAACATCATAAGATCCAACTATAATAGCAAAGCTCGCAATACATCACGATCGTATCACCTCAAGAACACGAGAGAGAGAGAGAGAGAGATCAAACACATAGCTACTGGTACATACCCTCAGCCCCGAGGGAGAACTACTCCCTCCTCGTCATGGAGAGCACCGGAATGATGAAGATGGCCACCAGAGAGGGATTCCCCCCTCCGGCAGGGTGCCGGAATGGGTCTAGATTGGTTTTCGGTGGCTACGGAGGCTTCTGGCGGCGGAACTCCCGATCTATTCTGTTCTCTAATGTTTTTAGGGTATATGGACATATATAGGCGAAATAAGTCGGTCAAGGGAGCCACGAGGGTGGGGGTGCGCCCAGGGGGTAGGGCGCGCCTCCCTGCCTCGTGCCTCCCTCGAAGCTTCCGTGCTGTCTACTCCAAGTCTCTTGGATTGCTTCTGTTCCAATAATAAGTTCCGTGAAGTTTCAGGTCAATTGGACTCCGTTTGATTTTCCTTTTCTGCGATACTCTAAAACAAGGAAAAAACAGAAACTGACACTAGGCTCTAGGTTAATAGGTTAGTCCGAAAAATCATATAAAATAGCATATAAATGCATATAAAACATCCAAGGTTGATAATATAATAGCATGGAATAATCAAAAATTATAGATACGTTGGAGACGTATCAGCCACACCCTCTGGACCATGTACTTCCAACGCCATCGCGAGGAGCGGATCGCCTCCACCAACGGCCTCATCCCCCACGCGAGTGGTGGGGCGTGCCAGGCCGCACCCTCGAGGCCGTCCACGACCACATTGAGACCGGCAACGTGCCGCGCCTCGAGTACCCGTCGCGGTCGTCCTTCTCTCGCTGTCGTGGGAGCTCCTGGACGCCGCGGCGGATGGAGCCGAGGTCGTCCTCGTCGTCGGGCTCCGGCTCCCCGGCGCTCCGCCCTGTCAAGCCCGAGCCGGAGGAGATACCGCTCGGGCGCCGCACCCGCAGCGGTGCCCTCGTCATCAAAGAGGGTGCCCGGCCCTCCCCGTGCGGCTTCCTCCGCCTGGTCCGGCCAAAGCCCGAACCGGGGCTGCTCCCGGTGAAGCTGGAGCACGTCGAGATGGCGGCCCCCGACGACGAGTCCGCCCTCAAGTGGGCAAAGAAGGACTACGTCCGGGAGCAGGTACGGCGCCAGCGCCGGGCGTACGAGGAGCTCCAGGCCCGGCGCCGCGGGAGCGAGGAGGGCGGCGTCATCGTCCTCGACAGCGATGAGGAGGACGAGGCCGGGCCGTCCAGCGCCCCACCGCGCGTTGGCGACCCCGGCCAGGGTTGCAGCAGGGACGGCGGCGGCATAGGCCAGGCACGCGACGACGACGACGACGATGGCGACGGCGGCGACTACACCGGCTTCTACAGGCTTCTCGGCAAGTAGACGTCGGTGGCGGCGGCTAGGCGCGTAGTTTGGCGTGGTTTAGGCGTAGTTTGCATGCTTTCATGTTTTTTTATACAAATTTCAATGAAGTTTCGCCGAATTCGTGTCAAAATCGCCGAGTTTGCATATATTTGTGTGGAATATCGCCAAACCCGGAGCGACCTGTGGGCTGACGACTGGGAACAATGTCGCCCCCACGCCCCAATCTAGCGCCGGCTCGCTCTCAGACGGTTCTTTTTCAGCGTCCTGGGAGGCCGAACGGCTGGAGATGGTTTTATAGCATAGGCATTGCCGGGCCCGAGCGCATCGGTGTGGCGGTGTCTAGTGACTACACCGGCTTCTACAGGCTTCTCGACATGTAGACGTCGGCGACAACGACGGTGGCTAGGCGCGTAGTTTGGCGTAATTTGCATGTTTTCATGTTTTTTTTCCAAATTTCAATGAATTTTCGCCGAGTTCGTGTCAAAATCGTTGAGTTTGCATATATTTGTATGGAATATCGCCGAACTCGGGGCGACCTGTAGGCCGACGACCGGGAACAATGTCGGCCCCACGCTTCAATCTAGCGCTGCCTCGTCTCAAGTGCCTTTTTTCGACGCTCTGAGGGTGAAGATGGTCTTATAGCGTAGGCATTGCCGGGCCCGAGTGCATCGGTGTGGCGGTGTCTAGCGAAATTTGTTTACGCCGGCAAGATGGCGATCCTTATTGTTATTTTCCCGTGTTCCAGAGCAGACAAGGGGCGAATCTCCCTCTTCTTCGGGAAGTCATTGCTGCTAGTCTGTCGAAATTGGCCTTGATCTAGAGGCAGGTGCCAACGGTTACCTGTAAGGCTAGCCATAGTGGGGATAACTTAGGTAGTAACTTAACACATCCCAAGACGATTTTGCTTATGTGGCAAGTATTTAATAAGGAGAGAGGTGCTTGGAGTAACATAATATGTTACTGTAACATAGCGCTTACCGAGGTAAAATGAGTCTATAAAGCAATAAATGAAACAAACTATGACACTACTATTAAGATACTTTGCACTATGGAGGTAGTAACTTAGACTAGTGTCATGCATATGACACTAGTCTAAGTTACTCCCCACTATGACCAGCCTAATGTCCCACGCACTTACCGGCAAACGCATGCGGGCACGGTTCCCCATTGTTATAAAAGAAACAAAAACTTGCATTAGCATAATGTAGGACATTCTTCCGTGACCTTGACGATCTGATCAAATCATGCTACCGCTTCGCTTCAGCTGAGCCGAGCATGAAAGAGAAGGACCCACCGAACAGCCCGTGGAAGAGAAAACAAGGAAAAGCTCGCTGCATGCGGCGACTGCGTGCAGGTGCTACAGGACGTCGGGAGGAATCTTTGGCGATGGGGCACTCATGGCGAGGAGCGTACGCGACATGGCTTTGAGTAGTAAAACAAATGCCGGGGCCACGAGTGGGAGGAGTAGAAACAACCTTCGAGTAATTCACGCCGTGAACGATCGATTTCCGGACGTGATTGCCGATTGGTTGGGCCGGGCAAAGAGGCAATGATTCCACCCTTTTGATCCCTCTCGTTTCCTTTCTGTCTGCTCGTCGTCCTCACAGACAAACAGGCAGCAAGTCGCCGTGCCGATGGAAGGGCTCCATCCACCGGCGCTCCAGTACCTAGCTGCTCCGGTGAGCGGTGGCCGGGGCGAGCAAAAGGCGGACGAGTCACAGCAGATAAAAAGGCAGAAAAGCAAAAACACCTGCCATGATCAACTCCCTCCAAGCCAATCCAAAGGAAGACCATGGAGTGGTGTAATTTTCACGCGGGGCCACGCCACACCGGTAGGCCGACAGTGCGTGTTGCTCGCATCGCATCGCATGCGTTTCCTGACTGCACAACAATGCTGGCCGGACCGACCAGGAGGCCAGGCCCCCAGCGAGCCGAGTATGTATGCTTGTGTTTGTGCCGTGTGTGTCTCGTGTCATGTCACCATCGGTTATCCCTGCTTCTCAATAGCAATGAACAAGTGTTTACCCCGCAAAAGAAAAAGACAATGAACAAGTGTCTCTTTTCTTTTCCTTTCCAACAAGGTGAAAACACATGCAGATTTTTTATTTGTGATGAGAGGCAAAGGTGGCATTTGACCATTGCAAAAGTGGCTTGGCAGGTGGACCTTGATCCTAGGGTTCGAGCCCGTGAAAGCTGTTGGCAGTGATTATTTTGATGCGCACTGAGGATAGATCAACTCATGAGCTGCATGCCACGACTGAAGCACACAATTTTATGCTACAGTACTCGGTAGAGTGCCTGACCTTGTGCTGCGCATAGTTTTTGGATACTGTATTTCAGCTTGGGGCCGATGCCGCATGCCCACGTCCAACATGCGTTCGAGATCTTTTGTGGATGGAAAACTATGGTCCCTTTGTGATTACAAAAATATACTCCTACATGATCGTAGTGTCCTACGCCACACTTCCTTGTACGGTGAATGAGCGGGCTGTTGATCATGTAGCAGGTTTGCAATCATCCAGCATAGCCGAGTAATGCACGGGGAATTTCACAAAAACAAACAGCTGATCAACTCGACTTATGCTGGATAAAACAGTAGTTGTAGTCGTCGTTAGTGGCCTAGGGATCTAAATGTATTTTTATTGTTTTTGGTGTTCATTGTACTGTAATGATTGAATATGAAAAAATCAAAAGTTTTCGCCCAGAAAAAAAATCATATGTCGAAGTGTAAACTCTGAACACAAGGATTAAGGAATATTTTGTGTTCGGTTCGGTTAGAGGTTAAAACGCTCTTCCACCTCCCACCCCCGCGTGGCAAAATTCTTCAAGAAGCCCAGGAGTGGCAGGCCACAGGCAAGTTTAGACAGGACATGATTTTCTTTCATATCCCTTACGAGCCACGCCCGACCCCCGTGTCGTCCCCAGGGCGGCTCGGGAGAACCCTAGGAACGCCGCCGCCGCTCCCTTCTACAGCACACCCCCCTCCCGTCGTCGCCGGATGAGTCCGCCGGGCGAAGCCCGCGCCAGAGGACGGCGGCGGCGGGGATCTCCGCGCGCTCGGCGGCCTAGGTTGCCGACATGAGCCCGTGATGGTGGGAGTCTTGTCCTTGGCGTCTCCGGCCGACGTGGCGGCTGCCCGGCGCGGCGTCCTCGTCCTCTCGCAGGTGATGGGTTGCCGGCTGCTCGTGGTTGCCTCGATGCGACGGCGTCCCGAGGTTTCAGATCTGGCCGTGACGGACTCGGCGGATCTGGCCCGTTGGCTTCGGCCGGCGGTGAGGTTGGTGGTCGTGCATGGTGATGGCGCCGCCGCCGCCGCGTAAGAGGTGCTTGGGCCAGTGGGTTCGCATGCTGGCGGCGCTGGGGTTCCCCCATCCTCGTCCGGCAGCGTGAGGGTGCGGAGGTAGGGTTGCTTCGGACGAAAGCCGACGGCGCGGTGTCTGCGGATGTCGCTCTCCTCATGGGGGCCGTTGTGGAGTTCTCCGACCTCCTCCGCCGGTGAAAGCCCAGATCCTGCGGTGCAGGACCAGACGATGGCGTGACGTCGCTTCCCCTCCTGAGGGCGTCGTCTTGAAGATCGTGATTCCCTGCGTGCTTTCCCAGAGCTGGACTTGCACGACATCGCGACAGGTGGCCAGCGATGCGCCTAGAGGTGGAGCGGTGTTTCCTCCTCCGCATCGAAGACAGCGGATCTCGGCGGCGTGGCGCAGCGGAGACTCGGCGCCCGATGCGTGTAGATGGACTCGCGCAGGAGGAGGTGGTTGTCTGGCGTCATGGTGCGTCGATGGCAGAGTGGCCTGACAAGGTAGAAACCTCAATATCTGCTCTGAAGACGGGCCTGTGGAAGATGGCGGCGACAACACATGTGAGTGCGTCAGACCGATTTGTGCCCCAGACCCAGTATGTGGCTCGGCTGGGGCTTCCGGCTTTTGATTATAGGTTTAGGTGAGTGGTCTGGGTATTTGGCCCAGCTAGCATCCCTTCATCATATGGATAGGAGTAGTGGCATATGTTGCCAAGATGGCGGATTCAGGCATATTGTTATAATACTTTGTAAGATCTTCGAGAATAATCAATAAAATGACCGCATGCAGGTCATACTCCTTTTCTAAAAAAATGACGATTTTCTTCCGGCGACCGTGAGATTAGCCATGTCCTTTCAATGTACTCGTGGATGGGTGTTGTTCCACTCCTCCTTATGAATATGTTATGATACACATGGTTATGCATGATTCAACGAAAAAATGCCATGGATTCTTTGAGTAGGCAACAAATGAGCCGTAAGATTTTCAAATTTTTAAGAACACAACAGGACTGCGAGCAAACACGCAGGTCTGCAACCCATGTAGCGCCATGTGTGTATTTGCAAATATCAAGAAATGCCGCAAATTTTAAAACTATTCACAAGCAAGAACAAATATTCAAGAATTTTGAAAAACGTTCAAGAGTTTTAAAAGTGTTCCTGAGTTTCTAAACAGTTCATGTTTTTAAATGGTTAAAAAATGTTCATGATTTTAAACAATATTATGAATTTAAAAAAGGTAAACTCTTACTGTCAGCTGGCTGATCCCGTGGTAGACATCCGCCAGATGAGTTGTCGTCGGATCAGATTCAATATCATGGCTGCCTGGCGCTCTCTCTTGGTCACATGTCCTCTCTCTCTTTGTGGAAACATCAGCAAGTAACAGTGCATCCTTATCCTCACAAGCGCCAAATGCTCATCCTTTCTCCTAGCATGTGCTATCCATCTCAAGCTCCCATCCATAGCAATACGACTGCTCCTCCAGCCAGAAACCACATGTTGCCTCAAGATTGAAACCATGCTGGCAAGCAAGCCACGACTGCCAACACCTGCTACAACGGTGGCTGCCGTCCACCACTGATGCTACGAGCTCTGCTGTTGCAAAAGAGCCGATCGATGAAGTCTTGGATTGCAACATCGTCCATGTTTCTGAAATATGGGGAATGTTACAAAGAAAAACACGACAGTGCACCGATGCGAGTGTGGTGATTTTTCTGCAATATGACCTCTGTTGCAAAAGATTCTGAAACATAACTACTGCCGCAAAAGTTTTCTGAAACATAACTCCTACTATAAAGTTTTTCGCAACATGATCTCCTCGCAAAAGTTTATGGAACTTAAACTTTGTTACAAAGGTGGAGAGCGCCGCTCGGGCACTTGATGATGCAGACGACAGAAAAATCAGCCGACGAACGCATAGCACTGCCAAAAAAATAATTGCAACATTAGCTTTGTTGCAAAAAAACTACAACAAGCCGTTTGTTGCAAAAGTTCCGCAACTCAAACTCTGTTGCGAACATCCGAAGCGCAACATCATCCTTGCTGCAAAGCTAGGAGCTAAATATGAGGGCTATCCCGCGTTGAATTTAGTGAAAAAGATCCGCCGACCGACGAGTAGCGCTGCCCATTTAAAAACTGTTCACAAAATTTTAAATGTTCACATGTTAAAAAAATGTTCAAACATGTAAAGTATATTCCTGAATTTTAAAAAATATTATAAATTGAAACATATTCGCAAATTTTAAAAAGAAATCGAAAAATTATAAAAACATAAAGGAAAAGAAGGAAAAAAAAAGACCCGTAGAGAAAAAGGAAAAGAGAAAACCTGAATGAACCTTCCCAAAACCAGAAGGATCGTTTTACATGACCGACCTAATTGTGCCCATGAGGGTTTTGGGCAACCACTTCCATGGTACGTACTAAACGTAATAAAATTACAGTTTTGCTAAAGCACATCTAGATGTGCAATAAGTCCTATGTCATTAATCTTATATTGAGATTCGTGTGGATATTTTCTTTTCTTTTTTCTTTTCCTCTTTAT
This sequence comes from Triticum urartu, assembly GCF_056163025.1. NCBI lineage: Eukaryota > Viridiplantae > Streptophyta > Magnoliopsida > Poales > Poaceae > Triticum > Triticum urartu. The sequence continues at coordinate 534,989,543 of NC_141875.1, forward strand.
GCTTGATTCACCCACTTAGATGTGCAATAATTAGAGCACATTTAGATGTGTCCTAAATACATCCATAAAGTTAACTGTGCAGCAAAGCTCGTGTTAGCCTTTAGTAAAACTGTACCAAACGGGAGTGGATGAGAGGTGGATTTGCGGCGCTCGGTCCAGCAACCAGGACCAACATAATGTTTGTACTGACACGGACGTTTCATATAGCACCGTCAAGACAGCGCTCAAGCTGCACTTTCTTTCTTTTCTTTGAGTACCACCGGAAGGCAGCCTCTTTTCACCGTCTTTTTTCTGCGAGTTCTTTTCCTCTGCCTCTGTGGTGAAAATGTACAAAGCCGGCGCGCGAACAGCTGGAAATCACTCACTCCAGTGCCCCAAGTCTTCTTCCTGGAACGCTGAGCTGAGCCGTGTGCCCGTGTGTAGCACTGTAGCCGGCTTTGTTTCTCCATGACAGATTTTCCTTTCTTTTTCCACATGCGTATGTCGAATTTTGATAAGATTTTTTAATGGATTGTCAACACATGTGTCGTGAACATCCATGATTCTTTTTCAACTTTTTAAACATATTTAGATGAATTTTGAAGGTTGGTATCATAGTACTAGCATGTAAGGATTGGTATCATCTGATATTTTCCTTCACTGTGGCCACCACCTCACCCCGTTCACACAGGCATAGAATACACCACCCAGGACCAGGAGGCACAGGCGCGCAGGCGCGCAGCAACAAAAGGCCAACGAGGTGGAGGCGCCCACGCCAAAGCGGCAGCAGGCGAGGCGAGGGCTTTGCCGCTCCCTCCGCCTCCTGCTCCTGCTGCAGTGGTCACTTCTTTATTGCCTGCTCCCCTCCCCTCCCCTCCTCTCTTCCCACGCTTGACTCGGGCACGGCTTAAAAGCGCACGCCTCCCTCGCCCTCGCCATTATTCCGCCGCGTGCAAGGCCAGCAGCTGCTCCACCTCGCCCAACTGCAGGCTCAGTCGTCCTGTGCTCTCGGCCATGGACCAAGGGCGCAGCTAGCCTTCCTCGGGGATTCTTGTCCCCCTTCCCTTTGGAGCCTCGGGGCGGCGAGGCAATGGGGGTGGCTCGGAGGGAGCGGTGGGCTGTTCCCCTCCTGTGGGCGGCGCTTCTTGCGGTCGCGCTGCTGGGCGGCGGCGTCGTCCGCGGCTTCGAGGACGGCGCCGCGGTGTACATTGTGACCATGAAGCAGGCGCCGGTGTCCCACAAGCGCCTCGACCTGGAGAGGTTTGGGAGCAGCAGGGTTGCCGGCGGCGGCGGCGGCGGAGGGGATAACCCGGCCACCAGCATCCTCAGGAAGCCGAGGTGGGCGGCGCTCTTATATAGCATAAATTTCCCCGATTGTTATGCTTCCTCCATAGAGTGTTAATCCCCACCCTTGCAATTTGCGCCACTTAGATTCCGCACTTTATACCCCTATAAAAAAAAGTGTTCCCCAGTTTGAGGTTTTAGCACTTCTCGAGGTGGTACAAATAACACTTATATTTTGGGCCAGTTTTGGGCAAATTTGATTGTGCTATCATTCCGATGATTGGAAGGTCACTCCAGCCGACTACTCTGGTTACACTGTAATTAGTTGTTGAAAATTTTTTTATCACTCCCATTATTATTTGTTGACAATTGGCCAGTGCAGTCATCTTAACATCCATACTGTGTGTACTTAATTATTACCAGTACATGTATTAACGACAACTTAAAGTATCCATAAAATGCAACATTACTTGTTTAGAGATTTAATTTTTGAATGCCTTTGTTGTCTATATCATGCTCTCGGTTATCTTTAATGATTTGATATTATATGAATTGAATTTTCCATTTGTTTTATGAGATTTTTGCTTAAGTTTCATTTACGCCTAATTCACATCGAGTAGACCCTGTTATTGTAAGAATTGTTAATTCAAGTGTTGTAGGGAGGGACTTATGTCAAACACAAACTAGAGCTACTACATAAAATTTTCCACGCCAGAATTAATTGGGAAACAGCCAGTATCTACTTTTGTCTACTTGGTGTATGCTACTATGAAGGGTCAGCTAAAGTTATTATATTGATTTAGCCTTTTATCTGAGAAGGTCCAGCAGTTATTTTCATGGAAAAAACATGAATGTGTTAGCTTTGTTTCTCGTATTAATATTAACCATGCTAATGCAGGCATGCTTCACCCAAATCTATGAATTATGGCTCACTCCTAGTGCGCCTTCAAAATTCTCTCCTGAAGAAGACACTAAGAGGAGAGCACTATACAAAGTTGTACAGTTACCACTACTTGATTAATGGTTTTGCTGTTGTCCTCACTCCTCAGCAGGTATCCAATTGTTTATGTTTGTTCCTTTCGCTATTTCTGTACTATCATAAAATTAGCTTGTAGTGTCTGTCTATCGCTTGTCAAAGAAAAGCGCATGAAATGTTTTGCAAACTTTATATGGTTAAATAAGGAAATTCATGTAATTATGAAGCATTGATAATCACTGAATATTCCTTTTTTGTTGACCTCCTGCGATTTGTTTCTTTCACCTTGTTAGTTGTTATCCTTATTTCTTTTTTCCTATCTGTTTTCTGGAACCTGTAGGAGATTGTTCAGATCGACTTATTTCTTATACACGTTTTAACTTGTTTTCTGCTTGCATTAAAAGGCAGAGAAGCTAAATAGGAGAAAAGAAGTGGCAAACATAATGTTGGATTTCTCTGTTAGGACGGCAACAACTTATACCCCTGAATTCCTTGGCCTGCCAGAAGGTGCTTGGGTGCAAGATGGTGGTCCACAATGTGCTGGCCAGGGTGTTGTTGTGGGCCTCATTGATACAGGAATCGACCCAAATCACCCTAGCTTTGCAGATGACTTGACAACCGATAATTATCCAGTTCCTGCTCACTACTCTGGTAATTGTGAGGTTACAAGTGATTTTCCATCTGGGTCCTGCAACAGAAAGCTTGTTGGAGCTCGACATTTTGCTGCATCTGCAATAACCCGAGGAGTCTTCAATGCCTCTCAAGATCTTGCTTCACCATCTGATAGTGATGGTCATGGGACGTAAGTATTTCTGATTTACCTATCAGGTTATCACAATTACTAGTAAACGAAGAAAATGAATGCTCCCCAGTCCCTACTACTGCGTCTGGCTGTGTAGGCACACATGCAGCTCTTTTGTTTCACAGTTGTTTCTTGTTTCCTCCAGTAACCCTCAGTAATTCTATGTTGTTTGACTACCCAAATTTTCTAATTGTATTCAAAAGTTTCATTCAAATACTAAACACTTCATGAACCTAGCCTAGTCTTCTTTTTTACTTCTCTACTCCAGTTGACGATGAACCTGGCCTGGTTCTGTTATGTAAATGCTCAGGTATAAGTCATGCTAGTAATAAATGGATAAAGTTATGTTGTAAGAAATGATTTATGCAGAAATACCGGGAGATATGGTTATTTACTGTTGTTTTGTTTGTTTTAACTTGATATCATGCTAGTAATAGATAGATCCAATTAAGATGAAAGAAATGATTTATGCAGAAATACTGGGATAAACTGTTATTTACTACTGTTTTGCTTCCATGGTTTGTTTCTTTCAACTTGAACTCAAGCATTGCTTTCCATATGGACTAGTTGAACTACCTTTGGGTGTAGGCCTTATCTGACTTCTAACTGACGTTGCTTAACAAGAATAACAAACTACTGCAAGGAAATTATTTTGAGAGGCCACTTTCAGAGATTATTATTTCTGAAGTTAAGATTTGTGCATACAGCCACACAGCATCAATCGCGGCTGGTAATCATGGAATACCTGTTATTGTGGCTGGGCATCACTTTGGGAATGCAAGTGGAATGGCTCCTCGTGCACAGTAAGTCTACTTGTTTTTGGTTTAGGGAGATAGATATGATCCACTTTATTTCCAAATATATAATAATAACTTATTTTTCAGCATTGCTGTCTATAAAGCGCTGTACAAAGGTTTTGGAGGTTTTGCTGCTGATGTAGTGGCTGCAATAGATCAGGTAACGATCTTTCTGCATGCTGCTTATTTTCTGTTCGTGTAAGCACAAAACTAATGACCCACTTTAGAATGTGATCCCTGCATGAAGAAAAGGCATGATTTCTACCTCCTTTTTGAACGAAAATAATAATAATCTAATGGGCTTGATATTCCAAGAGATCAATTATTGTAGCATATACTAGCTAATCAAGACGAGCACACTACAAGAAAAGATTATAAGCTGTTCAAATTTACTGAATAGATCTGCATCTGGAAGTTCGAATTCTGTGATGACCAGTTGTACTAATGTGTTGACTAAAATTTTAGTAAGTGTTCGACATATATTTATGTTGCAAGTTTCCGTGGCATTATTAAAAATTTTGGTGTGATATTCTTGGCTAAGATCTGCCAACTCATTAGAAGCATTTTAAATAATGAAGAATGCTCTATTGCAGCGCTGTTGACAACAACTCCTTGCATCACATTTGCAGGCAGCTGAAGATAACGTTGACATAATCAGTTTATCCATTACCCCTAATAGGAGGCCTCCTGGATTGGCTACATTCTTTAATCCAATTGATATGGCACTAATGTCAGCTGTGAAAGATGGCATATTTGTTGTGCAAGCTGCAGGAAATACTGGTCCTTCCCCTAAGAGCATGTCTTCATACAGTCCATGGATTTTTACTGTAGGCGCTTCTGCCCATGACAGGGAGTACAACAATTATGTTGTACTTGGCAACAATTTGACCATTTCAGGAGTTGGCCTTGCTCGTAAGTTCCTATTAAGTTATTTCATTATGTGCTCTGTGCACGACTGCACATGGCGACCTTTTTAACTTTTGTTAAACTGCAAACACAGCTGGAACAGATGGTGATTCCATGTACAATCTGATTGCTGCACCTCATGCACTGCAAAATTATACAACTACTCCAATTGAAATGTCCCTAGGAGAGTGCCAAGATCCAAGCCATCTAGATAAAGATCTGATAAGGGGGAAGATACTGGTCTGCAGCTATTCCATAAGATTTGTGCTTGGCCTCTCTTCTGTGAAGCAAGCTTTGGATACAGCAAAGAATGTCAGTGCTGCAGGAATTATATTTTACTTGGATCCTTTTGTCCTTGGTTTCCAGCTGAACCCAACTCCAATGGATATACCTGGACTTATAATACCATCATCTGATGACTCTAAGGTATGGCAGCCAATGCTTCAGCCTTATTATTCTTACTCTTTATATCCTTTTATTTCTTAGACCTTGATCAGTCTTTTTTCTTGTCCTGTTTAACAGCTTATGTTATGGTATTCAATAGTTCTGGATTTGCTGTATGAATCTGGCGTTTGGCATTGCAGTTGATTATGATAATCACGTTTGTTAATCAGCTTTTGCCTATTCTATCACTTGTTTAACCAAACCTTTTGCTGCTTCCATGGTTATTTTCCGAAAGCGGATTATAAATAACTTTAGCACGGCACATTTCAGTAACCACAAACTGAGCCTTAATGTATGAAGTGTGATACTTCATAATTATTGGGCATGGTAAATGCATCAGGAAGTTAAAAGGTTTAAGTGCCTATTCAGCTCTTGCAACATTTTAGTAGACTTATCCTGTTTCCCGAACTTCTGTTCATTTTAATCCAAGCTTCTTTCGGCTGCTGGTGTTGCTAAGCTTAATTTGCTCTGGCTGTTATGTGCGTGTTGATTAATCGGTCTCTCTTCTCCATAGTTTTTTTTCCTGTTCTCATGGTTTTAGTCTATCTTTTTTTGGCTTCAAGTTTAGTTGTTGAGTGCAGTATAGTAACAGTTGATGGTAGATCAACTGAATTACTCATGTGGGAAAATTATTCTATTTCTTAAGAAAAACTAAGGTGCTAACATATGTGACTCGATATTGCCAGATATTCCTAAGTTATTACAACGATTCGCTTGTACGAGATGGGACGTCAGACAAAGTTGTCAACTTCGGTGCAGTTGCGAAAATACTAGGAGGTCTGAAGCCAAATTATGGTAGTTCGGCACCAAAAGTGATGTTTTATTCTGCTAGGGGACCTGACCCTGAGGATAATACATTGGCCAATGCCGATATCTTGAAACCAAATGTGGTAGCACCTGGCAGTTCCATTTGGGGTGCTTGGAGTTCGCGTGGATTGGATTCTGCTGAATTTACCGGTAGTTTGACAATTTACCTTCTATTCCAGTTAATACTTAAGTATTAGTACTCAAGAGCATTAAACATACAAATTGCATTCCAATAGAATAGAAGTGTATTTCCAAAAAAATATGTTTTCCCTCATTGTATTACGTTCTTCAAATATGTATTTGGTAGATAAAAAACTAATGGTTGCCATGCTATGAACTGTGAGTGAAGCATATGAGGATTGAGAATGGTACTTTTGTAAATTAATATGCAATTATTGGATTCTTTGCTCCTTCCATTGCCAGCAAAACTGCCATAAACAAAAAGTACAGCCTTACATTTGTATTTTTCTGTTCGGGTATTTACGCCGCTAACAACTAGCTTAGCATTAGAATCTGACCTAATATCAGATTCTCCATTGCCATGAACAAGTCATGATGGTTGTCTGATTTTCCTCTTCAGGTGAAAGTTTTGCGATGCTCTCTGGTACAAGTATGGCTGCACCACACATTGCTGGCCTTGCGGCGCTAATCAAGCAGAAGTTTCCTTCTTTTAGCCCAGCAGCTATAGGTTCCGCGCTGTCTACCACTACAACTCTCAGTGACAAGCAGGGGAATCCAATCATGTCACAGCGAACATACAGCAACCCAGACTCCACTCAAACTCCAGCTACACCTTTTGACATGGGGAGTGGGTTTGCCAATGCCACTGCTGCTTTGGACCCTGGGCTCATATTTGATTGCAGTAAGTTCAATGGCCATTCATCTCTTGTTTATTTGCTCAAAAAAAAATCATCTCTTGTTTATGTTACTGCTAAGATTAGCTTGGGCTTGCCACAACTAGTGCGAACTGTGGTGTATTGCTTGAGACTAGCAGCTGGGTTTTGATTGACATCAGGTGTTAGGCCAATGTATGTCGAACCAACAGTTTATCAGATTGTTAGCATGGCTATGCCAAGGGGTGCATATATAGTGCAAATAACCCTCTAGGTTCTGATTGTAGTTTCGCGCTTGACAAACATGACTGTGTGACTAACTCCTTTCAAATTGTTTTGTTTTTCTTGTAAACTACAGGCTATGATGACTACCTCTCCTTTCTGTGTGGTATAAATGGTTCTGCTCCAGTAGTGGCGAACTACACCGGCAATAGCTGCGGGGCCTCCACCATGACCGGAGCAGACCTAAACCTGCCGTCGATCACCATAGCCGTGCTCAACCAGTCGAGAACAGTAACACGAACGGTCACCAACGTGGCGAGCGACGAGAACTACACGGTCAGTTGCAACGCCCCCTACGGGGTGGCGGCGTCTGCGACACCGGCTCAGTTCTTCATCCCCAGCGGGCAGAAGCAGCTCGTGACCTTTGTCGTGAACGCCACCATGACCAACTCTTCGGTGAGCTTCGGGGACGTCGAGTTCTACGGGGACAAAGGTCACCGGGTGGTCATTCCGTTCACGGTCATGTCCAAGGCTGTGTAGAGTTCCTGATAACTGAAAAGCTGACACTGAAACGGTGTCCTGACTGATCAAGCCATCAAGGTTGTATACGCAGCGGTGACCTGACTGCTTTGGAGGTAGAATGACCAGGATTTACCCTAGTTGTTTTGTTTGGTGTACATTTTGAAGCATGTCGTCCATGTAAGTAGATGCGTGGCTAGGTGAACAATAACTGTAAAGAGAATGTGTATCAGAACGCCCGTCTTTCGATGAATGAGAAATCCTTTTTGCAGAGGTCTTTTATCAGTTGCTACCTGCACTGTATGCTGTAGTTGTTTTTTTGGCTGATGACTTCCTATTGTGTTCCTGAGCTTTGTCAGGTTGAGTCGGCGGATATATATGTGTCTACTTCAATGCGGTATTTGAGAAGTTGTCACCGAAGGGGTGGTGGCGCAGTTGGCTAGCGCGTAGGTCTCATAGCTGAAAGCGAGTGATCCTGAGGTCGAGAGTTCGAGCCTCTCTCACCCCACAAAAATCCAGAGTGATGATGAAAACGCTCTGGTGACAACTTGGGTCGTCACAGTAGTCATCTCTTAGATGATGAGAGCTATACTGAGCTTTGGTATTTTTTTTGTTCACTTGTATTTTTATATCTAGTACTACAATGCTTTGCTATTTTTTGACACAGGGACCTTGGTATTTATGCTTTTCTTTTGTTCACTTGTATTTTATATCTAGTACGACAATGCTTTGCTATTTTTTGACACAGGAACATTTGGTCTCATTGTATCTAGTACTACAATGCTTTGCTATTTTTTGACACAGGGACCTTGGTATTTATGTTTTTTGACACAGGAACATTTGGTCTCATTATATCTAGTACTACAATGCTTTGCTATTTTTTGACACAGGGACCTTGGTATTTATGTTTTTCTTTTGTTCACTTGTATTTTATATCTAGTACGACAATGCTTTGCTATTTTTTGACACAGGAACATTTGGTCTCATTATATCTAGTACTACAATGCTTTGCTATTTTTTGACACAGGGACCTTGGTATTTATGTTTTTTGACACAGGAACATTTGGTCTCATTATATCTAGTACTACAATGCTTTGCTATTTTTTGACACAGGGACCTTGGTATTTATGTTTTTCTTTTGTTCACTTGTATTTTATATCTAGTACGACAATGCTTTGCTATTTTTTGACACAGGAACATTTGGTCTCATTATATCTAGTACTACAATGCTTTGCTATTTTTTGACACAGGGACCTTGGTATTTATGTTTTTCTTTTGTTCACTTGTATTTTATATCTAGTACGACAATGCTTTGCTATTTTTTGACACAGGAACATTTGGTCTCATTATTTCTAGCATAGAAAAAAACACATTTTTGTTTTACAATGATACCAACAAAATAATATGGCCATCAAGGTTTTTTGTTTTGTTCACTTGTATTTCTTTATATCTAGTTTTGATGAGAGCTATACTGAGCTTTGGTATTTTTTTTGTTCACTTGTATTTTTATATCTAGTACTACAATGCTTTGCTATTTTTTGACACAGGGACCTTGGTATTTATGTTTTTCTTTTGTTCACTTGTATTTTATATCTAGTACGACAATGATTTGCTATTTTTTGACACAGGAACATTTGGTCTCATTATATCTAGTACTACAATGCTTTGCTATTTTTTGACACAGGGACCTTGGTATTTATGTTTTTCTTTTGTTCACTTGTATTTTATATCTAGTACGACAATGCTTTGCTATTTTTTGACACAGGAACATTTGGTCTCATTATTTCTAGCATAGAAAAAAACACATTTTTGTTTTACAATGATACCAACAAAATAATATGGCCATCAAGGTTTTTTGTTTTGTTCACTTGTATTTCTTTATATCTAGTACGACAATGCTTTGGTATTTTTGTTACACAGAGTCATCTCTTAGATGATGAGAGCTATACTGAGCTTTGGTATTTTTTTTTGTTCACTTGTATTTTTATATCTAGTACTACAATGCTTTGCTATTTTTTGACACAGGGACCTTGGTATTTATGTTTTTCTTTTGTTCACTTGTATTTTATATCTAGTACGACAATGCTTTGCTATTTTTTGACACAGGAACATTTGGTCTCATTATTTCTAGCATAGAAAAAAAACACATTTTTGTTTTACAATAATACCAACAAAATAATATGGCCATCAAGGTTTTTTGTTTTGTTCACTTGTATTTCTTTATATCTAGTACGACAATGCTTTGGTATTTTTGTTACACGGGAACATCTGATCTCATTATTTCTAACTTAGCAAAAATCACATTAGTTTTACAAAATTGCCAAGAAAATAATATGGCCAATCAACTTTACGTAAACTCCCAAAAATGAATTTCTCCGACAAAAGTTATTTAGCTAATGTAGTTATTCATTTAAGTACAGGCCACAAAATAGACGTAATTTATTATTAACATTAACAAAGGTAAGTTTCCACTCAATGCCTACATTTCTTGATCTTTTCCATAATTTACAGAACTTAAGAAACATATTCTACTATGTTTTAAACCATGCTCAAAGAGAAAACACTTTAAAATGTATTTTACTAACTTTCAAACCTCAGGTTCCAAAAAACGTGGCTATTAATCATGGAACAACAAGTAATCCAAAAGTGAAAATGGGTTGTTTGTGCAACTCATATGCTCTTTCATCTTTATCTTCTTTGAGTGTTATGTTTTCTTCTTCTTCAGAGTAAACACGATGTTCATCTTGATATTAAAACAATAATTTGTATTTTTTGGTGATTCAGTATAACCATATGCATCATCGAAAATCTGCTAGTCTAGACACAGATACATTTGATATTGTTACCTAAATACGGATGTAAAATGAGCCTATGACATTCTCGTGCACTGTGCACTCTTATATTCCGTGTTCCCACTTCCTCAAGTTCTTGAGCACACATCTTAGAGGGAAACTGAGGGGGGGGGGGGGGGAGTTGTTGAGATTTGGTTGAGCATCAAGCAAGAGCATCTTTGAGCCTACAGATGCTACTCATACTCTTGGAGAATCGACATCTTCTAAACAGTTAGTCGTCATCTGAGAGCTTCCATCTTGTGGATACGCTAAGTTTGTGTAGGTCCGGGATCACCTCAAAATCCACTATTATTAATTGGGTGAGTAGTGAACTTAGCTCAACGCGGCGCTAAGTGCTCACCCTCTCCTATGAAGACGTAAAGCCCGCCAACAACTAGAACTTTGCGAAATAAATCATTGTGCCTTCAAACACTTGCTATTTACTTTCTAGTTGCTTACTTCTTTCTTTGTGTTTGTTCCTTTTGTACTCCCTTCACCTCTCAAAAAAAGGCTTGCATGTTGCTTTACGCATTTCCAAACCTACCAATCATATAGATGTTCAGCCACTCAGCTTGGCTTGTGATTGGTCCAATTGACCATGAAGCTTGCTTTGCGAGAAAAGAGGGACAAAGTTTAGGGCCTTGTGTTTTAAGATATGAGAGAGTGCCCGGTAATTAGCTGTTGCTTGTTCTTACCTTTGCATGCTAATTAATAAACTGGATTAAAAATTGACACATCTTGATTTTTCACTTTGTTGGATATGTCAATGGTATAGTTCTCACTGTGTGTAGGTAGCAATAGCGGTCTGGTAAGAAATTTAAAGTTTTGCATGTTTTGTATATAGAAATTGTCACATTGCTATGCATGCAACAATACTAAAGAGGTTTTTCATGCGTTTACAAAACCCTATGACCACAAAATTGCATCAAATTTGGTTAGTACTCCCTCCGGCTCTGAAAAGAACGCTTATAAATTTTCTTTGAAATCAAATGGTGCAAAGTTTAACTACATTTTTAGGAAAAATATAAAAAACTACGATACCAAATTGATATCGTTACATACACAATTGAATATATTTTCATATCTAATATTGTAGTGTTGGGGAACGTAGCATAAATTCAAAATTTTCCTACGTGTCACAAAAATCAATCTATGGAGTCATCTAGCAACGAGGGAGGAGTGGATCTACATACCCTTGTAGATCGCGCGCGGAAGCATTCAAGAGAACGGGGTTGATGGAGTCGTACTCGTCGTGATCCAAATCACCGATAATCCTAGCGCCGAACGGACGGCACCTTCGCGTTCAACACACGTACGGAGCAGCGACGTCTCCTCCTTCTTGATCCAGCAAGGGGGAAGGAGATGTTGATGGAGATCCAACAACACGACGGCGTGGTGGTGGAAGTAACGGGATTCCAATAGGGCTTCGCCAAGCGCTGCGGGAGGAGGGAGATGTGTCATGGGAGGGAGAGGGAGGCGCCAGGGCTTATGTTAGATTGCCCTCCCTTTCCCCCACTATATATAGGGCCAAGGGAGAGGGGGAGGGTGCAGCCTTGCCCCTTCCTCCAAGGAAGGGTGCGGCCAAGGGGGGAGGAGTCCATCCTCCCCAAGGCACCTCGGAGGTGCCTTCCCCTTTTAGGACTCTCCCCTCCTCTTGTCCCTTTGGCGCATGGGCCTCTAGGGGCTGGTGCCCTTGGCCCATGTAGGCCAAGGCGCACCCCCTACAGTCCATGTGCCCCCCCGGGGCAGGTGGCCCCACCCGGTGGACCCCCGGGACCCTTCCGGTGGTCCCGGTACAATACCGGTGACCCCGAAACTTGTCCCGATGGCCGAAATAGCACTTCCTATATATAAATCTTTACCTCCGGACCATTCCGAAACTCCTCGTGACGTCCGGGATCTCATTCGGGACTCCGAACAACTTTTGGGTTACCGCATACTAATATCTCTATAACCCTAGCGTCACCGAACCTTAAGTGTGTAGACCCTACGGGTTCGGGAGACATGCAGACATGACCGAGACGTTCTCCGGTCAATAACCAACAGCGGGATCTGGATACCCATGTTGGCTCCCACATGTTCCACGATGATCTCATCGGATGAACCACGATGTCAAGGACTTAATCAACCCCGTATACAATTCCCTTTGTCTAGCGGTACGATACTTGCCCGAGATTCGATCGTCGGTATCCCGATACCTTGTTCAATCTCGTTACCGGCAAGTCTCTTTTACTCATTCCGTAACACATCATCCCGTGATCAACTCCTTGATCACATTGTGCACATTATGATGATGTCCTACCGAGTGGGCCCAGAGATACCTCTCCGTTTACACGGAGTGACAAATCCCAGTCTCGATTCGTGCCAACCCAACAGACACTTTCGGAGATACCTGTAGTGTACCTTTATAGCCACCCAATTACGTTGTGACGTTTGGCACACCCAAAGCACTCCTACGGTATCCGGGAGTTGCACAATCTCATGGTCTAAGGAAATGATACTTGACATTAGAAAAGCTTTAGCATACGAACTACACGATCTAGTGCTATGCTTAGGATTGGGTCTTGTCCATCACATCATTCTCCCAATGATGTGATCCCGTTATCAATGACATCTAATGTCCATGGTCAGGAAACCGTAACCATCTATTGATCAACGAGCTAGTCAACTGGAGGCTTACTAGGGACATGGTGTTGTCTATGTATCCACACATGTATCTGAGTTTCCTATCAATACAATTCTAGCATGGATAATAAACGATTATCATGAACAAGGAAATATAATAATAATCAATTTATTATTGCCTCTAGGGCATATTTCCAACAGTCTCCCACTTGCACTAGAGTCAATAATCCAGTTCACATCTATATGTGATTAACACTCAAGGTCACATCCCCATGTGACTAACACCCAAAGAGTTCTGGGTTTGATCATGTTATGCTTGTGAGAGAGGTTATAGTCAACGGGTCTGAACCTTTCAGATCCGTGTGTGCTTTACAAATCTCTATGTCATCTCCTAGATGCAGCTACCACGTTCTATTTGGAGCTATTCCAAATAACTGTTCTACTTGGAGCGATTCTAAATTGTTGCTCCATTATACGTATCCGGTATCTCTACTCAGAGCTATCCGGATAGGTGTTAAGCTTGCATCGACGTAACCCTTTACGACGAACTCTTTTACCACCTCCATAATCGAGAAAATTTCTTAGTCCACTAGTTACTAAGGATAACTTTGACCGCTGTCCTGTGATCCATTCTTGGATCACTCTTGTACCCCTTGACTGACTCATGGCAAGGCACACTTCAGGTGCGGTACACAGCATAGCATACTGTAGAGCCTACGTCTTAAGCATAGGGGACGACCTTCGTCCTTTCTCTCTATTCTGCCGTGGTCGAGCTTTAAGTCTTAACTTCATACCTTACAACTCAGGCAAGAACTCCTTCTTTGACTGATCCATCTTGAACACCTTCAAGATCATATCAAGGTATGTGCTCATTTGAAAGTACCATTAAGCGTTTTGATCTATCCTTATAGATCTTGATGCTCAATGCTCAAGTAGCTTAATCCAGGCTTTCCATTGAAAAACACTTTCCAAATAACCCTATATGCTTTCCAGAAATTCTACGTCATTTCTGATCAACAATATGTCAACAACATATATTTATCAGAAATTCTATAGTGCTCCCACTCACTTCTTTGGAAATACAAGTTTCTCATAAACTTTGTATAAAACCAAAATCTTTGATCATCATCAAAGCATACATTTCAACTCCGAGATGCTTACTCCAGTCCTCAGAAGGATTGCTGGAGCTTTGCATACTTATTAGCATCTTTCAGGATTGACAAAACCTTCCGGTTGTATCACATACAACCTTTCCTCAAGAAAATCGTCGAGGAAACAATGTTTGACATCCTATCTGCAAGATTTCATAAATAATGCAGTAATCGCTAATATAATTCCAACAGACTCTTAGCATCGCTACGAGTGAGAAAGTCTCATCATAGTCAACTCCTTGAACTTGTCGGAAAACATCTTAACGACAAGTCGAGCTTTCTTAATGGTGACATTTACCATCATTGTCCGTCTTCCTTTTAAAATCCATCTGCACTCAACAGCCTTACGACCATCGAGCTGTTCTGCCAAAGTCTATACTTTGTTTTCATACATGGATCCTCTCTCGGATTTTATGGCCTCGAGCCATTTATCGGAATCCGGGCCCACCATCGCTTCTCCATAGCTCGTAGGTTCATTGTTGTCTAGCAACATGACTTCCAAGACAGGATTGCGTACCACTCTGAAGTAGTACGCATCCTTGTCATCCCACGAGGTTTGGTAGTGACTTGATCTGAAGTTTCATGATCACTATCATAAGCTTCCACTTCAATTGGTGTAGGTGCCACAAGAACAACTCCCTGTGCTCTGCCACACACTAGTTGAAGAGACGGTTCAATAACCTCATCAAGTCTCCACCATCCTCCCACTCAATTCTTTCGAGAGAAACTTTTCCTCGTGAAAGGACCCGATTCTAGAAACAATCCCTTATTGCTTTCGGATCTGAGACAGGAGTTATACCCAACTGTTTTGGGTGTCCTATGAAGATGCATTTATCCGCTTTGGGTTCGAGCTTGTCAGCCTGAAACTTTTCCACATAAGCGTCGCAGCCCCAAACTTTTAAGAAATGACAGCTTAGGTTTCTCTAAACCATAGTTCATACGGTGTCATCTCATCGGAATTACGTGGTGCCCTATTTAAAGTGAATGTGGTTGTCTCTAATGCCTAACCCATAAACTATCGTGGTAATTCGATAAGAGACATCATGGTATGCATCATATCCAATAAGGTGCAGTCATGATGTTCGGACACACCATCACACCATGGTGTTCCAGGCTGTATTAGTTGTGAAACAATTTCCACAATGTCTTAATTCTGTGCCAAACTCGTAATTCAGATATTCATCTCTATGATCATATCATAGATATTTTATCCTCTTGTCACGATGATCTTTCAACTTCACCGTGAAATTACTTGAACCTTTCAATAATTCAGACTCGTGATTCATCAAGTAAATATACTCAACATCTACTCAAATCATCTGTGAAGTAAGAACATAACGATATCCACTACACGCCTCAGCACTCATTGGACTGCACACATCAAAATGTATTACTTCCAACAAGTCGCTTTCCAGTTCCATTTTACTGAAAACGAGGCTTTCAGTCATCTTGCCCATGTGGTATGATTTGCATGTCTCAAGTGATTCAAAATCAAGTGAGTCCAAACGCTCCATTTGCATAGAGTTTCTTCATGCATATACACCAATAGACATGGTTCGCATGCCTCAAACTTTTCAAAAACGAGTGAGCCCAAAGATCCATCAACATGGAGCTTCTTCATGCGTTTTATACCGATATGACTTAAGTGGCAGTGCCACAAGTAGGTGGTACTATCATTACTATCTTATATCTTTTGGCATGAACATGTGTATCACTATGATCGAGATTCAATGAACCATTCATTTTAGGTGCAAGACCATTGAAGGTATTATTCAAATAAATAGAGTAACCGTTATTCTCCTTAAATGAATAACCATGTCGCGATAGACATAATCCAATCATGTCTATGCTCAACGCAAACACTAATCTCGATGGTAGAGGGAGCGTGCAATGCTTGATCATATCAACATTGGAATCACTTCCAACACATATCGTCAGCTCACCTTTAGCTAGTCTCCATTTATTCCGTAGCTTTTATTTCGAGTTACTAACACTTAGCAACCGAACCGGTATCTAATACCCTGGTGCTACTAGGAGTACTAGTAAAGTACACAACGTATATCCAATATACTTCTATCGACCTTGCCAGCCTTCTCATCTACCAAGTATCTAGGGTAATTCTGCTCCAGTGGCTGTTCCCCTTATTACAGAAGCACTCAGTCTCGGGTTTGGGTTCAACCTTGGGTTTCTTCACTAGAGCAGCAGCTGAATTGCCGTTTCATGAAGTATCCCTTCTTGCCCTTGCCCTTCTTGAAACTAGTGGTTTCACTAACCATCAACAATTGATGCTCCTTCTTGATTTCTACTTTTGTGGTGTCAAACATCGCGAATATCTCAAGGATCATCATATATGTCCCTGATATATTATAGTTCATCACAAAGCTCTAGCAGCTTGGTGGTAATGACTTCGGAGAAACATCATTATCTTATCTGGAAGATCAACTCCCACTTGATTCAAATGATTGTTGTACTCAGACAATCTGAGCACTAGCTCAACAATTGAGCTTTTCTCCTCAGTTTGTAGGCTGAGAAAATCGTCGGAGGTCTTATACCTCTTGACGTGGGCACGAGCCTGAAATCCCAATTTCAGCCCTCAAAACATCTCATATGTTTTGCAACGTTTCAAATCGTCCTCGGTGCCTCAACTCTAAACCGTTAAACTGAACTATCACGTAGTCATCAAAATGTGTATGTCAGATGTTCGCAACATCTACAGACGACGTTTGAGGTTCAGCACACTGAGCGATGCATTAAGGACATAAGCCTTCTATGAAGCAATGAGGACAATCCTCAGTTTACGGACCTAGTCCGCATAATTGCTACTATCAACTTTCAACTAAATTTTCTCTAGGAATATATCTAAACAGTAGAACTGAAGCGCGAGCTACGACATAATTTGCGAAGACCTTTTGACTATGTTCAGGATAATTAAGTTCATCTTATGAACTCCCACTTAGATAGACATCCCTCTAGTCATCTAAGTGATTACATGATCCGACTCAACTAGGCCGTGTCCGATCATCACGTGAGACGGACTAGTCATCATCGGTGAACATCTTCATGTTGATCGTATCTACCATACGACTCATGCTCGACCTTTCGGTCTCTTGTGTTCCGAGGACATGTCTGTACATGCTAGGCTCGTCAAGTCAACCTAAGTGTTTCGCGTGTGTAAATCTGTCTTACACCCGTTGTATGTGAACGTAAGAATCTATCACACCCGATCATCACGTGGTGCTTCGAAACGACGAACTTTCGCAACGGTGCACAGTTAGGGGGAACACCTTCTTGAAATTTTAGTGAGGGATCATCTTATTTACTACCGTCGTTCTAAGTAAACAAGATGTATAAACATGATAAACATCACATGCAATCAAATAGTGACATGATATGGCCATCATCACTTTGCTCCTCTTGATCTCCATCTTCGGGGCTCCATGATCATCATCGTCACCGGCATGACACCATGATCTCCATCATCATGATCTCTATCATCGTGTCTTCATGAAGTTGTCTCGTCAACTATTACTTCTACTACTACAGCTAACGGTTAGCAATAAAGTAAAGTAATTACATGACGTTTATGTTGACACGCAGGTCATAAATAAATTAAGACAACTCCTATGGCTCCTGCCGGTTGTCATACTCATCGACATGCAAGTCGTGATTCCTATTACAAGAACATGATCAATCTCATACATCACATATATCATTCATCACATCCTTTTGGCCATATCACATCACATAGCATACCCTGCAAAAACAAGTTAGACGTCCTCTAATTGTTGTTTGCATGTTTTACGTGGCTGCTATGGGTTTCTAGCAAGAACGTTTCTTACCTACGCAAAAACCACAACGTGATATGCCAATTGCTATTTACCCTTCATAAGGACCCTTTTCATCGAATCCGATCCGACTAAAGTGGGAGAGACAGACACCCGCCAGCCACCTAATGCAACTAGTGCATGTCAGTCGGTGGAACCGGTCTCACGTAAGCATACGTGTAAGGTTGGTCCGGGCCGCTTCATCCCATGATGCCGCCGAATCAAGATAAGACTAGTAACGGCAAGCATATTGAACAAAATCAACGCCCACAACTACTTTGTGTTCTACTCGTGCATAGAAACTACGCATAGACCTAGCTCATGATGCCACTGTTGGGGAACGTGGCATAAATTCAAAATTTTCCTACGTGTCACAAAGATCAATCTATGGAGTCATATAGCAACGAGGGAGGAGTGGATCTACATACCCTTGTAGATCGCGCGCGGAAGCATTCAAGAGAACGGGGTTGATGGAGTCGTACTCGTCGTGATCCAAATCACCGATGATCCTAGCGCCGAACGGACGGCACCTCCGCGTTCAACACACGTACGGAGCAGCGACGTCTCCTCCTTCTTGATCCAGCAAGGGGAAGGAGAGGTTGATGGAGATCCAACAACACGACGGCGTGGTGGTGGAAGTAGCGGGATTCCAACAGGGCTTCGCCAAGCGCTGCGGGAGGAGGGAGATGTGTCATGGGAGGGAGAGGGAGGCGCCAGGGCTTATGTTAGATTGCCCTCCCTTTCCCCCACTATATATAGGGCCAAGGGAGAGGGGGAGGGCGCAGCCTTGCCCCTTCCTCCAAGGAAGGGTGCGGCCAAGGGGGGGAGGAGTCCATCCTCCCCAAGGCACCTCGGAGGTGCCTTCCCCTTTTAGGACTCTCCCCTCCTCTTGTCCCTTTGGCGCATGGGCCTCTAGGGGCTGGTGCCCTTGGCCCATGTAGGTCAAGGCGCACCCCCTACATCCCATGTGCCCCCCCGGGGCAGGTGGCCCCACCCGGTGGACCCCCGGGACCCTTCCGGTGGTCCCAGTACAATACCGGTGACCCCGAAACTTGTCCCGATGGCCGAAATAGCACTTCCTATATATAAATCTTTACCTCCGGACCATTCCGGAACTCCTCATGACGTCCGGGATCTCATCCGGGACTCCGAACAACTTTCGGTTTACCGCATACTAATATCTCTATAACCCTAGCGTCACCGAACCTTAAGTGTGTAGACCCTACGGGTTCGGGAGACATGCAGACATGACCGAGACGTTCTCCGGTCAATAACCAACAGCGGGATCTGGATACCCATGTTGGCTCCCACATGTTCCACGATGATCTCATCGGATGAACCACGATGTCAAGGACTTAATCAACCCCGTATACAATTCCCTTTGTCTAGCGGTACGATACTTGCCCGAGATTCGATCGTCGGTTTCCCGATACCTTGTTCAATCTCGTTACCGGCAAGTCTCTTTTACTCGTTCCGTAACACATCATCCCGTGATCAACTCCTTGATCACATTGTGCACATTATGATGATGTCCTACCGAGTGGGCCCAGAGATACCTCTCCGTTTACACGGAGTGACAAATCCCAGTCTCGATTCGTGCCAACCCAACAGACACTTTCGGAGATACCTGTAGTGTACCTTTATAGCCACCCAGTTACATTGTGACGTTTGGCACACCCAAAGCACTCCTACGGTATCCGGGAGTTGCACAATCTCATGGTCTAAGGAAATGATACTTGACATTAGAAAAGCTTTAGCATACGAACTACACGATCTAGTGCTATGCTTAGGATTGGGTCTTGTCCATCACATCATTCTCCCAATGATGTGATCCCGTTATCAATGACATCTAATGTCCATGGTCAGGAAACCGTAACCATCTATTGATCAACGAGCTAGTCAACTAGAGGCTTACTAGGGACATGGTGTTGTCTATGTATCCACACATGTATCTGAGTTTCCTATCAATACAATTCTAGCATGGATAATAAACGATTATCATGAACAAGGAAATATAATAATAATCAATTTATTATTGCCTCTAGGGCATATTTCCAACATGTAGGTGGACAATTTTCCTTACAACGTTGGTTAAATATTGCACTATTTGATTTGATATAATATTTATAGTCCTTCCTTTTGAAGTCAGAAGGACTAGATATTTATTGAAACCGTATCGAAGTTTGTTGTTTACCGAGACCGAACCGGAGTCATAACTTCGTGTTTTGGTCCCTAACTCCTCCAACAAGAATGCTCGGCCGCTTTGACGCCATCGGTGAGTTTCAGAGGTTATGTCCCTTGGATTTTGGGTGGCCGTCTTCTTTTCTCTGGGACGACGATGTGTTTCAGATCATGGTCGCTAGAGTCTTCTAGCTTTGATCGACGACTTCTGACCGCCGCGTCAACAATGTTTCCCCGACTCTGATGGTGTTTTGGTGGGTGACCTGTGCAATTTTAAATTTCGACATGACCTTCGCCTTTTAAAAAAAATAAGATCTTATTTATCGACTTAACCGAATGAGCAGCTCTGGTGGTAAAGACAAAGCAGGGCATTTCTCCTAAAAAGAGAAAAAAAGAGAGAGCGGGACATTTTGTAGCACCTAAAAAATCCCCGGAAAAACCCTGGTTTCGAAGATGATACCCCTTTGAGGTAAATACATTAGAAGTCCTACAACTTGCGCAAGACGGTCAGTTTGATGCACAAACTTGCAAAATGCGTGTTTCTGGTCATCAAACTTGTGCGGGCGTGCAAATATGGTCACATTCCCGTACGTGGATGTATTTGCTGCCTACATGGCATGCCAATGTGGCCAGGGCCCATTGTCAGTGGCTAGTACACGTGATGTTTTTTACTTTGTACAAAAGCAGTCCGACAATAGTTGCCCACTGGGCCCCACCTGTCAGTATTTGCTGTAAATATATTGGGCTGGGAAAAATTGGACGGATTGAAAAATCAAACTGTTGTAATGGCGCTAGTGGCCTAACCACCACAACTGATTGTGCTTGCTGTTTCATTTGGACTACTAAGGTGTATCACCTCTTGGATAAAAGTACACATTCTGAACATTGGCTGCCCCTTCTCCCGACAAATTTGGCACGACGTTCTTGCTTGCCCCCCCCTTCTGGCAATGAAGCCTTTCTTCCATGGTGCTCGGCCACAATCAGGAGATCCCCTACCGGCCACCGCAAGGGCCTAGCCACGCTGGCGGTGCTCACGACATGGTCTATTTGGCGCTACCGCAACAACTGCGTCTTCAACGGCGAGAACCCCTCCCCCTCGCGACTCTTCTCATCAATCCAGGAAGAAGCCCGCGCCTGGGCTCGGGCAGGCGCGCGTGGTCTTGGCGCTTTGATAGCATAGGCCCTCTCGTGTAACGGGTCGAGCACCCCGTCACCAGTGCTCTGCGGCTCCATGCCTTGCCTCTAGCGTACAAGGATCGAGCTGCAATCCCCCCCCCCCCCCCCCCTTGTACTCTCCTTCCTATGAATGAAATGATATGCACTTTTGCGTATTCGCGAAAAAAAAGAAAAATTCCGCTGATTTGTTCGAAACAAAAACATGTACATTCCTCAGCACGACATCTTCTTTTATCTAGATTTTTAATTTTAAATTATCCGAATTGAAACAAAAATTTATTTGATTTTTCCATTAAAAACTATGTAAATTCATTCGGATTTATATTTTCTTTTATCTAGATTTTCTGATTTAATTTTTTTCAAAATCAAACAGAATTTTCATTGATTTGTTCGAAAGAAATTTACATACATTCATTATGAACTATATTTCCTTTATATAGATTATTCAAATTCAAGCAAAAATTAGATGATTTGTCTGAAAAAATTACTTACATTCATTCTGACCCATATTTCCTTTTCTCTAGATTTTCAGACTTTAAATTATTCGAATTCAAACAAAATTTTGTTGATTTGTCCCAAGAAAATGTGTACATTCATTGTGCACTATATTAACATTTATCCATATTTTTAAATTTTAAATTATTTGAATTCAAACAAATATTTAGTTGATTTCTCTGAAAAGTTTATGTACATTACATTTTACATATAATTTTTTATCTATATTTTTGAATTTATAATAAATTCTGTTGATTTGTCCAAAAGAAATTGACGCATATTCATTATGAACTATATTTTCTTTTATCTAGATTATTCAAATTCAATCAGAAAATTAGTTCAGTTGTCCAACAATAATTGCGTGCATTCATTCTCACCTATAGTTTCTTTTATCTAAATTTTCGAATTCAAACAAAATTTTCGTTGATTTGTGCAAAAGAATTTACGTACATACATTCTGCACTATATTTTTTGTCTAAAATTTTAATTTAAAATTACTCGAATTCATACAAAATTTTAGTTGGTTTGTCTATAAAAATTACGGACACTCATTCTGCACTATATTTAGTTTTCTCTAGATTTTTTAATTTAAAATTACATGAATTCAAACTAAAATCTAGTTGATTTGTCCAAAATGTTTATCTAGAATATAAGTAATTTTCTTAAATAGAAATAAGAAAGAAGAATACATAAGATAAATTGTGTTTATCTATTTAAATGTCATTGTGGCTGACGTTTTTTTTAACTCGTTATGGCCGGATGGTTGGTGCTCGCACACTCGACGAGCTTATGTGGTCATAGGTTCCCCTTTTCTCGTTTTGGTTTTATATTTTAACTTGTACAGTCTGTCTTATATAAAGCTAATTGTGCTTTATGAACGTGAACAATATGTCACTCAAGTGGTACGCGATTTGTAGCAGGTCTT
The DNA here is from genome assembly GCF_056163025.1 of Triticum urartu. NCBI lineage: Eukaryota > Viridiplantae > Streptophyta > Magnoliopsida > Poales > Poaceae > Triticum > Triticum urartu. The sequence goes on from NC_141875.1 coordinate 535,012,320, forward strand.
CTGTTCGAACCCCATTGTCTGTTCGGCATTTTTCATTTGATATGAGGATTTTTTGCATAAATAAATAAAATGCAATGGTGCTTTTTGAAGAAAAAATATACACACGGATTACCCATTACTGACAGTGAGTCACTGCCACATTGGCACGCCATGTATGCACATGATACGGCTGAATACGGTAAAAAACATCGTATATGAACGGAGGGACAAGTTAGATGATCAAAAACCCATATTTTACAAATTTATGTATCAAACTGACCATCGCGTACTAGTTTCATGACTCGTGGTGTATTTACCTCTATCCCTTTCTTCTTGTTCGTTATCCTGAACGAAAAACCTTGGTACGGAGCCAGCCCAACCATGGAACACACGGCTAGCTCTACCCACTCCCAGTCCCAGCTTCCCAGCACCTAAAATCCAGATAACTCTACCCCCCTCGCCGCTTCTCGAACCCCCCTCCTCCAGCTTCTTCATCATCCTCCTCGACTTCGAGCCCCGCGGTCACCACCGACCGCAGCGTCGGGCGAAGAACCATGGCGTCTTGCTCCCACCCTTGGCTCTTCCCAGGTATCGTCATGTTCCTCATTTCAAGCTTCAAACCCCCGTCCTGCTCCGCGCGCGGACCAGAGAATTTGACCTCCCCGCTAACCCCCGCTTTCCGTCGAGCACTCTGCAGGCATGTCGCCGCCGCCGGCTGCCTCCACCGCCGTGCCGGTTCCGAGCTTCTGCAAGTCCTCGGTAATTACCTGCCTTTGAAGCTCCAAATTGTCGAAAATTGACTGCGTGCAGTTGCTGTCTGTGCTAAAATTTAGGTTCTCGGTGCTTGCGCAGAAGGTGTTTGCTAGTTTGCGTCAGCGGAGAAAGGCAGGGTCAGTCGCGCCGACCAGAACGCGGAGATGCACGATCAGGTGCGTCAAGGACGAGTCTATCCATTTTGATCCGTCGAAGATCGAAGCGCCACCGTACTCCAGTTATTTCGACTCCACATCTGGTCAGCTCGAGCCAGCGTCAGGTGCCCGGGCAAGCATACCTGGGCAGGAGTACTGGCCGGAGGGCACTGCAGCCCGCGTCCGTGCTGCCCGTGCACCTGCACCGGTCGGGGAGTCGGCCGGGACTCCGTCTCTTGGCAAGAAACCCGGGAGTAGGAGGAAAGGGTACAAGGGGCAGGTAGCGTCTGCATCAGCGGCGGGCGGTGCGGAGACCAGTGGAGATGACGGCGAGTTCATTGTGGCCACTGAGGTTCCACTAGATGATACATTGGAGGAAACAAATGATTCGCTGAATGAATATGTCATTTACGAGGCGCCCAAGGAGGAGAGTTTGAGCGAGTATGAGATGGACAAGATGATGGGGCGGCCACACCCATTTGTTGACCCAGCAAAGGCGATGTTGGCAGAGGAACCGAAATCGAGCGAGGAGCTCTGGTGGAATTGGAGGAGGAAGTCCGAGGCAGAAATGTGGTCAAGGTGGCAGAGGAGACGCCCAGATGTTGACACGGTTAGTTCTCAATTGCCCGCACTTATAATGATGGCTTGTGATAGTTTTTATTGTGGCTGTCTACCTTTTGTCAACATGGCCAATTAGTAGAATATAATTACACAGCAGAGATTCACATTTTCTACCGCACCGCAATTATGTCGGTTTACTATCCTAGTTTTTTTGTGCCTAGTCCAGGTAGCACAGGCACTAGTTGTACTAGGGCACAACGATGCCTCTGTGTCCTTCTGCCATTCTGTATGTGTGAATCATTGTCAGGTTCAAGCTAGCTTGTCATGCTTTTCCAATGCATCTTCTAGAGTGTAATGTAAATGTGAACAGAGTGGTGTAGACAATGGCAAAGCCAACATTTTGCGTATGGGTAGGAGTGTTAAAATATCAAATGACCCTGAGACCCTCACATCCCTTATAACTCCGCTACTGATAATGTGCGTGCATTGCTTGCACTGTGGCATGCAAGCATTATCTCGTTGTACAGTTTACGAGTTAGTGTTATGTGCCTGATTCAGTTTTTTATTTTTATTTTTGCCCTAGTTCAAATTAGTTTTTATGACACATCCAGCTCCATGATATGCTTCAATTTTGATCCACATTGTAATGCTTGTTTTGTTGTTTTTAGGTCTTTGCAAAGGCAATGGCCGAAACTGGGCAGATTAAAATATTTGGAGATCACCCTACAAGAACAGAAGCTGCTCTTGCCAAGACAAGAAGACATTTACACAAAGAGGAAAGGTTGACTAAATACCACAATGGTTTTTGCTCATAAGTATATGCTGCAGCTTTATTGGACCCTTCCATTGCACACGTGCAGTTGTGCACACCTTTCTGTTTATGTTGAATCTTTATTTTTGTTCTCAATACTTGAAATACCATTAGCATTGTATAGCACATTTTTCCGCCATATTCTGAAACATTAATTTAAACACATCTTCCATTTTCAATCTGTTTGCGTTGCATCATAACAAATATGTGGTGGAACATTATATAGGTCCAATACCCACGGGTTTATGCGTCACTGGCATAATTTTTCTGTTTGACCAAAGCTTGTACTGTTCTAGTTATAAATCTATCTATGGTGTGCATTACAAAAATACTTCTCGACAACTGTTTTTTCAGCATGGCATTGTCAGTGTATGCTTGTAACTTGTAAGGACTAAATTACTATCTTGTTTAGCAGTGGCTCTTATATTTGTATGCAATAAACACAGGTTAGAAGCAGAACAGAGGAGACTAGAAGAAATAGGACCAATAGCATACTATTCAGAATGGGTAGAAGCATATAAGCAAAAGGACACATCATGGGAAGCCATTCAGAAGCACTTTGAGGAGACTGGTGAAGATGCAAATACTCAACTTATAACAATGTTTCAACACCAAACTGCTGGGGAATATCGTATCATGATGGGCACTGATGTTCGTATACAACGAGATCCTTTGGCAATGAGGATGCGTGAAGACCAGATTAAACAGAGTATTGTTTTTTTTTGCCCAAATTTTGATTGATTCATCTTGCTGACATCCAGAAGCTGCTTTTGCTGAATAGTTATGTGCAGTTCATCTTACATTAGCTTTTCTAATAATCTTGCAAAGTCTAGAGGTTCGGGGCCAAGTCAACACAACCCCCCGAGCTTTAAAGTACCCAATATTGTTCAAAAGCATTGGGGGAGGGGGGGGGGGGTATTTAAACAGCATTTACTACACTGAGGGGTTGCTTAGACGGTTTTAAAGCTCAGGGAGTTGTGCTGACTTGGCCCCAAACCTTAGGGGTGATCTACATTTTTTTTTTCCTACATAACTTAGTTTGAGCTAAGTTTCAAGAGCTGGTGCCATGTGCCTTAGAATGTATTCAATGAAGAAGCTGCTTGGTAATTTTATATAGTTCTATTCACTGCTTCAAACATGCATTTCTGGAACTTAATGCAAAAGGCAGAAACCATTGTTATCTCCTGCCTACTTACCGGGTTGATCTAGGAAAAGGACTCCTTGGAGTTGAACACAATGTGACTTATTATTTCTCTTCAGTTTCATCATTCACATGCCACTTCTGCATTTAAATATTTTTGAACCATTTTTATTTTGTTACATCTGAATTATCAGTATATGCTCTGCATAATGTGTAATCCAATAAGGGAAGCTACCATGTTACTCTTAGAATAAAACAAAGTAATTGTCTGACTTGTTTAAACTTATGCAACTATATTTGGGTATATAACAACTTGGACTTAATCCCGTGACATTCAAATATGCAGTTTGGGGTGGTGATCCTGTTTACCCGACTGTGAACTATGTTCAGGATCCTGATGAAGTGATTGACTACAGGAGTCCGGAATTTCATGAGCCTACCCCTGAAGTTGTACCTTATTTGATGGAGGTACGGGGCAGCAGTCCCACATAAAGCATTTTACACTGTGCCAGCTAAGGTTTACTAGATTCATGGTTTTTAGCTGTTTTGGAGATCCATAACACCATAAATATGAATGAACTTTCTAAGGGTCTTTAGTACTATATAACACAACACTAAAAATGTTAATCGTGTGACATGTGTCGCTAATAGGAGTAATTGTATCATAAGTTTATGTATTGCACTTTCTCCTTTCAGCATGGGATAATGATCACGAAGGAAGAACTGGATGCACGTTTGATGGAAGAGGAAGAAGACATCAATCAAGACATCACGGTACACCTTAAACTGCACCACTGATTCGGCTACAACTAATTGCATATCATAGGTCTTTTAATTTCTCTTTAACTTATCCATGTTATGCCATGCTGACAGTACATTCCTGAAGTCAAAGATCCCATGGCTACTGCTGTTGATATTGGAGAGCATTCTGTGAGTGTCCATTCGAAGTGCTTGTTTTTTTCCATAAAAATGCCTCGGTGCATATCTTACAGGAAAACAAAATAATTATGTGAACTATGCTAATATGTTAAATATCTTATACATTAAAAATGTTTATCAAATGTTTATCATTTGACAATGATATTCTCTACTTTTCGAAAGTTCAATGAAGATAGTGATGATGAGGAGGAGGTTGACAAAGCTGTCACACTGCCCGAGTCACTAGAGGTATATTACTGAACTATTTTACTGGTTGGAACATAGATACTGTGCAGTTGTAGTTGTAATATTGGATGGGTTCTTTTATTATGTGCAACCCCAACAATAGAAAAATAGCCAGTTTGCTATATGCTTGTGGGGAGCTGGATGTTGAGTTTTTTTGTAACACTGGGGCACCGAATAAGTGGGATGAGATGTCGTATCAATACTTCTCCTATTCAAAGTTGATAATTTCTTGAAATCTCTACTTTATCTATAGGATGAGGAAGATGGCGGGGATGAGGCTGTGGAAGTTGAAGGGAAAGTGAGTCAAAACTGGAGTGTTCTAAAGACTACTGGGCAGGACGAAAAACCAAAGGTACATTTTTATTATTGATTATGTCTTTTGGCACGTAGTAACACTGAGGCAATGAAATTCTTGTTGGTCATATTGGATGTCTTACCTAATTGTGTGTTTTAGTTTCTTTTTGTGTGTAAATTAATGGAAATTTTGAGTCTTTTTACTATTTATATCATTATATGGTGATACGTGTTCAGAGTACGCCGTACACAACTGTGGCAACTTCTATTCCAGATAATGCTTCTTTTTGTCTTTCCAGGAAAAGTTAAAGAAAGATCAGATGTCACTTAAAGACGCTATTAATGAGTCCGAGAACCTTACTGATTTCCTTATGGACTTTGAAGAAGATGAGTAATATTGTGGGTGTTTAGTCTCTGTTGTGCGCATGACACAAGGTGAGTCCATAGTCAACCTACCTTTTTTTATTCAACTTTCTTAGAATTTGATAAAATTAACTATAGTGTTCACTCTTGGAAATCCTGAGCCATACTCACTCGATGTGTGCTGGTTGAGTTTCTAGGTTTAGTTGCCACAAACATACTCCCTTCGTTGGAAATGCAAGACAGGTGACTTTTCAGAGTCTCGAATGCACAGTTTTGACTATAATTTTTTATAGTAATATGTGTGTTAAAATGTGAAAAGATATGTAGCAGAAATGAATTTTGCAAGACAAATACAATAATATTATTCGTGCATACTCATTCCATGTACTTTTACATGTACTGGTGGTCAATGTTTTAAAACGTTGACTGCAAGCATAATTAATTAATTATGCACCTTACAGTTCTGGACCAAGGGAGTATAGTCCATCAGTAATATTGAATGGCACAGTAGCGAAATCATGAATATGTTGCACTGATGCAAATAGCTTTAGGCCTTCCCATGATGCATTCCAAGGCGTGAAGCTGCATCCTTAATATCCTCAAGGGATTCAACAAAGTCATCCAAAAGTTCATCATAGTCAGGAAAGTGTCCCTCATCCAGTGCTAGATTTATCATGATGGTGTTGACATAGCTTTGATAATTCACGGTTAGGGCCTACACAAGCAAACCAAACAATTAATTACGAATTAACACAAACTCTATACCATAAAACACTTCGACCTGCTAAATTGATTATTCATCACTAATTCAGCACACACTTATAAATACCTGGGTATAGAAGTTCTATACCCAGGGTTGTTCAAGTGCGGGTTGGCCAACCGTGTAAAACCATTATGTATGGCCCTAACCGCTCGCGTGTAACTGTTTTGAGGTATGGACCCCAACACCCTCATGGCCTCGCTGCTTGCCTGTACTGGTTTTCAACGGATTACCAAACCTGCGTTTGAACACCCCTACCTGTACTTGGGCATAGTTACCTTTTATTCGGGAGTTCATGGTATGTTTTTTTTGGTGTAGAAAATTTACGTTGTTTTAGTAATCAACTTGTGACAGCAATGCTCATCTAATCAAGGAAATACTTGACGAGATATGATGATGTAGGGCACTGACATGTTAACTAATTTATTTAACCCTGGTGCACACAGGGCACTAACATGTCCATTGATTTATTTAGCTGTAGTGCAGAGTCATATTTTTGGAGGACTTACTTCTGGCGGTCCATAGCCGCTAGGGGCGATGAAGACGATTGGATGCCCACAAAACTCCACCTGTTCAACCGGGCCAGTCATGTTGGCGAACGATATGGTGGTATGGGAGATCATACGATGGAAGATAGCCGAAGCTGCCTGTTCGCGACAGATGTGGCAACGCCGTTAGAAACAAGAACTCAAAATGGCTCAAAATATGAGTACAGCGGCCAGCGGCCCAGCATTTCTCTTGGATAGCTAAATGTTTAGCACTTAGCACTGTGATACAAAGGACCAAAATGTTACCTTCAGTCCAAACACTTTGAAGATCACTTCTGCGGCGACATGTGTGAATACCACCTCCAGTGAGCTCTTCTTCCTGTCCACAACCTTCTTCCCCTTGCGAACGTAGTCGAGCGGGTCGCTGTGCATGCCGATGAAGAACGGAAGGATGATGAACCCAAGTTCATTTCCCCATTTCACGTGGCTTTCTTTGCCCGACTTTATCATATCAACACATGCCTGCTCACGGGTAGCAAGAAACCATACTATCCTTCAGCTTTATTACGGAAGTACCGAATTCATTTTGTCCCCAAAAAAAGAAATACAGATTTCATGTGTATTCGATCTTTGGCGATCCTTACGACCCCAGTGCCTTTAACTTTCAAGATACATTTTCACCAAATGTTCGTCAGAAAAATAAACTCCATGATGGAAAATTGATGCCATTTACATTAAGTTTTGCTACTCCACCGAATTGGTATATGAAAGCACTTTCAAACTGCATTAACTGTGTAATTGTTGAACGAAATGTTGACCATGGTTAATGCTCAAAAAGCATGCACCGACAGATTGTTGTCTTACGTGTAGGCTTGTGGTCGGCCTTAAGTTGACGAGAAGCATTGAGCGCACGCGTATCTCTTTGCGAGTGTCGGTTTCACCTGATAAAAAGGATGGGACAAGCAACGCCACAGTTAGCTGGGCCGTAGCTATTCTGGCAGGAACCAGCAATAAATCAGCTTGTACCACCTGACTTTCGGAAGTGATAGCGCGACAGGGCAGCGTATGTGGCTCCAATCAACACATCGTTAACTGTCTGCACCAAACAAGGACAAAAATGTAGTACTCCTTTTTATGTTAGTTCTGCTCCTTGCAAGCAACAGGTCAACCACGCATTGAATAGATAAATAACACATTCGCAAAAAATGAGATAAAATAACAGGAAGAAAAAACAAAGCAATGCTGTTTTGTTTCGCTTCAAACTAAGGGCATGTACAATGGTTGATAAGATAGTCTTATTTTAGGTCTTGCATCTAATTAAGAGATGACAAAAAAAGCTGTATACAATGGGTCATTTTTTAGCCTTATCTTCATAACTAGTTATTCCTAAAAATATGGTGACACATATTGTGCTAAGATATCATCTCTTGTCTTATCTTAAATAAAAGAAGACAAGCCTTTTTTATGAGTTCTCTCTCCTCCACCTCATCATTTATTCTACATGGCACTCCTAAGATAGCACCATTGTACATGCCCTAAACAAGCAGTGGAAAGCAAAATGCTTATTTGTGATCTTTCAACTATTGACCATTTCTAAAATTTGCTCCAAAAAGTTCAATATGAAATATCTTGCGCACGATCATTCTAATTGTACTAAACGCGTGCGAGACTACCACCATCATTGGTCCCACCGTTTCGACTAATATTAGGGACCAACTTTGCTGGGTATTAAAATTTTAAGGTTAAGTATTGCCTTGTATTGGAGTTCAAGGGCCAAATATATAATGGACCAATAGATGGTACGGAAAGTAAAATTTCCATTAATCATTTAATCGCAAATTCCTAAAAGGTGCTTGATCCTAGAGCACACGATTTCTCATTGTACTGGTGCTAAGCCATGCGCATACGCAAACATTGATGCAGCTTGACAACTAACCAGATAGAGATGGGTTGGATTTCTTCATAAGGTTAATAGTACATGTAACAACCGGCTATATATGGTTCCCAAGTCACTTATAGCTAATCTAATGGCTCACTCATACAAGAGTTAGCCATGCTGGCATGCTATGTCATTCATATGTGGCACACTTTATTCTTTTAAACGGTGTTGGAGCCCGTGCTACAACTGACTAAAAATCTACAACCCACTTCTTTTCTCTCTCCTTTAACTAAAAGAAAAAAAATCCGATGTGATATCTCTTATAACCCATCTACTACATCCATGTTATACTTGCTCTAAAGAAGCGATGTCAAACACAAGTTTCTATGTATATTTTCATATAGTGCGGCGTGTTGCCGTGGGAACCGTGTTAAACAAATGCATAAATAGGTTCTTTAAAGCCAACTAAAACTAATGAAAAAAAATAAAGGTCTACTTATTTTGCATTTTAGAAACAACAAAACCTAAGTAGTATGTGACAACATGATATATATATAAAAGGAAAACTTATCCCGAAAAGAAGACGTGATTGACTTGACGAGGTGTCATGGTTTGAATTTATAGATTAATGCAAAAATGTAAATGAATACATACATGGCTTAAAAAGAATACATGCATGATTTGGATGGTGACATGGTTCATCGATAGTTTAATGCAAAAGAAGTAACTTATGACCACATGGAAATGAAGCACGCATGGAGACAATTTGGACCGGACATCTATCAATAATTGAGGTGACGTGAAAGCTCACATATGTAGAAAAATCTAGTAATGAGGCTAACTATTTGGATATAGGAGATGAAAGAAGTTTAGCTACAACAAATGAAGAACATACGCACCGTGTAGTTTAGTTCTTAAATCCAGGGGTTGATGTATCTTAAAATGCTGGTGCTACTATTCATTGGAAATTGCCTTTATTTTTCAAGAGAGTACGCAAAATTCATACCATATTTTTACAAAATAGTTTTAGCTAACAGTCGTGAGGTCTAAGGCCATGCATGTTAAAGAATACTGAACATTTCAACATGCCACTCAGAATATTGCATAGAGCATCTCAAGGAAAATGAGAAAACAAAGGCTCTTACGCATTTCATGGCGTTCTTGACGAACTTGACGTCGTCGAGGCTAAGCCTCCGGTGCACGATGCGCTTGCGCTGCGTCTCCGCGTGGTTCACCCGCTTGAACAGCGTGTGCGGATCCTTCAAGAACAGTATGGTCGCGAAGAAGCCGACGACGTCCACCACGGTGTGCCAGGCGAGCACGACGAAGGACCAGACCCAGAGGAGGTACGCCAGGACGCCCGCCGAAGGGCGCGGTCGCTGGTAGATGGCGCCCGTGCGCGATGGCAGCGGCGGCATGGCCGGCAGCCTGGTCGGGTCGGCGGCGCTGCGCGTGCAGGCCATGAGGAGCGTGAGCAGAGACATGCCGTCCCCGAGGGAGTGGTGCACGCGGATCGCGGCGGTGGAGGTCGCCTCGGAGGTCGGGAAGTCGAAGAGGTGGAACTCCCACAGCGGCTGGGACCGGTCCATGGGCAGCGTCGACAGGGACGCCACGTAGTCCTCCACGGCCTTGTCCGGGTTGGCCGCCACGGCGGCCGGGTCCAGCGTCGGGCGGATCAGGTGGTTTTCCACGTTCACCGTCGTCGGCGCCCACCGCAGCTCGCCGTCCTTGTCCGTCACCTGCACCGGCGACCATATCGAATCACTTAGAAAAAAAGAAACTTGTGTCCTGGCGTACGTGGATGGAGACTGGAGAGGCATGCATATGCATGCATGGCGATGCTGCGATGGAAGGCTACGTACCTGGATGCTGCGGAAGTGCGGGTAGCGTGCGAGCTGGGCCTCGATGCCGGCGCGGAGGGCGGGGAGGTTGAGGGGCGTGGAGGCGCCCATGAGGACGATGATGTAGAAGTCCTCCACGAGCCTCGCGGAGGGGCTGACCGGCTCCCCCAGCTCTGCTTCCGCCGCCGTCCGCCCTTCGCGTCCGGCGGCCGTCTTGATCGAGAGCGGCCGCTTCCGCAGGGTGGTGGCCTCCATTTTTGCTGCTTAATTTGTTTGTCCAGTCACTCCAGGGGTGCGCCGTGTGTGCTATAATAGTCAGCTCCGATTTTAATTTGAAGAAGAACCACATCCTTGTCTGTGCTTCACGTCTCTTCTGCTAACTGCCAACTAAAAGTGTTAATGCGCGCTAATCCGGCCCAGAGGAGAGACTGTGCTGGATCGTTGATGATCTGTTGACGATCGTTATGCCATGGTACCTGCATGTTTACACCATGAAAGATATGGTATTACCGTCGATTGTACACTGGAAAGGGATAGGGAAGATGACACTGACTTTGGCACTAGCTAGTAGCTTGGTCAAATTTGATCGCTTTGTTAAAATACTCCCTCTGTCCTAAAATAAATGTCTCAAGTTTAGTGTATAACTTTACATTAAGTTTAATACAAATTTGAGACACTTATTTTGGGTAGGAGGTAGTATTAAATACTCTTTGACTCTCTCAAACTAGTGCTCAGCTTGCAAGACTCTGAATTCAGCTACTAGCTACGTGCACGTCTCTCTCATATCTATATGCGGTTAGCTGGTGTTTGTGGTGAACTGTACGGATGGTTACTGGCATTCCGCGCGCGGTCAAGGCCTTTCAACCTGCATTTCAAAAAAAAAAAGGTCTTTCAACCTGTCACGGGCCGGTCACCAACAACATTTATTCTTGTGTGCATACAGGGTGCAGTCTTGACGCCATTTATTGGGCAAGCATGCTAGTTTTGCTTGAGGACGTTCACTTTAACCTATTACGTTCATTTAAACATCTATCTACTAGGAGTACTATCTATCTTCTACTACCTCCATTCCAATGAATAAGATGCAAACCCATCCCGAAATTCAACTTTGATCATAAATTGACCAATCAAATGTGGCTTATATGTAGTAAAAAGTATACCATTTAATTCGTATTGAAACAAAGTTTTCAATAGTATATTTTTAAGTCACAAAAATACATATTATTGACGTAATTTATGGTCAAAGTTGAATTTTAGGAAACGTGCACGCCTTATTCATTGGAATGAAGGGAGTGTCTATATTTTTACGGAATGTCTTCATGGCTAGCTTTATTAATATCAAAATAATATTACATCGTCTGTGAGTCTGCTGACAACAAAGTCAGGAGGCTCATCCAACTAAGTAAAAAAAGATTTCTTACAATAACTATAGTTTCCTAGCAACTTCTAGAAAAAGGAACTATAGTTTGCTAGCACATGAGCCGCTTCATTAGTTGTATGAAAACAGTGGTTAAATATGATCTTGCCAATCATTGTAGTTGCATCCACACACTCTGTGAAAATTGCCATTGCCGCATCCCACCATCTTGTTTGCACAGTGCAAAAATTAATCACTTGAAGAGAGTCAGATTTCGCCTCTATCCGGTTGAAGCCAAGGGAGCAAGTTCCAGACCATCGCTCATAGCCATTAATTGCTTTTGTGGTAATTATGTCAGCATCATATGGCATAAACTTGCGTTGAGTATCCAAGAAATTACCTCTATCATCTTGTAAGATAGTAGCAGTTACGCCCACTCCTTCATCTAGAAAGAATGCAACATCCACATTCAGTTCAATGAACCTTGGATCAGGCTTACACCATTTCAAATTATGCTCAAGAGACCTGGGAAAGTGTCTTCTGGAAGTTGCTCGCAATAGAAAACATTGAAATTGGCCATAGCCAATAGGGGGGGGGGTCATTGTGTGTAACTTGGCATGGAATCCAACATAGATATCAACTCTTAACAGATAGAACTTGCTTGACATTCAGACGTGGTTATAAACTCAGTTGTTCATCATCAAATGAAGAATATGTTCAAAAATTACCGAATCGGACCTACATACCGGGATCGCCGAATCAATGAGACCTGAAATACCTAGGCGGTTCCATAATTCCTGAGCATGAGTACATTGATAGATAACATGCCGAATATCCTCTATGCCTTGATGGCTGGTAATCCCCAAGTGCAAGGAACTGTCGTAGCTCTTTCCAATGATGGAGGTGATAAGTATGGAGTGTCAAACCCACAAGGAGCTAAAGATAGGATTGGTATTATCTCAGGTCCTATCTGCCGCTGATACAACTTACGTACGCCGAACCTTTGCTTTACTATTAAATAAAACTATAAGTACTTTGCAGGTATGAAAAGATAGGTTTGCAAGATAATAAAGAACTTATAAATAAAAGTTAGGTGCTGTTTAAATAAAAATGCAATAAAATAAAGATAGCGAGTGGGAAAAAGCGGTGGTAGGATGTGCGGAATTGGCCCTAGGCAATTAGCTTAGTTACTAGACCGATTATTATCATTGTAGTTTTATATGAGGGAGGGACCACTGCTATCATATTATCCATACTGGGAACATATGTACTTTTGGTTGGAACTATTAGCAAGCATCCGCGAATGATAACACATTCATTAAGGTAAACTCAACCGTAGCATTAAGGTATACTTTTCTCCCTCCAATCCCATATGCATCAATTTCTAGACTCGGCCTCGGTAATAGCTGCCACTCCGGCCGGCCTATGCATAGCCCTATCAACCTACTACTAACCCTAAGGTGTGATCCACGTGTGCAATCATATGATGGCCACCATAGGACAATAACATAACCACATGCAAATCAAAACAATCATAGCAATTCACCAATTAACCCATATGACAAAAATAATTTACTCGGACATAATAGCGATGACACAAATCATATGATAATAATGCATAGCATTAAAAAACATGTCCAGGTAGGGGATTACAGCTGGTTGTGGGAGAGTGGATCACTGAATAGAGAGGGAGGAAGGTGAGTTGATGTAGACGACGAAGTTGATGAAGATGATCGCGATGATGCATGATGGTTCCCTTGGCGGCACTCTGGCGCCATCGGGAGAGAGGGGGAGAGAGACCCCCTCTTATTCTTCTTCATTAACCTCTCCCCTAGATGGTGGGAGTTTTCCCCTTTGGTCCTTGGCCTCCATGGCCCCCGGAGGGTGAGAGCCCCTCCAAGATTGAATCTAATCTCCCTCCGTTTCTCTCTGCTTTCACTACTTTTCTGAGCCCGAGCATTTCTTTTATTGGCAGAGATCCGTAACTCTGATCAGGCTGAAATTTCAAGGAGATTTTTTTTCGCATAAAAGCTTTCTTGTGGCTATAGATCCCCAACCGACATGAGGATTAGCCACGAGATTAGTCCCTTTAGTGATCTGGTAAAGGAGCAAAAATGATTCTTACCTTTTCCCGAGAGGTGACCCTGAGTTATCGAACCCACGAGAGGATGGTGCCTTTTAAGCAAGGGTTTCTAACAAGCTTTTGCAAGAGAATTAAATTCCAGATTTTGACCGAATCAGAATCAAGTTGACACTAGAAACAATTATAATAAAAACATGCATGGGTTGAGGACTTATGCTTACAACCATATATCTGTGTCGGGATCATCGTGATATTAATTTGTGCCCTGGAAGTTATCCATCGAGATGTGCTTGCTATGTATCGAAGTGGGGGATGTGTCCAAATTATGTCTTGACCGACACACGTCTTGCATCAAGAGACAATTGTCTAACCGAAGGCCCTATCTGCCGCACTGGGTTCCCTTGATAATTAAGATAGCAGTAATTAGACAAAAGCATCGGGTATCTAATGATTACACCTCTTGAATCCCCAAAGATAGTATCCATGTTATCGTACTAAACCTTTCTGTCACCAGTGTTCAGAATAAGACATCACGGTTTCCCTGCTCTTAGCCTCTCTGTGGTTCTCTCTCCAAGATCCTGGGTACCTGCAGGGATGAAGAATGCGGATGAGACAAGAGACAACTACAAAGAAATTTTATGCTACACATACGAGACGTTAATTAAAGTACTTCCTTCAATTCATCCAATAAATACATCGGGTTGCAAGGCCTTTCCTGAACCCATGACCTTACTGAACTACTCACACATGGAGATCGGATCACATGAAGAACTCATTGAAGAACACATCATGAAGATTGATTGATTGGTTGATAATGTTTCTTACAATATATGCCGAATGTGATACATGATTACAAAGTATGGCTTGATGGCTGAGAACTATGTTCGTGATTGATACGTCTCCAACGTATCTATAATTTTTGATCGTTCCATCCTATTATATTATCATTCTTGGATGTTTTACATTCATTTTATAGCAACTTTATATCATTTTTGGGATTAACCTATTGACATAGTGCCCAGTGCCAATTGCTGTTTTTTGCTTCGCAGAATATCAGTACCAAAGTAAGTCCAAACGCAGCGAAATTTTTGGGAGATTTTTTCTGCCCAGAAGACAACTTGGGAGTCAAGGAAGTGCACGAGGGAAGGCCCGTGGGGCCCACCATGCACTGATGACCCACAAGTATAGGGGATCAATCGTAGTCCTTTCGATAAGTAAGAGTGTCGAACCCAACGAGGAGCAGAAGGAAATGACAAGTGGTTTTCAGAAAGGTATTTTCTGCAAGCACTGAAATAGTCGGTAACGAGTAGTTTGATAGCAAGATATTTTGTAATAGACAAGTAATGATAATGATAAATAAAGTGCAGCAAGGTAGCCCAATCCTTTTGTGGCAAAGGACATGCCAAAAGGTCTCTTATAATAAGCAAAGCGTTCTTGAGGGTACACGGGAATTTCATCTAGTCACTTTCATCATGTTGGTTTGATTCACGTTCGCTACTTTGATAATTTGATATGTGGGTGTACCGGTGCTTGGGTGCTGTTCTTACTTGAATAAGCCTCCCACTTATGATTAACCCCTCGCAAGGATCCACAACTAAGAAAAAAGTATTAAGATAAAATCTAACCATAGCATTAAACATTTGGATCCAAATCGGTCCCTTATGAAGTTGCGCATAAACTAGGGTTTAAGCTTCTGTCACTCTAGCAACCCATCATCTAATAACTACTCCACAATGCATTCCATTAGGCCCAAAGATGGTGAAGTGCCATGTAGTTGACGTTCACATGACACCACTAAGGGAATCACAACATACATATCATCAAAATATCAAACACATATCAAGTTCACATGATTACTTGCAACAAGATTTCTCCCATGACCTCAAGAACAAAAGTAACTACTCACAAATGATAACCATGCTCAAGATAAGAGGGGTATTAAATAGCATAATGGATCTGAACATATAATCTTTCACCAAATAAACCATATAGTACTCAACTACAAGATGTAATCAACACTACCAGTCATCCACATGTACCAATCTGAGGTTCCGGTACAAAGATTGGACACATGAGATGAACTAGAGTTTGAGAGGAGATGGTGCTGTTGAAGATGTTGATGGAGATTGGCCTCCCAAAGATGAGAGGGTTTCTGGTGATGATGATGGCTTCGATTTCCCTCTCCGGGAGGGAAGATCCCTCAGCGGAATCGCTCTGCCGGAGAGAAAAAGTGCTCCTGCCCAAGTTCCACCTCGAGACGACGGCGCTCCGTCCCAAAAGTCCTCCTCTTATTTTTTTTTCTAGGTCAAAATGACCTATATACCAGAAGATGGGCACCGGAGGTGGGCCGGGCTGGCCACAACCCACCAGGGCGCGCCTGGGGGGCCTGGTGTTCCCTGGTGTATTGTGGTCACCAGGTGGCCCCCCTCCGGTAGTTATTTGCTCCACTATTTTTTATATATTCCAAAATAATTCTCCATAAATTTTTAGCTCATTTGGAGTTGTGCAGAATAGGTAACTCTGACATAGCCTTTTCAGGTCCAGAATTCCAGCTGCCAGCATTCTCCCTCTTTGTGCAAACCTTGCATATTAGGAGAGAAAAGGCAATAGAAATACTCCATAAAGCATTATTATGCATAAAATATTATAAATAACAGTAGGAAAACATGATGCAAAATGGACGTATCACCCACCTGGGCGCGCTAGAGGCCCCTAGCGCGCCCTGATGGGTGTTGGGGCGCACAGAGGTCCTTTCCACCGCCTCTCAGCTCTATAAATACCCAAATATTCCATAGAGCCTAGGAGAGTGAACACAATTCCAGCTGCCGCAAGTTCCAGAACAACGAGATCCAATCTAGACCTCTATTCTGACACCTTGCTGGAGGGGAACATGATCACGGAGGGGTTCATCCTCCTCATTGGTGCTCCTTGATGACCCACAAGTATAGAGGATCAATTGTAGCTCTTTTCGATAAGTAAGAGTGTCTAACCCAACGAGGAGCAGAAGGAAATGACAAGTGCTTTTCCGTAAGGCAATATCTGCAAGTGCTGAAATTGTAAATAGCAGAGTAGTTTGATAGCAAGGTAATTTGTAACGAGCAAGTACCGATAGTAGTAACAAAAGTGCAGCAAGGTAGACCAATCCTTTTGAGGCAAAGGACAGGCCAAAACGGTCTCTTATGATAAGCAAAGCGTTCTTGAGGGTACACGGGAATTTCATCTAGTCACTTTCATCATGTTGGCTTAATTCGTGTTCGATACTTTGATAATTTGATATGTGGGTGGACCGGTGCTTAGGTGTTGTTCTTACTTTAACAAACATCCTACTTATGATTAACCCTCCCGCAAGCATCCACAACTACGAGAAAAGTATTAAGAATAAATTCTAACCATAACATTAAACTTTTGGATCCAATCGGTCCCTTACGGAATAGCACATAAACAGGGGTTTAAGCTTCTGTCACTCTCGCAACCCACCATCTAATTGCTAATCCACAATGCATTCCCTTAGGCCCAAATATAGTGAAGTGTCATGTAGTCGATGTTCACATGACACCACTAAGGGAATCGCAACATACATACCATCAAAATATCGAACACATATCAAGTTCACATGATTACTTGCAACATGATTTCTCCCGTGACCTCAAGAACAAAAGTAACTACTCACAAACGATAATCATGCTCAAGATCAGAGGGGTATTAAATAGCATATTGGATCTGAACATATAATCTTCCACCAAATAAACCATATAGTAATCAACTACAAGATGTAATCAACACTACTAGTCACCCACAAGCATCAATCTATAGTTCCGATAACAAGATTGAACACAAGAGATGAACTAGGGTTTGAGAGGAGATGGTGTTGTTGAAGATGTTGATGGAGATTTCCCTCCCCAAGATGGGAGAGTTGTTGGTGATGATGATGACGATGATTTCCCCCTCCGGGAGGGAAGTTCCCCCGGCGGAATTGCTCTGCCGGAGGGCAAAAGTACTCCTGCCCAAGTTCCGTCTCGAGACGACGGCGCTCCGTCCCGAAAGTCCCCTCCTTATTTTTTCTAGGTCAAAATGACTTATATACCAGAAGATGGGCACCGGAGGTGGGCCTGGGTGAGCACAACCCACCAGGGCGCGCCCAGGTGGGTTGTGCCCACCTGGTAGGGCCCCTCTGGTAGTTATTTGCTACAATATTTCTCAAATATTCCATAAAAATTCTTCGTGAAGTTTTATCTCATTTGGAGTTGTGCAGAATAGGTAGCCTGGCGTAGCTTTCCAGGTCCAGATTTCCAGCTGTCGGAATTCTCCCTCTTTGTGTATACCTTGCATATTATGAGAGAAAAGACATTAGAATTACTCCAAAAAGCATTATTATGGATAAAAACATTATAAATAACAGTAAGAAAACATGATGCAAAATGGACGTATCACTCCTCCAATGATGCATGAGTAGTTTACCACAGACCTACGGGTCCATAGGCAGTAGCTAGATGGTTTCTCTCTTTTTGATTCTCAATACAACGTTCTCCTCGATGTTCTTGGAGATCTATTTGATGTAATGACTTTTTACGGTGTGTTTGTTGGGATCCGATGAATTGTGAGTTTATGATCTGATCTATCCATGAATATTATTCGAATCTTCTTTGATCTCTTATATGCATGATTATTATAGCCTCATATTTCTTCACCAAAACTTTGGTCTGGTTTGGCCAACTAGATTGATTTCTCTTGCAATCAGAAGAGGTGCTTTGTGATGGGTTCGATATTGCGGTGTCCTCACCTAGTGACATAAGGGGTAGCGAGGCACGCATGTATCGTTACTATTAAGGATAAAAATATCGGGTCTATTCCTACATGAATAGATCTTGTCTACACATGCCATCATTCTTATTGCATTATTCTGTTTCTTCATGAACTTAACACACTAGATGCATGCTGGATAGCGGTCGATGTGTGGAGTAATAGTAGTAGATGCAGGAAGGAGTCGGTCTACTAATCTTGGAGGTGATGCCTATATACACGATCATTGCCTTGGATATCGTCATAATTATTTGCTCTTCTATCAATTGCCCAACAATAATTTTTTACCCACAGTATGCTATTTTCTCAAGAGAAGCCACTACTGAAATCTACGCCCCCGATCTATTTTCTATCATATTTTTTTCATATCTATTTTTCCAAAAACCCAAAAATACCTTGCTGCAGTTTTTCTTTATTTATTTTATTTTGTGTTTTCGCTAGATATATTTATCCAATCTCATACAATTTAATCTATCTCAATACCGAGGAGGGATTGACAACCCCTCTTACGCGTTGGGTTGTAAGTATTTGTTATTTGTGTGTTGGTACCATTTACATAGTGTTGCTTGATGAAGGAAATATGCCATAGAGGCAATAATAAAGTTATTATTTTATATTTCCTTATTCATGATAAATTTTTATTATTCATGCTAGAATTGTATTGATCGGAAACGTAAATACATGTGTGAATACATAAACAAACATAGTGTCCCTAGTAAGCCTCTACTTGACTAGCTCATTGATCAAAGATGGTTAAGGTTTCCTGTCATAGACATGAGTCATCATTTGATAACGAGATCACATCATTAGGAGAATGGTGTGATGGACAAGACCCATCCGTTAGCTTAGCATATTGATCATTCACTTTTATTGCTATTGCTTTCTTCATGTCAAATACATATTCCTTCGACTATGAGATTATGCAACTCCTGGATACCGGAGGAATACCTTGTGTTCTATCAAACGTCACAACATAACTGAGTGATCATAAATATGCTCTACAGGTGTGACGCCCGGATGATTAAGCTATAGTAACCACACACTAATGATGCCATGTCATCACAATTATTTGGCTAAACCTCACTTGATCAAAACCCAGTTCGAATTCATAATTAAATTGCATGTCAAAATTTTATTTTTGCAAACAATAAAACAAAAATGTTCGATGAGTTGAAAATATTCATTAGGTAATTGTCATGTAGGAATCAACATCTTTTGGAATAATGAAATAACCTCAGCCTATTTAAAACAATAGCCAACATTAAATAAACATATTTAAATTCGAAAGTAAATTTGAACAGCTCCAATTTACCTCAAACTTTTTGTGAAACCCTGTAGTGTTGACTAGAATTTATGTGCAAAGTTTCATACGAAGCAAGGCTAGAAAAAAGAAATAGAAAACAGAGTTGAAGCATTATAAAAGAAATTAAAAAAGGGGTAAACAGTTGAATCCTACTATGCTATTTGGGTCATAAGTTTACAGTGGCAGCCCAGCCCAAATCCCCCTTGTTTTCTTCCTCTTCCTGTTCACAGGGGATCGTGGCCCCGCATCCACGGCACCATGGCCGGCCGTGGCCACATGCCGGCGATCCACCCCCTGTCCGCCTACAAGACGCCCCCCCTCGACGCCCGACGAACCCTAGCTTCATAATCCCCTCCCTCTCGCGCCGCTTTCTCCTTCCTCGCACACTGCCGAGCTTCGCCATTGCCGCCTCCTCGGCACAGTCGTGGCCCTTGTTGCCCCTCGCCGCTCCAGTGTGTCTTGGAGCACCACCTCGCCGAGCCCGACGCCTATTCCGACTGGACTAGACATAGAAGGCACTGCACGCTCGCCATCGACCGTCGTCTTCACCCACAGTCGTCGTGCTTCGCTTGCCCGATTCAGCCGCTACGGGGCAGCCCCAACCTCCTCGAGTTCTTCTTCAGCCTCGCTGTGAGCAACACGACCAAACCCCTCCCCCCTTCTTTTTACCTTGTACCGTAGGCCACCCCATCACCTCGCGCCCGATCTCCCACGAGCTCGCGGTCGCTGCGTCGTGGGCGTGCTCTCCGCGCCCCAGGCCACTTCCGCGACCGAGCACGCCGCTCCCGGGTCACGCCCAGGCGCGCGCCCGCTCCTCGCGCCGGCGCCTCGCTCGCCCGCGTGCGTAGCCGCAGCCCACCTCTCCTGCTGCATCGCTGCCCCGAGCGCCGCTGCTTGCTGTAATGTTGCTGCTACAGTAACATTCAGTTACTGTAGCAGCAGCTAGCTTTTCTAAAACTGCATTGGTTAGCCCGCTAAACAGCCTCAAAACAGGGTCTAAACAAAGCTCAACATAGATAAAATAAATATGTGCGGGTAGTACACTTGACAAGGTTCAATTCTTTCCATTGGACCAAATCCAAAATTTGCCTGGATTAATTCCTATGAAAATGACAAAAGTCTATGTTCTGTTAACTGGCAGAACTAAAAACAGATATACTGCCATAGCAACTTTGGAGCAGAAAATAAACAAGTTACATGGATCTAACAATGATGCAATTGTTACCATCTTGTAGACCATGGGAAAGTGATCAATATTGGTATAAGGCACCAATTCATAGGATGAATAGAACAATAGTTATAGCCTCTGGAAAATAGCTAAATGATATTTAAAACTGAGGACTTAGCAGAATTTTAGTAATTCTAGAAAATGAATTAAAACTTTAAAAATTAATATAAAATAAACCATAACTCGAATGAAAAAACTTTGTACATGAAAGTTGCTCAGAACGACGAGACGAATCCGAGTACGCAGCCCATTCGTCCGCCACACATCCATAGCATAGCGAGCACACAACTTTCCCCCTCCGGTTTATCTGTCCGAAAACGCGAAAACAACGGGGATACTTTCCCGTATGTTTCCCCCTTCGCCGGTATCACCTCTTACTGTGTTAGAGGTACACATGGCACATTTACTTGTCATGTCATGCATCAATATGCATATATTTGCATTGTATTCATTGTTTCTTCCCCCTCTTCTCTCCGGTAGACTACGAGACAGATGCCGCTGCTGGTGCCCCGATCGACTACGTTGTTGACGACCCATACTTGCTAGAGCAACCAGGCAAGCCGCCCCCCTTGATCACCAGATATCGCCTATTCTTCTCTCTACTGCTTGCATTGGAGTAGTGTAGCATGTTACTGCTTTCCGTTAATCCTATCCTGATGCATAGCCTGTCATTGTTGCTACAGTTATTGATACCTTACCTGCAATCCTAAATGCTTAGTATAGGATGCTAGTTTATCATCAGTGGCCCTACATTCTTGTCCGTCTGCCAATGCTATACTATCGGGCCGTGATCACTCGGGAGGTGATGATGGGTATATACTTATATACATATTATATGATACATGTGGTGGCTAAAGTTAGGTCGGCTCGTAGAGTACCCGCGAGTGATTCACGGATTGGGTCCGAAAGGACGTTTGTCCCGACAGCCCTCTGAGTGGATCTTTGTGGCGGAGCGACAGGGTAGGTTGAGACCACCTAGGAGAGGTGGGCCTGGCCCTGGTCGGCGTCCGCGGTTATTTCAAAATAACACGCTTAATGAGATCTGGGTATTTGATCTGAGTCTGGCCATTGGCCTGTACGCACTAACCAACTACGTGGGAACAGTTATGGGCACTCGACGTCGCGGTATCAGCCAAAGCCTTCTTGACGTCAGCGACTGAGCGGCGCGTGCCGGGTTGGACTGGAACGCCTGCTTTTGTATAAGGTGGGCTAGGTCTGCTCACCGGCCGCGTTCGCAACATGCAGGTGTGCAATGGGCGATGGGCCCAGACCCCTGCGCCATAGGATTTAGACCGGCGTGTTGACCTCTCTGTTGTGCCTAGGTGGGGCTACGTCGTGTTGATCTTCTGAGGTTGGGCATGACCCAGAAAAGTGTGTCCGGCCAAAGGGGATCGAGCGTGTTGGAAAATGTGGTGCACCCCTGCAAGGAAGTTTATCTATTCGAATAGCCGTGTCCCTCGGTAAAAGGATGACCCAGAGTTGTACCTTGACCTTATGACAACTAGAACCGGATACTTAATAAAACACACCCTTCCAAGTGCCACATACAACCGGTGATCGCTCTCTCACAGGGTGACGAGGGGAGGATCACCGGGTAGGATTATGCTATGCGATGATACTTGGTGAACTTACCATCTACTCTCTTCTACATGCTGCAAGATGGAGGTTGCCAGAAGCATAGTCTTCGATAGGACTAGTTATCCCCCTCTTATTCTGGCATTCTGCAGTTCAGTCCACATATGCTACCCTTTTCCATTTGATACCAATGCATACATATGTAGTGTAGCTCCTTGCTTGCGAGTACTTTGGATGAGTACTCACGTTTGCTTTGCTCCCCCTTTTCCCCCTTTCTATACCTGATTGCTGCGACCAGACGTTGGAGTCCAGGAGCCAGACGCCACTGTCGATGACGACTCCTACTACTCGGGACGTGCCTACTACTACGTGCAGGCCGCTGACGACGACCAGGAGTAGTTTAGGAGGATCCCAGGCAGGAGGCCTGTGCCTCTTTCGATCTATATCCCAGTTTGTGCTAGCCTTCTTAATGCAAACTTGTTTAAACTTATGTCTGTACTCAGATATTGTTGCTTCTGCTGACTCTTGTGTATTCGAGCCCTCGAGGCCCCTGTCTTGTAATATAAAGCTTGTATTATTTTAATTTGTGTCTAGAGTTGTGTTATGATATCTTCCTGTGAGTCCTTGATCTTGACTATACACATTTGCGTGTATGATTAGTGTACGGTCAAATCAGGGGCGTCACAAGTTGGTATCAGAGCCAACTGCCTGTAGGAATCCCCCTTCCACACTCTTTGGTCGAAGTCGAGTCTAGATATTGCAAAACTTTTACTAACATGGCTGTGTGTCTTACGGCCTCACGTCGCCATTTGGGTGGTATTAGAATCTTTTATTTCTCAACCTATACTCTGGGACTCTGATCTCTCTTCTATTCAGGTTAAAATGAATTTACTAACTCTGACTCTAGGTTCTCGTAACTACTTCCTACCAGAGAGCCCCTTCATTCCAGATGATCGACTGCTTCAACAGAAGATTCTGACAATACTCTCCGATGTTCTCCCGAGACTCTGTGCCATTGCTCTTGCAATTCCCTTCCATTGATAAACCCTATGGATAACCACGTACACTTGCCATTCATACAATCATTCCCCGTTGATCTTGTTATTACAAGATACCTTGAAATTCTCTCTATTGTTCCGAGAATACTTTGTGCCTACTGCCTTACAATTCTTAGCCACATGAATACCCCTACGGATAATTCCTCGCACTTATCGAGTATCCGCTCATTCCTAGTTGTTCATGTGTTTCACATAAGTCTTCGAAATACCATTTGGTTTTCCGAAAATCCTGAGCAACCTATTGCTCTTGAAATTCTTGCTTGCTTGCAATATGATTAATCCCATAAGTCTGGTAATCTAATTGGCATCCTTTGTCATTATCATTTTGAGTCCGTTGATTCAATATGTTGCGAATGCTCGCAATCCCCAATCAGATCCTAGAATTCATCCTTTCGTCTCAAACATCATTTTAAACATGAGCTGGGTCTCGACCAATCAAATTGCCATCGATTATTCCCCTAAGCCTACTCAACTTATCCATCCTTAATCAAAGCCCTTGCTCCTGATTCCTTGATTTGGAAATATTAATTCCTTTGCCTTTGAGCTTTGAATTAGTCAGTTGTTTCCATAATCCATTGCCTTTGCATTGTTTCTTTCTCTCGTTGTGTGACGATGCTCACGTCACCTCCATTATGGACTGTCAGATCCTTTGTTGAATTATCATCTGAAAGTGTCCTTTGTATTCAAAAACCTTGTGAAGTTCTTTCCATGATACATAATGCCATTTGGTAAATCCTATTCTCTGATTTGGCCAACCATGCTCTGCTTTCGAGCTGGTGATATTTACTCTTGAAGCGTGTGGTATATGTTTCAAAGATACCCCAATGGGTTGAACCTATGCCTTCCTTAATCTGTGTGAACCCGAAAAGTTTTCACGAGTCATACTCCTCTGGTAATTCATCGGGTGGGGTTTTCACACTCAAATCATTTTTTAACAGAGCAGTAAATGAATGGTCATGCATTGGAGAAATGGGAGTCGACCTTGAACCTTTGTGTTCATGCCCATGGACACGATGTAGATCCTATCATGGAAGCTTCTTGTAATAATAACTATTTCCTTGATATAATATCCTTTGGTATCGGTGGATTGATCCTTTGCAATCGTGGTTCCGACCATATGTTCTTCTCTGATCCCATTTCTCGGACAAGTTTAAGCATTTGTCTTCTGTGGATCAATACACCAGTCCAACCTTTACTTTGATCTACCTTCGAGTATTACCCTTCGGTATATGGAGAATATCAAAGAACTGTGTTGCTTCCTATGAGTCTACATCTAGTATTGCTTCTCACAGATTTCAGATTTCCCCGGGTTCTGAGTTATTAGTCACTCGAGAACACCGATGCGTGAATCGATTCCTCATTTCGATTCAATAACTCTAAGTAGTTTTCGTTACTTACGAGTTTAATAATCCTTCAAGTCATTCCAAGCATGATCGGCTATATCATTATCGTGCTAAATTTTAACTGTGCTACTTGGTCCTTCTTTCCGGAGCACAAATTTCGACGATGAGCTAAGCTTACGTCGATCTCCCTTGTCATATCATATTGCCTTGAACAACAAACTTGATTCCGAGTTTGTGTTGTATCTTTGGTTCCAATAATCTTTCGCTACATCAGTCCTTTTGCTTGATGCAGTCGCTGTTCGATTGCTTCTTCATGGAGCCTCTCGACAAAATTTGTCATGATCATCATCAATATTTTTGACCCCTTCCAGGATATCAATTGAATTCATGATGAGAAAGACCATCCTTGCCCTTGATGATTTGTGTTATCATTCACAACATTCTTGCCTTCTTTCCAACACAAACTTGTTTTTGTTTTGTGTTGTACCTTGAGCTCCTTGCTATCCAACATTTGTTCTTCTTTACCTTAGAGTATTACCATCTTTTATGTCAAGAATGTGGTGAGAATTTCACCACCTCTTAAGAATTCTTGATTCAAGTGATACTTCTCGCAATCTCCGTTCAATTCTTGGTCCCTGTATTGTTGCTAACCAGAATACCAACAAATGAAATGTGCGGTGTAATTCCAAAACTTCTAGCAACCCTATTGCTTGAAGTTAATGGTGGATCGTTCATTCTTAGACTATTGGTTATCGAATCACCATTCTAACATTGATCATGCTACCTAAGCCCATATTTCGGGTGCACCTTTCAACCAATGTTACTCGTGGATGTTCTCCTCGGGCATACATCACTATATCATTTGATCTGACAAATGTTATCTCCTTGTTCACATAATTGTGGAAATCCATCTTTTTGGGAATCTTGATGAGTTGTGGCCAAGTCCATCAGCCACCTCCTCATCCTCTCCTTGGTTTAATGATGAACTCTTGTTTCGGAATTCGCTTCAATAGTTTTATTTTCCGAGAATCTTGCTATGTCATCTCATCAATTTGTGTTGCACATTTTCTTCTCAGGGATCCTGAGTCTGAGGTATCCCGACCCCAATCAGATCTGAAAGTCGGTCAGATATGATGGTTGGAACATTTTCCAAGAGTCATAACATTGGTCCTTATTTGACCCGGTAAGGTGATGTCATACCTAGCACACCTGACCGGAGGACCTGTTGTTATAGTTTCCTTTTTAGCAAGGTGAACCATTCTTCCATGAGGAAATTGAAAGACTTATTCTATATGTTGTTCTTGATGAATCCTTTGTGTATCCAAGTCCAACCTTTGCTTGAAGATCATGTCAATGCTATCTCAAAGCATGTCTGTGGTACTCCGATTTTCAACAAGAACACTCGCAGCCCAATGCTAATTGTTTCTTGCTCAATTATCCAAACACCATTGTATGGGTAATGCCATGAAATTCTCTCCCCTTACCTAATGGGTTTTCTACATTTTATCCTGTCACGGACATCATGCTCTGTTTGTCCTTGGGAAGGATATACCCCTGAAATATGTGATTAAACATATTTTTTCTCTTTCCATTGTTCTGTTTAATCCGATGATCACATTTTCCTTCCCATTGGTTTGTTTAACCTTTCTTGTGATCTATATGATCTAAGAAGTAATAATTCACTGCTTATGTAAACACCTCGGTTGTACAACTCTGTCAGTAAGACCCTCTTGCTATTGTTGATGACATCCCGGTAACCACCGATGGACGAGAACTTTGCCTATTGGTCCACCTCATCTCAATGAGCAGGAAGATGGTTCTCTTCGTCCCTCGCCCTTGGTACCAACGTAGTTGCCAACGTAGTTGATAGAATTTCCTCTGATATGTCTTGCTATCATGGCCATGCAAGATGTCGCCGCCCCTCTTACTTTTAACCCACATGGTGGGCCCATAACCCATAGTTCCACAGGATCGAAACCTGACTCTCTTGTACATCCCTATTTCAAAGTTATTTCCTCGCACATGGCCTTGTTTGTAATTCACGAGCCACCTTTCGAGAGATCATCAATTCTGGTATCAGACGCAATACTTATTCCCATTGCTCTCAACCTCTTTCACACTCTGTTTCAGGCAACGAACTATTGCCTACCCACTTGAAACTTCTCATGGTACCTTCTTACTTTGCTCTCGATATTTTCTTAAGTTTCAGTTGGAGAGTTACTTTCCGCCACCTTCCCCGATGTTAGCTACCCGATAGTCAACCTTGCAGAGGTCCTTTCTCCCGGAATAACCACGCCTTATTCCTTAAGTACGATGGAGTTCCTGAAGAAAGGATGTCGACTTCATCATGATGACCTAAAGCAGAGAAATGAAGACATCAACATAATGGATTGACCTTTTCGAGAAGAGCAACCAAGACTAAGAAGACTCGTTAGAATTTCATAACCAATTCCTTCCGCTTAACTCTACCTCTTAAATCTCGGGACGAGATTTCTTGTAGTGGAGGAGAATTGTGACGCCCGGATGATTAAGCTATAGTAACCACACACTAATGATGCCATGTCATCACAATTATTTGGCTAAACCTCACTTGATCAAAACCCAGTTCGAATTCATAATTAAATTGCATGTCAAAATTTTATTTTTGCAAACAATAAAACAAAAATGTTCGATGAGTTGCAAATATTCATTAGGTAATTGTCATGTAGGAATCAACATCTTTTGGAATAATGAAGTAACCTTAGCCTATTTAAAACAATAGCCAACATTAAATAAACATATTTAAATTCGAAAGTAAATTTGAACAACTCAAATTTACCTCAAACTTTTTGTGAAACCCTGTAGTGTTGACTAGAATTTATGTGCAAAGTTTCATACTAAGCAATGCTAGAAAAAAATAGAAAACAGAGTTGAAGCATTATAAAAGAAATTAAAAAAGGGGTAAATAGTTGAAACCTACTATGCTATTTGGTTCGTAAGTTTACAGTGGCAGCCCAGCCCAAATCCCCCTTGTTTTCTTCCTCTTCTTGTTCACAGGGGATCGTGGCCCCGCATCCACGGCACCATGGCCGGCCGTGGCCACGTGCCGGCGATCCGCCCCCTGTCCGCCTACAAGATGCCCCCCTCGACGCCCGACGAACCCTAGCTTCATAACCCCCTCCCTTTCGCGCCGCTTTCTCCTTCCTCGCACACTGCCGAGCTTCGCCATCGCCGCCTCCTCGGCACAACCATGGCCCTTGTTGCCCCTCGCCGCTCTAGTGTGTCTTGGAGCACCACCTCGCCGAGCCCGACGCCTACGCCGGCTGGACTGGACATAGAAGGCCTTGCATGCTCACCATCGCCCGTCGTCTTCACCCACAGTCGTCGTGCTTCGCTTGCCCGATTTAGCCGCTACGGGGCAGCCCCAACCTCCTCGAGTTCTTCTTCGGCCTCGTTGTGAGCAACACGACCAAACCCCTCCCCCCTTCTTTTTACCTTGTACCGTAGACCGCCCCATCACCTCGCGCCCGATCTCCCACGAGCTCATGGTCGCTGCGCCGTGGGCGTGCTCTCCGCGCCCCAGGTCGCGTCCGCGACCGAGCACGCCGCTCCCGGCTCACGCCCAGGCACGCGCCCGCTCCTCGCGTCGGCGCCTCGCTCGCCCGCATGCGTAGCCACAGCCCACTGCTCCTGCTGCATCGCTGCCCCGAGCGCCGCTGCTTGCTGTAATGTTGCTGCTACTAGTGCAGCGCTGCTACAGTAACATTCTGTTACTGTAGCAGCAGCTAGCTTTTCTAAAACTGCATTGGTTAGCCCGCTAAACAGCCTCGAAACAGGGTCTAAACAAAGCTCAACATACATAAAATAAATATGTGCGGGTAGTACACTTGACAAGGTTCAATTCTTTCCATTGGACCAAATGCAAAAGTTGCCTGGATTAATTCCTATGAAAATGACAAAAGTCTATGTTCTGTTAACCGACAGAACTAAAAACAGATATACTGCCATAGCAACTTTGGAGCAGAAAATAAACAAGTTACATGGATCTAACAATGATGCAATTGTTACCATCTTGTAGACCATGGGAAAGTGATCAATATTGGTATAAGGCACCAATTCATAGGATGAATAGAACAGTAGTTATAGCCTCTAGACAATAACTAAATGATATTTAAAACTGAGGACTTAGCAGAATTTCAGTAATTCTAGACAATGAATTAAAAATTTAAAAATTAATATAAAATAAACCATAACTCAGATGAAAAAACTTTGTACATGAAAGTTGCTCAGAATGACGAGACGAATCCGAGTACGTAGCCCATTCGTCCGCCACACATCCATAGCATAGCGAGCACTCAACTTTCCCCCTCCGATTTATCTGTCCGAAAACGCGAAAACACCAGGGATACTTTCCCGGATGTTTCCCCCTTTGCCGGTATCACCTCTTACTGCGTTAGGGCACACATGTCACATTTACTTGTCATGTCATGCATCGATATGCATCTGTTTGCATTGTATTCATTGTTTCTTCCCTCTTATCTCCGGTAGACTACAAGACTGATGCCGCTGCTGGTGCCCCGATCGACTACGTTGTTGACGACCCATACTTGCTAGAGCAACCAGGCAAGCCCCCCCTTGATCACCAGATATCGCCTATTCTTCTCTCTACTGCTTGCATTAGAGTAGTGTAGCATGTTACTGCTTTCCGTTAATCCTATCCTGATGCATAGCCTATCATTGTTGCTACAGTTATTGATACCTTACCTGCAATCCTAAATGCTTAGTATAGGATGCTAGTTTATCATCAGTGGCCCTACATTCTTGTCCGTCTGCGAATGCTATACTATCGGGTCGTGATCACTCGGGAGGTGATCACGACTATATACTTATATACATATTATATGATACCTGTGGTGACTAAAGTCGGGTCGGCTCGTATAGTACCCGCGAGTGATTCACGGATTGGGTCCAAAAGGACGTTTGTCCTAACGGCCCTCTGAGTGGATCTTTGTGGTGGAGCGACAGGGTAGGTTGAGACCACCTAGGAGAGGTGGGCCTGGTCCTGGTCGGCGTCTGTGGTTATTTCAAAATAACACACTTAACGAGATCTGGGTATTTGATCTGAGTCTGGCCATTGGACTATACGCACTAACCAACTACGCGGGAACAATTATGGGCACTCGACGTCGCGGTATCAGCCGAAGCTTTCTTGACGTCAGCGACTGAGCGGCGCGTGCCGGGTTGGACTAGAACGCCTGCTCTTGTATAAGGGAGGCTAGGTCTGCTCGCCGGCCGCGTTCACAACGTGCAGGTGTGCAATGGGCGATGGGCCCAGACCCCTGCGCCATAGGATTTAGACCGGCGTGCTGACCTCTCTGTTGTGCCTAGGTGGGGCTACGACGTGTTGATCTTCCGAGGCCGGGCATGACCCAGAAAAGTGTGTCTGGCCAAAGGGGATCGAGCGTGTTGGGAAATGTGGTGCACCCCTGCAGGGAAGTTTATCTATTCGAATAGCCGTGTCCCTCGGTAAAAGGATGACCCAGAGTTGTACCTTGATCTTATGACAACTAGAACCGGATACTTAATAAAACACACCCTTCCAAGTGCCACATACAACCGGTGATCGCTCTCTCACAGGGCGACGAGGGGAGGATCACCGGGTAGGATTATGCTATGCAATGATACTTGGTGAACTTACCATCTACTCTCTTCTACATGCTGCAAGATGGAGGTTACCAGAAGCGTAGTCTTCGATAGGACTAGCTATCCCCCTCTTATTCTGGCATTCTGTAGTTCAGTCCACATATGCTACCCTTTTCCATTTGATACTAGTGCATACATATGTAGTGTAGCTCCTTGCTTGCGAGTACTTTGGATGAGTACTCACGGTTGCTTTGCTCCCCCTTTCCCCCCTTTCTATACCCGATTGCTGCGACCAGACGTTGGAGTCCAGGAGCCAGACGCCACTGTCGATGACGACTGCTACTACTCGGGACGTGCCTACTACTACGTGCAGGCCGCTGACGACAACCAGGAGTAGTTTAGGAGGATCCCAGGTAGGAGGCATATGCCTCTTTCGATCTGTATCCCAGTTTGTGCTAGCCTTCTTAAGGCAAACTTGTTTAAACTTATGTCTGTACTCAGATATTGTTGCTTCCGCTGACTCTTGTGTATTCGAGCCCTCGAAGCCCCTGGCTTGTAATATAAAGCTTGTATTATTTTAATTTGTGTCTAGAGTTGTGTTGTGATATCTTCCCGTGAGTTCTTGATCTTGATCGTACACATTTGCGTGTATCATTAGTGTACAGTCAAATCAGGGGCGTCACAACAGGTATCTCCGAAGGTGTTTGTTGTGTTGGCATAGATCGAGATTAGGATTTGTCACTCCGTGTATCGGAGAGGTATCTCTGGACCCTCTTGGCAATACACATCATAAGCTTGCAAGCAAACGATTAAGGAGTTGGTCACGAGGTAATGTATTACAGAACGAGTAAAGAGACTTGCCAGTAACGAGATTGAACTAGGTATAGAGATACCGACGATCGAATCTCGGGCAAGTAACACACCAATGGACAAAGGGAATAACGTATGTTGTCATAACAGTTCGATTGATAAAGATCTTCGTAGAATATGTAGGAGCCAATATGGGCATCCAGGTTCCACTATTGGTTATTGACCGGAGAGGTGTCTCAGTCATGTTTACATAGTTCTCGAACCCGTAGGGTCCGCACGCTTAACATTTGATGACGATATTATATTATATGAGTTATATGATTTGGTGACCATATGTTGTTCGGAGTCCCGGATGAGATCACGGACATGACGAGGAGTCTCAAAATGGCGGAGAGGTAAAGATTGATATATAGTACGATAGTATTCAGACACTGGAAGTGTTCCGGAATGTATCGGGTATTTATCGGAGTACCGGGGGGGGGGTTACCGAAACCCCCGGGGGATATATGGGCCTTGAGAGGGGAGCACACCAGCCCAAAAGGGGTGGCACGCCCCCTATGGCAGGTGGCCGAATAGGAGAAGGAGAAGAAGGGGTCCGCCCCCTTCCTTCTCTTCTTCCCCTTCCTGTCTTTTCCGGTGGAAAAAAGAAAGGGGGGCGCCACTTGGGGAAACACAAGTAGGATTCGGATCCTACTTGGGGCGCTCCTAGCTGGCTCTCCTCCCCTCCCACCTATATATATGTGGGGAGGGAGGCGCCTAGAACACACAACATCAATTATTAGCCGTGTGCGGCGCCCCCCCTCCACAGTTTACACCCCCGGTCATATTTTCTCGGTGCTTAGGCGAAGCCCTGCAAGAATCACTACACCATCACCAAGCCGTCGTGCTGACAGAACTCATCTACTTCCTCGACGTCTTGCCGGATCAAGAAGACGAGGGACGTCACCAGCTGAACGTGTGCAGAACTCGGAGGTGTCGTACGTTCGGTACTTGATCGGTCGGAGCTAGAAGAAGTTCGACTACATCAACCGCGTTGTCAAATGCTTCCGCTTTTGGTCTATGAGGGTACGTAGACACACTCCCCCCTCATTGCTATGCATCTCCATGGATAGTTCATTGCATGTGCATAGAATTTTTTTGTTTTCCATGCAACGTTTCCCAACACTTGGTTCTCCTACTAGATTGATAACCTTGGTTTCATAACCGAGGGAAATACTTACCGTTACTATAGTGATCCGACCTCAGGCGGTCAAATCTCTGTGCATAAGTGTCATCCCTGAATCGGTAATGCTGACACACACAATACTCGAAGGATTTATAACAGAGTAGCAATCACACACTTATTACATCGAATGTCTCAAAGAGAACTTATTACATTAAATATGGCTTAAGGCCATCTAAATAAGATAACAACGGAAGGCTTGGAAGATAAAGCGAGTCCATCAACTCCAACGGCATAGCTGAGTGCACGACAACGACCTAGCGCACCTTACTCTTCGTCTGAAAAGTCTGCAACATGATAGGTTGGAGCCCAAAACGGGTCAGCACATGGAATATGCTGGCAAGATAACACAATAGAGCAATGAACCAGTAAAAAACTATCACTACATGCATATGAGGCTGGTGGAGGCTCTATGGTTATAATGTTTTGCGAAAAGCCAATTTTCCCTACAACAAAGGAATATATTTTGTTTAAATATCATGGTAGTTGTTAAACATTGAGAAGGTTCCTCCAACTCAATCCCAATTAAGCAGTATTAAACCCAACAAATCAATTTAGAGTGATGAGATCAACATGATAATCCAAGAACCAGATACTCAAGATGTCCATAACCGGGGACACGGCTAACCATGATTAGTTTGTACACTCTGCAGAGGTGCGTTTGCGCACTTTTCCCCACAAGACTCGATCTCCTCCATTGGATTTCTCGCACTACATCGTGTTTCAGAAACGGATGACCGAGACACAGTCTTTCAGAAGCATTAACTCTAACCCTGGGTAGACAGTACCAACCTACAGCCCCTACATCTGCTAGCCTACCACTGGAAGAGGTCATGCAACTTACTCAACTACGCTAGAGCCCATAATATCTTGTGGCTGCACACGAAAGTTTCTAGCATGAATAATCTTATGATCCCTTTGAGCCTGGGTGGCGAACCATAGGATGATCACACGGGTACTCCGAGATATCCTAGGACAACACTGGATTCTCCAGGTGCCCGCAACCAATCCATCCAGATGTGTATTTAAGTAGCCACCTTAAGTTAACCCTTAATCAACAATCTCACATCTGTCATGGATACACTCAAACCCAATCCACGTCTACGAGCATAGCATGGCAGTATAAGCATAACGTAGTAACTCCCAAGGGTTTGATAATAAAAGGGCAATAGGTTCTACCTCATCAACTACTTCCCAATACCCACATGTTATCAAATCCTACTCATGCAATGTTTGAGGGTTGAACTAATGCATAAAAACTGGGTAATACATGGGCATGATCAATGTGTTACTTTCCTTGCTGATGATCCGCAAACCCTAGAGACTTGTAGTAGCACGCTGCGCACTCTGGGTATTCTATCGCAAACAAACAATAGCATACATAAGCACTGAAGCATAGATGCAAGGGTAAAACTTCAAATAAGAAGATCCAATCTAAAAGTTCAACTGAAGAGATTTGATTTGCAAAAAGAATCAATCAAATCGGAGCTACGAAACTGAAACTACGATCAAAAGAACTTCGAATTCAAATCTGCTTGAAACCAAATTTTAAATTGTCAAAACCTTGTTCAAGTTGATTAAACAGAAATAGGGGCTCGATATGAAGATTTTGGCGTTGGTTTCACTGGATTTGGACGAACGGTTAAAAAGTTGCAAGGGTTTGAAGATCAGGGGCTAATCTGTGATAAAAGTAATCGCGATTAGGTCCCTGGTAGAAAAGAAAATAAAAAGAAAAATCTATCGGACGAACGTCCGCTAACAGAGATAAACGGGCGAATTCGTTCGCTAAAACGATTGAATGAGCGAACGGTCGCAAACGAATTAAACCGAGAAAAACTGAACCGATCTAAATAAAAAACCTATCTAGGGTTTTATAAAAAAGCCGGCGGTTTTACCTGAAAACCAAAAAAACTGGCAGTGGTGGAATCCGATGGTGGCGGCGAGAATCCGGCGAGGCAGGGCGGCGTGGGGCAGCGGTGGGGGCAGACGGCGACGCGACGGCGGGGCTGCGGGCGGTGCTGCTGCTTGCTGCGGCGGCTCGGGGCGGCGAAGTGGGGCGGGGGCGGCGACTTATAAGGATGAGGGGGTGGGGGCAGCTTGGAGGAGGGGGCAAGGCGGCGGCGGGAGTCTGAGGTGGCAATGGCGCGGCGACGTGCGGCGCTGGGAGACCGGCTCCGGGTCGGGGGCGAGCGGCGCTGGGCTGGCTAGGCTTCAGCCCAGTCGGTGTGAAGATTTTTTTAAAAGATTCTGCTGAAGAAAAATCCTAAAGAAATATAAGAAAATCTAAAAATGCCAAAAACAATTTTCACCGTCTAAATAAAATATTTAGAACATGGTGAACATTTTCTTGGCCTAAAAATGCAATTTGTGAAAAAATGCATATTCTTCCAATTCAAATAAAATAGCAATAAAATCCAAATAAAATTATTTATTTGATTTTAATGTTTTTCCTCCAATGTTTTTTATTTTGGAGAAGTCATATTATCTCCTCTTATTCAATTTTATATTGAAATATTTCAGAGGGAAAATAATTAAAACCAAAATGATCCTCTTTTCAATATTTGAGGAAAATTCAAATATGAAAATAATAAAATGCCCAACTCTCTCTGTGGGTCCTTGAGTTGCTTAGGATTTTTAGGGTCCAAAACCAAAATGCAAATAAAATATGATACACATATGATGACCTAGGTATAACATTCCAAATTGAAAATTTGGGATGTTACAAACCTACCCCCCTTAAGATGAATCTCGCCCTCGAGATTCGGTTTGGCTAGAAAATAGGTGTGGGTGGTCTTTCTGTAGACCATCCTCTCATTCCCAGGTGGCTTCATCCTCGGTATGGTGGCTCCACTGAACTTTGCAAAACTTAATAACCTTGCTGCGGGTGACTCGGCTGGTAAACTCGAGAATCTTAACTGGTTTCTCCTCGTAGGTCAAATCACTTTCCAACCGAATTGCTTCTAGTGGCACTGTATCTCTTAGAGGTATATCGGCCATATCAGCATGGCACTTCTTCAACAGGGAAACGTGAAACACGTCATGAACTCCTGACAGTCCTTCGGGTAACTCCAACTTGTAGGCCACTTCTCCCATACGTTCCAAAACTCGGTATGGTCCTACAAATCTCGGGGCTAACTTTCCCTTAACTCCAAAACGTTTAACTCCTCGCAGAGGTGACACTCGAAGATAGACTACCTCCTTTCGTTTTGAGTCCGCATAACTCTTCTATCTGGACTGAGCTACCTTTAGTCTATCTCGAATCAACTTAACCTTCTCTTCGGACTCTTTGATCAAATCTAGTCCAAACAACTAACGGTCTCCAACTTCATCCCACATTAACGGTGTCCTGCACCTTCTTCCATACAACGCTTCGAAAGGTGCCATCTTCAAACTGGCTTGGTAGTTGTTGTTGTATGAGAACTTTGCGTAGGGCAAGTTATCATCCCAACTAGATCCATAATCTAGCGCACAAGCTCTCAACATGTCCTCCAGAATCTGATTGACTCTCTCAGTCTATCCATCGGTCTGCGGATGAAAAGTTGTACTGAACTCTAGCCTGGTACCCAAAGTCTGGTGTAGCTGGTGCCAAAACTTTGAAGTAAACTGTGTTCCACTATCTGATACGATGGTCCTCGGGACTCCATGCAGACATACGATCCTGGTCATATATATCTTGGCCAACTTCGCACTCGTATAGGTGGTTTTCACTGGGATAAAGTGAGCCACTTTGGTAAAATGATCCACTACTACCCAGATAGAATCGTATCCCGATCGGGTCCTGGGTAATCCGGTGATGAAATCCAGGCCAAGCTTATCCCACTTCCATTCTGGTATCGGCATAGGCTGCAGTAATCCTGCTGGCTTCTGATGTTCTGCCTTCACTCTCTGACATACATCACATACTGCTACATACTCGGCAATATCCTTCTTCATACCAGTCCACCAGAAACGCTCCTTCAAATCCAAATACATCTTGGTGTTTCCGGGGTGTATCGAGTATGGCGAGTCATGAGCTTCCTGAAGTATTAACTTCCTGATCTCTACATTATTGGGTACATAAACACGGTCCTCAAACCACATGGTGTCGTGCTCATCCTCACGAAAACCTTTGGCTTTTCCTTTACTCATCCTCTCCTTTATCTCGGCAATTTCTTTGTCATCCTTCTGAGCTTCTCGAATCTTTCCCAATAATGTTGACCGAACTTCCAATGCTGCAACAAAACCTCTAGGGACTATCTCCGAACAAAGCTCCCTGAGATCTTCGGCCAACTCCTTTGGCAAACCTCCGCTTACGAGGGTATTGGCATAACTCTTCCGGCTCAAAGCGTCTGCTACGACATTGGCCTTTCACTACAAAAAAAAGACACATCCATGACATTTTGGGCTGAACGAATTTTTTTCTGTCATACATATGACACTTCTATGACGATAATTGTGACAAAACCCGGTATCATCATAGATGTGGTGGGCTCCTACTTCTATGACAAAAAATCATGACAGAAAATGGGCTTTTCGTCCTGGGCGGGCCGGAGACGCAGCTGCATGACATTCTATGGGCCGTCCATGACGGAAAAAACCATGGTAGAAGCGAGGGCGAGGAAAATTTCGGGGAGTTCCCGGTTACGGTGGGAGGTCGGGGGCCGAGCGATGCGCGTTTCTCTCGTACATGTACACGCATGTGTGCAAGGCGTTGGCTCTAACTGAACTCGAGCGAGGCGTTGGGCTCTAACTGAACCCGAGCGATTGAACTGCAGGCTACGCGTTACTGAACCCGAGCAATCGATCGATGGCTGTTAACTGAACCCGATTGAGCGATTCCTTCGCTACTGCTGCTAACTGAAGCAGATCGATACTGCCTCTAGGATGAACAATGAGCGTTGCGGGGGGGGGGGGGGGGTTGGATGAACAGTGAGCGGTGGCGTTGCCTCTGGATGGACAGGACCCCGTGGTGTGGTGGAGGGCTGGATGAACAGTAGACAGTGGAGGTGGAGGGGTGGTTGAACAGGACCCCGTGGTGTGGAGGGCTGGATGAACAGTAGACGGTGGAGGGGTGCCCTTGGAGGGGTGGTTGAACAGTAGCCGGTGGAGTAGCGCGCGGTGGAGGCTAGATGAACAGGAGCTCGTGGAGGCTGGAGGAGGTCGACGGTAGCCCGTGGAGGCTGGAGGAGGTCGACGATGGAGATGAACAATATCCCGTGGAGTTCCGTTTTGCGGTACGCCACACCCCTCCCGATGAACAGGACCCCCGTTTCGACCGTAGCGCTCCAACACAAGTCCGTTTCGTCTGTTTTGCGGTACGCCACACCCCTCCCGATCAACATGACCCCCATTTCGACCGTAGGAGGTCCGTTTCGTCTATTTTGCGGTACGCCACACCCCTCCCGATCAACAGGACCCCCGTTTCGATCGTAGGAGGTCCGTTTCGTCCGTTTTGCGGTACGCCAGACCCCTCTCGATCAACAGGACCCCGTTCCGAATGTAGGAGGTCCGTTTCCTCCGTTGTGCGGTACGCCATGCCTCGTTTCCATCGCCTGTTCCGTCCAAGCCCTCCCGATGAACACGGCTACGCATTCCGTTCTGACCCAGCCGGTTGGCTCCCACGCGTTCCGTTGCCTCCCGATGAACACGACGCATTCCGTTGCCTCCCCATGAACACGACGCATTCTGTTGCCTCCCCATGAACACGACGCATTCTGTTGCCTCCCCATAAACACATCGACGACGCTGTTTCTCCGTTCCGACCCAGCCATGTACGAGCCCTGACCGTACGTATGCGCGAGTAGGCGTTCGAGACCCCGCCCGTCTGTACACATACGTGGCCGTATTTTCTTTCTTGCACCCTGGCCGCTGTACGTACGTGTACATGCTACATGCGCGCCTCTACTACGACACGTACGCACCTCTACTATGACACGTCCGTGCCTCTACATCCACCAGTATATATGTACGTACACGTTCGCGACCAGAATGACAACTCTACGTACGCTTAGACCAGGTGGGTCCCGACTGTCAGGCACTTCCTTGCCTGCGAAGATGTAGTTGGTGGGTCCCAACAGTCAGGGGGGCGAATCGTTTTTTTTGCCCGGACGCACTTCCTTGCGTGCGAAGATGTAGCTGGTGGGTCCCAGCAGTCAGGGGCAAACATTTTTTTCGCGAAATACGGTGGCCCGTCCGGTGGGTCCCCGCTATCAGGTGGAGGAATAATTATTTTGCACGTAATAAGGAGGCACTTCCTTGCTGCGGCCGTGGACCCAGCTGTCAGCCTCTCCACGTACAGTCCACGTCCGATGGAAGCCGTTCCTTGACCATGTTGACCACGCCGCGCCGAGAGCACCAGGGCGGTGGACGACGGCGATGCCTCGGAAGGGGACGACGCGGAGCCGAGGAAGACGCGACAGTGGATGCCCACGCGTAGAGGAGTACGAGGGTTCACTGGTTCGCTGCGGTGTGAGGCTGCCATCGCCGCAGAATAACAGGGGGTGTGGGTGAGTAGAGGGATGGCCTGGCCAGCAGTGGGAGTAGTAGGGGGCGGTGAGGCCTCCGCCGCATCACAGCCGGCTGTCGTGGTTCTAAGTCTGACAGTAATGTAGGGGGGTAAGTATGGAGAGGCGAGGTCTTAGCTATGGAGAGGTTGTAAGGACGCAAGGTTTACGAGTTCAGGACCTTCTCGGAAGAAGTAAAAGCCCTATGTCTCGGAGCCCGGAGGCGGTCGACTAGATTATGTGTGTGTGAGTTACAGAGGTGCGAACCCTTGTCTCGGAGGAGGGGGGTGGCTTATATAGAGTGCGCCAGGACCCCGACCAGCCCACGTTACGGAGGGTTCAATGTACATTAAGGTAGGGCGTTACTGATAACGCTAGTAATAAAGTGCTATGATGACCATAAAAGCTACTTAATGACCGACCGTTAGCGTGTGGAGTGACTTTAGGTCTCCTGGCAGTCGAGTGGTTGGATCTTGGTCGAGTAATTGCTTCTTGGTCGAATGTCTTCGAGTCTGTCGAGTGGAACACCTCCAAGTCGATTGAAAGGTGATTTATTCTAGAGGTGTCCTTGGGTAGGGCAGTTAGGACAGGTCCGTGACCCTACCCTAGGTACATAGCTTCATCATTAGCCCCCGAATGGATCGAGGTTTGAGTGGGGACGGAGTTGAGGACTTCTCCGACTCATTTTCTATGCCGTGAGCATATCTTGTTTTGGATCAATGGACCTGAGTGATGACAGCAACTCCCTTTTCAGTCGCCTTGATCCATTCTTAATTCTTCGCCGAGTGAGTTTCTTTACTTGTAAGGCTCCGAGTGACGGTGCAGAGGAGATCTTTGGTCTGACAAGTTATTTGCTGCCCGCGGATTTAGTGGGATCCGAATTTTGGGAAGCGCGTGGGACGGGGGAGGCCGCAGTAATCGGACGAGATAGAGTGGAGCCGCCTCAATCCCCGCGCCACCTTTTTTGCCACGTATTGCTCATGCGGTCGTTACGAGATTTGACAGAGCCATCTGGGCCTACCTGTCAGCCACTCAGAAGCGGCCTCATATAAGGCGTTGGACCGGAGTCTCCCGAACAGTGCGCCCCATTATCTCTTCTCCTCCTCACGCCTCTCCTCTGCGCTCGCTCTCGCTCCAGCGCCACCGCGCCACACGCGTCTCGTCGGCGACAATGGTGAAGGAGAAGACAGCGGCTCTGGAGCGAGCAAAGAAGGCGACGACGAGGTCAAAGGGGAAGGCGACGAGCCGGGGCGGATCTTCCTCGCGGACTGGCCTGCCGAAGGGTTGGATCCAGGGCGACTGTATCCACTCGAGGATCTCCCAAGAAGACCTCGATGACCTGGCTGAGGGAGGGCTGATCCCCTACGACTCGGCGCGGCTTCCGGGGAAGGAATTCGAGCCGCAACCCCGGGAGGGTGAGCGCGTTCTTCTTGCCACCCACGTCGACCGTGGGTTTTCCTTGCCTCCTCATCCTTTCTTCCGAGGGTTTCTGAACTTCCTTGGGGCTGAACTCCACCATTTTACCCCCAACTCAATCTTTTATCTTGCCGCGTTCATTTCCTTGTGTGAGAACTTCTTGGGTTGTCGACCTCACTGGGGTCTTTTCAAGCATATTTTCACTTGTCGCTCCGAGACAGTGAAAAAGGCTAATCCGAGTGACGAGAGGACCCAAGTGATCCAGATGTGTGGGGGTCTTGGCATCCAGACGAGGGGAAAAATCTCCTTTCCGGCCATGATTCTTCCCGATTCAGTTCGCGGATGGCAGTCGACCTGGTTCTACTGCAAAGACCAGTTGACGCCAGGGCAATCGACTGGCCTCCCTCCCTTTACCATGGATCGAGTGGAAAAACCCTCCCCTTTGAAGGTGCTCCCGGAGGAGAAGGCGCACGTGAAGGTGTTGGTCAACCGAGTGGTCCAGCTCATTCGTGACGGGGTCACTGGTATGGATCTCTTGGAGGTCTTCCTTCAGCGGTGCATCCAGCCTCTCCAAGCCCGAGACCACACGATGTGGATGTATTCGGGTCTAGAAGACTCCACTCGGATCCACCCGGAGGAGGTCGATGACGACACGCTGGAGAAGTGGCTGTCGAGCATTACCGGGAACAAGGACAATCCCAGAGGAGCCAGGAGAGTTCCCCCATTCGACCAGTCGCGTGCACCAGAGCAGGTCTGATTCTGAGTTTTTGCTTGTAATCTGAATTCACTCGCGCAGCTGTCTGTGTTGCGTCGACTTACTTTGTTCTCCCTGCTTTCTTTTAGGCCATTATTGAAATGTATTCGATGCCCAATGGGGAGCAAGAGCAAGCTCTGGAAGGCGAGGCGAGTGGTGGCGAAAGTGGCGAGTGGACTTCCGATGGTGAAGGGGATGGTGGAAGTGACGACACAAGTGATGGGGAAGAAGTCGAGTTGCCTCCTTGCATAGAGAGACGATCCAAGCTTGACCAAGAACGGCCGAGTGCCCGCGACAAGGCAACTGCTCAGGCTGGTCAGTCTTCGAAGCGTCCTCGGGTCTCTTCACCAACCCCGACTGAGAAGGCGCCAAAGCACCCCAAAGTTGTAGAGCCGAAGACTCGGAAGGTGCTGCCAAAGATCAAGATCGATATCCCTGTCGCCTCCGCGTGAGTGTCTCTCCTTGTATTCACTCGACGCTCTACGCTGTTTGTTTTTCTTGTTTTAACTGGACGAACTTTGGAATTGTTAGCGCTGCCACTTCCGGGACCTCAGCTTACAGGGATGATGATGAGGTGATGGAGGATGCGGTCACTTCTAATCCGGGTATGATTTCTGCCATACTATCTTTCTTTGGTCGATTCAACTGCATCGTGCATCATTGGGTGACGTGATTTTGGCAATTTGAACTTTGCACAGCTCCCAACATTATTGACCTCCCTGATGATGATGAAGAGCCCGAGAGGTCTTTGACGAGGAAGAGTAGGCGAGCTTCTGTAAGTGAGGCGCTATAGTCGACGCTGAGGGCGGAACCAGTCGTTCAGGACACTGGTGACGTCAATTAGGGTTCTGTTACCTTCGCGGAGCCCCTGTCAAGTGCCTTGCCTTCTTCTTCGACTGCTCAGGCCCCTGTCGACCCGCCTTCAGTTTTTGCGACCCATCATGTCCCAGAGGACGAGGTGAATGCTGCTAGGGAAGCCATACGCCAGGCGGGCATTATGATGGAGAAGATGAAGATGGTGCGGGACGCCAGCCAAGCCGCCTATGATGCCAGCTCGACTCTCCAGAGCAATGTTCAGGTTAGTCGGCCATCTGAAGATTCTTTCTGAAAATCTTTGCGTCTGTACACCCACTGGGTGCGTCGATTGAAGTTTTGGACTAGTGGAGACTACGGTGGACTGCTGGCAGTCGACTGTAGTCTTTGTATTTTGCCGAATGTATAAACCAAACTGGTAGTTTGTCTCTTCCACTCGACTTCGGTGGGCCGGTCGAGTGGGATCAGAACCGGTGGGGGCACGCTAAGTGCACCCACTGGGTGTAGTCCCCGAGACTATGGTGGACTGCTGGCAGTCGACTGTAGTCTGAGTTCTACTTTCTTTCTCTCTCTCTCTCTCTTTTTTTTGGACTCGACTTCGGCGGGCCGGTCGAGTGGGATCAGAACCGGTGGGGGCATGCGAAGTGCACCCACTGGGTGTAGTCCCCGAGACTATGGTGGACTGCTGGCAGTCAACCGTAGTCTTAGTATTTATTGCCTTTGTTGTTTTTTTGCTGTAACAATAACTTCTCCCCTTTGATTTCAGAAATCTTGCGATCTTGGAGCTCGCTTTGCTGACTTGGAGAAGCAGCAGATTCAACTGAACCTTGATTTGGAGCTGGCCAGGACAGACCTGCAAAAGGTCAGAGACGGCGCCGCAGGTAAGACGATTTTGTCGATTGGTTAGTTTTAGGCTTGAGTACCCTTCTGCTATTTCCGAATCAATCATCATTTCTTTGTAGAAAAACTGAGAGAAGCTCTGGCGAAGAAGGATCAGGACTTGGCTGCTGCCCGTAAGGAGGCTGACGACAAGACCGCTCTGGCCGAACAGAAGCTGGCTTCAGTCGGCCAGTTAGAAGAAGAGAATACCAGGCTGAAGACCGCTCTGAATGAAGCCAACAGGGAGTGTACACGTTGGAAGAAGGATAACCTCAACCTGAACAAAAAGATGGAAGGCATCGCTCGCAGGAGGGACGATCTAGAGAGCTACTTGAGGAGCCTCGCCAAGAAGTTGTACATCAAGCTTGAAGGTGCACATTTAGTTCCGACTGGTGTTTTTTTTTGTGTCGACTCAGTGTATGAAAATTGACTTATCCTTGGATCGTGAATGCAGAGTTTTGCCAGAACTTTGAAGAGGAGACTGGGCGGATCGAACTAGGTTTGGATCCAATCAACTCTCCCGTGAAAGATGAAACTGCCATGAATCTGCTCCGACTGGAATCTCGCATTGACGATGCCGTGGACTACTTGGCTCGACTGAAGGTCGCCATTTCACGGATCGACCCGGCACTTTGGCTAGAGGCTACGCTCCAAAACGATCTCGAGTCTCTGATGACTCGACTTAACGGAATCCCTGACCGAGTGCAGGAGTGGAAGAAGTCTTCTGCTCGGTGTGGCGCTGATGTGGCTCTGTCCTTGGTTCGTGTCCACTGCAAGGAGGTGCGACAAGACAAGATGGCAGCAATCAAGGTCGCCAACACCCAGAAGCATGACTTCCGAACCTTTATGGAGACTTTCATCGCTGCAGCCACTCGGATAGCCGACGACGTCGACCTGGATGAGTTCGTCGAGCCTGCCAGCCCTCCTCCCGCGGAGTGAACAAACTCTTATGTCCCACCTTAAATTTGCCTCGGAATGCCGAGTGGTTTTTGTAATCATTAAACTTTTTCGGGCTGCATGCCCGAGTACTTCGATCTGTGGTCTGGAACCTTTAGAATTTATCTGAACTTGGTTTACCATTGAATATCTTTATGAATCTCCTGCTGAGTGAACCCATTCTTCATTTGAGACAACTTTTGCGCTCGCAGTGCAGTTCCGAAGGAGAGGGAAGCAGTCGACCCATGTCTTGTATTTGTGGCGAAGCTCTCCAGGAGAAGGTGGCAGTCGACCCGCCCCTCGTCGTCCTTGAGGATTGAGATGTGTTTCGTACTTAGGCGAGTACTGGACTGCAGCTAAGCCCCCGAGTGGGAGGATCGCTCTCCACTCGGTAGGATTTTTTTCAAACTTAGGCGAGTGCCGGACTGCAGCTAAGTCTCCTAGTGAGAGAACCTAGGCGAGTACTGGAGTGCAGCTAAGCCCCCGAGTGGGAGGATTGCTCTCCACTCGGTAGGATTTTTTTCGAACTTAGGCGAGTGCCTGACTGCAGCTAAGTCTCTAAGTGGGAGGACTTAGGTGAGTACTGGACTGCAGCTAAGCCCCCGAGTGGGAGGATTGCTCTCCACTCGGTAGGATTTTTTTTTCAAACTTAGGCGAGTGCCGGACTGCAGCTAAGTCTCCTAGTGAGAGAACCTAGGCGAGTACTGGACTGCAGCTAAGCCCCTGAGTGGGAGGATTGCTCCTCTCCACTCGGTAGGATTTTTTTCAAACTTAGGCGAGTGCCTGACTGCAGCTAAGTCTCTAAGTGGGAGGACTTAGGCGAGTACTGGACTGCAGCTAAGCCCCCGAGTGGGAGGATTGCTCTCCACTCTGTAGGATATTTTCAAACTTAGGCGAGTGCCTGACTGCAGCTAAGTCTCTAAGTGAGAGAACTTAGGCGAGTACTGG
Organism: Triticum urartu; assembly: GCF_056163025.1. Classification (NCBI taxonomy): domain Eukaryota; kingdom Viridiplantae; phylum Streptophyta; class Magnoliopsida; order Poales; family Poaceae; genus Triticum; species Triticum urartu. The sequence goes on from NC_141875.1 coordinate 535,057,138, forward strand.
ACTGCAGCTAAGCCCCCGAGTGGGAGGATTGCTCTCCACTCGGTAGGATTTTTTCAAACTTAGGCGAGTGCCTGACTGCAGCTAAGTCTTCTAGTGAGAGAACTTAGGCGAGTACTGGACTGTAGCTAAGCCCCCGAGTGGGAGGATTGCTCTCCACTCGGTAGGATTTTTTCAAACTTAGGCGAGTGCCTGACTGCAGCTAAGTCTTCTAGTGAGAGAACTTAGGCGAGTACTGGACTACAGCTAAGCCCCCGAGTGGGAGGATTGCTCTCCACTCGGTAGGATTTTTTCAAACTTAGGCGAGTGCCTGACTGCAGCTAAGTCTTCTAGTGAGAGAACTTAGGCGAGTACTGGACTGCAGCTAAGCCCCCAAGTGGGAGGATCGCTCTCCACTCGGTAGGATTTTTTTTCAAACTTAGGCGAGTGCCGGACTGCAGCTAAGTATCCTAGTGAGAGAACCTAGGCGAGTACTGGACTGCAGCTAAGCCCCCGAGTGGGAGGATTGCTCTCCACTCGGTAGGATTTTTTTCGAACTTAGGCGAGTGCCTGACTGCAGCTAAGTCTCCAAGCGAGAGAACTTAGGCGAGTACTGGACTGCAGCTAAGCCCCTGAGTGGGAGGATTGCTCTCCACTCGGTAGGATTTTTTCAAACTTAGGCGAAACGGATTCGCAGCTAAGCCCCCGAGTGGGAGGCTGGCTCGCCACTCGGTAGGAAACTGTTTTTACAAACTTAGGCGAAGCGGATTCGCAGCTAAGCCACCCACTGGGGGATTTCTTACGCAAACAAAAACAATAATAATCACTGGGAAAATTATAAAGCTCTTGTCTTTGATAAATAAACTACAGGAGTTTTTCTTATTACATCTCATCCGAGTGAGAATTCAAGTATAAAAGGGGAGGAGTAGCTCCGCATTCCAGGCTCGTGGCTCATCAATCTGGCGATCGACATTGTAGAGGTGGTACGCTCCATTGTGGAGGACTCTGGTGACTATGAAGGGGCCTTCCCAAGTAGGAGCGAGCTTGTGTGGTTTCTGCTGATCCACTTAGAGGACTAAGTCTCCTTCTTGGAAGGCTCGGCTCTTCACGTTTCTGGCATGGAATCGACGCAAGTCTTGCTGATAGATGGTCGATCGAATCAAGGCCATTTCTCTTTCTTCTTCTAGGAGGTCGACTGCGTCCTGCCGGGCTTGTTCTGCCTCATCTTCTGAGTAGATCTCGACTCTGGGAGCGTTGTGAAGCAGGTCACTCGGTAAGACTGCCTCAACCCCGTAGACCAGAAAGAATGGGGTTCTTCCGGTCGATCGATTCGGGGTTGTCCTCAATCCCCAAAGGACTGATGGAAGCTCGTCGACCCATGCACCTGCTGTGTGCTTGAGATTGCGCATCAATCGGGGTTTCAGTCCTTTGAGAATTAGGCCATTTGCCCTTTCTGCTTGCCCATTCGACTGGGGGTGAGCGACTGAAGCATAGTCGACCCAAGTGCCCTGAGAGGCGCAGAAGGCCCTGAATTTGTCGGAATCGAAGTTTGACCCGTTGTCGGTGATGATGTTGTGTGGAATTCCATATTTGAATATCAACTCTCTGATGAAACTGATAGCGGTGCAAGCATCAAGATTCTTGATAGGCTTGGCTTCAATCCATTTGGTGAACTTGTCGACTGCTACCAGCACATGAGTGAAGCCACTCCTGCCTATTCTCAGTGGTCCAACCATGTCCAGCCCCCAAACAGCGAAGGGCCAGACGAGTGGAATGGTTTTCAGGGCTGACGCGGGCTTGTGCGGCATATTGGAGTAATACTGACATCCTTCACATTTGTCGACTATCTCTTTCGCCATCTCATTGGCTCTTGGCCAGTAGAACCCCGCTCGGTATGCTTTAGCCACAATGGTTCGAGAGGATGCATGATGACCACAGGTCCCCGAGTGGATATCGTTAAGGATCATCTGACCTTCTTCTGGTGTAACACACTTCTGGCCGACCCCAGTCGCGCTTTCTCTATATAACTGTCCCTTTATGACTGTAAAGGCCTTGGATCGACGGACGATCTGTCGAGCCTCTTCTTCGTCTTCTGGGAGTTCTTTCCTTAGGATGTACGCGATGTACGGTTCTGTCCAGACGGGAGTGATAACCAAGACTTCCATGACCAGGTCGACCATAGCTGGAACTTCAACTTCACTCTGATCCGTGGCACTTTTTGGCTGCGGGGCCTCTTCAGCGAAGGGATCCTCCTGGACTGATGGTGTGTGGATATGTTCCAGAAACACATTGCTGGGAATGGCTTCTCTTTTGGAACCTATTTTTGCCAGATCATCAGCTGCTTGATTTTTCAGTCAGGGTATGTTGTGAAGCTCTAACCCCTCGAATTTCTTCTCCAGCTTTCTCACTGCATTGCAATAACCAGTCATGGCTAGACTTCTGACGTCCCATTCCTTCATCACTTGATTGACCACCAAATCTGAGCCGCCATAGACCATGAGGCGACGGACGCCGAGTGAAATGGCCATGCGCAACCCATATAAAAGTGCTTCGTATTCTGCCTCGTTGTTAGAGGAATCAAAGTGGATTTGAAGAACATATCTAAGTTTATCTCCTCTGGGGGAGATCAACACCACTCCGGCGCCGGAACCATTTAGCATCTTGGAACTGTCAAAGAACATGGTCCAATGCTCCGAGTGAACCTGAGTCAGCAGTTGTTGTTCAATCCACTCGGCGACGAAATCCGCGATTGCCTGGGACTTGATAGCTTTCTTTGCCTCAAACTTGATATCTAGGGGAAGGAGTTCGATCGCCCATTTTGCCACTCGACCGGTTGCATCCCTGTTATGCAGGATCTCTGACAATGGAGCGTCGCTGACGACTGTAATGGAATGATCAGAGAAGTAGTGAGCAACTTTCTTGGTGGTCATATAAATCCCATATACAAGCTTCTGATAGTGAGGATATCTTTGCTTTGACGGGGTCAAGACTTCAGAAATATAATATACTGGGCGCCGAACTTTGAAGGTTTTCCCTTCCTCTTCCCGCTCGACCGTAAGTACCGTACTTACGACTTGTCCTGTGGCTGCAATGTAAAGCAGCAAAGGCTCCTTGCTGATTGGGGCAGCAAGCACCGGCTGGGTGGAGAGCAGAGCTTTGAGCTCTGCAAATGCTGCATCAGCTTCAGGAGTCCACTCGAACTTGTCGGACTTCTTCATCAATCGGTAAATAGGCAATGCCTTTTCACCGAGACGAGATATGAATCGACTTAGGGCGACCAAGCAACCAGTAAGCTTCTGGACGTCGTGCACTCGCACAGGGCTTTTCATTCGGAGTATAGTGCCAACTTTTTCTGGATTGGCGTCGATTCCCCGTTCGAAAGCGAGAAAACCGAGTTACTTTCCGCCAGGGACTCCGAATGTGCACTTTGATGGATTAAGCTTGATATCATACCTCCTGAGGTTGGCAAAGGTTTCGGCAAGGTCAGTCAGCAGGTCAGAACCCTTCTGTGACTTGACCACGATATCATCCATGTATGCTTCTACGTTTCGACTGATTTGAGTGAGTAAACACTTCTGAATCATCCTCATGAATGTAGCCCCGACATTCTTGAGGCCGAATGGCATGGTAACATAACAGAAGCACCCGAATGGAGTGATGAAAGCTGTCTTGATCTCGTCAGGTCCATACAGACGGATCTGATGGTACCCGGAATAGGCGTCCAAGAAAGACAGTCGCTCACACCCCGCGGTCGAGTCGACTATCTGGTCGATGCGGGGGAGAGGAAAATGATCTTTCGGGTAGGCTCGATTGATATGTTTAAAATCAATGCATATGCGAAGTGACTTGTCCTTCTTGGGGACCATGACAACATTGGCGAGCCACTCGGAGTGGTAGATTTCTCGGATGAACTCCGCTGCTAAGAGCCAAGCCACTTCCTCGCTAATAGCCTTTCTCTTTTGGACGACGGACCGTCGGAGATGTTCCTTGACAGGTTTTACTTTTGGGTTGACTCTCAGGCGATGCTCAGCCAGCTCCCTGGGAACACCTGGCATGTCAGAAGGCTTCCATGCGAAAATGTCCCAGTTCTCACGGAGGAACTGGATGAGCGCTTCTTCCTATTTGGAGTCGAGTGTTGTCGAGATATGAGTCGGAGTGGCGCTGGGGTCGATTGGGTGGATGTGAGCTGTCTTTGTATCGCCAGTCGACTGGAAAGCTGACTCTGTAGCGGGCTTCTTGGCTCGCAATAGATCACTTGGGTCTGCAGTCTTTTGGTATTCCTGCAACTCCACCACTGCCATCTGCGCGTCGGCGATCCTCGAACCTTTCTGAAAACATTCTTCCGCTTTCTTCCGATTGCCCATAATGGTGATCACACCTTTGGGGCCAGGCATCTTCAATTTGAGATACACGTAACATGGTCGGGCCATGAAGCGTGCATAAGCCGGCCTGCCCAGAATAGCGTGATAGGCACTCTGGAAGTCCACAACTTCAAATGTCAACTTTTCTTTGCGGTAATTCTTGGAATCACCGAAAACCACATCAAGAGCAATCTGGCCGAGTGATTCAGCCTTCTTCCCAGGAATGACTCCATGGAAACTCATGTTGCTGGCACTGAGTCTGGACATCGGAATGCCCATCCCTTTCAACGTCTCAGCGTATAATATGTTCAAACCACTGCTGCCATCCATCAGGACTTTGGTCAGTCGAGTGCCTTCACCAACTGGGTCAACCACCAAAGCTTGCCTCCCAGGGGTGGCGATGTGTATTGGGTGGTCGGACTGGTCGAATGTTATGGCAGTCTGAGACCATTTTAGGTAACTAGGTGTCGCCGGAGCGACCATATTTACCTCTCGGTTAATAACTTTCAGTCGACTTTTGCTCTCAACATCAGCAAAAATCATCAGGGTGGAATTGACTTGAGGGTATCTGTCATCACTGTCCTCTTTGTCCTCGACCTTGTCTGACTCCTTTTCCTTACCCTTGGGCTGCTTGCCCTGGAACTGCTGGATCAAGAGTCGACACTGCCGAGTGGTATGTTTCGGGTAAATGAAATTACCCTCTTCATCTTTCTTTGTGTGGATGAGACATGGTAAGTCCAACACATCATTCCCCTCCTGGTCTTTAACCTTTTTGGGATTCCAAGGCCCTTTAGGTTTCCCTTTAGACTTTCCTTGGGCCAAAGCTAAGGCTTCCCGGGGAGCCGCTGGCTCGGCTTTCCGCTTCTATTTCCGATTGGAATTGCCTCCGGTTTCTTGGGCGACTGACTTGAGCTTGCCACTCCTGAGTCGATCCTCATCTTCACCATTAGCGTACTTGGTGGCAATCTCCATCATCCGATTCAGGGACATATCTCCGGTTTGACCGAATTTCAAATTCAGCTCTCTGTACTTGACGCCTTCCTTGAAGGCACAAACTGCTTGGTGGTCAGGCACATTCTCCATGGAGTGATGTAACGTGATCCATCTCTGGATGTAATCCCTCAAAGTTTCATTCGGCTTTTGCACACAAGACCGCAATTCCGTCAGTCCTGCTGGTCGCTTGCATGTGCCCTCAAATGTGGTGACGAACACTCGGGAGAGATCTTCCCAAGTGTAAATGCTGCTAGGCGCTAACTGGTTTAGCCACGCTCTGGCCGAGCCCTCCAACATGAGAGCAGGTGCTTCATGGCCACTTCATCATTGCCGCCGCCAATCTGGACGGCCACTCGGTAGTCCTCAAGCCAAGTATCAGGCTTGGACTCGCCAGTGAACTTACTGACTCTAGTCACCAACATGAAATTGGGAGGAATCACAGCAGCCCTGATGGCTCTACTAAAGCACTCTGGCCCCGAAACATGTACTCTGCTGCTGGCAGGCGCATTTCTGTCGTGGCCTTCTCGGTGAGCCCTGTTCCTGTCGACCAGACCCTAGACGAGGATGGATCTCGCGTCAAAGCTTGGCCCTCTGGGGTCGACTGGAATCCTTCGCCCACCACTATGAGGGCGCCTGTCATCCTGCTGGCGAGGCACATACGACCCGCTCCTCAGGGGAGGCGTGGGCACTCGACGTCGACCGTCACGATCGACTCGGTGATCATACTGCTCATGGTTCCCATACTGGTCACGCCGGTCTCCACGTCCCTCACGCCTCGGGGGCGATCTCGGGCTGTGAGCCGACTAGACTGTGTCCGCGGCAACGGATCTGCTATGAATTCTGTTCCGCGACTGAGAAACAGCGGAATTCCGATCTCCTGCTGCCCGGAGTAACGCTCTGATCTGCAGCAAGCCTCGGCCAGCCTCCGACTGGGAAGGCTGAATCGACTCCGTTATACGGGCCGCAGCTGCTAAATTCTGAATCGGAGTCTGATATACCTGCGGGGGCGGGAAGAGCTGACGTCGACTGGATTCGGGAACCCGTTGTCGCGCACGCTCGTCGAGTGCTCGCTGGAGGTTCTCCAGTCGAGTGCGCTCGGCCAAGTTTGCCAGGCGCGCGTCCTCCAAGGCACGAGCCTCGGGGGTTTCTCCAATGATAGGAGTGTGCAACGCATCCATGTTCCGGCGGCGAAGTTCTTCTCTCTGCAGCGACGTGAGAGGCTCGGGAAGATACTCCTCATGGGGACGCGATGGGTTGCCCCCTCCCACGCCTCCGTCGGTGCGGGTAAAACCGGGGGGACTGGGCGGTCCATCGACCATCAGAACCTCCGCCGTCGGATCGCTGCTGCTCACTCGGATGCAGTCTCTTCGGAGCCAGTCAACAGGTCGAACAGGCCGTAGAGGGATTCGTTGGGCTCGATCGCCGCGACTTGAGGGGTGGCCGACTGACGGGCCACCGCGTGTCTCACCCACCGCCGAAGCCTCGACCGACCGGAGCGCTTGCACCAGCGGGAAGCGGGGAGGGAGGACAACACAGGAGCCGACCGGTAGGGGGTCGACGGTTGCCGCAGGAGAACGCCGTGGACGCACGCGCTAAAGTGTGTTGCCCCGCGGACAGGGAGCGCGTCCACGTCAAGTGGAGCCTCCTGAAGCCAGGCGGAGTCGTCGGCGATGAACGTGAGCGCGCCGAGACGGATCTCGTGGCCCTCCACCAAAACTCCGTCGAAAACCATGATGATTCGGGTCAGAAAAGATCGCAACTCCTCCAACAAAACGCTAAAACACCCGCCCCACGATGGGCGCCAACTGTCATGGTTCTAAGTCTGACAGTAATGTAGGGGGGTAAGTATGGAGAGGCGAGGTCTTAGCTATGGAGAGGTTGTAAGGATGCAAGGTTTACGAGTTCAGGCCCTTCTCGGAAGAAGTAAAAGCCCTGTGTCTCGGAGCCCGGAGGCGGTCGACTGGATTATGTGTGTGTGAGTTACAGAGGTGCGAACCCTTGTCTCGGAGGAGGGGGTGGCTTATATAGAGTGCGCCAGGACCCCGGCCAGCCCACGTTACGGAGGGTTCAATGTACATTAAGGTAGGGCGTTACTGATAATGCTAGTAATAAAGTGCTATGATGACCATAAAAGCTACTTAATGACCGACCGTTAGCGTGCGGAGTGACTTTAGGTCTCCTGGCCGTCGAGTGGTTGGATCTTGGTCGAGTAATTGCTTCTTGGTCGAATGTCTTCGAGTCTGTCGAGTGGAACACCTCCAAGTCGATTGAAAGGTGATTTATTCTAGAGGTGTCCTTGGGTAGGGCAGTTAGGACAGGTCCGTGACCCTACCCTAGGTACATAGCTTCATCACCGGCCACGGGAGGCAGGAGCACGAGGCACAACCGACGCTGGTTTGGGCGGCTGGAGCAAGAAGACCAGAGGTTGAAGAAGCACTACAGCCGTTCGATGGACATCGTACGGTCACTTGAGCTAGAATCGTGCATATTGACTAAGTTGACAAAGCCCTCCATCCCCGTCAACTCAGTAGGCCCACAAGTCATCCTTCCATTATACTGGGTCCCAGCTAACAGGGGGAGTATTCATTTTTTTGTGCATAATAAGGAGGCACTTCCTTGCGTGCGAAGATATAGCTGGTGGGTCCGAGCTGTCAGCGGCGGTAATGTTTTTTTCGCGAAATACAGAGGCCCTTTCGGTGGGTCCCTGATGTCAGGTGGAGGAATCATTATTTTGCGCGTAATAAGGAGGCATTTCCTTGCGTGTGGCCGTGGACCCAGCTGTCGGCCTCTCCACATACAGTCCACTTCAGATGCATGTCGGTCGTTGACCACGTTGACCAGGCCGCGCCGAGAGCACCAGGGCAGTGGACAACGGCGAGGCCTAGGAAGGGAACGACACGGAGGCATGGAAGACTCGGCAGTTGTTTCCCACGCGAAGGGGAGTACGATTGTACGAGGGTTTACTGGTTCGTCTGCCGTCGCCGGAGAATAACAACAGGTGTGGTGAGTAGAGGGATGGCTAGGCCAGCGATGGGAGTACGGTGGGGCGGTGAGGCCTGCGCGGCAGCACAGCCGGCCACGGGGAGGAGGGAGCAGGCAGTCCCACCGGCACTTGTTTGAGCGGCTGGAGCAGGAAGAGCAGAGATTGAAGAAGCACGACGGCCGTTCGAGGGACATCCAACAGTCACTGCTTGTGCGTCAACCTTATTTTAGGAAAGCCTCAAATCTGTGGAAAACAACATATAGCCCATCTGCCATTATTTCTAATAATTTACAGCCCATTTGCTAATTCTTAAGGTTTTTTTGGAGCCCATATTCTTTTTGTTAGCATTACAGCCCATATTGTGGCCACGGTTAAAAAAATATACGAAATTTTGCATATTTCGGTGCGGTCCGAACTGTTTTTAATCCCGGAATTTCGACTCACATTCAAATTGATTTTAAAAATAAATGTATATCAATATAAAATCCAACAAATTCTCCACGCATAAAAATTAATGTAATTTAAAATCTCGAAATGAAAAAAAGATATTTGAAACTAATTGCTGGTTTGATATGTTTTAAAAATGTACAGCCCATTTCTCATTACTGATGGGCCATTTTCTCGGCCAGCCGAATGAAAGATCTCCTCATCTTGAAAGATTTGCAGCCCAACAGGCCTGACAAAGCGACTTACTTGGCAAATCACAAAAAAACTGGGCTGTGGCCATGGACCCAGCTGTCAGCCTCTCCACGTATAGTACTCTTTCGATGGAAGTCATTCCTTGACCACGTTGACCACGCCGCGTGGAGAGCACCACGGTGGTGGACGAAGGCGAGGCCTAGGAAGGGGACGACGCGGAGCCGGGGAAGACGCGGCAGTGGAAGCCCATGCGGAGAGGAGTACGAGGGTTCACTGGTTCGGCTGCGGTGTGAGGCTGCCGTCGCCGCAGGGCCTGGCCAGTGGTGGGAATAGTAGGGGGCGGTGAGGCCTCCTCGGCAGCACAGCCGGCCACGGGAGGCAGGAGCATGCGGCACGACCGGCGCTGCTTTGGGCGGCTGGAGCAAGAAGACCAGAGGTTGAAGAAGCACTACGGCCGTTGGATGGACATCGTATGATCACTGGAGCTAGAATCGTTCATATTGACTAAGTTGACAAAGCCCTCCGTCCCCGTCAACTTAGTAGGCCCATAAGTCAGCCTCCCACAATGGTGGGTCCCAGCTAGCAGGGGGGTATTCATTTTTGTGTGCGTAATAAGGAGGCACTTCCTTGCGTGCGAAGATATAGCTGGTGGGTCCGACATGTCAGCGGGGGAACGTTTTTTTCGTGAAATACAGAGGCCCTTCCGGTGGGTCCCAGCTGTCAGGTGGAGGAATCATTATTTTGCACGTACAGTCCACGGCTGATGGATGTCGTTCGTTGACCATGTTGACCAGGCCGCGCCGAGAGCACCATGGCAGTGGACGACGGCGAGGCCTAGGAAGGGAACGACACGGAGTCGGGGAAGACTCGACAATGGTTGCCCACGCGGTGGGGAGTACGAGGGTTTACTGGTCCGGCTGCTGTCGCCGAAAAATAACAGGAGGTGTGGGTGAGTAGAGGAATGGCCTGGCCAGCAATGAAGTAGGGTGGGGCGGTGCGGCCTGTGCGGCAGCACAGCCGGCCACGGGAAGCGGGAGCAGGCAGTCCCACCGGAGCTGGTTTGGGCGGCTGGAGCAAGAAGATCAGATATTGAAGAAGAAGCATGGCTGTTGGATTAACATCCAACGGTCACTGCTGCTAGAATCGTTTATGGACTAAGTTGACAAAGCCAAAGTACACGTCAACCTAGTAGACCCACAAGTCAGCCTCCAAATCTGTCCCAAACAGCATACAACCCGAAATTTCTAGCCAGATTCAAATTAATTTTAAATCTAAATATACCTTAATTTAAATTCAATGAAATTTTACCCGCACAAAAACAATGAAATTTAAAATATCAAAATCCGAAAGAGAACAGTATTTTAGAACTAATTACCTGTTTGCTGTATTTTTTCATTTTACAGCCCATTTATTATTACTTATAGCCCATCTCTTATTACTTATAGCCCATTTTTTTGGGCAAAATGCATCCCTCCTCGTCTTGAAAGATTTCCGGCCCAGCAGGGCGTAGAAAAGCAAGTAGGCCTACGTTGGTTATTCTGCAAAAAACAAAATAGCTGGCTAGCCATTTTCAGAAAGGAAAAAAAACAAACTGGGCTGGTCATGTGCTAAACATATGAAATAAAAGCCTGGGCTATCGGGCCACGAGTCCCGCAAAACCCAGTTGATACCCTTCTCCGTCCCAAAAAACAAAATTACTGCGCGCGCTGCTGGGTCCCTACTGTCATCCTCACCATGTATAGTCATCTCCTTATTTCTCTCGGTTGTTGACCATGTTGACAACACCGGAGGGCGGCGCCGCGGCGAGCGAACCAAGGTGGAGGATGATGGTGAGGCCTCATACGGGAACGAATAAGAGCCGGGGAAGATCACAGCCAGCCGTGGGAGGCGGGAGCAGGCGGTCCCACCGGCGCTGGTTTGGCTTTGGTGGCTCGAGGAAGACTGAAGAAATGCGACAGACGTTGAATGTCAATCCAACGGTCAAGGTTGGCATAATCGTTTGTTGACTAAGCGGACACCAAGTAGCATACTTTTTTATATATAGAAAAAAATCAAAGACTTGGGAAGGCGTACAGAACAGGCTAGTGTACCAGTAAAGAGACGTTGCCGCGTTTTAGAAAAAAGAAAGACATGCTCCTATAGCTGCTTCGAATTCAAACCTAGACTATGACTATATATGGTGGTATGCTACTCTGCAAGTAATGAAACTGACATATCCTACGTTCGCTTCTCCTCTTCTCTACTTACTCTGCCTAGCATCAGAAGCTCTGGCCGCAGCAACCATGTCCGTTGGCTGCTCGTCCACCTGCTCTTCAGCAGGCAACAGCCAGATATGCGCCAAGTCGCCACCCGTACCATCATCTGTGGGTCTCATCACACCTCCGCTGGCACGCGCACCGCATCCGATTGCTCATCGCAACCCGCTGTCATTGGTGTGGTGCCACTGCTGCAAATCACCCAGAGTCATCCGCCGCGTCTCAACCACAATCCGCAACCCTGGCCGAGTCTTCTACAAATGCCCAAATCATGGGGTAATAATATGTTTAAGTGTTGTTCTGTTTCTTTCAGTTACTGCTTTTTTTAATAGTTTGGTTGATGATCTTCCAATTTGATTCGTGCAGGAAAGGGAAGATTCGTGTGATTTGTATTTCTGGGAAGTTGCTGATGTGGGGGAATGCAACTACGCTGATTATTTGGTTAGCCGAGGAATCCCAATACCAGCAGGTTGGGGTGTTGGACAAGTAACTGAAGGAACGGCAGAAGAGGAAGATGCAGAGCAGAAGGTTAAAGATGCAGTTCCTCTGATCATGGACAAGCAACAACTGCTGAACGGCCTTGACAACAATGAGGAGATGAAAGAGCTTGTGAAGATAATGGGCAAAATCGATGTGCTCTGTAGGATGATTGTCTCTTTATTTGCAGTGTATGTAGCACTCGTGATGTATTCAGTGGCTACGACATGAGCACTTTGCTGAAACTAGTAATGAATGAAACCTGTGTAGCAGGCTGGGCGTAGTGTTGTGAACATCTAATGATTTCTATTAACGAAAATTAGGGGGTATCCCCTTTTGCTCATATAAATAAATAAATAGCAGAGGCCCTGTCGGGTCAGCTTTGTTCTCATTCGAAGACGTCGAGCAAATTGCAGTCCAACAGCAAACTATGTCATCAAATTCAAGTTTCACAGCCAAATATGAGTACAACTAAACAACAATATCATCATGTTTTAGTTGTCATACAATCACCAAACACAAATCCGCATACATAACAAGTGATGTTCTCACAGCAAAATACTAAACAACATGTTCATCAGGTTTCAGTTGTCATAGCAAACACAATTTCACATAGTAGATAAAAAACGTCTTCTGACAGGCAAATACGACAAAAGCAATGTAATCATCATCCGCAGCAGCAGCGTCAACATCTTCGCCATGTGTATCAGTCTGAATCGTAATTCCCCACGGTGTCATCTTCTTCTTCATCCTCAACGTCCTCGAACGTTGGTTTCTTCTTGATCAACTCTTGTATGTCCACAGCACGACAGGCAATCTTTTCGCCGACGTCATTGATGTGATGGTTCTCAAAGATATTAGGAACATCTGTGTTATCTTGTACATCAGGAGCAGTGTAAGCATCATCTTGTTGTGCAACTTCATTAAACGAATTCCTATGCTCAAACATTTGCAATACTCTCCAGTCATCGCTACGTGCAAATGTGTCTTCCAAGAAAAATATCTGTGTTGCTTGATTTGCCAAAATAAAAGGCTCGTTGGTCTGGTACGCTGCCTTGACATTGATGGATTTGAAATAATCATCAGCTCTGGGTTTTGCGATCCTGGAAAACAGGTTATACCAACGACAGCACAATAGAACCACACACCGATGATCCTCGAAACTGGAGATATACTGCAACTGAACAATGTCTATTATGTTAGCATACATTTCAGTTTTCTCTTTGTCATACGTATCCGTGCTCATGATGGCACTGTTTTGTGTCTTCCTTCCTTCGTCTCGTGCAAGGGTGTTGTAGCGCACATCTCCAACAACGCAAGATTCATAATGTCTTACCCGAGTATCAGGACCCATTGCTAGTGAGTAAAGGGCATCATTAACTGCCTGCCCATCCTCCCGCATCTTCTTAACCTATGGTTAGAAAATAGACAAGCTGATCATCTTATGTACTCAATATATAAAAAAAACTGACAGTGCACTTCCAAAGCTTACATGGTTCTTGAACCATTTCGCAAATCCTGCCATAACCAGTTTGTCAATGTTTCTTGGATTTTGCGGCAGTAACTCCTCTTTGTAGATGCTGCACAACATAGTGATCGTGTCAAACATCTAAATATATAAGAATGTGCTGCAAGTTTAGTAGATTACGATGTATAAGCTATAGTACTGCACTTACTTGATATAAGGTAGTATCTCAGGACAGTTATTCAACACATACCAAACCATTTTGTCCAAATCTTTAGGTTTTTCCTCTTGTCGACTCTTCCCTGTAACTCGAACAGAATAATCGAAAACATTAAGCCCGGGATTGTCTTCACCCACCTCTTTACTAAGCTGATCAGCTGTTTCAATGTATTTTGAGCAAAATGTCAACGCTTCTGTAGCAATGTAGGCCTCTGCAATGGAACCCTCGGGTCTAGCTCTGTTCCTAACATAGCCCTTCAAAGTGCCTAGCCGCCTTTCAATAGGGTACATCCAGCCATACTGTACTGGACCTCTAAGTAGTGCCTCATTAGGTAGATGAACAACCAAATGCACCATCACATCAAAGAAGGCTGGAGGATATATCTTCTCAAGGTCGCATAGGATAGTTGGTATCTTGTCTCTAAGACGCTCCAAAGCATCTATCCTGATATTCCTACTGCAGAGTTCCCTGAAGAATTGTCCCAACTCTGCAACTGCTCTGTATAAGTCAGGGCGGCCCAATCCTCTAAGGATAACAGGTAAAACCCTTTGAAGTAGGACGTGGCAGTCATGAGTTTTCAACCCTTGTACATTGTTTCCATCTGCACTGACTCTCCTTTCAGGGTTGGAAGCAAATCCATGTGGGAATCTTACACGTGACAGGACCTCGCAGAATTCTTTTCTTTTTACCTTGTCCAAGACGTACACAGCTGGTGCCATATCCCGTGGTTTACCTTCATCTTGCACCTGCAAATCCTTTCTGATACCCAGGTGTGTCAAATCAATCCTAGAATTTAAGGTATCTTTCGTCTTGCCTTCAATATTAAGAAGTGTGCCGATAATGCTGTCACATATATTTTTCTCGATGTGCATCACATCAAGATTATGCCGCATATCCAAATCTTTCCAATACTCCAATTCCCACAAAGTGGACCTGTGGGTAAACAATAATCTCTCTTCTACCCTGCCACACTTCCTTTTCCCGCTACCATTACCAGGATGGTTTCCTGGTGTAATATGCCTGAACTTCTCTAATTCCACTTGAAACTCATCGGCGGTGAGCCTCTTTGACGCATCACGGTTTTCATGCTTTGCATTGAACACATGTCTTCGGTATTTTCTAGGATGCGGCTTGTCCTTGGCAAGGAAACGACAGTGTACAATGTAAAAGATCTTGCTAAGTATTGCGTATGATAGCGGATTCCTGTCACAGCGAACACATGCATTGTAACCATGTGTCGTTCGCCCTGACATAGTGCCCAAAGCCGGATAATCATGGATGCATCAAATTATAACAGCAGGCAGAAAGAAATCAGCTGGTGGGCTGCTATATAGGTCTCGAGTGAGAACGCCCTTCCATAGCTGTTGAAGTTCCTCCACAAGAGGCTCCATGAACAAATCAAAATCCTTTCCAGGACTTTTTGGACCTGGGATGAGCAAGGCCATCATGTAGTTTGATTCTTTGGTGCATACATTTGGAGGCATGTTGTAAGGGATAACAAGCACTGGCCACATGCTATATGTGGCGCTCTGGTGGCCAAATGGGTTAAATCCATCTGAAGCTAAGCCAAGTCTAATGTTTCTTGGGTCAGCAGCAAACTCTTTGTGTTTATCATTGAAGCTTTTCCACTCATTACCATGAGATGTATGGCTCATTACATTCTGATCTCTGTACTCCTGGTTCCTAGAATGCCATAGTACATCCTCTCTTGTTTCAGGATCATGAAACAACCTATGCAATCTTGGTGTAATTGGAAAATGTCTCAGAACATTATGACGAATCCTCTTCACAGCATCGCCATCTTTCCATCTTGATGATTTGCATTTCGGGCATTCACTTAAGTTGGCATAATCCTTCCGGAACAGAACACAATTATTCTTACAAACATGGATCATATCATATCCAATTCCAACTGCACGAAGGAAATTCTTCATTTTACTGTAGGTGTGTGGTAGCTTAGACGCATCTGGGAAAGATTTGCGGAAAGCAGCCAATATCGTCGAATGATTTGTTGGTCATCCGCTCAGATGCCTTAACCTGAAGAAAGGTGACCATAGCTGAGAATACTGACAACTTATTTCCTGGGGTGACAGCAATGCTGCATTGTTCCAACATGCGGGCCCACCATTTTTCTTCTGCAGGTGACAGTTCACGGAATGCACGAGCATTTCATAGCATTGTTTCAATGTTTGTCAAACTCACTGGCTCCGCCACCACCACCTCCTCCTCCTCTTCCACCTGAGCATCAGGCAGATCAAGATGGCGATCTGCTGCTTCCACGTAGTCAATAACATTGACGTTCACAGCTTCACCATGATGGACCCACCTAGTATATGTGACCGACATCCCATACAAGTGTAGATGATTTTGCATAGTTGACTGGGGTCTTGTAACTGAATTCATACAACTGCTACACGGGCAAAGCACATCTGATTTCGGACCACCGTACTCAGCTCTGATAAAGTTCATGAAGTTTTCAACCCCCTCGACATATGCAGCAGAGAATCTTCGAGCAGAAGTTATCCAAGTCCTGCCCATCTGTTAGACATACAAAATAGTTCTTCTACTAGATATTACAGCAAAAACATATATGCTTTTCTATGAAGTCCAGAAAAAAATACCTAGGTCGATGTCTAAAGCTATGGCAAGATATTTGGACGAGCAAATCTAAGTAACGAAATATATGTAAAGCTAATTCAGCAAACAGATTAGAGTGCCAAATTATGCCAGGCTGTTTCAGCAGTCAATGAGGCCAAGCACACAGCCATCGAACTATCGAAGGCCATCGCAGCAACAAAGATCGAGTATAAAACGGTGTAGAGCTATTTCACCTAATAGATTGGCTACTAGACCATGGCAATCTACGTCACAATAAATATATGGCAGGATATTTTAGCAACTAATCGACCTTGGCATGCCATCTCAGCTAACCAGATTGAGTGCAGAACAGGGCAAGGAAGCTTCTTAAGCAGAGCATATTGACAGTAAACTACTTCGACAAACAGTAAGATTAACAGTGTCTATCAGCTAACATTCAGCGCTACACCGACATGAACGGGGCCTCAGTCTAGAATGCGCGTACCGTGGGAGAAGCTGACCGCCGTGCATCTCCACACGAACGTCGCCAGCGGTGGCAGCGTTGACCGCTGTGCGCCTCCACAAGAACATAGCCAGAGGTGGCGGCACGGCTAGAGGACGACAGTCTACGAGAGTGTACTGTGGGAGCGAGAGGATCGCCGAACCGCAGTGCCAACGTATCGGAGCAGCGGGGAGGGCGACTTTGGTGGATCGAATGGAGTGGAGGGGGACAGGGGGAGGGGGGTTTGGGGAATATTATTGGCTAGTTGGCCGAAGGGCGGTTGAATCAGATTTGGGCGGAATTTTTGGCTGGGGGGGGGGGAGGATTTTCGCGCGGTGAGCGGGGGGAGTTTGGCGCATGGTCGGTTTCTCCAAGTGCAGTCCCACGTGTCAGTGAAGAGGCAAGCCAAAGCGCGTTCCGTTTGCGTGAGCCGTGTGCGGGACCAAACATGTGTGGGGTGCAATGCGACCACGACAGGAGTGCTGTGAGTGTACCGCCTTTTTTCCTTTTAAGCTAGGTGCTTCGCCCCCTCAAAAAAAATTGTTCCTTCGCGCGATCCATCGATACTACTGCTAGTAATCTGGCAATCCCAACTAAAACGACGCGGCCGGGTCTTTTCCCGCGTGATATGCTGGGAGGTTGGCTTAGTTGGGTTTTTAGGACGAGTAATGCTACACCTACGTAATCCCAGTTACGTAATTAACGTAATGTGAAATGTGTGAGCTGTTGATTGTAGATTGGGGGGGGGGAGGGGCCCACCACCATGAAAATCAGGGGAGGAGAGAGAGAGAGAGGCAATTTACATTAACCCTTTCGTAGGTTCCCATAGATGTAGAAAGATGTGAAATGCGTGAATGTGTAGTGGACGTACTATTGGAGTGCCTAAGATAATTTGTGTATGTATAGACCCTATGTGTTTATTTTACTTCACATGTTAGATTTGTCTCGGTTCAATAAAAAGCAGAGTTGGTGATGATGGTGTGCCTGTCATCCCGCAATATAGGCCGTCCAATCTATATCTAACGGATAGGAAGGAAACTATGACAATTTACCCGCACTGCTCTCCACATTTGCAGATAAGGATTTCCCTCATTCATCCTTTTCTCCCACAAGATCTTGATCTTCCGTGCAACGCACGGGCATCTTGCTAGTACTCCTACAATATGTATATTATTGTGAAAGTTCATATACACCGGCCGAGATTAATGCAAACACGACAGATTTTCATTACATTTCGAACTTTTATAGGACAGTAAAATAAAAGAAACCTGACCCTAAACCTATTCTACAGCGGCGACCAACATCCTCCATCTGCGATCTCTATGTACGGGGGCGGGGTTCAAGACCCGTGAAGTGAAGGTGCGGTCTCCGGCGAGGAAGAGTAGAACACGGGATACAGACCGGCCAGTTGGCACACCATGCCCTGCCGCCTCCCATGCCCTACTCATCCTCGGAGGAGTCCTCGACCTCGGCGGTGCCGGACGTTGGACAGCGGCAAGTAGGACGCGTGGCTGACGGTGCTCCCGTCGTTGGCCGCCTGCGTGGCCACCGCTTGTGCGGTCACGTCTGCGGCCGGCTACGCCGCTATTGCATTGCGAGAGGCGACTTGAGCGAGGGCGGCGACCTCGAGCTTCATCCCTGAAGACAATCTCTCCCGCAGAGCGTTCGCACTTGCGGTCATGGTGGATGTGGTGCCAGGTAGGAGGACGATGCGCTACGGTGTGGAGGTTAGCTAGGCGTTGCCGCTTTAAGTAGCGCATTCTAGTGAGGCCAAGCGTCCAGGTGCATCATTAAGTCACCGGAGTTGGTTCCTCGGGCACCGATCCTCTTAACGACGACATACGAATGGACGGCATGAATGCCGGCAGCTGGTGCCGGCTGGGAACGCACCGCGCGACGGCGCGAGGGACGAGGGTTTTGGTGTGCCAGGGTAGTCAGCTGCGGTCGTGGCAACGTTGGAGATGCCCTTTGCTCACATGCGATCCTCGGATGTCATTGAAAAAGCAAGACGACCTGGCATGGTCTCATGTCTAGAGGATGCAGTTGGCCGCGCTACACCACTCCGCGGATTGGCACCCCATGCATCCTCGACGAGCCGGGTGTTGGGGTGTGTTTGGATTGTGGCCAAAGTGCACCTTACCAAAATTTTGGTCATGACCCAAAGATTGGTCTTTGTTTGGATGGTTGCCATTTTTTGGCATGCCAATGAACTCTAGCCAACTCTAGTTCATTTTTCTTGCCAATGTCGGCCAAATCATGGGCCACCAATACCTCAACCAAAATTTTGGTTATGACCCAAATATTGGTCTTTGTTTGGATGGTTGCCATTTCTTTGGCATGCCAATGAACTCTAGCCAACTCTAGTTCATTTTCTTGCCAATGTCAGCCAAATCACGGGTAACCAATACCTCAACCAAAATTTTGGCTACCCAATGCTTTGATGGGGCAACCTTGGGCACAAACCAAACATACCGTTGGTCGTGCCACAGCACTAACCCCACCCTCGGCACACTGAAACCGACCGTGTCTAGCTACGATATGATCGTGTCGCTCACCGTGGTCGCCGTGTCCAGAGGCAGTGCTGGAGCTGCGCCCCGTTGTTGGCCCCAATGACCCACATGAACGGTTGTCGGTGGCGAAGAGGTCGTGGGCCAGCTCCTCCATTGGACTAGTCTGCGCTACGTCGTCCCGACGGGTGTGCCCCACATGTCAGTTTCCCTGTTTTCCCGACCATATTCGAGCGTCAGTGCTCCGCATTGCGCATTAGGCCTTTCACTATGTAGGCCAAGCGAGATAACTTATTGTTTATTTGATCCGTTCAAGTATAATCATGTGGCATTTGCTTATTTCTCATTCCTCTCCAACCCTCTTCTCCATCGATCATGTCGCCCTCCAGTCGAGTCCATCCTCCCGCATGCCTCATTTGAACATTCCGCCGAGTATCATTCGCATGTACCCACCCTAATCCTCTTTCAATAGATCTCCGGACCCCGAGATGAAATCGAGAGGGAACGAGTGGGGGCACGTGATACCTAAGGCGGATTCAAAATTTTGAACCGGTGATCATAGCATCCGCAAATATTATATAAAGGGTATTCAATGTTCGTTTCATTTTTGAATGTAGAATATACTCCCTCCTATCCTTTCTAGTTTACATATAAGTTTTATGTGTAGTCAAAGTATCTCTACTTTGATCAAAAAGGTATCAACATTCAACAACACCCAATCAATATTGTTAGTTTCGTACTTACTCCTAGATTTGTACTCGAGATGGTTTCCAAGTTGACTATTGACAAGATTAATAGTACATGAGATGTATAATGTGAAAATTATATCATTGGAAACTACTTTCACATACGAATTTGACCGTATGCTTTGTGTAAGTTGCATGTCATATATTATTACTCTGACATTTGGTCAAAGTTAGCCTCGAAAAAGGCATTAGACCCTGTATGCTTTGTGTAAGTTGCATGATATTATTACTCTAACATTTGTGTAAGTTGCATGTCATATATTATTACTCTAACATTTGGTCAAAGTAGTATAGTGGAAGTGGATCCTCTGACGTAGGTATCCCTGCCTTACCCTCCCTTTCGGTCACTTACTGGCGGACCCCATGCTTGCTAGGCCCCGCATGTCAGTTACTCAATGGGTTCGGCCACGTCAGGGGATCCTCATCCGTAGTATACTCCCTCTGTTTTTATTTACTCCGCATAAAACGGAGGGAGTGGTGGCATAATAAATGACGCAGGCGGGGGAGGGGGAGGGACGTCAGTTTGCTCTCAACTACGGCCCCACAAGCGAGTGAAAATGCAAGACGAAGCGCGTTCCATTCGGTGAGCGACATGGAGGGTCCAGCGTGCCGGGCTGCAACGCGAACGCGACAAGAGCGATGTACAGTCAAAACCGATTGACCGGTCGTCACCGGAACCACTATTCACACCAGAACCTTCGCTGCTCGGCCTACGCCAGCCACTGTCCTAAAACCACACCAAATCTCCAGCCCATTCCCCCACCTTTCGATCCCCTAGCCCGCATCAAGCGTCCCCTAGTTCGCCGGAAAGCCATGGTGCGCCGCAAGATCACTTACTACAAGATGCTGACGCCAGAGCGCCGCGCAGAAATCACGGCGGCTGTCGGCGCCACAGACCTCCGTTCCCAAGCTCGCTTTGCGGCAGGCCAATCCCCGAGTTCTCTGGAGCCAAGCTACGAGGAGGAGGAAGCCGATCCAATGTTCATGGCGGAGGTCGCAACGCAGAAGGCCCCCGATGGGTATGAGACGATGGACGTCGACTTCGTGCCGGCGTCCGAGTCCCCCATGGTGCAGGCGGACCAGTGGTTCAACATGGTGATACTAAAGGAGGACCGGGAGGCAGAGGCTCAACTCGACGCGGAGCACGCGCATGCTGCTGCCATCGAGGCTCTCCTGTAAGCGAAACCGGATGTCGTGGATGTGAACCGGGCGGCGGAGGCTCAACTTGAGGCGGAGCGCGCGGATGCCGCTGCCATCGAGGCCCTCCTGCAGGAGGAACCGAACGTCCTGGACTTGAACCGGGCGGCAGAGGCTCGACTCGATGCAGAGCGCGCGGATGCCGCTCTCATCGACGCCATCCTGCAGGCGGAACCGGACGTCTTGGACTTGAACCGGGCGGCGGAGGCTCGACTCGACGCGGAGCGCGCGGATGCCGCTGCCATCGAGGCCCTCCTGCAGGCGGAACCGGATGTCCTCGACTTGAACCGGGCTGTGCTCTCGTCCGTGCAGAGCGCCTGCACGCTCCGCTTGAACGAGTAGCTGGAGGCCAAGGACAACCACGGTGCGGAGACACACATCGACAGCGACGGCTGGTTCGCGCTGGGAGCCAAAGACGATGAGGCCGTCTCTTTTCGCGAGCAGTGATAGTTTTTCTTTATGTTGTTGTTTTTATGGATCTTTTGCTGTGTAAAAACATATATTTTTTATGCAAGTCACCTGACTTGGGTCAGTCTACCATTTCAAGCGGTTGGATGAATATCCTACGTCTTCTTTCCTTCTTCCTCACCTCTTCTTCTTCCCCAACAGAGCACCGCACGGGCCGTACGGATACTCCCCAACAAGCGGTTGGATAAACATACTCTATGAACAAAAAATATGTGTCAGCGGTAGGATGGCTGAGTTTGGTTTGTTCACATGCGACAGCACGTGTCAGTGAGGATGCGTTCCCTTGGTTGGGTTTGCGGCGTGCAAGAGCGACTGTGTGAGGGTGCGGTGCGACCGCGGCGTGCAGGAGCGACCGTGTGAGGGTGCGGTGCAACCGCGACAGCCGTGCGCAAGTGTACCTCCTTCTCATTTTGAAAACTTTAGGCAAGCTTGGCAAAAATGTGTGGCGAAGTTTGGCAATGCAAGGCCTAGACGCAAACAGGATAAGTACGTACGTACTAGGAGTACTAGTGTTAAAAAAGAAAGACGGGGTTTTCCTTCACGGGATTTAATCGATACAAATCCTCGTTTCACGTGTCAATTAATGCGTATTTTTTTCCAAATACCAAAGAGCTAACCATCTCACTCCTCATCGCTTGATTAATGCAGCGCCATGCAAACCAACCTTCTCACTTCCGCATGCATGCAGGGGTATTAATGTCCTTGGTTGCTAACCCCATCAATTTTGCCTCGATTAGTGTTAGTGGCCCTTTGCAAATTGTAATTTTGATATGCTAGCCTTGTGACAAAAAAAGGAGGTAGTGACTATATTTGACTTCCTTCCCCATTGCGGTGACGACGATGATATCTTTTTTTGGTGGTTTGGCGAAGTGCGTTCGACGGAGAACACCATTGAGGGAGACCACGGTAAGTCGTTCGCAAGTGCCGCCTGCAAGCCGAGACAACCGCCTTACTTGCATCCAGGAAGTCCTTTACTAGTACTACTAGGAGTACTAGTGCGGTGAGATGGTTTCTCGAAGAAGACGATGGAGAAGCGGAGTCAGCGAAGAGTGAAATGATGGTTGCTTCGTCCGTGCTTTTGTGATTTGAGGCCTCACTGCTTTGTGATTTGTGATAGAAGGGACAAGGGAGTAGACTCTGTGCTCTATACTGTACTACATGCGTCCAAGCATGGGAGAAAGAGGAGAGACGTTGCATTTTTCTATTCCTTCAATCAATCAATCAATCAGGGAGCTTCGGTTCCATCTTTTTGGCTTTGGCAACACCGTCCACAATGGTTCCCACGATGCCAAAAGCTATTTTCACATTTGGCTAGACATTGTGGATGCCCTTAACCGTACCACTTGGTTTTGCTCCTGTGTGCTATCTATACAAATCTCAATTATATTGATCTAAAAAATTATAGAATCAAGATTAGTAAAAAGGAGGTGATTTTGCCGCGCGGATGGTAGGTGAGGTTTCTTATTTGAGCAATGCTACATCCACGTAATGGTTTACGTAAAGTTACAAACTGATGTGATGTGGGACTATTTGATTGGATTAAAGGAGAGGATTAGGCTCACCCCACCTGAAAATCAGGGGGGCATATATAGATTAGATGGAAAGTATACGTAGCAGCTACGTAGCCCTTTGTAAGTCTAGGATTAGGCTTCTTATTTTCGGAGGACGTTGTCCTGGCGGTTTGCTAACATGCGGTCCCACGTGTCAGTGCTTTACCAAGCCGATCCGCGTCCCACATGAGGCAGAACAACAGCAGAAGCAACACATGGTTAAGTTGAAGAAGATGAGGGAGAAGCGGATTCAGCAACGAGTGAAATGATGGTTGCTTCGTCCCTCCAACTTAACTGCAGGAAAGGTGCAGCTTTGTGATTTGACGCCTCATTGCTCATTACTACGCCGGCGCCATGACTGGGGTGCTTCACCCCGGCTGCTCTGCACTGTATTCCGGTATGGCACGTGGACCCGGTAGCTTGATGTCCCACATGTCGGCGAAAGAGACTAGAAGATTTATGAAAGTGAGCGCTCCACTCTTACGACGGAGGAGTAGATGACACGATGGCCCAGTGAACTGTCACTTGTACTGTATAGTACTATAGTTTTGCTTTTTCGCACGATCCATCAATACAAACCCGATTAAACAGGAAAGGGCGGGATTTTCCCCGCGCGGTAGATGAGACTGGCCATACATTTCAAAGGCAATTTTAATGTATGCAAACTGAATAGTTATAAGTAACAATATGATATCTAATAAAACTAAAAACACATATGATTTATTGTGTTAGAGTGTAGTAGTAGTGTTGTATTGCATAGTTGTTAGATGTAACATGCGAGAACATGTAGAGATGTAGTTTTGGAGGGCCTACAGAGAGAAAAGCGTAATACGGTCACCGAACTTCAGAATAAGCTGATTATGATCACTATATACGTTTTTCGGTGATTATACGGTCACTTGCTCACAGTTCAACATCGGATTGCACTCTGTTGACCGGCCAAATAGTCTGCGTGGCGCCATGTTGACTAGTTAAATTGACCACGTTCCTTGTGGGTCCCACCTGTCAGTTCACATAGGCAAAAGGTCAGATAAACAAAAATTTACGCAGGCGTGACAAGGCTCCAACCCGTGCGCGGGAATCACCTGGTTGTGTATGTGTCTGTCAGGGCCTGATGTATGCGCATGCACGTGTAGGTTGAGCACTTGAGCGTGAGAGTGTGTGTTGGTCGTGTGGTGTACTGGTGTGTGCATGCATGTGTGCGTGTGTGCATGTGAGTGTTGCGTGCGTGCGTGCTGCGTGTGTACATGTGAGTGTTGCGTGCGTGCATGGGTGCATGTGTTTGTGTGAGTATTGCGTGGATGCAGTTTGTGTGCATGCGTGCATGTGTGTATAATCACCACACCAGCTCCTGTGTTAAAACAGACGGCTCAGCATACCAATACAAGGCCACCTTGTCCGCTGTGCCCGCGGTCATGACTTCGAACCACCGTCCAAATATTTTTTTGTCGTTTGTTTTCATTCTTACTAGCAAGATGCCCGTGCATTGCACGTAACATAAAGATGCATTTGTATGACTTGTTTATCTTATGAGAGAAAAGGATGAACGAGGGAAGGCCTTATTTGCAAATGTGTAGAGGTGTGTGGGTACCTTTTTGCAAAATTGCCATAATTTCTTTCCTATCCGTTAGATATAAATCGGACGGCCTATATTGCAGGATGGAAGGCACACCATCATCACCAAATCTATTTTTTATAAGAGTGTATTTTATGTATTTTATAAGAGTGTAGATGTAGAGTAGATACAAGTCGACAGGTGGGCACGACAGTAGTGAGATAATGTGATGAAACACTAGAGGTGCCACGTGGAGCGTTTAACTGGTCAACTAGTCATGTCATGAGCAAATACAGAGTTGTACGGTGAGCCCGTGACTGTATAATAACCACTAAACGTAAATGGTGACCGTAATGAGTGGATTTTGAAGTCCAATGTACGTATCGTGCTTTCGCTTCAAATACAATGATTGTCATTGCATATATCGCGAGAGAAAGATGAAACATGCGTGAATTTTCTGGGAGCTTACTTTTAGAGGACCTGGAGATAGTTTTGTGTGCATATGTGAAAGAGGCGTACAGGGGGGGGGTATGCGATGGAGAGAGAGATGCTCTTAATTTCTCTTTATTATGACTAACTTTGTATATAGTATAAAAATATACAAATTCACAGTGCGGAATAAATATCATTGTGGGCACCATGCAATGCAAATTAGCGTTCATACTCCTCCATATAACTTGGTAATGTTGTATATATGTAGAAACTCTAAAATAATTTTTTGGCCACACTTTATTCAAAAGGAATGTTGTATGCGAAATAAACGTGAAGAGAGGGCTTTTTAGATCAATGGGGTACGTGATGTAACATGTGTGAATGTGTAGTTGATGCATTTGGCGGGGCCTAGAGAGGTATGTGTGTGTATTACGTATTTGAGAGAGGCATGGATAGAGGGGCCGACGGGGGGGGGGCGTGGGAGAGATAGCACGATAAATGAGAGTGGTCTAGAGAGAGAGAGACGAATATGACGTCACGACAAGAGATTCCATTCCCTTGAGTGTTTATATGCAAGGGGGGAGGGAATAGAGGCACCAGGAGAAATTTTCTGTGTGTGTGGTGTTTGTGTTGGTATGTGTGGGTGTGAGAAGATAATGAGACGTGGGGGCAGAGGGTGTGTCACCGCGTGAGGTCCGGTGGGTCGAGGTGAGGTCCTTCGTTCGGTTCTGTCTTGCGCCACATTGGTCGGCCCGTGACGCATTTAGGAAGACCCATGGATGACTAGTCGTACAAGACAAAGATAGCAGAATTGTGAAGGACTCTGTGTCCACTGACAAAGCCGGCTAAGATTTGTAACCCTAGGTTCTCGGACTAAGGTAACCCCTTTATCTCTGATATTACTATTCATCCAACCTAACTTTAAGGGGCATCCTACAGAATGCTCTGCTAGAATCATACTCGTCGATTAGGAAGAGAGGTGTGAGACAATGCGTGAGAGACATGCGTAAAGATAATGTGCGTACATGAGACACGTAGGCAGGTCCATGTATATAGAAAGGGTTGATGAGGATTGTGCGTGTGTATGTTTGCGAGAGGAAGAGTGCTTGTGATAAAGGTTAGTGGAAACAGTTGTAAATGGTTACGAGAGAGAGGGAGGGTTATATCTAGAGCATGTGTGCGAGAAAGACACCTCAAGAGAGAGTGTGTGAGCATGTGTGAGATACCACTGATGGAGAGTGAAACTACACGTAAAAGACTGCTCTACACATTGATTAAAGATATAAATTGTATCCAAATATTATGATGGGATCATGATATTTGCAATTCGCGTAAGGAGCGGTAATTGATCCATCAGACATCTAGATTCTATCGAATTTGAGCATGTCTATGTTATTATTCGACACAATTGATCCACATAGTTAGTATTTTGAACTCCAGACAATGCATCGCTTTAGCAATCGAATATAAACGTGAGTATAGTTCATGTTGTGTGTGTAAAGCACATTATACATACGAAAGGTTACACAATGGACATTATAAATAGCTACCTATGAACTAGCATACATTTGAATTCAACTTAAGGTGGTTTAAAAAAACCGAATTCAACATGAAGTCCATTCAATTATTTGAATTTGATATCATGGCATTTGTAAACCATACCTAAATTATGGGGGCACCAATCTTTGCTCTGATTTTGTACATAAAGCATATGTAGTCGTGTACAAAATAGATTCAAATTTAGCTCCTCCATTCCAAAATAATCGTAGTTATAGGATTTTCAAGTGTCAAAATTTCAAAAAGAAGCGGATAATTTAATGAGGTTTTCAAACATACAAGGTCAAATATAACGTTGTCTATTTAGGTCAATCCTCATAGTTCAAGAGTACTCTAAACGTGAATGCTTGTGTTTCAAAATTTCGAACGAAGCGCCAAAGAGCCTCTACTCGCTCAAAACCGCGTGAGACCAATGTTTGGTAGTATAAGGAAATTACTTTTCTAATAACTCCGGCCCGTGAAACCTACCGACCCGACGTCCAAAGGTCTAAACCGGGGTAGGTTTGTAGCTTCATCTAGACGCCACGCAACCGCATCTGAAAAACATTCATACACAATGGCCACCTAAGCACACATGCGCGTGGCTGAAATCACTCCTGCCCACTATTTGGGACACCTGGGATTACCATCCTACCCCCGACCCGCAGTAGGTCCGAAATTTAAGAGGGGGGCAAAGTTTGCACTTTCCCCAAATTTCAAACAAGAGCGTCCCATCTTCTGTTTAAAAAAGCCAAAAACAAGTGCGTCCCAGACCGAAACATGGTTCCCCCACCCTTCTGATTCCCCATTCGTACTCCGTGGGCGCCAAAACTACCTCTCCACCAGCTGCGAAACCCCGGCGTCCTCCGTCCGCCACCCCATCCCACCCATCAACCACCGCCCTTCTCCATCACACCGGAGTCGATACCCCGACGTCGTCGTCCACCACAACCTCAACCGCAACGCCCTCCATGGCTAGTAGTTGAAGCCGAGGCCGAGCCGTCTGTACCCGAGCCAGTTCAACCATGCCGTCCTGCGCCTCACCGCTGCCGCTCCAACTTCGCCACCCTCCACCGCACCGGAGCTGTTCCTGCTACGCCGTCCTTCATCGCCTCGGATCTGCTTCCCCTCCGCTGGCATACGGCGATGCCAACACAGTCAACAATTTGGCCATGGGTTCATCCAAGCCTGCACCCTCCAGAGCATCGGTTTCCCCGGTAAAAAGAAGAAGATCGGCGCGACATGTGGAGGTGATCACACCGGCAACCGAAAAAGGTACTCCTCTTCCCTTATTCGTGCAAATCTTACGTCTCTACTTGCACGGTATTCATCCCATAGAAGACACTAGTTGACCGCTTCTTCTTGATACTAGATGTTCCTAGTAACTCGCGAAGCACAAGGTTTCTCCTCATATACTATTTCACCTTAGCTAGAGGTCCGTCGCCCCCCTGAATTTCAATTTCTGGCCAGTTGATTCCCAATTAACAGAAGCATTCCCCGGCGTAACAGGCGCTAGTACGCCTATTACGCCGGGGAAGCAGCGCCTTGGTGTTTATCTTAGGGGTGTGTGCGGCCTAGAGCTACTGGCGCCCAATCTGGAGGTCAGCCGGGATTAAAGGGATGGCCTGGGGGCGCTACTAAGCACGGCGGTGGTGTGAGGTCGATGGGAGGGCGGGGCGGCGGAGGCAGGGGTCTGGGCCGGTGGTCGCTGGCGGTTCGAGAAAGATCGTCAACAGTGACTGGCGGGAGGTAGACGAAGGCCATCTGCCCGTTCCTTATAGATCGAACGGTTCATTAAAAAAATCGACTGACCTATTTATTTTCAGTCGACTGTTATCTCAGATATGACCACATGTGGTGGTGTGCTGGAGGAGTACCTGCATATCCTGTGCTCATATATTACAAAATCATACGGTGTAGAATCTAATTTTGTTTGCCATGCAATGTTGTAGAGGTATCATATGTCTTCTGTCATTTATTTTGCGGCCACCTGCTATCTGCTACTTTTACAGTGCACTAGTTCTGCACACACTTCACCCTTACTCTCACTATTGTGTTTTTATGCAAGGGTATTTCAGACTCTGCTGCCATGAGAGAAGCCAAAAAGAAAAGAGAGAAGTCGCTCCAGCTTCGTATGCAGGTAGGCAAGACACGTTACAGCGCTATAAAGGGTGCAGTGTCAGCAGATGGAGACGGTAAACATAGCTCTGGAGTTGATGACCTCGCTCGCAATGAACCACCATCCTAGGTGCTTGCTTTAACTTCGCGGTGTCATATGTGGTTGCATGTTCCATATGATGTCTAGCTTGTATTCGAAAGGCCGAAGTCGGTAAGATAAGGAGAGATATTTTTTTTACATGAACCACCATCCCGTGAGCACCAGAAGACAAATAGCTAGTCAGGGCACTGGCCGAGCCAGTGACAAGCCCAGCAAAGATAGGCATCACCTGGAAGCCAACTAAAAAGCTACGATGGTGGCGAAGCAGCCCGCCTCCCACCAGGCTGTCAGGTCCTAGATGATCATGCTCACCACTCCAGCCGGATGTCTAGCTTCTATTGCTTCCAATTTGGTTAAATTGCATCTGCTTAGCTTACACATTATACCTTTGAATATGACATGCCTTTCTGTTTTTGGTACATACTAGTACATCTGTGTATTAACCATGTTCTTACATCAAACTAATGTTCTTGTGTATCCCTCATCAATCACTTATGACGAGGAAGACAGGCAAGGGGACTACTCCTCATTTAAAGAATGCAGCGTCAGCCTCCCGACATGATTCTCAAGAAACAGAAATGCTAGATGAAGATAGTGAACATAGCTCTGTAGTTGATTACATCATTTCCCATACACTAGCATCGCAGGTGCTTGCTCTAACTTGGCAGCGTGATATGTGGTTGCATGTTGCATATGGTGTCTAGATTGTGATTCTTCCAATCTGGTTAAACTGCATGTGCTAGTCTGCTTAGCTTATACATTATACCTATTAATGTGACATGCCTTCCTGTATTTAGTACATAGTACATCTGTCTATTAAGCATGTCCTTACATAAAACTATTGTTTTTTTGTATCCCGCATCAATCAACATGACGAGACACCTTTAGTATATGCAGTGCGATATTAGTTGCATCTTTCATATGATTTATAGCATGCGCTGCTTCTAATTTGTTGAAATTCCATTTATGATGGGACACTTTTAACTTGGCAGAGTCATATTGGTTGCATCTTTCATGTGGTGTCTAGCTTGCATTGCTTCTTATTTGATGGAATGGTTTCTGCTTAGTTTACACAAATAGTTGTGAACATGCCATGCCGTCCTGTTTTTCGTACATATTCCATCCTGGTATCATGTGTTTGCCTTACATCAAAGTAGTGATTGTCAGTATCATCCATGAATGAGTTCTGAAGAGAGAATTTTATTGCTTTTTTCTTGTCGGTTTTACTTGACAATTCAAAATCAATAAAACGAAAGGAAGTTAGCAAGGCAACGGATAAAGGTGCTCCTTCCGAACGGAGGGCCTCTACAGTTTCTACTCCTCCACACCCCAAGATGATTTCCAAGACAACACATGCATAGACACTCAACAAAGCTGTGTTTATGATGAGCACGTCTCCCCTAGTGCAGCATCACCGGTGCTCCCTCTAACTTAGCACTGTTATATGTGGTTGCATGTTATGTGTGATGTCTAGCTTGTATTGCTTCTAATTTTGTTGAATTCCATCTGCTTACTGTACACATTATACTTGAATAAGACACGTGTTCCTATTTCTAGAACATACAATATCTGTCTATCACACCATGTTCTTACATCAAATTACTACTGTTGTGTAACCTGCAACAATCACTTATCATAAGACACGTTTGACTTCGGAGTGTGATATAGGTTACATCTCACATTCTTTTCTAGCTTGTACTACTAATTTGTTGAAATGGCACTTATGACGAGACAGTTTTAACTTGGTAGAGTGATATTCGTTGCATCTTTCATATGGTGTCTAGCTTTCATTGCTTCTAATTTGTTGAAATGCCTTCTCCTTAGTTTACACATCATAAGCTGTGAATATGCAATGCTGTGAATATGCAATGGCACTAATGACGAGAGACCTCTAACATGGTAGTGTGATGTTGTTTGCATCTTGCATATGATTTATTTCTTGTACTGCTTCACATTTGTTTAAACGCCATTTATGATGAGACACTGTTAACTTGGAAGAGCGATATTTGTAGCATCTTTCATATGGTGTCTACCTTCCATTGCATTGTTTCTAATTTGGTGAAATGTCTTCTTCTTAGTTTACACATCATAGTTCTAGTTATCTCTTCCATCCTTTTTTTCATACATATTACATCCTCCTATCATGTGGTTGTCTAACATCAAAGTTCAGTTCGTCTGCATCATGCATCAATTTTTTCTGAAGATCTAAACTGTTATTCGTTTTTCTTGTCAGCTTGACTTAACATAGCACAGCGAAAGAGGAAGAAACACAGAATGGCAGGGAATGAGAAGCGGATGAATCCTGCAGATTCTGCTGGTACTGATGGTGCAATAGAAGGTCAAAGTCCAGCGGAAAATTCTACAAACACAGCATCCCATGCTACACGAGTTGCAAAAAAAGCCAAACAGAAACAAATAGCTGCCACCAAACAAGCAGAGACAACCCTAGTTCTTGAAACACCTACCACAGTACTACCAGCTGCACGACTTACTCGTGCGTCAACTGAGCTAGTAGCACGTTCCCAAGCTCCCTTGCCACCTGACACTACTTCCCAAGCACTCTTGACACAAGACGAGTTGGCAATATCAGATGAACCTTGTGAGCTTCAACAGCAAGAAGGTAGTTGCTGGAGTCAAGTTACAGTTGCATGCTTATTTATATGTAGTCTCACAGTTTGATGTACACTAACACTTCCTATGTTCGTTGTTGGACTAGCACCTAGGCGCAAGAGGAAACAAACATCAGGGATAATGCTCAATAGGTTAACTAAATCTAGAGGAGGAAGAATGGAGATCCGTTTTGAGGCAGGTTTAAAAAGGCCACGTGATGCTACCGAGTCAGCCAAGTTAGTATCAGAGGCAGCGGTTGCAGTTAGGTGTCATGTATGTATCCTCCCAACATGGATTCAGTACAGGAATGACAAAGACGAAACCCAGTTCAACACCTTCCTCGACCATTTATCTGTAAGTATGGTTATGTATGGAAACTAGTAATATCGTCTTGCTCTATCCCATACTTTCTAGGTTGCTGATAATGAGACTCCCATAATTTTCAACAGATGAGGTTCAAGTTGGATAGCCAAGATGATGCAACCAGACAAGCTTGCACCCATGTTTTCAAGTCTGCTCTGCGACAGTATCGGTATAACTTGAGGAAAACTCACTTTGAAGGCAAGGCTAAAAGTGAACTTTCCCAAACATCTCCAGTGGAAAATACATCAGATGAAGACTGGAGGGGCCTTGTTAAACACTGGTCTGATCCGAAGTATCAGGTATATTATATATATGTGATCAGATCACATGTTGAAGTCCTATTTACGCATGTGCCACACAAATCTATCTTCTTGTAGGTGAACTATTCAAAGAACAAGGCCAACCGTACGAAAGTGAAATTCCAACAGACGACAGGATCTCGTAGCTATATTGCACACTGCGAGGCTCTTGTAATTAGCTGCTGTTTCACTCTTTTCGCTGTACCATATTATCAGATCTATATTGACTTGTTCGAAATGCAGAGGAAAGCCCGCAAGGACCAAAAAGTACCTGAACCAAATGATGTGGAAATCTTCAAGGACTGTCACACCAACAAGAAGAAGGGCATGACTACACCAGTCAAAGCCGCTGTTGTAAGTCCTTAATCCTCATGCCTTTTAACTACTACTTACTCTGACTTGTGCCTTGAACTGCATGGTTTGCAGCCAATGTCTATTACTCTTTTCAATTTCATCCACAATTGTCTTAGCGTATCATTGCACCTTACAAGGTTTAAAAGAGAGGAGTGATGTTCCTTTGATCTTGACCCGTAATCTACTTCCGTGCTGGACTTGCCCACACAACGTTACAATTGCATGTTTGTCTGTTCTCAGTTGTTTTGTGATATGAATGATGTCATACTATGCTTACCGTATTATAAACTTCGTCTCTTTATCCTTAGCCCTCAATACAATGTGAAGAAATAGACAATACATTAGCGATGGTACATGGTCATATGTTTGGAACCTGGTTTTATTATGTACTTTGCAATAAAATACAACTAATATTTTACATGGGTTCACCAGAATAAGTTTTGTATATAGACCAAAGCTATTTTGTTTGGTTTTGCTGCCTCCTTAATATCTTCTGTTCTGGTACTACTAATGTAAAACCTCAACTTTTCAGCGAGCTATGGAAAAAATGGTGGAACCGCCACCTTCTGAAGGTGGCGAGGCAACTATAACTGCAATGTCAGCTCTTGCTGCAGTGGGTCAGTACCTGTCCACTAACAGTGCCAAAAGCACGTTCCCGCGTAATACTGGGTTGGTTGTTAAGGCAATATCGTCCAAACTGCCTCATGATCAAGATATGCAAGCTCAAAGCAATTTTGTATCTGCGCTCCAGACACAAGTCCATTCCCTAATAGAGACCCTTTGTGAAACAAGGAGAAACATTGCTCAATGTCGTCAAGATATGCATGGTTTTAAAACCAGACTATCAGACATTTGCTATGTTGTTCAGGAGCCTAGGGGAAATGAAGGCGAGGGTTATGGTGCTCCATCGGACAATACAACATGAAAATGTAACAGTCAGGTCAAATGAACTGAGCTTCTGAACTTCTGGTGGTGCATTTATCTGCTAGACTGTTAAGTTTTATGCCAACCTTCCTTTTGTTATATAGTTGTAATTTGTTTTGGTGCGATACAAAATTTATTCTTAACGTGCAGCCACCGGCTGAAGAAAACAGCAAGCAATTTTTGTATAGTGTAGGGTGTTCCCTATATTTGCACTGGTGGCGATCTTTGATGCCGAGTGGATGTAATCTGTGCAATCGCATTAATAGCCTAGCGTTAGTTTCTGCCTTATTTATTTCCTAGTCTTCTTTTTCCCTGGTTTGCTAGTGGCCGCAACTACCATGGGCCATATACGGACCTTAGGATCCATGGGTCTCCTATGGGCCGTCGATAAATGGGTCTGTAATCGATGGGCCTCGGGCCGTCGCATAAATGGGTCTACATGGGCCGTTATCGGGCGTAATTGGTATCGGCCCAGCACGGTAACAGGCCGTTAACAGGCCGTAGGACAGCAAAGGCTTAATTCTGTCACAGGCATAACGGGTCGTTAATGGGCCAGAATATAGGACGGGCTGGAAACGGCGCAACGGGTTAACAGGCCAGAAACGGGCCGACTCTTTCCATGGGCCGAATTTGGCCCATTAGGGTAACAAGCCAGTAACGAGCCGACTCTTGCCATGGGCCGAATTTGGCCCATTAGGGGAACAGGCCAGTAACGGGCCGACTCTTGCCATGGGCCGAATTTGGCCCATTAGGGGAACATGCCAGTAATGGGCCGGAAGTAATCGAGGGCCGAAAAGGAGCCCATGAACGTATGGGCCGTCAATAGGCCGAAAGATAACACGGTCTGGAAACGGCCCATGTAAATCACGGGCCGTTAACGGGTATAAAGAAAATTACTGTTCATTATGGGCTAGAGTCATC
Source organism: Triticum urartu (assembly GCF_056163025.1). NCBI lineage: Eukaryota > Viridiplantae > Streptophyta > Magnoliopsida > Poales > Poaceae > Triticum > Triticum urartu. The sequence goes on from NC_141875.1 coordinate 535,091,266, forward strand.
GTGGGCCTGTAAAGGGCCGAAAGATACGAAGGCCTCATATGGGCCGAAAGACGTCGTGGGCCATACATGGGCCGAAAGTGAAATGGGTTGGTGTTATATTCGATGGCCCACATGACGTTGTTGGGCCAATTTCCTTTAGGTCCTAACGGGCCATGAGTTAACGGGCCATAAAATGGGCTATTTGCGAAGAGATCGTTAACAGGCTTTTCATGGGCCAGCCCGTTAACTTTTTACCAAGTCAAACGGGCCGGCTTTGTAAGCTAAATGGGCTAGTGGTGGGCCGTGGCACATGTTGACATATCATAGGCGCCTATCTGACCCACTGACGAGCTGACACGTGTTTTGTCCGGCCAATAAGAATTTTACACGTGGAAATTTCCCATTGGTCGGGGCTGTTAACAGGTTATCAGATCCAAAACCCGACCCGATAGCTTAACAGCGTTCCATTACGATGGATGCCACGTGTCGGTCACCCTTGACGAAAGCACTTCTGTGACGCGTGATTTATCGTCATGGAAGTGGACACTTCCATGATGATAATTTTGGTAATGTCATGGAACACTTCTACAACAGCACATGTATGACTATCTTGATTCTGTCATAAATTTGTCATGGATGTACATGCATGACAAAAAACGTGACCTACTGTGACAAACATGTATCATCATGGAAGTGTATTTTTTTGTAGTGTTTCCTGGGTGATAATGCAACTTCATATCATAATCCTTTATAAGCTCCAACCATCTCCTCTGCCTGAGATTCAGTTCCTTCTGTGTGAAAATGTACTTCAAACTCTTATGATCCGTGTACACATCACAGCGATTTCCAATAAGAAAATGTCTCCAGGTCTTGAGTGCATGGACTACAGCTGCTAACTCCAAATCATGCGTAGCATAATTCAACTCATGCGGTCGAATTTGACGTGAGGCATATGAAACAACTCTTCCGTCTTGCATAAGTACACCTCCATGTCCTACGCGAGAAGCGTCGCAATACACTTGGAAATCTTTATGTATATCGGGTAGAATCAGCACTGGGGCTGTAACCAAACATTTCTTCAACTCCTGGAAACTTGCCTCACATTCATATTTTAATTTGAACTTGGTGTCCTTCTTCAACAACTCTGTCATAGGTTTCGCAATCTTGGAAAAATTCTCAATGAATCTCCGATAGTATCCCGTGAGTCCAAGAAAACTACGGATCTCTCCAACTGAGGTGGGTGCTAGCCAATCAGTGACAGACTGAACCTTGGTAGGGTCTACTACTATACCTTCTCCTGATATAACATGTCCAAGAAATCCTACTTCCTTCAACCAAAACTCACATTTGCTGAACTTGGCATATAGCTGATGTTCCCTAAGCTTCTCGAGAACTAAACGCAAATGCTTCTTGTGTTCCTCTTCATTCTTCGAGTATACCAAAATATCATCGATGAACACCACAACAAACTTATACAAGAACTCCATGAACACCTTATTCATCATACTCATGAAATAGGCAGGGGCGTTAGTCAATCCAAACGACATAACCGTGTACTCATATAGCCCGTACCTAGTGGTGAAGGCTGTCTTAGGTATATCCTGTTCTCGAATCTTCAGCTGGTGGTATCCTGATCGCAGATCAATCTTGGAGAATACATTATGATGAGGAGCATCCCAAGGTCATCCCCATGGACCTACCTACGTCCCCTACGACACCACTTGGACCAATGACAAGAGCCCGAGCGAAGGCTATCGAAGATAAGGTGAACTCACTCCTCTCTGAACTACCACTTTCCATGCATGAGAATTGGCTACTACCTCAAGTGGAAACCCTATGTGTGATCAGGTGCTTGGAGGAAGGCCACGGACCAACTACACTCAACGTACAAGACGGTGAGGACGCCAAGTTCATGGGACAAGAAGAAGAACTGCTCGAAGTCCCCAGGCTCCGGACGACCGATGATACGTCTCCAACGTATCTATAATTTTTTATTGTTCCATGCTATATTATATTCTGTTTTGGACATTATTGAGCTTTATTATACACTTCTATATTATTTTTGGGACTAACCTATTAACCGGAGGCCCAGCCCAGAATGGCTGTTTTTTTGCCTATTTTAGGGTTCCGCAGAAAAAGAATATCAAACGGAGTCCAAACGGAATGAAACCTTCGGGAACGAGATTTTAGAAATGAACATGATCCAGAGGACTTGGACCCTACGTCAAGACATCAACCAGGAGGCCACGAGGTAGGGGGGCGTGCCTACCCCCTGGGCGCGCCCTCCACCCTCATGGGCCCCCTGTTGCTCCACCGACCTACTCCTTCCTCCTATATATACCTACATACCCCCAAACTACCAGATACTGAGCCAAAACCCTAATTCCACTGCCGTAACTTTCTGTATCCACGAGATCCCATCTTGGGGCCTGTTCCGGAGCTCCGTCGGAGGGGGCATCGATTACGGAGGGCTTCTACATCAACACCATAGCCCTTCCGATGAAGTGTGAGTAGTTTACCTTAGATCTACGGGTCCATAGTTATTAGCTAGATGGCTTCTTCTCTCTTTTTGGATCTCAATACAAAGTTCTCCCCCTCTCTTGTGGAGATCTATTCGATGTAATCTTCATTTGCGGTGTGTTTGTTGAGACGGATGAATTGTGGGTTTATGATCAAGTTTATCTATGAATAATATTTGAATCTTCTCTGAATTCTTTTATGTATGATTGGTTATCTTTGCAAGTCTCTTCGAATTAGCAGTTTGGTTTGGCCTACTAGATTGATCTTTCTTGCAATGGGAGAAGTGCTTAGCTTTGGGTTCAATCTTGCGGTGTCCTTTCCCAGTGACAGTAGGGGCAGCAAGGCACGTATTGTATTGTTGCCATCGAGGATAACAAGATGGGGTTTATTTCATATTGCATGAGCTTATCCCTCTACATCATGTCATCTTGCTTAAAGCGTTACTCTATTCTCTTGAACTTAATACTCTAGATGCATGATGGACAATGGTCGATGTGTGGAGTAATAGTAGTAGATGCAGGCACCAGTCGGTCTACTTGTCTCGGACGTGATGCCTATATACATGATCATACCTAGATATTCTCATAATTATGCTCAATTCTGTCAATTGCTCAACGGTAATTTTTTTACCCGCCATGAATACTTATGCTCTCGAGAGAAGCCACTAGTGAAACCTATGGCCCCCGGGTCTATCTTTCATCATATTAATCTTCCAATACTTTGTTATTTTTATTGCCTCTTATTTTACTTTGCATCTTTATCATGAAAATACCAAAAATATTATCTTATCATATCTATCAGATCTCACTCTCGTAAGTGACCGTGTAGGGATTGACAACCTCTTATCGCATTGGTTGTGGGGATTTATTTGTTTGTGTAGGTATGAGGGACTCGTGCGCGGCCTCCTACTGGATTGATACCTTGGTTCTCAAAAACTGAGGGAAATACTTACGCTACTTTGCTGCACCACCCTTTCCTCTTCAAGGGAAAACCAACGCAAGTGCTCAAGAGGTAGCAAGAAGGATTTCTGGCGCCGTTGCCGGGGAGGTCTACGCAAAAGTCAACATACCAAGTACCCATCACAACCCTTATCTCCCGCATTACATTATTTGCCATTTTGCTCTCGTTTTCCTCTCCCCCACTTCACCCTTGCCATTTCATTTGCCCTCTCTCTCTCTCTATCATCCCTCTCTTTCTCTATGTCCCTCTTTTTGCCCGTTTCTTGTTTGCTCGTGTGTCGGATTTCTTGCTTGTCACGATGGCTCAAGATAACACTAAATTGTGTAACTTTACCAATACCAACAACAATGATTTTATTAGCACTCCGATTGCTCCTCTTACCGATGCTGAATCTTGTGAAATTAATGCTGCCTTGCTGAATCTTGTCATGAAAGATCCGTTTTCCGGCCTTCCTAGTGAAGATGCCGCTAGCCATCTAAATAGCTTCATTGATTTGTGTGATATGCAAAAGAAGAAATATGTGGATAATGATATTGTTAAATTGAAGCTATTTCCTTTTTCGCTTAGAGATCGTGCTAAAGCTTGGTTTGCGTCTTTGCCTAAAAATAGTATTGATTCGTCGAATAAGTGCAAAGATGCTTTCATCTCTAAGTATTTTCCTCCCGCTAAGATCATCTCTCTTAGAACGATATTATGAATTTTAAGAAACTTGATCATGAACATTTTGCACAAGCTTGGGAGAGGATGAAATTAATGATACGTAATTGCCCTACGCATGGTTTGAATTTGTGGATACAAAACTTTTATGCCGGATTGAATTTTTCTTCTAGAAATCTTTTAGCTTCGGCCGTGGGGGCACTTTTATGGAAATCACTTTAGGAGAAGCTACTAAACTCCTAGATAATATTATGGTTAATTATTCTCAATGGCACACTGAAAGATCTACTAATAAGAAAGTGCATGCGATAGAAGACATTAATGTTTTGAGTGGAAAGATGGATGAACTTATGAAATTATTTTCTAATAAAAGTGATTCTTATGATCCTAATGATATGCCTTTGTCTACTTTGATTGAGAATATTAACGAATCTATGGATGTGAATTTTGTTGGTAGGAATAATTTTGGTAACAACGCATATAGAGGAAACTTTAACCCTAGGCCGTATCCTAGTAATTCCTCTAATAATTATGGTAATTACTACAACAATTCTTATGGAAATAATAATAAGATGCCCTCTTATTTTGAGTCTAATATTAAAGAATTTATTACTTCGCAAAAGAATTTCAATGCTTTGATTGAAGAAAAATGCTTAAGATTGATGAGTTGGCTAGGAACATTGATATAATTTCTCTTGATGTTGATTCTTTGAAACCTAGATCTATTCCACCTAAGCATGATATCAATGAGTCTCTCAAATCCATGAGAATTTCCATTGATGAGTGCAAAGAAAGAACCGCTAGGATGCGTGCTAAGAAAGATTGCTTTATAAAAGCGTGTTCTTCTAGTTTCCATGATAATAAAGGTGAAGATCTAAAAGTTATTGATGTGTCCCCTATTAAATCTTTGTTTTGCAATATGAATCTTGATAATAATGGGACTGAATATGATCCACCTTTACTTAGACGACGTTCCCAAAATTCAGAGTCTTTAGATCTTGATGCTAAAATTGTTAAAAGTGGGATTGAAGAAGTAAAAACTTTAAATATTGATGAACTCACTTTTTTGGATTTCAAGGAATTTAATTACGACAATTGCTCATTGATAGATTGTGTTTCCTTCTTGCAATCCGTGCTAAATTCTCCTCATGCTTATAGTCAAAATAAAGCTTTTACTAAACATATCGTTGATGCTTTGATGCGATCTTATGAAGAAAAACTTGAGTTGGAAGTTTCTTTACCTAGAAAACTTTATTATGAGTGGGAACCTACTATTAAAATTAAAATTAAAGATCATGAATGCTATGCTTTGTGTGATTTGGGTGCTAGTGTTTCCACGATCCCAAAGACTTTGTGTGATTTGTTAGGTTTCCGTGATTTTGATGATTGCTCTTTAAACTTGTACCTTGCAGATTCCACTATTAAGAAACCTATGGTAAGAATTAATGATGTTCTTATTTTTGCAAATAGGAATTATGTGCCCGTAGATTTTATTGTTCTTGACATAGATTGCAATCCTTCATGTCGTATTATTCTTGGTAGACCTTTCCTTAGAACGATTGGTGCAATTATTGATATGAAGGAGGGGAATATTAGATTCCAATTTCCATTAAGGAAAGGCATGGAACACTTCCCTAGAAACAAAATTAAATTACCTTATGAATCTATTATGAGAGCCACTTATGGATTGCCTACCAAAGATGGCAACACCTAGATCTATCCTTGCTTTTTATGCCTAGCTAGGGGCGTTAAACGATAGGCTTGTTGGGAGGCAACCCAATTTTATTTTTATTCCTTGCTTTTTGCTCCTGTTTAGTAATAAATAATTTATCTAGCCTCTGTTTTGGTTGAGTTTTTTGTGTTTAATTAGTGTTTGTGCCAAGTAGAACCGTTGGGAAGACTTGGGGAAAGTCTTGTTAATCTTGCTGTAAAAAACAGAAACTTTAGCGCTCACGAGAACTGCTTCCATTTTTATTTGAAAAGTGATATTTAGTTAATTCGTTTTGAAGATGATTAATATATAAATTCCTCACGTCCAGAAATTTATTTTAGAATTTTTGGGGTTCCAGATCTTGCGTTAGCTACAGATTACTATAGACTGTTCTGTTTTTGACAGATTCTGTTTTTCGTGTGTTATTTGCTTATTTTGATGAATCTATGGCTAGTAAAATAGTTTATAAACCATAGAGAAGTTGGAATACAGTAGGTTTTACACCAATATAAATAAATAATAAGTTAATTACAGTACCTTGAAGTGGTGTTTTGTTTTCTTTCGCTAACGGAGCTCACGAGATTTTCTACTTTAAGTTTTGTGTTGTGAAGTTTTCAAGTTTTGGGTAAAGATTTGATGGATTATGGAACACGGAGTGGCAAGAGCCTAAGCTTCGGGATTCCCATGGCACCCCCAAGATAATCTAAGGACACCTAAAAGCCAAAGCTTGGAGATGCCCCGGAAGGCATCCCCTCTTTCGTCTACTTCTATCGGTAACTTTACTTGGAGCTATATTTTTATTTACCACATGATATGTGTTTTGCTTGGAGCGTCTTGTATTATTTGAGCCTTTATTTGTTAGTTTTCCACAATCATCCTTGCTTCACACACCTTTTTGAGAGAGACACACATGATTTGGAAATTATTAGAATACTCTATGTGCTTCACTTATATCTTTTGAGTTATATAGTTTTTGCTCTAGTGCTTCACTTATATCTTTTAGAGCACGTCAGTGGATTTGTTTTATAGAAACCATTGTTCTCTCATGCTTCACTTAGATTATTTTGAGAGTCCTACAAAACAGCATGGTAATTTGCTTGAATTATTTGAGGCATACAAGATTAAATAAATAAAATTTTCTTATGAGTGTGTTGAATACTATGAGAAGTTTGAAACTTGATAATTGTTTTGAGATATGGAGATGGTGATATTAGAGTCATGCTAGTTGAGTAGTTGTGAATTTGAGAAATGCTTGTGTTGAAGTTTGTGATTCTCGTAGCATGCACGTATGGTGAACCGTTATGTTAAGAAGTTGGAGCATGATGTATTTATTGATTGTCCTCCTTATGAGTGGCGGTCGGGGACGAGCGATGGTCTTTTCCTACCAATCTATCCCCCTAGGAGCATGCACGCAGTACTTTGCTTCGATAATTAATAGATTTTTGCAATAAGTATGTGAGTTATTTATGACTATTGATGAGTCCATGGAATATACGCACTCTCACACTTCCACCATTGCTAGCCTCTCTAATACCGCGCACCTTTCGCCGGTATCATACACCCACCATATACCTTCCTCAGATCAGCCACCATACCTACCTATCATGGCATTTCCATAGCCATTCCGAGATATATTGCCATGCAACTTTCCACCGTTCCGTTTATCATGACACGCTCCATCATTGTCATATTGCTTTGCATGATCATGTAGTTGACATTTTAGTTGTGGCAAAGCCACTGTTCATAATTCTTTCATATAAGTCACTTATGCATAATTGCTATCCCAGTACACCGCCGGAGGCATTCATATAGAGTCATACTTTGTTCTAGTATCAAGTTGTAATCATTGAGTTGTAAATAAATAGAAGTGTGATGATCATCATTAATAGATTATTGTCCCAAATAAAAAAAAGAAGGCCCAAAAAATTTAAAAAAATTTAAAAAGGGGCAATACTACTATCCTTTTTCCCACACTTGTGCTTCAAAGTAGCACCATGATCTTTATAATAGAGAGTCTCCTATGTTATCACTTTCATATACTAGTGGGAATTTTTCATTATAGAACTTGGCTTGTATATTCCAACGACGGGCTTCCTCAAAATGCCCTAGGTCTTCGTGAGCAAGCAAGTTGGATGCACACCCACTTAGTTTCTTTTTTGTTGAGCTTTCATATATTTATAGCTCTAGTGCATCCGTTGCATGGCAATCCCTACTCACTCACATTGATATCTATTGATGGGCATCTCCATAGCCCGTTGATACGCCTAGTTGATGTGAGACTATCTTCTCCCTTTTTGTCTTCTCCACAACCACCATTCTATTCCACCTATAGTGCTATGTACATGGCTCACGCTCATGTATTGCGTGAAGATTGAAAAAGTTTGAGAACATTAAAAGTATGAAATAATTGCTTGGCTTATCATCGGGGTTGTGCATGATTTGAATACTTTGTGTGGTGAAGATGGAGCATAGCCAGACTATATGATTTTGTAGGGATAACTTTCTTTGGCCATGTTATTTTGAAGAAACATAATTGCTTATTTAGTATGCTTGAAGTATTATTATTTCTATGTCAATATTAAACTTTTGTTTTGAATCTTTCGGATCTGAATATTCATACCACAATTAAGAGAATTACATTAAAATTATGCCAAGTAGCATTCCACATCAAAAATTCTGTTTTTATCATTTACCTACTCGACGATGAGCAGGAATTAAGCTTGAGGATGCTTGATACGTCTCCAACGTATCTATAATTTTTGATTGTTCCATGCTATATTATATTCTGTTTTGGACATTATTGGGATTTATTATACACTTTTGTATTATTTTTGGGACTAACCTATTAACCGGAGGACCAACCCAGAATTGCTTTTTTTTGTGCCTATTTTAGGGTTTCATAGAAAAAGAGTATCAAACGGAGTCCAAACAGAATGAAACCTTCGGGAACGTGATTTTTGGAACGAGCATGATCCATAGGACTTGGACCCTACGTCAAGACATCAACCAGGAGGCCACGAGGTAGGGGGACGCGCCTACCCCCCTAGGCGCGCCCTCCACCCTCGTGGGCCCCCTATTGCTCCACCGACGTACTCCTTCCTCCTATATATACCTACGTACCCCCAAACTACCAGATACGGAGCCAAAACCCTAATTCCACCGCCGTAACTTTATGTATCCACGAGATCCCATCTTGGGGCCTGTTCCGGAGCTCCGCCAGAGGGGGCATCGATCACAGAGGGCTTCTACATCAACACCATAGCCCATCCGATGAAGTGTAAGTATTTTACCTCAGACCTACGGGTCCATAGTTATTAGCTAGATGGCTTCTTCTCTCTTTTTGGATATCAATACAAAGTTCTCCCCCTCTCTTGTGGAGATCTATTCAATGTAATCTTCTTTTGCGGTGTGTTTGTTGAGACGGATGAATTGTGGGTTTATGATCAAGTTTATCTATGAACAATATTTGAATCTTCTCTGAATTCTTTTATGTATGATTGGTTATCTTTGCAAGTCTCTTCGAATTATCAGTTTGGTTTGGCCTACTAGATTGATCTTTCTTGCAATGGGAGAAGTGCTTAGCTTTGGGTTCAATCTTGCGGTGTCCTTTCCCAGTGACAGTAGGGGCAGCAAGGCACGTATTGTATTGTTGCCATCGAGGATAACAAGATGGGGTTTATTTCATATTGCATGAGCTTATCCCTCTACATCATGTCATCTTGCTTAAAGCGTTACTCTGTTCTCTTGAACTTAATACTCTAGATGCATGCTGGATAGCGATCGATGTGTGGAGTAATAGTAGTAGATGTAGGCAGGAGTCGGTCTACTTGTCTCAGACGTGATGCCCATATGCATGATCATACCTAGATATTCTCATAATTATGCTCAATTCTGTCAATTGCTCAACAGTAATTTTTTTACCCGCCATGAATACTTATGCTCTCGAGAGAAGCCACTAGTGAAACCTATGGCCCCCGGGTCTATCTTTCATCATATTAATCTTCCAATACTTTGTTATTTTTATTGCCTCCTATTTTACTTTGCATCTTTATCATAAAAATACCAAAAATATTATCTTATCATATCTATCAGATCTCACTCTCGTAAGTGACCGTGTAGGGATTGACAACCTCTTATCGCGTTGGTTGTGGGGATTTATTTGTTTGTGTAGGTATGAGGGACTCGTGCGCGGTCTCCTACTGGATTGATACCTTGGTTCTCAAAAACTGAGGGAAATACTTACGCTACTTTGCTGCACCACCCTTTCCTCTTCAAGGGAAAACCAATGCAAGTGCTCAAGAGGTAGCAAGAAGGATTTCTGGCGCCGTTGCCGGGGAGGTCTATGCAAAAGTCAACACACCAAGTACCCATCACAACCCTTATCTCCCGCATTACATTATTTGCCATTTGCCTCTCGTTTTCCTCTCCCCCACTTCACCCTTGCCATTATATTCGCCCTCTCTCTCTCTATCCTCCCTCTCTTTCTCTATTTGCCTCTTTTTGCCCGTTTCTTGTTTGCTCGTGTGTCGGATTGCTTGCTTGTCATGATGGCTCAAGATAACACTAAATTGTGTGACTTTACCAATACCAACAACAATGATTTTATTAGCACTCCGATTGCTCCTCTTACCGATGCTGAATCTTGTGAAATTAATGCTGCCTTGCTAAATCTTGTCATGAAAGATCCGTTTTCCGGCCTTCCTAGTGAAGATGCCGCTACCCATATAATAGCTTCATTGATTTGTGTGATATGCAAGAGAAGAAAGATGTGGATAATGATATTGTTAAATTGAAGCTATTTCCTTTTTCGCTTAGAGATCGTGCTAAAGCTTGGTTTTCGTCTTTGCCTAAAAATAGTATTGATTCGTGGAATAAGTGCAAAGATGCTTTTTTCTCTAAGTATTTTCCTCCCGCTAAGATCATCTCTCTTAGAAACGATATTATGAATTTTAAGCAACTTGATCATGAACGTTTTGCACAAGCTTGGGAGAGGATGAAATTAATGATACGTAATCGCCCTACGCATGGTTTGAATTTGTGGATGATTATACAAAACTTTTATGCCGGATTGAATTTTGCTTCTAGAAATCTTTTAGATTCGGCCGCGGGAGGCACTTTTATGGAAATCACTTTAGGAGAAGCTACTAAAGTCCCATATAATATTATGGTTAATTATTCTCAATGGCACACTGAAAGATCTACTAATAAGAAAGTGCATGCGATAGAAGACATTAATGTTTTGAGTGGAAAGATGGATGAACTTATGAAATTATTTGCTAATAAAAGTGTTTATTATGATCCTAATGATATGCCTTTGTCTACTTTGATTGAGAATATTAACGAATCTATGGATTTGAATTTTGTTGGTAGGAATAATTTTGGTAACAACACATATAGAGGAAACTTTAACCCTAGGCCGTATCCTAGTAATTCCTCTAATAATTATGGTAATTACTACAACAATTCTTATGGAAATTATAATAAGATGCCCTCTTATTTTGAGTCTAATATTAAAGAATTTATTACTTCTCAAAAGAATTTCAATGCTTTGATTGAAGAAAAATGCTTAAGATTGATGAGTTGGCTAGGAACATTGATATAATTTCTCTTGATGTTGATTCTTTGAAACCTAGATCTATTCCACCTAAGCATGATATCAATGAGTCTCTCAATCCATGAGAATTTCCATTGATGAGTGCAAAGAAAGAACCGCTAGGATGCGTGCTAAGAAAGATTGCTTTATAAAAGCGTGTTCTTCTAGTTTCCATGATAATAAAGATGAAGATCTAAAAGTTATTGATGTGTCCCCTATTAAATATCTGTTTTGCAATATGAATCTTGATAATAATGGGACTGAATATGATCCACCTTTACCTACACGGCGTTCCCAAAATTCGGAGTCTTTAGATCTTGATGCTAAAATTGTTAAAAGTGGGATTGAAGAAGTCAAAACTTTAAATATTGATGAACTCACTATTTTGGATTTCAAGGAATTTAATTACAACAATTTATCATTGATAGATTGTGTTTCCTTCTTGCAATCCATGCTAAATTCTCCTCATGCTTATAGTCAAAATAAAGCTTTTACTAAACATATCGTTGATGCTTTGATGCAATTTTATGAAGAAAAACTTGATTTGGAAGTTTCTATCCCTAGAAAACTTTATGATGAGTGGGAACCTACTATTAAAATTAAAATTAAAGATCATGAATGCTATGCTTTGTGTGATTTGGGTGCTAGTGTTTCCACGATCCCAAAGACTTTGTGTGATTTGTTAGGTTTCCGTGATTTTGATGATTGCTCTTTAAACTTGTACCTTGCAGATTCCACTATTAAGAAACCTATGCGAAGAATTAATGATGTTCTTATTGTTGCAAATAGGAATTATGTGCCCGTAGATTTTATTGTTCTTGACATAGATTGCAATCCTTCATGTCGTATTATTCTTGGTAGACCTTTCCTTAGAACGATTGGTGCAATTATTGATATGAAGGACGGGAATATTAGATTCCAATTTCCATTAAGGAAAGGCATGGAACACTTCCCTATAAATAAAATTAAATTACCTTATGAATATATTATGAGAGCCAGTTATGGATTGCCTACCAAAGATGGCAACAGCTAGATCTATCCTTGCCTTTTATGCCTAGCTGGGGGCGTTAAAGGATAGCGCTTGTTGGGAGGCAACCCAATTTTATTTTTATTCCGTGCTTTTTGCTCCTGTTTAGTAATAAATAATTTATCTAGACTCTGTTTTGGTTGTGTTTTTTTGTTTAATTTGTGTTTGTGCCAATTAGAACCGTTGGGAAGACTTGGGGAAAGTCTTGTTAATCTTGCTGTAAAAAACAGAAACTTTAGCGCTCACGAGAACTGCTGCCATTTTTATTTGAAAAGTGATATTTAGTTAATTCGTTTTGAAGATGATTAATAGATAAATTCCTCACGTCCAGAAATTTATTTTAGAATTTTTGGGGTTCCAGATCTTGCGTTAGCTACAGATTACTACAGACTGTTCTGTTTTTGACAGATTCTGTTTTTCGTGTGTTATTTGCTTATTTTGATGAATCTATGGCTAGTAAAATAGTTTATAAACCATAGAGAAGTTGGAATACAGTAGGTTTTACACCAATATAAATAAATAATAAGTTCATTACAGTACCTTGAAGTGGTGTTTTGTTTTCTTTCGCTAACGGAGCTCACGAGATTTTCTACTTTAAGTTTTGTGTTGTGAAGTTTTCAAGTTTTGGGTAAAGATTTGATGGATTATGGAACACGGAGTGGCAAGAGCCTAAGCTTCGGGATGCCCATGGCACCCCCAAGATAATCTAAGGACACCTAAAAGCCAAAGCTTGGAGATGCCCCGGAAGGCATCCCCTCTTTCGTCTACTTCTATCGGTAACTTTACTTGGAGCTATATTTTTATTTACCACATGATATGTGTTTTGCTTGGAGCGTCTTGTATTATTTGAGCCTTTATTTGTTAGTTTTCCACAATCATCCTTGCTTCACACACCTTTTTGAGAGAGACACACATGATTTGGAAATTATTAGAATACTCTATGTGCTTCACTTATATCTTTTGAGTTATATAGTTTTTGCTCTAGTGCTTCACTTATATCTTTTAGAGCACGTCAGTGGATTTGTTTTATAGAAACCATTGTTCTCTCATGCTTAACTTAGATTATTTTGAGAGTCCTACAAAACAGCATGGTAATTTGCTTTAATTATTTGAGGCATACAAGATTAAATAAATAAAATTTTCTTATGAGTGTGTTGAATACTATGAGAAGTTTGAAACTTGATAATTGTTTTGAGATATGGAGATGGTGATATTAGAGTCATGCTAGTTGAGTAGTTGTGAATTTGAGAAATGCTTGTGTTGAAGTTTGTGATTCTCGTAGCATGCACGTATGGTGAACCGTTATGTTAAGAAGTTGGAGCATGATCTATTTATTGATTGTCCTCCTTATGAGTGGCGGTCGGGGACGAGCGATGGTCTTTTCCTACCAATCTATCCCCCTAGGAGCATGCACGCAGTACTTTGCTTCGATAACTAATAGATTTTTGCAATAAGTATGTGAGTTATTTATGACTATTGATGAGTCCATGGAATATACGCACTCTCACACTTCCACCATTGCTAGCCTCTCTAATACCGCGCACCTTTCGCCGGTATCATACACCCACCATATACCTTCCTCAGAACAGCCACCATACCTACCTATCATGGCATTTCCATAGCCATTCCGAGATATATTGCCATGCAACTTTCCACCGTTCCGTTTATCATGACACGCTCCATCATTGTCATATTGCTTTGCATGATCATGTAGTTGACATTTTAGTTGTGGCAAAGCCACTGTTCATAATTCTTTCATATAAGTCACTTATGCATAATTGCTATCCCAGTACACCGCCGGAGGCATTCATATAGAGTCATACTTTGTTCTAGTATCGAGTTGTAATCATTGAGTTGTAAATAAATAGAAGTGTGATGATCATCATTAATAGATTATTGTCCCAAATAAAAAAAAGAAGGCCCAAAAAATTTAAAAAAATTTAAAAAGGGGCAATACTACTATCCTTTTTCCCACACTTGTGCTTCAAAGTAGCACCATGATCTTTATAATAGAGAGTCTCCTATGTTATCACTTTCATATACTAGTGGGAATTTTTCATTATAGAACTTGGCTTGTATATTCCAACGACGGGCTTCCTCAAAATGCCCTAGGTCTTCGTGAGCAAGCAAGTTGGATGCACACCCACTTAGTTTCTTTTTTGTTGAGCTTTCATATATTTATAGCTCTAGTGCATCCGTTGCATGGCAATCCCTACTCACTCACATTGATATCTATTGATGGGCATCTCCATAGCCCGTTGATACGCCTAGTTGATGTGAGACTATCTTCTCCCTTTTTGTCTTCTCCACAACCACCATTCTATTCCACCTATAGTGCTATGTACATGGCTCACGCTCATGTATTGCGTGAAGATTGAAAAAGTTTGAGAACATTAAAAGTATGAAATAATTGCTTGGCTTATCATCGGGGTTGTGCATGATTTGAATACTTTGTGTGGTGAAGATGGAGCATAGCCAGACTATATGATTTTGTAGGGATAACTTTCTTTGGCCATGTTATTTTGAAGAAACATAATTGCTTATTTAGTATGCTTGAAGTATTATTATTTCTATGTCAATATTAAACTTTTGTTTTGAATCTTTCGGATCTGAATATTCATACCACAATTAAGAGAATTACATTAAAATTATGCCAAGTAGCATTCCACATCAAAAATTCTGTTTTTATCATTTACCTACTCGACGATGAGCAGGAATTAAGCTTGAGGATGCTTGATACGTCTCCAACGTATCTATAATTTTTGATTGTTCCATGCTATATTATATTCTGTTTTGGACATTATTGGGATTTATTATACACTTTTGTATTATTTTTGGGACTAACCTATTAACCGGAGGACCAACCCAGAATTGCTTTTTTTTGTGCCTATTTTAGGGTTTCATAGAAAAAGAGTATCAAACGGAGTCCAAACAGAATGAAACCTTCGGGAACGTGATTTTTGGAACGAGCATGATCCATAGGACTTGGACCCTACGTCAAGACATCAACCAGGAGGCCACGAGGTAGGGGGACGCGCCTACCCCCCTAGGCGCGCCCTCCACCCTCGTGGGCCCCCTATTGCTCCACCGACGTACTCCTTCCTCCTATATATACCTACGTACCCCCAAACTACCAGATACGGAGCCAAAACCCTAATTCCACCGCCGTAACTTTATGTATCCACGAGATCCCATCTTGGGGCCTGTTCCGGAGCTCCGCCAGAGGGGGCATCGATCACAGAGGGCTTCTACATCAACACCATAGCCCATCCGATGAAGTGTAAGTATTTTACCTCAGACCTACGGGTCCATAGTTATTAGCTAGATGGCTTCTTCTCTCTTTTTGGATATCAATACAAAGTTCTCCCCCTCTCTTGTGGAGATCTATTCAATGTAATCTTCTTTTGCGGTGTGTTTGTTGAGACGGATGAATTGTGGGTTTATGATCAAGTTTATCTATGAACAATATTTGAATCTTCTCTGAATTCTTTTATGTATGATTGGTTATCTTTGCAAGTCTCTTCGAATTATCAGTTTGGTTTGGCCTACTAGATTGATCTTTCTTGCAATGGGAGAAGTGCTTAGCTTTGGGTTCAATCTTGCGGTGTCCTTTCCCAGTGACAGTAGGGGCAGCAAGGCACGTATTGTATTGTTGCCATCGAGGATAACAAGATGGGGTTTATTTCATATTGCATGAGCTTATCCCTCTACATCATGTCATCTTGCTTAAAGCGTTACTCTGTTCTCTTGAACTTAATACTCTAGATGCATGCTGGATAGCGATCGATGTGTGGAGTAATAGTAGTAGATGTAGGCAGGAGTCGGTCTACTTGTCTCAGACGTGATGCCCATATGCATGATCATACCTAGATATTCTCATAATTATGCTCAATTCTGTCAATTGCTCAACAGTAATTTTTTTACCCGCCATGAATACTTATGCTCTCGAGAGAAGCCACTAGTGAAACCTATGGCCCCCGGGTCTATCTTTCATCATATTAATCTTCCAATACTTTGTTATTTTTATTGCCTCCTATTTTACTTTGCATCTTTATCATAAAAATACCAAAAATATTATCTTATCATATCTATCATATCTCACTCTCGTAAGTGACCGTGTAGGGATTGACAACCTCTTATCGCGTTGGTTGTGGGGATTTATTTGTTTGTGTAGGTATGAGGGACTCGTGCGCGGTCTCCTACTGGATTGATACCTTGGTTCTCAAAAACTGAGGGAAATACTTACGCTACTTTGCTGCACCACCCTTTCCTCTTCAAGGGAAAACCAACGCAAGTGCTCAAGAGGTAGCAAGAAGGATTTCTGGCGCCGTTGCCGGGGAGGTCTACGCAAAAGTCAACACACCAAGTACCCATCACAACCCTTATCTCCCGCATTACATTATTTGCCATTTGCCTCTCGTTTTCCTCTCCCCCACTTCACCCTTGCCATTATATTCGCCCTCTCTCTCTCTATCCTCCCTCTCTTTCTCTATTTGCCTCTTTTTGCCCGTTTCTTGTTTGCTCGTGTGTCGGATTGCTTGCTTGTCATGATGGCTCAAGATAACACTAAATTGTGTGACTTTACCAATACCAACAACAATGATTTTATTAGCACTCCGATTGCTCCTCTTACCGATGCTGAATCTTGTGAAATTAATGCTGCCTTGCTAAATCTTGTCATGAAAGATCCGTTTTCCGGCCTTCCTAGTGAAGATGCATAATTGCTATCCCAGTACACCGCCGGAGGCATTCATATAGAGTCATACTTTGTTCTAGTATCGAGTTGTAATCATTGAGTTGTAAATAAATAGAAGTGTGATGATCATCATTCATAGAGTATTATCCCAAATAAAAAAAGAAGGCCCAAAAAAAATAAAAGAAAATAAAAAGGGGCAATACTACTATCCTTTTTTTCCACACCTGTGCTTCAAAGTAGCACCATGATCTTCATAATAGAGAGTCTCCTATGTTATCACTTTCATATACTAGTGGGAATTTTTCATTATAGAACTTGGCTTGTATATTCCAACGACGGGCTTCCTCAAAATGCCCTAGGTCTTCGTGAGTAAGCAAGTTGGATGCACACCCACTTAGTTTCTTTTCGTTGAGCTTTCATATATTTATAGCTCTAGTGCATCCGTTGCATGGCAATCCCTACTCACTCACATTGATATCTATTGATGGGCATCTCCATAGCCCGTTGATACACCTAGTTGATGTGAGACTATCTTCTCCCTTTTTGTCTTCTCCACAACCACCATTCTATTCCACCTATAGTGCTATGTCCATGGCTCACGCTCATGTATTGCGTGAAGATTGAAAAAGTTTGAGAACATTAAAAGTATGAAACAATTGCTTGGCTTGTCATCGGGGTTGTGCATGATTTGAATACTTTGTGTGGTGAAGATGGAGCATAGCCAGACTATATGATTTTGTAGGGATAACTTTCTTTGGCCATGTTATTTTGAAGAGACATAATTGCTTATTTAGTATGCTTGAAGTATTATTATTTCTATGTCAATATTAAACTTTTGTCTTGAATCTTTCGGATCTGAATATTCATACCACAATTAAGAAAATTACATTAAAATTATGCCAAGTAGCATTCCACATCAAAAATTCTGTTTTTATCATTTACCTACTCGACGACGAGCAGGAATTAAGCTTGGGGATGCTTGATACGTCTCCAATGTATCTATAATTTTTGATTGTGCCATGCTATATTATATTCTATTTTGGACATTATTGGGCTTTATTATACACTTTTATATTATTTTTGGGACTAACCTATTAACCGGAGGCCCAGCCCAAAATTGCTATTTTTTTGCCTATTTTTGGGTTTCGTAGAAAAAGAATATCAAAGGAGTCCAAACGGAATGAAACCTTCGGGAACGTGATTTTTGGAACGAGCATGATCCAGAGGACTTGGACCCTATGTCAAGGCATCAACCAGGAGGCCATGAGGTAGGGGGGCGCGCCCTCCACCCTCGTGGGCCCCCTATTGCTCCACCGACGTACTCCTTCCTCCTATATATACCTACGTACCCCCAAACTACCAGATACAGAGCCAAAACCCTAATTCCACCGCCGTAATTTTCTGTATCCACGAGATCCCATCTTGGGGCCTGTTCCAAAGCTCCGCCGGAGGGGGCATCAATCATGGAGGGCTTCTACATCAACACCATAGCCCTTCCGATGAAGTGTGAGTATTTTACCTCAGACCTACGGGTCCATAGTTAATATCTAGATGGCTTCTTCTCTCTTTTTGGATATCAACACAAAGTTCTCCCCCTCTCTTGTGGAGATCTATTCAATGTAATCTTCTTTTGCGGCGTGTTTGTTGAGACCGATGAATTGTGGGTTTATGATCAAGTTTATCTATGAACAATATTTGAATCTTCTCTGAATTCTTTTATGTATGATTGGTTACCTTTGCAAGTCTCTTCGAATTATCAGTTTGGTTTGGCCTACTAGATTGATCTTTCTTGCAATGGGAGAAGTGCTTAGCTTTGGGTTCAATCTTGCGGTGTCCTTTCCCAGTGACAATAGGGGCAGCAAGGCACGTATTGTATTGTTGCCATCGAGGATAACAAGATGGGGTTTATGTCATATTGCATGAGTTTATCCCTCTACATCATGTCATCTTGCTTAAAGCGTTACTCTGTTCTCTTGAACTTAATACTCTAGATGCATGCTGGATAGCGGTCGATGTGTGGAGTAATAGTAGTAGATGCAGGCAGGAGTCGGTCTACTTGTCTCGGACGTGATGCCTATATACATGATCATACCTAGATATTCTCATAATTATGCTCAATTTTGTCAATTGCTCAACAGTAATTTGTTTACCCGCCGTGAATACTTATGCTCTCGAGAGAAGCCACTAGTGAAACCTATGGCCCCCGGGTCTATCTTTCATCATATTAATCTTCCAATACTTAGTTATTTTTATTGCCTTTTATTTTACTTTGCATCTTTATCATAAAAATACCAAAAATATTATCTTATCATATCTATCAGATCTCACTCTCGTAAGTGACCGTGTAGGGATTGACAACCCCTTATCGCGTTGGTTGCGAGGATTTATTTGTTTGTGTAGGTACGAGGGACTCGTGCGTGGCATCCTACTGGATTGATACCTTGGTTCTCAAATACTGAGGGAAATACTTATGCTACTTTGCCGCACCACCCTTTCCTCTTCGAGGGAAAACCAGCGCAAGTGTTCAAGAGGTAGCAACCGACGAACCCCGGGCGTCTGACAACCTCCAGGCTCCGGACGTCTGGCCCTCCCTGGACGACCGACACTTCCACACCCGAGCCAAAACTACGGACTTCCGATGCCCCACGGACGACCGATGCCCCGGACGTCCGACCTCGACGGGACGTCCGACCGAAGACCACCCGAGCTGAATCTATGGACGTCCGACAGGCACCGGACGTCCGACCGAAGACCACCTGAGCCGAATCTGCGGACGTTCGACAGGCACCGTACATCCGACCGAAGACCTCCCGAGCCGAATCTACGGACACCCGACAGGCACCGGACTTCTGGACCCTCATGAGCCTCCGGACGACCGGTGACTCCCGGACGTCCGGCGCCTGTGTGCTGCCATGAGTAGGGACGCAACCCATGTACCCCCCCCCACTTCGCCCCCTTTTGTACTAAGACTATAAATAGGCCTCCCGTCGGTGTCAAAACTGGCGGATCTCGGGTAGGGGGTCCCGAACTGTGCGTCTAAGGAGGATGGTAACATGAGGTAGGGGACACGATGTTTTGCCCAGGTTCGGGCCCTCTTGATGGAGGTAAAACCCTACGTCCTGCTTGATTATTCTTGACAATATGGGTAGTACAAGAGTAGATCTACCACGAGATCAGAGAGGCTAAACCCTAAAAGCTATCCTATGGTATGATTGTATGTTTTCCTACGGACTAAAACCCTCTGGTTTATATAGACACCGGAGGAGGCTAGGGTTACACAAGGTCGGTTGCAAAGGAGGAGATATCCATATCCGTATTGCCTAGCTTGCCTTCCATGCCAAGTAGAGTCCCATCCGGACACGGGATGAAGTCTTCAATCTCGTATCTTCATAGTCCAACAATCCGGCCAAAGGATATAGTCCGGCTGTCCGGAGACCCCCTAATCCAGGACTCCCTCAGTAGCCCCTGAACTAGGCTTCAATGACGATGAGTCCGGCGTGCAGTGTTGTCTTCAGCATTGCAAGGCGGGTTCCTCCTCCGAATACGCCACGGAAGAGTTTGAATACAAGGATAGTGTCCGACCCTGCAAAATAAGTTCCACATACCACCGTAGAGAGAATAATATTTCCACAAATCTAATCTGCTAATACATTTTGGCAGCATGACATCACGCCACAACCCGGTAATTATTTGAACCGTTTTTCTTTAACCAGCCCCACACATAACGCGAGGCGGTTTCTTGACACGTCTTGTCAAAGCAGAGATCGTGTTCCCCTTATCACGGGATTCTCATCAATACGGACGTGGGTAACCCAACCGCGCCACCAATTACGGCGCTTGGGGGATAAGCGAGTTTTACCAGGCTAGTGGGGGGCGCATAGTTTCATCCGCCCTTATAAAGGGATAAGGTCTCACCTTTTTCTACCCACGCCTTCTTCCTCCTTGCTCATCCATTCTCACGCGCTCGAGCTCCAGCGCCCAAGTCCACATCCTTCTCCTCAACTCTCCTCAAACATGTCCGGAGCGGGAGGCAAGTGGATGGTCTCCTCCGTCATAGAGGGACACATAAAAAAACTACGTGAGGCCGGATACTTAGCCGCAGATATCGCGCACCGGCTGCCAGCCGCGGGGCAGATCGTCCCTACCCCGGAACCTCACGAAAGGGTGGTTTTCCTCCCCCACTTCGTCCGCGGACTGGGGTTTCCCCTCCATCCATTCATCCGCGGCCTTATGTTCTATTATGGGCTGGACTTTCATGATCTGGCCCTGAATTTTATCCTCAACATCTCGGCGTTCATCATCGTGTGTGAAGCTTTCCTCCGCATCCGGCCTCACTTCGGCCTGTGGCTGAAGACATTCAATATCAAGCCAAAGGTGGTTGGCGGCCAACAAGCGGAATGCGGCGGAGCCATGGTGGGCAAAATGCCCAACGTTATATGGCTCGAGTGCTCCTTCGTGGAGACCATAAAGGGGTGGCAATCAGGGTGGTTCTACATCACCGAGCCGCGCGACACCAACTGGGTGGCGGCCCTCAAGTTTCGATCCGGAATCCCCACGCGGCTCACTTCCAGGAAGGAGAAGGGCATGTCCTGGGGCTCATCGGTGGATCTAGACGGACTCCAGAAGTGTATCCGGAACATGACAAGCAAGAAACTTAAGCTTGTCAACATAGTCCAGGTCATGCTCTTCCGTCGAATCCTCCCGTGTCAACAACGGGATTTCAACTTATGGGAGTTCGACCCGGCCCAGCACCAGACTCTACACGAGCACTTCGACACGGTGCATAACGACATCTGGAGGATGTTGTTTAACAGCGCCAAGGTCCCTCTTTCTCTTACCGAGGACCATGGGCTAAGCGCGAAGCGCCCTGTGAATTCAGTAAGTTCTATACATCTGGTAGGATATTTATTTCCCATAGCTTAACCATGTGTGGGGTCTGAGCTCCCATGCCTTTGATACGACTGGGTGGAGACATCGGAGCAGATCAACTGTCCGGCCCCTCTGCCCGAAGACCCTGCGGACGCTCTCCTGACGGAGATGCGGACTCCGGCTCCTTATGAGGTGCCGGAGAAGACCAAGAAGAAGGCCAAGGGAACCCGAAAGAGTTCCTGGCGCCAGGTGGTATCGGACTCATCGTCCGATAACACCGAGACGCACTCCTCCGTGAAAACGAGGAGAAGGAAGATGAAGATTCTCCCCCTCCAGCCGGGGGAGACAAGAAAAGGAAGGCTGCCCCAACCGGGGAGGCCGAAGGGTCCAAGAAGGGAAGGACTCTCCTTCCGGACTGCTCCACCACCGCCACCGGCGACGAAGACGAGTGGCTGCTCAGGGCCAAGCCCCTGGCGAGGTCGTAAGTATTTGGATACCAGAGTAACTCATATCATACCTTTGTTGCACTGCTTCTCCTAACGTCAAATATGATTATGCAGTCCGCCCCGAGCTCGTATCGACGTATCCTTGTTGGACGGCTCCCAGGACTCGTCGGACATGGATAGCAATCCACTTCCTACCACCACCTCCCCTTGCACTACGGACAACGCTGAGGTATTGTCTCAAGAGGCACCGAGCCGGGGGGAGACAGTCCCGGAGGCGACTCAAGGCGACCTGCCGGACTCCAGGAGCGAAGGGAGCAAGACTCCCAAGGGCTCCAAGTTCGGCCCCCAGCCGAACGCCGCGCCGGAACCTCCAGTTGTTCCGGACTCCGGCAGGCGGCCCCCTTCCAAGAGGGGCAGGCCGCCCGTGCCGGTGACCTCTGTCTATCCAGAGGCACCGGACAACCTGCTGGGAGCGCTTCGCGGTGCTTCCATCGACGAAGAGCACCGCACTATTACGAGTGCGGTGATCAAGAAGGTTCAGTCCGCCAAGAGCGGACTGATTGAAGCCTGTGCCAGCCTTCTAACAGGCTTTGAGGTAAGTATTTAAAATATAGGAAAATATTACCGCATAGACAGTAGCCCCTGATGCTCTGTTTGGTGTTCACAAAGAAAAGCCGAATAGAGGATCAAATAATATCTGCAGGAGTCTAATATAAGTATGTCTGTATGCGTATCCAGGCTTCGCTGCTGCCTCTGCCACACTGACTGCGGAGGTCGCCGCACTGAAGCAGGACCTCGAGGGGTCTGAGAAAGAGCTCGGGCTTGCCAAGAGGTAGCTCGAGGAGAACAAAGGTAAGTAATACCTTGTCTATATAAAAAAGAAAATGTGGTTGCGAAATGACAGGATCATCATGAATGTGCCAGGAGCCATGACCGAAGTGGCGACCCTGAAGCAAGCGCTGTCCGAGGCCGAAAACAAAGCGGCCAAGGAGCGCACCGAGCGGGAAAATCAAGAGGCACGGGTGGGCAAGGTGCAACAAGAGCTCCAGGCTCTCGTGAAGAAGCACGAGGCTTTGGAGCTTGACTCGAAGACGTGAGAGTCCGAGCTTGCCGTGCCCCTCGAGAGCACAAAGCATGCCAAGGCGGAAGCCCAAAAGGCCCTCCAGGAGATTGAGGCGATGAGGAAGATAGCGGCGGGTAAGGCATTCAATATGCAAAGCAAGCATGTGAAAGTAAATTACTTGTTACTTACCTGAGTCCGGAGCTCTCCAGGAGCATTCGCAGATTTGCCCCACAGCGTGTCGGATGCCGCGAAATTTTACCAAGCCGAGGAGGGAAGCTCGATGGAGAAGTTGTTCTGGTCTCAGTATACTGGGACCGAACACCCGATGCCTATGAGCGACCAGCTGAAGCAACTGGTCGAGCTGCACAAGGCGGACGAATAGGCCATGAGGGGCCTTATAGTCCGGATGTGGCCTGGCGACTCCCTTCCCAATAGCTACTTCAGCCTGGTGAGGCGGCTTGTAGATGCCTGCCCACAGCTGGAGGTCATAAAGCGGTCCGTCTGCATCGAAGGTGCACGCCGGGCCTTTGCCCGTGCGAAGGTGCACTGGGCCAAGATGGACGCCGAGAAGCTGGTGAAGGAGGGGCCGCCACAGGGCAAGGAGTATCGCCACCCCAAAATGTTTTATGAGGGTGTCCTGAAGGGTGCTCGTCTTGTGGCGGACGAGTGTGCGAAGGATGTAATTTTTGAATGAATTTGCTTGTGTGATCCTGTATTATGAAAACTTGTTCATATGCTCTATGCAACACTTGTTTGAATTTAAAATATTACCTTCTGTGCGGCTGTTTATCAAATCTGAGAGATGGCTAGTCGTCGGCTTATGCCCCCATGCCACGAGTGCTGGGGTGTTCGGGCTACATTTGAGCACTCTTTTTCCCATTGTTGGGTCCTTCGAGGGAGGTGCTCAGCTCAACGAACAAGGCAATCCGACTATAATGCTTTATCACTCTCACTTAGCCATAGAAGTCTACAATTTTAAATTTTGGCGAAGCCCCTAGTATTCGGAAGGCCGAATTCGGGGCACTATACACGCCTTAAGCCGGACAAAGCCGACTCCTCGCTCTAAGCGGCATAAGTCTTTAGGGACTCGAGACCTCTCGAACAATGACCAGCTCTCGCCTTATCATGACAGTCAGTTTTAGCTTTCTCTACTAAGGTGCTTAGCCTAGATGAACCGGGGCACAATCGCAGTAGTTCTCCCAGTGCTACTTTAGCCGATATAGTGGAACGTAAGGTACCAAAACATGGGAGCCGGGCAAACCCAACTATTGACCCAAGACATGATTCGGAGCTGATGCATATAATGCTATAAGTTCGGGGTGCCGCACTGTCGAAAGTGTTCGGACTTCTCACGCCGTATTATGGGATACGCTTAAGCCCCTGGCATATGGGCCATACCAGAGTGTACGGGTGCTGAATGTCATGAATGAACACACATATATATATACATATAAAAAAGAAGAATAGAGAATGCGATAATAGTCTAGTGCTATGCATTGTTTATACAAAAAGGTGCGTCGAAGCAGAATGATACAAGTAGTGCGATAAGCAAAAAGTAGGACTATTTGACATGTCCCCTCCAAGGGCAAGCTGGGGAATGGTATTTAAAGCAGGTATTTCACTCGTTAACAGAGACCACCTGGGAATTCCTTGATGCGACGTAGCTTTCTGCCTCCTTGGTTGTTGTATCGTGTGTCCGGCAATCGTACTGCCGGACGGGGCTTCCAGAGAGTAAAGTCCTAAAAGAAAGAAAAATAACAAAGCGGGAAGCCCCTAGTGCGGTTGAGCCGCGTCCTGTGGCGTGCTGTAGTTGTGCCCCCCTCCCCCCTATGCCCATGGTATTTTCAATGCGTAATTATGTACACGTGGCATGGATTTCGCCGTTTGGCTGGGACTGGGGTGGGGGCCGGATTGCTATGCAAGCTCGGAACGTGCCAGGCGGTCTTGTTGCTGATTACTCCGGGCGCGCTTGAAGGTGTCCGGGTCCTTAA
This sequence comes from Triticum urartu, assembly GCF_056163025.1. Taxonomy (NCBI): domain Eukaryota; kingdom Viridiplantae; phylum Streptophyta; class Magnoliopsida; order Poales; family Poaceae; genus Triticum; species Triticum urartu. Next base: position 535,116,778 of record NC_141875.1, read on the forward strand.
TCGCCGAACTGGTAGATTGCCTTAAGAGGCTGCTTTGCGCTTCTGCTGCGAGGGCCGCAGTGTGCTCCTCCGTACGGAGAGAGCGCTCTGTGTTTCCATTGACTGTGATGACCCCCCGAGGTCCTGGCATCTTGAGCTTGAGATATGCATAGTGCGGTACCGCGTTAAATCTCGCAAATGTGGTTCGCCCGAGCAGTGCATGATAGCCACTGCGGAACGGGACTATATCGAAGATTAACTCCTCGCTCCGGAAGTTATCCGGGGATCCGAAGACCACTTCCAGTGTGACTGAGCTTGTGGAATGGGCCTCTACACCTAGTATGACGCCTTTGAAGGTCGTTTTTGTGGGTTTGATCCTTGAAGGGTCTATACCCATTTTGCGCACTATGTCCTGATAAAGCAGGTTCAGGCTGCTGCCGCCGTCCATAAGGACTCGAGTGAGTTGAAATCCGTTGATGATTGGGTCTAGGACCAGTGCGGCGAATCCGCCATGACGGATACTAGTGGGATGGTCCATACGATCGAAGGTGATCGGATAGGAGGACCACGGGTTGAACTTTGGGGCGACTGGCTCCAACGCGTATACATCCCTTAATGCACGCTTCCGCTCCCTCTTAGGGATGTGGGTTGCATATGTCATGTTCACCGTCCGCACTTGTGGGGGGAACCTCTTCTGTCCTCCAGTGTTCGGCTGCCGAGGCTCCTCCTTGTCATCGCTATGTGACCCCTTATCTTTGTTTTCAGCATTTAACTTGCTGGCCTGCTTGAACACCCAACATTCCCTGTTGGTGTGGTTAGCTGGCTTGTTGAGGGTGCCATGTATTTGGCACGAGCGATCGAGTATTCGGTCCAAACTGGACGGGCCCGGAGTGCTTCTTTGGAATGGCTTTTCCGCTGACCGGGTTTAGAGCCTCTGAATCCGGCATTGACTGCCGTATCCTCGGTATTGTCGTTGTTGATGCGGCACTTGTGTTTGTTGCGATGTGACCTGTCATTGCCATCCTTGGTATCCGAAGTACCATGGTTCTTTGATATATTATTGCTGCGAGCCAGCCAGCTGTCTTCTCCCGCGCAAAAGCGGGTCATTAGTGTCGTGAGGGCTGCCATAGATTTCGGCTTTTCCTGGCCAAGGTGCCGGGCGAGCCACTTGTCGTGGTTGTTGTGCTTAAAAGCTGCTAGGGCCTCTGCATCCGGACAGTCGACAATTTGATTTTTCTTTGTCAGGAACCGTGTCCAGAATTGCCTGGCTGATTCCTCTGGCTGCTGAATTATGTGGCTCAAGTCATCGGCATCTGGTGGTCGCACGTAAGTGCCCTGGAAGTTGTCAAGGAATGCGGTTTCCAGATCTTCCCAACAGCCGATGGATTCTGCTGGCAGGCTGTTGAACCAATGCCAAGCTGGTCCTTTGAGCTTGAGTGGGAGGTATTTGATGGCGTGTAGATCGTCACCGCGGGCCATGTGGATGTGCAGGAGGAAGTCCTCGATCCATACCGCAGGATCTGTTGTGCTGTCGTATGATTCGATATTTACAGGTTTGAAACCCTCTGGGATTTGGTGATCCATTACTTCGTCTGTGAAGCATATGGGGTGTGCGGCGCCTCTGCAGTGGGCTATGTCGCGACGCAGCTCGAATGAGTCTTGTCTGCTGTGTTCGGCCCGGCCAGATTTACTATTACTGTATCCGGCGTGACGGTTATCGTCTCGCGTAGTGGCGCGCCCTCGTGATCTGTGGATCGATCTTGCGTGTTTTGCTTTGTCCTCCAATACGTCTCGCAGGTCTAGCATGTTTCCCGCCTTGTCATTTTTATTTGAGTGGCGTCAGGGTGCGGGCTGAGTTTTTGCCTGAAATGCCTCTCTGTCGCGGCCACGAGGTGGCCGATCAGCCACACCATATGCTGGAGATGTAGGTTTGAATGCTTCCTCCTCCAGTCGGGGTAGCAACCTGCGCTTTGGGTAACTCTTGGAGGGGCGTTAGAGTCCATATTCCTCGGCCGCCAGGACTTCAGTCCCTCTGTCAGCTAGCAGATCTTGATCAGCTTGAAGCTGCTGCTGGTATTTCTTACGGCTATTTGCCGTGGCTATAAGCCGGCGCTTGAAGCGCTCTTACTCGACGGGATCCTCCGGCACGACAAATTCATCATCGTCGAGGCTTGCCTCGTCTTCGGAGGGAGGCATGTAATTATCATCCTCCGCCTCTCCATCTGCCGCTCTCTCGGGAGGGCTGGCTTCTCCATCCTCCTGCTCTAAATCTTGCTGGAGGGGATTGTTGTCGTCTTCGGCACTGTCCAGAGTGCTATTATCTCCTGTGCCAGTGTCATCGCTTTTGCTTTGGCGAGACTTAGAGCGGCGCCGCTGACGTCGGTGCTTGGGTTGCTTCTTGGAGGGGTCATCCTCCGCTGTCCCGTCGCCATTGCCTTCTTCGGGTGTGTCCACCATGTATATATCATATGATGAGGTGGCTGTCCAGTGCCCTGTGGGCAGTGGTTCCTCTTCGTCTCCCGCATCGTCGTCCATACCGTCGATGTCTTCGGAGTCGAAGTCGAGCATGTCGGTAAATTGTCGACAGTGGCTACTAAGTGGGTGGTGGGTGGGCGGCGAATTTCTCCGTCATCCGCATCCCAATCCTGCCGAACATAGTTCGGCCAGGACTCTCCTGATAGGGAGAGAGACCTTAATGAGTTCAGTATGTCGCCGAAAGGCGAGTGCTGAAAGATATCCGTGGAGGTGAACTCCATGATCGGCGCCCAGTCGGATTCGACAGGCACGGGCGCAAGCGGTTCGGAGTCTGTGGCCGGGGAAGAATCTGGTAGTTTGGCGTCACGGCTCCCGTGAAGGGTAAGGTCGATCCTCGGCTCGATCGCCGCTGACAATACGGCCTCCATGGCGGGGTCTATCCACCCATCCATGGATGGTGCAATTGGCTCCGAATTGAGGGTCGGAGCGGTTGCGGTCTCCTGAACATTGTCCGATGGTAGAGCTAAATCATGCTCATCGTGACCGTGCGGCGCACTCGGCAGGGGCTCGAATCCGTCGAAGGTCAAGTCTCCGCAGATGTCGGCAGTGTAGTTTAAGCTTCCAAGCTTGACCTGATGGCCAGAGGCGTAACTCTCGATCTACTCCAGATGGCCAAGCGAGTTGGCCCGCAGTGCGAAGCCGCCAAATACAATAATCTGTCCGGGGAGAAAAGTCTCACCCTGGACTGCATCGCTATCGATGATCGAAGGATCCATCAAGCCTAACGGTGACGACACAGAGGAACTCTCAATGAAAGCACCAATGTCGGTGTAAAAACCGGCGGATCTCGGGTAGGGGGTCCCGAACTGTGCGTCTAAGGCGGATGGTAACAGGAGGCAGGGGACACAATGTTTTACCCAGGTTCGGGCCTCTTGATGGAGGTAAAACCCTATGTCCTGCTTGATTATTCTTAACAATATGGGTAGTACTGTTGGGGAACGTAGTAATTTCAAAAAAATTCTACGCACACGCAAGATCATGGTGATGCATAGCAACGAGAGGGAAGAGTGTTGTCTACGTACCCTCGTAGACCGGAAGTGGAAGCGTTAGCACAATGCGGTTGATGTAGTCGTACGTCTTCACGGCTCGACCGATCAAGCACCGAAACTACGGTACCTCCGAGTTCTAGCACACGTTCAGCTTGATGACGATCCCCGGACTCCGATCTAGCAAAGTGTCGGGGAAGAGTTCTGTCAACACGATGGCGTGGTGACGATCTTGATGTTCTACCATCGCAGGGCTTCGCCTAAGCACCGCTACAATATTATCGAGGATTATGGTGGAAGGGGGCACCGCACACGGCTAAGAGAACGATCACGAAGATCAACTTGTGTGTCCAGAGGTGCCCCCTGCCCCTGTATATAAAGGAGCAAGGGGGAGAGGCCGGCCGGCCCTTGGGGCGCGCCAAGGAGGGGGGAGTCCTCCTCCTAGTGGGAGTAGGACTCCCCTTTCCTAGTCCAATTAGGAAGAGAGAAGGGGAAAGGAAAGTGAGGGAGAGGGAGAGGGAAAGAGGGGCCGCGCCCCCCCTCCCCTAGTCTAATTCGGACTCCCCATGGGAGGGGGCGCGCCACCTCCTGGGCTGCTACCCTCTCTCTCCCCCAGGCCCACTAAGGCCCAATACTTCCCCGGGGGGTTCCGGTAACCCTTCCGGCACTCCGGTTTTTCTCCAAAATCACCCGAAACACTTCCGGTGTCCGAATACAGCCGTCCAATATATCAATCTTTATGTCTATACCATTTCGAGACTCCTCGTCATGTCCGTGATCATATCCGGGACTCCGAACAACCTTCGGTACATCAAAATATATAAACTCATAATGAAACTGTCATCGTAACGTTAAGCGTGCAGACCCTACGGGTTCGAGAACAATGTAGACATGACCGAGACACGTCTCCAGTCAATAACCAATAGCGGAACCTGGATGCTCATATTGGCTCCTACATATTCTACGAAGATCTTTTATCGGTCAGACCGCATAACAACATACGTTGTTCCCTTTGTCATCGGTATGTTACTTGCCTGAGATTTGATCGTTGGTATCTCAATACCTAGTTCAATCTTGTTACCGGCAAGTCTCTTTACTCATTCCGTAATACATCATCCTGCAACTAACTTATTAGTTGCAATGCTTGCAAGGCTTATGTGATGTGCATTACCGAGAGGGCCCAGAGATACCTCTCCGACAATCCGAGTGACAAATCCTAATCTCAAAATACGCCAACCCAACAAGTACCTTCGGAGACACCTGTAGAGCACCTTTATAATCACCCAGTTACGTTGTGACGTTTGGTAGCACACAAAGTGTTCCTCCGGTAAACGGGAGTTGCATAATCTCATAGTCATAGGAACATGTATAAGTCATGAAGAAAGCAATAGCAACAAACTAAACGATCAAGTGCTAAGATAAAGAAATGAGTTAAGTCAATCACATCATTCTCCTAATGATGTGATCCCGTTAATCAAATGACAACTCATGTCTATGGTTAGGAAACTTAACCATCTTCGATCAACGAGCTAGTCAAGTAGAGGCATACTAGTGACACTATGTTTGTCTATGTATTCACACATGTATTATGTTTCCGGTTAATACAAATCTAGCATGAATAATAAACATTTATCATGATATAAGGAAATAAATAATAACTTTATTATTGCCTCTAGGGCATATTTCCTTCAAGTACAAGAGTAGATCTACCATGAGATCAGAGAGGCTAAACCCTAAAAGCTAGCCTATGGTATGATTGTATGTTGTCCTACGGACTAAAACCCTCGGGTTTATATAGACACTGGAGGAGGCTAGGGTTACACAAGGTCGGTTACAAAGGAGGAGATATGCATATCCGTATTGCCTAGATTGCCTTCCATGCCAAGTAGAGTCCCATCCGGACACGGGACGAAGTCTTCAATCTCGTATCTTCATAGTCCAACAGTCCGGCCAAAGGATATAGTCTGGCTGTCCGGAGACCCCCTAATCCAGGACTCCCTCACCTCCTATTCCTTCTATCTAGGGTTAGCATTGGTTTAGCTCATATTAGAGATAGAGCATTGCTCATCCACATCGGATCTACTCCACAAGAGAGACCGCGGCCCCTCTTCGGAGAAGATCCCTTTGGGTTCAAGACCTCCTCGCGGAGAAGAACATCAAGACCTCCTCACAGAGAAGACCGGCTACCTTTGTATCGTCCTTAGTTGACCGTGGATCGTGTGATCTCTTATGTACTCGAGGATCTAGCATATGTGTGACTACTTTTGTTGGTTTAGTGATTCTCTCGTGTTTCCCCTCGTGTTTTCCCTAGTGTTCTTCATGTTCTTCGCGGGATCCTCTCCTTTCATGAAAGATCTGGCGATTGGGGTTCTACCCTACATCATCTTGGTATCAGAGCCACGTTGATCACGATTTCGGAGCCTCCCCGTTCTGTTTCTAGCCTAGTTTTTGTTGATCTTATCCCCAATTCGAAAATTCCCCACAAAAATAGCCCTTGATTTTTTTTGTGATTTGTTGGTGCATTGAAATTTTGTTGGATTTGATCCATGGATTTGCTTTACATTGAGTGGATCTACCTCTTTCCCCCTTGTCTGCACCCTTTCCATCCACAAAATCCTCTGGATTTGACCATTTTCGCCATCACCACCACGAACCCTAGCTGTTCATCCCGTGCCCGAAAATCGCCCTGGCACCGGACGTCCGACGACCGGACGACCGGCCCAGCCCGGACGTCCGACCTTCCCCGACGAAACTGAATTTTCTTCAGTTTTGTAACCAACACCACCCCACATTTCCGCATACGCACTCCCACCACCTATACATCATCACCACTTCCACATACCACCACCAATGCTTATCCGTTCCGCACTCCGACACGTTTTGCCACTCCGAGCTTTGAGAATTTGAGTTGCGGACCCGTGTCCTATTTGTGTTTCGGCTATTTAGGTACGGTTCGACATCAACATCACCGCCGCTCATCTGCGCCACGGACGCGTCATCATCAACGACCACCTCGACTACATCTTGGTATTCGTGCCACAATTTTGACACCACCAACCGTTTCTTGCTTACAAGGACCAACGAACGGTAACCTCACCTTAGTATTGGACATATCATTCTTGCCATTACATTGATAGCCATCATATCCTTACTCCTTTGCGTCGCTTACCCATCGAGACTAGCCTTTGAGTATTGCCGGCAACGCGATTTGTGCACATTAGTTATCATACTTCCCATAGCATACATACATCATTGTTGCATATCTTGGTATCATCTCTTGTTTCACTAGGTTGTCATCGCATACACAATTGCTATCTTGGTTCATGAAGCATTGCATGAGAAAAGAGCTCAAACAACAAAGAGCCAAACAAGCTTTTAAGCAAAAGGGAAAGATAAGAAAAGAGCTTTTAAGCAAGAACCATAGCATCATACAACATTAAGATTGTCATACTAGATCATCTTGGATCATATCATAGAAACACCTTGCATAGAGCATACTTGGGATAGAAGTCGTTACATTTTTGCTAAGTAGGTTGTGCAAAAGTCTTGTATCCGCCTATTGTGCAATTGTGCTAGCGTCTCTCTAGTGTTGTGCAACAAGAGAATTTTTGTGGACTCCACATTTTGGCTCACCCTTGGTTGCACGACCCCACTTATGTTTTTGCGTGTGTGTTTCCGTGTATCGTATATTGCTTGGTCTACTTGTTGCATTGCAAACTTGCGAATCTTTTCCAACATTATTGAAGCTCACTTACAATTGCATCATATTTTGTGCCACCATCCTAACCAAGCTCCACCATAAGCTTTTACTTGTGTAGGTGTGAGAAACCGAGAAGAATTGGTACCAATTGTGCTATTTCCATGTTCCACATTGGAGTGATCATTGATCCACCTTAAACTTCGGTCAAGGTACATTTGGTATACGTTCTTCTCTTTCTACCACTCAGATTTTTCCCTTGGAATGATGGATAGGCCAAGTACTTCTACCAACCCACTCTTCATTGAGCACGACGACGACATGAACTCCTACGTCACCAAGAGCCATCTCTTTGGTGCACAACGTGCTTTGCATCAAGAGCAACAAGCAATGAGTGAACACATCAACAAC